>NC_139335.1:30880000-32145000 GCF_056507025.1 Lutjanus erythropterus | reverse complement strand
ATTAGTTTGACTTCATAAAAAGTGTAGGAACCCTGAAGCTATATATTTTTCTCAGGAGGAGTTGATAAAAGGACATGTAGAACACCGTCAATAATGGACATTGGGTGGACACAAGCAGGACTATAAATGACACACCACATAAATGAATGTGTAGATAATAATCTGCTTTCTAACATTTCAAGTTGAAGTGTACTGTTTGCACACATGTCAATCAAAAACAGAAACTGAACTCTAGAGCAGCAGCCAGTTTTATTCCCTTGGTGCGTCCGGCTGGTCTGGCTGGGTGGCCAAAAGATGTTGTGTGCATTGTTGATTGTCTCAAGGTCTGCTGCTCTTTAATCCAAACAACATGATATTTCAGCAACAGAAAAAGTAACCTGTTTTAATTTTGCAAGCTTCCAGCATCAAGTTTCTTGTATAGGATTTTTTCTGATTTTTCAGGTCACAGTGCTGTTTCCCCAACAACACAGCTCCCTGCATCATTTCAGCAAGTAACTCTTCTGCTTGTTACTTATTTTAGGTTCCACCGAGATTTGAACTCGGATCACTGGATTCAAAGTCCAGAGTGCTAACCATTACACCATGGAACCACTATACAGTGCTTTCAAACTTTTGCAAAATAGTGCAACATTTTTTTGACTGTGAATATGGTTATAAAGAAGCAAAGCCATGCCCCTTCTGCTGTGCCCCATGGAAACTTAAGGGTAAAAAAAAAGAATAGTAGTCTGTCGTGAGAGACAAATGGCTGCAAGTTTGCGTTTCTACCAAGCTGGAGCACACCGGCTTCAATTCATTTAATAAACTGATTTCAGTCTTCAAAAAGCTGATTAGTCGAGTCAGGTGTGCTGTTGGTTGGTTGGAGCAAAAACTTGCAGCCACTTGACCATTTGTGGAATAGTTTGGAGATGCTTGTTTTAGGTTTAGGCACAACAACTGGCTTAGGCTTAGGCAATTAAACTACCTCCGTAGTTTTAAGCATAAAAACTACTTGCATAGGTTTCAACACAACTACTGTCTTAGGTCTAGGCAATAAAACTTGCCTAGGCTTAGACAGAAAAACTACTTGCTTAGGTTTAGGAAAAGATCGTGGCTCAGGTTAAAATAACCTTGTTATGTATGTCAGTGTGATGAAAATGACATCACTCATGTGATGGAAGTGACACAACGGATATCACATCCATACTGCCATTTGAAATTGTTAAAAACTTTTTTAAAATTGTACATTTACTTTTTGTTTCACACAGGACTTGAACCCCAGTCTCACTCCTTATACTTGTCCTGTCATACATACAACATCCATGAGGGGACTCCACTTAGCAAAAAACGGACAAATGTTAGCATATCACTGACGCCCATCCTTGTCTGTTTCTCTGCAGATGGGAGGCACCATGTACAACACGGGGAAGCACGTGTCCCTGCGGCCGGACAAAGCCCACCTGGTGAACATCTCGGGGGGCCCACTGGGTTACAGTTACAGGCTGGAGGAGGTCCGCCTCCATTTTGGTAGTGAGGACTCCCAGGGTTCAGAGCACCTCCTCAATGGACAGGGTTTCCCTGGAGAGGTAAGAGACAGACACACATCTACATGAACACATCTACATGTATCCAACAGAGTGGTGAATCCTAACGGGCTGTTAAAATAATTGCTGACAGCATATGGAAACATTGGCAAGCTCATTATGATTAATGACTACATAGCTATATTATCCCAGATAAGCACACACGTGCGAGTGCAAACACACACATGAAATAGAAAAATGTACACACAACACCTACACAGAGTAAGTTTTTCCAAAACAGTCATCTCTTATAATGAGGAAAACTTTTCATGTGAGTTATTGTTGTCTCTGTGCTCACTTCAGAGCTTGTCATCAGCCTTGGAATAAAGTCAAACCTGCTTGTCAGAATTGGAAAGTGAGGTTTTTCTTGTCTTTGTGGAGTTTGGGGCTGTGTGGAGCTTCCCTGAGCTTCTCTGTCTTGACAATGATCACAATGCTGCATTTGCTTTGTAAATGCACTCCATCTAAAGAGACATGCAGAGACGTTAAAAAGAAGCAGTAAGCATTTGAGATGTGTTTGGGATCGGGTTTGTGTTTCTTCTGTACATCTGTCAGAGAGGTTTTGGAGGAAGAAGGGTTCTCATTGGAATCAAAATTTCACAGGCACAGCAGAAAAACTAAGAACTGTAGATAATTGATAGTTATCTTTACGAGCCTGTGGATGTCCCAAATTGATTCCCCAAAAAGAGCGATTAATTCTAAAGGGTGCCCGAACACAGTGCACGTACTACAGCTCAGACATTAGTCCTGTGCTTCAAACAATGACACTGTAAGACCCTGACATCATTTCCTGAGGTGTCTTCTAGCATTGTTTGTCTGTTTCACGTTAATTAGAATTCAAAATTAATGCAGAATGGTCACAGACTAAGTAAATGATTATGAGTCGTAAGAAATCACTAATAATCGTGTAGAATGAGTAGATGTTTATGATGGTTAAATTGGCAGGAAGTGAGACAAGGAATTGGAATTACAATTTTGAGCACATCCTACACTTTTGCAGTGTTCCTGCAGCCTGCAGAGCTTCCTTGAGTTTGGGAAGGAGGGGGCGAGGGGAAACAATTTGCTTCAACCATAGATCAATATTAAAAAGGATATTAACCTATTTAATATACAGTCTTTGCTTCACTGTTTGGACTGCTGTACGCATTTTTACATGTGCAAATAGCTACATATAGCTCCTTTGTGTGTTTTCATTAGTGTATAATCACCTGAAAATGTTTTTGTTACCTTGCTCTGACCCATTCATATCATATCATATATATACAGTGGTGGACAAAGTACTCAACCCCAGTACTTGAGTCAAAGTATAGATACTCCTGGTCAAATATTACTCAACTACAAGTGAAAGTTGCTCAGTCAAAATTTTACTCAAGTTAAAGTATTAGAGTTCTTGCTTTTAAAAGTACTTAAGTATTCAAAAGTACATGTTTTTAAAAATACTTAAGTATTCAAAAGTACAAATTACAAAGTACATTTTCTAATATCAATACATGCTGTATTGTTTTCATGATGCATTTACAGAAGCTTGTAACTCTCTGAAACCATCTAATGCTGCACTGATGCTTGTAGAACCACTCTGCTACACAAAGTCTTCCACCTATAAAAACTTTAGCATAGAAATACAATCAAAAACAAAAAGGACAGTTATTGTCAATTTCTGATGTAACTGTATTAAAATCACTGCATAAAATTAGATTGAAGATAACTGTGAGGAGATCTCCAAGTTTAATAACTGAGATTTCTTTCTGTCTTCAGAGGCAGTATATACATGAATTATGCTGTATTTTCACCCTTATAAAAACAACCCAACTTTAAAAGCTACCTGGAATAATGAATAATTATAATAACATCTTGAGATTTCATTTTGTCTTTCTCCTGCCGTCACCATTACTGCTTTTTGTTTGAATGACAGAGGGAGAGTTTGCTTGTTCTTGTTACAGAGCGCCTGGATGATGTATTTCTGCTTTTACATCAGTCCCATTTGAGAGGAGCTACTATGATTGGTTTCCTTCTGTGAGGAACACAGCATGTGACCAATTGCATTTTAGAAAAGAAAAAACACCAACAGCTGACTTCAAAGCTCAGTGGAAAAGTAACAACAACCTTCCTAGAAATGTAGTGGAGTCAAAAGTACAATATTTGTCTTTGAAAAAAAAAATACTCAAGTAAAGTACAGATACTCAAAAAATGTACTTAAGTACAGTACTCAAGTAAATGTACTTCACTACTGTCCACCACTGTATATTTATATATATATATATATATATATATATATATATATATATACATATATATATATATATATATATATATATGTACCTTTTTTCATCCAGTGAAAATTGAAAATGTGTTCTTTTCATTCCTTGAGTTGAGATTGTAATGCTCTGTGTCACTGTGCCTCTCCTTCAGGTCCAGCTGATCCATTATAACCAGGATCTGTACGCCAACTACACCGAGGCTGCTAAGAGCCCTCATGGCATCGCTGTGGTCTCCATCTTCATAAAGGTCAGCATGTCCTGGGAGGGAGGGCAGTGAAACACAATGAGAGGACGGTTAAGGAACAAATACATCTTTATTAGATTTTATTGGATGATTTAGCTCACTCATAACATATGGTAGATTTAAAACCTCTCAGTAGTGGATTATGGATTGTCATTATACTAATGTGAGGATTGCAGTACAGGAGAAAGAGTGCAATGTTTCAGTCCTTAGGCTACTTGCTACATATGCTTTACAGCATTGTGTGTGTGTGTGTGTGTGTGTGTGTGTGTGTGTGTGTGTGTGTGTGTGTGTGTGTGTGTGTGTGTGTGTGTGTGTTGTACTGTGGGTTGTGATGAATATTTGATCTCCCTTCTCTCTTTGTCATCTCTCAGCTCTCTGAAAACTCCAACTCCTTCCTCAACCGCATGCTCAATAGAGACACCATCACCAGAATCAACTACAGACGTAAGACACAAACACTGTCTCTCTCTCTCTCTCTCTCTCTCTCTCTCTCTCTCTCTCTCTCTCTCTCTCTCTCTCTCACACACACACACACACACACACACACACACACACACACACACACACACACACACACACTCTCTCTCTCTCTCTCTCTCTCTCTCTCTCTCTCTCTCTCTCTCTCTCTCCCTGTGTTTTGTCTCCAGATAAGCTAATTCTTTGAACAGGGCTGCATCTTGTTCTTGGAGTAAAAAGAGGTCATTAAATCAGCTGTAAATAACCTGTTTGCTACATAATATAAGATTATTCAGCCTGGTATCGCAGTGACATCACGTTTTGCCTCGCTGAGGTGTGAAAAGTACTCATTTTCTCATTCTGTGGTCAACTTAGCAATAATACACATGCAACATCCAGTTAGACTTTCAAAATAAAGCTTACTGAGAAACATCTCACTTAAGTTGTAGTCTTCCTTAGAAACTGTTTGGAAAAGCGCGGGCACTTTCAGAAAACACACCTGGCAGGTGGCAGGATGAACCATCTGTCTCCCACATCTAACACGGGCTAACTTCAGTCATTCAGATCAAACTATTGGTCAGGAGAAAAGCAAAAACATATTTTCCATGGAGAAAAAAAATGTTCGTATGCTCTTCTTTCCTTGAAGAAATATTCTCCAGTTATGATATAACTGATGCTATCGTTGCATCTACGCTAACCTCTTCCATGGATGTTTCTTGCTGTCATCACACCTAAAACACCCGTAGCTGCCATTAGTCCCTAGGACACTGATTTTAGTGCACCACTTTTGGTGTGGACGCAAACAGATAACGTGAAGACGGATTCTTACATGATCTTGCAAATCCAGCTGCTGTGGAAGGTAAAGCTTGGTTAAGTTTAGGCAACAAAACTAATTGGTTAGATTCAGAAAAAGTTACTTAGGTGTGGCAGAACATGAACGTATCAAACTCATTTTATGTGGCCAGAAAGAGCTTACAAAGAATATAAGTTGCACAGTACAATTATATACTGCATTCTAGTATGGTATCAATAAACTACATGTCCCAGAATGCGTGCATCCAGATATTAGGTGCATTAGAGATGAGCTAGGCCTGCACAGAATCGATGATTTGCGATCACTGCCCAATGCATGCTGGTTGGATTTGTGTCGACTTGATCCAGACTTGCTCTGATGTCATGCACATGTGGGCGATGATAACCTCACAAGATTGAGGTGGCTGCAGTTTTTAGTGCCAGGTGTTGCAGCCGACCTGACAGGCTCTGATTGGCTCTTAATTTTGTCAACAAACACCATATCTTGTATAAAGCAGATAGTTCCCGGCTGATGATAATAAAAATATGTTATATATGTGACTTATCAGACCAACAGTCACAAAATGCTTTACAAGACAGATAAAAGAACAGAGGATCATGTGACAGTAGGAGGATCTCTTCTATTTCAACTTCAAATCAACAATCAAGAACACACTTTATTTCTTCAGGTATGAACCTGGTCTGCAGACTTCAGGTAACCTACAGGTGATCTAACAGGATGTTAGTGTCTCTTCCTGTATACTCTCTGAAGTCTGCTGGAAACTGTCCGACTTAACTGCAGCTTTTTTTCTCCACCTCCTGCTGCGGCCGACTGGTCTCATCTACTTTCCAGGCGAGGCGCAGTTCATCTCGAACAAGCCCATTGTTATCCACGCACTGTTGGCATGTGGTTACTAGATGTCAGAATACACAAGATAGATTCTCAGTATCATACAGCTGTTCCCAGCACTCAAGCCAAATGATTATAGCTGGTAAAATTAATAGTAGCACCCTTACTAAATGCAGTCATTTCATTTTTAAGCAAATGTACTCTTTGGATTTTAAACTTGCTTGTAGGCTACACAAACTTAAACAACCTTTATTGTTAACAACAGAGTGGAAGTGCTTCTGGATCTTTCTTTTGGTCTTTGGATTCTTGAGATATTTTGTGCTTATTCGTCAGGTTATGGACTCATTGCATGGACGAAACAGTCCCTCTTTATGTCACATTTTATGTGGGAGGGTAGTTCCCCGTCCAGGTGCAAGCCTCCAACTCAGCTCATTGGTGCAACACAATATAGGTGTGCAAGTTTCTCCTGACTGACCCTGATGAAGACCTGTGTTGATCGATATGCGCTGGTCAGTTTTAACTCTTTTACGCCAAGTAAAATAAAGTTATTTTAATTTTATACAAACCTTAAAGTGTGCCCTGGAGACTTGCATTTTTGATTTTTTTTTACTGGGACTACCGGTCAATCTTTGTTCCTACTCTCACCTATGGTCATGAAGGGTGGGTCATGACTGAAAGAACGAGATCATGGGTACAAGCGGCTGAAATGGGTTTTCTCAGGAGGGTGGCTGGCATCTCCCTTAGGGATAGGGTGAGAAGCTCAGTCACCTGTGAGGAACTCGGAGTACAGCTGCTGCGTGTGTGTGTTGAAAGGAGCCAGTTGAGGTGGTTCGGGCATCTTGTTAGGATGCCACCTGGTCACCTCCCTAGGGAGGTGTTCCAGGCACGTCCAGCTGGGGGGAGACCACGGGGCAGACCAAGGACTAGGTGGAGGGATTACATCTCTGGCATGGGAACGCCTTGGGATCCCCCAGTCAGAACTGGTTAATGGAGCCGGGGAACGGGATGTCTGGGGTCCCCTGCTGGAACTGGATAAGCGGTTGAAGATGGATGGATGGATGGGACTGTTTCACCCATGCAACCAGCCCTTCACCTGAGAAATAAGCCCAGAAAACTTTTACACTATCACTACTTTCTATGTTTCTTTTTATCTTTAATAAATTACATAATACATGTACACATGAATACTTGCTTGTTCGTAGCCTACTAAAACTCATATTTGAACGCAGGCAGGTAACAAGTGTATACACATATGTAGTCTTAACTCTTTCCCCGCCATTGACGAGATATTTCATCATAGCTGTTTTCAAGCTGAGACATATCATCTGACAAAAAAATCATCACTCCAAAAAGAAGAGAACCGTTGGAATTGAACAGCAGAAGAACAAGCTGGTGTTATCTAGCATGAAAACATCGGTGTGCATCTGCAGATCCGCAGGTCAGAAATCATCATGACCCGGTCACAGACTGCAACTGCTCGCACTGCAGCCCCTGGGAGTCACGCCGCAGCCGGTCAAAGAGCATTGTGATAAGGGCACAGAGCAGGGCTGCTCACACGGCAACCCCTGGGATCCTGCGCCACAGCCGGAGCAGAGAGCACTCCAGCCCCTGGGCCTCTCAGACAGACACACACAATGTTAACCACACTGGTGGCAGTGATGTCACACACATAATATAGAATTTTAAAAAGACAAAAAATAAAAATGTGAAGTTGATATTCTGCTTAAAAATGTCTCTTTCACTAAAACATCTTCTCACTTTTTTTGTCTGAAAAGTGGATTTTTTGATGCAACCGACATTCGAGTGCTTATAAAAAAAGAAAGAATGAAGCTGGAACAAAATGGTTTTTGTGTGTCTGAAAATAGAAGATTTGTTCTTTCTTTTGATATATTTTAACATATTAATAGTTAAATGAATGTTCTGTGGGTGTTGAAAATACAGTGAATTTTGTCAAAAATTCTGGCACTGACTGGCAACTTTATTCAAAAATGCTCTCAGGGAAAGAGTTCATTTATAACCGGTCCTTTGAAGGTAATCATAATGCTGCTGTGGCCCTCCAGAGGAGAGGAAAACCTCAAAATAAGATCTTGTCTTTGTCTAGCCTGTGTCTCCTAGACATAAATGAGCTCAATTTAAGACCAATATGAGTCTTTGACCATTTGCTCATACTTGTTAAATCTGGCCCCTGAGAAATAGCCTTTGTCTCAGCCTGAGACTAATTTGAGCTAGATTGAAGATCTTGCAATGTTCTTTTTTGTCTCACTGCACTGATCTGAAATTTGTCTTCAATAATCAGCTCTTGATATAACAGTGAGCTCTA
The DNA here is from genome assembly GCF_056507025.1 of Lutjanus erythropterus. Taxonomy (NCBI): domain Eukaryota; kingdom Metazoa; phylum Chordata; class Actinopteri; order Lutjaniformes; family Lutjanidae; genus Lutjanus; species Lutjanus erythropterus. The sequence goes on along the minus strand of NC_139335.1, from coordinate 32,136,521 downwards.
AAAAAAAACTCGGTTGTCTTAAATGAGATCTTAAATTTGTCTCAGTGGTCAAATTAAAGTCTTGTTGCTTCATACAGTTGTCAAGGAGACACTTCTGAGACACCTGTGAGCTCAGCTCTGCTTTTCTTTTGTTTTGCTCCTTTTATTGAAGAAACAGATGAGACTTCAGTGAGTTCAAAATAAGAATTTCATTTATTTCTCATAAGACAAAGAAAAGACGATTGTGAGAAATAAGACCCTCCTCTGTCCTGCTCTTGTCTATTGGATCAGCAGGTCTATATTATGCTCTGTTGTGAGACCGGGCAGGATGATCACAGAGCCTGTATCTTTTCTGTCCAAAAAAAACCTTGATTTCAACCAAGAACCTCATTGGCTCTCACACCTCTCAATGTAAAACGGTAGAGTTCTTAACCTCCATCAAAGGTGGTTGTGTTTCTGGTCCCCAGGGCCTGTTTGTTTGCAGGTTATCTCAAAGCCATGTTTTAAATATTATTGAACTTTAGCAAACTTTAGCATAAAGTTAGGCTGTGAAGGCTTGCAGTTTCTTGAAGGATTTATTTCAAAGATAAGGCACGTCAATTTCAATAGCTGTCAGCGAAATCAGCTGGTAACGTCAGTGGCAAACTGTCAGTAATGGCAGAGTTTTGGATGGAGGAAAGAGAAGATCACCTCATCAATCTGTTTGAGGAACAGGCCTGTCTGTATGACACAAGGCTTAAAAGTTAAATTTACTGCTAAACTGACAACTTCACTGTCCTTCAGTGCTTGTCATTTCACCAGCGACACGTCTCAGAAGCAGCTCTCCCCTCTGCTCCTCTTCAAATATGAGCCGAGTCTATTTTTGATGGATGTTGTGTCAGTCTGCATCGAGGAAACAGAGAATCTGGTGAATTTTCCAAATACAACACCCCCAGGCAGACTCCTGATCATATAACAGTGAAAAAAGAAACAATTAGCACAAAAATCAAGGAAAGCAACAAGTAACCCCTCCTCCAACAACACCTCAGCGCCTCCCATTCAAAAGAACAAATACATACATACACACACATAGGCCTGTGTGGTATACCGGTTCGTACCGAAAACTTTATTCTCGTCTTCTATCTTTATTTTTGTTATGATATGAATTTTTCATGTACCGCCATACCGGTGAAAGTGAAAGTGTCTCAGCAGGGACCCATTCCACTGCTGCACACCAACACCACAGGCGTGCTTCCTTGAGCGTGTGCTCTAGGGATGTTCCTGGCGACTAATTTCCCTGTCGATTTAGACTAGTCAAGTAGTCTGACACTAAGAAAACACTCAGAAAGCAGTTAAAATTTAGCAGAATTTATTAATTTATAATGTAAATAGTGTGTATTAAGAGCCATTAGAAGATGTTAATCACAGTCTACAATCACCAAATCATGATTTAAATGCTGCTGAAAGCGCATCACTTTGCACTATGCAATACAAACATTATACATTAATGTACAAAACATGACAACAACTCAATAAACACTTCACCTTTTCAGACTGAAGAGGGTCACAGTGTCTGCAGGTAAAGAACCCAGAGCTAACGTTAGCTGCCAGCCTGACACACAGTGTGGCTAACGTTAGCAGCTAGTAGTAGCAGCAGCAGCAGCAGCTCCGCCTGCAGGTTTATGTCTGTGTATGTGCTTAATGTGGTCACATGTTTATCCAGTCAAGTGAATATATATCAGCTTATTCTGTCACAGTCTACATTCATCTGTCTGACTTTGCCAATATAAACATCCGGTGTTGCCACGGCGATCAGTTCATACATGCTGGGTGAGAGGGGCTGCTGTCTGACAGAGCCGCAGCCCCGACTAGTAGCATGTGGCTGCATAAAATCTTAGAGGCAACAGATAACTGGCATCATGCATGAATGAAATATTGATAAATATTTTATTTTTAAATATTTTAAACTACTAGTATTTCTGGTGCCGACTAGTGTGGGTGGGGACATTTAACCGTATAGTCATCCCCGCCATGTGATGGTAACCATACTTTAAAGGGGTCATGCTTTAACCTGTGTCTGGACATGAAAAAAAAACATGATACAGTCCTTATGACAGTAAAATGGGCTGTTTAAAGACAATCAACTGCAGTAATTCTTTTCTCATTAGAAGAAAAAGTGGGTAAGAACACTGTTGAATGGAAAAAAAATACCGTCAAACACCGTGAAACCGATGATTTTTTAAAAAACCATGATATGAAAATTATTATTGTCATACCGCCCAGCCCTACACACACATATAAAGATATAAAAGAAATTTAAATAATAATCAGATTATAATGAGTTGAACATATAAATAACTAATAAATAGCTTCTGACAGTGGTGAAATAAGTCGGTGTGCAGAGTGTCAGACACTGAGGGAAGAGTTGTAGAGTTTGATGTGTATTTTGGAGGCATCAGTCTCCTACTTGAATGTGCTCCTGTGTTTAACCAGCATGTCACTGAGTGGGTGGGAGACATTGTCAAAGATGACATGTAGCTTTGACAGCATCCTCCTGACACTGTCATCAAAGAGTCCAGCTCCAACCCCACAATGTCACTGCCCTTGCAGATCAGTTTGTTGAGTCTGTTGGCGTCCGCCACCCTCAGCCTGCTGCCCCAGCACACAATAGCATAGAGGATAGCGCTGTAATCCGGCAGATGTTGAAGGACCTCAGCCGCCTCAGAAAATAGAAGGGCCTCTGTCCTTCCTGTAGAGGGCGTTAGTGTTCTTTGCCCAGTCCAGTTTATTATCAGTGTGTACCTCCAGGTACTTATAGTTCCCTGGATGGAAACAGGGATCACAGGTACAGTGGTCCTCCTCAGACCCACAACCAGCTCCTTAGTCTTTGTCACGATGAGCTGCAGATGGTTCTTGTAGCTGCAGCAGTGCAAAGTGCGAGTGGTCTTGATGAAGTGAAATATATTTTGGAGGGTGTGGTGCTCATTATATCCTCTCAGTCTTCATAGTGGATCATGATGAGTTTCTTAACAAACGACAGAGCTGCTTCTTTTCAGTTAATTTGTACAGTAATGATCGAAACAACTAAATAAGACGCTTATATGATCACACTAACAATTCTACTGTATTTCATATCATAAATGGTTACATCGTATCTTGAAATGTGACACAGCAGTGTGCTTTGTAATGTATTTCTAGAGTAAAACATGAGCCGCTTGCTAAAAAAAAAAAAAAACTCTGAAAGGAGGATGCACAGGATTAATGAGCTCCTGTAATCTGATATCTCCAGTATAAACAGCAGAGTACCCAGTTATAATGGACCAGTGTGATGCGTGTAGATATGTGTAATGTGTGTGCTTATTCTGTAGCAGCCTGGTGTCGTTTGCACATGATTTAATCAAGATAAAGTGCGTAATGCACTGCTCCAATCAGAGGCTGCAGATTTATCAACACGTCTATCCTGCTGCCTTTAGATGACGGCGGGGATTTAATGAACTGAAGGAGGAACTTCTAATGCTGTGGACAACAGATAGAGGAATCACTCATATTCATTTATAGATTGTGAAATCAAAAAGTGAATGGTAACCAGTTTTCAAACAGAAAAAACAACCAAAGAAAACATAAAATGCCTCCACACTGCTCGTCTGGTGTAATCCAAGTCTCCTAAAGCCCTGACATGCTGTTCATTTCTGCATACACACCATCACACCACACACACACAGTTCAGACAGTGTGCATGTGAACGTGGCTCCAAGCTAAGGATCTACAGTGAAGATTCAGGATAAAAACATGGTGGAAATGACGTCTTTCAAGTCAACTTGGCATGCTGGGGCTTTAAAAGGATTCTGCAACACTGTTTTACTGTGAAACTCCAGCAGTGTTTTGTGAATTAAAAAACTAAACCTGACCTTCAATCAGTATGAGGGTGAGTGGATAATGACTGAATTTTCATTTTGGGGTCAACTATCCCTTTAAATGAATTAGCTTATTTTCATTTTAAGAATCATTGCACCATTTTTGCATGATTGCTGCAAGTATTTACTTTCTTCTTCTTCAGAATGTCAGCAAAGACACACGTGGTTCTGAGATGTAAATTCTCAGTGCAACATGTTAGCCCACAAAAACACCAACAGCTTGCTTTGCACTATGTAATGTGAATGAACCTTCCACCTGTTTTTTCCCGCGTGTGATTCGCCCTCTGCACTGAGCACCACCGAGTTTTTCCATCTAAGGACTTGAACTGGTTCTGTTCAAGATTTCAGGAACCTTTGAGCTGTCTCGTGAACCAGCCCACGTTTTCACCAGTTAGACGAACAGTTGTTATCAAGGATGCATCACAGACAGACAGTCTGATCTTACTTCAGGTCAAAGAAAACCTTATAATGTAATTTCAAAACTTTCATCCACCAAAGCAATTTATTTTTGGTTGAAATGCTGTGAAAGGTTCACAAATTGGAAAAATTCTGATTCCATATTGCTGGAATACACCTGTAGACTCATTTATGATGTAAGTTAGATAGATGCACACAGAGCTTTCTGTTTGTACTCTACATTCATTTCGCTCGTAAATGACATCCGTTGTCGAATAGGCAGTGAAAAGCTACATAAAAATTACATATCATGATGTGTTTAATGGCCATAGACCCCATCTGTCTTTTGACTCTTTCTCAGGAGTTACATTATTACAGCTCCCTCCAGTGTCGCCATGTTTGCTGTTGTCAGAAACTTGTAACTCTTCTTTAAGGAAATTTTTGACTGTGAGCGGCACGTTCTAGTGGATATATTGCTTAACATTCACAAAAGGTTATCAGACAACAGGGCTTGCTTAGGTTCTTGAAGACGTTTCGCCTCTCCTCCAAGAAGCTTCTTCAGTTCTAACTGACCAGTGTGGAGTTTCAGGGATTTGTCCTCTGTGGGGGAGCATGTAAAACTCACCAAAACTGTCTTTGTCAGTCTTTTCCACTGTCCCAACAATCACCAACTATAATCTGGGTGTAATAAATCTTTAATTTAGCACACTAGATATTAAAGAGTGTGGCTTCACAGAGACTCCTCACCCATCTCAGTGCACTTGGCTCTGGCTGAGTGGATGTGTATATTGAGCTGCAGCCAGAGAGTGTACAGAGCATTACATTAGCAAAATAAAATAGCAAATATCGCCCAAAAACATCATCCCAAAAAAACAACTGTCAGTAGATTCAACCTATCACCAACAGGCGATAAATTTGCCCAATCACCCAACCCTTCTGCTGACGAACTAAGCTAGCTTTTCATATATCAGCTCTGCTGTGAGTTTTGTCTGTTTATTTCTTTTCTGTGGCAGCAAACACAACACCCAGCCTTTCAGGAACCATTAAGCAGCCTGAGCTGATCTACACATTTTATGGTTGACTGAAGTAAAGGAACTGCAGCGAGCGGTGGAAACACTGAAAACTATGACAATATGGTCATCTGCTATATCACACATGAGTTCATACTCAAATATAAAGAATATATCGCCTGGCCCTGACTGACTGACAGACTGACAGACACTGCCAGAGAGCTAGAGGGAATAAAACCCCTTTCATCTTTTCTTTCTCTTATAGACAGCTTATTCACAATAATGGCAGAACTAGTCTCCACTCTGCTCTGCATAGTGTAACACACACAAACGCACACACACACACGCACACACATAAAATGCATGCGCCTTTTTCCAGTGTTCCTTCAGCAAGAATGCATTCTTAATTTTATACAAATCAGTGCTACATTGCCAAAATCTGTTTTCCAACCTCGGCTGTGAAGATGTACGGCCCTCTGGAGGATTCCCTCCTGTTAATGGGGCTAAACATAGCAGAGCGACACAACCACACACACACACGCACACAGAAACTTGTTTTTGTCATTTAGGACGACATTACGTTGACTTATATTAATTCTCTGGAGACGTGCACCAACCTAAACCATGAGGCAAGTCCTAACCCTAAAACTGAACAGTTTAGCCTGTGGGAACCAGAAATTCCTCCTTAAATGAGTCCACAAAATGTGACTGTGTGAACAGATTTTTGGACCTAATTAATACACACACACACACACACACACACACACACACACACACACAGTCTCTTTCTGCTCCAATATATTTATGTTTTTTTTTCAGGCAAATCTTTCCTTTTAATTGGTGCAAAAATTATAGATTTATACCCTGATGCAGTGTTATATAACCCACACACACACGAACACACAGTCCTGTGGGATGTTACACTGATTTGCATTGATTTTCATTCATTTAGCCCAACCCAGGGGTCTGCAACCTCGCCATCAAAGGGGTCACTTACCTGCAACTATTAAATCTTTTCTTTTCCCCGCAGACTTTTTTTGATTTGGCATTCAACACTGGCCAGTGTCAGAATTTAAAGAAAAAGGCACCGAGCCATAGATGTACTCTATGAAGCACATTTTAGCTATAGGATACATATTTTTAAAGTTAAAGAATGTAAGAATCATTTTACACTGTAAAAAAAATAGTTGCAACAACTCAACATTTCAAGGCAACATTCTGCAATACATTTTTGAGTTTTGAGTCCAAATTTTTAAAAGTTTTGCAGACCTATATTCTTTAGTTGAGGTAATTCACTTTTCTTCTTTAGATGAACTTGAATCCTTGAGCTTCAGAAACACAGAAACTGATCATATTGAGCATATTTTAATTGGAAAATATTACAATTTTAACCATCATTCATTTTCACTTCAATGAATTCACTCAATGATCAAAGATTTATTGAGGTTCACCCCCATCCCACACACACAGACCCTCACCATCACAGACACACCTCCAGTCCGGAGCCAATGGCCACCGTCATGTCCGCTTCATATACCAATGACAGTTTTCCAAGATGGCGCAACATGATTCAACAAGGGAGCGGTGAGGCCGTCCTGTCAAAGAGAGATTTTTTGTCTGAGTAAGTCTGTTTTCACCATGTGGCTGTCTTGCTGTACCTCCTGGTTGTTTAATTACTGGAGTTGGCAGAGCAGTGGATCATATCCTCCTCAAGCTGCAGCAACCACTGGAGAATGATCCCTGACTGACTTGATGAAGACTTGGACTGGACTTGACTGGACTGGACTCACTGAGAGCTGACTCCGGGTATCACCGGGCATAATTAAACTCAATTGCTCTTTTTCTTTTTTTACCAAACTGAACTGAACTGTGAACAGGAAGTGCCTTTTTGTTTGGGGATTTTTATGGACTGGACTTTTGGGTTTTCTGGAAGGGACTGTCTGCAGTGGAATTCTGTTGTTTGTGGCTTTGTTTGCCCTTTATGTGTGATTGACAAACTCAAATCAAAATGCTGACTCACACCCTGACAAAGTATTGTTAGGCACTGACCTAAGCATTCCCAGTCAGACCATTACAATCTCAACAAAACATTAGTAGTTGGTAAAATCTTTTCAAAACCTAAAAATCTGAGTTGGCCTCAAAACGCAAAAAACTACTGCAGTACATTGCCTTGGAAGCTTTTCTGTTTTTACTGTGTAGACCTACAACAATGATAAATGAAATTTAGAGTTTTAATAATTAATTGTAATTAATTTGCATATCATTTTTTTTGCTAAGGCCAGAGAGCCACTTGAAGGCAGCTAAAGAGCCACATGATGCTCAGGAACCTCAGTCCTAACCAAGTCTTCACCTTGAAGTTCAGTGATTTAAGTTAAGGGGACTTACATTTTGTCCCAGTAAGACAGTCTGGTCCCCATATCATGAGTAACACACGTTCACACACACAGACACAGGATTCAGTTCCTGTCTTTCCTCTGACAGTTCGTTCCTGTTAATGACTCTGAACAGAACGGACTTTCACACAACACACTGCATCAGTTTAACACTCCCTCTGTGTGCCTCCTCTTCTTCTTCTCTCTCTCTAGATGATGCGTTCTTATTGATGGGCCTGAACATAGCCGACCTGTACCCCGACACCACACGTTACATCACCTACGAGGGCTCCATCACCATCCCTCCGTGCTACGAGACGTCCACTTGGATCCTCATCAACAAGCCCGTCTACGTGACACAGATGCAGGTATGTGAGTGCAGGATGAGAAAACACGACGCAGGGAAGAAAAATCAACACACGTCCTGTTGATCAGAGCAGAAATGTAATTTCTAATATCTGTGCTGGCACAAGCACAAACAGCTTTGAATTGCAAATTACAATTTGATAACCTGTAACTGAAAGCATCTACTTTTCCCTAAGTGCTTTAGATAAAAGAGGCTGCGTTGTAACAGTAATGTAATGAAATGCAGAGCATATACACAGTGCAGACAAAACCACCCATATGTTAAATTGTATTCGTTTTTTCATCTCAGAGTCTCAAGGTCTGAAAAAACTTTCTCTTCCTTCTTCTGTGTCCAAACAAAGGAGATTTAGATGATATTAAAAAAAACTCATTTTTGAGAACTGGGACAAAACTGTATTTTGACAGAGTTTTGATTTTTAGTCTTTAATTGAGAAAAAATATTTTAAAAGATTAAATTCCTGGCTATTAAACCTTGTAACTCCAACCTCCTGGTGATTATACTTTTTAAATTAAATGTCGGCTTTTACAGAGTTGACAGTGTTATGTTTTTGTAATTTTTACAGCGTAGTCGTAGTAAATAGCCGTATCATTTTCTAAAAATTGCTCACAGTTCTCTTAATGCTAATCAAAATACACATTTTGAAATCATTATTCCTGTTTATCTTTGATTTAGAAGGGCTACGGAGTTTATAGCAATATTGTTTAATGAATTTGTCAAAAAAAAAAATAGACGGTCTGCCAGTGTTTGAGCAGCATTCCTGTCTTTTTAAACCAGAAAGGGGCAGGCTTCAGCCATTTTGGAGCCTTAGGTGAGGTTAGGTCACTTCCTCATCACTTACGCATTCATTCTGCAGTAGAAATATGAACAACAAACATGAATCACCTCCATGGTTTCCACACAAAAATATATATTTTCAACATTCCAAGTTAAAACTTCTTCTGAAACAAACAAATCACGTGTCAAAGAATAAATATTCTTCTATTTTAACTAGCTTTACCTGTTGGTTATGTGGATGAGTTGGTGCTGGATGTTGCTGGACCTGCAGCTATATTCAAACATACATTCTGTATACACCACCACATGAAGTGCTTTATGTAACTCTACTGCATATAATGTTGCACTGTTCAAACAGACTTTGTTTCATTTGAGAAAGACATGTAGTTAGTAACACAAGATGTGCACACAGGCCACAATAACTGGCTGGGCTGAGGTGTGGATGGAGGTCAGACATCTCTTCTCCAGCAGCTGAGGTCTTCTGCATGTTTCCTCAGAGCATCTTGACAGTTACAGAGCAGATATATCCGCCTTACAGGTAATAACATGTGACTGCAGAGTCAAACAAAAGCCTGCTGCAGCCTGTTGCACCAGCTGAGTCTACGTCCAAACTTAGCCTGGTTATAACTTCAATTATTAATACGTTGTGATTTATGCATGACTAAATAAAAGCAGTTTCACCATGGAGAGAAGTTACAACGTAGTAATCAGCCTACATGTGCCCCCAGGACAGGTGTAAATCATAAAAAGTACTGATGTCAGTCAGGGAGAGCCGCTAGCATCATTATCTCACTTTATTGTTGCTTATCTAACAAACTACTACAAATGAACATCTACACACAAATTATATACCCGTATCAGGTTATTGTCTGTGTCTCTTTTCTCTGTTTTCGTCCTCACACACCTGAAGCCTGGACCGCTTCATTGTGAAATAAATGTGAAAATAGTTGGCTCCCCCTTGACATCTGTCCATCAGTCAGTCTGACAATCCAGATGTGGGCTGTCACACGCAGTGCACACAGGTGGTGGTCAGGGCAGATGAGAAACTGGGACAAGAACAAGAATTTGTTCATTTGTTTTCTCATACCAGAAAGTGAGTAAAGGAGGAAGGGTGCCGATCAGCTATTGTAATTGTAATGTCATTTCTTACATTTTTCCTTTGAGGGCAACCAGTGCCCACCACAAATTGCCGCTGTAGGCAACTGTCTATACAGCCTACACCAGGGGTCTGCAACCTTTATAATCAAATGAGCCAGTTTTGGCCAAAGAAAGAAAAAAAAATCCCTGAGGAGCCACAACAGTCCAAAGACTTGTCTTTCTTTCTTTCTTTTTGATTTGGCATCCATAGTGAGCTTATAGCTCAAGGAGATGAGCCAGACCCACAACAATAATAAATGAAGATTAAAATGTAAAATAATAGTCATCATAATAACTAATTATAATTTCAATGTGGCTGTGGATCCACAGGTTTCAGAGCCCGGCCTAGGCCTTTAGCTGGCCCTGGATAAAACTGACCCTTTTTATCCCTGATTATATCATGTTTTTGTGAAAATCTGATGGAAATCTGGGACACAACTTTAAAGGACCAACATTTTCATTAAAAGAATATTTTATTACAAAGATGATTACAATAGCACATTTTTATACCGATGTTATCAGTAGGTATTGTTAAATTTAAATTTTACAGCTTTTAACTAATTTTTAAATTGTTTGAAGTTTGAAATTCTTGTCTGGAACAAGGGTGTTTTCTGGCACAGAGCAAGTTTAGAAAATAAAGCAAACCAAAACTATTCATAAATTATGTATATTTCATGTATATAAATGCTTGAAGAATAATTTTCACCAAAAATTGAATCAGATTTAAAAAACGATTTAAAAAAAATGGTAGAACAAGATTTGTCCCTATTTTAAGTAATGGGTGAGCTACAATCCCAGCCAATAGTGTGTAAAAGCTGACACTGCCTGACAGATTATAGCCTCATGAAGCTCCTTTGGTGTGTATCAGCAGACATTTTCTAGCTAAAACATTAGCAGACAGTTCACTGCTCCAGAAGACATGGAGCAAAATTATCTTCTGATGACCAGATGAACGCAAGATGTTCACTCTCCTTTTAGCTCTGCTTTGGTCTCCACCTTCTCAAGAGAAAAATAACTGGCTTCTTAGCTGCAACTTTCTTTATCAGCTAGAGCAAAGCAAAACATTTCATAAATTACATATATTTCATATATATAGAATATTTTTTCCACACAAAAATTGGGATGAGATTGTTGGTAGTGATAGTTTTTTAAAGTTATTTTTGGTAGGACATGATTTGACTCAGTGAAATATCACCATCTGCATGCAGCCACAGTGACGCAGCCATAAATCGACACTTCATGTTGTAGCTGGCTTCTGACCAGAAAGCCTTTTTTATGTCACCGAGGAGCAGCTGGATGGATCAGCTCTTCAAATCAGGAAGCTCGGCGTCAAAGTGCAACACATTTACAATCCAGCACAGCACTCACCTGCACGCATCAAAGTAATCAGCTCCCACACACCATCTGCCATTTACTCTCACTCTATTTACTCCCACTCTCACTCACCCATCCTTTGTTCTCACTTGTCTATCAGCCCTGTCTGATCTTCCTCTCTTTCTTCTTCACTCCCTTTTCTTGCTGCTTCTCTTTCATCCCTCTTTAACAGCATCAATTGTATCATTTTTTTCTTTCTCTTTTTTCTCATTTTGCTCCACCCTCTAGCTTTCTTGGTCTTCCTCCTTCCTCCCCTCTCCTTGTCCATCTCTTCTCCCCCCTGCCACCTTTCCTCCCGCCTTCTACACTGACTGATGAGCGGGGTTTCATTTGTTAAAGGAGAGCTCCACTGATTTTCCACATCAAAGTGTGTTTAAAGCTCTTTGGAGTATGACTGCAGATGTTAAAAAAGTTTTATAAAGGCTTTTGTGGCTCCAGAGGGAGCTGTATGAAGTCTGATTAATGTCTTCAAGGGTGCTTTCACACCTAAAAGTCCACACCAAGGTTCATGTTTTTGAGACAGTTTACATTTGGTTCTGTTTTGGTTTCACATTGCAAGTAAGAACATTACATGTCGTACCTACGTCCTGTTGTGGACAGACATTTGACATTGATTGGTTAATGGAGAGAGATGAATGAACAGCTTCACATTGTTGTCACCAAAATATTGTAATTATTATGGCAAAGTGAAAGAACAGCTGAGAAGTGTTGCATTTTTATGAGTTATTTTCCTGTTGACTCTTTATGAAGTCGTCAGACCAGATGTCACTTAAACACCTGGTCTCCTCCTCTCCCCACCTGCTCCTGTGGCTCATTTTGTTTTGGCGTGTTGTTTTCCTTTCCTCCAGTTCTGATGATATCCTGTCACAATTTCCTGTAAATGGTCCAAAAGTCAAAAACCACACAAAAAATGTTTTGACACTAGAGCCGAACCGAGCCATGGTTTAGTTTGATCCGGACTGAGACTACCTTTTTTTGCCTGACCAAAGTCGTGCTTTTTGGTAGATCAGTGCACACTTTTAATATCGCCTTTTACTAAAACTAACCATGAAGAATCTTCAAACACAGTGACAGAAAGTTGGCAATCCTGTTGTATTTTTCATAATATAATTTTTCCAAATGACATTATTATTTTATGCAGGTTTTATGTCATACTTTCACATTTCATGATAATTATGTTGTCACTGCCCTGTCATTTTTCAGCCAATTGCATGCCAGTGCCTCTCTTAAGCTCACAAACTCAACAACTGCTAGCCTGTTTAGCCAGCTAGCACCTGTACAAGCACCTGTTGTTGCTAATTAGCCATATCAACCAACTAGCTGCCAGTATATACACACAGTACACAAACACAATACTAAACCCGTTTAGTTTTTAAGCCTTGGTCTAACAAAGCTGCTCATATAGACCTATCATGCTAACTGAGCTTGGATTATTACTCTGCATCAAACTGAAGAGACAGTGTTAGCTGGCTCTTGTTAGCTTGAGAACCACAGAGAAAGTCAGTTGTGTGCCTTTATAATGTACAGAGTCAAGATGTGACACAGGTTGCCAGCTAACGTTAGCTGCTGCCATTCACTGTCTCTTTATTTTAAAGCTACATGGCTAAATCTGGTAGCTGCTGAAATTAAAAGGCAGCAGGGGTGTGATTATCTGACAGGCGAGAGGGCACCAATTGCACCTTTTATCACTCAACATGAATTAAAGATGTATTATAGCTAGGAAGAAACTGAATACCATATTCAGTATGAAGTTCATGCACATTTTCATTAGAGTATAATAAACTGAAAATAAGAATTGTTGTGTTTTCATTACCTCAGAAAACCTCTTTACATCAACACAGGGCATGACTTGTGTTTTTACCTTCAGAAAAGTAGAGTGACACGAGGAGTTTGCAAGATGTAAATTCACTGCTGGATGCCACTAAAAATTACCATTTATATTGCTTTTTTACTGGTTAATTATTTAATGTTTTTATTGATACTTCTTTCTATTGTTGCCAACCATTTTGCTGCTGTAACACTGCAATTCATTAAAAGATTGTCCTATCTTATATTATCTTATCTCATCTTATCTTAAGTTTACTATGTTCAAAGATGGCACCCCATTCAGTCCAGTGAAAGTGTCTCACTGGGCGTATAGCCTCTGAGGTTTCTTCACATTTCAGCATGTGCACTGAAGTTAACTCCAAATGAGCCTCTTGAAAAATAATGTATTTGTATACATCATACAGCTTCTCACTTTCCAAATGTTATCAGAATATATTCTGACGATAAAAAGAGTCATTTTAGGGGGTTTATGTTGCTCAGAACATATATTCCTCACATTTTACTGCAATAAAACACCAAGTATTACATCAGTATACTAATTTTCCCTAACTAGTGACACTGCTCTTTACATGATGTTTTTTTGCACACTAAAACAGTGGTGTGTTCACTTGCAGTCACAGCAGGGCTGTTTCTAGCTTTTTGGGGTCCCTGTGCAAAATGTTGTTTTGGGGCCCCTATTTTGTGAAACTGTGGTGGGGGAATCCCAAATCCTCCATGCATCATTCTGGTGGACTCTGCTGGAGCTACAGAAAAAATTCCTTTTAACACATTTTTTTCTCAAATTCAAACATTTCAATTTGATCCTTCGCAGTGTAGCCTACAGAAAATGCTAATATAGGAAAGACTGGGCCTGTCCTTCATTAAGAACTCTTGGAAACTTACAGGATTTACAGAAACTGCATTTTAACATCTGCCGTATGTGCAGGAATCAGACAGATGATGCATTTTCCTTAAAATTGTTGATTTAAATTTTGGAACAAAATCAGCTTCAGTTTTCAGGTCCCATGATTTCATATTAAATAGGTGGCAATTACCAAGTGATATATTCGAAATTTCTTAGAAATTACCCAGAAATTACCTCCAAATTTAATAGTTAATTCATGCAATTATTAGCAAATACCATTTTTGTGTAGTGGGTGGTAATTTACCATGAAATTTGTGGTAACTTTACAGTTAATTTCAAATGAAGTTCAAATATGTGAAATGCTAATAACCACCTACAGGCATTAAAACAACACTTGTGAATTATTACATACTTACATTGAAATTTTGGGGTAATTTGTGGGTAAATTCTGAGAAATTTCAAATATGTTGCTTTATATTTACCACCAACAATGAAATGGTGCTTGCTAATTATCACATACTTAACCATGAAATCTGCGGGTAATTTATGGGAAATTTCTGAGAAATTTTACCACCCACTAAATGAAAACGGTACTATCATATAATTAGCCATTAAATTTGGAGGTAATGTGTTTGTTTGTTTGTTTCTAAGAAATTTCAAATGTATTACTTGGTAATTACCACCTATTTACCATGAAATTACAGGACCTGGAAATTGAAGAATTAGCCAAATTTGTTCCTAACTATTCCTGATATTTCCAGACCGCATAAAATGCAAAAAAAAAAAAAAAAAAGAAATACAAACATCCCTTAATGTTTTCAAAAGAGCACAAACCGCTAATTGTTGTTAAAATGTAGCCAACACATGCAGCACCTCTTCTGTCTAAGAATATCTGAGAACAAATGCATCCATAATACAATTTTCCACCTTTAATAATTCAGGTTATTTATCTTCTTACAGTACATACTGGACATATACTGACATGTGACAGAGCTTCACCACAGATTTCTGGACTTACATTACACTGCTTGGGACCCCCTGGTGGCCGTTGGGGGCCGCTGCAACCACATAGTCGTCATGTGGCAAGAACCAGCCCTGAGTCACTCAGTCACAGTCATTTAATAGCCTCAACCCACATTAGCTGTAGGAGTCACACATCAAATTTGTCTTTTTAATGTCTTAATAAAGATAACGCCTACAGCATTAAATTCACACTTTGAGTCATAATAAATACACCGTTGGCTCATTAATATGGGCTCCACTCCTGTTTCTAATATTTCTAACATGACTTGAAGGCAGCATAACATTTCTGTAGAATTTATACGGATGAAGACATTAATGAGCCTAAATGTCACACATATGGAGCACCAGCTTAGCTGTAACTAAAAGTTATACCAACACATTATTCTGTAATACAACACATACATGCAGTTCATGTCTTTTTATTTTAATATGTGAAAAGGTGAAGCCTTGTTGCAAATAAAGTGTTGATTTTGTGTTTCAAAGGGAAGTGAGACCTCTTTTTTCTGCCTCATTTTCTTTCACCCTCTTTGGATCAAGCATCTAGCAGCAATTAGAGGACCTCTGGGTTAATTCACTTAAATGACTTCAACAGCAGGACTTCGGGGGGAGGGTTGCCTCTTGACCCAGGCGAACTGAGCTGAGCTAAACTGTGTCAGTGAATTAAACAAACCAATCTTAGCCTCCTCTCCTCATCTCCACAGATGCACTCCCTGCGCCTCCTCAGCCAGAACGAGCCCTACAAGATCTTCCTGAGCATGAGCGACAACACCCGGCCCACCCAGCCCCTGCTGCAGCGCTGCATCCGGACCAACATCAACTTCAGCAAGCAGGGCCGCGACTGCCCCAACAACCGCGCCCTCCGCCCACAGTACAGAGGTAACACGGAGGACGGGATGGGGAGAGGGAGCACCGTATGTTTCTGCATTAGTAAAAAACATTAAGCATAAAATATTCTGTTCTGCCAAAAACTAATGCCAAGTTTGGTTTTGCTCACACTTTCCATCCCTTTAAAGCTAATTAGGGCAGTTTTTAGATACTTATGCCAAGACTGGAGATATTTTTAAGTCGGTTTTGCCAAACCTCTCAGGCTCATGGACCCCGTTCACTCCCTTATAAACAACCAGGAACATTTCCATTAAACCCAGCAGAGATGATAAATCCCTGTAGTCCAAAAGTTACTGCCAGTTATGTTTTGCAATCTTTTTGATTTTCATTTTGAAAGAAGTTATACTTAGGAACACCATAAGAGTAGAGCTATGACAGGAGAGGTTATATTACTGAGTCTTCAGACACCAAAGTTCATATAAAGCAACAATAAATGCATGTTTATCACACCACAGAAACATGTCGTATTAACCACCTAGCCAAATTTGAATGATTAAAAAAATCACTAAGTATATAAAATTCAGTCAGAATCATGAAAAAAAGGAGCAGGTTTTTCAGCTCTGAAACACTGGGGGTGTGTCCACTCCACTGTCTCAGTGTCAAACACCACAAACACAACAATGACCTGAAACAACCTGAAACATGGGCAGCTTTATTGGACATGTCCAGACATATTTGACACATCAGAGCCAGAGGACAGTGACAGGGTGGTATATTTTTTCTTCTGTGTCAGGTTGTTGGAACTGAAGTGAGCTGAAGTGAACTGCTGGGCTGATCTAGACTGAGAGAGTCACTGAAGTTATGTTTATAACTGACTGCCGTGTGCCAGTTTGTGGTTCTTCTGTAGTGTCGGGGCACCATGGCTCCAGCACATCACCAAGCCATGTTTCATGTCTGCCCAAAAAATCCTCAACACAGAAATCGCGAATAAGAATTTTAACAATCCAACTCCAGAATTCAGTACCATAGCGTTCTCATTCTTTTCTCATTTTCAGCTACTATTTTCTAACATGTACAATATGTTTAAAAGAAAAACTCCCATACACAGACTTTAAAAAAGACAAGTGGCTGTGTTGGGGTTGCGTTGCTTTGGGTACCACTGAGACAAGGAAATTAAAAAATTGATTAACAAGCATCACATATCACCCAAGGTAGCAGTGTCATGTTTCACAAATGATTGTTGCTTGCAAATTGGAGATAAGGGTGTGGTTTGCAAGCATGATATTTGTTTTCATTAGTCAACTGTTCAAAAAGTATTAAAAGGGAAACTATCTCATGTTGTAAATTTCAGTTTGCATCTTGCAGATTTTGTCAAAGGAGACAGATAGTTTGATTAATGAATCCATGTGATGTGCAAAGCAGTATAATTTGATCAAACTGGATTTTACAACTGACAGTTGCAAGGTTCTTTGCAGTGAGTTGCCAAATTATGTCGAATTGTGTAGTTACAAGCCAGGTTCAGCTTCTCTTTAAGGGATAGTTCACCCAAATGTGAAAATTGAAGGTGAGGTTTAGTTTTTTGTTTTTCTTTATATGTATATACATATATATACATATATATATATATATATATATATATATATATATATATATACATATATTTTTTTTTTTGGGGGGGGGGCACTTTAAGCCTTTAATGACAGGACAGCTGAAGATGTGACAGGAAATGGGGAGAGGGAGTGGGGGAATGGCACACAGCAAAGGGCCATGGGGAGTTGAACCTATGGCCACTGCAGAGGACTCACAGCCTCCATACATAGGGTGCACGCTTTACCAAATGAACTATCCGGACACCCGAAGTTTACTTTTTTAGTCCTCAAAACACTGCTGGAGTTTCACAGGAAAACAGTGTTGCAGAATCTCACAAACGATGGAAGAGACTGACAGTCTGACCCACTGGATGCACACTGTGGGTATAAGTCTTGGTCGCTTGTTTCAGCAGCATTGTGGCGTGCGCTATTTACGTTTTCAAAGTCTCCTGAAAACAGCAAATTAGTGCCTAACAGCTGTTTCCTTTTCTTTTGCTGTGATGCTGTCATTTTAATACCAGAGCTTGCCTCCCAACACTATTTATTCAGACACTATTTAGCAGCGGCACTGTCACCACATCCTGGACTTAGTGTCATCCAAGATGTTTATGATTGGTTTAAAGAATTGCGAACAAGGCAGGGCGTTTTTTCCCCCATAGTAGAATGTGCATGTGTGGATCCAGACCTTCCTCCAGCCCTGAGCCCTGTGGAGACACGTCTGGCTATGAGAGACTAAGTGAATCGTGACCAGTTTTCATACCGAAAAAACAAAACAAAAAAAAAACATAAATGCCTCCATACTGCTCATCTGGTGTAATCCAAGTCTCCTAGAGCCCCGACATGCCGCTTGCTTACACGCACACACTGTCACACCACACACACACCCAGTTCAGACGGCGTTCAGTGCTGGATTGAAAAATAAATCACAGTAAAAATAGCAAATATCTCCTAATGTATTAAAAGCTTGAAAACACCATCTGCAGTGATGTAAAACAGTGAGGAACTGCAGAAAATGAGCAGAGCTCCATTCTGTTATTATGCAGTCAGACTTAAGTCCCATTAAGGTGATAATTAGGGGGCAGATAAAGTCATCCTATGACAAATGATGACATTAAGACAGCACCTTGTCTCTGCAGTTTTTACATGAGTTACAACACAGCAGTGGCTTCGATCTGTGTGAGATACACAAGTGTGTTTAGACTGTCAGCAGCAGCAGGGAGAGAGATGAATGTGTAATCCTCAGAGGCCTGACTGTAAAATGTGAAATTCCTGTAAGCAGGCTTGGGGAAGTAAACGATTACATGTAACAGAATGACGTAATCTGGACACAGAAAAAATGTAATGTGACGTAATCAGATTACAGATACACTTAGTAAAAGTGTGGATTATTAGGATTGCAATTTTAGTATTACAATTTTAGAATAAAGAATGATATACTACTATACACAGTCCACACAGTTGCCAATTCATTATCATGGCCTCTAGTGAAAAGATTTTTTTTTTTTGAGTCATTTTTAATTTAAAAGGGTCCAAATTTTCTGATTTTAGCTTCTTAAATGTGAATATTTTCTGCTTTCTTCACTCCTCTCTGACAGTAAACTGAATATTTTTGAGTTGTGGACAAAATAAGACATTTGAGGACGTCATCTTGGACTGTGATAAACATTTTTCACCATCTTCTGACATTTTACAGACCAAATAACTAACTGATTGTGATGAAAATAAAAACACTATATTAGGCTAAACAATTCACCATATTTTATATTGAGGTAATCCAGAAGTTATGGAAAGTAATCAAGTTACATTAACATAACATAAAATAACACTGTGACACTTATTGCCTACACGTTTAAGCAGGTAATAAGTAACTGTATCTGAATACATTTTGAAAGTAACCCTGTCTATGAGTACAGAGATGGAGCTGGTCATTAAAGCTGCCTGCAGCCTGAGACGAGGGTTGACTGAGCGTGGCTCTATGTCGGCACAGTCTTGAGAATGTGAAAACAGAGAATGAAACAGAGGAGCAGATCTCCTGGGAATAGGAGAAGGGTGAGACACATACAGTATGAAGATAAAAAATATATTTTAAAAAATGTGTGGGAGTCTATTGTCTGTTTGTGCAGATTTAAAACTGGGGGGTGCGTAGGTGAGCTGGTTGGCGTTAGAAAGAGAAAGCTGGTACATCACACACCTACAGCAAACATGGAAGTATTACGCAGAGAGTGTGGGAGTCCTCGCATCCTCTCGGCGCTCTGTGCTCTCCAAATATCTTTGTCATCGATCCGGTCGAGCCCAGCGTGCTCTCCACAACATCAAATGGATTTTACGGCCTCTGCTTCCCTTTGATAATGGTGTTGTTACAATACAGAACCCCAACAGGAGTTTGTGTATTCACAAAGTGCAGAGAGAGCACTGTGTCATAGAGTTGTCTGAGAGCGCTCACAGCCAGCACTGTGTGAGTTTGTGAAAAGTAAAACGAGCAGAGAATGTAGACAAACACATCCTGTACAGTCCTCTAACAACATGTGGACCTAATTAACACTAGAAGTGAATTCTATAACTATTAATCATCATTTTGATCTTTGACTTCCAAACTCTATTATCTCTCACGATTAATACCAGACTAAGAGATTAATGCATTTATGTACATTCATGGATATGTTGTGCAATTTATTTATATATTTAATATTCTGCTTGTAATGATTGCAAATATTCACAGCAGTATTTTTCTGTAGGATATAATTAAATAAATAAAATTATTTGTATTTTAGTGTTGGAAATTGGAAAATGTTAAGTTTTATTGACAGAGACAATTATATTAGCTAAGATGCATCTCTGACTGAGTAACAGTGTAAAGTGTCAGTTTCTGTGTAGTCGATATGACTGCTTAAGGCAGAATAGATGATCAGATTTTCTTTGCCTTTGGCGTAATTGATATATATGAAAAAAACATTTAAAAAGAAAATACAGACATTTTAAGAAAAGTCAGGTACCAGGAGCTTTGGATTTTTAATCCAATGCTCCTTATTATTGCACATGTACTTTTGAAAATGGTCAAAATGACCACCTTGGCTTTGTGTTAAAGGTGAGCTAAATAAAGTTCATGCAGTTTTATCCCAGCCTTTGGCGACAGCAGCATAACTATTCTGAAGTGATTTTTTTGGCAGCTGTTACACTGTCTTGCAGTCCAGAGCTATGTTGTCCAAGAACATGTTAAAAGAGCTGCGTTAACTGAACATGCTTTGGTGAAAGATGAACTGAATGAAGCAGCTTGCAATCAATGAACGTGAGCATCATTCACTCCTGAGAGAGGTAATGATGTTCACATCATCAGCTGATTAAAAAAAAACAAGTGTGATCACAGGAGAGTGCGTGAATATGGACAGAAGTGTCGACGTGATATAAAAACTTTCTTTGATCATGAAGCCTCATGTTTCTCTATAATTCAGTGGTTTATCAGTGAAGTGTCTGAACTACACTGCAGGCTGGAGTCTGTTAACAGTAAGAAACACAGATAGATCCATGTTATACGTCTGTATCTATGGAAACACATTTCTGCCAATATGATGGAAATAAGAAGATCCTGTAAGTCACTATAATGAGAACCTTTTTCCAAATAATGTCTTGGAATCTCAAAATAATGATTCAGTATTTCAAAATACTGACTATACATCTCAAAAATAATGAGAAACTCTCTCGAGTGACTTACTTACTAAGTCACTAATTTGAGATATTAAGTCATTATTTTCAGAAGCTTTCTCTTTATTTTGAGATACTTTGTCAACATTTTAAGATAGGGGAGACTGGGGGCAATTGCAACATTTTTTAATTTTTTCCTTCATGACTCACACTGCTACTACTTAAAAAACACTAGTCACCTTTTGATATGCAAAACATATATATGTGCACTAATTAATAACACCATTAATATACTTTAAGATTGTTATATTAAAATTCATGCAAGAAGTCAGAATTTTAGCATTGTCCCCTTAGCGGGGGCAGTTGAAACACTGACAAAGGAAGTCATATTAAACAATTGTGTCTTTAATAAAAGCACCCCTTAAAGAAATCACATTAGTGCTGTAGTATGTAATAAAATTACTTAAGTTTTTAGTTACCAAGGCTAATAAAATCTAAGATTTTAATTATTTTAATTTATTTAAAGTAATTTTTCATTTGCAAATAAAATAAAAACAAAAACATGAATACTGAGCGCCATTTAGTATGATGTCATTATGTTGACTTCAGTGTCCCTGATGTGAGGAAGTTCTATTTCAAATTAAATTTAAAATATAAAAAAATTAAAAAGGAAGAAATAAAGCAGAAGTGATGACCTGTGTTGAACTCTTTTATTGTTAAGAAAATAAAAATATACTGGACTTGAAGGGCACATGGTCATTCTCCTGTTTAACTTTGGAGCCAATAACAGACCTGTTTCAACCAGAAACATTGTAGGCGACTGAACCAAATGCTAAAACTTGACGGATGATCTCATGACAGTGTTTATCAACTTGAAATGATAATAGTAACGTTATGTTTTTGTTGTTGTACACTGATAATGATAAAAGTGTGTTTGGAATCAAAGATAAGTGCAGTGAATACTGTAACTTAATTAATGATGTTATGTCTTCAAAAAGCCAAGAATGTTCCAGTGCACGTATGTGAACGCAACAGCACAAAACACAATGTCAGATCTTTCATGTTCTTATGAGAAATGTAGGCATATTTTCAGTTCATTATGAGTCTGTGGAGGGACAAATTAGACTGTGGTGGACCACTGTGGACCACCACAGTCTGGGTAATTAATTGGAAACACTGAGGACATATCAAGCTTTAATAATTGGCTTATTCTATCAGCTGCTTTCATCTCCTGTAGGAAGGATCCAGTAATACGAGGCAACTTTCTCTCTCTGAGTTTGTCTAATATCCAGTTTTGTCCGCATTGTGTCTATCAACACATCTGCCCAATTTGGTGCTTTTATCACAACATGAAATTAACAATTTTGTTATGATATGTTTAGCTATGCCGCCCCACTAATGATATAACACTCAGCTTTGGCTCTGCTGCCTGGTTATTAGTCCAGTCCACAATTTTATACAGTTACTTTTGGCTATACAATGTAAACATGAGGCTCTGGTCTCATAATAGCAGCATAAAATTCTAAAAATGTTGAGACGTTGTGTAAAATGTAAATAAAAAGTGAATGCAATGATTTGCAAAAACTTTTAGACCAATATTCAGTTGAATACAGTTCAAAGACAAGATATTTAATATTCAAATTGATTAACCTTATTGTTTTTGTAAATATACACTCATTCTGAACTTGATGCCTACAGCATGTTCTAAAAAAGTTGGAACAGGACACTATTTGTTGAACTCAGTCCATCTCAGATGAGCTCAGGTCCAGAGAAGTCTGCAGTGTTTCTGGATGTTGTTGATATATGTCTTTCTCTTTAAATGGTAGAGTCTTAACTTGTATTTGTAGATGCAGAGACAAACTGTGTTTACTGACAACAGTTTTCCAAAGTGTTCCTGAGCCCATGTAGTATCCTTTATACAATGATGAGGGTTTTTAATGCAGGTTTTAATGCAGTGATGTCAGAGGGGTCAAAGGTCACAGATTTCTCTGGATTCTCTGAATCTTTTAATGATATTATGGATTGTAGATGGTGAAACTTTGTTCTTAAACTAATGCACACCCCAGAGGTGGAAGAAAGTGACACGTGTACAAGTCACAAGAAAATCTCAAGTCCTAATCCTCAAGTGCCAAGTCACTGTGGTGAAAATCAAGCAAGTCAAGTCATTGTTCAAGTCAAGCAAGTCACAAGTCAAGTCTTTACATTAGCAAGTTAATACTAGAATCCAAACTGTATTATTTTTTGAAATAGCTCCATCCAGGATGCCTCGTGCATTGGTCTCTGCCAATGTCAAGTCTCGAGAAATGAATTCCAAGTCAGAGTCAAGTTGAGTTTTTTTTAATCAATGTTAGCCAAGCAAGTCATTAGTCTGGCTTACTGGATGCCCACTATGAGTATAAGTCTGCCATTGGTCACTTGCTTCAAGCAGCGTCACAGCATCCAGTATCTGCATTTTCAAAGTTGCTGCGAAACAAGAACAACCTCCAAGCTGCAACCTACACACTGACAACAGCAAATTAGCACCTGGGATACTAACAAGCTAACAGATGTTAGCTTTTCTTTTACAATGATGTAGTCATTTTAATGCCAGAGCTCACCTCCCGCCATGCAAATGTTCCATTAAAACAAGTCCCCTCTAGACACTATTTTGCAGCAGCACTGTTGCTGCATCCTCGGGTAGTCATGTCAAGTCAAGTCAAGTCAAGTCATGTAGCTCAAGTCCCCCATCTCTGGCTCACCTCTGGTTTTCCACAAAGTGATGAACCTCACCCCATCCATGAACAGTCCACTGTCCCAGTCTTTTGTTGCTCCTGTCCCACCTTTTTTGGAACATGTTACAGGCGTCAAATTCAGAGTGAATGTATATTTACAAAAAGTTCATCAGTTTGAACATTAAATATATTGTCTGTCTTCTGTATTTAACTGAATATAATTTGAAAAGTAATTGCAAATCAATGCATGTTTTTAATTACATTTTATACAGCATCCTAGCTGTTGGAGAATAGTGGCTGTAGTCTATGTCAATCCCTTGCTTTCCATCTTGCGTTACACTCTGCAGAAGAGCGTCGGCCTGTGTGCCGGCCCGGCCAAATGTTACCCCTGGACATATCACAGCGCTGTAGCTGGGGTAATCCCACTCAGTAGTTTGCACATAACTGTGCATGGGCTTGCACGGAGTTGCTCAAATTTTCTAGGACACACAGGTAACAGTACAAAGACTGTCTAGCACTCAGTTCTTATACATTTTGCCCAAGGTTCATCTGCATTGTGAACAAACACTGAGCTGTATTTGCAGTTCACTTGCAGGCAGAGCGGTCGAACGTTCTCCATGGAAGTGATGACGGCGGATGATGAAAGAGCGGGCCAGAGAGCTGAGATAACACTGAAATGAAATAGATGCACAGCCAAAGTTTGGAGGCACGCAGGAACAGAGGTGTTCTGATGGGTCAGACTCCTCGCGGTGCAGGAGAGACAGGAGAGCAGAGAGCGCTCGCTGGCGATGAGAGGATCCCTGGTGGGAAATAAACGAATGCATTTCTCTTTTAGCCAGAGTTAGTTTCAGTGTCTGTCTGTCTCCTTCACAGGTTTATTCACTCTGAATTTCTAATCTTCTCTCTTCCAGTTTATTCTTCTCTCACTCAGACTCATTGATTTCCACTCTGTACTTCCAGCCCTTCTAGTTGTGTCTTGTTTCTGTGTTTGTTGCGATGTTAGCAGCAGGGTGTGAGCTTTGTGCCCCGACACGCCGAGCTGACCTCGCTGATCGACTTTGGCTGTTGAAAGTCGCATTTAATTACACTGCAAATACCAGCTTCCCATCTCAGTGTGTTCTCTGCCTGTGTGCAACAAAATACCTGCTTGATTTATACTCCCAGAGCCACTGTTAAATCAAATATATCCACACTAATATGAAGCTACTTACACAGTTATTTGCTTGGACTACAACAACAATTTATCCTGATGAAAAATTCATATATGGCCACAGCCTGATGTATCATATTCCTTTGTGATATAGAGTGTCATTACTGTCCAAAAATATTACAGTAAAAACTCATTATAAAAGCCACAACATCGAATGTGGGTCTCTAGAGAGCCCAAGTGCAGCTGTACTTAAGCTGATGCCAAGAATCAGAAAAGAAAAGAAAAGAAAAGTTATGAGGGTGTCAAATGTTGTTCAGGTTGTAAAGCCCTTTGAGGCAGATTTATCATTTGTGATACTGAGCTGTAGAAATAAAAATAACTTGACTCACAAGACATTAACACCAATTTTGGAAAGCTGCTGCTAACATAATTTAAAACTGCTACAAGGAACTGTCATATTTTGTCGATTTTGGAGTCTCCTGTGGACAAAAGCAGCAGTGTTTCCACCCTGATAGCCACAAAATGTAAAATCAAAAGTAAAATTATCTAAATAAAAATCTCCTCTTTTCAACTGGCTAATGTACTAGAATCTGAGAATCCATCCTGGTGGCAGACATTAATACTGATATTAATAATTAGTATAAAGAAATTGAAAATCTTCTTGCAGATGGTCAGGTTAGCACATGTAGGTCATATAGAGGCATCAGTGTTAAACTGAGGCTGTTTCATAACCAGTTAAAAACTTCTTGCAGTTGCTTTAACAAAGAGGAAGCAAATCAGCCAAATATATTTCAATCAGGACAGATTTCATTATGAGTAAACAGATATTCTATCAGCAGGCTTGGAGAGTAATGGATTACATGTAACAAGATAATGAAATGCTTACAAAAAATTTAATGTTTGTCATTACAGTTACAGATAAAAAAAGACATAATCTGATTCAGTCAAACTGGGGATTACTAGCAGGATACAATTTTAAAATAAATAACAATATCCTACCATGCACAGCTGACAATTCATTATCCTGACTTCTAGTGAAAAAATGAAATCAATCAATAAATTGCACACAACAAGGGAAGGAACAGTTGAACACATGATTAATCTATTGTTAATTGACTATTAAATTAATCTGAATCCATTCTGATAATCGATTAATTGTTTTGAGTGATTTTTTTAATTAAAAAAAACCTCTAAATTCTCTGATTTCAGCTTCTTCAATGTGAATATTTTCTGGTTTCTTTACTCCTCTCTGACAGTAAACTGAATATTTTTGGGTTGAGGACAAAACAAGACATTTGAGGACGTCACCTTGGACTTTTTTTCAGAATTGTCTGACATTTTATGGACCAAACAACTGATCGGTTAATTGAGAAAATGATCGACAGATTAATCAATAATGACAGTGATCATTACAGGAAAGACTTGATCGATCCTGTGGCTTCAAGTGACAAGATCATCAGGATTCATTTCAACACATAAACATAAATTGACAGAACACCAACATGAGTTATGTCACTTCCATCACATTCCAGGACACAATCTTTTTATATATCTTTCAGTATATTCACGTACTACTTCACCTCTGAAAAAATCAAACCCAGACAATAAGAAAAGTGTTTTAGAATGATCTCAGGTGTTTGTAACTGGTTCAAACAGAATCAGCATTACACCATTACAGTGGAGAAATCTAATTATTACAAATTACTGTATAGATTCGAAGGAAGTGTCATTTTGCAAAAGATCTGAGATGTTCCATTACTTGTGTGGTTGTGTGAATTGTTTGTAGTGTTTTGACAAAATCAGACCTGTTTTCAACATCCTGCTTAAGCAATCATAAAAAACAGTGAGGTCCTTGACGCTGCAGGTACTTTCTATGAGTCATGTATGTTGTTGTGGGGGTAACTGAATATTAACCTATTCTGCTGTATATGAATGAGGACGTCTTGCATATTTAGTCACTAACTGGTTTTCTACTGTGAAAGCACAGCAGACTCATAACCTGCTTAGAGTTAGTAAGAAATAGGGAAGAGCTTATTTCTTTTTCTTCTTTACCTCCATCTTATTAAACTCTTTCTCATTTGTCTTCCTTTTCGCAACTTCTGAAACCTGAGGCACCCCTTTGTTCTGTTTTACCCCACACTGCTTATCCTTTCTGTACTAATTATCTCCTTTCCTCCTTTTCTCTTCTCTTCTCTTCTCTTCTCTTCTCTTCTCTTCTCTTCTCTTCTCTTCTTCTCTCCTCCTCAGTGAATCAGTGGCTCCTGAAGTAGAAGATGAAAAGATGTCAAGCTGCGGCGCTGCAGGAGGAGAGGCAGGACTCATTCCAGACTATTTCACACTGCCAAAGCGAGCTTAGCTGAACAGACCAGAGAGCAGCTGAGCCCGCTGACTGACCTGAACTGAGCGGACAGCTTTACTAAACCGATCTCAGCTGAGCTCGACTGACTGAACCCCGAAAAAAATCTACTGTGCTGGCCTCCTACACAACCTGAACGCAACTCGTGTGGGCCAGCACAGCGAGGGCACCGCGAAGACCCAGAGTCCAAAGTGTGAAATAGACCCTAAGGACTCTGATGTCTACACTGTACTGTGTTTTGATTTGTTGTGTGAACTCACAAAGACTGGAGATGTAAAGACTCTCAATCATTTTCTTGGGCTGGGTTTCAGGAGGGTGGATGTTATCTAAAGACTACAGTACGCTCTGTTTGGCTGTGATCGTCGCCCGTCCACATTCAAAGCCTGCCTATAAAAGGCCGTTATGAAAATGATCATCCACTGACTGGAGGAATTATTACGTTTCCATTGATGGTCTGAACCCCCAGGGACAAAGAAACACTCAGCTCCACTATGATGAGAAATATAAAAAAAAAATCTGCTGGTTCTGATATCAAATAGTAACTAAAGAAGGTAATTTTCAAAGAGAATGTGAAATGTGAGAATTCCAGGTTACATAGCCAAAGGGGGAGAGAAACTGACATTTTACAGACCTGAACAGATGGAGTCACTGGAGACTGGAAAGGAATAGGTCACTCATTCTGCATGATTTTATAATAGTTCACTTGTCTTCAAGGATTTTAATTAAAAGTGGTGACAGAACTGAGCTGGCGTCAGGTCCCTGCCTCGCACGGCCGCATAAAGGCCCTCTCCTCTGCAACTACACACTCACCAAAAGTGTTCAGTCAAAACTGTTTATGCTAAAGGCCTAAATCTGCAAAGCCAATCATGACCATACTGACCTTTCGCTAAACCCTTCCGATGAGCTGTGATTGTCCAATCACAGCGTAGCAGCAGCAGGCCTGGATACCTTTGACTTGGTGCACAGTGGTGGTGTCTTTGTATCTCTTTGACAAAACCAAAAGCACAAGAGCACAAAAGAAGAAGTGTAAGGAATAGATTACAGTTTTTCACAATTTCTAAGACATGTTTCTTGAAACCGTCCACGCTTTTGTAAAAACTCTAAACACAAAACCAAATCTTCAAGCCACATTCACAAAACCTCCGACTCATCTGGCAAAATCAATTACCTCAAAACCATTTTTGTCTGGTTTCAAAACCAAGCAGTGTTTTCAGATCATACACACACACTATGAGCAGTCGTTACGCCCTACATCAAAAAATGGAAACCACAGTGTTCAGAGCAGAAAATCATTTTTCTTATAAACGCATTTTCAAAAATATGTATCAAAAAATGTATTTTCAGAGCTCACGGAAAAAGCCTGTGGTGTAGAGGTGTGACGTATCATAGAACTCATTCCTGAGGACGACCTGTTGTGCTCCACACCTTTCACAGCAGGCCAAGTCCAAGAATTTCCCTGGTATGAGGTTTTATCCAAAGACGTTCCACCACCGTGTTGAGAAAACCCATTCTGCTGGGATGAGGGAAGGGCAGAATGCTGGAAGAAACATTTATGGATCGTTGGTTGGTGTTGAACGACTCACATAATCCAGATTCAGTTCTAGTCATTTGGTTTAATCATGTCAGCAGAAACATTTTTGAGTCACTGGGCCTCATGCAAGAACCGCTCGTATGAACAGATTTGTTCTTAATTTTAAAATGTTCTTATATTTTGACTTTTTTTTCAGATGCAGTGATCTATTATTACCTCCTGCCAGATGTATTGGTTGTATATCTGTACATGCAGGTTTATTATCGGGACGTTTCCTCTTTATTTCAGTGACAGTATAATCCTCAAATGCAGCAAATGCTTTTCCCTTTTCTTTGCTTAAGCAGGTCTTTTAATTCCACTGTTGATGCTGTTAAGATGACAGATTTTCCTTTATGGCTCTCTGAAAGCAGGATGTCAAACTCCAAACTGGTATTATTGGGGCGTTAATAATTTATGATAAGTTACACAGGTTGTTGAATCTGACGTGGCGTTCAAACGAGCCCTTTATATGAAAAAAAAAGTGAGAGAAATTGAAGACAAGAATACGAAAATGTTCTTGCATGAGGCCCACTGTGTGTAAACGTTGTCTCGGAGTTGTGTTCAGGTTTTACCGCCTGTGTTCACCATTTTGCAACACAAGTGCAAGTAAAGTGAGTAAAATGTGTTTCAGCAGTTAAGAATGTGTTTAGAGTTTTGCCAAAAGAGTGAATGATTGAAAAGTGGGTTTTGGGCTCTGGTTCAGAGAATGCAGTTTAGTGTTTTAGCAACTGTGAAAAATTGCGAACAGGAGCCATGGTACAATAAACGTACTTTTATGAGCATTTTGAAGTATTGCAAAGGAAAAGGTCAATGGAAACAACAAAATTGAAAGAAAATGTTCTCAATTTTCGCCAAAAGGTTTTCACGTTTGCTTAAAGTGGTTTTAGCCTTTTTCAAAACACGTTGTCTGAATGAGTTTAGACATATTGAACATTTATGATCGATCAGCTGTTTCTGCTCTGAGAGGACAAGATGAAGAAGCTGTTTACGATTTCGATGTCGATAAGGATAACTACAACCTGCCCATCTGAAAAAAAGAAGACCTCTCTTTGAGGTTTATTGACAGTTTGCAAACAGCTGGTTTTGTTTCCAGCTTACGATCTCTACTTCTACTGTTTATTAATATGAGCTATACTGCAAATTTATGATGAAACTAAGTGTTGCATAGCCTCATTTATTCCCTCCAAACCAGTTGATGTAAATGCAAATTTTCATTTTTTGCAACATTCAAAAAATTCACTTGACTTAGATCGAAACATGGTTTGTGTGTTTGTCTGCTGTCGTGTAAGCTGCAGTTGTTAGTGCGCCTAGCTAACTAGCTAAACTTTCTATAGACAGAAGTAGCCTATGCTGTGTCTCAGTTCAGATAATCCTGTCAGTACACTGTCATGTCATACACTTTGCACACTATGTACTCACTTGCATAGTGCGTGAATTTCAAAAATGTCTCAAATCGAGGGCGGCTGTTGTGCCCTTACTGGAAATGCCGATTGCAGCTTCCTCTTCTTCTTCATGGGCAAACTGAAGCCAGTTGGAGCTTTACTGCCAGAACATCTACCACCTTGTTTATTAATTTGTGTTCAATTTCATTTCATTCAGTATTTGCTTTTGTTTGTCCTCTGTTTCTCAAGAGGTTAAAAATACATCATAATCTCCATCGACAACAGGTCGGGTCCTCCCTCCTCCTACCAGCTGAAAATGCACCAATATATTGATTTATATTTGACTCATGCTATCAAATCTTTACAAAATTAACCAAATAAATGCACTGGTGACTTTAATCTGACAATAGTATAGTAGTATGTATTGATAAAAATACATGCATGAGTTATATCTGGGCCACCATGTTCACAAGTTTGGTTGCCCCGTCTCTTCCGTTATGTGGACAAAATGGGGACCGTTGAGGGCAAGAAGTGTCCAGGGTTCCCCTCAACTGTTTGACCGTTTTGTGCACAACATCCAGGTACTCACAGAGCACCTATGCACTCAAAACAGGAAGTGTAAGAACAGCAGTACATGAATTAAGACACAGCATTAGTGTTTTTTCCACAAGCAAGGGGCGTGTCATGTCGTTAGTTAACCACATTATTTTGTGAAGTTTCAGACGGTTTTATTTGTTCAGGACTGAAACATGCTGTCTTTATGTACTGGTGAGAAGCTGGCAGCATTAGCAACAGTGACTAAAGGGGGTGTGGCTTAGCGAAAGGTCCACTGGGCATGAAATAGTGAGTCAGATATAACTGGAGCAAAGTAAGGTGAAACTGATGTTCATTTCAGCCAGAAGCTACAAAGTGTTACAGCATCATTGCAAGGTCTCATTTCAAAATAATATTTCAGGCACTTGAAATCATGTTGATGATTAATTCTGCTGTTGTTGATGGGAAACTGTTCATCATGTTATAATTAAAGTCCTGAATCACCTTCAAATTGTCCTCCAATCAATCAAGCAATTTCAGTCAGCATCTCTGAAATGTTAAAGGTTCCCTGTGGCATTTTCTTGTCAAGTGTTACTCACCAAAATACTGTTTGTACGCATAGATTGTGTAATAAAGAGTGAACATGGCCACCATGACATCAGCCATTTCTTGGTGGAGCGCTGTTTTGAAGCCTTGAAGTTTGCTGCTGCAATCTTAGGCGGGGATACACATTGTTATGTCTCTGTCCTGACTGGATCTGATGCAAGACACAGGGACACACCATGTCAGTCACATTTTATTCCAAACTGGAGCTTAATTTACAAAATGAACATCATGTTGTATTTAAGAACTGTTGAAACTAGCAAGTGAGACCATAAAGTCATTGGGAAAATGTTCACTGAAGTGATAAATCAGGTGAAATGTAGAGTCATCCTCTCACTCCAATGCAACCGGACTTTGTTTTGCAACCAGTGGCGTCGCCCCCTGCTGGCTTAACCTGCATTGTTTATATCCAAGTTTCCTTACATTGGTGGAATAGTATAAGTCCACTAGCAGAAATGTGCACTGTGTTGTCCTCTTGCTCATACATGTGCATCCTACTGTGTCTGCACAAGACAAGTCATAGAGAAGCTGCTCTACAGCACTACTAGTGGTCAGAAAGTCCACAGGCTGAGTTAAACTACCAGATCTCAGGTAGCACCACATCATGAGAGCTGATGGAGAGTTCACTTTATACTACCTTCATCCTGTCCTCCTGTCATTATCGCCCCCTGCTGGTACTGCAGTTTTATACACGTGACACTGACACGGTGTCCTCTACTGGACTGGTGGGTCTGTTACACGCTTTGGCATCAAACTATCATGCCAAAAAAACACATACCTTTTTGGACAAAATTTCTGCCACTGTGTAATTCTTCTTCCTCAGCAAAAATATTCTAAGTGCACCCATTCACACGTATATATTATGTATTTTGTAATGTTGAAATAGTAGTGCTTTTATACAATCTATCTGCAGGCTTTCCTGTCACAGTGCATCAGAGTCTCTATATAAATACATTGTGAGCAAGTAATATTAAAAAAGGAAGCAAGAGGACATTATGGGATGTGGGTAGCAGTGATGCACTGCTGTAATAGCCAACATTAAAGAGTTTAGAGAGAAAGAGATATCTAAGATCTCCTTGGCCACAAAATGTCACGCTTTAAGTCAGCCTTCAAGCTAATGGGCTCATTCTGATCAGCTGTCATACATTTTTAAGGACCAGTTAGCAAGGAAAATTTATTTAGAAGAAGATTTTTTTTATATAAGATGCAGATTGCAGCACATGTGTGCATGAGAATATGAGGTGTGAAGGAGGCTCAAACCAGACAGCCACCTGACTTTGGATACACAGAACTACAGTGTATGATTTAACCGACAGAAGCTAGAGAAGACACAAGGAGACAGAAGACCATAATATACAACATTTAAGTTGTGTGGTCCATCAGTTAAACATTTCAGGAAGTGTGCCTACTTTCTTGCCAATATATGCACTCTCCATTCTCCTTTTGTCATTTCTATTTCTCTCTCTCTCTCTCTCTCTCTCTCTCTCTCTCTCTCTCTCTCTCTCTCTCTCTCTCTCTCCCTCTCTCTCTCTTTCAGGGAGTTGGCTAGATGATTTTTAAACATAAATATCATTAAACCTGCCAAACTTTAGAGCAACTGCTATAGTTACTGGACCCTTTTTATAATTAAGAGCTATAATAAAGTCACTATATGGACTGTTGTACACATGGTTTATGATTACTGCATTGAGGATTATTGCAGAACCATTCTAACACTAGACATTAACTACAGCAGGAGAACTGAACTGTGATCTGTGTGGAGGGATGATCATGTGTTCCAATGGAAAACTTAAACTTAAAAACCAATCAAATTAAAACCTCTGTCTTCTCAAATAACACGTGCACCAAACAAAAATACCCAAGTAAAAACTGATGATGTTGGTCATCCACGCCTCCTGTGCAATGACTCAACACTCAAGTTTGACAACTACTGTGCTTGCTTATCACAATAACAAGCTACATCTGGCTTCTCCTGTGGGCAGGGCAACGCTGCTAATGATGTGTATAGGGCCACACCCTCAAATAACAGGATTGGTTCCTTAGGTTTATGATGTCATATACCCAGTCTGACTGAATCAGTGTTTTTGAGACTGCCCTTGCTTACTGCAGTTTCAAAGCATGAAATGCTCAGACATGGTGTTTACTGCTTATTTCACTCCTGATATGTCTGTAACACATGAAAAACACCAGACAGACAGACAGACAGACAGACAGACAGACAGACAGATAGATAGATAGATAGATAGATAGATAGATAGATAGATAGATAGATAGATAGATAGATAGATAGATAGACTATAGGCTCATAGGGTACAAAAACTCACACAGCTCATAAATGAAAACAAAAGCAATGGAAATGTTGAGGCCATGTCTGCTGCTATCCATCAAACTAGCAGCCTGCCTGGGTTACATAAGCATGTCCCATTACACCAGGTGGGAACTGCTGCCCTGGAAGGCTACCTATAAAAACCCAAAGGAAAAGCCACATTATGTAAGTGATCGCTCCAGTACTCAGACTGAGCTGGCTGAGTCACACTCCCAGTTATTACAAAACTAAATCTTTACCCTAATACACATCATTTTGATAGCATGATATAAAGGAGCAGAGTGATATAGAGCACAATAAAAGTTGATTCATTCAGTGTCGGTTGTTTCTGGTACTAGTTGTCTGTATGATTTAACAGCAAATGTGTGCAGGATAAACTTCCAGCACAGAAACAGAATCTGGATAAGGTTCTCATATCCCGTATGTGGTGGAGTGCGTTACTGTAAAACAATGAAACTGGGACATGTCTTAGGCTGGAGACGCTCTCGAAACTCTGCTGTTGAGAAATGTTGATGGGCTGTCAGGCTGTCTTGGTTTATACAGTCAGTCAAGTAAATAATACATCCAAGTTCAGCTTACGTGTTGAAGGCATTTCACTCTGTGATGGTCGTATACCAGAATGATGTAACAAGCACATCATCTTCACTGGAGTTCTAGGATGACATGTGGATAGAAAAGTATCCACTATTCCTTACACTGTTTATTATATTATTTGGTAGGAGGGAAACAGACAGCATAACACAGTAATAAACTAAAACCATTTTGAGAATTTGCACACATCATGCCCTACCAAATAAATAAATAAATAAATATTATTAATAACAACACTCTAAATCTAAATGTGTTTTTTTTAAGCAAAAGCTTTTTTAATGAAATTAGCCTTGTCCCAGACAAGAATTCAGTTTCAAACAATTTAAAAAGGTGTTAAAACGCTTCAAAATCTAACCTAACAACACCTACTGATAACATAGGTACGAAAAATGTGATATCA
The DNA here is from genome assembly GCF_056507025.1 of Lutjanus erythropterus. Classification (NCBI taxonomy): domain Eukaryota; kingdom Metazoa; phylum Chordata; class Actinopteri; order Lutjaniformes; family Lutjanidae; genus Lutjanus; species Lutjanus erythropterus. Next base: position 32,101,849 of record NC_139335.1, on the reverse strand, counting down.
CAGTATACTCATCTTTGTTTTCAAATGTATTTTTTTATGAAAATGTTGGCCTTAAGGTTGTGTCCCAGATTTCTGTCAAATCTTTAAAAGAACCTGATTTAATCAGGCATAAAAAGGGTTAGCTATACCCTGAGGACCTCTGTCTCACTTCCTGGTTTAAAATAGGCAGGAATACTGCTCAAACACCGGTAAACTTTCTATTTTTAGACAAATTTGTTAAATATTATATCATGGTCTGGGTGAATACTATGCCCTGATCAAATTAACAAACACATAGTTCAGCTCAAGTTTAATCACCGTTCAAAATTCATCTGCTACCCAACTTGTAACCATAGCAACATCAAAGAGCACAGCTGTCAAAGCTCACACCAGCTTCCTGACTGGAGATGTGAACAAGTGAGCGAATGAACAGCTGATTGGTTCAGTTTTCCTAAATGAGGACGTCCTAACCTGCTCCATGTGTCAGCCAACAGGCTGAGTAACGTGTCACTTGCTTGAAAAACCTCTCACCCTGGCTCTATTTCAGCAAAGTTTCACACACCTCCAACCTATTTTATCTGGTTAAAATTGACGTTTGTGTTTCCCCTCAACACAGCAGGCAAAGTGAGGACAAGACACTAATTAACAAGACTGAGAAGAAATGACACCTTTTAAATCATCAACAGCAGCTTTTTTTTAAAGGAATATCCTTAAAACGGATGAGAAAAAACTGAATTTTTGGAAAGTGAGGCTTTGTTCGCTTGCATCGCTTCTAGTTAGGAAGCAGAGTTACTTGTTATCAACTGCAGCAAGCCAGCTGAGTTTGGTTGTAAAAGGGACAAGAATCATTCTTCTTACAATAATAAGCTCTCACTTCATAACTTTTGATTGCTAGCGCAAAACTTTCACCAAAAAAATCTGTGAATGCTTTTATTTCATATTTCTGGTAAATGACATGGTATAGGCAGGCTTCACCTTCACACTATGCCTTTAAACTGTTTAACACACACCTACTTGTTGGTTATCCTTTACATATTGCTTTCAGATGTGTCTCAACCATAACATGTCAACTCTGTAGCCCTTCTGAATCAAAGCTTAATAAGGGGTGGTTTAAAAATGTGTATTTTGATTAGCATTAAGAGAACTCTCACAATGGAGGCTCTCTATCACTAGGCTGTAAAAAGAAGAAAATGTAACATTTTGTCAACTCCATCAGATGGAAAATCTGACTTGACATCTACATTTAATTAAAAATTAATCATAGGAGGTTGGCCCGTCACAAGGTTCAATAGCCAAGAGTTTCATCTTGTAAAATATATTTTCCAGCATAATTGAAGAGTAAAAATCAAAAACCCCTCAAAATACAAATTTGTCCCAATTCTCAAAGATGAGGTTAAGTGTGTATTTGCAATTTACAGAAGCCCAGGGCAGCCTCCTTCTTCTTTCACCTACATTATTGAAAGATGGTAACTTAATTATCATGATACAGATATGAAAGAATGCGCCGGTAGCAGCTATTAAGAGAAGCATCATGGTCTCAAGTGAGGTTCTTAATGATATCATTTATCATCAGACACAACAACAGTCTACAAGAACTGTAAGTATAAAAAATACAAGTGTGAAACTGTTCTAACTCAAGTGAATGGTTGTGTCCAGACTGCAGCTTTATAGTTGAGGTGTGAACTTCACCATCCACTCGAGTTAGACCAATATATATTTTATAGTTATAGTTAAAGTTATAGTTTTTAGTGTGTATGGCCATTTAGGCCTGAGGCCTAAGAGAGAAAACAAAAGACTGCAGCCACACTCTGTGAGACTGTACTGCTCATTGCAAGCAAAACCAATCAGATATCATCTGATGATGATTTAGCCTCTAGGGGCAACAGCCAGTGTTTCAGGGCTTCCTCTGTAGCCAGCAGATATCCAGCAGAGGGGAACCCTGAGGGCCTTTAAAATGAAAAAAATATATATATATATTTAAATATATTATATTTGATTTATTGTAGTTAATTATTAGGCTATTCTCTTCTAACTCTAATTTCAACCTCATTTTCTATCAGCTTTGCTTCAGAAATGAAAGGGTTACTGTCCTGAAAACAGCAAAATAGAGTTATCCAAATAGATTTTTTGTTTTTGTCTCTAGGCAGAGCTGACTCGTTCATTGGTTAGTACTTCATTACTGGGACAGAAGGACACAGCCTGTGTGTTTGTTCAGACAGTGACAGGTGAATTAACCAATCACATTTAGATTTACAGTGGGTGGGACCGAAAATAATCGCCATAGGTCTTCCCAAAGGCTAGCAATATCTTGCTAGAGACGAAGCAGTTGAGCCGGATGCTGCTGCCAGGTGGCTAACCTGATAGCGCTGCCTTTTTCAAGGCTTCAGCAGCGTGGCAGAGGATCTGCAAAGGACTGTATAATTTTGGAGACTGAAATTGCGCTCGTCCCCGAGTCTGTCAGAAAACATTTTTCAGACACTTGACTCTTCTTTTTTAAAGCTGCTTCCAACAGTGCAGCACAGCAGACAGAGCTGTGCTGGTAGACAGAAATGATATAACTGGAGATCTGTGCTTCATGTAATTATAGAGAGAGAAATAAGAATGATTAAAAGACACTCAGAATGATTCATATAGATTATTGCAGCTCTTGATATCAAACAAACTTTTATTATCTAGTATTCAATTCAAGTTTATGTACAGAAAAACAGAAAAACATTACTTATTCTACTATCATTGTGTTGTATTTGCTGCCCTTTACTGGCTTTGACATGTAACAACATCTGCTGTTGTCAGAAGCTTTTGCCCTTTTACTGCTTTTTTGGTGTGTTTGGCTAAGTTTTGGCCAAACTGAAGTCCCAGCTCTAATAGCCACAGTTCACTACTGATATCCAGATAACAGAGATCCAGACCAGGACTTCATCTTCTGTGCACCCTTCATTGTTTACAGTCTGATTAGCAACTTGCAATTTGAGACACAAACATCAATATTTTCTGTAGGTGTTTAAGGTCATGACAGCATTTCTTCCTCTCTAATCTCCATAAATAGATATCTGCACATGAATGCAGATTACTTTTAAAAAACAATGGCATCCAAGATTGGATTTCAGCAAATGTCTTCCACTTCATGGACTGTTCACCTGCAGACAACCACATCCCACTCAAAAGTGACTACTCAGGCTACAACTGTACTACAGTCACAAATCAGAACACTTAGAATACCTAAAACCATTGCCTGAAGATCGTGCATATTCATATGCAGGTATCTATTAACAGAGATGATGAAATTGCCAGAACACTGGGAGAGCTGAAATTATGAGCTGACAATGGTGCTACAGTATGTGATAAGTCAAGGGACCACCAAAGTTCAGAAAGACTGTGATTGTCCAGATTTTAAAACGATATTGAAAAATTTCACTCCTTGGTGGCAAAAGAGGAAATATCAGAGGATCAACCAACTCGTTGGAATTCATCCTCTGTGACCACAAATGTTTGTACAGATTTCATGGCAATCCGTTTAATAGCTGATGTTAACTCAGTCCAGACCAATATAATGGAATAATGACATCCCTAAAGTCACTATCATTGATATTAACATGAGAGTAATTAGTGGTGAAATCATTTTAAACTACAGATGTTGTGTTAAATGTAAATAAAAACAGAATTCAAGGACAGATACTTCTATTTAGTTGAATACAGTATAAAGACAAGATATTTAATGTTCAAACTGATCAACTTTGTTTTTAGTAAATATGCACTCATTCTGAATTTCATGTGTGCAACATGTTTTTAAAAAGGCTGGGAAAGTTAGGGAATGCTCAACAACACCTGTGTGGAATGTTCCACAGATGAACAGGTGAGTTGGTAACAGGTGACAGTATCATGGTTGGGTATTAAAGGGGCGTTGTTCACAAGCATGGATGAGGTGAGGTTCAACACTTTGTGAAGAACTGCAGATGGTCCAACAGTTTAAGAACAACATAGAATGTCTGTGACCTTTGACCCCTCAGGCAGCACTGCATTAAAAACTGCATTAAAAACCCTCATCATTGTATAAAGGATACTACATGGGCTCAGGAACACTTTGGAAAACTGTTGTCAGTAAACACAGTTTGTCTCTGCATCTACAAATACAAGTTAAGACTCTACCATTCAAAGAGAAAGACATATATCAACAACATCCAGAAACACTGCAGACTTCTCTGGACCTGAGCTCATCTGAGATGGACTGACGCAAAGTGGAAAACATTTCACATTGTTTTCACAGATCATGGACGTAGTGTCCTCCAGACTAAAGAGGAAAAGGACCATCCAGATTGTTACCAGCACTAACTTCAAAAGACAGCAGCTGTGATGGTATGTGGGTGTGTTAGTGCCCATGGCATTGTGGGTAATTGTCACATCTGTGAAGGCCCCATTAATACTGAAAGGTACATACAGGTTTTGGAACAACATATGCTGCCATCCAGACGACGTCTTTTTCAGAGACGTGCCTGCTCATTTGAGTGAGACAATGTCAAGACTCATTGTACACATGTTCCAACAGTGTCTTCATAGTAAAAGAGTTCAGGTACTAGACTGACCTGCCTGCGGTCCAGACCTGTCTCCCATTGAAAATGTGTGGTGCTTTATGAAGCACAAAATACAACAATGGAGATTCTGGACTGTTGAGCACCTAAAGTCATATATCAAGCAAGAATGAGGAAGAATTTCACTTTGAAAACTTCAATAATTAGCATCCTAAGTTCCTAAATTCTTACTGAGTGTTTAAAGAAAAGCTGATGTATCACAGTGGTAAACATGATATGCCTGTAACTGTTTTGAAATATGTTGCAGGCATCAAAATTCATAAAGAAAAACATTAAAGTTAATCAGTTTGAACATTAAATATCTCACCCCCTCCATCTCACCTTGTGTATAAGTAGAGCTTAGACCAAACTCGCAAAAACAGTCTTTTCTTTAGGTTACTGTTTGTAACCTATTTTTTTGTATAGGCTTCGCCTTCTAATGCTATCGCTACTAGTGAGATAAAGGCTAAGCAGGATGTGGTCCCTGCCCCTCTGGGACCGCTGTGTACCTTCAAGCACAAACACACATGCACTTCGCCAGAAATAAATAACCAGTCTCTACTCTGCCAGTGCGTCATAACACAACTGGCGAACATTAAACCCGCTGCTGTGAGAAGCGAAGACATTATGCACTGTTACAGTCCAGAGCAGAGCCAGAGATAAAACAGCTCTTTATGCACCCAGAGGCATGAGAAAGAGCGCACAGTTAAAGCAACCCAAATAACAATCAGTCTGACATAACACTCAATACAGAGTGAGGCATACAGAGACATCCTGAATACAGAAACGAATGAAAGAGCAGGGGAAGTTAATAGATAATTAGAATTATAATTAGAATGAATTCTTTTTCAAATTGAACATCTTAAAATATGAGTGGAAAGTATTTCTCTTGAAGCTGCATTTATAATTTTTTTTTTTTACTGAAATGTAGCTTAAATGAGCAGTGTGTAGCAAAGGTACATTCAAAAATGAGAAAAATGAGTTGGAGGCATAGACTGTATATTTAAGGGGCTGTAAAAGAACAATAAATGTGTGTTCTGAGTTTGTCACACCACAGAAATGTGTTTTTTAACAGCTAGCCAAATGTGAATGATTAAAAAAATCACTAAGTATATAATATAAAAAGATATCATGAAAAAGTTAGCAGTGTTCTCCGCTCTGAAACGGGGGGGGGGGGGGGGGGGGGGGGGGGTGTTTACTCCACTGTCAACCTGAAACATCGATGCTACATCCAGCAACTTTACTGAACATGTCCAGACACATCTGAGCCACCAGAGCCAGAGGACGGTGACAAGATGGTGTCTTTTTTTCTTCTGTGTCGGGTTGTTGGAACTGAAGTGAGCTGAAGTGAACTGCTGGGCTGATTTGGACTGAGAGAGTTGCTGAAGTGCATTTATGACTGTCTGTTACAAACCCCAGATAACAGGGGAATGGAGGTGAGGGAGCAACCGAACCGAACAGAGGCGTGGGTTTGTCAGCTTGCCGGGGTGGCGACAGTCCTCTCAGCATGCTGGGGCGCTTGCTCGCTGCTTCACTGCTTCACCACTCTGGTTCCACGTTTATGTTTTGTTAGTTCAAAGTCTTTTTGGTGTGGCTGATTACATTGGGAGATGCACAGCACTGTCCTGGCCCTTCCAGCGACTGCCAAATCTTCTTCCACAGGTGTTTTCAGTTCTCCTAATCAACACTTCAACCACTCAAACCCAACCCCTCCTCATCCAGTCCAGCCAATGAATGAGCAGGATATGAGGAAAATGTGAGCAGGGGCCTATGACTGTGAAATGTTTCTCTCATATGTTAATTAACTGGAAGAACTGCTCAATCATAACACTGACCATTAGAGAGGGTGGGGGTTGTTGGGAGACCCATGTCATTCATGTGTGGGCCGTCATGACTCCGGCATGTCACCAAACGATGTTTTAGATCTGCCCAAAAAATTCTGAACACAGCAATTGTTATTGTTAACAATTCAGTACCACATCTCCTCCTTGGGGAAGCTCAGGCAGGCTGCAGGAACACCACAGGAGCGCAGGGCGTGTGCAACATCATAAACTGAATATAACAAGCAAGGATGAGTCCTCCACTGTAAGCTGATCAGCTGTTTAGAACTGTCAGTTGTTTGTCATTGTGAAGTTAAGCCTGTTATCATGAAAACAAAAGCCCACTGCTCCAAAAAATACACACTCTGGAGTTTGAGTTAACTGGTATGCTGTCTGCCAAACTTCATTAACTTATTGTTCAATTTAACTGTTATAAACATCTGCACCTTCTACAAGATTATTAATGATTTTTTATTACTCATAAACAGACACTTATTTATTTGGTGAATGTTCGGTTTAATTTTGAACTCCAATTAACACGAAACAAACAAAAACAGTCATTGCAGCTCAGAATAGAGGGGTCAAAAGAGGAAACTCCAGCTGCAGCATTGATGTCAGAGAAGAGAGTATTTCAATTTAATGTGTTTCCTTAATCTCTGCTGATGTATCATGGTCATTTTTTTGATTTATCACATTAAATATTTCTCCTTTAACCATGTCATGTGATGTGTTTCTACAGTACACCTTAGGAACAGATATTACTGGGACCGCTGCAGAAACATTTAACATCCAGGCATACACAGTCCAGCCATATACAAGGTTTACAACCTAATCTGTCTCTCCCAAGTCCCCCAAGTTTATGGAAGTACGATACTAAACTGCTGGAGAACCACTTTAATGTATGATGCTGGTATAAAAATACTAAATACTGTGGAGAGCTGGAGTTTTCTCTCAGAGGAACTCGGCAAGTTGAATTTTCCTATTTAACAGAAACAGACCACTTGCACTCTCACAACACTCCTGGTAGTGACTGAAATAACCCATTGTATAGAATAATAGTGAGAACTCAAGGGAATGAAATGTCAAACACAATAATAGCAGCAACATTACATAAACATGCATTAGTAGAGACCGGTGTCCATAAACTTGTTGACCTAATGCATGCTGGGAGGCTCTCTGCTACTGCAGAGAGCCACAGCATTAAGGGATGGGTTGGATACTTTGAAGTGGGGTTGTATGAGGTATTTATTGATAATCAGAATATTAGCTACAATAGATGGCAGTCGGCATGCCCCCTCTTTGGACACACTGAGATAAGCAATCAACTGCTGTAGACTGGGTGGCAAGGTCCACTTAAAAGAAAGGGTATGCTATATTTAGAATATTTTCACTGTCACTATTTTCACTTTAGTTTGCCATCAGACACTCTTTTCTAACAGGCCAAATACAGCTCTCTCCAAACCAGCCAAACTTCACAGGCAAAATCAGTAATTTTATCTCCTAGAACATGGGAGTTGCTGGTCTACCATTGCATTTTTTTGTGTTATAATGTGACTTTTGTAAACCTGAGCATCCCTCTAAAACACCAAAGTCACACAATAACACAAATTAACTAACAGATTGGCGTGACGGTAAATCAGTAACTCCCATGTTCTGCAAAGTTAAATTATTGATTTTGTCTATGGAGTTTGGTTGGTTTGGAGAGAGCAATATTTGACTTATATAACATTGGTTTCATGTCAGTAAAGGCTGTCTGATAGTAAACTAAACCAGTGAAAATATTCTAAATATAGCACACTTAAACTGATATTGATTTTTTTGTAGGTGGACCTTTACAAGTAGTTAAAATATGTTTTGCTGTAACTCTGTCCACAGTAGTTCATTGCTTAGCTTCTGCACTGGTACTCCTTCTGCTGGGGGCGTGCCAACTGAGGTAATGCGTTGACTATCGATAAGTACCTCAACAATCCCACTTCAAATAATTTGAACATTTACACCAGAGGGAAAACTTTCAGGTGTGCAGCACCTACACAGCTTGATGCTAATGTGTAGTTAGCAACGATACACCAAAATTACCAAGAACATGCACAAAATAATCGGACTGCAGCCTCCCAGCTCCGGTTGTCCAATAGGACTGGTGACATGTGTAGTGTAAAAGAATATTTGGGCCACTTCCAGCTCTCTGTGACACTAAAAAAGACTGAACATTGGAGGAAATGCCTGACACTAGTTTCAGTCTCCATCACTGTATCCCCAGCAGAAAGGTCTGGAGCTGAACAGAGAGGTCGACCCTCAGCTGTAGGCCATCTCGAGAAGCCCCACTGTATTTGACCTACATCCTCTGTTAAAGACTGTGCTGCTTTTTTTTTCCGTGGACACAGTGAGCGACGTGATTTGTCTGCAGATTCAACTCACGAGGCGTTCCTTATCAAATATTTATCCTCATTTTGGATTCAGAGCTGTAACTGCGAAGAGGAGTCTGTGGTGCGTCTGTGTGTGTGCGCTCGTACATGTGCCAGCCTGTTTTCCTGTGCGGGTCAGTGTGTGTGTGCGTGCGTGCATATCCATCCATCCAGCTCTCGGCTGGGTTGTATTTTGTCAGATTAAAGAGGGTCTGATGCTGAGTGTTAAGCAGCCTGCTGTCTGGTTTGGTTTCGGTGTCTATCACAATAGTAGCCATGGGAATATCACACTCTGCTCTGCCCTCAGGTTAGAAGCATGCTGCTGCTCTGCTTAGTTCACTCGCTCTCCATCTCTGTCTGATGGTCTCTCTATCACTATATCTGTCTTTCATCCACCGCATCTCTTGTATGCTTTGTTTCCTTCTGACAAAAGTCTGTGTAGAAATGATGAACAACATTGCAGATATTAATCTGTATGTCACTATGGCATTTGTGCTATATTACAAAAAGTATAGCATCACGCAATCACGTGTATGCGTGTGTTTGCGTGTGTCTGTAATCGAAGGACCCGAAGTTGTTCACAGCTAATCTCAAATACTACTGGACTGATCAACTTAATTTTGTGTGTACATTCATGATTGTATACTGGAGGACCTTTGTGTTTCAGGATTCTTGAAAAACTTTTTTTATGGCTCCACCCCAGCGACAGCCGTGACCACAGACATTATGTATCTCATTCTTGAGAATGCGATATCTCAAGAACGCCTCGAGGGGATTTCATCAAACATGGTATAAGCGTCAAGTTGGACTCAAAGTTGAGCTGAGTGGATTTTGGCGGTCAAAGACCAAGGTCACAGTAACTTCTTTAAACACTTTTTTTTGCCAGAACACAAGCATATATATGCTAATTATGACAAAATTACACACAAATAACTTCTGACAAAAGTTTGTGTGGAAATGATGAGCAATAATATAGATATTAGTCTGTCTATACTGCCAAAAGTATGGGGACACGATCGTGTATGCAAGCGTGCATGCAGGCATGCTCAATGGACCTGAGGTTGTCCGCAGCTTATCTCGAATACTACTGAACCCATCAACTTAATTTTTTTTGTGTACAATCATCATTGTATGCTGGAGGACCTCTGTTATTCAGAAAGACATTTTATTTTCAGGTCATTCTATTTCTATGAACGCAGTATCATAAGAACACTTTGAGGGGATTTCTTCAAACTTCAAACAAGCACTCATTTGGCCTTAAGGATGAACTGACTGGATTCTGGTGGACAACGATCACCGTGGTCTACAACTGCTTCAGTATGAATTTGTGTTTCAGCTCAGGAAAACGTACGTGGGAGTCATGTTAATGCTGGCAGAACAAACCTCTGATGGGTTGCATCTGGCAGTCATGGTGGCATTGCAGTAGGTGCTTCACCATGTGTTGCCTAGGTGAATCTGCACTCTACTGAGTGACCTCCTCTAGTCTGTCGTTTTGTTCTGGGTTTGTTGTTCACAATTCAGGCTACATCTGTTCTTTACGACAAACTGAAATCTTACGAGGATAGTTTGGATATTTTGAGAAGTACAGCAGCAAAACATTCATTCATATTCACCTTTAAAAAAATAGTTTCAGTTTAAGTGTATGCTGTATTTAGAATATTTTCCCTGCTTTACCATATGGTTCAGCTTGCAGCCTTTTCCAGCAGGAAATAGCTGTTATATCCAATAAATATTGCTCTCTTTAAAGGAACCAAACTTCTTTAGCAAAAATGGTAATTTTACCACGCAGAACATGATCAGTTAGTTTGTTTGTGTTATTGTGTGACTTTTGTCTTTCAAAAGGTTAGTTTGGATTCACTGTAGTCACACAATACCACAAGGTATCTGATCAAGGCAGTGGTAAACGACTATCTCACTTGATCTGCACTAATACTTAATACTTAATATATATACTTAATATATATAAACTGATACTGATTTTTTTAGGTGTCTAAAATATGTTTTGCAGCTGATCCTGTCCACTGAAGTACACTGCTTAGCTTCCTACCTCATAGAACCCAGCCTCAAATAATCCATTCTCTAATACTGCAATTGTCTCATTGCAATTTTGAGGCAACAGTCTTAGGAAGGCTTTTCCCTGTTTGTGTATGTGTGTGTGTGGTTTACTCAGTTTGGTGTGGAAAAACTTTTACTAGCTTGCACAGAGCCCAGACCTCAACCCCATCCAACACCTTTGGGATTAATTTAAACAGAGACTGTAACTTTGCAGACGATATGAATCCCACACAAGGGGATAATGTGCATACTTTTGTACAGCCTCTCCTTGAAGGCATTCATGGTGTTGTACTTGCTTGTAAAGTGAGGGAAGAAGTTGTTTGGTGAGAAAAAAAGAGAACATACTGTTGTTGCAGCATCAGACTCTGTTGGATGATCAGATATGTATGCTGTGCCTTACATCCAATGTCAGTGTTCAGTGAGAATGCATGAAGTAGTAGTAGTGTAGTAGTTTAGTTTATTTTGGTGATTTTACACCTCATAAGAATCAAGTTTATACTGAAAAAAGTTGTAGGCTGAATCCTTGGCTTATTACACCTACCCATTAACATTCATTACTTTAGTCACCTCCCTTTAGATTTATAAAGTGAGATGAAAGAAAGTAACAGAAACAAAGTAAAGTATATGTACATTATATACTCCAAAATCATTTCATGTTAGATCGGATGGTTGTGGATGTAACCATGGTTCTATGAATGAAGGTCAACACGCCACCATATGGGTCACTCTCTCCGAGGGTGAGCTGTTTTAGGAGACAGTATAGCAAATTAACACAATTTCTAAATTAACACCTCTCCTAGGCACAATCAGAGCCTACTACTACAGGTGTGCGATCACCTACCTACCTACTTTTTCCCGACTGAGGCCAAACTAGCCTTCTCAATGACATTGCAAGCTGGCGTGTTGACCTTCATTCATAGAACCATGGTGACATCCGCAACCATCCATTCTATTTCATATTCAGTCAACACGCCACACTATGGGTCAACAGTGTGGCAAATAAGTTTAGGCAGGAGGTGTAGTGAGGCCAAAAAACACCTAAGACAATCAGTTCAATTAGATTTGAACATATTTTAATGGCAAAACAATTAAAGGCCTACGAAAGCCATCTGCTGTGGAAGAAAGCACTTTGTGCCACTGAAAAGGAAAAGGTCCCCATAACAGAACATCCTCAAACACTAAACACAACCACTGGGTTAACATCAACCCTGAAGCCATGATTCAGCATGGCAGGGATCACACAGCTCACTGGCCTGCTTACAGAACTGCAGAGGCCACTGATGAAGCTACATTTAGCCTATAGTATCTTGCAAAGGTCCCAGAGGAGCCCCAACCGGCTGCTGTACAAATGTCCTCCAAGGGTGCCCCCTTGAAGAGTACCCAAGAGACAGCCATCTCCCTGGTGGAGTGGGCCACCACCCCACTAGGTGGAGGGACTCAGCAGGGCCAGAGCTATGGCCTGGACAACCCAGTGGGCCAAATGCTGGTTGGGCAGAGCTTGGCCCAGCCTAGTTGATCAGTCTGCCTAACTGGGTTTGTACAGGCGATGTACACCCTCAAGGACCGGACAGGGCAGATCAGGGCAGAATCATGAGGTGGAAGATGAAAGGACTCAAGAACCAAGGGCCTTAATACAAAGGATTGGGGGAGCACCTTGGGTAACAAGGCTGGATTTGACAGGAGAGAGATGGCTAAACCCTCTTCCCCCAACCACAAGCATGATGGATGCACAGACAGGGCATGCAGTTCAGAGACCTGCTTTGCTGAGGCCATGGCCAGGAGAAAAGCTGTTTTGAAGGAAAGAAGCTCGAGCCTGAGACAGCATGTCCAGCCTGACTGGTAGGCACCATGGGGTTCCTGCCAGCAGCCTCTGCAAAACTGCCATTCATGGCCGATGTGGCCAATCTGGGGCCACCAGTAGGACCCTGGTCCCCATCATCCCTACCCTGGCCAGAATGGCTAGTATGAGTGGAAAGGGAGGAAATGCATACAACAGGCCTGACCTGCAAGAAAGTCTACTCCCAGCATTCCTGCTGGACCTATGGAGTACCACAGCAGGCAATAGGTGGTCTCCTGTGAGGCAAACAGGTCTACCTGGGCTTCTCCGAATTGGGACCAGAAGGCTTCCACAATCTGTGAATGAAGCCACCACTTGCCTGGCACAGGGCCACCCCTGGACAGGAGGTCCACTGCCACATTCACATTCCCTGGCAAGTGGATGGCTTTCAGGGACACACCCTGAGCATGAGCCCAGAGGAGGAGTTTGTGGGCCAAGTCGTGCAGAGACCATGAACGCAGACCCCCCTGGTGGTTGATGTAAGCGACCATGGTTGAATTGTCGGCTCGAACCAACACATGCTTCCCTTGAATCACTGGATGAAAATACACCAAAGCTCGAAACACTGCTTTCAGTTCGAGCAAGTTGATGTGAACCCTCTCCAAAAGGGGCTCCACTGGCCATGGGCCGGGTGCTTTTCCTATTGGGCACCCCAGCCAGCCTCTGAGGTGTCTGTTGTTATGGTCACCCTTGAGCACACTGGGTCCAGTAGAACTCCTCCCCTGAGGCCTAGGGCTGTGGTCCACCATGCAACTGCAGGAAGGCAAATGGAAGACACCGGGTTAGCCCTCCGGCTATCCTCATGGGGGCTCACCTTGTGCCTGGCAACCCCAGGGGCACCACCTGGGATGCTGCTGCCATGAGGCCCAACAGCCTCTGGCCATGCTCCACTGATATGCGGTTTGCTACAGTCAACTGTGACAAGCTGTCCATCAACACCGCCGTCCTCTTTGAGTTCAGGACAGCTCTCATTGAGGTTGAATCCAGGACCAAACCAAGATACTCATTTTCCTTGATGGAACCAGGCAACTCTTCTCCCTGTTCAAGAACAGCCCCAGATCCTTGATGTGGTTCAAGACTGCCAAGGTGTCAAGCTGGGCCTGTTGCTCTCCTGCAAGAGACTGACAACCTGCCATGTTGCTTAGGAGGGTGGGAACAATCCTGGAAAACTGTGATGGTCTGGTTCTGAACTGGAGTCTGTACCCTGACTCCAGTGTACTCCACACCCAAGGGGACTGAGTACTCTGGTGCCAGTGAGCGAGGTGCAGAGGAGTGAAGCGTGAAGCCGGAGGCTGACAACCGTCAGTGATGGGGTCAGCCACCAGCCAGCAGAGGTCTGAGCCCCCCAAGATGAGTGGTTCCACTGCGGGCATGGCGAAAGAAATGCTGGTGAACCTGACTGCCCCTAACTGGGACCCATGGGTGGAAGGTTGTGGTGCCCGGGAGGCCGAAGAGATGGCTAGAAAGGACCCATGACTCCAGTGCAAGCATGAGGCTGGCACATCCCTCACGGAGCATGTCAGCCAGACTTGGCGGCGTACCTGGACCATAGAGGCCATTGACTGACCAAGGGCATGAGCATATGCACCGGTTCTCCACAGCAACATGTCAGCCACATGGAGCATTTCAGCTGTCTCATCACTTGGGGCTGCCGAAGCCAAATCCTGAAGCAGGCCCTCCAAATAAAGCAACAACAAAGAACTGGTGCACGCCAGTATGGCCAAAGCTGAATAATGATAAGCTCTGCGGAGCTGGTTATCAGTTGCCCTGCAGCGCCTGTTAGGGTGATTGGCATCGCTGCCAGCCCTCGCAACAGCTCCTGTCAGCATAGCAAAGGCTGGCCCCACTCGGGGGGCTGTGGCCACCCCATATGCACCCACCTCTGCAATGTTGGCCAACTGGGTCCTCAGAAGGGCTGTAGAACTAGGAGCCCTCCATGAGAACTGCAGCTCAGACATAAAATCAGGCAGGACAGGGAGCCCGTCTGACCTGCGTCGCCATGGGCCCCTGTCAAACATTGATGCGGCTGGAGGCGGAGTTTGGCAGATTACCTGTGCGCGTGCTGCTGCCCTCACAACCACAGTCTTATCAGAAGGATCCAGTGGCTCAGGCTCCAAAGCCTGTGAAGAACCATCTCCCAAATCAGACAGTGACTGGCCATCCTTGTTGGACTGGGGGTCGTGCAGACCTTCCAGACTGTCAGAGGCTGCTATAGAAAGCACGTTTGAATCCTTACTCCAGACCTCTGTAGCCAGGCCACCGGTGTCATGCAGCATTAAAGGAGGGCGAGCGTGAACAAGCTCCTGCAGGGTATTCTGCATAGCCAGCACCTGCAGCTGACAAATCTCCGCCTCCAGAAGCTTCCTTTTCTGGCCGCGCCGCCTACCCGTGAGCGACTGATCATGTCCCTGCTCCATCTCCAGCTCACTCTCCGCCCGCTGACCAGCCTGCCCCAAGGCAAAAAGTACCCCAATAAGTGTGAAAGAAATCTGATAAAACAAACCATCAGACAATGGAAGAAAATTATGAACACACTAAAATCTATTAGAAAATGACAAAATGAAAGACTAGATTTATAAAAAAAAAAGTATATTATTAATTTTAAAATTTTAAAATTGTCATATTGTGGCTTAAAATGTAAATGAATTTAAATAAATGTCTTACAAGTTTACAAAAATTGACTATTTTAAGGTGTGTTGCCCACTTTTCTGCACAATATGGCACTATTTAAACATTTGTAAAAGACCAACACCACACATTCACCTTTTGAATGTAACTAAGTACATTTATTCTTTTTATATCATTGATATATTTCATCTAAGCACACACTTTGCTCTTAGTACTACAAGTTCATCACAAGAACATTGTGTGATGTCATGTTAAAGAACATGCTTAAACATAAACATCCTATACAGTCAGTCTCAGTTTTTTAAGTAAGATAAAGGAAAAAAAGGAAAAAAGAAAGAAAGAAAAAGCAACACAAGATGAAAACAACAACAACAACAAATAGATAGATAGATAGATAGATAGATAGATAGATAGATAGATAGATAGATAGATAGATAGATAGATAGATAGATAGATAGATAGATAGATAATTTATTCAAGTACTGTACTTAAGTGGAATTTCTAATATAGTATATATAGTTCATACTCAACTTTTTACTCCACTACATTTATCTGACAGGTACAGTTACTAGTGATTGAACAGGGAATATTTTACTGCACAGTGGGTACTTTTACTTTTCATACTGATAACAGCTGATAATACTCACATACTTTTACTCAAATAAGGTTTTGACTCGAGAACTTTTACTTATAGTGGAGTATCATCCCAGTCCCAGTGTGAGGCTGAGTTCCACAGTCACTATGTTCTCCACAGAGAGTTTATCACCTTCCTCTGATTGTTGTTGGTCAGGCTGATCAGGTCCACGTTCTTTAACTCTCACCTTCTCTTCCAATGTTCTCCTCTCAAAGCCCCTGATTTATAGTGACTTCACTCCATTCTAGCAGCTGACGCCCTAATCTCCTCCAACTAGGGCTGGGCAGTTTGACAAAATTTTCATTTCACGTATTTTTCAAAAATCATATCGGTTTCATGGTATTTGACGGTATTTTTTTTTTCATGCAAGAGTGTTCTTACCCACATTTTCTTCTAATGACAAAAGAATTACTGCAGTTGATTGGCTTTAAATCCCATGCTAGTCGGCACCAGAAATACTAGTTGTTTAAAATATTTATCAGTATTTCATTCATGCATGATGCCAGTTATTTGTTGCCTCTAGGATTTTATGCAGAGTCTTATACCACTAGTCGGGGCTGCAGCACTGTCAGACAGCAGCCCCTCTCACCCAGCACATATGAACCGATCCCCATGGCAAGTCAGACAGATGAATGTAGACTGTGACAGAATAAAGTGATATATATTCACTTGACTACAGAAACATGCCCACATTAAGCGCATACACGGACATACACCTGCAAGCGGAGCTGCTGCTGCTGCTGCTGCTGCTAAAGTTGAAAAAATTGCCCCAAGCTGGAAACACGTGACCAATCAGAAATTTTAGACAATGTAAAACATGTAGATTATACATTTTACTCACTGATTACACAATATTATGCTTACCCTTAACAGAAAATATGAAGTATATATTTCAAGTAAATATTTCAAGTCTTACTCTCTGAAGTTCAGGATGTGGGGAGAGGTGCAGCAGCATCCTAGCGCCCTCTATTGACCGCTGACACTGGGTAGAGGAATATTTTGCTTTTTACTTTACTTTTTACTTTTATTTTACTTTTATATTGTAATATTGTAGACAGATAATGTGATTTGAACAAATACGTAGGGATTGGTCTTGACCACTCAGTTGTATGGGATCAGCCAAATAAAGTGTGTCTCAAATAGCAGATATGTGAATTTACTTTAGTTTACAGCACAAATCTGTCATAATGTATCCTTAATTAAGTGTAATAAGGTTCTAATAAAGGGTCTACTACCTTTAAAAAGAACACATTATTTCTAGTTTTTGTAATCTGATACAAAGTACAGCTTGTTAAAGTCTTCACTACAGATGTCTGCACAGACATGGATGGAAACTGGAACTTGAACGGTTGGTGGAGACATCCAACTGTGAAGTAGTTATTCCATTTTTTATGCTGGCATTAGACATTAAAAAAACTTTAGCATTGGATGTAATACAGCATTTCGCTGAATCATCCAGTATAAAGATTTTTGCAGTGGGGTTGCAACATCATTGCTCGCCCTCTTCAGTGCTCTTGTGGCTGAACAGGAGGGCAGCCAGGGTCCAACATCTGCTGGAAAGACTGAAACTGCAGGAGGTGGGGGCTGGGGGTTGTTACTGCAGCACATTCATGCCCGCACTTTTGGGATCACATGCTCAAGAATCACGCGTTCGGATGTCCACATACTTTTGGCCATGTAGTGTGTCTTCATCTCTCACACATTGTCTCTTGCTTTCTCATCTCCTCTCCTCCTACATTCCTCTTCCTCCCTCGCTCCCTAGAGTTTTCCACACAGCATCAACCTCACATTTTCTCTCTTCTTCTCCCTCCTCTCCCACCTATACTCCCTCTCTTCTCTCAGGAGAAATCTTTACCACCCTCCTCCCTCTTCCCCTCTCCTCTCTGTTTCTCCTTCCTTGCTGTTTTCTGCCTTTTCCACCTCTTATTCATGTCCCTATTTTTGTCTTTCCCTACCCTCTTCCGTTACACTCTCTCTTTCCTAGATGTCTGATAAGCATTCAGTAGCAGTACCATCTGATTTTGATAACCCCCCCTCCCCCCACACACACACACACACACACACACACACACACACAACACCAACTCCCCCTCCATCTCACTCCAGCCTGCCATTGTATCCTAGCAACCTAACTTTACTAGTAGTAGTCACATCAGTCTGGCATCTCCCCCCCGTACACATTGAATATTCTGCACTCTGCATTTGGATTCTTGTAGGTTAATAGTAGACCGTTTCTTCACATCAACAAATCAGATCAAGCGCTAAGAAAAATGATCTGCTTTGGTTGCAGCATCCTTTAATTATTCAACTACAAACATCTCATCCACCATGAATGATGCACAGCTTGAAACACACAGCAACACAAGCAGATCCCCTTGAAGTTTCAGCAAAATTCCAGTGTAATTTATGAAACTGACACGTAGCGCCTCAACCAGGCCGACGATATGAACGGCAGAATGGAGTGCCACCAGAATTAGAACACATAATCCCTCCTCCAGCTTTCCACAAAACAAGATCTGTGGATTCAGAGAAAATTTTGAGGCTTAATTACCATAAATGGCCTCCTACTGCACCAATCAGTAATTCACAAAAGGCTGGAAGGGTGTGTGAGGATGAATCACAAAAAAAACAGGCAAACTCCGTTTCCCACACACAAACAGGTATATCTAAAAGGAGAATGTGTGCGTCTCACACATACATCAGACCATTCATGCACACGGTTTGCTACAGCCAGCCCACTGTGATATGATGAGGTGGCCATGAGGGAAAAGGTGCCAGACAGCAGACTCGAATAATAAAAGGTTATTCAGGATGCAGGAGCCCTGCAGGTGCAGGCTGTCCCATGTCCTGCTGGTGACCATTCTAGTGATGATTCTCTCTGATCAATCAGTGGTCTGCAGTGGTTTCAACCCACCGATTAGTCAGCTCAGCCTGCAGAGAATCCTCAGAGAACACATCTTGCCAGGCTTCAAGTTACCCATTTATGTCCGGACCAAAAGTGGTGCAGCTAATCAGCGTCCTAGGAGGAGAAGGATTGCAGCTACAGGTGTGGTTTTAGGTGTGACAACGGCAGGCCAAAGGTCCTATATGTTTCCAGATTCCTTTGTTCCCTGTGTCATCTGTTCTTGGATCCTATGTTCCCTAGTTCTATGTGCTCTCCCAGGATCCTGTGTTCCCAAGGTCTTATGTTTCCCAGAGTCCTGTGTTCCTGGGTCCTATGTTCACAGGATCCTAGGTTCCTAAGATCCTACATTCCCTGGGTCCTGTGTTCTCCAGCCCTGTAG
This sequence comes from Lutjanus erythropterus, assembly GCF_056507025.1. Classification (NCBI taxonomy): domain Eukaryota; kingdom Metazoa; phylum Chordata; class Actinopteri; order Lutjaniformes; family Lutjanidae; genus Lutjanus; species Lutjanus erythropterus. Next base: position 32,082,645 of record NC_139335.1, on the reverse strand, counting down.
AGCACAGGAGGGGTTACAGTTAGGGTTAGGGCTTAGCGCAGAACATAGGACTCAGGGAACATAGATATGCTGCCATGCCGCAATGAGGTTGACATTTTGGGTGAAATGTTTCAACAACTTTTAACAACTGAAGTCTAGTTCAGTCTTCAGAAGGAGCCAGTGGGCTTGACTTTGAGTATCACAGACAGGAGACTGTTTTTTTGTCATACAACATACATTGAATGAGAACTGAAACAAAGCCTAAGTTATCTAGAACCTTTCTCAACCTCTATCTGAACAGAGGAACTGCTTAATTGCACATTCACACCATTGCCGTGCACATAACTTGGTTACTTTTTTCTCCCAGGAAACATGTTTTTTTTGCACCCTTATCTTCACTGGAAGAAAGAGGAGACAGGAACAGAGGGTGGATGACATTACATGCCAGACTTTTCAACATCTGCCCGGTTTTCACAACACAAATTAGAACATTCACCTGTTACCGCCAAGTTCTGTCTGCAGGCTGAGCATTGTTCTCATTAAAACATGCAGTGCTGTCGACTGGACATGTCTGTGATGTGAATGTTGTGGTGGGAGGTAAACACTGAGCATCAGGACAAGAATACCCCACGTCTACAGCACACCACTGCTATTTTATCTATTTATTCAGTCTTATGATCCCCTGATACTTACAAGAAACACAGACTGGAGATGTCACTGTAACTAAACATAAGGGCTGTTGTGTCCATTTAATGTCCTTTACCATCCATTTGACAATATGCAGATTCAAATATGAATTTTTTTTTTTTTCTAGATCAGCACCACACTAAACCCTCATATCAGCTGAAATGAGGCTCATGTTTTACCTGCGCTGTCAGCAGTCCAGCAGGTGAGACACTCTGTGGTGCGCTGGGATTTATAGCTGCACTTTTCCTTTTTCTGACTGCGAGGAAATCTGATGCCTTCACATCACATGATGAAGAGAGGCATTGATAACAGAGTGAGAGAAAGTACTGTTGTCTGTGACCCAGGACCCTGAATTTGGACTGCTGGTACTGTCTGGGGGGAATTCTGGGAAGGTAAACATCCCTAGTGCTTGGAAATATGTGATAGCATTCCAGCAGTGGTAGCTTTCTGTGTGTTACTGTAAAAACACTGAGAAGGGGAGTAATGGATGAAAGATGCAGAGACACAAATTTTCCTCAGATCACAGATGTACTAAGTGATCAAAAACAATAAATTAAATACCAGTGTATTATCACAATCGGTGGTGGAAAGAGTACTGAAAAGCTACAAAACAAAAAGTACTGTTACAACGCTAAAGTATTGCTCAATTACAAATTAAAGTACTGGGGTAAAAGTTAGAAAAATACTTCAGCAAAAGAACAAAGTATTTTTCTCAAAAACTACTCAGAGTATTAGTTACTTTTTTTTCCCTTCAGGAAGTTGTGATGTTGATGATTCATGCATCTCCACAACTTCTGCATGAGCTTGCAATTTTTGTCCAATCACTGCAACTTTTCCTGCAAAGTTGAGCACTCATTGTAGCTTCCCACAAATTCCACCAATCATAGAAGCTCCCCGTGTAAGTCTCAATGAGCCGACTCAGTGCTTAATCATTTTATTCCTCATTTTGTCAGGTACTGAAAAGATCACAAGCTTTGTGATTGTTATTGACATTAATGCTCTGTGCTCTTTCATATTTTGTAATTTTGTGCTGCTTTAACTGGTTTTGAGCTCTTTGTGAAATACCTCCTAGGTGTACTCCTGCATTTACAGATAAAGCGTGTTTTAGAACTTTTCTAAGCCTGAACCTTTTTGTTAATATTAGAACGCTCAGAACAAACAGTGTTTTTATTCTGTCTGAAACAAGCAGCTTTTTGAATTATACACACACAAAAAAGAAAATCTAAACAACACATGGCAAAAAAAGTCTGTGAAATCCTGGAGGGACTGATAAATTATCAAAAGCAGTCATTCAATCAAAGAGGATTCTGTTTCTACAAATCTTCAGCCAATTCCTGCTCTGTCCCATTTGATAATCACTGTCACCTCCACAAACCTGCAGCTGCTGCAGCATTTTGGGGTTTTTTTTATCCGTATGTCCTGGTTTTTACTGGCCTGCTTGTGATCAGATAGCATTAAAGGCTGTAAAAATGCAGATGAAAGGTTTAGATGTTAATTGAAATTGTACTCAGTTATGATTTTAAAAGTAACTAAGTAGTGAAATGCATACTTAAATACTTGCACAGACTTGAAAATATACTGATAAAAGTGCAAGTACCCAAGAAAACAAGTTATTTACAGTAACATGAGTACTAGTTACTTCCTCCCTGATCATAATGTGTGCTCTTCTTGAACTACATGTAAAGAGTTCAACCAGGAGGACCCAAATGCAGACAACGCAGAGGACAGCAGTTCAAAAAGGATATTTAATAAACCAAAGACCAAAAACAAAGCTTAGATGAGTGACGAGGGAGAGTTCAAAATCCTGGCTGGGGAAGAAGAAATCCAAAAAATCCATACGGGGGGGAATCAAAAATACAAGCAAACCGAACACCAGAAAAAAACAACAAAAGCACCTTGTCACCTTGTATTAGTATTTTCAACTCTGAACAGCAAAATAAGTAAAGTCTAGTAAAGCACAACGGTTACTTGAGATAAACAAATAAAGTAATGCACACAATATACTTGGGTTACCTAAATTACATACTGCAGCTTTAAACCATTCATCCCCAAAGACTGGGTCGCAGATTTTATTTGGGTCGCCAAATAAATAAAAGAATATGGAAGAAATTCTGCAAATTTAAGATTTATATCTGAAGTACACATTTTATAAAACTGAAAAAAGTCCATTGATATCAACTAAAGACATCTACTATGTTTCATTTAAGAAGCAGGCTAAAATGTAATATATTGTTTTCCTTATTAGAGGAAATAAGAACAATGAGATGCCCTGCAGTAAACTCAGCCAAAAGGCATTTATTTCCTCATTTAAGAAGTATTTAACATGTAAATATGTTTTCAATAGCATGTGTCATGATGTAGAAATGGCGGTAAAAATGGTCAGAAATGTTCATTTGGGCACAAAGTAACTCTTCCTCAGATTAATTAATAAGACTTATCATGAATTGGGTCGTGATAGTTTTTAAAAATTGGGTCCCCAGAAAAAAAGTTTTGGAAACACAATGGCTTTGCATTACACACAACAACAACAGCACATTCTCCCACAGCAATGGACAATTAAATAGATGACAGTGTGATGCGGTTAGCATCAGAGCAGGTCAGCTCATGTGGCTCACTTATTTGTTGTCAGGTAATTAACTTCATTACTTCACACTGTACAGATATACTGCATTACAAATAAACGTCTACACACGTGACTCCAAAGCAGGTTTCATGTGTAAACAGTTTATTTTTCATGAACGCCTGCAAAAAGTAACACAATCTATGAACCGTAAATGTCATGCTGATATGTAACTGGTTATGTTTTAAACTGAAGCACCTCGAAATGATGTTGTATTTTATATTTCATCATTATCATCGTCATTATTATGGGCGAGAGACGGTGCGGTCGAGAAGAGAGGCGAGCTGACCTATGCCATCTCAACTCAGCTGAACACCTGCCTGAGCTGGATTGAGGTGTGGCTTGGCGGCCGCCTGCTCTCCGTCTCTTAACATAAACGAAGTGAAGCCACGTGAACCACTGGTGCAACAGCTTTGCACCCAGTGTAAGACAGGACCCCATATATATTCTTCAGAAAAGTTGTTAAAATTAGCATCTCTACAAATGTTATTTATTGTTGGCAGTGACAACAGTGACTATACATTACATAAGATATAGTTCTATTTTCATGAAAGATGTAACACAAACGTTTCCTCTGTACATGACATAAAAAATGAACACCATTTTTACATCCATGAATCAGACATGTATTATAGATTCAATGACTTTAATATGGTGTAAGTAGAGCCGCAACAGTTAATTGATTAGTTGATAATCAGTTAAGCGGATTAAGTAATTTTCTAAGAAAAATAGTCAAATTTCCTGATTTCAGCTCCTTAGATGTGAATATTTTTTGGTTTTACTCCTCTCTGACAGTAAACTGAATAATTTTGGGACATGGAAAAAACAAAACACTTGAGGACATCATCATCACCACTATTAATCAATTTATCAAGAAAATAATCAATTGATTAATCAATGAAAATAATTTAGTTGCAGCCCTAAGTGTAAGTAGGAGGCTTATGAGAACTTCTGTATCACCATGACTATTTATATTTATAATTTTGACTATGAAAAAGAAAGTTCTACAGGGGATCAATAAAGGTACATCTCATCTCAATTTATCTCATCTCATCTCATCTCATCTCATCTCATCTTATCTCATCTCATCTCATCTTACCCATCAATGAGATGAAAAGACTGTAGTAGTAACAAGTATAGACATAGTTACTGCAGAGGTCCACTGTCATGATTTGGTCAAACACCCTTGCTTGTCTCTAAGTCTGTCTTCATAGTGATACAAAAGTTATCCAATGCCTCGTACTCACATCAATAAATGTGAATTATATTTTAAATCTCTGGATGTAAACATGGTATTCATTCTTTAGGAAACGTTTGTGCTCCATCTTTCATGAAAACAGAAGTACATCATATGAAAAGTCTCGTCACTGTGTTGGTACTGTCAGTCATAGATCAGTTGAGCTACATCCCCAACAATTTTCAAAGAGAAATGGTCAATAATAAGAGAGAGTCATCAGTTTGAAGTAGAACGTTCTATTCTGTTCCATGTATAGTTTGTTTCCAGAGAGTTTTGTATTATTGCAGTGTAATTCTGTTTTCTATGAAGGAAGTGTAAGATAGTTTAGATTTAGGGGGTGGGGTAACATTTTCTGCTACTGATGTTAATATAGCCTGGCGTCACCAGACTAATCCACAAAAGCCAGAGCAAATGAAAACGTGAGCTCGGAAGATTTGTCAAGCTAATGTTATTTAGGAACTGAAACAAAAATAATTATTAGTTATTTGAATTCCTGAATAAATTCTCTACAAATCCATGTGATTATACAGTATGTGTCCTAAGGCTTCTGTTGGACCGGGGAACCAGATGAATTTGCAGAGCTCAAGTTTTCATTCGCTCTTGCCAATTGAAATTTGTGCTTCCATAATGCACCACATATCTTCAGTCTTTCTATATTAAATTATTATCCCATCATCATAAATATTTACAGTGTTCTAATAAAATAGTTTCTTTTTATTTTCTTGTTTTTGGCCAAAAAACAAAAAATCCAAGACAGCCTCTGACCCTAACTTTCATTAGTATTTAGACTTAGTGTTTGGACTGCAGACTTTTGGTCCCACAGATGCAGATTCAGCCTCAGGCTCAGCAGTCCTGTCTCCTCGTCCCCAAACTGAACCTGTCCTACTCCCAGCTGAAGAGCCTGAGCAGCACTGTGTTCACTCACATGTCAGTTGGTATAATCACAGGGGATTCGTGGCAATATCTTTTTTATTATAATTATTTTAAAAAATGAAAAAATAATAAATCATTTTCAGTGACAAGAATTAAAACAATTTCATTATTTTTCCCCATAATGATTAGCACAGAGAGACAGTTTGAAGCATTGAGTGACTGAGTCTGAGGGACAGCCACATTTATTTTTACAGTCACGTCTGTTTCAATGCAGTGCTGCCTGAGGGGTCAAAGGTCAGGATTCTTTGAACCTTGTCCTGATATTATGGATTGTAGATGGTGAGCTGTTGAGAATGGTTTGTTCTTAAACTGTTGGACTATTTGCACATGTATTACATTCATTACAAAGCCACACTATAATCTCTATTTGTATTACTTTATTGCAATGAATAAAAGTCGATCATTCCAGACAACTGTTTATTTCGAGGACATTGCAAAGTTTTAGATTTTTTTATACATCAAATTGATCAATAAAAACATGAAAATTAGGGATGCACTGATACCGATACCAGCATCTGGTATCAGTCCGATACTGTCCTGACACTTCTGTCCAAAGTTTGTACTGTACTGGCTTGTACTGTCCAAGACATTTGCTGATGCTTACCCTCTTTTTTTGGACATGTCATCATCATCAGCGAGGGACTTGCTGTCCTCAACATCATCTATTAATGACCGCAGCGACTTTGGAAACTGTCCTTAAAATTCCATGTAAGTCCATGTAAAACTGAAATAAATGCACAGAGTGCAGCTGTAGACCACAGCCGGGTGCTGTCCAATAAGTCCTGGTGGGTGTAAACTAGTTGAATGTCTCAGAAAAATATTCCAAAGATGAAGAAAAAACACAGCTGCCACCAGTCTATAACCTGCTTTTCTTCATAATAAGGTGCTACAACTTCTCTTTGTACTTATTCTTCACCAAAACAACCTGACAGCACAAAACACGCAACTTCACTCTTTGAGGTTCACAGCAGGGTCAACAAAACTGGTGCACACATGGTGTCACACTCATACCTGTCCCCCCTAAATAATAACAGGTAGGAACTAATTAGATCTTAGACAAGAGACATGAATAAGAAACTTAAATACTACACATGTAAATGTTAAATTAAAATACTAGTTAAAATTTTGTAAATGATAATGAAATAATTATCATATATAACACCATTTATTATAGTAAACTTAATTCTGCAAGTCCATAATAATGTGAAATTATTATACTAAAATGTACACAGTAAACTGCACAGCTTAATAAGGAACACAAAATCAGTAAATTAACTTAACTACAAACATAACCTAAAAATGTAATGTGTATTGTAACCATGGTTACACTTGTAGCACGAAACAGCAACAATGATTTGTTACGTTTAGAAAGTGACCATCTAATGAAAATTAAATATGTTTTAAAAGTTACTGTAATAACTTTAAGGACATCATTAAGTACTAATATCGGTACTCGGTATCAGCAAGTACCCAAATTTAAGTACTTGAACTTGTACTCAGTCAGAAAAAAGTGGTATCGTTGCATGCCTAGTAAAAATTAAATGGCACAAACTCAAACTCAACCACAAAAGAGGAACAACAATATATTATTATGAGTTGACTAAAAGGGATGGGCTAATTTTCATTGCTGATTTGGAGAAAGTCTTCGATAAGATTCCTTTATATTTTTATTTTTGAAAGTTTAGGCTTTTTAAATATCAGTGAATCTCTGATTAAATTAGTAAAAGTGTTATATAATGATACCAGCTGTAGGATCATCAATAATGGTTATATTTCTTATAAGTCTAAGAGGAGTAAAACAAGGATGCCTTTTGTCATCATATTTATTTATAATTGCCATGGAAATATTAACAATTAATGTGAGGTCTAATGAGTGCATAGACGGACTTGAAGTTGGGAACATGCAGACAAAAATCTTAATGTATGTGGTCGATACTTGTTTCCTACTGAGTCCAAAATGTTCTTGTTTGCAAACCCTTCTTGAACTCTTGTAACTTTTCTCAAATTATTCTGGTTTGAAAGCAAACTATGAAAAATATACAATTCTTAGGATTGGGGAACTGAAGTTTGCCATGTAAATGACTGATTATGTGGACAGTTGGATCAGTTAATGTTCTAGGTATTATGATCCCAGACAACATAGATGACTTTTGTGCAATAAATTACAATAATAGATTGAGAAGGACAGATAAGATTTTACAACCATGGAATGAGAAAACATTAACACTCTGTGGGAAAATCTGTCTTGTTAATTTCTTGGTAATACCACAATTTATTTACCTTTTTATGTCCCTGCCAACTCCATCACAGTCCTTCACGTCTTATGAAAAAAAGATTTTTGAGTTTCTCTGGAGTAAAAAAAACAAACAAACAGAAAATCAAAAGAGTTATATGTAACAATTATGAACAAGGTGGATTAAAACTATTACATTAGGAAGCACTATGCTTCTCTTTGAAAGCATCATTTGTGCAAGAAATATACTTGAAGGACTGGTATTCATCTAAACTACTGGAGAGTACCCATCCAGTGTTTCCAAAAAGATTATACCCTCTCCCACAGATTCAGCCGGCTCACATACACTGCGTGAATTTTTTTTTTCTGTGTTTTTAAAGGAAGTATTTCACTGCTGGCTGTGTTTTCAGTTTTATCCCCCAAAAAGCTGGTCTGAAGTCCTGCAACAAATAATATGGTTCAATTCTAACATATTAACTGAAGGGAAACCAGTTCTCTGCAGTGATGTAGTTGATCATGGTGTTTGGTTCATTAATGATGTTGCGTATGGAAATGAAAAACGTATGAGCTTTGACCACTTTATTGAAACATGTGGTAGATTTGTTCTCCTCATTTATATGATCAGCTGATCTCTGCTTTTAGAAAAGAGCAGAAACAAAAGATTCATCGTGGGAATACCAGACTTTTAGTTTGGCAGCCTATTACAAAGAATACAAGGTGATTAAAAGGACATAAGATAAATAGAATTGTTTAGAAATTCTATTTAAACTCAAAATCTTTGAGAGATATTATATAGTACTGATTAAAAGTGGGAGGACTCTTTTGATTGTCCTATACAACGGGAGGTCATTTGATATATAAAACAACAGTAGACAAGATTCTTTCAATGAAAAATTATTTACAGTTTTTTAGTAAAAGTTTTAAAACAGGGTATTGCTGAGTCAGATAAGTGTTGTTTTTGTTTCATGGAATCTGAGTCAACTGTACATTTACATTGGTATTTTCATGTTGTTTCTGCCTTTTGGAGAGAAGTTCAGAAAAAGATGTATGAGATTTTTTCTCTGTGATATTAAGCGATATCTCAGAGATAAAAGGTTACATTATTTATTTGATTATTCTGTTAGGGAAAAGAGGATTCCTTGAAAATCAGTTATTTTAGAATGTTTATTACACGTCATTTTATTTTGGAAGGATATATTGCAAGATCTGGAATGTCATTCATTTAAAATATGAAGGATTGTGAAATATCACAAACATCACTTTCATGAGGCTGTTCAGTCAGACAGTGACAGATCGGCTGAATTTGGCATTTCATCTTTTGCAGTCGCAGCAAAGGTCAAGCTGCACACAGCTCCACAGTTTATATCATGTTCATCATAATGTTGATTAATGTTGAAATGACGTTCTTCTGCCTCAGTAATAATTATTAATACGACCAGATAATAGACTAAAGTAGTCGTGTGGTTGAAATGTGTCATTTTTGGGAAAACATTAATCCCTACCCCTCACATCATCACACCTTAGCATCATATAGGCTGATATTTTTTGTCCTTTCAATGTTCAACTCAAATCAGCATAAGTGTAAGGGTTTTATTTGTGTTCATTTTTCTGTCTAAAATTTGTTCAAGTGTTGTTAACCATAGTTCTCTTTTAGGTGGATTTTGCATTTTTCATCTGGCTGGCATCATGGCTGTCACTCACTATGTTTAAAAGATGCATGTCAGTGATGTTTATTATCCACAGCAAATTAATACCCACGTAATTTTCTGCTTTCAGATGTTTATTTAACTCAGAGATGTTCATTAAGGTTGCAGCATCTTTCTTACAAACTGCTTCTACAGATAAAATACAATAAAGTACAGACGCTGTTGTAACACGTGCAGAATGTGTTTTGGCGTTGTCTTGCTGCAGGAACATCTATGCAAAAGATACCTGGATGGCAGCATATGTTGCTCCAAAACCTGTATGTACCTTTCAGCTTTAACAGGGCCTCCCCAGAGGAGACAGTTACCCATGATGCCACAGGCACCAACACTCTCCCATACCATCACAGCTGCTGTCTTTTAAAGTCTGCGCTGTAACAATCTGGATGGTCCTCTTCCTCTTTAGTACAGGCAGGCTGTCATTCTCTGTACTGTTCAGATTGTGGAGCTTTACTCAGACATAAGCCAAAGCTCGCTTAAGAAACGTAGCCATGAGGAGAATACAGAGCATACACTCTTTAATTACACACAAAATCATCAGTCTGTTTGAATGTATCTGGCTGTCAACCTTGAGATTGTGCATCTCTTCCTCTGAACATTGGTTCAAGGCTTGGTGTCAGTCATTTCAGCGTCCCTGAATCTCTTCTGTCTGACTGCTTTTATTCATCCTCACCCCCCCAGCCAGGAGCTGCATTTACATTTTAGATATTTAGCTCATCCACAGAGGCCTTGAGAGGGGTGTGTATTTGCAGGGGGACTTGGGATGACTGACAAGAAATGTCTTTCAGTCCACTTAAAAGCAGAACAAAAATGAGACAAGACAGGGTTGTGTGAGGCTGTGCTTCTTTATGCTAATGCTAACAGCAGCATCAGAGCTAACAGTTAATGATGTTTAGTGGGTATGATGTGTTCACCATCTTAGTTAGCATGTTAGCATTTGCTATTTCAGATCATTAGTCATCAGTTTTGCAGGTTTTTAAACATAAACCAAACCTGATTATTCAGTCTGTTATTGTAAGAGTGAAATTCTTGGACTTTGGCTCCTTGAAATTACAGCAGCAACATTACAAAAGGCAGTAAAAATTGTACCAACAGAAAAAGCAATATAATAATAAGAAATAATATAAGTAATGGGCAGTGTGTGTAAAGTGCTGTGAGTGTAAATGTGCATATCTGTATGTAATTGTTTATTTAAAAAAAAACAATAATATAAAAAGGCAATAAAAATGATACTAAAAGAAAAGGCAGTACAATAAATACAACCCCAGTGGTGAAGAACTTTTGTAACACACCCTGTTTCTGTTTATTCCCGTCACTTGCAGTGCTGCAAAACAGATGATTCATGAGGGTGAGATGAGGAGTTGTGTGAGAATCCACACAATACCTTTTTATTTAACAAGAAAAACCTAAATAAGGTGTCAGGAGGAGGGAGATGTGTAGGGAGCTGCTTATCAAGGTAAACACCCCTCGCTGATACCAACCTGCTGCTGCTGCTGGTGGTTATATTGTATGTCATTTTCAGCAGGAAGGATCTAAATAGCACAATATAAAACCTGTGTTTTCTGTTTAAAGACTACAAATGTGGGAGCAAGTGCTCACCCACCTTTTATTTGAGTGTTTACGTCTCCAGTTTGATCGGGGATGAACAGCTGATCAGTGTCACAGGATGAGAAATCAACTTATTAAAGTCCAGTAATTACCAGCCACTGACAGATAAACGTTCAAATTTATCTTTATTATCATCATTATATTGCGTCTGAAATCTACCATCACTTATATTTTAGCAGCATTTTGCTGGCAGCGGATCTTCATTTCCCACTCTGAACGTGGTTTGATTAAGCACAGGTGTGCTGCCGGGGTGCACCAGTGCACTCCTCCAATACTTGTCTGTCTCCCAGTGAGGAAATTAAAGAAATATTTGCAGTTGACATGATAATAAAAATCAACTTTTTAGGCGACTGAAAGTACAAACATCACCAAGCATACAGCCCTGATCAGGCAGAGAGTGTGATGCAGACTCTGAGTCACAGAGGGAGCTCTCATGTGGACCATCCAGATTGTTACCAGCACTAACTTCAAAAGACAGCAGCTGTGATGGTATGGTAGTGTGTTAGTGCCCATGGCATCATGGGTAACTGTCACATCTGTGAAGACCCCATTAATGCTGCAAGATACATACAGGTTTTGGAGCGACATATGCTGCCATCCAGACGATGTCTTTTTCAGAGACGTCCCTGCTCATTTGAGTGAGACAATGTCAAGACTCATTGTGATCATGTTCTAACAGTGTGTCTTCATAGTAAAAGAGTTCAGGTACTAGACTCACCTGCCTGTAGTCCAGACCTGTCTCCCATTGAAAATGTGTGGTGCTTTATGAAGCACAAAATATTACAACAGAGACCCCAGACTGTTGAGCATCTGAAGTTGATCAGTTTGAACATTAAATACAGGAAAAGGATTTTTGTGCCATTTGAAATATACTACTTTTTTAAATGGAGTCTAACTGATTAATCATTTGTATCTTAATGTTGGAAAACTGGAAATCAAGACCATTTATAAATTATAATTGTCAGAGACAATGATGCCTCTCAACTGTTCAAAAAGTAACAATATAACAATGGTCAATCTGACCGCTTATAGCTGAAATAGGTAAAAATAAAGACATTTTCTTTGCACTTTTGCGTAATTTATATATATAAAAAAAACATTTTAAATGAAAATACAGACTCTTTTAGGAAAGTTCAGCTACAAGCAGCATTGTATTTTTTAATTCAGCAAAGTTATTGCACATCTAAATTGGTAAATGGTCATAATTACCACCTTAGCTGTTCTTGTGTTTTAACAGACAAAAAAAATTCCAGACTGAGACCTTCTTTCTTTTACTGTCATGTGTACAGAGGCAAGGTTCAGACATTCTGGGTATCAGCCCTTCTTTTCAGAATTTAGAAAAGCGGATGAAAGATGAATGATGTAGCAAAGGTCACAGGCTGGACTCAAGCGTGCACCGCTACATGCTCATGATGTGCACTCTGAACCCCACTGAGCTACTGTCAGACAGACAGTAACAGCAGGAAGAGAGCACATTTTTCCCCACCACCTTTGATGAGAGAAGAAAAGTCACAGTGCAGAGGAAGGACACTGGGTGTGAATTATTGAGCAACGTCCGACAGCGGTAAGTCTGGGTATTCACTTCACAAGAAGACTTTGAAAAAAGAACTACAAGGCCACACACACACGATGCCTGTATGCCTGGACACACAGTCTTTGTGCAGTCTTACACATACACATACTTAAACTTACAGCAATTACAGAACCCTCATATCATAACAAGGTTATTCTATCTTATCCTAAAGAACACAGCATGTGTGTCTGTCCACTCTGTGGTTTAAAAATGTATAGACAGAGTTACTCATGTAAATGTAGTCAGTAACCTAATCCAAGTATCACAATATTAAAGTAAAGTAACTTCATTACTCTCCAGTACTTTTGCCTCAGTGTAAAATATGGTGAAAATGTTTAGTCTAATACTTTTTTATGTTTGTTTGGTCCTTTAAACATGTCTCCAGATATTTCTTCCTTCTTTATGTGTGAATGCATGTTTAGATTGATAGCAATATTTATGCAGATTTAAATGTACTTAAATTGCCATTAACTTAGTCACACAAACACCATCCCAGTCACCAGCATCACCATCAACAGTCTACCTTCCTACAATAGTATTGACTAATGTATTTTGCGGCTAAGGTTAGCAGTTCATCTGTTTAGCTAATGTTAGCAGTTGGTCTGTTTAGGTAACTTAGCGGTTGTTCTATGTAGCTCACATTAGCGCCTGTAAATGTTCTTTTAAACTAGATGTTGAGACAATGGTGACCTTTCCACCAAATTCAAGCATTTTTTCAAGAGACAATGAATTGGCAGCTCTCAGATGAGCTGGTTTAACTCAGATCAGAGCGGTGCTGTGAGACTTTAAAGTGACTTAAACCAGACTAATGCCTAGTCTTAACTACGCCTGGTCTTGGCGATATGCATTTGTGTGAATCGCCACGTCACTGTGGTTATTGCCTAGCAATGTGTGTTGCTATGATACACTTTGACAATCTCCTGCTGTCTCGCTACTTTGTGATCATTAGCGGCAACTTTAGATATGGAGGATCAGAGAGAGAGGAAAGGAAACTTCACAGACATAGAGATGCAAATATTAATCAAGCTGTGCAGCCGACACAGAGCCACCCTTACAGCCGAACAGTCTAATGTGATGACCAGCAAAAAGAAGCAGACAGGTTTTGTCCAGTAGTAGTACGGGGACACTGAGATGAGGACACTGGCAGAGGAGTTTCCTAGACTGAGGGAGTCTTCATTGGTGTCTGAGTGGGACTCCTACAGGCTGAGAGTTAGACGTCCTGATCTGTAGGGACTATTTATCTGTTACATCACCTACACCACCAACACCACATTCTACTGGTGTCAAATAATAATTTTTATCTTTGTTCTCACTTTGCTTTACTTCAGACCAATTCCCTGGTGGAGGTGTTGCAACCGTCCTCACGGCCCCTGTCCAGACTGGTGTGGTATGGAGACGCTGTTTCTTTACTCAAGATTGTAAGATATGACTAGGAACACTGTCACTATTCATGTTTATATCAGAATAATGCAAAGTTTCTTAATGCATAAATTAAAAGGTCAAGATACCTCTGTGCAACAGACTAAAGAACAGGGACTATGAAGAGGTTTTATAAAATGAAAAATAGGAGGTTGAGATGTTCTGCCTCTGATTGTGAAATGTGAAGATTAAAACAATAGCTTTAATGCAAAGTTCATCTACATTTCCACTTGTTCCACAATCCACATTTTGCCGGTTGTGTAATTTGCAAAACGTGAACAATTGCTAAAAAAAAAAAAAAAAAAAAAAAAAAGCTATGAACTTTAATTTGATAATGATAATGTTTAATTGTAAATTAAGACATTGGCATGTTAACATGTTTATGTTGCATTTAATGTCAAGTTACACTGGGCACTTTAATTTTTTTGAATGAAATCTGCACAGTAATGTGATATTTGTCATTTTCTTCAGTCATAATTTCTAGAACTCCTAAAATATTCTGATAGTTCCTGGAAAAAGTCAAAAAGTAACTTGATTATAATTTTACAGAAAAAGACTAAGGCCGGTAATCTCACTGTACAGGTGAGGCTGATGGGAATGGAACTTTTGGAATATTTAGACACGAAGCATCGGACAAACAGTTGACCTGATGGTGGTGCCAGAGGAAAAGTCACAGGCTCCTCAAAGTCGTTCAGATTCTTCCTCGGGGAACCATGGGTAGGCTATCTGTAACAAATTTCAATAGATGTTGAGATATTTCACTGAAAACCGCAGTGGTACTACAGGACAATCAGGGGATCACCAAAGAAAAGAGGATTCATCCTCTGAGGATCAGGAATGTCTACACAAAGTTTTATGGCAATCCATCCAACAGTCACCAAAGTGGTGGACAAACTAACTGACATCGCCATCCACAGAGCCACACTGCTACCATGGCTAATAATTAGAGATAAAAGTCTAAGATATTATTATAATTTGTTCATATTGTTAAAACGGGGGAGAAATCTAATTTGGCAGATAATAAATAAAATGTGAAAAAGTCCAGATAATGAAAACAATTGTAGTTTTGTCTTTGTTCAGACACTGTTATTTGCAAGTCATCAGATTTGTGTGTCCAGATATCATCGACCTACCTGCATGGGTTGCTGTGGTTGGGTTGCTGTGGTAACAATGTAGGCATCAGTAACTACATGTACAAGTGATGTCGAGTGATGGGCACAGCTTTTCTTGTACAGAAGCTCAGTCCCTCCAATGACAACGACACACTGTTTTTCTCCGTGTTGTCGTCCATACCACAATGGCAGCTTGATTCTGCTCAGTCACTCTGATGAACTTACATCACTCTCAATTTGACATTTCATCATGTGTCACATTGCAAGATTTCAAACTTCCTCCAAATATGGCTTGGATCCAAGAGCGTTTCCTGACTTTTTTGACTGGAGCGGTACTGACTTATGCAGGACTGGCATGAGGCGTGCACATGCACATACACATGCTTTGGTGCACATGGATTAGCACTAATTTACATTTACAATATCTACTTTAATTACTAACATTAAAGTATCTCACAGTTTCTTAAGATAAATTGTCACAACAAACACAAGAAACAGAGCAGCCCCTTATAATATAGCCTTATATAAGCTTCCATACTTTAATCTGTAAGTCCTCAAAAATAATTGTGCCTCCTTTCCACTCAGCATTCCACCATAAAAAATAGCTTTGTTTTTATGATTTATTATTTATTCACCCATTTGCTGTACATAGTTTTTTCTGTATGTTTTTGTGAGCAGCATAAAGAGAACAGAAATTAGCATCTCATTATACAAGCCTGTTTTGTAAAATGATCCATAAAGTAAATTAATCTGTGAAAAAATTCATAGCTGGCTACACACGTAAGGAAACAATGTACATTTAAAAATACTCGTCAAACAGTTTGTTCAGACGAAGGTCCAACCTTTCACTGGACAGATAGTATCACACCAGGCCATCAAAGGAGGACTCAGACGCAGGACTCAATCACAGGGTTATTAATTGAAAAAGAGAGCAGGCAAAAACAAGAACAAAAAGCAAGAACTGGTCCTAAAGTAGGAGATCTCTAGAAAACTGTAGAGCAAGAACACACTTGTAAACAAAGAGACGAACTGGCACAGACAAAAAGGTGGCACAAGGACTAAATACACAAGGGAGGAGGGGACAGGTGAAACCAATCAGGGTGGGGCAGGCAATCACACAGGAGGGAAACACACAGGGGCAGGAAGTGAAGTGCCTGAAACGAGAGACAAGGGTGAGTACCAAAATAAAACAGGAAAAACTGACAAAAACTGAAAACAAGGAAAACATGACCGTAATGGAACCTCAGGATGTGACATATAGCCAATCATACTTGTGGATAATGGGGTGGCACTTGGTGTGGCCAATCAGATTTTAGGGGTGGCCAGTGCTCCCCCAATTCCTTTCCTCTAGAAACACTCCTGGATACAATCTGGATACGCCAAAAAAAAAAAAGATTTAGGCTGGCAGTCTGAACAAGGCCTTCGAGTTGCAGCCAAAGTTGGATTTCACAAAAGTTTGCAAAAATCACCAAAGTAGAAAGTTGCAACTCGTCTGATGATTTTTCATTTTCACTGAAAGCCTCTTCTTTGAAGCACAGTTCTGAGATTCCATAATCCATGCCTTTCATCTGAGCCAAGTATCCCATTCTGCTTTTTGTACTTTGCTGTTACCTCTTTGATTTCCAGTTCATAAATGTGTTTTCCATCTAGTACCTAGGTTGCCAGCTGGGGACTGACGCCTATTTTACTGTTACAGTAATTGTACATCATGTTACATAAGAATCAGCTAAACACCAATAAAAATATATTTCCCCATCTACATTTCCACTGAATGTTAACAATCATTACCTCAGGGGAGTTTATAATGCTTCAGTCTTGGACCTAAGAAATGAGGAATTTACTTTCTTTTGCCTCGGGACCTGTTCTCATTTTCTATAAAACATACTGGGGCCCAACTGGAAAAGGTTCACAGCCTTTTTTTAGGGTTTTGATACATACCTGGACCCAAGGGTGTCGATGCATGGGCCAGTTTATAAGGCAGTGATGGCCTTTAGTTGGGGAGAAATGTTCTAGCTTAAGGCAGAAGGAACATAAAGGTATTGTGATGATAATAAAATGAAATAATATATAATAGCTTCCTTTTCATTGATTTTTTTCCATATCATTGTGTGTTTGACTGAATTTCATGTATCATATCTCAGTATTATATGTAAATATGATAACGTGATTCTTGGAAACAGTATGTTTGACCAAATAATCTTTATTCGCTGTCCTCTTGGAGCTTTATTTTATAAGTGCATCACATCAGTTATAATAGTGCTTGTCACAACTTTAAAGGAACATTTTCATTAAAAAATTATTTTAAAAGACACTTTTTATACTATGTTATCAGTTGGTATTGTTAGTTTGAGGCCTTGTTTAAAGTTGTGAATTCTTTGCTGGAACAAGGCCTTTTTCTGCCTGTTTAGAAATTAAAGCAGAACAAAACTATTCATATATTATGTATATTTCATATATATATATAAATCCTTAAATAATTATCACCAAAAACTGGAATTACAGTGTAAGTTTTTATGATTTAAAAAACGAAGTTTTTGGTAGGACATAATTTGCCCCAATTCTGAAGAATGGCTTAGCTACAATCCCGGCCAATAAAGTATAAAGCCCCAGCAAAAGATGACACCACCAGAAAGATTATAGCCTCATGAAATTCCTTTTGCTGTGCATCAGCAGACATTTGCTTTTTAAAACATTAGCAGAAACTTCACTGCTCCAGAAGACATGGAGCAAAATGATGATGTTTATTAAGGAGTTTCACTCTCCTTTTAGTTCTGTTTTGGTCTCCACCATCTCATGAGAAAAATATCTGGTTTCTTACCTGCAAGATGGTTAACTTTCTTTTTCTTTGCCTTTTCTGTCTGACATTCAGTCTCAACTGAACAGTAAATTTATGGATTTTATGGACAAAACAAGGAGCTAAAAGAGTGTAAAATCCATAGAACTCGAACACGACCACTTTCAAGGAAATTCACCACTACAGATATAATGTTAAGTTTATAGATTAATGTATTTTTAACTTAAATTCCTTCATTTCTTAAATGTTGGTACTTTTTGAATAATTTCAATTTAAACGGTGACAGCTGTTCCAGTGTTTTGTGGTTGTAAGGACTCAAACTAGATCATGACACATATTGAAGGGATGACTTGACATTTTGTGCTTCGTCTGTTATTCGTCCTCACCAGGCATTTGTCAAACTGTGGATTGGACTTCCTCTGTTGACATTACAGTTCGCCAACAAGGCCCTTTTCAATCTGTATGCTGTATGACAGGTGTCTGCTGAAGACAGAGGACGGAGTGAAATGTAAAATGTCAAGGTAACCCTTGGAGTGCTCTCCTAGTTTTAAAATGTATTTTTGTGAAGATTTTTTATCGGGGCAGAGGAGCCCTGACTGACGCACGGTCACATTCTGACGTTAATGATCTGATAACACAGTCTTTGTATTCTTTTTATCTGAACATTGAGACATGCTCCTCTGCAAAGAGATTTCAGAAAAAAGTTAAATGTAGATTCTGATTAATGTAATGTAGGTGGGCCATCTTCATTAAAGGAAGATTTACAATTTAATTTTTAAGAAAACAAATAATGACAAAGCAGGTTCACAGCTCACTGTAAACATTTCTTGTAATACAGTTTTTGGGGCATTTCTAAAACTCAAAAAGTTGTTTTGTTTTTTTTCAACTTTTTTCTTACAGTGCACAATCTTTTAATCTTTTATCAAACTTTTTCTGTCACATCTCCCTCAGACGCCATAAAATCTTAATGTCCCTGATCCCACAATTTTTATCAATCCAGGAAACAACTAATAAAAGAGGATCCAAGGTGAATATTAGTAAAACAAAGGTTAGCACGATAGCATCAGAAAACTTATTTATCTTCTCCACATGAATCATATTTTTTCAAATTTGCTGTACGCCGTATTTTGCCTGGATCATCCACAAACCCCTTGCAGCGACGCCCACCTCACCTACCAGTTTGAGAAGCACTCGCCTGCACGCCTGGAAGGGGAGGGTGAGGCAAGATGTTTGTAATCTGTAAGCACAATCTTCCCTTAGCTTTGACCATAGTGTATTTGCCATATAATAATAATGTATCAGAGGACAACGTGAAAACGATGTTCATGACTACGAGCAGCCCTCTCAGAGAGAATCATCACCTCAACCCGCTGCTGCTTTCCTCAGCTTTATAATCTCTAATATTTTTCAGCTCTTCATTGAGCTGTGCAGACCACAACTTGGGCTGTTTTGCTTCACTCTCACTGCTCTTACAGCATCGCTTTCTGCCTCACAGACCAGACATTCCTGCCACACATGTTTTCAGTGAAAAGAGCTCTAAAAATCAACTGAACACCACCTGTTCAGCAGTAAACAGCAGACACAGACAGTTAGCTGGTGAACATAATGGAGCATTCAGCAGCTAAAGTGGCTGATATTTCCCTCAGGACTCAGTAGAGACCAAAAGCAGAGCTAGGCGGTGCAAATTCAAACAAACTCCTTGTAAGCCATCCTACCCTTGGTGGTGATGGTGTTGCGCTCAAATTTGTCCCAGAGGCTTTCCAGATCAGTGTTGTCCGGAAAAATGCCAAAAGTAGGCATTTCTGCACGGCACAAAGACAGAAAATAGAAATAGAAAGTGTTAAATTCCGCATACAAGCTTTTTACTGAATGTTCAGATGCACCTCCTTTGTAATCACCAGCATTTTGACTAATAACTGTAATTTAAAGGGAAAGTTTACCCAGAAATGAAAATTCAGTCATGATCTACTCACCCTCATGTCGATTGAAGGTCAGGTTTAATTTCACAGGAAACCAGTGTTGCAGAATCTCCCAAGTGCCTCCATACTGCTCGTCTGGTAGAATATGAGTCTCCTAAAGTCCCGACATGTCATTCACTTGCATGTGCACGATGTCACACCACACACACACACAGTTCAGACAGTTCACTAGGAAAGTAAAGTCACCATCTTTTGTGTCTTGTCATGTCTTTTCATCCTCTTATGTCTTTTACATTGTGTTACATCTTATTTTTTTAGTTACATATTTTTGTTCTTGTTGCATCTTTTATGTTTTTTTGTCTTATTACTTCTTTTATGTTGTTTTTCTGTTTGTTACGTCTTTTTTATTTTGTGCCTTTTTCATCTTGTGGCGTAATTTTCATCTTGTTTCATTGCTTCAGTCTTGTTACTTTTTTTTTTTTTTTTAATCTTAAAAATCTTTACATCTGGTTACATCTGCTGTGTGTGAAATGTACTGATGGACACACCAAGGAATTGTCTTTTCCATGTGTACCAATACACACAATACTGTAGAATCAAATATGAAATGACATGTTCTGAACATAAAATATCGTAATAACTGTAATACAAGAGGAATCAAATTAGCTTTAATAAATGTGTTTTTGTCTGAAAATAAATTTCTCTTTATCCATGTGGAGTTGTAGATGGAATATGTGTTGCAGGGAGGAGTTTAGACTGGATTTCATAGTTTTCAGACATTAGGTCATATGAGAAACTGTATTTCTCCCTCCTACTGCAGACTTTTCTTTTGCTACACCACAATATTATGAAATTATTGCCTCAACTGTAGTGAATGTGTTTGGTTTGGTAAAAGGAACACTGATAAATCGAGAATGTTACTGATGTTCTGACAGTGAGGGGCGAAACCTTCCCGCCTGTGACAAATAATGAAAAGAGCCCCTCTGGTTTTAATCAGTTAGTCCATGAGCCTTAAACTTTCTCATCAAAACCAGAACCTTTTAATTCTAATTACATTCACCATTAAAGCCACCACAGTCCAACTGGAGCCCAGTATTAGCAGTAATCACCACCACATCGTATCAGATCCACTGTACACATGCAGTCAGCTGATCCGTTTTTTTAAGCACTATTATATCAGTACTGTTGGTCTACATGGTTTTAGGTTTGGAGGAGACAGAAACAGTGATGGTGATTTGCTGCCCTCTGCTGGTGGATTAAAGTCACTGACTACATGTTCACTGTAAAACCAAATGCTCAAAATAATTATTTGTAATAAGAAGTGAAAACTGAAAGCTTGTGTAGAATTTATACTAACCTACAAATGTTGAGGGCCAGTAGAATTTTAATTTCTTTGTGTGTGTTAATTGAGCTCATAACTTTTGATTAATGCATGAAAGAAATAAAGTCCCGAAAATCTCTAAAAAATGAATACTTTAAGTTTTGCAGTAAATGATTTTGAGTTTGATTAAGTCAATTTTTTTACTTAATTTTTGACCTACACATAAGTGCAACATAAGCTTGAGCAATACTACAATGATTCAACATTCAAGTCTTTGTATATATATATATATATATATATATATATATATATATATATATATATATATATATATATATATATATATATATTTTATTTTAAAAAAAATATTGCACATCCTATCATTGTATATTTTATCAGTTTTTACCATTATTCTATTTCTAGCTCTCTGTGTCTGTTACTTACCTACTGTTATTTTTATTTTTATATTGGAGCACTCAGACAGAAGTTTTTCATATGATAGACATATTGAATCTTGAATTTTTATGCTTAAAAATCCAGTTGTGTTAACTCATTAACTTATTGTAAGACATATTGTTTTAATCAGATTAATTAATCAGTGTTCTCTGAATCCACAGCTGACCTGAACGCTGAATAAACTGTAGTTGTGCTCCAGGTGATGTCCAATGACATCTGTTATGTAAGAGGGAAGGTGCTATAAGAGACACTAAAACATATGTAAAAGCAGAATGCAACGATTTGCAAAAATGTTTTGACCTATATTGAATTGAATACAGTAAGAAGAACAATACATCTAATGTTAAGACTGATAAGCCGACTGATTTTTTGTAAATATACACTCATTCTGAATTTGATGCCTGTGACAGTTGTGACAGATGTGATAGTTACCCATGATGCCATGGGCACTAACACACCCGCATACCATCACAGCTGCCGTCTTTTGAAGTTAGTGCTGGTAACAGTATGATCGCTGTCCATGTCCCTCTGCTCTTTAGCCTGGAGGACACTACGTCCATGATCTGTGAAAACAATGTGAAATGTGGACTCATCAGACCACAGCACACTTTTCCACTTTGCGTCAGTCCATCTCAGATGAGCTCAGGTCCAGAGAAGTCTGCAGTGTTTCTGGATGTTGTTGATATATGTCTTTCTCTTTACATGGTAGAGTCTTAACTTGTATTTGTAGATGCAGAGACAAACTGTGTTTACTGACAACGGTTTTCCAAAGTGTTCCTGAGCCCATGTAGTATCCTTTATACAATGATGTGGGTTTTTAATGCAGTTTTTCACACAGTGCTGCCTGAGGGGTCAAAGGTCACAGATTTCTCTGGATTATCTGAATCTTTTAATGATATTATGGATTGCAGACTGCTAATTCCTGCAGTGTTGTGTTGAGAAACGTTGTTCTTAAAGCGTTGGTACTTGTTTACCTTGTGAATGTTTCAAACAGGTATTTTTTTGAGCATTCAATAACTTTAACCGTCTTTTTTTGCTCCTGTCCCAACTTTTTTTCGGAACATTTTGCAGGTGCTGAATTCAAAATGAGCGTCTTTTTTTTTTTTTTTTTTTTTTTACAAAAAACTATAAAGTTTATCAGTTTGAACATTAAATAGCTTGTCTTTTTACAGCACTCAACTGAATACAAGTCAGTTTTTTTTTGCAAATCAATTAATTTACATAACATACATACAGGTCAAACATCCAACAATGACAACTCTTATTTGAAAGCACAGATGACTGTTCAGATGGTCACTGTATCCAACAGCAACAACACTTTACCAACACATTTACATATGTTTTTGAGATGTGGGTTTGTATGTTAAATTATGTGGTTCCTTTTGTTCTTTCATCCAGAGGTTAACACAACACCACATTATGTCATCAGGCAAAACAGCTCCCCATTAGCTCATGATTCAAATAGATTTTAAAATTAAAGTTTATTATTTCCTGCTGTTAGACCTTTATTAGACTTTATTAGAGGGTAATTATGAACACAGAACTTTAGAACATTCCCCTTCATTATCTGCTGATGCCTTTTTCAAGCAAAATGCTTTTGATGCCTTTTGAGACCTGCAGACAACCTGAACATTAAACTGGATCTGCCAGTGGAAAGCAACTACTCAGAATAAGCAATGCTGTCCTCTCCTGTTGTAGTCAGTTACAAATTTAACTTCAATGGCAGAGGCTATTCACTTCTTTCATTGTTTAGTTTCATAGAAGCACTTGAAGTTTGCAAGCAAACTTTCACTGTTTCACTGTCAGCAAACTAAGGATCATCCAATCAAACAAACCTGGAATAAAAAAAACTGCCAGACACTTGTCAGACTCTGCAGATAAACATAAGCAGCCAATTTCCAAGACATTTGGATGGTAAAGCATTAATAAAAGCAGGATGCTATGATTTACGAAAATGTCTCCACCTATGTTTGTATGTTAAATCATGTGGTTCCTTTTGTTCTGTCATCTAAACATTATCACAACATCACATCTACATCTTGTCATCAGGCACTGCAGCTCTCCAGAATAGCTCATTATTCAAATAGATTTTCCTAAACCTCATGTTGTCTCTTTGTGCAAAACAGAAGACTGATTAGACAGTTAAATCAGTAAATTCAACCCCCTGATCCTATCTAACTCCACATTATGTAGCTTGATGTGCCGCTCCAAAGACACATTTGTCTGGAGGACACTGATCAGACCAACCTTAACACAACCAGAGAGGAGCATCGATTATTAGATTCAGCTGTGAAGATACTGAACAACTTTCAGGTAACAACAAATGTGGCAAAGTTCTGACTGTCTGATGAGTTATTGATTATGGCTAATAACTCACTTTTAGGGTTATTAGAGGGAATTATATTTAATCCAGAAACAGATAATAAAGGAACATGTAACATTTACAGACTCCTGTAGAAATCATATACTGTTATAACACTTTGTAATAACCAGGCTCAGGGAGTAATGGATTACATGAAAATGGATTACATAATCTGGATACAAAAAGTTAACTGTTAAACAGTTAAAGATAAAAATGATGTAATCAGATTACAGATATATTGAGTAAAAATGTGGATTATTAGTAGGATTGCAGTTTTAAATTAAAGAATGATATCCTACCATACACAGTTCACACACAGCTGTCAATTCATTGTCATGAGCTCTAGAGAAAAAAATGATTCACTGGGTGGAAATTTCAACATTTTTAGTCACTTCTAAGTTGGGCACAACAAACAGCTGGACAAAACAAAAAAAAAACTAACAATGAATATAAAACACTCACAGATACAAAGATTATTTATCAACTGTTAAATTAATCTGCATCCATTTTGATGATCAATTAATTTTTTGAGTAATTTTTTACTTAAAAAATGTAAAAATTCTCTGATTTCAGCTTCTTAAATGTGAATATTTTCTGGTTTCTTTACTCCTCTCTGACAGTAAACTGAATATTTTTGAGTTGTGGACAAAACGAGACATTTGAGGACGTCATCTTGGACTTTTTCACCATTGTCTCACATTTTTTATGGACCAAACAAATATTCGATTAATTGAGAACATAATGGACCGGTTACTTGATGATGAAAATAATGGTTAGCTGCAACCCTAAAAACACTATATTAGGCTAAACAGTTTCACCATATTTTATGTAGAGGTAATCCAAAAGTAAAAATATTTTCAATGTATTTAAAGGAACCCTCCCAACCCTGGTTATAACCTAAAATAGTTTAAAATGGAGGCAATGTTGGAATTTAATGAGAGATACACGGTTAATGAAATGTGCCTTTATGACAATATAAAAATGTACAGATCCTGCTGTACAAAAGATAAAGTTAGTAACTATTGAAATCTATCAGGGAACTGTCTTAAATGTGGATTCACAGCTTTTTATAGAACACTAGTTCATAGATTACTGTTACTATTACTTTATTACTATTACCGTCAAACACTGGAAATCCACAGCCCTCATGCACTGCTACACAGGAGCTTAATTATAAGTTAACTCGTCATAAGAGGAGAAGTATTACAAGCAATGAATATATAAAACTACAACCTTAAAAATTAGACGAAATTTTTTTTTTTTTTTTTTTTGTAGGACAGGTGGACTCCTGGTGCATGATAATAAAGTGATCAGATTCTAAAGGCCCTGATTTTAATTGGAATAATAAAGAATAAAGATGATGAACTGTATTCAAAGATATATGATGTGTGTTGCTTCTATACATGCCTCATTCACCCACCGCTCTTAAGAAGAAAATTCTTTTTAAAACCCACTTACACAGTTTTCATGTAGATTCTAGTTTTAACTCATGTTTCCTTATGGCTGATATGACAAAATCTAAGAACACTCACACTTTACGCACATTTTACTGCTGACATGTTTTTGAAAACTAACTGGTTACTCTGTTTTCCTCAGTCTCACAGTTGTATAATATTAGAGGATTTACAGTAAATTTCAAAAATATTATATAATTTATTATATTTTTACATTTTTTTTGTTTGTTTTTTTTAATTGCTTATGCACAGTTTTGAAAACACGGCTCATTTTGTCGAAACACTACACACAATTCACACAGCCACACACACAAGATGTAGAACACAGATCTTTTGCGAAATGAAAGACTTCAATCAAAACTGCACAAAAATGAGTAAAAATCCAACTTTGTCATCATAGAACACACACGCCTCATACAATCTGATTTTGTGTGAACCAGTTAGACACTGCTGTGCTCAGTCTAAAACACGTTTAACTTTATGAAATATTTTGGGATGTTTTTTTAGAGATGGCATGTACCCCTTTCTGAAAGCCAAAAGAAGTTTGTGCCTGTGTGTCTTTTTGATTTGGGGTAAATTGTCCCTTTAAGTAACGGATTTGAACGCTTCCCCTCCCCACAGAAAATAACAGAAACATACTTTGACTGATCAATTCCAGGTGCAAGCAAGCTGTCCACTGGTGCATCATGACAGGGACTGCAGTTATAATAACGGTCCTATCAGGTCTGTGTGAGTCATTTATTTCCAATTTTCCAGTTCTGAAATTCAAATGTCTCTTGAGTCTAGACTGTGCATTTTAAATTTGCTTGATGCAACTTTCAATGAGTGTAAGCAGGTGGCAAAAGTCCACACATTCTGCACCCAAGTGACAGTACTGATACTGGTGTTAAAAAAAAAAAAAAAGACTGGTAAAAGTAGAAGTACAGGTTCAACTTCTTTACTGCAGTAAAAGTGAAAAAGTACAAGTCGAGTCTCCCTCTCTGTCTGTTTTGTCTTGTTACATCTTTTACATCAATTTCACCTTGTTATGTCCTGTTACATCTTTTATCTTGTTAAATCTTTGACATCGTCCTTGTCTTGTTACGTGTTTTATGTTGTTGTCTTCTTGTTACATCACGTCATTTTTGATTTGTTATGTCATGATCATATTGTTACGTCTTTTAAGTCATTTTCATCTTGTTATGTACTGTTACGTTGTTTTCGTTGTGTTACTCTTTTATGTCATTTTCAGTTACATCTTGTTACATGGTTTACATCTCTTTAAACCATTTATGTTGTTTTTGTCTTGTTACATCATTTTGGTTTTGTTACGTCATTTTCGTACTGTTGCATCTTTTGCATTATTTTGATCTTGTTACATCTTGTTACGTTTTATTTGTGTTGTTAAAGCTTTAACATTGTTTTTGTCTTGTTAAATCTTTTAGTTGTTAGTTGCGTTTTTTACATGTTTTCATTCTGTTACGTCTTTTATGTTGTTTCTGTCTTAAGTCTTTTAACAATTTCATCTTGTTTTTAAACTAAAGTAACTAAAGTAAATTATGGACAGTTGTGTTAAAATGTAGGGAGTAAAAGTAAAAGGCTGTCAGAAAAAGTCAAGTACAGATACATGAAAACAATACTTAAGTAGAGTAACAAAGTATTTGTACTTAGTTACTTTCTATCTCTGTACATATGTCACACACTCAGCTGTTTGTGAGGAGTCACAAACTGTATAAAGTCAATTTATCACTGAATGCATCCAGTAATTATTGTTATAATTACGACAGGTCTGTGTTTTTTACCTTGCTGTCTTCCTCGTAACTACATCCTCATCGGAAAGAAAAAGACCTGGGCTGAAGCTCAGACCTACTGCAGGTGGAAGTACACCGACCTGGCCTCTGTGCATAATACACAAGACTCTCAAGAGCTCCAAAAACTTTTAGATGAGTCTACCGACACCTGGATTGAGTCTGCCGACACCTGGATTGGACTGCATGCGGACGCTGAGTCGTGGAGGTGGTCTCTGGAGGACAAGGGTCCCCATGGTGAAGGACAGGCTGGGTTCAGGAAGTGGAGTAATGGTGAACCTGACGGCGCTGCATACTACAAATTTTGTGTTTCAATAGGGCCTGAAGGAGAATGGTCAGATGACTACTGTACTAGATTATTCAGCTTCTTCTGCTACAGCGAAGGTAATAAAAAATAAAAAAGTAATAATATCAAGCTCTACACAATATTTGTATATTTTAACAAAGTGTAATGTGACGAGGGACAGTCAGGTGCACCCCCACAAATGTCTAATGGTTTAGTCCAGAGGTTCCCAACCTTGTCCTTTTTGTTTTTTTGTTTTTTTCTGGAGTCCCCCAACTTGTATACAGCCGACACAAAACGCACACACACACACCACAAGAATAAATTATTAATTCCAAAGCTTTTTTTCCCCCAATTATCATTAATCATTCCTCTCTGCTCTCCTCCACACATGAGCTGAGTATGAAAACAAATGTTAGTTCAAGGGGGAGAAAAGAGGGTTGTGTTTTTCATGTTTTTGCAGAGAGAGGCAAAGCTGACTTACTACTAACTAATTTTAATGATTTCCACTGATGACGACATGGTTTGTGAGAAAAATCAGTAGGAATTTTACTTACTTTTACCAGGAGCGCCCAAAGTTGCTCCTCCCACTTTGCCTCTCTGTAACATTTCTGTTTTGTTTGGTTTTTTTTACAGCTGTTGTGCTGAAGTGGTTAAAAAATGCATTAATGCAGATGAAAATATTGGAAGAACATTGTCAAAAGTTCATATTCAGATATTCATATCCATAGTTCAAGTCCAACACTATAAATATTTCCATGACTATTTTCAGAAATTGTAGACACAGACAAGGCCCCATTGCACTTCATCTTTGTGAAAGAGGCCATGAGTTGGCAGAATGCTCGGAACTACTGCAGGACGAGGTACACTGACCTGGCCATCGTGAGGAACCAAACAGACAATGATCAGATTATGGCCATAACACAGCAACGTGCATGGATCGGCCTGTACAGAGACTCGTGGAAGTGGTCCGATGGGAGCGCACATTCATTCAGTCAGTGGGCTGAGTCTGCACCGTCCACCTCAATCGAGGACTCATGTGTCATTTCAACATCTGGCAAATGGTTAAACAAGCAGTGTGACAGACCTTTTTTCTTTGTATGTTACTATGGTGAGTTCTGATTTGCACACAGTCAGTTGATACCAAATTCTAACAGTTATGTTCACAGAAATGCTATGATTATTATCTTCGGTTTTTATAGCTGTGTCTTGAAAAAGTTTCTCTTCCTTTATTAGAAACAGCTGCAGTAAGGAGACAGGTGGTGCGGGTGGTCCTGAAGAAAACACACTCCTCTGTGGACATGGAGGACCTAAAGGAAGACATCTTGCAAGAGGTAATGATGTTTGAGCATGAAGCCAAAAAACTATTTTGGAGGCTTGTTGAATGCCAACATTTAATAAAGCTGAGCTGAAAAATTGAACTGAGCTGAAATTCTAACTAAGTACAAATGCTTTGTTACTGCATTGAAGTAGAGCTTTCAGGTGTCTGTACTTTACTCAAGTATTTATTTTTCTGATATCTTTTTGCTTTTACTCCCTATATTTTAACACAAATATCTGTTCTTTCTACTCCTTACATTTTGAAAATAGGCTCATTACTTTAGTTTTAATGCATTTGAGGGGCTAACTGATTACTTTTATTCAACCAAATGGGCCAAAAACACATACAAAAGACAATTTCTTAGTGTATCTGTCAGTGCATATCACACATGACCGACGTAAGGAGACATAAATGACGTAAAACTGCAACTTGACAAAAAAGATGTAATCAGGCAAAAATGACATAAAAGACATGACAAGACAAAGAGATGAAAAAGATGTAAAAGACGTAACTAGACAAAAAAGATCTAACATGATAAAAATAACATATAAGACGTAACAAAGCAAAAAAGAACAAATGAAAATTAGAAAAAGACGTAACATGACAAAAAAGACAGCTAGACAAAAAAAAAGGTGTAACAAGAAGCAAAAGATGTAAAGGAAATTCTAACCAAGAAAGATGTAAAAAAAAAAAAAAAAAAAAAGACATAAAAGATGTAAGTGGTTTTACAATACGGAAAAAAACTGGGGAGTACGTAACAAGACAAAATAGACAGAAAGTCCTGACTGCAGAGAAAAACTTGGCACAGAAACAGTCAGTAAAGTTGTTCCTCAGAGGGCAATTTTTTACTTGTATACTGTGAGTACATATACTGTGAGCCTCTACTTTCTTTTACTTATACTTGAGTAAAGCAGTTGAATCACTACTTCTACTTTTACCAGAGTATTCAAGTAAAGAATGTGTGTATCTTGTTTTAACTTGTGTACTCGTGACAAACTTGTAATTAGAGTACTAAAAGCAGTTTGTAATAACACTTAAATTACAGCTTTGGGTCTGACTGTAGCTGGGATTTGAGCACTATTTAACTTACCATCATTTAACAACAGCAGAAACTAAAGGTACAATAATACCATGATTAAAAAAAAGTCTAAAACAGAATAAAATGACAAGTTGAAAAAATGTGCTTTATTAGATAAGAAATCAAATGTCTACAGCATTTTTTTTTTCATATAAAGTTAGTATTCCCAAGTTTGTCTGCTTTTCTCCTTTAATAAAATAAAATAAAAGTAGCCAATCATGACCTAAGGATGTACGAAAAAAAAAGTTTTGGCATTGAATGTTTTGAATTATGTTTGTACAACTGCAAAACAAAAACAATTCAGATGTCAGTGACAGCCATGAAATAAATTAAAAATTATGAAATAAAATAAAATCTAATATCAAGGCATCACAGTGTGGTACGGTATAATCGCAATATCACAATATTATGATATATTGTTACATCCGTATCATCTGTGTGTTGCCCAGCATCTTGTTGCGCCTGTGATTTGAGTCATGGCGTGCAGTGCTGAGGTCACAGACCACCTGTTGTTGTGGGTTTGGACAGCCTGGTCATTTGCCTGCACCCTGTTCTGTTTCTCAGTTCAACAAGAGACTGAAGGACCACAACCTGGATGAAGATGTCAAGTTGACATGGGTGGTGCAGCCTGATGGAAAAATCTTCCACAAGGAAAACAAATGCAAGAAAGAGAGCCGAAATGATCTGCACACTCATTTTTCATATTACACTACACTGCATTGAAGTGCACTGATGCTTATGTAGGCTCAGCATCCAACATGCTTTGTTTCTTTGTCATGGGAGCTCTGCTCAGTCTGTTAAAACAATTATATAATGTCCTAAGGATTTTGGATAAGTGCAGAAAATAAGCTCTGTGGCAAACAAAAGTATATGGTAATCAGCAAGATCATTTTCACAAATGAGCACCACTTGTAAGATTGTTGAGGCATAAATGCAATTGTAAAAAGTAAAAAGTAACATTAGGCTGTGAGCAAACTACAGCACAGTCACATGCACTCAAAAAAACAAAAAATAAAAAAATACAGATTCTTGCCTCTAATAAACAGGAAGCAATATTTTTAAGTAAAATATTACTGAAATATACAGATCAAACGTTCATTTATCCAGACAAGCAAACATGATGTGAATATGCTTAGCATAAACTGAATCTAAACAAATCAAGTAAACTTTATTTCAAAGATCACATAAGGAAGCTTTGTGCATCACAGTTTATCTATAAGTTTGCATTAAATTAATCAAATCTGATTTAAGGTGTTTAATTTATTCACACTGACTCAACATGATAGAAAGGAATCAAGGAAAGAAAAAATGCAAGGAAATTTTACATGTAATTAAAATACATAGAGTCAAGGTTTTTGGCTTAATTATTTTTTGGGGGTGTGACTTTAACATCAGCACCACTGAGTGACTAGTGTTAATGTCCCTGACAACCTCTGCAGTGCCACTTAGCCACCTGGTGGCATTTAACCATTTAACCACCAAACGTCTATTTAAAAAAATCACTGAATTCAAGGGCACTGGAAGTGCTAATATGCTGACTCATTTCTAAGTTTTAGAATTCATTCCTGCAGGACCGTGTTCCAAAGAGGGGCCGATTTCACAACGATATTTTAGTCTAGTCTGTGGTGTTAGACTGGTCTTAATTTTACTCATGAATTAATCTTGCAAGTAAGGCCATTTCACAAACAATAAACATTGACTAACTGTAAAGCAAATAAATTGGACCACTTACCCCCAGGCGGACTCAGGTGTAAGACCAATGTTACCATGGTAACAATCAGTGCTACCAACTGATCAGTAACACCCAGCGACGATGCAACAGTGAGCAGGTCATTATTGTGAAATAAATCCCAAATCCCATTATCCTGCTTATTACATGGTTACTTACCAAAAACTAAAGGAATAAATAAATATTTGGCACACATTTGTGTGACACAAAACATTAATTTTAAAATGATTTTATGGCTTTATTTTGCTAAACTGATCTGCTCACTGTACATTATCCTGCTTGTTACATGGTTACGTACCAAATAATAATTTAACATAAAATATTCATTTTAAAATGATTTTAGTGATTTAAGAATGATTTTATTGTTTCTCCAGAGTATATGATCAGAACTGTGTCCATAGCTGTAGACCATTTCTGTACTTTGTAACGACAGTCTGTTATACAGAAATAACAGACCTTAGAATGCTATAATTGACCAATCAGAATCAGGTATTTAACAAAGCCATGTAATTAAAAAGAGGCAAGCATTGCTCAAAATTTGTGATTTGCTAACATTACTATGAAGACAGAAAAGACTTCTTCATATCTTTTTTTTTAACTTCTCTGAGCAGTGGGATTAACGCTGTTGACTGTCACTCACATTTTTATCCAAATCAGATTTTTTTTTTTTTCTGTATTGTTACACTCTGTTCTTAAGTTTCCAAGTTAAATGATCTTGTAACTGTTGAGTTCCTCCAGAGGGCACAGATTTTCTGAAGAGGTAAACAGAGCTGAGAGGTTGGATGTAATCACTCGGTCAGCCTTTTATACATATATAGTTTTGGAAAAGGTCTTAATTTACTCAGAATTCACTGTGCCATACTTAACATAGTCATGTATTGTATCTGTCATATATTTAACAAGAATACCCAGACTTCAAGAATGGATCCAACACTATGTCATCAAAAATAACATGACAGACTTATGTTACTATAGTCACTGAGACATTCCTTAGTCCCTCACCCTACACAGTCACAACTACATGCCTAAACCTAACACTAACTCTAAACCCATGTCTTAACCTCCAAACTTCCCTTTAAACTTTTGGTCCCTACACACAATGTAATTCCCAATCCACTGCTTTAATTCCTTGTATTTTACCATATTGTGGAGTCATTTTATCCATAATGTTTTGTTTTCTTTTATTTTGTTTGTCATTCTCTATTACTTTTAATGTATTTGTTTTTCTGTTAGTAGATCAAAACTTGGACATTGTGAAAAAAAAGATGAATGACAAGTTAATTGATAAACTGAGTTGAGTTTCGGTTTATTCTCACGGCTGTCATCAGCGTCATTTTTGGCCACACCACAGCTGTTTTCAGTAAATCTCTCAAGCTTGTCTGTATGCTGTACCTGCTTTTTCATAATTATCTTTAAGTTTGAAGTTTGAAATATTTCACCCTCTGATATTTTTTTTTTATTGATCTTTCTTATTGGTCGAAAGAAGCTGTTCTAATTATATTGTACCAAAAACAAAGTTGCAAGTAATATTTTTTCTTACATTTCTACAAATTTTAAACCAGAATAAATATGTTGCTAACCTCCTTATTATTCTGGATTATTGTATTCGTATCTTGAAAAACTTGGTTTGGGTTGTATTAACTTTTTAAGGGCTTTAATCATGTAAGTAACTAATATGCTTTGAATTAAATCTAGATATACTGGATTGCTTTAAAAGTAACAACTCAGAGTCTTGATTACATTCAGACAAATTTCCAACACTTATCCAGATGTTTTATGGAATATTTCTAAAGTGGCAATATTAACTGTTGTTAATTTGTACATATGTTGTCATTTTTTTCTTTGCTGATATGAAATAATTATTCCTCTTTGGTATACGTTGAAAGACGGCCAGAATATATCAGAAGTTCGTCTGTTGCTTTTTCACCTCAACATTTGCAATAATAAAATAATCTATAATTACATGACTTTACTTGTGTATCATTCACTTTGTATGAGTTAGAGAGCAAACTGGCACACAAACATGAAGAAGAAATTCAAGCTGATTCATTCAACTACATACTGCTGTGATGAACATCACCATCATCCTCATCTTCATTTTTAACATCTTACAGTAACTGACAAAGAAGAGCTCCGCATTATGAATGAAACGACACATCAGCTGCAGAGAGACTGCAGCTTCTTCAAACACTTAATTCTTACTTTGCACTGATAGAGATTAAACGAGGATGACAGTAATGAAGATTTACATTCATTTATGTAACCCTCCCCATAACCACTACCTGCCAGTAACCTTTAAGTGATAGTTCATCAAGAAATGAAAATTCAGTCATTATCTACTCATCCTCATGCCGACTGATGATCGGGTTTATTTTTTAAATCCACAAAACACTGCTGGATTTCACAGGAAAACGGTGTTGCAGAATCTCCCAAACAATGGAAGTGAATGGTGACCAGTTTTCAAATGTTAAAAAACAACAGAGTAAAAACATAAAATGCCTCCATACGGCTTGTCTGCTGTGACCCAAGTCTCCTAAAGCCCCAATATGCAAACCTGACTCAAACAATGTTCTTTACATCATATTTTTATTCTGAATCTTCACTGAAGATCCTTACCTTGGACCCACATTCACGTGCACGTGCACACTGTCTGGAATGGGAGCTTGTGTTGCAAATCAGATTTGCCCAAGTCAACTAAAACCACAGTTTCAGGGTTCATATATCTTTTCCAAATTCAAATTCATATATTATTATTTATAAACACTGTGGGTGAGAGGAGTAGGATTTGAGACATATTTTCTATAGATCTTTTTTCCCTCAACAGCTTCAATAAATCAACTATAATCCAAGGCTTATTAAAGTCTTGACTGTATTTCTTGGTAGAACTGCCAATTGGAAAACATTCATTCAAACTAAAGCTTATAACCTTCATGAACTTTTGATATGCAAAATCAGCATTATTTTCTTCAGATACATCATTCCATGAAATACTGGCAAGCATATCCTTAAATTTAGAAATATTTGACTTGCTCAATATTCTTTTGTGCATTATTTTCCTGGAATATTTTGATATATTAGCCTTGATTAAAGGGTATTGGAAAATGGGAAAATGGGGAAACCCCAGATTTCATCTCTTTCCTCAGAGTTAGTTAAAATGTCATCAACCAAAGTTGCTGAATTTCCATATACTCGTGTGGACTTATGAATAAGAGGGAAAAGTAACTAGAATAAAGAATATTAGGAAAATCCCCACTAAGGGTCTGTGATTTATGTTTAAAGAGGTTTATGTTGAAATCTTCTAAAATGTAACAAAGTTTTCCTTTCTTATTTATCAGATCAAGAGAACTTGACAAACTGTCATTAAAATCTTTGATGACAGAGTCAGGTGGGCGATGAATAACACCAATAATAATATTCTAACCACCAGAAACACCTTCTCTTATCTTAAGTTTAATTTTCAGTTTCTTTATCCAACGAAGTGGTGGGAACCACTGATTTACACCATCCCCTGAATGTGTCAATTGGCAGAATCCCTTGTGCCTCCCTGTGTAAACAAGGTCAAATGTCAAACAAATGTCAGAAAATGGTAAAAAAAAAAAAAAAAAAAAGTTTACTGTCAGAGAGGAGTAAAGAAACCATAAATATTCACATTTAAGAAGCTGAAATCAGAGAATTTTAGCTTTTTTTTAAGGTTAAAAAAGTGACTCAAAACAATGAATCAAATTTCAGAATAGATGCATACTAATTTAAAAGTTGACTGATAAAAGATTCATCATTGCAGCTTTAAGTGTTTTATGTTTGTCGTTAGATTTATTAGTTTGTCTAGCGATTCCGTCTTTTGTTGTGCACAATTTACTGATTGATTGATTTAAAGACAGAAAATGTTGAAATTTCCACCAGGTGAATCGTTTTTTAACTAGAGGCCATGATAATGAATTGTCAGCTGTGTGTGAACACTGTGCATGGTAAGATATCGTCCTTTATTTTAAAATTGTAATCCTACTAATAATCTCCATAATAATCCCCAACATTTTTGTGACCCGTTTGTCTTGTCCTGCTTCCAATCTTTTGGGATGTTTCACTTTGCTACATAACCTGCATATTGTTCACTGTTTTGAAAAGTCCTTTTCCTCAGTTGCAAAGGTCAGAGAATGCCTTTAATGCTGTAATGTCCCTGTTATTCTTCCCCAAATTGATTTAGAAAATATGTTATTAACAGCAACAAATGCCATGATGATTTATTTACATAAACCATCAAAAAAAACTCATAGAGCTTTTTCATTGTTTGAATGCATTATGTCAATGTACGCTTACTGGTCAGGCTCATTAATGAGTGATAAAATAAGAGTCCATGAGAAATCTGTCAGACAATACAACAAAAACGTTAGACGCTAACTTCGTATTAACAATGTTTTTCCGACAGCTCCTGAATGCAGCGTTGCTCCGCGCCGTGACCCGGATGTAGTTCT
The DNA here is from genome assembly GCF_056507025.1 of Lutjanus erythropterus. Classification (NCBI taxonomy): domain Eukaryota; kingdom Metazoa; phylum Chordata; class Actinopteri; order Lutjaniformes; family Lutjanidae; genus Lutjanus; species Lutjanus erythropterus. The sequence continues at coordinate 32,046,568 of NC_139335.1, read as the reverse complement.
GTTCAACTTTATATCCCACAATTCCTTTTTCCGTCTTCCTCTTTCCCGTCTGCAGCAATGTCTAAGAGAGGTATGAAAACCAGCTTGTCAAATCCATATTCATCTGCTGTTTTTACGTCCTTCCAGAGCTTTAAGTTGTATTTGTTTATTATGTATATTAGTAAACACTATATTTACACGATTAGTTTGACATTTATGGAAACAGTTTACAAGTAAATAAAAGATAGCATTTTCGCTGGCTAGTTGGTGGCAGCCATGTTTCGCTGTCAGCGCCGTGTTGGCTTGAAGTAGGCCGAAAATGTGAATGTACTGCTTGCTTTGAACTTCAGACAGGTTTATCCGTGATATGTTTAATGTTGTGCCATTTAATTTACTCAAACGTTCGATTCCCGTGCATTAAGTTATCTCAAACTTGGTCCGAGCTAACGTTGCTAACGCTAGCAAAGCAGAGCCGGTACGCAGGTTAGTGTGAATCGTGGGTAACTTCAGTTACTGTAATTTGTGAATACACGGCGGCAGGCCAAGAGTTTGAAACACGTTGAAACATGCAAAATAAGTCTTTGATATAATATGTACAGTAACTGTTACCCCATGATTGGAGAATAACATAAGACTGTATGGTTAGATTTCTTCCGGCTAGTATGACAACGTGCGTTAAACGGGACATGCTAACCTTTATCAAGTCTGGTTAATGAAATCTGTAACCTGTAAAAGACGAAATGTTTGTCGTACAGTTCACGCCAGGGTCAGTTTGTAATAGACTTGCCAAAGATTCTGGATTCTGTTAGTGCTGACAGATTAGTGGATTTTGATTGATCATTTCAGTAATGATTTCATTTCTCAAAGGAGTGGAAATTGTTTTTAACCAATTTTTTCAGGTAGACGGCTTTTCTTTTTTTCTTTTTTTTAATGATAATTTTTAAGTGCCTTTACTAATGGACTGAACTGTCACATCCTGACAACTTGTAGAAGTATTGATTTTTGAAAAATCTGGACCTAGCCATTGGAGTAGTTGCAGGAAAATCGTAACCGTACTTTTCCAAATTTGGTGTTACTTAATTTCTGCGTTATGGGCTGATTGGTTTGTTTGAGATATATGGGATTTTGATAAGCAGTAATAATCTGATTTAGCAGTTTAAGTGAAACCATTTAATTTGAAATTTTGTAGAAAATGCTTTTTTGAAAAAAATTAAATCAGATGGTCGATAGCAAAAACAAAGTTGTGGACAAACACAAGGGGGAGCAAAATATAATAAATATGCATTGAAATTTGCAATAAATGAGTTTTTTCTATGAATTCCAAAGAGAACTTTCTAAGCAAGACAGGTATGCCAAATGTTTTGACAAACTGTAGTAGAAACGTTAGGTGACGTCAACCGACACTAAACGATTTAAGATCGCATAGTGACTTAAACTGGATGTTAAAAAGCAGAGTTGGTAAACTTGAATTCTAAGAGTATGTCTCCTGTGAGTAAGTTTGTTCTGGAAGCATCATTGGCAAAACTGATCATTTTTGTGTGTTTCTGTCATGTAGGACGTGGAGGTTCGTCCGGAGCCAAGTTCCGCATCTCACTGGGTCTCCCAGTGGGAGCGGTCATCAACTGCGCCGACAACACAGGTACATGTCAACTTACTTGAGCAATTTAGGTTTCGTACAGGTGATATGAAATAAAGTTGAATGAAAGTAAACATGGAAAATGCATGTTTACTTTCCTGCACAGATTAGTAAGAGTCTTTTGTTATTGAATATACTTGTCATGAAATATGAGTGAATTGGGCAGGACACGTTGCACGTTGCCAGTGAATGTAGGCAATTTGGATCCATGTAAGACACTACAGAATAAACTAGAGTTCATGTTGAGTATGTTGTGATAGTTACTCTGGGTAAACACCATGTGAGCTGGTAAATTAGCAGCCAGTTGTTAATGATTCAGAACATTTTTTAATGCAAAAGTAATTTAATTTCATATTGCTTTGTGGCACACTAAGATTTGTATTTCTGGTCAGCGGGCCCCTTCCAAAAGCACTTGCTTTGTCTGCTCAGTGGCTGGGTGAGTTGTCGTAGAAGGGAATATTGAGCTCATCACTGTGGGTGAGATGGCAGCGACACACTGTGGCTGACTGATCTCAATCAGTGATGAGACAAAGTGCTGTAGCCCCAATCATCCCTAACATGGAGTATATTAAATATCTCCCTGTAGAGGCTGTTGACAGTTTTTTTTTTTGTTGTTTTGTCTGTTCTCGTTCTCATGCTGGTGTTCTCCGTCCATCCTTCAGGTGCCAAGAACCTGTACATCATCTCTGTTAAGGGCATCAAGGGGCGTCTGAACCGTCTGCCCTCTGCAGGAGTGGGCGACATGGTTATGGCCACAGTGAAGAAAGGCAAGCCAGAGCTCAGGAAGAAGGGTGAGTGTCATTCTGTTGTACTCACTGTACAACAGCAAATTATGGATGGATTTAATGTGTGGACCATTTTCACAGCAGACATATTGACATGAAATGGTAGGCTGAACCCAAGTGTTATCAATGATAGTAATGAAGGTCCAGTTCACTTAAGTATAGCACAGCTTTTCTAGTGAGCCAACATGCTCAGTAGTTCATTTCATCTGAATGGAATGGGACCTTAATTAGCATAATTGGTTAAGACCTGTGTTGACACTATTTAGTGTCAAAGGGCTAAGCTTGTGTATTATGTGATGACCTCGATAAATAAAATGTTCTTGGTGAAATCTGAGTAACAAAACTTATTCAAAGTGGCATTTATTTCACTGTCGGTACATTCGCCTCATTGTATTATACCAAATATGTTTCCCATCAAAGCTTTACTTCCACAACATATTACATGTTCTTTGACAGCATTATACAGACTATAAAACATAATGTGGTAAAAAGCCCACAAACACATAAATGAATATCAGATAAGACTAGGAGTGCGCTCATAAAATCGCTATTTTTCAGATCTTTTATTTCATTATTTTTAATCAAATTCAAAATGACCAATAAATTGATGGATTAAACATCAGCATCCCTTGTAGAAAGCTCACTGTTTTCTGAGCGTGCTGGTACAGGTGGAGGGTTAAAAGAAAGATGGTTGACCTTCCAAAGCACTTGATCTGTCTGCTCAGTGGCAGAGTGAGATGGCAGCAACTCTTTTTGTGAGTGAAAACAACTAGTGCGTGCACAAGTAACTGTAGTGTCTGGATGAAGTGGTTGAGGCTGTTAATTAACTCTCATATAAACTACTGAGGTGTTGGTTTGTGCTTATTGTATTGGATGCACTTGCATTGAAGACCACTTGTCTCCCTGCATTCAAGTTGAGGTAATTTCACTTGAGTGACTGCAGAGACATGGACAGGGTCGAGTGAGTAATGAGTTGATACCCGTTATAATGAAGTACAGTAGTATTTTTCAGATAACTTAATTTCCAACAAGAATCATTTAGATTCTGAGCTCCACAGCTCAAGATTCAGACAGTCTTGAAAGGTTAAAAGTTTTCATTGCTAGAAATCTGTTAGAACACAAAAATGCTCAATTTTCAGCATAATCTGTTTTTATCTGTCATTAAAATCAAATCTTAATTTCTTTATTACATGCTCTGGGTACAAAGTCAGTCAAAATCTGTAAACTATTTTTCACAAATACATTTATAGTGTTTTATTTTGTTAAAGAATTTTTGTTTTTGGTGAAGGTGCCCTGAATTCTACTCTGAAAAGCTGCACAAACTGACTGTTGAAAACCTGCATGTTGTGACAGTGAAGAGAAAATATCAGCTGAAATGGCAGAATGGAGTTACCACAAATATGTGACCTTTAGTGGGTGTCTGTGTTGGTTTTAAACTTTGAATTGAATGTACAAAGACTGGAATCACATTATGTCTCATTTACAGCTAAGTGAAAGTAATTTTTCGATCATTGTCTCTGTGGCAGTGGCCATGTCTGTTTTCCATGTGAATCAAAGTGTTTAATACAAGTATGTGTGTTGTGGCTGTGCTTCAGCTTGAGTTAACCACATTCCATGTGTCCACAGTGCATCCTGCGGTGGTGATACGGCAGCGGAAGTCGTATCGGCGAAAAGACGGTGTGTTTCTCTACTTTGAAGACAACGCAGGTGTCATAGTAAACAACAAAGGAGAAATGAAAGGTGGGTTTGTCTGGATGCAACTCATTGTCATGCTCACTGTACAGTTGTCTTTACAGAAGTCATTTGCACAGGAAAGGATAGATTTTATGTAATGACCTCCTGGCTTCGAATTGAGAGCAGCTTGGTAGATGTTTGTCTTGAGCCATTAGATGTTGTGTCCTCTATTGTAGTCATTTTGGGGCTCATCAGTTTCATGACTGTACAACAGGAAATTCTGACCAAGCACTCAGATTGTAAAGTAGGCATTTAGAAAGTGCTCAGATCAGCATGACAACACACTGTGCTCTTCATTTAAAAAGATGACTTGGCCTAGGATGTTTTTGAATTGTTTTTATTCATTAAAATAAATCTCAAACCCCAGTGTCTAATAGACTAGTTTTGTAGCTGTAACATTTATAAGATTAGTTCAATAAACTTTGATGAATTTAAATTATGGTGCTGTTAGATTGCTTCAGACTGCCTTTCTAATACAAATGCTGCCTCTTTTGTTTGACAAGCTGGAGAGCAAACAATTTTGTGACTGCAGTGAAACTTTTTGAGAGTATAAATGTCAACAAATATGGATATCTACTGCCATAGCTGATTGTTTTCCATTTATTAGTCAGACCAATTTGTCTCCAGGGAAACAAAGACAACATTAACACAAAGTATATTTTGAGAGCCAATTGCTGCACAGTATAGATAAATCTAAATCTTTTAGTTTGTCTGTAATCTGTTATATAGTCACAACATTACATGAGAGGGTGTACTTGAACGGCATTATTAGCACAACAGTGATGCTGTGCAGACCTCGGCTCAAGCCTCTCTGTCATCTTTGACAAAGTGGCATTAGGGTTTTAACTTTCAGGATGTTTGCATCACTGTAGTAACAAACCTCAGTGTTTTGTCATTGTGCTGATACAAATGGTAGTTAATAGAAGTATTTCCCCTTCCAAAAGCACTTGCTTTGTCTGCTCAGTGGCTGGGTGAGTTGTCGTAGAAGGGAATATTGAGCTCATCACTGTGGGTGAGATGGCAGCGACACACTGTGGCTGACTGATCTCAATCAGTGATGAGACAACTTTAACCAGCTCAGTACAAAGCCTGCATAAATGTAAATTGTGTGCTGTTTGACCTAATAATTATGCTTTTCTTAACTACAGGATCAGCCATCACAGGCCCAGTGGCCAAAGAGTGCGCTGACCTCTGGCCCAGGATTGCCTCCAATGCTGGCAGCATAGCTTGAGCTGGACCCTGCACCTCTGTTTGTTTTCAATAAAACTGTTGGTAATCAAGTTTTATGTCTTGGTGTTTTCATTTCCACTTTATGTAAAGGAACCAATACTTTGAAGGGAATTTAGTTAAAATGTTTAAATGTGAGCTACTGTTTATGTTCTGCATGGATCTAATAGAAGTAAGTATTTATGATGCTTTAATTCTATTAAATCAGGGATTTTTGAAGTATGAGACTATAATGGATGATCTGCACACAACTTAATTCTTCAGGTATGGACAGTATGTAAATTAAGCATGGTCATATCTAGTAATATTGGTATTCATTGCTAATATTTACTGTGAGAACTGTGTATTACATATCCATGACTTACAGTTCACATGTTATACTGTAACTAATTTTCAGATATGTAATCTACTTCCAGTGAGCCATAAAATCAGTGTCTGTAGCTGATCAAGTTTTCTTGTTTGGCACATGAATACACCAAACCCTAAGTGCTTTATTTTGACAGGGCTTTATTGCATCCTGTTGATGCACTTCCTTAGACCTACCATTAGAGGGTGCACTCAAACCTAACGAGTTAGGGGATGGTAGAACTTGTAAAAGCTTTATTTCACAAGCTTTAGCTTACAGAAACAGTTGTTACATTAACAGGGAGCTTCTTACAGATGAGACACCAACAACACACTGAAGTGGGAACAGACAGAAAGACAAACTACTGTGGAAAGGATTATAAACCTGAGAACCATTAAATACTTTTCTGTGGAGCAGTGATCCCCAAAGTGTGGGACTTGAGAGGTCATGAAAAGTACATTAGTTTGATATTACTATAAAACAATTACTTTTTAAAAGGTAAATGGAACAATAAAACAAAGCCACTGGATTTCAGTTTGTTTTCTTCATTTATGTGACCTAGTTTAACAGGTGAGCTGTCAAATTCATTGGTACGATTAATCTTAATGAGAGTTGTGATTAAAGTTTGAGGAAGATTTTCAGATTTCAAATTGTGCCCTGGTATTGTTAAAGCCTCTGAAGACTAAGATTGAAATAATGAAAATGCATGTATGACACCATAGTTTAATTTCTCATTAATCACCAAAAATCTGATTGACAATAAACCTTCATAACTATGGGTTCAAACACAGCTCATTTAGACGACCAGCTCACGTCTGATTGACAGCTGCCTCAGGAATCCCAAAACAGAATATCCTGCTTTGGACCACTGAAAATGTGGGCAGCAGCATTGTGTATTTTAGCACCTAAACAAAAGACCATCTAAAAAAAAACCAAAAAAAACAATATGAGCTTAAGTGTATGCTATATTTAGAACATGTTCACTGCTTTACTTTCTTTTTACCTCGTAGGACACAGGAGTTGTAGGAGTTTGTGTTTGTTTGGGTCGTAACCAAAGCTACTTGCTGCGGATCGAGGCAGCCGTAGACCAGCAGCTCCTGTGTCCTACAAGGGAAAATAACTGTTTTTTTCAATGTAGTTTAGAGGCAGTGAAGGGAGCACAGACGGCAGCTTCAGCTCCCCGTTGGTTAAAGACTGAAGTTTTGTTGCACCCACATAGCAACTGTCATGGATTTTTTTATGACTGGTTTGTGGAAATAATTGCACAATTTTCTCAATAAATCTGTGAGCACAAACACACCCAATTCAAACCCAATACACGAAAATGCACAAAAACTTAGATACAACATTACGAACTTGGATTAAATCTGATTTCTAATACTTTTCATATGCTTACAATTATGTACATAAGACCATAAATTACATGGTTAGAAGACTATAGTGGATTTGGGTTTACAGAGGCTGCTGTAGAGGTTGTGAACATGGTTTTAAAGTGACTCACGCTCTTCCCTCATCAAGAATTCACAGGACAGTGTAATTATCTATAAACACACAAAAACAGACTAACAGGAATATGACATGTACAGTAAACAAAGGGGTGATAAATGCTTACTGGCATGAACTCTTAATATTAAACCAGTACCATCTGTAAGTCCAGGTAGTGTGTGAATCATCCGTTTTTCTGCTTACACAGATATTCTGAGCACTGTGTGTGTGTGTGTGTCTGGTCTACTTGGACATGTCCGGCCTCGCTCTGCTTTACAGACGGAAGCCAGCAGGTCTGTGGAGAGAAACCAGGCTGCCACCTGCGCCCAACACTTGTTACCCCTCTGTCGCTTACTGTATCTGACCAAACCCACACACTCCTTCCACACACCCTGGCTCGCCTTGACTCCATCCATATTCCCCAGTGGAATGATGGGAGGTTTAATAATGTAAAGGAGTGTCAAGTATGTAGGTAGGTAGATTGTAGATTTGCAGTGAGTGGAAATTTGTCCATACAATGGAAGCCTTATTGCTTTTTCAGTATGCATACATAAAGTATATCTCCCTGGCAGTGTGTGGCTCCTCTTCATCATTTTTTGGATGAATCGATTAATCTGAAGTCAATAAAAATGTCTGGTAATAATAAAAATTGGCATCTGAAATTCTCAGAGGCTGAGGTGACATCTTCAACAGCCCAAAACTTTAAAGAGATTCAAAATTTAAAAGCAGCTAATCCTCATATTTAACCAGTTGGAATGAGTGCATGTTTGACATTTTTGCCAACAACTGTTTGATTAAAATTGATGTTGACTGATTGCCAATTAAACTGATTAACTGGCAGTTACCTAATTACCTTGCAAGGCAGCTGGATTCGCGAGAGAATCCATCTTGCAGGTAGAGTGATCAGTTTGTGTCCACACTAAAAGTGGACTCAAACGACAACAGCGAGAAGTGTTGATCTGATTGGTTGAAGTTTAGCCCATGTTAGACGTGATAGACAGATGGTTCATCCAGTCACCTGCCAAGGAATTTTTGAAAGTGCCTGCCCTTTTCCAAACAGTTTCTAAGGACGACTTCAATCTGATGTGTCAGGTTAGTTACCTAAACTAAAACCACAGGGGCGTTGTGTCACAGAATACACAGAATAGCATTAAACTAATAGATCAAAATTTGTGCCTCTTCATGTTGTATTCTTTAATCACAACAATGCATTTGTTGCACAACAAACACAACAGTTTATTACTTGTTGCGTTTGGCAAAGTAAATAAACAGTTGTCAGTCCATTTACTTTGGAACTGGCAATTTTTGCAATCAACTTTATGTCTCTGTGTAGCAATGTGTAGCTTCGAGAGAGACATTTTGAAGCTTGTGAAAGCTAAGGATCATCAGTGAAGACTGAGGCTAAAAACAAATGACATCTTTCAAGTCAGCTTGGCATGTTGGTGACTTGGATTACACCAGACGAGCAGTATGGTTGAAGTTTAAGTTCATTCGCTTAAATTATGTCTGGGAGATTCTGGAACTCTGTTTTCACTACCAGTGTCTTGTGGACTAAAAACCTAAACCCGACCTTCAATCAGCATGAGGGTGAGGAGATAATTACTGAATTTTCATTTTTTAAATGAACTATCCCTTTAAGTCAACATTAGCAGCTCTGTCCTGATCTTGACTGGATGGGAAGCCAATCTTCCCACAGATAGCCTTTGCATTTATGAAACACTTTTGTTAGTCCTCCTCCCAAAGGCTTTTTCTCTTGTATTGTTAGAACCAGAGTTACAGTGAATTAGAATGGAACAGTTTGACCTTTTCATACAGATCGTACTAGAACTACAGCTCAACACACTGGTAATAACAACAGGCTGATGATGTTTATTTATGTCTTCTGTATGGATCATTAGCTGATGAACAAGATGCTAACTTTTTGCTTTTGTTTCTTGTTAAAGTGTGTAGGATTTAGTGGCATCTAGCATGAGCTCGCAGATTGCAAACACCTTGTCTCTCCCTCCCCTTCCTAGTGTGTAGCCACGGAAAATACAAAAGGCTTTGTCTGGAGCAAGTGTTTGGTTTGTGTGTTCTGAAAACATTCTTTTGAATGTTATATTCCATTTCAGCCAATAAATCCTTGTAAGTCTTACACTGGACCACAGCAGACATATTAGAAATCATTTTGAGACCGTTGTTACCAACTCCTGTGCTGTGTCTCAATTTGCTTACTTCTGTTCTTGCACTTCCTGTTTGGAGTGCATAACCGTGTCCACATGGACATTTATGGCAAAACAAAGTGCACTGTGGGTGCCTGGACGTTTCACACAAAATGGCAAAAAGTTGAGTGTGGAAAACATGACACTTCTCGCCCTCAGTGGTCCTAATCTTGTCTATGCATGGCCACCCAGGCAGCCCAGGAAGCAGACGTGCTGATATAGGTCATGCGTGTGTCTTTATCAATAAGTGCCATTATACTGTTGCAAGATTGAAGCCTCCAGTATGTTTATTTGGTCCAGTTTGTAAAGATTTGGTACCGCAAATCAAATATGAATCAACATATTGGTGTGTTTTCAGCTGGTAGGAGGACGGAGGGCCGACCTGTTGTCAACAGTTTATGGCAGATTATTATTTTCAACCTCCAAACAAAAGCAAATAAAATTAAAAGAACATTCATATTGAATGAAGTGAAACTGAACACAAATGAATAAACAAGCAGATGTTTTGGTGGGTGGCAGTAAAGCTTCACCACGCTTCACTTCGCCCATGCGAAGAAGAGGAAGCTGCGATTGGCATTTCCTGCAAGGGCACAACGGCCGTCCTCGATTTGAGACACACCACCCTGTCCAAATTTGCACACTATGCAAGTGAGTACATAGTGTGCAAAGTGTACTTCAGCGTACTGACAGAAGTGACCAAATTGAGACACAGCAATGGAGCTAATGTTTATGCTAATCTGGTTAGATAGCAAGCTGCAGATGATAAAATCTGCTAGTAGAGTTTCATTTAAAGGTGGCAAAAAAAAGTGTTCTGAAATCAAAGGCCCATAGTTTGATAAATCACTATGAATATCAGTGGTAAACCAGCGGACACACTGAAAAGTCTGACAGGTGCAGCAACAGTAACTACTGGAGGTGGGGTGATTGAATACTTATTTCAACAGGTTTCACCCAGCAGTTCCCCCTTTACACTCAACACTGACCACCCTGCAGATTATTCTACACTCTTTGAGGCAAAACTGTTCTGAAATGATCTCACTGGTTGCGTTAAACAGAAATGTCCAGGTTAAGTAATTCTATGCTCTCTGCATCTATGCGACATATTTATAACAACTTCACGGAATCACATCCAGTCGAGGAATATACGGATTCCCCCCTCTCCTCCTGCTGTCTTCGTCCGCGGGGGGCTCAGTGGGTGTCAGGCTGGGCTGGGGGCGCTGCTCGCAGGTGGCCTGGGGGTGGGTGTGCCACGTCCCGTCCCGGTAGGTGCAGTAGCATACTGTCCGCTCGTCGATGTTCACGCGCTCTCCCGCTGGGATCACCCTGTTCCCAGCAAAGCAGTTGGGACCTAGAGCGACAGCAAAGACAGTACAGGGTCGGGTCATTGTTGTCATGTCGCCTTCTTCTTTGCAATAAAACATCTTTGGTGAGATGTCACTTTTGGCCAATCACAACCAAGATAACAACATCGTCTTCAAGTTACAGTGACTTTTCTGTTAGGTCAAATTAAGCCATCTCCTCGCATAAAAAAAAAAAAAAAATCCTCACGAAAGCTGTTTCATTTTCCCTTCAACATGTGCTCGTGGTACATAACATGATATTTTTAGTGAAGCAGCTTCATGTTGTTTGGGCTGGACAGACTGAATACCATGTGAGAAAAAAAAATGTAAACAGCCTGCCTCTGATATCATTTGCATCCCTCGTTCACAGATGGGGGTTCCTTTATTTGGCAGATACCTGTGAAACAATTACCAACGCCAGTCGGCAGGAGGACAGGAAGAACCGTTAATCTGATGCCAGATCCGACCACGTTCGCTAAAACACAGCTGACGTGAGGGAATTTGGCAGCAGCGGGAAGATAAGGAAAAAAAAAAACATAACACAGTGATGCAACAAATCAAACCATCTGTCCCACTGTCAGTCCAGCAGAGGAGCTGTAAAAATAGAAACTACAAATTAACTACAACTGCCACAAAGCAGCAAGGTAACTTGGAAGCATATAGGTTTTTATTGATGTTGTTAAATATGATTGTTTAGTGGCTTTGGCTTTCCATTTTATTGTATAAAAAGCTACAAATAATACATGTTACTATTATCCCTGCTGCTATTCCTGTCAAACACACACACACACACACACACACACACACACACACACACACACACACAAATCCCTCGATGTTAGAAAGGGACTTAAATGCCGGTGGCAGTGACAGCATATATGACATAACAGGGATGGATCTGTAAGCTGCAGGTGACGTAACCACTGCTGCTTCTGAGAGCTGCAGGATGAACACATGCTGTTATAATGACACTCTTATAATGATGTCGAACACACGCAGGGGGCAAGAGGGGGGCAGCTGAAGTGTGTGCTTGAACAATATAAAATGTGCGCTTGAACAATATAAAATGCGTGTTTGAACAATATAAAATGCTTTGCAATAAGTAATGAATTGTGTCTGATATGTTGGGTGTTTTTTGCAAAAGTCAATAATTATCTTGTTCAAATGTCTTATATGTAGAGTCAACATGTTGCCCTCATTTAGTATTCAAGGATTCATGATTATGTAAATATGAGTCTGCTTTTTTCATAGCAGTTTCAAACCACGTGGATGTGTTAACAAGGTTAAAAACTTCAGCAATTTTCACTGGAAGGGACCTTTAATATATACATATATTTTGGTGTATTTGTGTTTTTTATTTATAGCTACTTATCATGATGACAAATACTGGCGAAAGTTTACTGCTTCAGAGCCCTGGTATCATTTTGGACAACAAAATTTATAAACAATAAAATATCCTGCCTCCATTGCAGCTCTTAAACACTTTTGAGGAAAAAATGTATCTTTATGTGTATGTTGTAGATTCTGTATATTATAGTCTGTATAAAAAATATCAGCTAATATATCAGGTGAAATTTTTACATTATTTAAATCCATTGTCATCAGAGCTCAATTATTTGTCTCCCCAAAAACCACTGACCTCTACATAATATTTAAAGAACACAGATCTGCAGTGTGTTGTTTGATATTCTTCACAGAATGCAGATGAAAATGTAGTATCTACCATGGACGTGTTTGTGTGTATTCTCTTTTGTTTTTGGATTGGTTTTGTCCATTATAACCAGTTTGTTTAAGAAAAGAAACTTTATTCTGATTATTCAAAGTTTACTCATGTATCTCCATTTTACTGTGTCTAGTTGCTATTTATATTACAATCAATGCACTTACTGTACATTTAATACATTTAACATGTGATTTAAAGAAGCTCACCTTCATCAAATCACATGAATTCCACAAGAGTCAAAAGCTGAGACGGCAGCTGCTGAGATTTGTCTTTAACAGTAGATTTGTCTTCATCATGATTAAATTTAGTGGCTTATTTCATTACATCCCACAACAAACTAAATCACTAAGAAGTCACTTTATTAAACTGATGAATTTTGGTTTAGATCAGGGGTATCAGACTCTTTAGTTCATGCTTCCAACTTCTGATCTCAAGTGAACCTGTACAGTAAAACTATTATAACCTCAGAATGTTTTCCTTTTTTTTGCAAAGAAGAACAAGTACGTAATGAAAACATTTTCCTGAGCAGTCTCAGACTTATCATCATAAGTGCAATTTCAACGTCTTAGTTTTTCCACATTGATCCACTGTTATTACATGTGCATTACATTATACGGTTCACAGTGGATTTGCAAATGCACAAGCATTTTTGAACTGAACAACAATATTGTCTTTTACCTCTTTATTTGAACAACTTGTTGAGATATATGTGGATATGTTGAGCCTTTAAAACCAGGAAAAAACCACAAGGACCAGGAAACAAAACTTATGCCATGTAACAATATTTTGAAATCCAAAATCTAAGACTATATCTTGTCTCATATCACAATACAGATATAAAATGCAATTATTTTTATACTTTGCAGAGTCTTCCAGTAGGATGGATGTGACCCTTTGGTGAGACCATTCTGGCCTCGGACTGACTGACACCTCTGGTTTAGATTTAGCTAAGGCTAACAGGAAGTACCTCACCGGCTAGCTTTCACTTTAAAGGGATAGTTCACTCAAAAATGAAAATGCAGTCATTATCTACACACCTTATTGCTAATAGAAGGTCAGGTTTAGTTTTTTAGTCCATAAAACACCCAAATGTGAATGGAAAAAAAAACAACAGAATAAAAACATAATGGTGTAATCCAAGTCTCCTAGATCCCCAACATGCCAAGTTGACTACAAAAATGTTATTCAGACCATGTTTTTGTCTGATTGTTCACTGTAGATCTTTAGCTGGGAGCCACTTTCTCGTGCACATGCACACTGTCTGAACTGGGTGTGTGTGCTGTGATGGTGGGCAAACGGCATATCGGGGCTTTAGGAGACATGGATTACACCAGACGAGCAGAATGGAGGAATTTTATGTTTAATATTTTTTTATTTTTCCCATATGTTTAATTTGAAAACTGGTCACCATTCACTTTTATTTTTTGGGAGATTCTGCAACACTGTTTTCCTGTGAAACTCCAGCAGTGTTTTGGTGACTAACAAAATATATCTGACCCTCAGTCAACATGAAGGTGAGTAGATAATGACTGAATTTTCATTCTTGGGTGAACTATCCCTTTAACCATCACCTCAACCCAGAAAAAGCTCAGTAATTTCCTAAAACAACTGGCCTCTTACTCAACGGGAGGAAAAGCGTGCATTTGTTGGGGACTATTTTAAGCAGCGGATTAATCCGCATTTGATTATTTGGGCCAGCAGGGCAGTGTCTGTGGGACTGAGTCAAAATAAACTAATGTTTGTTTCCATGGTATAGAAAAGAAAACAGTGTGTGAAAACAGTGCAGCAGTGAAGCTAACTGATGTGTTTTTAATACTTTCAGGAAATCAAAGTGGTTTATCTCCTTGTTAGCATCAGTTTCCACATTAGACACTAAAGTCTTACCAGTCCTACAGATGGGGCAGCAGTGGTTGGGTTCGTAGATGGGGTTGACGCAGTGAGGGGCGGGGCAGTCCGAAATGCTGCAGTATACCTCCCTGTTGGCCTCGCAGCGACATCGCTCACACCTCGACAGCTGGAACACACACACACACACACACACACACACACAATTTGAATGTGATTGACTCTAAGCTTTTAACAGTCGTGTTAATTGTGACAAACAACACACAAGCTGACCTGTTTCTGGTGTTATTGGAAAGGCTGGATGCACTTTGTCTAATTAACTATCAGTTAAATAAACCACAGTCGATGCGTGCCCTCCCACTGCTCAGTCCCCACTGAGCACATGGCTGCAAGTCAGTGTGGAGGCTGTTTGTTGACATGATGATGCAACAACACAAACAAGACCACCACTCTTTTTATTATTACTATTATATGTACACTTGATTAGTGGCTCATTCCAGCGAAACAGGTAACAGCTTCTGAAACGTAATACTTGAAACGTGTTTGTTCTCACTCCCAACCTGTCCAATACCGCAGCTTGCTCACTGTCCCTATGTTTCAAACCATGAGACAGTGGGTTTCTGGATGCACCCTGCTAGTAAATGTTTTGATGTGCTGTCAAGTCAGTTGATGTATCAAGAAACGTGCGAATAGAGGAAGTGGAGTGGATGGATGGGTGCATGGATGAACACTGGATTTTCACCCACAACACCATTACAGAAGTTAAAACCGACATAAGTCACATTATGTACATGAACCTACATGAGATGCATGATGTATACAGCTCTGGAAAAAATTAAGAGACCACTCTCACAAATGATGGCCATGTATGACAGTCAGTCCATTCCAGTGTTTGTTGGATTCCAACACAAGACTCCTCATTCTGCTTAATGAGACACTGATCAGGTGACCACCTGAACCAAATCTTATTTTATGAGGAAGATTATAAAAACCACTGCTGTGATTAAAGATAAAGATTATCCCACCAATATTGATTTCTAAACTTTCTTAGTTAAAATATTAGTGTTGTGTTGTTTAAAAATGAATATGAATGTGTTTTCTTTGCATTATTCAAGGTCTGAAAAGCCTGTATCTTTTTTGTTATTTTGACCAGGTGTTATTTTCTGCCAATAAATGCACTAAATGGCAATATTTTAATTTCAAATTTGAGAGAAAGGTTGTCAGCAGTTTACAGAATAAAATTAAAATTCATTTTACTCATACTAAAACCAGAGAAACTGATCATTTTGCAGTGGTCTCTTAATTTTTGCCAGAGCTGTATATGCAGATTCTGTAAAACTGCAGCAAGTTTTCACAATTTTCTTTAAGTAGGGGAGCCCCAGTGATTCCCATTTATTAGCATTTTCTATAGGTTTAATTGCTGGAGTCAACTTGAGAACTGTCATTTGAATTTGAGAGAAAATCAATGTTTTTCACAGATCCAGCCTCCTTTCCAGTTGAAAAAAAAAAAAAAAAAAAAAAGCTAGAAATGGCCATGGCTGAGTACAGTGGGAACAGGAAAAACCCTTGACCTAATCCAGCAATGACAATAAAAGCATGTTTGAGGAGGAATGGATTACATGTAACAGGATTATGCCGTCCACAGTGCACACACAGCTGTCAATTTATTATTATGACCTCTAGTGAGAAAATGCTTCATTTTTGTCTTTAAATCAATCAATCAATCAATACATTTTGCACAACAGTGGACAAACTAATAAACCTAACAACCAACATAAAACACTTAGAGCTGCAACAATTAATCTATTAATAATCGACTACTGAATTAATCTGCATGTTTTTTGATAATTGACTCATTTTGAATAAATTTTTAATTTAAAAAAAAGTCAAAATTCTGATTTCATCTTCTTAAATGTGAATATTTTCTGGTTTCTTCACTCCTCTCTGACAGTAAACTGAATATCTTTGAGTTGTGGACAAAACAAGACATTTGAGGACGTCATCTTGAGCTTTGATCAACATTTTTTGACATTTCATGAATCAAACAACTAACTGATCGATATAAAAAAATTAACAGATTAATTGATGCTGACAATTATCGTTAGTTGCAGCTTTTAAACAATTATAGGTTAAACAATTTCACCATATTTTATATCAAGGTTATCCAAAAGCAACAGAAAGTATTCAAGTTACAGTATTTTCATATTCTGAAACTTGGATTAGGTCACTGACTACATTTTTAACAGGTAATTAGTTACTGTATTACAATACATTTTTAATGTAACCCTGAATATCAGTTATGTAAATATTCAAGTATTTTCAATCCCATTTGAACATTTTAGCCTGTTAATATAACAGAATAAAAAATGATGAGTGGTAGAAAGAGTACTGAAAATCTATCAGAAGTCAAAGTACTGGAGTTAGAAATTTTAAATACTTTAGTAAAAGTACAAAAAAAGGGTTAAAAAAAAAGTATTCATTGCAAAAACTACTCAGAGTATTAGTTACTTTTAACCGCTGACTATTCAAACTAGCTTTGCAAATTTTGTGTTTTCCTAAACCAACAGTCGAAAAGTCAAAAGTCAAAGTTTAATTTTCCTTATTCAACAAATGTCTCTGCTAGACAAAACAATGTCAGATGAAGTGCAACTTACTGACAAAACTATTGATTAATTAACCACAAATACTTTTTTTAATTGGTTAAATTCTCAATAGCAATTAATCGATTAATCATTAACATTCTTACCTGGGCTGCAGCAGGGTTTTGTTTTGTTTTTCGTTTGTATAACGTGTTTTTCATTGGTCGATCTTTGATCAGATAATCTGATTGGCTACTAAAATGTAGAAGAAAATTTTGGATATTGTGCTCAGTACTCAAACTACGATTTTCAAAGTAACTAAGTAGATTTTACCTTGTAATGAATACTTAAGTATGAGTAAAAGACAGACTTGGAAATTTACTCATAAAAGTACAAGTACCCCGACAAAACTACTTAATTAGCAGTGATTTGAGCATTTGTAATTAGTTACTTCCACCAGATGACTCTTTGGCACCACACATAAGTTTACACGTTAATAACATCATGAAGGTAAAGAAGTTTGTATCCTACCTGTACAGTTCAAACCACAAAGACTGACACTGTTTACTGTAGTCATGTGATGTGCTCCAAAGACAAATAAGCCTCATTAAATCCAGATGGAACTGTGAACTTGTGGACAGGACAGGGGAGGACGGGGGAGGACAGGGGAGGACGGGGGAGGACATGGAAGGACAGGGGAGGACAGGGGAGGACGGAGGAGGACAGGGAAGGACGGGGGAGGACAGGGGAGGACATGGAAGGACGGGGGAGGACGGAGGAGGACAGGGAAGGACGGGGGAGGACGGATGGAGGGAGGTGTAGAAGTTTGGATCTTTCTCACCCTGAACTCTTCTAGGAGCCGGTACGTCTTGCCCCCGTAGACACAGACCCGGGCCACGGCCTCGCACACCGGACAGCACGCCTTATACCTGATCCGCGTGCACCGCGGGTGGATGCGGGGACACTTGGGTCGGACGCACACGGGGCCGTCCACGGTGCACGTGCACGGACACGCCGTGGGGCTCGGGTAGTACACCTCTCCGATGCCGTACACGAACCCGTGGTCGTCGATGCACCACTTCCCCCGGTAGTCCCCGAACTCGTAGTCCAGGTCGGTTTTGGACGAGTACTCCGCCGCCACCGCGAGCTCCGCGCTGCGCCCAGGGGCGCGAGGCAGCAGCAGCAGGTAGAGCGCGAGGGACAGGCAGGTGAGCGCGCGGTGCCGGTGGCTCATGGTGACCGACACTGACCATCTGTGTGTTTGTGTGTGTGTGTGTGTGTGTGAGTGGGTGGGTGTGTCTGCTGCGCTCCACCGCTACAAGCGCAGCAGCCGGTGACGACGATACACGCGCGTCAGTCCCGCGTGCCAGTGACAGCCAGGTGTCATCCACCGCCTCCTCAACGGGGGCGTGTCCACACGTTTTAGACCGGGGCGGCCCAAGTGGGGCACTAACTCCTACAGGGGTGGAATGAAGTTTAATAACAGCATTAAATGAATATGTTTTCTGTAAGGAAAATACACAAACAGAAGTTTGCTCTTCATCATGTTAACCTTCATTTAACTACAATGAAACTGGTTTCCTCTGTTACTGTTAATGACTGATAAAAAACATGTAAAGATCTTTCAGCTTCTGAAGTGGTGCCTGCCAGAAAAAGTTGGGAACTATTGCATTAATGTGAGATCATTATTCCTTGCTATGCAATATAATATAAAACCTCTATACTTAATTCTTTAAGTCAAGCAGAAATTGTACTTCCATTCTACATCTGTCCTCAGGCTGAGACCCTTTAAAACAAATGCTTTATTTTTATGATTTAAATTATGTTATTTATTATATACCTGTTGGCTGTATTGTTTTTTGTGTCTGTTTTTTGTTTTTGTGAGTAGCATAAAAACAAAGAAACACAGAACTGCCACAAAGATGCATAAAATGACTACAGAAACAAAAAACTACCACAAACTAGAAATTTCTCGTAGAACATATAAAGAGAATGGATGCTGGATACTGTACAGAGGTTTGGAATACTAAACTGTTGGAAATTTTATAGAAAAGAGCAGTAAAATACAAGAAAACATATCAGCAGACTGTTTACTGTGTTATTAATAAAATATTTAATTGTTTTAAAACGGTATTAGAAATGTATGACACTAGAAATAGATTGCCTGAAAATGTGCAGATGTTCTATTTTGTAAAATTGGTGTTGGAAAATACAGTACATGAAATAAACTAAAAGTAAATTTATATTATTGTAATATTCCACCACGATCAGAAAAGCACTGTAAAACAAACAAATTTAAGACTGAAATACCATCTTAAGATAAATTTAGAGTGGAAATTTACATTTTCATAAACGTTTTTTACCAATGCAGCCTGTTGTCATTGTAATTGCTTGTGTTGCAAACAGTTATGATCAAGTGAGCACTTGTTTATAATTTTCTTTTTTAATTGATTTTCACTAAAACATTTCTTGGGCTGTCATAATTTAATACTGTATTGACCAGTTCGGTTTACACTGACCAAGGTGTTTTTGTCGACCAAAATGCAAAATCAAAAGGTCTATGTCTGGAAAAAGAAGAACCAAAACAAACTGAAATGTGCCACATTTTCCTAAATCAATTAACAATGTTTACTATTGTTTCTAATATCAAAGTTATTGTAATCAGTGAATTTTCCTACATGCCTGACATATCAAATATGATGCAAACAAAATATCACATATGTAAATGATATAGATTTTAGTGAAATTATTTATGTTTTGATGCATAACCATGTAATAAGCAGGATAATGTACAGTGAGCAGGTCATTATTGTGATATAAACCCCTTCAGGGTGATTGAAGCATCATCCTGTTGGGATTTATTTCACAATGACCTGCTCACTGTACATTTTATCATATTATTATTACCAAACAGCTGCTGAGGCATCTTTAAAAACAGTGCACAGTGTTTATAGCATTTATCTCAGCAACCAGACAAAATCTGCAGCGACACAACTGAATTTTATTGACTTTTTCTCTCTTACAGGCACAAGTGACTGGTGTGAAGAGAAGTGACATTAGGACTGAAGGGGGATGCTTAACATGTGCTTCATGTTTGGGGGCCCCCTGGTGGCCAGAGGGCTCTAAGCAAAGGCTTCAGAGCACTGACTGAATCCTGACCTCCTGATAGTTGGAAGCACATGAGAGAAATTAAAAGAGCAATATGCAGCAGTTGCACACCTGAAAATGAGTAATCTAGTTCAAACAGTGAGCTGGAGCCACAGACTGTATATTAAATCAGTTGAAATCCTATGTAGTATACAGTCTATGGTTGAAGTGACTTTTTTCTCCCCTGCCCCTTCGCCCCAGACTTGAGGAAACTCAGGAACATCACAGCCATAGTGTTGATTCTAGGGAAGTGAGTATTTCAACTCGGCAGCGTTTCCTTAATCTCTTATGATTTATTACAGTAAATATATTACAGATTTGTCCTTTAATGACACAATTCCACTTTTTCAAATGAGAGTATGAAGAAGCATTTCACTGTGGTCTTGTAATTCTGTATCATTTTAGCTTAAGTTTTATTTTACTTTGGTTTTTTAATACATCTATTTTACATTTATTATATCATATCATCATTATATACTACATCTACTGTATGTATATTATATTTATATCAAATATATTTGCCAAAGTAGAGCCATACCACCAAATATAGCTTTCTGCAATTGGAAATAAAAGTGTTCTTTGACTGAAGTGGTCCTGACAGAATTATACTCCAGCAGTGTATTACTGCTGCTAATGGTGGTGGGATCTATTGGTATCGCTGGACGCTGTAAAGGTCATATTTAAAAATGAAATACTGATACCGTATTAATAATACACATATGATAATACTGTGTAAATAATCTAGTGCTTCTTAACATACTGTCTGCTCTTAAATCATTTGTCTTAACAATCTTTTTTGTTTTTACAAGAAGTTTTTCTTGTTAGAAAGTTTCACTTTGTTTTGTCATGTCACGAAATATGAAATCAAAAATCACAATATTTCTGAAGAAATACCTCTATCCATATTGAGACAAGCCAGTGTATCGTTTGGTCACTTGATTTTTCTTTCAGAAACCAATATTAAAGAGCAAAAAACTAGTGGCTGATTTTGTTTATAAAATACAAAAATTACAATTGAAACACTGCATTTTTCTTTTTAAAGGGACTTTAAGAATGGTTTGATTTTCACTTTTCTATTTGGTATGACAAA
Organism: Lutjanus erythropterus; assembly: GCF_056507025.1. Lineage (NCBI taxonomy): Eukaryota > Metazoa > Chordata > Actinopteri > Lutjaniformes > Lutjanidae > Lutjanus > Lutjanus erythropterus. Next base: position 32,025,451 of record NC_139335.1, on the reverse strand, counting down.
AAAAAAAAAAAATCACTTTAAAACAGATGTAAAAAGGTTTGTTTTTTAATGGCAATTATTTTCTTATTATTGTCATGGTCCATTAATATGATGATTATTTTCTCCATTAATGTATTAATAGTTGTTTGCTTATAAAATGTCAGAAAGTCCGGTGAAAAATGTTGATTGGTGTTTCCCAAAATCCAAGATGACATCCACAACGTGAAGATACTGTTTTCTTCATAGAAGAGGAAATAAGTCAGAAAACATCCAGATTTAAGAAACTGAAATTAGAGAATTTTGACTTTTTTTTTCTTACAAAATGACAATTGATTGTTGGTGATTTAGTTAATAATTGATTAATCACTGCAGCTCTACTATTCTTTCATAATCTGAGAAATTATTTTATTCTTAAACTTTTCAGGAAATTCAAGGGAAGGTCAGCTCAAATTATATTATACCATTCATAATTTTCTATAAAACTGAACAGTTAAATAAGTTTGAGCCATCATGAACAGGACTCCATTGAAAATTTCAGCAAACGTCAAAAAGAAAATATATGAATTTAAATGTGAGGAAATTATAGATAATATAATGTCATTTAAACTGACTCTAACTTTAATTCTCTATTATGGATTTTTTTTTTTTTTTTAATCAAATTAGGATTTATTAGGTGATGAGCAGGGATTCCTTTAAGCCACAGTCATGGAATGGATCTCTTACTTAAATTAGCCAGACTCATCTAAATAAACCAGGCTTTACCCACAATGATGGAATATCACTTACGTTCACTGACATAGTTGATTTCCAACACAGCTTCTCAAAATTCTCTCCATCTCATCAACACTTCTCTTTGTAATCGTTCGTTTGTCACAACTGCAGTTCATTGCTAGTCTCTTCATTTTACCTTCAATTACTATCTTGCCATGCAGTTCAGCTCATAACAACCAAGTTTGATACTGAAACAAAAATCCAATCCAAAATCCAAGACAAAACTTATTTTAAATTGCATTTCAATGGTCTCATTTTGTGTTTTCATTCTAAATTTTGTACTATGTTGTAGTATTTCACAACCATCAGTGGTACTTGTACCAGTTTGAGAATCTAGGTTATAAAGTAACAGCCAAATAAAAAGAAATAAGTTTTAAAAAGAGGTCAGAAGACTGAGAAATCATCTTTATTTGGATAGATAAGTTCAGACAGTACAAAAGAAAGATGCAAAAAACAGAGGCATATTACTAAAAACAGTCCAATTCAAGTAAGAAAACAGTCCTTTAAATGCACAAGTGACTGAGGTTACATTTGGATGAGGGTAGCGTGTGCATTTCTCTGCTGGAGTTAAATGCTTGTGGTGTCAACAGGAATATGCAGTCTAAAGGAGGAAGGTGGTCTTTAAAAAAAATAAAATCAGCCTCGACTTGTAGAGAAGCTCCTACAGATTAAACGCTAACTGAGTAGGTGTCGTCTCTTTCTATATAAATGTGATGAGTACAGGGGGACAAACATCCATATCAACTCTTTATACTCAGTGTAATTCATTTCATCATCCACAGATTTTAAAAAGCACCTTGGAGACATGCCCTTTTTTTTTTTTTTTTTTGTTACTTGCACACATCGGGTGTTTTCTCCTAAACTTTTTTCCATTTCAAAAGTCACCTTTAGTCAGGCTCAATTCTTTGACTTCAGAAAGTGTTTAAATGCTTGCAGGATTATGGTTAGTATTTAGTATTTAGTATAGCATGCAGAATGTGGGTGCACAAATAATTAAAATGTGCCTTCATCCATAACTTCAGACCTGTTAGAAATGGCATCTGACTCCAGAGAACAGGATTAATACGAAGGCTGTATCTGATTATATTAATCTAAAAAGGTTCCACTAGATCTCTAAAAACACAAAGTAACAGTAGTAGTTTTTGCAACTCACACAAACGGATAAACTACAAAATTCTGAGGTTTTAAATGGAGGAAGGTGAGGGGAGGAAAAGGCTGAGGTCCTTTCACGCGAGGTTTGCTCTTTATCACCACACCATACGTTGCGCTTTCAGGCGAGTCTGTACCAAAACCCTCTCCAGTTTGCAGCTGCGTGCTTTAAGAAAAATAGAAGGGCTGATTTAAAGGTTTGTACATTAATGTGGAACTCAAAATGTTTCAGCCACATCCAACAGTACAAAGTCTACACAGTGGGAGTTATTTGAGGTTTGATGTAAGGAGATTAAAAACAGCTGTCAGTGTATGTTCTCTCTACCAGCACCTCCTCCTGCTGTCTACAACAGACAACTGAGTATTATGGAACACTGCATACATTCCTGTCAAAGAGTAGCAGTGTGGCAGCTGGTGACGGACGGTGATGTCCAATTATAGCTTAAACTATTAGTCACTTTAATCAGCAGTTGATAAACAGAAAAAATAATCTGCAACTATTTTAAAACTGATGAAACAGTTTCTTTTCAAGCCAAAATAGTGAAAAAAGTAGGGTTGTTCCAATACCAGTATGTTAAATGCCTCTCAGTGAGTACATGAGTCTGCACTGATCAGAGAGCACATCATTTATTTAAGCTATTGCCCTGCAGCGTCCCGTACACCAAATATTTTGACCTGAACCACGCCATAGCAACCAATCACATCCATACAGCGTTCAAAAATAAATTAGATCTCTTAACTACAGCGGTATCATACTGGTACTTGCTGTTGGCTGATACAGGAAGGAAAAGGAAAAAGTAGCATTGGGACACCCCTGCCCCCCCACCCCACCCCCAAAAAAAGCTAAACCCCTAAGCCCCTCCATGTGACACTGTGCTGCTCTTCTCCATAAGCTGCATTTCCACCACAGGAAGGCTCCCCTGGGAGAACTAGGAACCTTTGGAGGAACTTTTCCATAGCAGGGACCAAGATCTAAATTAAGTTCTGGGGACTGGGCATTATCTCACCTCACACAAAAAAAGTCTGGTCAGGAGGTAGCACTTTTGACATGTATAGCAATTTTGGGGTGGGGCTTGCATTGCCAAATATTTCTGGTCAAGCAAAGTACAGATTTAAAAATTTGCAGCTGCAAACCAGTTTGTTTTCTGTTTGCTGTGCTTCGAAATGTGAAGGCAGAGTTACAGAAAAGAGACAGATCGACTGACGACACAGTCTGGGTCTTATTGAGCATCTGTGCTGAGAACAAAATCCAGACAAAAAGAACCATCACTTAATATGGCAGAATTGTTATATAGCTGCATGTAAAAATGTAAAAAAGAGCTGTCGCTTTCACGAATGAGTGGATTACTTGGCCAAATCTTTGAGAGTCCCTTGACCGCGGTGGAAACAGCCAGCAACGGGCTGCAGGAACCTTTGCGTTCCCTAAAGCAGCAGCTCCTGTGACTAAAGGTTCCAGGAAATTTGGGTGGAAATACAGCTTTATTCAGGTGTCAACTGAATATGTTTTGGACATTTTAAGTTGCCATTCAGAAATTTTCACCATATCATATTTGATAGACTAATGATTAATTGATAATGAAAATAATTGTTAGTTGCAGAGTTGCGTAGATTAGAATTAGTTTTGGCTTAAGCAGACACGACCTGGGTCAAAGGTCAGCTTTAAGGCTAATGTATCTGGAAATGTATCTGAGGAGAACAGGTGAATTTTGGACAAGAGACTGTAGCAGACAGCAGAAACAGTGATGTGACATGTTGAATTAGACATCTGTGTGTGACATCCAAGCAGCCAGCAGGAGTCGCTGCTGATAATTCTCCATTTTACAGCCCCCTCCTGTTTGAAGTGTGTATTGTTTTTTTATCTTATACTAAAAAAATCCATGGTGGGACATGAGGAGAGACTTGTGAAAGGCCAGGAGCACAAACTGGGTCGGGTAAAATGTTGCGCTCTTTGGTGACATTTCAGTTTGCATCACTGGACAGGGCCTGGTGAAGACATTTAAAGGAAACATGCGTAGATTTGAGTGAAGTCCTAATCTTTGTTTGGTCCAGCTACATGAGACTGGCTGATGAAAAGCCTACATCACTCTTGTATGAAAGACATGTTAACTATTTATTGACCAGACCCTCAACCATTCAGCACTACTCATTCACAAGATCTGTTATGACAGAGCCACCGTATGAGTTCCACATTTTCCACGCCTGCTGCTGCAGGCAGGAGAGGAACAGAGGAGAGCTACAGCTACCAGTGTGGATCTAACTAACTGACTGTTACATGTCATACTGCTGGCTGCTCTGGCTGGGGGGCAGTAGCGGCGGCGGTGGAGGGGCCGCTTCTTCTGAGGCAGGGGGAGGGGGAGGGGGAGGTGCCGTGCCCGTGTTGGTGTTACCCGTGCTGGAGTTGGCATCCTGGGTCGCGGTGGTGTCGGGACCCGCCGCTCCGGGACCGCCATCCGAGGAAGGAGGGGCCATGCTGTTGCTGCTGTCATCGCTAGGGGCGCTGCTGCTGGGGGTGCTGCTCTCTCTGGGGGGCTCGGGGGGAGGGGTCGCTTTGTCGGAGGCAGAGGAGGGGGGGTCAGATGGAGGAGGCGGGGCAGGCTGAGGGTCTGAGGAAGGCTCTGCAGGCGCCGCCTCATCTTTGGAGGGAAAGAAGGACAGAGCATATTTGAAAATCAGTGCAACAATAACCTGGCATCTTTTTATTGAAAACTATTCCTATAAAAAAAAAAGTGTTAGTGGCTCTTTAAATAGTTTCACACTTCTCTGCTGTGTCTTTGGCTCTCAGCTCCAAACACACTTGATCTTGTTGAAGATGCAAGACTTTAAAAATGGATCACAATACTCTAATTTTTTCAATAAAGTCCTCAGTAATTTCTTCAAACAGTGGCTCACAGTAGGTTTCAGACAGTTTTAGTCAAAAGGAGGACTTTATGCATTGGTTAGGGACTATTTTCAACAACAGACTAATATGGGCTGCTGAGTTTATCTGGCAGCAGGACAGTGTAGACCATATTGAGAGAGACTGCAGGGACAAGACTGAGAAATTACGATCTAAATCGGGAATAAGATATAAGACTTACCAAGCAATCATCTCAGATATAACTGTTCCTCTACTTTATACCAGCAATACAATGTACACTGAAGGATACATTTGAGGATAATGTTTACATGGTTCTGGTTGTCTTCTCACAGACTACAGGTGGAAATAGGAAGGTGGAGACAAGCACCACCTGAACTAAACCCAACATGGCAAGTTGATTTAATGACATCATTTACACCATGTATTTAGCCTGAATCTTCACTGTAGATCCTGAGCTTGGATCTACATTCATGTGTGCATTTTTGAAAAAATATCTTATTGTGATTATTATTAAAATTTTGATTGAAAAACATTTTAAAATGACCATGGTGTGATTTTTTTTCCCACGATCTGTACCAAATGAAGATGTTTTTTTTTTTAAGTCTGCAGAAGTCGATTTGACGAGCAGTATGGAGGCATTTTATGTTTTTTGGTTGTTTTTTATGTTTGAAAATCATTCACCATTCACTTCCATTGTTTTGGAGATTCTGCAACACTGTTTTCCTGTGAAACTCCAGCAGTGTTTTGTGGATTAAAAAACTAAACCTGATCTTCAATCGGCATGAGGGTGAGAAGATACGGACTGAATTTTCTTATTTGGATAAACTATCCCCTTTAACAAAATTAGTTTATGAAACAAAAGCATCTTTAAATGCTGTAGGTACCTGTCTCCATTGGTGTGGCCTTGTCCTCCTCCTTGGTCCCTGAGTTGGGGTTAGCTGTGCTGCTAGCATTAGCAGTGCCCTGGTCTGCAGCTTTGTTTCCAGCAGTCTCCTGTTGCTGCTGCTGTTGCTGAGCCTGCTGAGCAGCCTTCTCCGCCTGTTCGGCTGCCTCACGCTCCCTCTCCTCTGCCCGGCGCCGGGCCGCCTCTTCTGCAGCAGCCATCTCTGCTGCTAGCTTCTCCATGTCCACCTCGACCTTCTGACTGCACAGCTGGAGACGCAGGACACACTTACATTCAAAACAAACTCAGTTCTTTATTACTAATTAACCTCAAGTTGACTTCAGGCTGAATGCAAAGCAGGAGCAGCAAGAACAAGCTGCAGAGGACTGGAAATAAAATGAGGGGGAAACAATCCGTATGGAAAACATTAATCCAAATTGTGGGTGCATAAATCATAATACGGCCAGGAACAACATCAAAATCACAGAAACTAAGATTTTTTGACAAGGAAAAATGTAACAAAATGACATTTGACACATCACAAAATCATGACTTTAATAGTTTTTTTCTAGCAAAAATGAAAATTGCGATGCAAAATTATCACTATCACTAACGGTGAATCATATCACAACTGTAATATCTATCTATCCTTTTTTTTTACCACATCATGCAGCTATAATCCAAATGGATATTTAGCAATGTGGAATGACACCTCATCATTACTCCTCACTCAGCTGTCTTGAGAAAAATAAAGTACTGCTGTACCCGCTTGAGTTCAGTGTTGAATGAGTCAGTGGTCTCCAGGAAGCGTCTCTTCTTGTCTTGGTGGCGATCCTCAATCTGCAGAAGTTCTGCCTCCAGCTTCCTCTGAAACACGCAAAAGAGAAGCAGGTGAAACACACGCTCCTCAAACTGGATTTCAAAGGACACTTTTCCACTGAGACTAACAAACGGTTCTGCGCTGATTTATATATCCATTACCACATTTATTGGTGAGGGACCTACTCTGGAGTGGGACTAAAGCAAGTCTGACCCGCCTCCAAACAGGCTGCGGTGACATCTCGCCGACTGCGGCCAACACCCTTTTCTCCCCCTCAAACATTGCTGTGATACTCCGCTCATATTGCAGGAGAGCAGAGAAAAAAAAGTTTCTAAAAGTGTCTGTGAATTTGTGTTCAGCTCTCAATTCTTAAGAAGATAATCTCTGGTTTGAACTTTCCTCTCCTGTGTCGCTGTTTTTACGTTCCAGCATCTGCTGTATTTTAATGTCATGTTCAATGTGAGCTGTATCGGAGTCGTGTCAGTTACAATGAAAACTGAAAATTTGTTTCCTCATAATAAAAGCTTTTACTTAACACAATAGCACAGGAGTTTTATTGTTATGAATTCATAGGAAGTTCAGTGTTTATTTGCTGTTTTACAGCTGCTCGACTCCAGCTAAGCTGTTCGTCTTTAAAGACACACCTTCAAGCGAGTAGCTCTGTTGTGATGGAAATGTAAATCCCTCCTGTGCTGGACTGATGTGCCAAGTCAAACAGAGTCAGGCCAAGCCAGCATATGTGTATGGAATGGGGGTAAAAGTGTATCTTCTGTCACTTGAAACACGTGAATAACAACTTCAAATTCAATGTAATGCAAGTGTATCAGAGGAGCTGAACAGAATCTGTGCTGCAACTAGGGCTGGGCGATATGGACCAAAAGTCATATCCCGATATATTTAGGCTGAATATCGATATACGATATATATCCCGATATTTTTTCCGCAAAGTGAGAGCAAATGTTCAGTCAAGGTCAAAGCTAAATATGACATGTCACAAGTAGTTTTATTGAAACTGGCTATTTCAGTGAACAGTGGCAAAATCAAATGAATAAATAATAAACAGGTTTCTTCACCTGGTTCATGAAAAAAAATGCTCAGTTGTTCAAATAATAAAATTTAAACATAAATACTGTACCTTTTTTGAAATTAAAGCTCCGTGCACATTTAAATAAAAATATATCTTAAATAAAAATAGCCTATAAAATAAAATAGGCCAATCTTTTTCTGAAATAAATCTATTCATGAGAAAAGTACAATAAACATTTTTTTTAGTTTGACAACAATAAATGGCTTATTGAAATTGAATCCGACTTGTTCCACAGTTGCAACAGGGACCATATCTTTTGCAATGTGATAGGACACCGCTTTCGTTATAGTACACCACTTGTCACTTTTCTTTTCATAAGGCACACTGCGGGAAATGAGGCTCGCAGTGGGCTTTGTTTCGGGGCTGGAGCTTTTTCGGGTTGTGGATGGCTTGCAGCTGGGGCTTCTGCAGCGCGCAGCTTCACACACTCTTCGTACTGCAGTTTTGCCACTGTTTTAGGTGGTGAAAAAGATTTGTAGTGCTTCCACCCCTGGCTGTAACTTGTTTAGCGCATTCCCTACATATAACGTGATTTTGTTGCTCATCTGATACTTTAAACCAAACCATCTCCAAATTACTGAGCCACTGCTTATTCGTTTACTAACCAATTCCTCCTTCGCGCGCTCTGCAGCCGTTGTTGCTTCCTCCATGCTTGTTGAAGAGTGCCGGAGTGTCTCTCCCTGCCCCTCTCCCCTCTGTGCACGAAAGAGGAGGGGCGCGCGGAGCAGTGCAGAGAGCTCCGGGTTATCAGCGCAGCAGAGCAAGGATCACAGCGCAAATTTGAACTATATCGATATATACGATTTAGTCTAATTCCATATCACATTTAAAAATATATCGATATAATTTTTATATCGATATATCGCCCAGCCCTAGCTGCAACTAGCAAAGAGTTCAGTACTGTACGACTGTTTGGAGGGCGAGATGATGGATTTCTCATGCCTCCCAGCATACGAAGTTACTGATGCCTATGCAACCTGTGCAGATAGGTTGGTGATGTCTGGACACACAAACCTATTAACTGACATTTGTTCACCATGCACACAGGGCAACTTTCTCCAATACATAAAGCGTTTTTTAGACAGAAAAAAAACCAGCCACTGGGCTTTTCTCAGCTCACTTTTATCTGTTCAACCTACCTGGTGTACCATGAGAGACTGGACCTGCCTCTTGAGGACCTGCATGCGGGCTGTGGTGACCACCGAGCGGACATCAGGCACCACAATCTCACTGAGGATGTCACTGATGAGCCGGTGGTTCCTCTGAAAGCGTGCGGCTGCAGTGTGCTTCACTGAGAAACCATCGTCGTAGTCTGGATGGAGGAAATACAGGGAAGACAATTAGCAGGTCAATTGCTTTCTTTTAAACATGCTTTGAAGACGTCCATACTAAAATGACCTTTGTTCTCATAATGCACTGGCTTTCACTTCCTTGTCATGTATTTCATTGCATTATTGAACATGCTTGATATTTATTTCATTTCTTACCATCAGGATCTTCAGCAGGCTGAATGCTCATGTACGGCTCTCCTTTGTCCATACGACTCTGCCTCTGTCTGCTCTCCTCCTCCATCGCTGCCTCAGCCCGGTTCTTGGCATTTACGTAGGCCAGGTAGGCTGGGGAGTTGTGGTATGCCTTCAAAGAGTCGTTGTACTCGATCTGAAAGAGGGAAGAAAAAGTGAATAACAAGCTGAGCAAGATAACACGACTACCTGTTTGGTCCTTCAGTCTAAGGATCGTTTGTTATCAACTTTGGGGATTTTCTGTTTGGTTTTATTTTGAGTGACTTAACTCTACTCTTATTGCCTTTTGGTTTTTTGGTTGTTGTTTTTTTTCAAAAAAAGGGGCACACTGTTATTCAAGATCAGGATCATTTAAGTCTGGATTAATTCTGACACGTTTGAAGAAGAGATTTCTGTTCACCTCTAGATGCTAATGCTAACAGATAAAATTATTAAATGACAATCTTGTATATTTTTGTCATTTTGATGATTGTCAAGAAAAAGTCCCACCAATTTTAACTTACTTAGTACTTAGTACTACTTAGTACTATCCCAGCTAGCGTTAGCTTTGTCGTCAAATGGAAGCCCGCTCTCCCTGATCTTTGCCATTGTACAATACTGCTGTATGTAAATGTACATACTGTCAATCCTTCACTTCTAATGTGCAATTACCCCATGCAATATATTGTGCATTTACATTTTTTACTGTTAAATCATCTTCTGTGCAAAACTGTCATGTATTGACTGTATTTTTCAAACTGTAAATCATCACTGCAAAATTTTTGCCGCTTGTATTCTGTGCAATTCAGTCTGTTTCTGTGCAATCAGCCTTTACAAAGCAACCCTATCTACATTTTCTTCTCTTAATATAATGCTACACACCATGTGTGTATTACATCATGTGAGCAATTATAATTATAGTTATCCATATCTCAACATATCCAAACAGCTCCATATATCTGTATATGTGAAAGATGTATATAGTCTTTAGTGTACAGTTAAATGTAATAATTTGCATTTTATAATTTTTAATACATTTATTATAATTTCATCTTCATGTTATCGGTATTCAATTTATCACTCACCCCTTTTTCTACCTGTACTTTTTGGAGCTGGTGTAACGTGAAGTTCCCCAGTGTGGGATCAACAAAGTTTTTTATCTTATAGTACAGGAATTCATTTTCTTGGGAACCCTCTCTAACTCTAATCAGCACACATTCAGGCTGCCAGGTAAAGTGCACTTGAGCAATATATTACAGATTTGTTTCGCCCCATCGACCAATCAACTGGATGAAGTGCAGGTAGACTTTCAGTTGACTAAGATTTTTGTCAAACGATACTAATAGTATTGAATAATCAACAATATCTACACATTTTATTTTTTTTTCCACCAACGCAGTTTGTTTTCAAAGACTGGATGGATGACAGAAATGTGTTACATGTGCACAGATAAATATTCTGTAGTGGTACAGACAGCAGTGTTCAGACGTGAACATTAGCAGTAATGAGGACACATGGGTCAGCTCACCTTCTCAGCCTCATACTCGTTCAGGTAGTCCTGTTTCTCTTCATCAGTCAGGTCCCTCCACATCCCTCCAATAATCTTTCCGATCTCCCACAGCTTCAGGTCCGGGTTGGACGCCTTCACTTGGTCCCATACCTTGCGTGTGCACACAAACGCACATGCACAAACAGGAACACCGCCACACACAGACACACACAGACACACACACGAAAACAGCATATGGTCACTACAGGGAAACTGCAATTAATGGCAAGTTATGTTAATACAAGGTAGTGTAGGAAATATAGGAGGAAAAGTGCAAAGGAAGAAGAAAATAGTTCCAAATGCCCCATCTATTGGACAGAGTTAGTAACTGGCATAATGTTAAGCACAATAACAGTGACCCCAAGAGCTCACAACACTGCAACTTAAGAAAACACTTGTAAATAAACAAAACCCAAGCAAATTAAGGAAATGTGTTCATCGGTTTGATAACACATAAGAAATCGCAACCAAATACAGAACTGTTTTCAGGGGACACTAAAATGTGATGACCACACCAGTACATGGCTGGAACACACAAACCCCTCACATGTAGCTAATTTTCCAACAAGAATTATGGGTAGGTGACTTCAATAACGCTAATAATAATAATGAATTGCAATCCATGGCAACAACAAGCCTGTCTCGGCCAGGTTCAGTCCTTTTTATGTGTTCCCTGGAAACAGGTTCTGTTGTAGTCTTTGCTACTAGCAGCACTTCTTAATTTGCTGGTGTTCTGACTGTTTCCATGTATTTTTTAAGCTGCATTACATTGAGCTCTCAGAGACACATAAAGACTTGGTTGCACCAAAAAAGATTTAATTTCATCTAAGATTAGTTCTAATCAGAGTTAAGCAAAACTGGATTCAAAATAATTAAACTGAGATTTAAATTAGCGTGCTGATCTGAAAAGAAATCAAAGTTTAATATGGAAATGTTTTCTTGCCCAAATAAAAATAAATTAATTAATTTCAGTGCTGTCAGGATTATAAAAGTAACCTTAAACATATTGTTAAAGCTTTACCGTACTTGCTAACTGAATAAAAAGTCGACAAAAGATTACATTGTTTGCCAGCTAGCTAGCTGAAAAGGTAGACTATTCATGCTGGCTTTTGACAAATCCTGTCTGTCTGAACTGATCAACTGAGGTGACAGAAAGAAGTGAGGCATAAAACTCAGTTGGGTTGAGTCTGTCCCTTAATGTTCTCCAAGGAAAGAGATTATTTTGGTCAATCCATCTCAAAAAGGCAGCCATGTTAAGTTAAACATACTCATGTTTAACATAACACTGGATCACATTTTAGAATTAAATTTAATACAGATTTAGAGTAAAAACTAAAATGATGTTTAAATTCAATCTTTCTTAATTTTAAAATAGTTTAGAAGTTTGGTGATTTATAATTCGATTAGGTTTAAAATGAATCCTTGTTGGTGCAACCCAGACCAAGTGTTGGAACAAGACTGGATGGAATGGAATGAAATAATTCTAATGAAAGAATCACCACTGTTACATCAAAGTCAATTTTTAGAGTGTTTTTTGTCTTTATGCAGCATTCAATGTTAAAGTTTCAGCTCTGAAACTACAGCAGCAGCGAAGCGACAAGCACAAAGGGGGGAAATGAAGGCCGGAGCAGATCATGCTTGCAGAGGGAAACAAAGAGATGTTGTGATTTCTCTTTATCAGAGACAAACATAGGAGGCAACTGTAAGCCGACGAGACAACAGAGTGGAGAGGTCTCCACTGAGGTGGTTGAGGTGGTGGTGAAGGCGTCATGGCTTGGCTGTTTCCCACCCTAAACCCCCTGCAACTCTTCAGGGGATGGGAGGACAAGCAGTAAAAGCAGACACCGTGGATGGGTGTCTTACCTTCCTGCTTACCTTCCGGCTGTACCGCATGTAAGGCATCAGTGGCTTGTCTGGAGGTTTGGGAGGCTTTGGGACGGTGATGCCTGAGGAGTTCTGTGGAGAAAAGACAAAGAGAGAGAGCGGGGAGGGGAACAAAGAAGGGGAGAAAAGTGTGAATGAGGAGATGGAAGGGATGTAGATGAAAGGTTAACAAATAAAAAGGGACAGAGGTTTAGAGAGAGAAAAAAAAAGATCATAAAACATCAGCTGGTTATGGTCTGAACATGGTGAGGCTTATGTAAAGGTAAAATAAGAGGTGTACATGTAAACATGGCAATACAGAACTGGTCCTGAATGCTTTGTTACAGCTGGATAAAGGCATTTATGATGCATGTCAATTCATTTACATAGATGTAAATGAATTTTCAGCAGCCGATGGCTTCAAGTATTTTTTTTAGAAACTATTAATAAGGAATCAAACTGTTACACTAGGCAGGAAGACAACAGCCATGTGTGTTTTGTTGTGTTTTGAAAGACAGGGGACTAAGAATATTAGCTTTATTGTTTTGAGTCTGTTTTTATGTACGTATGTATGAAAGTTCCAAATAAAAGAACAAATTAATCAAATGTGATGACGTTCAGTATGGTAATTCAACATTTTCTTAATTTAATTTACAGATCAATTACTGAATCATGATTTATACCGAAGCTTTTGGGTATATCACTACCCCTATATCAAACTCCATTAACATTTTAAAGATGGGACATAAATCTACAGACATGGAACGGTTACATCCAAATATGTTCTTGCGACACCATTTATAAAAATGTGAAAAATACTGCCATACCCTGATATAGTCTGTGTGAAAAATATGCACTTCAGAAGGAAAATGGAAGACTGACATCACTTCTGTCTTACAGGTTTACAGTGTTTAGGCTTTAAAAGATTGTGCACAGTGCTAAGACAGCTTTGTTTGGTCAGTCAGCCAAGGTGGTCATTTTGACCATTTTCAAATTTGTAATAACTTTGTTTCTAACCTATGGGAAAACAGGCTATGATTATTTTTGTGATGGTTCTAGGTGGACATTTGTTATTATTCATGTTCAAATAACATGTTCTGAATCTTATAAAATACTGCGAAAAAATACAAATATATAAATATATTTTTCAAAGAAATTCATTGTGGTGCCAATTCATTTTTAAAAAGATAAACTAACAGAATAAATGCATTAATCTCTTAGTCTAGTATTTATCCTGAGAGATAATAGAGGTTGGAAGTCAAAGGTCAAAATGATGCTTATGGCTGTTCTGGCAGTTCTGAAATTCTACCACTAATAGTGTTAAAAAGAAAATATAGTAAAAAGCATGGACAATTTTTTCAAATGCTGTTTCAACATGAAGGCTGGTGAGAGTTTTGGTTTAAATTTGTCGAGAGCATTAGTTATTATATGACAGATTCATTTTTCAAAATAAAATGCTTAAACATATGAACACAAGAGTAACAAGTGGCCTCTTGTACCTTACGAGCAGAAACCACACAGAGACGCAGAATTCATGCATTCATAAACTGAAAAATAGAAAATAAATAGAAAATGTATAGCTTGATGTTACTGCCACATGTTTTCAAAGCTTTTCAAGGGAGAAATGGGTAACTCTTCAATCACAATGATTGATTATGTTTTCCCCAGTCATTTAGAAGTTTCCAGAGTTGTTTATTTGTTAAATAGAAGTGAAAAGGTTTGGTATAACTGACTAAATAATACTGTCATGCCTGCATTGAAAAGCCTCAATGAGCCACTATTATTGTAAAACTAAATATATACCTTTACACTCGCATGTACACCTACACTTGTTTGCTATAATTACAAAACATCACTTTTAAGCACCATTAATTTGTTAGGAAACTAAATTTAAACTAATAACTATAGCTCAATACTATGAATGCCACAATCACATTTTTTGTAATCGACACTGACATTTTTTTTTTGTTACAGCAGTATTTTACGTCAGTTTGACATTAAGCCAAACCAGACCGGTGATATGGAAGTTTACCACCAAGTATCGCAGGTGACACAGCCGCTCACCATCAGAACACACTAAGAGCCCATGAAGGAGAGAGGAGTCTCAACTCAGTTAGTTTTCCACAACACGTTTCTCCAAATATTTCACAATAAAAGCCTTGTGAAGAAATGATGGGGTTTTGTCCACTGAAGCTCTAGACTTTTAATTTAAAACAGATACAAGTACAGAGTTTGCACTAACAACATAAAACGTTACGAAAGCAAAAATCAGATCTTAGCGAGGCTTGGTGCTTTTGCGACGTCACTCTACTGAGAAATGATAACCAAGCACATACTTTGCTAAAAGAGCAAACACACGTGATTAGCATGAGTGACATGATGGTTATCAGGGAGAGGGTTACATCTGAGTTACACTGAAAAGGGAAAATGGCGGGGTGAAATTTTTTTTTAACTTTCCAGCAATGTATTTTACAAACTAGTTGGCGACTTACTGTGAAAAGGGTGTGTAGCAATAGTTTCCTTTTAGGGCTTTCTGACATGGATGGTTTAATTAGCATTAGATTATACTGCATGAGTTGTGTGAGTTTGATGGGAGCGTCATCATCCATGTGTGGATAGTGAGTTTTGGATTCACCCTGATGTGGAGGCACTGATATGCCCATCATGTCATGCTCCTTTTGTTTAATTAGTGCGCAACAATGACACCAACTCAGCTGAGAACTGGCTCAAGTATTTTCCTTCCTTTATCACTATTGGCAATGAGAAAGCATTTATCCGACTGTGTATTTTTTAGAGCTGCAAAGATTAATCAATTATTAAATGAATCTTAAATTATTTTTTTAACCACACAATGAAAGTTAACTGAAAAATTTGGGGTTGTGAGTGAAAAAAAGAAATCTGAGGACATCACCTTAGTTTGGGAAACAGTGATTGTCACTTTGTAACCATTTTCTGACATTTTAAAAACAAACAACTATTAATCAATTTATCGAGAAAATAATCGGCTGCTTAACCGGCTATGCAGGACTCTACAGCCCTTATATTTTTTACTGAATATTGTCCAGTAACGATCGGCAGCAGATCAATCTGGGCATCCATGCTCAATATTTTATGATTTGGTGACTACATACAACTATATTGAGTATTGAGCCCAACTGTGGCATATTTCACTATAGGACTGGGGAAATGACAGCCAGCATTTCAAAAGAAACTGTGGGAGCTGCAAATGAGCCACTTGTGTAAAACTAAACAGAATGACTCTCTGCTCTAAACTAAAACCCATATTATTATAATAATATCAAGTATTAGTATCTAGAAGTCCCCACCCCCGATTTCTGTCCTTGATCAGTTACTGCCACCACTACCAACATGTAATACTACTAATCCATCTTCTCTCTATTTCTTCTGTTAAAATGTTTCACTAATTCTTACTTTCATCAACCTATGTGCATTAGCCCCACCTTCTGAGTCTTTTGTGCCTCCTTCCCCCCCACATTTCCCCATATCTGTGCACTTACATGTAGCTCAAGACTGTTTCTTACTACCCTCCCTCTTAATCTGCACCTGTCCCATTTTTTGTTTGTTTTTCTTTCCAAATCCCTCCATCAATTCATTACCCTGCTGGAGCCTCCGGAGCTCCCTCCCAGCCGGAGGTTGTTGTAGGCCAGATGGCTGTAAGGGTTGTAGCCCACAAACCCTGGGGTGGAAGGCATTTGCTGATGGAAGACAAATGAGACAAAACACGAATGAGAAATGGCTCACAAACAAGAGGAGGAAGAGGGATAAACATAAATAAGTGAAAAAGGGGGGAAAACGTGAAAATATATGTATATTGTTTTGCTTGTTTGTTTTCCATGACGTCATCATGCAAGGCAAAAAAGGCAACTGGCCGGTGGGCTGGCATTCAGAGTGAGCGCACAACATGTAAATGTTGCATGTGCATCCGGACCTCACAACAAGCTCGGATCATCCACTATTAAGCACAAGCTGCATTTGATTGGCCATGTGACCACAACTCAACTTTACATAATGTTGTGCCCTGCTACTGAATGTAAGGAAATGAAAAGCATCAAAACAAGCAGGTTGATTCTTTAACTGTACAAATACTGTGCATGATCATTTGGTGTTGAAAAGATCTTATATCAGATTTCAAAGAAATGTGCTCCCAAGTAGCAATAAGGCTTCATCAAAACATGAGGCACACTGGCCCCTTCAATAAGTGGTGGTATGACAGGAAAAGCAGGAGTGAGAGCGATGATGGAGACCTGAACATATCTGTGAGACCCTCAGTGTGTTGAGACAGAGAGAGAAATTAAATGAAAGCTATATAAAATGTGAAGAAAGAAGGATTGAGACAGCAAGAAAGTGAGAGAGAGGGAGAGATAGAGAGAGAGAGAGAGACAGAGAAGAAAACCAAAAGGAGTGTGTGGAGCTAACATGACTCTGCAGTCACTTAACGGTAAACACAGAGTAGAGCTGAGAGTTGGACACTTACTGTTGTTGGGGCGGGGGGAGGGGGAGGGGCGTAGGATGGTCGTTCTGTGCAAGAAAAAGAGAAATGTTAATCTGTGTGGTTTATATAATTTAAGACTATAGTTTATATACATCTGTTTCTATGATAGGTTTAATTTTTCAATTATAATACCATTATACAGTGAACTCTAAATGCAGAGAATCCCTGATTCATACTAGAGCTGCAAAGAGTAATCATTTATTAAATGAATCACCAACTATGATGATAATTGATTTATCAGTTTGTGTCTTTATTTAACAAAAAAAATCAAAATTCTCTGATTCAAGCTTTGAGAGTGTGAATATCTTCTGGTTTATTTATTTCTTTATGACAGTAAACTGAATATAGTTGGGTTACAGACAAAACAATCATTTGAGAAGGTCATCCTGGACTTTGGTCGATATTTTTCATAATTTTCTCACATATTACGGATGAAACAACTAATCAATTAATGGAGAAAATGACAGACATATTAATTAATGCTGAAAATAAAGTGTACAAGCCAGATTTCAAAAACAGGTCCAAAAAGTGGAGTACACATAGGCCATGTTATTAATTGTTCGATCATTAATCTGGAGTCATTTCTTAATAAATAAAATTTTCGGAATTCATCTTCTTAAATATCAATATTTTCTGGTTTCTTTACTTCTCTCTTACAGTAACCTGAATATATTTAAGTTGTGGACAAAGCAAGACATTTGAGGACATCATTTTGGGGTTTAGGAATAAGTGACTGACATTTTTCACCACTGTCTTAGATTTTATGGACTAAACAACAAATCAATTAATCGATAAATTAGTCAAATGAAAACAGTCACAAGCTGCAGGAAAAAACTCAGGTTTGGTAGATCGGATCCTGTAAGAGGGAGGTGTAACCCTGTACACATTACATTTTCATCTGCACCTGTCATGAGAACCAGGAACTCAGGGGTTAATACCGTTTTGAAGATACCGCTAATGCCATCTTTCCTCTTGAATTGTGATTATGTATTTCCACAGCAATGCGTTTGTTTTATATCTAGTGTACTGCTAAGGACTAGTTTAAAGAAAGTAAATAGGGGTGTTTACTATTCCCTGTTGCTTGTTAATAAATATATCCGATATGCTCTCTGCTCTAATAATAAGAACAGCATCAGTGAACATAAGTTAGCACTATTACTACCGTGTATGTTTACTTACTTGACATCGTAGCTGAGACTGGGTTAGGGACAGCAGGCTATTTCCATATTTATAAACCTGGATAAGAAAGTAAGAATAACAGAAACACTGACATTAGTTCAGATACAACCACTCTATTATTTCTATTAGGCGATAGATGGACAAATATCAAAAAAATGCCGGTAAATGAATGAAAGTAACCAACGGCGACAACGATGAATGACAACAATGGCTGACGGGGCTAAAGTTGGCTAAGCTAGCTTACCCGGCCTGGCCTTCCAGCCAAACCTGCTAAGAAACCATTTGTCCAATAACAATGTTAAAGGCTATATCCAATTCAATCATCATAGATGCAAACTATTTCTAAAAAGCAGCAACTACTCAAATTGCGCGTTTAAACAGACCGGTTGAGCCTTGCGAAATGTGCAGCGGCTACTGTTTGAATAAAGCTAGCTGTAGCAGCGAGGCTAACGGACAATACAAGCTCCCGCTGCCGACTAACGTTATAGCACATGGTAACTAGCTACTGTGACTAGCTAAGTTAGCTAAAGATAAGACAAATACATTTCAAGTCGTTTTATATCAGAGTTTCAAAATAGTAAAACCCCGAACATTTTCAAGTAATTGTGTTGGAAATAAACTAAACATACTCAATCAATCGTCCTTTGTTCCCTCTATTGGGCCGCTTGTTCCGCCTTTCACATCCAGACCGGAAGTGTTGTTTTTCTGGTTGGCGGAAATGGTGTTCTTCAAAATAAAAAATAAAAGCCCACTCACTTTACACAGATGCTTTCCGTATGTTCAATTTCCTTTGTTATCTCCAGCACACACTAGTTTTTGTTTTTTTGTTTTTTCAGTTTTTTTCAGCTTTTCTGGTGATAAAAACAGATCGATAAGAGCTCTGTTCCAAAGAGATGTTACTACCTTACCATATGTGATACTTAAAGGGATAGTTCATCAAAAAATGAAAATTCAGTCATTATCTCCTCACCCTCAGGTCTTGCATAATTTTTAGTCCACAAAACACTGTTGGAGTTTCACAGGAAACGGTCTTGCAGAATGGAGGAAGGGAAGTTCCCTTCTTGTTTTCAGCCGTAGGATATGGATATTTTTTTATGATGGTTCAAAGTGGAAATTTGTTATTTTTAACGTTAAAATAACATGTTTATAACCTTATAAAATTAATTTAACTGTTTCTCACTCTGAATAATTCTAGATCAATCTAAAATTTGAAGCAGATCACTGATTGTTATCATCCTACAGAAAAATACTGCTGTAAATATAGGCACACAATTGCATGCATATTGATAAATATATACATACATTTTACAAAGCCTCTCTGGGGGAACCATCACCTTATCATGGTGAAAAGGTTTTTGTGTCCCTATGAACCTGGAAACTGTGTTGTCTGGAACCTAGTGCTTCTGATAGGGACTCCCATGGCAAACTGGTCTCAGGTGAGGGTCCAGACTAAGAGTGGTTCCTTTTGACCATAACTCAAGATTTCATATGCTAATTCTGACAAAATTATACACAAATATCTAATAGCATAAAATGATGAGGTGGTGACATTATATATCCAAAAGGTCAAAGATCAACTTCATTGTGACATCATAATGTTCAGCTCTCTATCAGTCCTCTGTCCTCCTCTGTAAAAATCATCTAAAAAAGTGAAGCATGTTTATCTGTGGAAATTATTCACCAGACTCACACATGTATGGTGAAAATGTCTATTTTGCCAAAAAAAATACACTTAGTATCTTTCATCAAATTCTTTCAAAGTCTTCACTACAGACATTATATGAGTGTGGACAGACATGGATGTAAGCTGTAACTTGACTGGTTGGTGGAGACAAACAACTCAGAAATTATATTTTTTGACTGCTCTGTTTTATACAACCATTGACAGCTGACTTCTCGCTCTTCTGAACCGGCCACTAGGGGCCGCAAGTGATCAACTACTGCTTCAGTTTGGAATCTTGTTTCAACCTCGGGAGGAACTTTGCAAATCTCAGCTGGTTGCATCTGGCAGTTGTGGTGGCATTGCAGTAGGTGCTTCACCATGTGTTCCCTAGCAGGGATCTGCACTCTACTGAGTGACCTCTTGCAGGTGATTTTCATTTTGTACTCTTTCATCAAATGCTCCTCAAAATGCAAGGTGCACCTTGATGATGTGCAGAGTGCGGATTCATATTCTTCCCTGCTACACTCACACAAGGTTAAGTGGACACACAGAGATGTCAGAGCAGATTTGCTTCCTTTGCTTCCCTTGGTTTAGGTTTGTTCCAAAAATTTGTGTATGCAAAGAGCTCTGCTAATTTGGATGATTTGCAAAATCTAAATTTGCAAACTAACACAATTTCCATGACTGGAACACAGACTGAAGACAGGCTGCTCTTACTAAAAATCTGGATTTTCTTTGACCACAGTTTCCATGAAGCTGACACATTCTGTGATGTGATGAGATACATTTAACATGACCACCAGTTGTGGTGGCATAGCAGTAGATCAGAAGTCAGTAAATTTTACTATTGAAAGAGTTGTATTTGGCCAAAAAAGGCAGGGTGGGACCTGTCTGGAGTCACAGCTACTAAATTCTCTATTTCTATTCTCTAGCCTACAGAGACTCAAGACTAGCCACTGAAAGTGCTGAGTCACAGATGCAAGCTTTCATCCACATTTTTAATTCCATTTGGTGTATTGATTACACATTAGTGTGGTCCATAATATCGATATATCAATAAATATCAAAGTGATATTTGAATTTTATAGTCTTTTATGCCTTTAATCAATAAGATAGCTGAGGATATGACAGGAGAGGTGGAGAGCAAGTCAGAGAATGACATGCAGCAAAGAGCTGTGGGCAGGAATGAAACCCACGTCCACTGCAGAGGACTCAGCCTCAGCACCAACTGAGCTATCAGGCCACTGTTTTATTAATTTTTTAAATAAAAATCTAAAATGTATGCACATGGTCTCAAACATCAAACTCACTTTAAGCTACAACAGTAAGTGAAAATTACAATTTCAAAATAAGAGCCATTATTCATTTCCATTTAACTTTTTGTCAGAGTCACAGGGAGCCACTGGAGAGGAGCAAAAAGAGCCGCATCCAGCTGCAGGTTGCAGACCCCTGCAGTAGGTGCTTGGTGGAGATTTACGCACTACTGAGTGACTTATTTTAAATTACTGAATGCATACTGTCCTCCTCAATGCAATATACAAAATATTTGGGCTCATTATTTGAATTCTCCCCTGACAGACAGACTGTTTGTGGCACAATTCAAATACGTTCAGCCATGTCTTTGCCTAGAGTGCAAATAAGGGATTAAAAAACCATGTCAGCAAACAGTTTTGTCTGCTGTTTGTGTTCGCTCACATCACAGGTAAGACATCACTTCTTTGAGAAGATATTACAAACCTGGATTTTATTTGACTCAGCTACTGATGATATCAATAATGAAAATGTTCAATGCTGACAAAATGAAGTTTTGAATATAAAATGATAAATGATAAAATGACATGTTAATCATGTTTCAGCAGAGGTTACTGTTAAATGCTGCATGTTGTGTATAACATCATAAATGTCCTGAGTCAGAGAGGTGTATTTGACAGCTGATGTATAAAAAAAAGAAGACATCAAATTAATTTCACAGAATCCATCCAATATACAAACCTACAAATACATCACCTGGAGATATTTTATGTGTCTATATGACCTGGCAGAAATATATATGAGGAAGTATCTAATAATTAATCCATCAGGGACTTTAATTCAAATGTAGACAAGAAAAAATTCTACACCCATGAAAAATAGCTCTCTAAAAAAAGACAACATGCCAACAATGAAACTGTCATTAAGTGAAGGAGTCAAAACAATCTAATAATTTTCTAATCTAGAAAAAACAGAAATATTTAGAAAAAACTGAAAATTATAGAAAATGTTTCGGAAAAATTTAGGATTGTGGTACTGTAAAAACAATATGCACAAAAATAAAAAAAAGTTATCAGAAGAATATAATTAATTAATAATAAATATAATTTATTATTATTAATATAATTTTTTCACACACACACAAACACTCATGGCAAAAATACATGCCTATTGTTAATAGCTCATTACTAACTCAACTTGTACAGTTAATACACAACATGATAAACAGACACAAACCAATCACAGACAAGGTTCTAGATCAAAATGCATGTGACCACAAGTGTCAGAGGAATGCTACTGATGTCACCCTGTCCTCTGGGTGCAGACTTCAACACCAACACGTCGTGTATCTTGTTAGATTCTATTTTAATGCAGTATAATATGGATGCGAATGTTTTGATGGCATAGTCTTATTGTTGTTGATGTTGTCTCTTTCTCTCACACAGATCATTGCTGTGTGTGTAGAGATCTGACTGGACATATTTTGAGTGTCATGACTGTTTTTATGAGTGTAGTTTTTTTTTCTTGCCTACACTTGGACTAAAGTCCCTGATAACTGTATCTGAGATTATTATTAGATATGTCCCTAAATACTCCTCTGCCAGGTTAAGGTTTTTAATATTTTGCTAAACAGTAAAATATATACATATTTTTGATTGTGAACTTGAAGTTTTTTACATTCTGTTGCCCTCTTGTGGTGTTTATATTTATTGTCCCTGGTTTTGGTTGTTCAACAGGTAAAATGATCTTAGTTGATTGCCACCTCTGTTAGAAAATACTATCTTGAATTTCATTTTATTTTATTCTCTTTTTCTTTTACCTATACTTATATAATGATTTATTATTTTCTTTCCAATTTCAAATTCTAATTTCTTAACCAACTGTATCACTATTACTGTTCATATTATTATTACTGTTCCTCCGATATTTTGATTATTGTTTGCGATCCATTATTCTTCTGCAGGCTGTTTCTCTCACAGGGTAACAGTACAATAGAAGGAAGCTGCACAATAATCACCATGAAGACTAACGATTTTCATCATCAATTAATCTGTTGATTATTATTATTACTATTAGTTTATTCTTATTCTTCTTATTATTATTTATCTCAATTAATTGATTAGTTGTTCAGTTCATAAAATCTTAGAAAATGGTAAAAAAAAATAATAATAATAATAATAAAATAAAATAAAATACTCTATCACTTTTTCCAAAAGCCCAAGATGACGTCCTCAAATGTCTTGTTTTGTCCACAACTCAAAGACATTCAGTTTACTGTCAGAGAGGAGTAAAGAAACCAGAAAATATTCACATTTAAGAAGCTGAAATCAGAGAACTTGGACCTTGATGAATCGATTATTAAATAATTTGCTAACTATTTTGGTAATCAATTAATTGGTTCAATTAATTGTTGCAGCTCTTGAAGTGAATCTGACAATCATAATGGGTCCGCTTTAAAAATTAGTGCATTAAATTACTGAGCAGCTTAATCAAAACTTACCCTAAAATTAAATGCATTAAAAAGTCAATGAAACAAAATATATTATCAGACTAACAACTTGATAATGACTTGGCTGTGGCTGACATACATGGGTGTGAAATAAATCAGGCTTACAGTTTGTCATGTTTGAGGTTTCCTGTTTTATTTTGGTATGTCTTCCCTTGTGTGTGTTGTTTTTTTTTACTTCCTGTCTGTCTCTGGTTTCCCGCTCTTTTTGATCACTGATTATTTTAACCCGTTCTCGATCGCCCTCACCTGTGCATTTAATCCTGTGTCTTCATTTTGTGTTTAAGACTCACAGTGTTTCCTCTGTGTCTCCGTGTGGATTTTTGGACTTTATTTTTTTCTGCGTTTGTCCTATTAAACTTTGGATGTTTCCTCAGATTGTTGCATGTCCACATTTGGGTCCGTTCTGTTGTTACACTGCTTGAATGCGTGGCTCAGGTTTGTTTACTGAATAACTGATTTTTTTTCATTATCACAGGACTGTGTGTCCTACCTGCCTGTTTTCCCCACAGCTACGTCCTTATTAAAAAGGACCTCACCTGGGCTGAAGCTCGAAGCCACTGCAGGGAGAAGTACTCAGACCTGC
Organism: Lutjanus erythropterus; assembly: GCF_056507025.1. Classification (NCBI taxonomy): domain Eukaryota; kingdom Metazoa; phylum Chordata; class Actinopteri; order Lutjaniformes; family Lutjanidae; genus Lutjanus; species Lutjanus erythropterus. The sequence continues at coordinate 32,001,293 of NC_139335.1, read as the reverse complement.
CCTCAGTTCACAGCATCAAAGAGTTGAATGAAGTGGTGTCCGTGGTAAACACTCACCATGTCTGGATAGGACTGTACAGTGACATTAACAGCTGGAGGTGGTCACTGGAAAAGGAGGGTTACTATGGTGATGGGGAGGAAGAGTTCAGGATGTGGCCGGCTGGAAGACCCAATAATATTAATGGAAACGAGAACTGTGTAGAGATGCTGAAGACTTATGGAATGATTTGTTCTAAAAGATCGTTTGCCTGCTACAATGGTATGAAAAACACATTATAATAATAATAATACACTATAATATCAGTGGCATGCTGCCCTGAGCTGCATGAGATGTTTCCCTCCACACAAAAACACTTTAGACGCCACATAGTCTTACATTTCCAACAGCAGTCTCGTGATCAATAAAAATCAGCAGGGACTTGGGAATTTTTTGGCTCTTCAGTGTTTTGTTTCCACAGTAACATTTAAAGAGCTAACCAATTCTTTAAAGGTACAGTTCACCCAAAAAATGAAAACTCAGTCATTATCTACTCACCCTCATCACTGTGAACCCAAATAAGTCAGCAGTACTCACAAAATCAAGACAGTTGTCAGAATTATCTTTAGTTCATAAACTCAAAAGCTGGAAGTTATCAGAGCTTAAATATTTGGATTTGAATTTACATGTGTACATTGACTAGTTAAATTACAATTACTGATTAACCCAAGTCATATTTTTAGTAATTTTAGCTCACAATTTTTATTCACTTGACAGATCTGACAGATTATTTCATGTTCAGCACACTCAATGTAGTTATAAACTTATTTTTTCTTTTTTAAATATAAAAAAATCTTAAAATATTTGTATTTTAGTGACTTTATTTCCCTCATTGTGCAAAAATTATGAGGGCAATAAATAGGAACGAAAATTCAAATAACACTTAACATTTAAATAATTAAGTTTCACAGCAAAATAGTGTTGCAGAATCTCCAAAACCATGGAAGTGAATGGTGACCAGTTTTCAAACAGAAAAAACAAATGAAAAGAACTCCATACTGCTTGTCTGGTACAATCCATGTGTCTTAAAGCCCCACACCGTCACACCACACACACAGTTCAGATGGCGTGCACACACACACAAACATGGCTCCAAGGATCTACAGTGAAGATTCAGGCTAAAAACTTGGTGTAAATGATACTGTTCAAGTAGGGCTACACAATTAAACTAAATTTTATTGAGATCACAGTATGGCTCTCTGTGATTGCAACATTAGTCAAAATAATCACAATTAGATATTTTTTCAAAATAGTTTAGCCCTGCTTTCAAGTCAACTTGACTCGACTTTCAATCAGCATGAGGGTGAGTAGGTGATTACTGAATTTTCATTTTGGGTGAACTTTCCCTTTAAACCCACATTAATGGATACGACATTGACATATTATTAATATTATTAAATAACAAGTAGTGTAAGGGATTACAATTTCCAAAATTATATTTCAGTTACTATTTCAAGTAATGATTTACTGAGGTCGGCTTTGGATCAGAGCAGCCACACATCACTTCCCTTGACCCCAGTGCATTTTGGGTGAAAACAAGCACTGTCACCCCCGCAATGAAGACTAGTGTCATTCATATAAAAGTTAATGTTGATGGTGTAATTAGTTTACCATAAGGCCACAGTGGACTGATGACAAAATCAGTAAAAGAGTGCTTTAAAAAGTGACACATGTCAGACTGATCAGGTATAACATTATGATCACTGACAAGTGAAGTGAATAACACTGATTATCTCTTCATCATGGCGCCTGTTAGTGGGTGGGATATATCAGGCAGCAAGTGAACATTTTGTCCTCTAAGTTGATGTGTTAGAAGCAGGAAAATTGGGCAAGTTTTGAGGGAGTTTGACAAGGGCCAAATTGTGATGTCTAGACGACTGGATCAGAGCATCTCCAAAACTGCAGCTCTTGTTGGGTGTTCCTAGTCTGCAGTGGTCAGTATCTATCAAAAGTGGTCCAAGAAAGGAACAGTGGTGAACCAGTGACAGGGTCATGGACAGCCAAGGATCATTGATGCATGTGGGGAGTGAAGGCTGGCCTGTGTGGTCCAATCCAACAGACGAGCTACTGTTGTTCAAATTACTGAAGAAGTTAATGCTGGTTCTGATAGAAAGGTGTCAGAATACACAGTCCATCACAGTTTGTTGTGTATGGGGCTGCATAGCTGCAGACCAGTCAGGGTGTCCATGTTGACCCCTGTGCACCACTGAAAGCACCAACAATGAGCATGTGAGCATCAGAACTGGACCACGGAGCAATGGAAGAAGGTGGCCTGGTCTGATGAATCATGTTTTCTTTTACATCACGTGGATGGCTGCGTGTGTGTCACTTACCTGGGGAACACATGGCACCAGGATGCACTATGGGAAGAAGGCAAGCCAGCAGAGGCAGTGTGATGCTTTGGGCAATGTTCTGCTGGGAAACCTTGGGTCCTGCCATCCATGTGGATGTTACTTTGACATGTTCCACCTACCTAAGCATTGTTGCAGACCATGTGCACCCATGGAAACAGTATTCCCTGATGGCTGTGGCCTCTTTCAGCAGGATAATGCACCGTGCCACAAAGCAAAAATGGTTCAGGAATGGTTTGAGGAGCACGACAACGAGTTTGAGGTGTTGACTTGGCCTCCAGATTCCCTAGCTGAGTTTCATGACAGACCTGTTTCACATTATATATATTTATCACATCCATTCATAATATGTAAATATTAATTAGTGCAGCCTTTGGTAAAATGCTCATGAACCTGATATAATAATAAAATATAATACAGTACACAGTAGATGTCATCATTGGCTAATGTTCCCAGAAGTACAGTTATATTGTTTACATATTTCGTCATGGTCATGTCTAACATTTTTCAATATTTCTATAACATATTCTAAGGAAAAGAACAAACGGCGGCCTCTTCCAGCTTCATCTTTGTGAATGAGTTGAAGACCTGGCAGGAGGCTCAGAGCTACCTGGCCAGCATGAGGAACCAAGCTGAGAATGAGCAGATCAGAAACATCATCCCGCACATAACACCTGGATCGGCCTCTACAGAGACGGTTGGAAGTGGTCAGGTGGGAGCTCCAATTCATTCAGAAACTGGCATCCTAATGAACCAAATGGCGACATCAACACTCCCTGTGCACTGTTATATCAAGGCAAATGGGAAGATGACACATGTGATAGAAGATTATACTTTGTCTGTCAAATTGGTGAGTTTTAAGCAACTTTAATATTTCAATTCAGTACTTCACTGAATAGTACACTTCAACGTGCATCCTGTGAAAAAAGGTCACACTTTATTTAACAGTACATTAATAAGATGTATTTTGTATCACATTAGACTAGAAATCTAGAAATAATCTGTTCTTTATTAGACTTCATTAGAGGGTAATTAAGGACACATTACAATAGAACTGTACTGTAAATTATGATGCATATATTTTCTGTACACACTGGCAGTGTCAGTGAGGCAGCAGGTGGTGAGGGTGAAAATGAGCAAAAAGGATTCCTCTGTGAACCTGGAGGATGCAGCAGAAACCATCTTGCAGCAGGTAACATTGATGCACAAGCAGGTGAATTAGTTGGAGAACACAAGAGCATGCTGTAGTTCTTATGTATTCACTGCTATAGAACATGGGATGAGCTTGGTGCTATTTATCATTGTCCTAGAAAGTTATCAAGATCAAACAGCCATTTTAAGGATCCGGTGTACTGTACTTTCTGTGTCATCCTTTGCCCTTCTTGTATTTTTTGTAATAAAGCATGTTTGTGTTTCTCAGATCAGTCAGAGGCTGAAGGACCACGGCCTGGGTGAACACATAAATCTGACAAGGAGGAAGCAGCCTGATGACAAGATCTTCAACTTGGACAAAATGTTGAAGGAGGTCAATGAGATCATCTGCAACCAGAAATGATGAACACTGACCTGTATTTCACTACTACTCTTAAATTAGCCACATTTCTACAGAGCTGGTTTCAGGGATAAAGTTTTGGTAATCTGTATCATAAAGTAGATACATCAATAGTCACCCCAGAATAAATGTATATTTGTCATCAGGTTTCATATATTGAACCATATTTCTAGAGAGCTGGTTCTGGTAATTTGTGTGCTCATGTCAGCAATTTGTGCCCTTATATTAATAACGTGTGTACATAAATTAATAATGTGAAACAAATTATATGTACATGTGAATTTTAATTGATTACACAGCAGCAGAAAATGTGCAGTTTAAAGGAGAAATCTGTAATATATTTACTGTAATGCAGTGGTTCTCAGTCTTTTTACACCGTGTACCACCTGAGAAAATATCAAGCTCTCCAAGTGCCGCCATTATGACCAACATGAACTTACAGTAACGGAGGTCTACATTAGCAATGGACAGTTCACACAGGAGACACTGTACAAAGCAGTAGCATTAGAACAGGCACTTGAACTCATTCTAACAATTCTCATACACTGCAGGGTGCAGCACCTCTTTATCTCTGATACACACAGCAAGTGAGAACATGAAGAACAGCTGCATTTCATTCATTCACACACACACACACACACACACACACACACACACACACACACACACACACACACACAGTAGGCTGACAGAGCCATATGTGCTCTGTTTCTTCAAAAAATATCCTTCTAATCCAGGTCATAGGGAATCCAAATTCTAAAGTGATTTTTTTTTTTTTTAGCAACAAAGATGTGAAGCATCAGAAATCGAAAAGTCAGTGCATAATGTCGGTGTGAATACCTTTTTTTTGGCCATCATCGTCACCGTCTTGAGAAGTCAATACTACATGTGGGACCAAAAACACAGACAGACAGGTGAGTACTGATCGTGGTCAGCTTAAGTCTCAGCATCCATCCTGCTTCTGTATTTTGTCTTAATGATGGAAAATGAAGAGAAGCCTTCCTTGCATAAGTACGTTGTTGCAAAGAGAAGGAGAAAGTGCACGGCCTTATCCGAAAGCACAAACTCTTCAAAAGTCCAACAGCGACTGTTTTTTGAAGCCAGATTTCAATGTTTCGTCACAAGACAGTTCTGTTAAACTCTCCTGCTCGCAAACAGTAAAATCCTTCATTTTAGAAGTTTCGATGAATGGGTTTCTCATCCAGTTGTTCTCTTTGGGCGTCATTGGGAAATATTCCCTGAACTGAACCTGCGCAGCCACGTCATCAAGCTGCAGGTCGTTGTCAGACAGAAAACTCTCCAAGGTGGGGAAAGCTGAAGCATCACCTGCCTTGACTTTGACTTCGAACAGCTCCATCTTTTTCAGCATTGTGCTGATTTTCTCCTGCACGTCAAAACGTTTACAGAGAGTCCCTGTAGTCCCAAAATCAGTTCGTTCAAACGGCTAACAAGTATGCCAGTTGACTGAGCCATACAGTATCTTCAAAAACATCTGATATGGGGAAGTTTTTGTCCTGTGAGAACACCTGAACATCTCAGTGCATCTCAAAAAGCCTTGAAAACACTTTCCTTCTTGATAACCACCTGACTTCTGTATGAAGCAAAAGCCGGGCATGCTCACTGCCCATCTCATCTCAAAGCGGAGAATGAATAGGTTGGACAACTGTTTTTACAGCTGAGTCAAGCGCTGACTTCAGCTCACTGGGCATCCTCTTCACCACCACTGCCTCCTGATGGGCGCTACAGTGCGTCCATTGCATATCATGTGCCACCTTCTGAATCTAAGCTGCCATTTCGCTGTGGCGGTCTGTCATCACCCTGGCGCTGTTGGCTCAGACTCCAATCAAGCCCGTTCTCTTGGATAAAGGTGTTCAGTAGCTGGAATATGTGCTCGGCTGTAGTTCTGGTCTCCAGTGGTTGGCTGGAGCTGCACCATCACACTCATATCTAGCTAGAGGGGATAATACCAACTTCTTTTAAAGTGCTCAGTCAGTGTCTTTTTAACATTATCTGCTGTGGGCTGTATTCTCTGTGACACTGTGTTGTTTGAAAGTGGCCTCAAGTTTAGCTTTCTCCCAGCGCATGATGTGTGTCATTTCTTTGGCTAATGGCAGACATGGTTGCTTGCCAGTTGTGTGTAGTTTACCAGCTTTCGCTTTGCAGTGGTTGGCACAGTAGGAAGCCTCCTGTCCTTTGGCTGTGGGCGTAACACAGGGTGGCATTGTGGACTTGGACTGCTTCAGTTTGTCCTGCTTCCATAGAAAAAAATCCAGTGGTTTATCTTTCAGCGCAGTGACTTCACCACATACCACACACTGCGGCCTCGGCTCATCATCAGTCCTGCACCAACTAAATCCAAATTCAAGTTAAACTCGAGTCATTTTCCTTATTGCTTTATGCTGCTTGGTGCTAGTGGGTGCTGTGGACACTTCACTGGTGCCTCTTGAGTAGCCGCTAGCCGCTTGTCACCATCTTCATTTTCAACATGCCTGCTTGAAATGTTCTCCTCCTGTACTGCAGTCCTCTTCGTAATAGTTGGAGTTGGGAGCCACAATCTTTCCACATACAGCTCAACTAATCGTGTCTCAAGTGTGCATGCATGAATATGAACTTATTTAAAATATTTGTCATATATTCCATATATTTCATTCTAAATTTTGTAGTATTTTGATAATATTATATGTTTTCCCATTAATTTAATTTAAAATGACTTTCCTCTATGTACCACTAGAGGGAGCTCACATTCCACTGGTGGTGTGCATACCACAATTTGAGAAATATTGAATTATATTCCATCTGTACTTGGACAATCACATGACTTTTGAACATACGCATGCTATGAATAGGGCACACTAGTAATTACTGGACAGTTCCTGTGCAGGGACATCCATAGTGGAGTCATACAGGAGACAGAACATGAAAATAATCTTGCAGCTGGTTAGCTGGCAAGATACAGAATACACAAACAAGACAGAGAGAGACACAATGCAGACTGATTGACAGACAAGACAATGAGAAACAGAGAGATGCTGTGTAGACAGAGACCGACAAAGACAAGTTGGCTGTTAAAAGTGCAACAAGATGGTTGAGAAGACTGAAGGTTGAGGGAAACTGGTTATCTGTAAGACAGTAAAACAGACAAGAACAAAAGTACAGTTAGAGCAGAGTCATGACAGCCATCTCTACTCAGGCCTGGTTCAATGGGGGTGCAACAGCATGCACTGTACCTTCAGTTTAATATTTTGCACCCTCAGTTGAAATTTGAAAAACAAATGCCACGTGCTAAGGGGTGGGTCGTGTATCCATAATAACAGTAGATATTAAAGTGACTAGTGGCAAGATGGCACAGTCACAGGTGTGTCAGACAGGAAGCAGGACTTGCCAGTGCTTACATCTGCTGATGATTACAATGGCAATGATGTTACACAACTGCATTTGTACTGTTTTGAGCATAAAACATGAGCTATTTTGTAAAGATTAAATAATGAGCCCTGGTAAACAGATGTTTCCTTCATCAAAAAGCACAATAAGGAGTTATAACTGACCAGTCTGATGTCTTCAGGGGTCTATAGGTTATACTGTAGCAGAATTGTGCCATTTTCAGGTGATTTAACAGAGGTAAACACTTGATCAGCTGTACATAACTAATAGCTAATAACTCTAGACTGTGGTTCCCAAACTCATTCATGGCAGAACCCACCGCAGGAGGTGTTATTTTGTTATAATATACTAACATGACAGTACACACACACACACACACACACACACACACACACACACACACACACACACACACACACACACACACACTTCATGCACTGTGTTCACTTGTTAGCCATGTAACTGCATGTTGACAGTAGCCCTGCTATATGACAAATCAAATTTGAACAAGTGAAACTGGTAAAGTTAACGTTGATCATTCAGGTGCGTTGTTGTTGACAAAACTGATTGGTTTGATGGCAAAATAGCTTTTTGAATTGGGGATTTTTCAACACAAATAGAAGTCTTAGCTGAAGTAAAGAGATGCTGAAGGCTTCTGCATGGCAGCGCTTGGTCTCTTGAGTTGTGAACCATTTCCTATTATTTAGTATGAAATATTGTGATATGTGATATCTACTCAGAGTATTAGTTACTTTTAACCGTTGATGTCACAGTCACCTCTCCAAACTGGGGTTGTACATTTTGTGCATTTTCCTGAACTGATAGTTGAAAATGCTAACAACTGATTAATCATTAATAATTTGTAGGATACACACTTTATTTTACCAATTTTCTTTTTTTAAGTCAAAGTGTAAATTTCCTTATTCAACAAATGGCTCCACTAGACAAAACAATATCAAATGAGGTGCAGTTACTTTCATGACTATTGATTAAACATCAGTGAATACATTTATAATTAGGTGAATTCTTAATAGCAATTAATTGATTAATCATTAATCATTAACCTTACTTCAAATGTTTGCTGGTGCACCGTTTTGTTTGGTTCTTCAGTTGTATGTTTTTGTTTTTATTGGCTTGTTTGTGATCAGATCACTTGATTGGCTACAGAAATGCAGATGAAAGATCTTGATATTAATTCAAATTGCACTTAGAGTACAAGTAAAAGTACAGACTTGAAAATCTACAAGTAGCCCCAAAAACTACTTAATTACAGTAATTTTAGTATTTGTATTTAGTTACTTCCACCCCTGCTGATTTCAGTGCAAAATACAAACTGGAAATCTACGGATGCGTTGACTGATGGACACTTTTTTTGTAGGTGTAAATTGTCTTTTGACCACTAGATGTCCTCCTACATGTAATGACCGCTTCATCATGACAGCTGCTGGTCTGTTGTTGTCTGTAGCACGCACACGCGCGCGCGCACGCACACACGCTGAGCTTTTATGGCCACGCCCCTTCGTGAATAATTCATCACCTCCCGTCGACCGGAGGAGACTCGTGCCATCGGAGCTCTCCAGACGTCAGCTCGTGCTCACCGGAGGAAGCAGAATAATGGTCATAATGTCACCGTCCGTCCGTTGATAAGGAGACACTAATGCCCGGTACTGAATGGGGAATTGGGAAGAAGAGTGGGTATCCGCCTCACGCACGACTCCGTTGGTTTCTACCAGAGATTTACGGAGGAGTACACACCGAGGGCTTGATATTAACCCGACCGTGACCGACCTATTATCTGCCGGTCTGACGTTATTCTTATCACCGCTCATTTGAGGGAAAACAAAAGCTAAAGGTAAGTGTACACCGTCTGTGTGTGGGTGTGTGAGTGTATGTTTGTGTGTGTATGTGTGTGTGTGAGCGCGAAGGAAGGAGAGAGATATTGTAGTAAGATGATGTGTGTGTGTGTGTGTGTGTGTGTGTGTTGTTTGTGTGGAGGCTCACATCTCCAACCTGCACAGCCATGATACCAAAGAAATCAATAACATATAATAATAATATTGAACAATATCTATGATAATAATAATAATAATGAGTAATATATTTTGTTTATAGTATATTGGGTTGTATATAAAATTAGAAAAGCTGAATAGATGAATGGGGGTAGGAATAAACAAGTGTTTACTTCTTCCTGCTCCTTTTCAAACCTAGAAATGTATAGGCTTATTGAACTTTATTGATATTCTTGTTTATTTTTCTTTTTTCATTTATTTCTATTGTTTATTTTTCTTTTATTACATGTGTAAAAGAGAATTTTTAGTAATTCATTCATTCATTCATTCATTCATGATATCAACAATAACTAGGGATATAACAATATATCAAATATCATGATATCACAACACCAAAATGTCTCAATATTGGACCAAGATATGAAAATATCTACTATTGTATTATGTTTAATTATTTTATTCTGTTTTTGTTGTTGTTGTTGATGTTATTTTGGATTTTTTTTTTAGGGACCGCTGCTGACTGCTGCATTGTTTTTGTTTTGTGATGCGTTCACAATAAAAACAATCATTGTCAAAGACAATTAGACAATTTTTTGCACATGCTTACATCTTGGCTGCTTACCTTTATTTTATTTCATTAAACAAGGAAAGCAGCACTTTAAGTTAAAAGGAAGAACAATTGTTATATGTTTATAAGTTTATGTAAACAAGAAATGCCATACACACCAGCTTTATTATTTTATAAAAGGCTGTTTTTCAAGTTGTGGTTTTTCTTTGTTTTTTTTATACTGTGATAAATCTTGTATCCTGGACTTTATATTATGGTAACATCGTACTCTGAGTTGGTGGTATCCATGCATCCTTAACAATAATGATAGTAATGTCTCAGTCAAGGACTGCACCTAAAGATTATTTTCATCATTGATTAATCAGTTGATTATTTTCTCAATTAACCAGTTGATTGTTTGGCCTATAAAATGTCAACCAGTGTTTCCCAAAGCCCAAGATGATGTCCTCAAACTCTTTTGTCCTTCACTCAAAGATACACATTTAAGGAGCAGAAATCTGAGAAGTTTGACTTATTTCCTTAAAAATGACTCAAACCTATTAATTGATCATCAAAATAGTTTGGGATTAATTTAATAATTGTTACTCGATTAATTGTTGCAGCTCTCGGTCTTATTAATAATAGGCTATTAATTTTATTTCCAGTTTTATAATCCATATGTGCCTCTGGTGTTGGATTTTGATCATTTACATTGAAGTATTGTGGCGTCAGAATAAACCATCACTTTAAAATGATTCTTCAATACAACACAAACATATTTCCAACTTGCCTTGGTGATAGCTGTGTAGTATAATCTGCAGCTGGCAGAGTTTTAAACCTTTATACTTGTGATTGTGAGTCAGACACCAGCACAACACTGTGGTTGTAATGGGAAGAGTGAAAAAAGTCGAAAACAACAATTCAGACTAAAGGAAATGGAGCGTGGTAGGCTGGAACAGATAACCCTCACGAGGATCTGTGCGTATGTATGAGTGTGAAAAGGATTTTGCTTTTCCCGCCCTTCTCGAGCTGCTGCTTTCCTTTCTGCCCCGTTTTCTCCCACAGTTTGGTCACATTTCATATTTCTGTTGCTTGTACTGAGCTGGACGTGTGTCACAGCCAGCTGGTGGTTAACAGTTGTTTTGGCAGCAGACCAAAATCCTTTGTGTGGAAATGACGGGATTATCTCTCACAATGCTATGTCCAGTATTAATCTATATCATTCTGCTGGCTCTGACTGTCCTTCCATCCATCCATCCATCCATCCATCCATCCATCCATCCATCCGAGGATGTATTGGTTTCAAAAGTGGGGTGATGGGGAAACAATAAAAAACATATTAGGGATACACTGATTTATTTGCTGACCATCAGTATCGGCCAATATTCGCCTTGTTGGTGACAGTCACCAATGGCATTTGACTCAGTAAGTGTCCTCTTGGGTTTTTGTGGTTGGATTTGGACAGCTAGCATACCCACCTGCAGTTTTAGAGAAGTAGCCTCTGGCTGGACACAACTCAAGTATGGGGACATTCCTGGCAACTGATTCCCCTGTCGATCAAACACTACTTTTAATTTAGACTAATTGACTCGTCTAACATAAGAAAACGCTCAAAAAACAGGTCAAATTGAGCACAAAGGAAATGTGTGCCTTTTTGCATCGTGCATTATGAAAAAAATAAAATATCGCAAAATGGTTAACTAGTTTTTCCGGTGCTGACTAGAGATAGTGAAGACATTTAATTGTATAATCAACTAATGTGCATATCCATAACAACAGGTGGTGTGTTTTTTATAATGAAGATTTCTTTGTTTCCGTTGCACAAAAGTATGGATGACTCAATACCATTTTTTCATGTCCGATACAGATACTGCAACCCTCAGCATGTGGTAATATCAATCCGATGTCGTCTTTTCCCCTCTCTTAAAAAACTAAGCTCTTAGTGCTTTTGTATGGATGCACGTTGCATAACCTCACCATCTAAAAATGATCACACTCAAACTGTGAAACAAATATTCTGTCAACAAATTAACAAATACCACTCAGTTATACAATATTGCTGCTTTTTTATTTAAACTTTTTCACATACAGAACACTTGTCAGTATTTTTGATCATTTCTGCACCATTCAAACATCCCAAATGAAAGTAAATTTCATATGTGTTGCTTGTGACACTTTCTTCTCTGCAGCAAGTTCAGTGTTTAGTTAGGCCCAAGCGATAGTTTAAGCTAATGGACTGTATCACATTATATCTTTTCTTTCTCATCATCCAATCCAGTGATACTGGTCAGTATCAGACTGATAGTGAGTGTCAGATCAGCACATTGTACATACACAAAAGAAGAAACAGCAAAAGCAAAAAAAAAAAAAAAAAAAACACATCAGTATTGATCTTGGTTATTAGACAAATTGACAAATTAAAATTAGATATTGTACTTTATTGTTAATACACTAATCTGAAATCATAGTGATTACCTTCATAGATACTTATGATGTTAATATTGTGTGTATCTGGGCTTAACTGTCTTGGGTTTGAATGATGTTCAGTTCTAGCATCTTTTAGGAAAATATTAACCGTGAATAAAAATGTTAACTGAAAAGTGGTCCCATGCTTTTAACCGTTGAGTGGTGTCTGGAGGTATTGCTTTTAGGCTGCACAACCTTTACCAAAAACTCGGGGCAAAACAAGTCCGGGCAGCATGTCTGTCAGTCCATCCGTCCATCTGTCCATCTGTCCATCCATTCATCTAATCTGCTTTCATTCAGGCTTCCAAAGGCCTGAAATATAAAACTACAGTCATAGTCATGTTTTTTCTTTTTTTCTTTTTTTTTTGACAACTTAAGACGTAAACTTTAGACATTTGTGCGGAGGTCGATCACTCTGATTGACCGAGCTGTTGCTTTGTCATATTTCGTCTCCTCCCAGCCTCCCTCTGACTTCTTTTCCTAGACAGTGGCAGTGCAGATGGGTGTAATCCCACGTTAATCTGCCTAACCCTGTAGTTCGTAGTCTGGGTTTAACACTGCTCTGATTAAAAACCCCCCACCACGTCAGTCATTAGTCTAATTAGATCACTCACGCAGCATTTCTAGTGCTAATTAAAGGAATACAAAACATAAGGGACTTGGGTAAGTGGCATGGCAACACAATGTGATGAGGATTTTTGTTTTTTGCTGTTTTTTTAACACTCCACAAATTTAGCATCAATTCTAACACTTTGTATCACCTGCCAAAACAAATCTGCTATGTTCTTAAATACATTTTTTTTCAAACCTATCTGACTGATTCACTTCCATCTTGAGCCTAGTGTGCTAAAAATAAATGATATCACAAAATACTGCAATAACCAAGAGAAAATAATCCCTTGTGTTGATGTACAGTGCTGGTGTTAGCACAGTTCCGACTTCCTGTCTGGGCATTGGGCAGTGAGTGATTTAATGCCCTGGTATCATTTTCCATATGGTGAGAGTGAGAATAGAGTGTGGGCTGCCTGACTGCTGTCCTCTTTAGAGCTTTTCATATTGCCCAGGGTAATGTACCTATCATGGAGTTACATGTGCCAATAATTTTTGAAGCTAGCTGTCAGCAGTTTGTAGTCCTAAGCAGTCTAGTAACCGTGCAGTAGTGTAACACATCTTATGAGAATGCTTCCAGTGTGGCAGTAGTAAAACTTACAGGCAAAACTTGAAAATATACATTATACTACCTGAATTATTTTTACATGGCCTTCATCTCAGTAACCCAGATGGTTTTCTACACAAAAACAGTTTGGAAAGGGGCAGGCACTTAAAAAAAAAAACACTTGGCAGGTGATTGGATAAACCATCTGTCTAGCACGTCCCACACAGTCTAACTTCAACCAATCAGATCAAAGCAAAAACATCCTTTCCATCAAGAAAAACTTTCAGTGTTGTTCTTTGTTCTTCTTTCAAAGAAGAAATACCCTCCAGTTCTGATATAAGTGATGCTATCACAGCATCTAACCTCCTTAGGCTCCTCAGGAGCTGCCATTGTTTGTTTGAGACAAGTTGCTTCCATGGACGCTTCTCGCCGCTGTCACACCTAAAGCCACGCCCGTAGCTGCAGGTAGTCCCTTCTAGGACACTGATTGGCTGATCACTTCCGGTGTGGACACAAAAGGATAACTTGAGGCTTGGCGAGATGGATTTTGACATGATCTCACACATGTAGCTGTCTTGCAAAGTTACTCTGCCAGCAGGTCCCTGAAAAGTTTTCAGATCCATTCATTTGAATTATCATAATATAAAAATGTATTTATTTATTTATTTTACAACAGGCTTCCTAGTTCAACAAATATTTCGATTTTTAAATCTAAAATAGTTCATAGATTACATTTGAATGTAAAAATCCATGAATCACATATAAATCTTACATATAAATCTTCCTTGTGGCAGTCACCCCTTAATGTTGGAATCCATCTCTCTACATGGGTATTCTGTATTGACATGGTGCAAAGATACACCACGTAAAATTATTCCAAGGGACATAGTTTAGTTAAGTTTAGTTTTATTTGCACATTTAAACAAATACACAAAATGGCAAAGATGACAAATGCTTAACAGTGAAGTAAGAGACAGAACACCAAGGACTTGAAGCCTCCACCTGCATACAAAAGGGGTTCTGATCCTCTGTGTATTTTCTATCTTTTAAGTGGACCTTGGCTGAGGAAAAAAAAGAGAAAATCAGTTTCCGGCTGTATCAGAAGCATCTCTGATACTGGTATCGGGATCAGAACGACCCTAATAAAAAACTGGCCTTGGTCTTCTTGAGTGAGACCAACCCACCAAAATCCACCCAGAGAAAAAACACCTCCCACACAGCCCAGTCCACGCTTCAGATGGACAAAGTGATAAAAAGGGATTTGATTACACAAATTATGTAGAACAATGTAAGTAGTTTTATAATGATGTATAATAATTATAATTATATGACTGTACAATGTTATATTTGTTATTTATGCCAAGTGGGATCAAATTGTGTGATGTGTTGTAGTGTGTGAAGCTGTGAGGTGGACAAAATATCAAACACTTTTTCTCAGAATACAGTCCATTGTAACACACATTGCTCACAGCGTATTAGATTTTCTGATAAAAACATATCAGTAAACTGAGATGTTATCCTGTTAATCTAATCCAGATTATTTTATCGCTGCTGTCTGCCAGCCTCTTAGAATGCAGGACCATGACTGGTGTTCTCACTGGACTCACTGGGAGCTGTGGTCCTTAATCTCCTCTGCTGCTCTGCTCCTCCTCCGTGGCTCTTGTGTGCAGCGTGCTACATGCATATCAAACAAGTTATTTTAAACATTTGAATGCTCCCTTTTCAGGGGATTTTACTCTTAACTTCTCTTCCCTGAGGTTTTACTAAATGTAATTGCTCTTAAATATAATGAAAAAAATTTTTTGTTTACAGTATCCCAGTAATGTAGCTAGTATCACTAAATATGACTTAGATGCAATGATTAGTAAATGTAGATGACAAAAATGAATTTAATTGTTGAGAATTTGTTGGTTACACCATTGTATGTATTTTTAACGCTGTGGAGATTAACTAAACATCATTTTTCTGGAGCTGATGGAAGTAGCGAGTGAGCCATCTTCCCGTTCGTTCCCATCTCAGGTGCACACGTGCAATAGATACAGGGAAGCGACAAGTGAACAAACATAGCAAAATGGTTAAATTCAGGGAAAGGATTACCTGCAAGATTTGTAAGGTGGACCTTGCTTATCATGAGGGAAAATAGGTGATGTGTGAACATTTGACGAGGAGGCACATTGGACATGTGGACGATTCAAACTCGGACTTGCCTCAGTAAGATAGCTTGTTAGCTAGCTTGCAGTTAAAAACCAGGGCAACTCTGTCTCCAAAAATATGGCTTGAATTTAACTGTTTCCCATGCATTTGTTTATTTGTGACCACCTGACTGGTTTTCTACACACAGATGAATTATCAAGTTGTTTGTAGCTGACTTGAAGCAAATACTGATTAAAATATGTTTTTTGTAATTTTAGACTTTGTAGTGGAACAAGCGGTATACTTGATCAGCCTATTTTTGCCCAAATGATTTTATAATTTACTAAATTTCACTCTGTTTTCAGTTCAAGTTGTTTGTTGGTTTGTTTTTCTGTCAGCAGAAATAGGGGATAAACTACTGGCCTGATTTTGGAGAAAAAGAGTGTAGCATGGGCCAAGGGAGAACCCATTAAATGGATCCAAGTCATGTGGTGGATAGACAAAATATATTTCACCTTTATTACAATAGGTATAGGCTAATTGTAACACCAGTTTCTATGGCAAAATGAGTTCGTTGCATGTGTGCGACTCCTCAGGCTGGGTGACATGGACAAAATCAATATTACATTATTTTTTACCAAATACCTTTGGTATCAGTATTTATTGATATTGTAACAAACTGTAGGGATATTGGGTATTGGTGCTCTCAGAAAATATTAACCCAATAATATTTTGATCGGTAATCATCTGTACTTTGGATATATAATGACTAAATGTGTAAAGGTAAATAATAGTACAGCTTGAAATGTCTGGTATGTTCAGAAAATTACAACACTTTTTTGTAATGCAAACTTAAAAACCAGGAAAAGACAACAATTATGCCAAGTCATGATATAATGATAACCAGAATTCTAAGATGATGTCTAGTCTTATATCATGATTTAATATAATTTTGATATGTTACCCGGACCTGTCATTATCAAAGTGAATGTTGTGTCACATTTCCACATAATTCTAATAGTTTTTGAAGTATATCCAGACATATATCATGGCTCACTGTTAATGTTTTAGGTAGGACGTCTGCACACCCATGTACAAATTGTTTTATTTATTAGCAGTTATAAAATAACTTGTCATGGTTAGTGTAGGGCTGCATCTTCTATAAAATATCATAAAATAGTTAAAAATGTCCACCCGTCTGTCCCTGCTAGTTTGAATATTTTGTGTCAGTCACTGAGTGTGCAGTTTTCACAGTATGGTTTATTGTGCCTCTTGGTTGGAGCAGTGACAGTGAATTTATCACTGAGCCCATGTCACCCCCCTCCTAGACAACCTCAGCTCAGACATGAAGGTATACACATTCTGAGGCAGCGTGAGGCGAGGTGAGAACCACGAGGCAATGTAAAGAGACAATATAAAAAGACGCAGATAGGATTGTAAAGGAGTAAAACTGAATAAGACAAATCAAACAGTAGAATAAAAATTACAGTGCCGCGCAAGATGTGAAATTTAAGCACGTCCAACTTCTCTGTTAGGCTGCTTCTGTTATGATAATGCAAAGAGATGAGTGAGTTTTTGATAGTTTTTTTTTTGTTCTGGTATAAAATTAGCAAGTCAAAGCACACTGATGCCTCCTCTGTTTGTGCTTTTGAAGTTTATTCTGGAAAATGTAGGAAAGCATTAGGTAAATATCCTATTAAGCCCACCAAATCTGCTTTCCAGACGTTTTTAATATATACCGCCCCAATTATAGTGAGAATATTTTAGAGTGAAAGTCTAATCTCTCATTTGAAGTGTCAGTAATTCATTTACACCAATTTCTAACGTTTTTAATGCTAATTCTCTTTAATGCTTTTACTTAAAGGGATAGTTCACCCAAAAATTTAAATTCAGTCATCATCTACTCACCCTCATACTGATTGAAGGTCAGGTTTAGTTTTGTAGTCCACAAAACACTGCTGGAGTTTCACAGGAAAACAGTGTTGCAGAATCTCCTAAACAATGGAAGTGAATGGTGATAATTTTTGAAACATTAAAAAAACACAACAGATTTAAAACATAAAATGCCTCCATGCTGCTCCTCTGCTGTAATCCAAGTCTCCTAAAGCCCCAACATGCCAAGTTGACTTAAAAAAAGTTCTTTAAACCATGTTTTTTGTCTGAATCTTCGCTGTAGATCAGTAGCTTGGAGCCACGTTCGCATTCACAGGAACACTGTCTGAACTGTGTGTGTGTGGTGTGATGGTGTGCAAACGGCATGTCTGGACTTTAGGAGACTTGGATTACACCAGATGAGCAGTGTGGGGGCATTTTATGTTTTCTTTTTACAGTTGTTTCTTACGTTTGAAAACCGGTCACCATTCACTTCTATTGTTTGGGATTCTGCATCGATCTTTTCCTGTAAAATTTCAGCAGTGATTTGTGGACTAACAAAATAAACCTGACCCTCCATCAGCATGAGGGTGAGTCGATAATGACTGAATTTTCTTTTTTGGTTGGACTATCCTTTTAAACTGAAACACAGTCATCAGAATGATTTTTTTATGTTAAAATCACAAAATGTTTCTTCTTGGGGAGGGTTTCCCCCCAGACCTCCCTGTGGGGGACTGGTTTTCAAAGATGTCACTTCTTTCACCTCTTACGAGTTCGCAGTACTTTTATAAACAGCTTCCACTGGGGGGCGTCGGTGTGAAGTTGCTTCTTGAGGCTTAAAATGGCTTCAAAGAGTATAAAAGTGAAAAACGTTAACAGCATGAAGAAAGGGTGGAAGGTGAGCGTATCAGCTGGCTATTTGTTTGTTTATCTACAGGAACTTTTTTTGACACACACTCCCTTCCTGAATGTGGGCAAGCTGAGGGGAGACCTGAGCGATTACAGGAAGTCAGGATTGGCTTCTCTGGGGAAGCGAGATAAGAGTCTGGTAGAGAGAGTGAGTGTATGTGTGAGTCTGTGTGGGTTCAGCTGAAGGCAAGGCCATCTGCACTCAGCTATTGCTAATAACAAACACACATGCAGACACACAACCAAGCCTCATCAAACAAACCAGTCCTGTACTGTATGTGTGCTTTGGGTTAGTGTGTGTGAGTAGGTGTGTGTCTGAGTAAGTTGTGTGAGTGATACTGGCCGTTTCCTCCGCTCACAGCATGCAGCAGCTCTTTGTGTGGTTTGGTAAAAGGGGAAATCCCTCTGAGGTGTTGGGGAAGAGGGGGCAATCAGTCAGTGCAGATCCCTTTGACCCACAGGAGAAGCAGGGTGGAAAGCATTTCCCAGCATGCCTTGGATCATCTGGATCTGGATCGCAGACACGCACAAATGATTGATTGTATCTGGGAACAGGCAGAGCAGGTAGCAGAGTTTACCTTGAATTTGCATGTTGGTCAACATTCAACAAGAGTCTTCAGTCATGCTCGCAGCTCTGTGAGGCTGCACTTTGGCACAGTAGAGCTCTGAGCCAAATGCAAACATCAGTATCCTGTTGTCACTGTGAAGTTGATCTTGTTGTGTAGTATTATAATATGTTATGAGCTGATGTGTAATTCGGCATGTATCTGATCCACCAACCAGCACTTATTTTAGTGAGAAATCTTTGAAACACTTTGCCTCTCATTCTCACTGTGTTCTCCCACTCAAACAGCAGCTGACCAACAGAGGCTGGTAATGACAAAGTCTAAAATGTACCAAAATACAGTTTATGTTTATGGATTATACTGGTGCCAAAGTGACAAGAAGCCTGTAAACATGTGGCTCCTTTTATCTTGTGTTTCTAGAGTTTTGTGTTTTCCCAGATATGTAGTTTTTAATATGTCATATTTCTTAAAGGGAAGTTTGACCTTTTTTCTTGAAAAATTTGTCAAACTGATTAATCAATTATCAAAATAGTTGGAGATTTATCTAAGAATCAATTAGTAATTGATTACTCGATTAATTGTTGCAGGTCTAGACCTTTAGTCAAACTGCTAATATGTATTTTTTTTTGTTTGTTTGTTTGTTTTTACTTTTTGTCACGCTGCAGAAAAAGGAAATCACCCCCTAGCCGAGCACTAGTCTTACACCCCCCATACACACACACACACACACACACACACACACACACACATACACACACACACACACACACACACACACACAGTTTTAAACATTACTAGGTGTCCATCTATAATAATTTAGAATAACTTTCAGTGACTGCTGTCTAATAAGCCTCACAGGTTAATTTGTAACTAATGGCTTTCTTAATGTGCCAGTGCTTCAGTTCATAGAGCCATTATAATGTGGTGTTTATTTATTTATAATTATCTTGATTTATAGTAGGATTCATTAATACAGAAATACTTTAGTGCAGTCATTCCCATTTGGGACCCACAGGAAGGTCACCAGAGATTTTATTTGGATCCCCAAATATAAAAAGACTATGGAAGAAATTCTTCAGCGCACCTTTTATAAAGTATTTAAAATGTGTATATTGTTTTACTGATAAATACAATGATTTATGAAGTAGGTTAGAATGTCTTCTCTTGTTTTCCTGATAAGAGGAAATTAAAGTAATGAGATGGCCTGTTAACCCAGGCTAAATTAATTTATTTCTCATTTCTAAAGTTTGAATGTGTACATGTTTTCAGTAACATTCAAGATAAAATCGGGTGATGCAGGAATGACAGTGAAAATGGTCAGGAATTTTCATTTCTGCACAAATGATCTCTTTCCGGAATTTATTGATAAGTTTTATTGTGAATTGGGTGGTGATTGATTTGTCATTTTTAAAAGTTTGTTAAACACTGCCAAAGTGTACACCAGCAAATAGGTGAGTCAGTCAAAAAGTGGAAGAAGTAGTTTTCAGTTAGGATCAGTAGCAGGGAGAAACACACAGGAGAAGGTTGTGTGACTGAGCAAGAACGCAAGACACTGGCAGTAAACATGACTAATACCACACACTGTGTGATTCAGCTTGGGAGGGAAGCATTACAATATGCTACATGAAATCCTGACCACTAAAAGCTATTAGCACGAGTGCACATCATCATCATCATCATTATTTATATCACACACAGCACACGTCTGAAAACTGGCATTCCTCCCAAACAAAGTAGAATTTGGACAGATATATTACCTAGAATCTGATAAGCTCACAAGCTAAAATAAGTCAAATTTCAGGATGCTGTCAAATTTCAGGATGCTTTCTAAGAAAACGTTGGTATATGCCCTTTCAAACAATATAATTCCAGTTTATTTCAACTTGTATTGCCCATAAATGTGGCCATTGCAACTGTAAGTGTTGTAGTAACTTTATCCACATCACCTCTGGTTAACAGATTCAAGGAAAAGAAGACTCGTGCAAAGCAAAGATCATTGGGGAAAGCTGCATAAGCCTCCAACAGCTTTTGAAATTAAAATGATTTAAACATGAAACATTTTCAAAAGCTTGTGTCTGCTCCTCTTTTTAAAATCTGGGTGTTTCGTTGTGAAAATCATCAAAAAAAAGAGAAAAGAATCAGTATTATTAATATTGTGAATGTGTATAGTAAGTAATTTAGTCAACTAATGGGGGATTGTTTGTTTGTTTCACAGTTTATTAATGTAAAGTGTTCTTCTGAATAACCTTTAGGCCTGACACTATTTTAGTTTTAATTTAAGTTTCTGGTCAAAACACATTTTGCGTATGATTCATTTATCTAAGTAACAGTATTCCTGTGTTTTAGATGGCAAAAATAAAAAATAAACATGTTTATAGATAATTTTGTATATAGTAACAGGTCATAGCATAATTATATAGTATGTCCCACTTACGTAATGTTAAAAGCAGTTTTGGGCAGTAAGTGGGTCGTCCATCTGTGCTCTTTGTGTGTGCTGTTGCAGAAATAAAATGGGATCATTTTTGTCCCTAAATCTGCTAGTAAGATGTTGTCTTACATTTGGCTTGAGACTTTACTACACAGTGTATATACATATAAATAGAGACAGACAAAGACAGATTTGTCTTTCTGAAGTTTGCAACATTACTGTAATTTGTGTTCATTTGTGAATATGGTAATACTTTGTTTTAGCAAAGCCTTATGGAGATGTAAAAGGGATGTTGTGTAATTTGAAGATGCAAAGGTTTAGTTTTTAGCATCAACAGGTCGCTGTGCCAAACAGTAACATCACGCTATCAAACTGTTCTGTTCTCAGTCTTTTGTGTTGCTCATAAATTTGGACAAAACCTTTCTGTGTTTGTTTAAGACAAAAAAAAAAGTTGGAGGAGGTCAGATGGAGCGGTAACTGACGACAGATGGTGTGTGTGTGTGTGTGTGTGTGTCTGAGTGTGAGAGAGGGAGAGAGATGCAAACGCCGCACTAATCTCTCTCTCCTTCACACACATGGACACATGAATGAGCTTCTCACCACGTCAGTGCTGAGTCACATTTACTGGCTGCAGACTGCCTCCACTGACTCAGATCAGTTTCTTCATTTCCCACATTTCCATGGGAGTAACATTTTGCATGTTTTTCAGTTTTGTTTCCTGTGTTTTTCTCCAGTGTTTATATAACCCATTTGCCCCTTTTAGACTACTCTTTTTATTTTTAAAGCTACAGAAATGAATATTTAATAGTTACAGTTAGGGCTGTGTATGGGTAATAATCTGGAGATCTGATACAGAGGTTAATATTTAATATACATGTATTGTGATACAGTGAGCGAGGTGATATATTGCTATTTAATCTATTTATCTAATTTTAGGAAAACTCATAGTATGAAGAACACACCACCATATGCATAACTTTCTTATGCAGTCAGGACAGGAAAGCTAGGTAAGAACACAGCTATTTAGCCATTCAAAATTCAAGAACTTTGTCATTTTGAAGAGATAACGAAATTGTAGTTGCATTATGATAAACTTCATAATGGTACTATAGTTGCACATATTGCAATTAAAATCTCCACCATTAACTAGAATAAATAGCAAAATACAATATAAACAGTACTACCTGTAGTGCAGGGATCAAATAGAAGTGCAAAGCATTCAGCAAATAATAAGTCCATTGGGGATGGGGGAGGGGCTTGTATATTGCGTGTAATGCTTTAAGTGATGTGTGACTCATATCGCACAATGTATCAGTTGTCTGACTGATGGGAGTTTGTGTTTAACAGTTCCACAGCTTTTGGGAAGAAGCTGTTTTTCAGTCTGTTTGTACGTGTGCGGATGGATCTGAGGCGCCTCCCCGATGGGAGGAGCTTAAACAGGTGACGTCCAGGGTGTGTAGCGTCTTTTAAGATGCTCTTAGCCCTCTTGAAAGATTGTGCGCTGTAAAGATATTCCAGTAAAGGAAGCTCAGTGCCAACAATGTCCTGTGCTGTTTTCTCAACACACTGCTTTGATGCAGCTGCTGTACCAGGCTGGTGTACAGTTTGTCAGGATGTTCCCTGTGGTATATCTATAAAAGTTGATGAGGAGCTGATGTGGGTTTAACACATCAAAATATCCCGATACAGTGCTTGTGAGAAGCGACGCAGTATCACAAAACATAATATTGCAATGTTTTTGATATATTCTATATATTCTAACAGTGGAAATGAGCCACTTGTAGTGCTGAACCCAAACAGAATTATCACCCAGTTTCCCCTTGGCTCAAAGAAACACTTAAGCATCTTTCAGCTTCTTTTTAGTTTGGTGGTTTGACCTTCAACTTTTCTGTTTTGCTCCCTCTCGCCACTTTTTCCAAATGCAGCAGACAGCTGCTTTCACTGAAAAATCCCTGATAAACTCACTCTATGCTACCTGTCCAACACCAAACAGCAGAAGACAGGGAAGTCTCATTTAATTTGAGCTCATTCATGTCGCAGGCTAGACAAAGACGAGATCTTATTTTAAACTTTTGCTTTCCTCTGTGTGAGTATAGTCATGTAGTGGTATATATTTAGTCTTTATCTCATTGTTATCCCCCTTTTCTTTCTCAGTCAGACACAAAGGAGTCTTGCTCTACTTTTCTAGCCACTGTCTCATTTGTCTTCAGTGCATTTGCATAAAAAGCCAACACTTTCCTTTTCCGGACACACGTACTGTCATATTAATGTATGTGCTGCTGTTCAGTCATGCGTGTGAGTGTGTGTGTGTATGTGTGTGTATGTGTGTGTGTCTGGATGCAGCCTTGGTTTTTAGACTCAATCCCATCATTCCAGCTAGCCTGTCATCAAGGATTAGCACACTGACACACATTACACACACACTGCTTTGTGTACGTCACTAAAGAAGAAGATGACATCTAACTGCTGCAGCTCGAAGCTTCTTTTGGGAGGCTTATGAAGTTTATTCCCTGACTATCAGTGCAGGTAGCTGTGGTTTTATTTGACTAGGCTTTGTAAATACCTGCTGCTGAGACAGGTTGTTCCAGGAACAAGGTTGGGAGGGTTACCTTAAAAATGTATTCTGATATAGTTACTAATTACCTGTATGAAAATGTGGTCAGTAACAAGTATCACACTATTGAAGTAATGTCACTTAATTACTTTCTGTTAGTTTTGTATTACCTCAGTATGAAATATGGCAAAATTGTTTTTAGGTCTGCAGCAGACAAATATTTTGAGCATCTATTAATCTGTTATTTATTTTCTATATTAATCGATTAGTTGTTTGGTTCATGAAAATAGAGAAAAAATGTTTATCAGAGCTCAAGATGATGTCCTCAAATGTCTTGTTTTGTCCACAGCTCAAAGATATTCAGT
Source organism: Lutjanus erythropterus (assembly GCF_056507025.1). Classification (NCBI taxonomy): domain Eukaryota; kingdom Metazoa; phylum Chordata; class Actinopteri; order Lutjaniformes; family Lutjanidae; genus Lutjanus; species Lutjanus erythropterus. Next base: position 31,976,968 of record NC_139335.1, on the reverse strand, counting down.
TTACTGTCAAAGAGGAGTAAAGAAACCAGAAAACATTCACATTTAAAGAGCTGAAATCAGAGAATTTACTTTAAAAAAAAAAATTACAATAACGACTCAGAACAATTAATCACCTAATTAATTCTGTCATAATTTTGTCAATTGAAAAATAGGTAAAAGGAGTTATAGATAGAGATTAATTTAATAGTTGATTAACAATAGATTACTCTCTGTTATATCTTTTTTATCAGTTTGTTCAGCTGTTCCTTCCTTTATAGTGTGCAATTTATTGATTAATTGATTTAAAGGCAAAAATTGTTGGAATTTCAACCCAGTGAAGTATTTTTTCACCAGAGGCCATGGTAATAAAATTGTGAGCTGTGTGTGAACTGTGCATTTTAGGATATCATTCTTTATTTTAACATTGTAATTCTACTAATAATCCCCATTTTTACAAAATATATATGTAATCTGATTACATCTTTCTTTCATTTGTAATTGCAAAGGAATACAGTTACCTTTTTTTTTATATCCAGATAATGTAATCCCATTACATGTAATCTGTTACTCCCCAATCCTGGCCAGGAATGAATGTTTGTTCTGTTAAATGAGTTCTGACAGAATGTCTTCAAGAAGTGTTCTTTATTGACCGCAGTGTCCACACACACACACACACACACACACACACACGGTGAGGTTTGTCCTTGTGGAGTCACCTCTCTCTCTCGCGCTCTGCACCTGGCAGTAGAGGTTTCAAAGCACCTGATCTGCTCTCTTGTGGATACACACAGATACACACAGATACACACAGATACACACAGGCACACACACTCTATTTCCTCCAAGAGGAAATGTCACCAATGGAAAGAGGGAGAGAAAAGAGGAAGAGAGCAGGACAACACACACCTCTCTGGCACACGACTCATTGTTCTGACTATCTGCAAATGGGATACTTAGTCTATCATCTACTGTATGTTTACTTTACTGCGTGTGTGTGTGTGTCCATAAAGCAGAAAAATGAACACAGACTGCCAATATGCACTTAACAGGGCAAAAACTTGGAAGGTTGCTGTAGACATAGAAATGACCAATGAAAAAATGCTCTGTCTCTTTTCTAAGACTCAAATCATGTCAAGCTGCATGTAATTTTACACCGACTCCATATGTGTGCTGACAGTCAGTCTGTCCTCGTCCATTTGTCAACCGAATTAACTCAACTATGGGATGACAACAGCCTGGTTGCTGGGGCGTTTGTGGGTGGTTGCTAAGCAGTGCAAAGAGGGAATCCCAAAGTCTTGGTCCAAAAAAAGCTGAATGATGTCACACACCTGTTTCGACAGAGTGTACAACAGTTATATATTTTTAAACAGTTTTATATATGTCTTTTTTTCAACAAGTACTTCCACACACAAAAAAACAGGAAAGGCACACGTTCATGTTTATTTTCAGCCAGGAAAAATACAGGAAAGACATGTATGCATAAAAAAAATAGAAAATTTACAGGACATCACTTTAAAGCAATTTGCAGCATCCAGAGACATTTTGTTGGATCCACACAGCAACTGACGTGTGTTTTTTATGATTGTTTTGTGGAATTAATTGTGTAATTTTTGTAATAAATCTCAGAGCATAAACACAACCAGTTCAAACCCAATACAGGAAAGTGTACAAATATTTTGAATTTGAATATTCTGATTTCTAATACTTTTTATATGCTTACTGTTATGTACATAAGACCCTAAATTACATGGTTAGAAGACTGTAGTGGATCTGGGTTTAGTACCCAACAGCTGTGAGAGAATAAAGTTTTTCTGCTGATCATAACAAATCAAGATTATCACAAAACATGTTTTAATTGAATTGAGTTGTCACCTTAAAGTCAAAAGTCTAATTAAATTGTGGATTTGAAGAATCATGTGTTCTCTTCTGTTCAATTTCTGCCATATTCTGCTAATAAATCCCCATAAATCTTTCACATTGGACCTTTAAATACATATTATAAGGAAATAAATACATTACGGATCATAAAAGGGGGTCAGCTATTTATAAATGAAAGTGAGACGATGATAATTCCTTCACTTCAGCACAGATATAACAGAGACCAGGATGTCTGGAGTCAAAAGACACCTCCTCAGAAATCCTGTATGTGCTGTTAATAACGTGACACAGACCAGGAGTTGATTAAAATTGAATTAAAATATCATGACGTGATTCGATAATGAAAAGATCAGTCCCCTCAGCAGAGCCTGAGGGACGTCCAGCCCGGCAGCAACAGCAGGAGAGACTGAGACAGGAAAAGAGTTTGTAAGCGTGCTGCTGTGATGACCGGCGGTCGACAGAGGGGGCCAGAGGTCAGCGCTTCAACGTGATAACCCTGACATGTGTGCAACACACACACGCTTAGACCTCTCGTTCTCACAGTCACACAGACAAACATTTCTCTCAGTTGTGTGTGTGTGTGTTTGATGTAGAATAGTAATTTTCTGCTCTGATGGCTGACTTTTCCAGTGAGTAATTGACTTGATCACAGAGCGAGAGAGAAACTGACAAAGAGGTGAAGTTCAGGATTTGTTTTTCCGCTCATCTCTTTTCTTATTTTGTGTTTGTTTGTATTTGGTCTTTGCAGATTCTTTCCTTATCACGGATTTGATCAGTCAAAGCAATATCTGTAATTTTTTACTCAGGGTGCGTGATAAATGTCAGGGCTCATATTGTATCAAATCAATGCCGGATGTTCGCCAAATTAATAAGTGTTTGTTTATGAGTCGCACAAAATAAATAATAATCTTGCAGAAGGTGTAGATGTTTAAAACTGTTAAATTGAGCAGAATGTTTATGGAGTTTGGCAGGCGGTGAGACAGGCAGCTGCTAAACTCATCGTCCAGAGTGTCTGTTTTCAGATAACAGACTGAGCTTTACATTGACAGACAACTGACAGTTATAAACGGCTCATCATCTTACAGTGTGGGATGCATCGTCGCTTGTTATTGGCAGATTATAATGTTGAGTGTGTCCTGCGCTCCTGCAGAGCTCCTGCAGCCTGCAGAGCTTCAGCAAGTCTGGGGAAGAGGGACCAGCAGAAACAACTTGCTTCAGTAATAGATCATATATTAAGTAGTATTTCAACCTATTTAATGTACAGTCTGTGGCTACAACTTGCTTTTTGGACTGCTGTGTTCATTTTTGCACATGCAGTTGCTACATGTTGTTGCTACAAGACTGTCTGCAAGAAGAACAAGTCTGTGTTTACATTTTCTCCAACAGAGTTACAGTCAGAAGAACATTAAAGATATGCAGGAGATTATTTTATTTTGGATTTGTGTTTATTATGGTGGAAACACCATTGCTTTTGTCCACAGGGGACTCCAAAATCAATGAAATATATTTTAAAAAATTTCCTTGTAGTAGCTTTCTGATATATGAATTTCACTACAAGTAAATACAAGTGCAGGGAGGTGGAGAGAGAATCTGTTACCATATCTGTGCAAAAGCATTCAAAAAGGGCAGTTACACTGGATGGATAGTGAAAAGATGTATGTGCATGTGTATGTGGTAAAGTGGGGATTTACTTTGTGTGGAAAAATTATTACATTTGAGGAGTCGGAGCTGTTCTTTGTTTTTGTTGTGAGTGGGATGTCAGTTAGGTTTGGTAAAATCAGAGGTGATGAATATTAACAGTAGAACAGAAGGTGGTTGTTTTGACTGTTCAAGCTTATATGTGCAATAACTTTGTTGAATTACGCAATATGATGCTGCTAGTATCTGACATTTCCTAAAAGTGTCTGTATTCTTTATTAAAAAAGGCAAAGAAGACGTGATCGTTTTTACATATTTCAGTCATACTGACCACATCTGTCATTGTCCCCGTCGATATAACTTAAAAATTGGTCTCAATTTCCAATTTCCTGACATTAAAATACAAATTATTAATTAATTAAATAAAAAATAAAGTAGGGGAGACCAGGGACGGCTGTAACACTTTTTGTCTCAGCACCTATAACCCACAAAATTTTTGTGTTAAAGCTCTCAAATGTTGAAACAAAGTTCCCTTACTTATTACAAACAGCAATGTTTCCAAGTCTTTTTGGGTTTTTTTTGTTTGCAGTCTTTCCCCATGGGCTGTGATTAATTTTTGTGATGTTCTAGGTGGAAATCTGTTTATAATCTTATAAAATACATTTAACTGTTTCTCACTCTGAGTAATTCTAGATGAATCCAAAATTTGAATCAGATCACTGATGGTTATTATCTTACAGAAAAATACTGCTGTGAATATCATTACAGTTTACTACATGTGATGGCTGCATATTGATGAATATATAAATAATGAATTAACAAAATTTACATTTTGGTGTTACTTCATGTTTAAAAAGATAAACTAACAGAATAAATACTTAAACTTTGTCTCTCTATTTAAATCCCTCTTTGGTCAGTTGTTGTTAAAGTGACCAACATATGAAGTCCTGTAGTCTTTAAAAAGCACTCACACACAGATGCATACACCAGCAGCTGAGCGGGGTTATATTCTAATACACATTCTCATTAATGGATCTCTTAGCAACAGCAGACGGTTGCCTGGCAACAACATTACCAGCCGGCAAGTTGGGTGTGTTCAAAAGTCACACTGTAGTACAAGATGAGAGGGGGAGTGTAGTGTGTGTGCGTGTGTGTGTGTGTGTGTGTGTGCGTGTGTGTGTGTGTGTGTGTGTGTGAGAGAGACAGTAATAGTTCTACTGCCAGTTGGACAAATGAGGTATTCTGCAGAGTCAGCTTCTTATGCAGAACACTCATAAAGTATGTATTTAAAACAAGCATGGTCATACACACACAAACACACTGTGTGTCTGTAAGAACCACTATAAATTCTGTGCAGCGTGATTCTTTATTTATTTTCTTTAGAAAGTGGGTTGAATTCTAAATTATAATAATTACTGAAGGCCCAGTCGCAGTAGAATTGTTCTGTGTGTTTGCAAAAGGTTGTAGAGGCAGATTACATGTAACAGATTATGTAATCTGCATACAGGAAAAGGTAACTATATTCCATTACAGTTGCAGATAAAAAAGAAGCAATCAGCTTACAGATAAATTGAGTAAAAATGTGGATTATTAGTAGGATTACAGTTTTAAATTACCATGCACAGTTCACACACAGCTGCAGATTCATTATCATGACCTCTGATGAAAAAATGATTCACTGGGTGGAAATTTCAACATGTTTCAGTCCCTACAGGAAGTTGCGATGTTGTGATTGAAAAATGCATGCAAATTCAGTCACTCTCCATGAATTCTGTGCAGCCTTGCAATTTTGTCAAAACTCTTAAACTTTTTCACAAATTTGGCCGATCATCAATCAATTTTTGGTAGCTTTCCAACGTTGATGGTTTTGTCTGTCGGCCCAACTCAAGTACGAACTGTTACAATGACATGGTCACACAGACCGCCTCTGAATGTATGTGATGGGATCTTGGGTGCGTTTGCACCTGTACTTAAAGCTGTCCGCTTGTGATTGGATCACCCAAGATGCATGTTAATTCCTGGTATGAACAAAAGTGTGTGGTTATAATGGGAGCACTGCACACCTGTATGAATATGATTGGATATTACCAATCAGATGAATAAAAATATGTACACAAATTCTAAAACTGACTCTCTCTCTCTCTCTCTCTCTCTCTCTCTCTCTCTCTCTCTCTCTCTCTCTCTCTCTCACTTCCTTGACAGGGGGCATTGGAAGGAATTGTGGGCGTGTGTGAGTGTGTGTGTGAGTGAGTGTGTGTGTGTGTGTGTGTGACCTGTCACGTGAGCAATCATGTTTCGAAACAGCCTGAAGATGTTGCTGGGAGGCAAAAGCCGCAAGAACAACAGTGGTCAGTACCTCTGTGTGTTATTACTGTACACATATCATTATATATCAGGCCTAGTCAAATACTCTTTTAGGACATTAACATTTCCTGTGTCCTGTTCAATCAAAAAAAACAAAAAAAAACCCACAGAATTTATGTGTGTAAAATAATGCACCTTTTTATTTTTTCTCAACTGAATTAGTTATCAAATTTGGAAGAGAAACATTATGTACAGAAGGAAAGAACAATGTAATGTAATCCCTGTAGTGTTGCAACTAGCAATTATTTTCATTGTTGATTAATCTGTCAATTATTTTCTCAATTAAACAATTGGTTTTTGGTCTATAAAATGTCAAAAACTGGTGATATGTCTATCAGTGTTTCCCAAAGCTCAAGATGACATCTTCAGTTGTCTTGTTTGCTCACAACTGAAAAATATCCAGTTTATTGTCAGAGAGAAGTAAAGAAACCAGAATATATTCACATATAAGAAGCTAAAATCAGAACTTTGACTTTATTTTTTCCTTCAAAAATTACTCAAACCAATTAACTGATTACCAGAATAGTTGTTGATTAATTAAATAATCAGTTCTTAATCATTTAATCATTGCAGCAGTTGCAATCATTTGTAATAAATAAAATGCACTAATAAAATGATTCTACTTCTAATAAACAACATGAAAAACCATAAAATTAGACTGTTGTTAGCAGATTATTGAACTAAAATCACAATGATATACTTTTTTCATACATATAAATGATGTAAGGGTGGGATTAAGCTGCTAATTGAATAGGCCTGTTATTATCTTGTGATATGTTGATGAGGACAAAGTGTGTCTCTGTTCTGATGTGTTGGTGACATGTTGCAGAGTTGTTCCTCTGCTGGTTTCCAACCTTCAGACTGTCTCTGATTCTACCTCTCTCTGCCAACAGGTGGCAGCAGCATAGAGTCAGACGGATCAGAGATCAGGATGATGGATGGATTCACTCGTTCACTTCCCTCTTCTCCCCTCCTCAACCTTCGTCTGGCAAAAAGATCTGGTAGGTCTCTGTCTGTCTGTCTGTCTCTCTGTCTGTCTTTCATGTACTACTTGAATTATTAATCAGTCCCCTCAGGATTTTGCAGGCTGTTTTGGAGATTGTTGCAGCCTAAAATGTCTAATTTCTTGGAAACTTTTCTCCAAAATTGCAATGCTTGTTGTGATGTCTTTGGGTATTTTTGCAATGAAAATGACAATTGCAAAATCAAAGGTAATTTGTTCCAGGGAGAATAAAAATTGCACTCTGCTCCAATCCTCACCAAATAGGCTCAGGATTACAAAAATTCTAACAAAATCTGCAGGGTATTCCACAAAGAGGCAAAATCTGTCTGGATGTAAAGCTCAGTCCAAACAGCAAGCACAGAATTACAAAAATAAAAAAGTGCACAGAGCATTGATAAATTAATAAACAATGACAAAAATTGTGTTGTTTTCAGAGTTGGAATTTGTGGGAAGCTATGATTGGTAAAAATATGCAGAAAAGTTGTGCCGATTAAAAAAAATTGCAAGGTCGTGCAGAATTCACAGGGATTGGTTGAATTTGGGTGAATTGTTGGGATTCATTGGGATTAATTAATACCAACACTATAATTCCAATTTTGGGGTGAAAATGTATTCTTGAATACTTGAATACTTGAATACTTTATATATATTAAAGTATATGGAATTTATGAAATGTTATTAAATTTCTATACTAGCTCTGTGCCAGAAAACAGCAAAACATTCAAAGTCTAAAACTAACAATACCTACTGATAACATAGGTATGAAAATGTGCTATTATGATCATCTTTGTTTTAAATTTTGTTTTTTTTTTATTAAAATGTTGTCCCCTTAAAGTTGTGTCCTAGATAAGAGTTTTACAAAAACTTAATTTAATTTAATCAGGCATAAAAAGGGTTACCTTTACCCAAAGCTGCCCCATGTCACTTCCTGGTTTAAAAAAGGTGGGAATGCTGCTAAAGCACTGATAAACTTTCTATTTTTAGACAAATTTGTGACATAATATTGCTATCAGATGTGATGTGAAAGCTTAACAAGAATTATGGTTCAAAAATTTGTATCCTGTCTATCTATCTATCTATCTATCTATCTATCTATCTATCTATCTATCTATCTATCTATGGTGGTGCACACACACATGCAGTCTGTCATAAGTCAAACACACACGTTCACACAACACAAACAACACAACACATTCTAATCACACAGAGGGAGAAACAGATGGCAATCTCCAGCTGAACTGCCAGCAGCTATGAGGCTAACATTAGCAAAACAAACATGGCTGCGTCACACCATATTCTGTGACTGCACAAAAGCCTGACCCCCGACGGAACCTGATTGGATCATTGGTTGCTCTGTCAGCCGGCGTGTGTGCTGTCGCACATTTGGACGACCACAGGATATGTTCAGAGTAAGATTAGCTCAGCGGTACAAAGACTAGTGCTAACGTGTAAGAGTTTTAAAATGCTGATTCATAGCATTAAAAACAGCTGTGTAAGACAAACAAGACAAAACAGAAGTAAAGAAACCAGAAAATATTCACATTTAAGAAGAGATTTTGACTTTTAAGTATTAAAAATGACAAAAAATGATTAATTGATTATTAAAATATATACAGATCAATCCAATAGTTGATTAATCATTGCAGCTCTAAGGGCCTGATCTTGTGTATGTAAAAACGTGTGCAAACTGTCTACAAACAAATGTGCAAACTGAGCTACTAATGGTGCACACTGAGGATTGTGTCTTTCAAATGTGCAAGACAGCACACACTGTCCATTTAGTACCTTTCCCTCAATGAATATACAATGTGGGGCGTTTCTACCCTAGTGTGCAAAATACTGAGAGGAGACCAGGTTCATTTAGCACACGCACTGCAATTTACCAGGCCTGAATATAATTTGCTGTGACTGTGACTGCGTCTGTATTTAATATGTTTGAAAGGAAGGTGCTGATGGGCCCAGCGGTGCACACAGATTGCTGCTGATATTGTGGCGAGGAGGAGACACTGATTTAAATTCATTCCTCATGAGCTGTTTCGGGGATGCATTTATTTTTATTTTTATTCAGTAGTCCTTAATGCAGAAAAGAACTGTGATTAAACATAAATTTATTGCATCCAATTTGCAGCCAAATGAAACTGAACGTCCACAACCACTGTAGCCTAAAAAATAATTTATTATGTCTCCCTGTTTCCTTTATTCCAACATTATTTTTAAACCGGGTTTTTTGGCAGGTTGCACGTCTCTGCCCCCAGCGCGCTCGTCTCTCCCCAGAGCACCCGTCTCTCCTCCAGTGTGCTCCTGTCCTCTCCCACTGGTCCCCGGCTGCTCCGCTTTGGGACGGCTTGGACTGAGAGACCTCACCACTGCCTGTACCCCCGTCTTCGATCCCTCTTGTCAGCATGTTAGAATGCACATGCAATTAAATCGGACGTCTTATGTTAGTTGTTAGGTTTATTAGTTTGTCCAGCTGTTGTTAGTTTGATTGATTGATTTCAAGACAAAAAAAGTGAAATTTCCACCCAGTGACGCATTTTTTCACTATTATAATCACCATTGTGATGTCATCGTGTTAGGGGCTAGTCAAACCATAAGCCATCCAGGGATCCCTCCCCCTCCTCCTCCATGGAGTGTAGCCACTAGTTGAAAGAACAGAGAGAATAAAGGAGAAACCACAACTGGTGCTGGAATAGTTTCTTTTTCTTCTTCTCTTCCTCTCTCTCTGTCTCCCATTCTGTCATACAAACACACACACACACGCAGACACACACAGCTGTGACCTGTTAAACTGCGTCTGGCAGCAGAAGTGGGGGGGCGACCTTTGACCCTACATTTGATCGTCCCTCTGTGCCTTAGTGAGAGAGAGAAAACACAGAAATGTAACCCAACCTTCGTCTCCTCTCCTCTCCTCTCCTCTCCTCTCCTCTCCTCTCCTCTCCTCTCCTCTCCTCTCCTCTCCTCCTCCTCCTCCTCTTCCTCCTCCTCAGGGCTGATTTGACACACTTCTCCTAAACATTACCATGTGGAGTCTCTCTGCTGCTTTCTCCCTGTCAAAACAGAAAAATAATGAACCCAGGCAACTTCTTAAAGTCAGAACACCATGCCCACATACACAAACAATTTCTTTTTATTTATTTTCACTCCTTTGCCTCTTTATGTTCTTCTCCTTTTTCTTCTTCCTTGCCATCCTCCTCCTGACTGTCATTCCAGCTCTTGCAAGGCAAAGCGAGTAGCAATAATACTTCTAGTTGAAGAATTGAATCTGACTTCTCTGTATGACAAATCATTGTCATAGAAATGTGTAATCAGTCCATGAAAACTGCTCTTTTAATTGAAGTAGCTACAAAACAGCTAAAAATCAAGCTGGATTTACTGGTAGTGAATGCATTCTTGCTGTGTTTCGCAGTATTATTCAGTAACTGCACTGTTTTGACGGATTGTAAAAGCAGCTTTTAAACTTACTGCATTTTCTCATAGAGGGGCAGCTAACAGATGAAGCAACTCTGCATCTGAAATTCCATACTAACATGCTAGACTTTCTAGGACATCCAAAACCTTAACATGAAACTAGTTGTGCAGGTGTAATACTTTTTTTCTAAATTATTTCATTGTTGGTATGGGTCACCATGGTTATGTGTCTCTCAAAAAGTGAAGCGATGCATGCAGAGCAGTTAAAAAAGTTTTCATATCAGCGCAGATTGGAAAACATATACGCTTATACTGCTGTAGCCGGTCGATCTAACCCTAACTTGCTTTTTATTCCACCAAACTAAATGAAGCAGTGGCTAAATCCAGTCATGATGAAGAAAAACACTAGCTTTGTTGAATTTATGCTTTTTTAAATCACATACTTAATCCAGCCATAACTGATTTTTTCAGTAGCAGAAAGAAGTTATGAACTTTGACATATGATCACCTATTAAGCTGATATGGCAAAACACATGTACACAGGTAGCACTCACAGAGCAACATTAGCATTCATGTTTTTGGCCACCTGGTGACTGTAATTCCACTGACACCATGACCTCATTGATTTATTCTCTTTTAGCTCTGTTTTTGGTCTCCACCAACTCATGAGAGAAACAGCAGCTCAGAAGCTTCTAAATGATCCACTATGACTGCCAGCTCGCCACTAAATGTGCCTGTGTGTTTGGCGCTGTGCTAACACGTTCTCCCTCTGAGCTTGTCAAATACCCCTCTGACGCTGTAGGTACCCCTCTAGCATCAGTTTTGCACCTGCAGGGCTCTGCAGTCAAGTTAGCAATAATAAATATGTAATGTCTGGGTAGACTTAAAGTAAAGGTACAAAAACTAGATAGTTATGTTTAGGCAACAAAATTGTTTTAAGTCAAGGTTTTGTTTCAGCATTTGAGGTTAAGGTTTTGGTTACAGAATTACTTAGTTAGGTTTAGGTTGCCTAAAGCTAACTATTTGGTCAGGTTTAGGCAGCAAGACTACTTGGTTAGGGTTAGGGTTAGTAGAGAATAGTGTCCAATGGGTTATTAAAATTTTGCGTCTCAATATGATGCTATGAGAGCAGTGAGAAAGAACCAAAACAGGAAAGTTGTAGGCTTGACAGCTAAACAGTGAACTAAAACCCGATATAAAGCTCTGTAAGGCCAAGGGGAGTCAAGTGATACTTTCCTATTTGTTGGTCACCAATAGCAACCCATTTCACATTACCATAGCCACTTTAAATGTATGCAAAGGTAAATGAAAATAATCAATATTAATATCAATAGGGTGGACAGACACCTACCAAAATTCCTGTAAGTGATGCACTTTAAATAATCAAAACACGTGAACACATTTTGATATCACATTTTATTAAGAAGATTCCATGGCAGACATTTTTGGGGGTAAAATAATCACCGTTAAAACATTGTCTGTCTGGTTTTTGGATATATTTCTCCATTTTCTCTGAGTACTGGCAAATTTGTTAGCAAACTGTTGCCTATTAACACATCCAACAGTTACAGAGCAATATTAACATTCGTTTGGAGTCGTGTTTTTGGCCAACTGGTGAATGTAATCCATTGATTCACTGACCTCACTGATTCATTCTCTTTTAGCTTTGTTTTTGGTCTCCACCAACTCTTGAAAGAAATTTTGACTCTTAAGCTGCTAAATGATCCACTATGTTTACCAGCTCATGGCTAAATGTCTGGTACTTTTCTCACATATTATCTTTTTTATTGACTAAACGATACATTTCTATCTTTTCTCTGAGCATTTGTTAGCAAACGTTTGCTCATTTACACATGTAGCAGTTACAGTTACTCCCTTTTCTCTGGTCATTTAAAAGGTTTTTATGTTGATCGAAAATAGCAGCAAGCATCAGCAACATCTAAACAGTATTTAACTGATGTTTAATTCAATGTAACTCTTTATTTAGTACTCCTCTTTCGACATTTTTCACATTTTCTGGACTAAAGTGGATTACAGTCTTCCATCTTCACTGTGATTTGTGGTCAGACGCTCTTCTGTTCTTGGACCAGGAGTTTCACTTTAATTGCAGCATTTCTCCGCTCCGCCGACCATCATCCAAGCCTTCCCTCAGTCTTTCTCTCCCTGGCTGTATTTTTCTGCTGCGAGAAGAAAGAAACCGTCTTTCTAAACTTTGCTTGAGCTTCTCGACATGTAACAGATTACTCTCTCCGCTCAGCTCCTCCTGCAGTCCTTCCCTCTCTCTCCTGTATGTGTGTGTGTGTGTTTTTGGGTTGGAGGAGGGGAGCTTTTGATTTGCGGTGCAGTCAGACGAGGGAGGTCGTCTTTCAGACCAGATATGGAGGCTCCGCTGTTGAAAGAAAAACTCTTCTAACACTTGGAAACTTTACTTGTTGTGTTTCTGACCAGAAGAGGCAATCAGCTTGGAGGAACTTTACTCTTTCCTTTTGTACTTTGGTTGTTTTTTTCTCTCTTTGTTTGGTTGTGCGGAGGCTCTACCTGTGAATGAAAAGGACTGCATTTTTTGGCTAAAAAGGACAATAACTAGTGGAATAAACCGTCCAGATCTGCTGTGAGTTGCTGTCCGCATAGATTCTGTGGATTCATACCTTTATTGAACATATGAAGAGTTTGGGTATTACAACAGTATTTGCATGTTTGACTGTCCTACTTACTGACTGCAGTCATTCTGTTTCAGAGGCTACAGTACCTCTAGTGTTTTTTCTTTTCCTGGAGCGTCTCCCCCTCCTCTTATCTCTTCATTCCTTCATCTTTTTCTCCCTCTCTCCTTTGTGTACTTTGGAGAAGGAGGAGCTCAGGACCAAAAAGAAGAGGACAGGATAGTGATGTCATGATGGGCATTAAAATTTTCAGCAACAAAACTTAATGGAGACGAGAAACAGCACAACAGAAATTCAACAAACCAGGCTGACTGCTGAGTTGAAGAGCCTCGCTCTCATTCATCGCAGTAACTCTTGTTTTCTGGGGCAGTAGCAGCCCTTTGATTTGTTGACTCCACCCTCTACATGGAACCACTCTGAACCAATCAGAGCCCCACTTCCGGCTAGCTATGGACTGCACGGCGGCTATTTTGAAAGCGTGTGCCCGCTCCAGATCCAAGTGGTGTCGTCACGAGCGGTCGTCCGTCCGTCGCACGTGGAGACCTACAGATGGCTGCGTTTGCGGTGGAGATGTCATGGCGGTGGAGGTCGTCAGCCACGCCTCCTCGCTCCTGCGGCGCTTATTGTTTTACATCTGCTGCTGTCTGTCCCATGAAGAGAGCTCTGAGCTGTGTCGGGATTGGGTGGATCATCCCATGGGAGGAAGAAGAAGTGAGGATGAAGGTGAGAGTAAAGGACTCTCTCTCTGTCCCGATGTTCTTGTTTCACCAGGCAGACAGAGTTTTATCTGGGTCAAAAATTCTGTGTATCAGTGTTTGGGGCTTTCTTTCACAGCCGTCATTGCTTCATGTAATTTATCATTGAGAATGGATGGACTTTGGTCAAAATGACCCTGATGACATCATCAGGGTCATTTTTCAAACTTTGGTTTGGTTTGGTTTGGTTTGGCTTTTTGGTCCCTCCAGGCCCACAGAAGACATTCTAACACTGTTTTTACAGACTGAGCAGTACTCTTTGTGAAAAGAAAACTGAATTGAATTGTCATTGGAAAAATTGATCCAATATCCAATATCCCAAATTCTAGGGTCTTCCCAGGTAAATTTATTTAGTGGAGTACAAAAATAAAACCAGAGAAAGTTGTAAACATTGCTATTTGTAATAAGTAAGGGTACTTTGTTTCAGCGTTTGAGAGCTTTAATAATACGCTACTACACTCTGTAGTCTGGCTCAGTGTCCCACCCACAGCACTATTTGATTGGTCAGAAGTCACATGTATTAGACAGTCAACACAGAAGGACATATGCAGAGCTGCAGAGAGGAGATGTGTAGAAGTTACGACAGCAGATATGGCCATAGTTTCAATAAATATCACCATCTTATGATCTGTTTCTGTGATGGCAGCATAGTTACACCAGTGAAAACGCCCGAAGTCATGGTTGGGATTTCAGTCAAGGCGGCATCTGTCCTGCATTTCACTGCAACTCTGCACTGAGATTTCGGGTATTATTACTTATGTTAAAGTAACGGCGACAGTAAAACTATGATGGTTACATATAGTCCACCGGCGATCTGTACAGAACACAGGACAACTGTGATACGTTGCACCCCTACTGTTGTGTAATTTATATAAAAAACATTTTAAATGAAAATACAGACACTTTCAGGAAAAGTCAGGCTGTTTCATAGCTTTTCTAATGTTAAGCAAAGAAAAAAGTGTTACATGATAAGAATTATCTTGACACTTGTCACCTAAACTGCGATGTGAGTATCTGTATGCGCATTCACTGGCGTTGAATCTGGTCACATCTGTTAGAGAAATCGACTGGAAAAAGACTGCAGACTGACCTCTTGTTCTCTGTTTTATAGTCTGTTCGAGAGGTATCATCTCTGGTTACGAAACAAGAAGCCACTGGCATCAATTAAACAGTGTTGTTTGTCCCTCTGTTCAGCAGAGGTGGCCTCTGGTTCAGGTGAGGCAGCCCGCCTCTGTTATACCACACTACAGGAACACTAGAATTGATTTGGGTTCCTGATTTGTCCATGCTTGATGAGGCAGGGGCTACTTTCAGGGCTAGTAAGTAAAACACTGTAGGTGGTGAGCTAACAGCTAAAACGCTAGTCAGATTGGTAGCACAAGTCACTCACAAATTCTCTTTTTTATGTGTTCTCTTTACTAGGCTGTTAACTTTCCCTGGTTCTGGCAAAGAGTTACTGAAGGGGGAAAAGCTCTATGAGCGAATGAACTTTCTGACGGCTAGTTAGCTGAGTCACAAATGGGAAAATAAGTTTGTACACTTTATTCAGTAGACCTATTTGTACCATTGACCCCAGTGTAAAAAAGAGTTGTCTTGAGCCAGTGTTTGGTTTGTCCACTCCGGCCTACTGTAGAAACGTCTCCGTGAAAAAGCGCATGTGGTGTGAATTAACATGTCAAAGTTCAACAAAGTTAAATGTGAAAAATTTTCACAAATTTACTTTGCCCCTGCTAGCGAATCCACTCATTTCAAATTATGCAGTTTGAAATGTTGGTGTTACAGGCCCTTACTCTTTGTTTATTACCAGAATATGCACACTAAACAGGATTTATTAAAGCCATGAGGACTGATAATCAGATTTAAGCCATTAACCCTCCTGATTCTCCTGTTTTTCATTGACCTCTCCGAGTTTCTTCTTGGAATCACAATTCTCCTGCATTTCTCCCAATTAATGACAAATTTTCACACTTTTTTACACGTTTTTTATGTATAGTTTTCAAGGAAAGGTGAACATTTTTTTAAGAACAGCCTGATTAATATTACCCCTATTATAATCATATGTTAAATGTTCATTTTAAATAAATTTGAAATGAGCCTACTAGATAAGACTAAATGCTGTAGTTCTGCTGTGTTTCCTGGCTAATAATTGCAGAAAAACCATCCATGAAGCTCAAGTCTTTCGGAGGAGGATCCTCAGACCCCCCACTATGGTTTCAAAATCCTCCCTGTTTGTGAGGTCTTGTGGTCGGAAAGTATGGATGAAGCTGCAGTATAAGGGTAGCTGTATACAGGGCATACACATTTTCAGAACTGTGCTTATATTGTGTCCTTCCAGTCAGACATCTGACTGTTTTGTAGATAGTGAATCACTTGTGTGTCCCTCATGGCCACAAAGGAATTTCAGAGTGTCAGGTTGCTTGATGAAGGCTGAGGGTAACAGAAGCAATATTTCCAGATCCATGGATGGAAAGAATGGCCTGTCTTCCCTAATTCATGTGGGTGACCTTGACAACAACAGCAGTTGTTATTTCTTTTCTAGGTCTATAAGTATTGATCCATCAGCTGACTGACTGATAACAGTCAACCCACACTAAAGGTTGACTGAAGACCTGTGAACGTGAACATGAGATGTAGGCTCAGGAAGCAAAAGGGGGCATTATCCTTGTCTGAAATGTCACATACATCTCCAAGAGACGTCTCACAGCAGACATTTTGACATGAAATACTAGGGTAAACACAGGTGTCACCAGTGGTGCTAATTAAAGTCCATGGCTGCCATGAAAAAGTCTAAAGCCATGAGGAGGTTCTTTTTCCTGAAATTTGACAGGGTATTGCTCGAGGACAGCCATTGTGCTCTTACCAAAAATGCTTATCCCAGCTGCTTCGTCTTCTGCTTCTTCTTCTTCGTGGATGAACTGAAGCTGGGTGGAGCTTCACTGTCACTCACCAAAGCATGTACTGGCTTGTTTATTAATTTGTATTCAATTTTACTTTATCAACATGAACATTATTAATTTTATTTGCTTTTGTTTACCCTTTGTTTCTCAGGAGGTTAAAAATCTGCTGGCCCTACTTCCTCCTACTGGCTAAAAACGCACCAATATGTTGATTAATATTTGATTTGTGTTACCAAATCTTTACAAACTGAACCAAACAAATGTATTGGTGGCTCCGATCTGACAGCAGTATGGTGGTACTTACTGATAAAAATACATGCATGACTTATATCTGAGTAACTCTGTATTCACTGCGTCACCACGGCTGCTTTCTCGCCAGCCTGGACTGCCATGATCACGAGTTTGGTAGCCCTGCCTCTTCTGCTACATAGACAAGATAGTGACTGTTGAGGGCGAGAAGTCTGCAGTGTTCCATGCTCAAATTTTTGGCCATTTTGAGGACAACATCTGGATACTTGTAGTGCACTTCGTAAGTGAACAGACTTATGCACTCCAAACAGGAAGTGTACTAACAGATGTGTGCAAACTGAGACACAGAAAGACTCAAGTTTGACTGACACTTCCATCGACCAGTCAAGATAGTGACATACTGTTGGTTTCTTTTTTTTGTGAATATCTTTTTGCGGGGGCTGTTTTCACAGAGACAGCTGAAGTTAGACAGGAAACTGGGGAGAAATGGTTGAAGAATCAAACCCATTTTCTACATTAACTACAGCAACTGTTACATAAAGTCAGTCAACCTTATTGTTTTGTTTACATCTGCTTTCCCACAAGATCACATGAAATCATGTTCCCCATAAATACTTAAATAATACATACTCTTAAAAATTTAATAATAAGACTGTGTATATATATTAGAGTATAATAAGACCTGGCAGTAACTCCGAGCACTTATTTGTAAAAAAAATATTTAATCGTCAATGTTATAAACATGCAATTCAATTTTATATCAATGAAAAGTTACAAATATATTTGTGTATTCTGTCAATTATACTTCTAAGAAAGAATGAAACTCTGAATTCGCTGAAAGCAGATTCAGCAGGTCAGACCTTTAAAAAAGAGTTGGAAATCAGAGTCAGCCAAGTAAATTGCAATCATTGCATTTCTACCCTTTACTGTTGGGTTCTGACACTAGCTGAACGATGAGCAGAATGAAAATGTGCCAGAAACAAACGGAGCATCTTTGTCTCTGTACATGTCTGAACATTTGTTTCAACTTGTAGCTTCAAAGCTACCAGAGAGCAGTTGCACATTCCCTTGAAATCTATGGTGGTAGAAGCTTTGGGACTTAGTTATGTGCCAGAAGTGCCTACATATACTAGGATCCATTGCATGCAAGCCGCTGATGCCCACACCCATGATGCTGTGTGTGTCTCAGCAGCCTATAGATATCACTTGTTTGGCCTTTTTTTGTCTCCCCTGGCCGCCCAGAGGTGGAGACTAGAAATCCAAGTGGAAGTAGCCTGTAGTTCTTCATTAACCTTCCTTCTGTTCTTTATTTTTTCACCTGACTACATTTACCATCGTCACTGACTAGACATCCACATAAGTGCAGAATTTTCACTTTAAGAAACTCCTCTGGCTAATAAGCTAAGTGGTATCATATGCTGTGTCTCAATTTGTGTACTTCTGTACAGACACTTTCTGTTTTAAGTGCATTCACATTGACATTTGTGGCAAAACAAAGTGTACTGCAAATACCTGGATGTTGTACTCACAACGGCCAAAAAGCTGACTATGGAATGCTGGATACCTCAATGGTCGTCATCTTGTGTACGTGGCAGAAGAGGTGGAGCCACAAAACTTGTGAACATGCAGCCCAGGTGAGCAAGGAAGCAGCCATCAACATGTTTATTTGGTTAAGTTCGTAAAGATTTTGTACTGCGAATCAAGGAAGAGGAAGGAGGGTCGGCAGGTCATCCATGGAGATTATGGCGCATTTCTAACCTCCTGAACAGGGAGCAAACAACAGCAAATACAATGAAAAGGACGTTCATGTTGAAGGGAGTGAAATTAAACATACATGAATGAACAAGCTGGTAGATATTATGTGGGTGGCAGTAAAACTTAAATTCATCCACAAAGAAGAAGAAAGTGTGACTTGAGACAGAGTTGCCCTGTTAAAATTTGCGCACCATACAAGTAGATACATAGCATGTAAGATGTACAACATGACAGTGTACGAATGGACGTATCTGAATTTAGACACAGCTATGCTTTTTCTATCCATGCATAAATGCTTGCTGGCCTTTAGCAGGTGAGTCAACCCAGACACAGTCAGCAAACAGCTGGCCCAAACATTTGCCGATTTTACAGAATTTTCTTTGTGTTTTCTCTTGTTTTTAATTTTCTTTTCTTTTTTTGGCAGATTTTAGACACTTTTTCAGTCACAACCACATCTGTTTGCTTTTTTGAAACCACATAGTTTTATCTCGGGGACAGAAGGAAGGAAATAGGGAAAAGAAGAAGTTGAGAGGATGGAGATGAGAAAGCAAGGAAGAAAGGAAGGGAGGGATTGACAGAGGGAATCAGAAGCTCCAGCGGTTAACGAGACAGAAATGGAAAAGTCTGCGCTCTCTGTATCTGATCTTTCCATTTTATTTTTCTTCTTCTAAAAACGACTCACACACCCTGTCATTGACTGACCACACACAGATGCATGTGTGTGCGTGCATACACACGCACAGTCTTCCCAGTGTGCTTTGTGTTTTGGTTGGTTTTATTTTAACTGTGTGTATGTGTGTGTATGTGTGTGCGTCTGCGATGCTTCTCTGGTATTTTGTCCGACAGTCAGCAATTTATAGCTGTAATTATAGACTGTCAGAGAGAAAGAGACAGAGTATGAGCTTTCATGCGGTGGCTTACAGTCTTGTGTGTGTGTGTGTGTGTGTGTGTGTGTGTGTGTGTGTGTGTGTGTGTGTGTGTGTGTGTGTCTAGTCTTGGCACATTTAGGTCATGATAGTGAATATATGAATATGGAGATCAATTACTGTTCCACACAGTCTTCCCAGTGGGCTTGCATTGGAGTTCACGCTTTTGTGTTTTAAGTTCTCTTACGACTTGTTCTATTTTCATAATCTCTTCTGATTGGGTGGCTTTATGCCCATTATTTATCCTGATTGGACAAACCCAGTCTTGGGGAGGCGGGGCTCTGGGGCAACAGAGGACATGGGCAGGGCTTGTACCTCACTGAGGATGGAGGGGAGAACAGAGGTGGTCATCTTCATGAGAACAGTAAATGTTGGATGACTCTCTACTTCCTGGTTTGATCCAGTGGTCAGTGTGTTTCTGTCTGTGAGTTTAAACAGCTGCGGATTCAAGTTATGCGGCTTCATTTGTGTCTTACCATGCTGTGTACTCGACAGCAAGGCTTTGCTGGACAGCATGCTAAAGCTGATATCAAAGGGATCGTTTGTTTTGTTTGTGATGGATGGATGGATGAATGAACTCATAAATTTAATTAAGTCAAAAAAGTTTTGATGACGTGGCGTTTTGAGACATTACAGCGGTCCAACAAACACGCTTAACATCGACTACACAGACCAACAAAATGAAATACAGAGAGGGAATTCAGTTCTGTGCTAAATGAACCTGACAGCACATCATCAGTGACTTCTATTCGGCTTTTTCCTTCCTTTTAATCAGAAAGGAAGGAAGGAAACACTGCATACTTTCAAAGTAAACTTTTAAAATAAAAGTCTCTGTACAAAAACATTTGATCGTGAAGAATTCACAACATAAAATAGTTTATTTTAGATGGTCTCGTATGATAATATATTTAGAATAATACAATATAAAAATGTTCAAAGGAGATATTGGCATATCCAGCTATTTCAATTGCAGGTGCCTAGGAAAATGTCACTTCAGTTTTATTTTTCACACATTTCGGTCCAGAGGGTATCAGTGTGAAAAATACACTGTGATGCTGAGCAAGAGCAAAGTGTGGGATTTTCTTTTCTTTTCACAAGACTTTAGATAAAAATGTGAAATTATCAATTATCTGTATCAACCATGAGAAGCAGGTAATTATCAGTTATTGGTATCGGCTGAAAAGCGTCCATATTGTGCCTCTCTAGTTGTTGACAGTCTAAACATTTCACACGGTGATGGTGCTACATTTGAAAGAGATCACCGAACACTAACTGCTCAGCATCATAGCAGAACAGACAGGCTAATTTAGCCTGTAGCTGAAAGGAGCAGCAAAAAAAACGTTTTTTCTTAAGTATGGTAATTCATTTTTTCAAGAGTCCTTAATCTTTTTTTTTAATCTAACCCTAACCTTTTCCTTGATTTTCCCTCAGTTTTAAGTGTATTGAACGATTTTTATTTCTGACTTTTTTTCTCCTTATGCCATTTTATTTGCCATTATTTTATGTTTTCTTTTAAAACCTTACAACTTTCCAACCTGTCTGTTTTGTTTGCTGCCCTCTGTGAAGTATTTTGTAATGTGAAGTTTGAAAAACTCTATTGATAAAGATTATTATTATTATTATTAGCATTATTATTATTAGCATTATTATTAGTCTGTTAGTTCGATGTTAACACATAATGCGACTTACCGTTAGCACACTAATGGAAATTAGCAATGACGGTAATATTATCTCGACAAATGATTCATTTAACTTAAGATGCTTAACACAAAACAACATGTGTTCCCACTTTCATGCATATATTTTCTGTGCTCTGTGGAAACAAACTAATAGCTGATTTCATTTTGCTAATGCAGTATGCTACTCTGACTTTAACACACTGAAGAGCTACAGCAACCTCACCGGGTCAAAATTGTTTTAAAAAGCAAACAAAAATTACCAACCAAGTATCGTGATAATATGAATCGGGAGATAAGTCATCATCCCAGCCTTACTAGACAGATGAATGATTAGCTGCTAAAGAGACAGATATTTTTCTCAGGAGTTATTGTAGACTAAAACAGATGTAAAAGGAGCGTGAATGTTGGACTTTCATTTGTCAAATGGACAAAAACACAACTCAAAGTGTATGATAATTCTGCTTTATCAGTGGTCTAAAAAATCAACAATTACAAAAAACAAGTTTAATGTACAAAAATCTGATTTGGTAAGACGTCTATTGTAAAACTGCTGTCTCAAATTCTGCTAGCTGAGACATTTGGAGGTTTTTTTTTTTTTTTTTTTACAGTTCAATTTATTTAGACAAATAAAAAGCATTTCCTCTCCCACTGCAGGTGAGGATGAGGAGTTAGGACCCCCTCCCTCAGTAGACGAGGCGGCTGATGCTCTGATGACCAGGCTGGGCTTCCTGCTGGGGGAAAAGATAATCAGTGGAGAGCAGGGGTCCCCGTACCACGGCCAGGATGATGGGCAGGTAATCGACTTACACACATATACAGTCAGTTGTGTTTAGCACTGCCAAACTTTTTAACATTTTATTTTAATAGAAGAAGCTGAGTGGAGGGTAGAAAACACAGATTTCAGAAGCGAATTCAACCATATTGTAATTTTCAGGAAATGTGTCTTCCATGTCAGTTAAAATTCTGTGATGCAAAGTTGTTTGAATACCAGTTGAAATATAACACTTACTGAAACAGTAATAACTGAACTTTCAGTAGTGACAAAACAAAACACTTAATCCTTTTCCTTTCTCCATTTTCTATAGAATTCCCCATACATAATATCTCTTTCAGTAAAAAAAAATGTTAGCATTCTCTATCGTAAATGCCAGTTAAAACAAGAACACATGAATAAGCCAAATAATTTTTAGTATGTAACAGATAAAACTAGTAAGAGGAATAAAGTAAATTTGCCATGGATACATAAAAACATGCATACAGCATGAAAGTGAGGCTACAGTCTGCTGTCTTCCCCACAGAGGATCTCTCCCTCCTCCAGTCTGGCCAGCAGCAGCACCTCCCCCTGCTCCACACTGCAGCCCCCTGCTGGAGGCGAGGGCAACAACAACAACAAGCACGCCTCCTCCAACCACGCCTCAGTTGCCTCCCCCACCTCGACACTTGAGAGCAGAGACAGCGGCATCATAGGTGACGTTCTGTAGATACAGCTTCTTCACAGAGGAACCCTTCCACTGCTAAATCACTCACTCTCTGTGTCGTCTCTCCCTCAGCCACGTTGACCAGCTATTCTGCTGAGTCGGCAGCGGAGCGGGACGATGGCACAAAGTACCCCGGCGATGGTTACCATGGCAGCAGCCCGAACCTCTGGCAGCAGGCGGGCCGGCCGGTGGTGGCCTCCAGTTCCTCTTCCTGCATGGTAACAGCAGGAAGAGTGAACGAGGGCTTCCGCTACAGGGTGGAGGACAACATGGCTGCCTCCACTTACAGCCTCAACAAACTCCACCCAGACCAAGGCCTAGGCTTCGCCCACTCATCAGGCTCCACCCACTCCATCCCTCTCTACCTCATGCCCCGCCCTAATTCAGTCGCTGGTAAGATGGCAAGTGAATGATGTGTGTGGGTGTGAGTGTGTCTGTGGTTTCCTCTCCCACACGCTCTTTCCTGTTAGGAAGGAAATACATCATTTGTTCTCAGCTATAGTGAATTCACTATAGTGATAGTGAGCAAACAAAGGCTTGCTTCCATGATTGTGATGTGTCCACCCTGGGTTTAAAACAGTTTACCACACAGACAGCCTTATTATCAATAATAACTCTTTTTGTACCACTGTAGATCTGTTTTATCCATAAATAACTAATTGTACAATAGAAATAGACATGAATAATTTTAATTATTATTATAATTAACACTCTTATTACAAAGTAATTAATTATTTGATATCGACTGGTCAAGAAAAGGAATGATAAAAAGAATTTTATAATAAAATATGAATAGTAATCCACCAATACCAACTTCAATGTAAAGGGATAGTTCACCCTAAAATGAAAATTCTGTCATTATCTACTCACCTTCGTGCTGATTGAAGGTCGGGTTTAATTTTTCAGTCCTCAAAACACTGCTGGAGTTTCACAGGAAAACAGTGTTGCAGAATCTCCCAAACAATGGAAGTGAATGGTGACCAGTTAAATAAATAAAAAAAAAACAACAACCAAAAACATAAAATGCCTCCATACTGCTTGTCTGGTGTAATCCAAGTCTCCTAAAGCCCCAGCATGCCAAGTTGACTTGAAAGACGTCATTTCCGCCATGTTTTTATCCTGAATCTTTACTGTAGATCCTTAGCCTGGAGCCACGTTCATGTGCACACACACAATCTGAACTGTGTGTGTGTGTGTGGTGTGATGGAGTGCGCGTACAACTGAACGGCATGTTGGGGCTTAAGGAGACTTGGCTTACAGCAGACAAGCAGTATGGAGGCATTTTATGTTTTTGGTTGTTTTTTCTGTTTGAAAACTGGTCACCATTCACTTCAATTTGAGATTCTGCAACACTGTTTTCTTGTTAAACTCCAGCAGTGTTTTGTGTTTTGTGTAGGATTTAGTTGACCTGACACGCCAGATGGTTTGTTACACAGAACCATCTGGGAACTTGTCCTTAAAAACATATGGAAAAGGGCAGACACTTTCAAAAAAATCATTGGCAAGTGATTGGTTAAACCAAAACCAAAATTTAAATAGGGGAGCTACATTTTTTTCTGGATAAAAATCACTATAATGTTTATTTCTCAGCCGGTCTCAAGAATGAATGATCTATGTGGAGAAAGTTAGAATAAAAACAAAACTTTATTTTTCTTACAAAACAAAAGACAACGCCTGGGCAACATATTCACATGTCATCCTCCCTTCCTTCTTTTCCTCTCTCCGTGTCTGATAAAAACTATAAACCATGAGCTCTTTGGGAAAGGAAGGAAGGAGGAAGGAAGGACATGTGTGACGTTTCTCAAAACACACACACACACACACACATATACATACTGACAGGATACAAGCAACGGCCAGCGGTGATATTCTCTGTGGTGTTTGAGGATTGTAACTGGATTGATTGGATCAAACTTTCGGTAGGTGTCAGTACGTTTTTTTTGTGAGTCGAGACGTCTCATAGTTTTCAACATTCAGCAGTGCTTTGTTAGCTTTCAGATCAGCTTTACAGCAGCTGCAGGGGAAGTCAAGACACTTCACTCCTCGGACAATATCCTACAAAATCCTGCCTGTTCTTCACTTCACTAATGATGAATAAGAAAAGAAAATATTTTTAACCACAAATCTACATGACAGTTGCAGGTCTTCACACAGTTTTGTGTTTCAAACCCTGGGTTTTGTTTGTGATTGTATAGTTTAGCGTTAGAGGATCAACAAGCAGCAAAACAACACTGAATTCACACTGAATTCATACAGACACAAAGGTGAGCATCATTTAGGAAGATTTGCTTGTAATTAATTTATTTTGTCATTATCATGAGATCATGGGTAAATTATTTGATTGTTTTGGGATTTTTGTGTTGTATTTAAACCCCTGGCCACTAGACAGCAGTGTTGTCATCTGTCTTCACAGTGGATGGAGAGGAGGGTTGGCATTGGGATGCATTTAGCTCATTTTGCTAATAATGGAGACGGCATACCTGTCATCCCCCTACATATTGCCTCCTACCCCCTGACTGACTTCTTGGGAGAAGAAGCGAATTCACAAACTTTGATGTTGTTGACGCTTCCTAAGTCCCACCCCTTTTTTGTCTGTGTTCCAATGACAGTTGAGCAAACTTGGTATTTCAGTCAACTTTCTCCTTCTCCTGTTTTTTTGTACAGCATTATGTGCTAGGCTCGTCTATATTGTAATGAAAGCAGAATTTTGAAGACAGTTAAAGGGATATTGCACTCAAACATGAGAATTCAGTCATTATCTGCTCACCCTCATGAGTTTTTTAGTTCACAAAACAGTGCTGGAGTTTCACAGGAAAACAGCGTCACAGAATCTCCCAAATAATTGAAGTGAAAGGTGACCAGTTTTCAAACAGAAAGCAATTGAAAAAACAAAACAGAAAATGCCTCATCTGTTGTAATCCAGGTTTTTCAAAGCCCCGACATGCTGTTCACTTGTGCACACACACCGTCACACCACACACACCCAGTTCAGACGGTGTGCATGTGGATGTGAATGTGTCTCCAAGCTAAGGATCTACAGTGAAGATTCAGACCAAAATCATGCTGTAAATGACTTCTTTAAAGTCAACTTGGCATGTTGGGGCTTTAGGAGACTCAGATTACACCAGATGAGCAGTATGGAGAAATTGTATGTTTTGTTTAGTTTTTTGGGTGTTTCTTTAATGTTTGAAAACTGGTCACTGTTCACAGATTCTCCAAAGAGATTTATGGAGTAAAAAACTAAACCCAACCTTCAATCATCATGAAGGTGAGTTTATAATAAATGAAGTTTCATTTTTGTGTAAACTATCACTTTCAAAGGGAACCTTTAAAAGTGAAATATATTCCCATCTTTAAATTAGTTAATGTAAGCTAAACACTAGCTACCTAGCTAGATAATTTACCACAGTGATTAGCCCGCTAATTAGCTCAAGTTATGCTAACATTAGCTAGCTAATTATCTAGCAGTGTTCTGGCATTAACTAACTTAAGATATGACCCTGCATGCTGCTCTGACTGAAAAAGGAGAAAGTTGACTGAGGTAACAAGTTTGCTCAACTGCTATTGAAGCACAGTGCACAAAGGACTTAGGAAGGGTCAAGTCATGTGAATTTTACAGAGAATCTTAAATCTAACTGATTCAAACTGTTAAAATACATAAACTTTAGGTTTCACTTGCCATTAGCAACACCAGCAACATTTTTTTTTAAGTTCTGTGATTGGTTTATACCACCATTCCTCCAAATTGCTTTTATCTGCACAGTAGTCTACCTTTTATCAGAGAACATTTTTACATATTTTAATATTTTGTCTCAGTTTTTCATCTTTCAGACTGATGATTCAACCAGGAGAGTTCCTTGCTACTACATACTACTGTCTATGCAGAAAATGAACTTTCTTCCATCACTGTGTCTCTCTCCAGCCACTAGTTCTGCCCACCTTGAAGATCTAGCCTATCTGGATGAGCAGCAGAGACACATTCCTTCAAGGACGTCCCTCAGAATGCCCAGGCAGAATTCTGGGAGTCGTACTCAACAGGACCACAGAGGTAAACCTACACAACACTTACATGTGCTTTCAAACACACATACAGACAACTATTTTAATAAAACAACGCTCCACTCTTCCACTCCTCTCCTGCAGTTCGATTCACACCATCTCTCAACCTGAAGCCCCTCCACTTTGAGGTTCCCGGCCTCTCGTCTGATTGGCTGTTCACCGGCAGGGAGTGGCTCTTCCAGGAGGTGGACGCTTGTCTTCGTAGTGGTGACCCATCAACCAGTCGGGGCGTGGTGATCATCGGCAACATGGGCTTTGGAAAAACAGCCATCATAGCTCGTCTGGTGGCACTCAGTTGTCACGGAAACCGCATGTGGCCGACCGCTGGCGGCATCCAGACCATGCCCAAACGTAAGCTGAGATTGTAGGGTCTTTTCTTCACCATGCTTTGTTCACCAAATGACTCTCTTCTTTTCAGTTTCCTTATGTACAGTCCATCATCTTTTTAAAATACCTTTGACAAAATACAGTATTAACAATATTTATTCCTGGTGGATACAGAAATTTACAAGAGACATGTAAATGACCATAATTATAAAATATACAGTATTACAGTCTTTCATTCAACCAGTCAGTGGTTAAATAGGTTTAATCTCAAATTCTAATACAAAGCAACACATCCTGAATGCTTTTAATTGTATTTTTCAACCATATTTTATTTTCTTATATCAACTCAGATGTCTCTCATCTCTTCATATCATTTCATAGTCAATCTGTGGTTAACCTTAACACACAACATCCATCTTTTAAGAGGTCCAGTGTGTTATATTTACAAGGATTTATTGGCAGAACATGGCAGAAATGGGATATGGATGAGAGCAGTCCATCCAGGTGCTTTTCCCCCTCCCCTTTTTGTATTAAAACAACCACTCAAATTCCGAGGTCTTCACAAACTCAAACACATAACATAAGACAGTCGTATCACTGTTTAGCAATCAGGCAAGGTTCCATTAAGAGTCCTTTTTGGAAGAAAGAATCCTTCAAGTATTGTTGAACCCTTTTTGTCAAGGGTTCATAAAGTGTTCTTTGTACCGTAATAGTAATAATAAAAAAAGGTTCTTGATAGAAGCCTTTAAGTGAGTTTTAGGTTAAAACCCTTGGAATATAAAAAATGTTCCTTTTAGAACCCTCTGAGTGTGTTCTTGATAATACCTTTAGAATATAAAAATCTTCTCAGTAGAAACTCTTGAGTGTGTTCAAGATAAAATCCTCAGGATATAAAAATATTCTGTATTATGTAGAACCCCGTGTTTTTGTAGATAAAAACCCTTGGAATATTAAAAAAGGTTCTCAGTAGAAACCCCTGGGTGGGTTCTAGATAAAACGCTTGGAACATAAAAAGATTCTTGGTAGAACCCCTTGAATGTGCTCCAGATAAAACCCTTAGATAAAAAAATATTTTTGCCAAACCTCCCCTGGGTGGGTTCTAGATCAAACCCTTGGATAATAAAAAAAAGATTCTTGTTAGAATCCCCTGCGCGGGTTCTTGTTAGCACCCTTACCCTAGAAGGGTTCTCTCTAGAACCTTTCATAGGAGGTTCTGAGTGAAACCTTTCACAGATGGTTCTACATATAACCCTTTCTGTTGGGTTCTAGAGGGAACCCCCTTTTTAAATGGCTCTACCAGGAACCAAAAAGGGTTATCCTCTGGGGACAAGCTGAAGAACCCTGTTTGTTCTAGTTAGCACCTTTATTTCTTTACAGATTAGTTTATAAATCATAAAAAATGTGCTCCTTTTAACTTCAGATGAGTCAAATAAGCATCAGATTGAGTTTTTTTCCTGATGGTCTTTGTCTGTATGGTGATAACTGGACCTGCTAGTAACCAAAACATCCTTCTGTAGATACACTGAGATATAGATGTAGATTCTAGTTCTATGTTCAATATTCAGACACTTAACAAGTCTCATGCCTGAAGAACCTTTCTCCAGTCTTAATCATACTTGCTGGTGTGCAGAATAAAGCTGGGTTGATGTTCTGCAGGTGCTATTTTTACATCTTGATCCAATTATGACGCTTGGTATCTTTTCATACACACTTCAGAAGAACCTTATTTTCTCTGCAGTTACTTACTAGTTTACAGGATGGCCTATTCTGTCAGGACTTCCTCTGATTCTATTTAAAGTAAAATCGTGCAATATGGCCCAATAAAATTCTGATTGCATTTTCCTGTTTTGTTTCCATTACTCACTCATTTCAGTTGTACAGCTTTTCTTTACTCTCAGTTTAGATTTACTTTCTAAACCTTCAGAGAAATGTGGTAATCAAATACAAATCAGGTTTCATTATAAGAATTTGTGCTCATGCATGTAAAATTAGGTCCAGGACAAAAATAAAAAACAGTTCCAGACAGGAAAAAAAAGGCCTGATGTCATTTTGGAAGTGCTTCATTGTTGGCTTCATTTTCTGCAATACGTCCTGTTCTTGGTAGGCGCTTGAAGGGGACATAGTAAATCGTTGGCAGGAGCCCATATCACATGCCTGCCAAAGGACCCCCAGTGAGTTATTCCAGCCATGAAGACAACCTTATTCATTCTGTAAGAGACGGCTGAGTCATCATGCACAACCCAATAAAATCAGCAACCAGACTTGCAGCCGAGTCACACACAGCCACCAGAAGAACCCAATAAATCATGCAGTGGAAAAACCAAAAGAGCAATGGTTTGTCTATTAACATCTTTACTGAGATTTAGAAAAAAGTCTAATATTCTTCTCTCCTCACTCCAGATGTAGAGGCTGTTTCTGTCTCCCATGATTCCCTGGGAAGAGGAGGAGGAGGAGATGAAGGAGGAGGAGGAGGAGGAAGCTGTCCAGGGACGCCAGAGATGAGGAGGAGACAGGAGGAGGCACTGAGGAGGCTTGCAGGACAGGTAGGATCTTCTGTGTGAGTGCGTGCCTCTGTGAATCATTAATGGACCTGCATCTCGTCTGGAACTAATCTCGAAGACTAAAGGACCAATCAACCTAATTTTTTTTTTTGTGCACAGTCATGACAGTATGCTGAAGGACCTCTGTTGGGGCCACAAGTGAAATTTCATTTTAGCTAACATGTGTTGGGGTCGTGTTAGTGTTGGTGGAACTTTGTAAACCTCAGCTGGTTACATCTGGCATTAGTGGGAGCATTGCAGTAGGTGCTTCACCATCTGTTGCCTGGCAGGGGTCTGCACTCAACTGAGTGACCTCTTCTAGTTAGGTACAGTTTGTCAGTATTTGTACTTCAGCGTTTTCATTTTATGCTACTAATACTTAATTTTGTTTTTATTATTATTATTTAATTTATTAGGGACCGTTCACAGTTCAAAACATGAATGTCTCCATTTGTTGCACAGTAACAAATTATAGCTTAAGCAGTTTCAAGTACTTTATTTTGGATAAAGTGCTTGAAACTGCTTGAAAAGTGATTGCATTACTCTCATGATAAATTGCTCTCTGGCTGAGTAGTTCAGTTTTTAGATGAAGAAATAAAATAAGTCAGAGAGATTAATTGCTTTTGCCTTTTGCACAAAATGAAGGCAACTCCACGTGTGTGGCTACACTTAGTGTGAACTGACAGTCTTTTAGTGAATGCATGGCCTCTGTTGGAACAGTAAATGGGAAGTTAACAGGTGACAGCATGCTGGGAGGAGGCTGTTTCAATGAGCGTTGGCCTGAAAACAAAAAATAGTACAAAAAATGGAAAGGATTTTATTGAGATTGAAGTTATGTGTCTAGTTATTGTTTGCGTGATTGTTTTATATCAGCTCAACCAGGTTATAGTCCACTTTGAAACATCAGACTTTGTTGTGTTTTCCATCACAAAACATACAACAGCTTATGTAATGTGATGAGAAATGAAGTAGGTCCTAATTATTTTGCCCATATATATGTACATAAATAATTAATTTACCTCCTGCCTTCTTGCCTGGGGCAAGTACAATTCCATGTCAGGCAAGTAAATCTGACAACTCACTTGCCCGACCAGGCAAGTGGTAAAAAAGAGTTTAGAGTATTAAACAATTTTGATAAATGATTACTTGCTCAAGTAATTTTTCATACAGAAATGGCAGAAATACTGTTTACACTACAGCCTCTCAAATATGAAGACTTGCCAATATTCTTCATTTATTATCACATTAAAATGAATATCTGTATGTTTTAGACTGACAAAATACATTTAAAGACATCACCTTGGTCTTTGAGGAAGTGGGATGAACATTTTTTACTGTTGTCTGACATTTTAAAGACACTGCAGCCATAGATTTAACATGACAATAAACTTAAATCTTTGTTGTCATCCGATAACTGCTAATTTTATAAAACAGTTTGTTTGACTCTGGGCAAGTAGATTTCTGATATTAATAAAAAAAAAAGAATGTTGAACCCTGTCACAGCTGTAAGGTGCTGGTCAAGAAATCCACAATCAAACTCAAATATTTCTTTCTGTCTGTCTTTGCAGGTAGTTTCATATCATTTCTGTCAAGCTGATAACTGTCACACCTGCCTGGTTCCGGAGTTCGTCCACAACATGGCGGCGATGCTCAGTGACGCCCCTCAGCTGCTGGCCTATCGGGAGCTGCTGCACCGGTCACCACAGCTCCAGAGCACACTTAGTCTGCGCTCCTGCATCCAGGATCCAAGCTCCGCCCTCCAGAGAGGAATACTGGAACCACTGGATGCTCTCTACAAAGGTGCGTACAGATTCTGCCAGCTCCTGTTCGGTATAGTCAGGGTCAGTGCTCACTCTGTTCTGTTCTGTATCGTTCATTTTACAGAGAGGAAGTTGCACGTAGAGGGGGCGGGGCTTATTGTACTGATTGATGGGCTGAACGAGGCAGAGTTCCACCGGCCAGACTACGGCGACACACTAACTTCCTTCCTGTCCCAAAACGTCCAGAAATTTCCTTCCTGGTTTAAGGTCATTACCACTGTCAGGACCAGTCAGCAGGTATATATACATATATACATATATATGTATACACACACATACACACACACACACACACACAAGCAAAAACAGACTTCAGAAACAAAAAAATTGGGAACTTTTTGTTTCCAACTGTTTGATGTTGTGGTAAATTATGGTTATAAGTTACCAAAGTATGGCATTTTTAATAAAATTTCTGTTTTTTTTTAATCAAGACTCTAATATTCATTATCACCAAATTCCCTTCAAAGATCAAACAATTTATTACTGCCATAACACAGTCAAACTTTAGCCTTTGGTATCAGGTGGTTGTGATTGTCATCAGTCATGTCAATCAGTCAAACAACTCAGATTGTTTAGAAAAAGACTGCTGTCAAGCCTTGTTTCTTCTCCACATGCTGAAGCACAGAGCTGTAGTAACAGCAATAATTGGTATCACAAGAGTTAAGAGTGTGTTGTCCCTATTTTAAACTTTACAAAACTAAGACACAACAAAAAGAGGAAAAAAGTCCACCAGGCGCGGCTGCATCACGTTACGGCTGCGCCACATCAGCCGGGGCAGATCGCAGCCATTCTACACAATGCTTGTGATTCCACCAGCAGCTCCTCGGGGGCCAATACCGTGACAACAAATTTGGGCCAAGAATTCTTCCCTGAGGACTACCAAAAGTCATTATTGGGGACTGACTAAACTAAGCTGATCTTAATCTGAATCTTTTTCTCTGTCCTTTTCTCAATTAGGACATCACAGGTTCTCTACCTTTTCACCGCATCTCTCTGGACAGGATGGAAGAGAACAACGCCATAGACCAGGACCTGCAGGTAACATGCACAGTCTGCCTCGCTGTCTGTCTCTCTGTCTGTCTCTATGTCTATTTGTACATCTATACGTTTTTGTTGTTTTTTTTTTCCCCCAGGGTTATCTGATGCAGCGTATCCACAGCAGCGCAGAGATCCAGAGCAACGTGTCGCTGAGCAACGGCCGCCTCGACAACACGGCACTGGCGAAGCTGATAAGCCACCTAAAGAGCCTGAGTAAGGGCTCGTACCTCTACCTGAAACTGACCCTGGACCTGATAGAAGGAGGATACCTGGTCCTAAAGAGCTCCAGCTTCAAGGTGAGGAAGGGGAGGGAAGAAAGAATGATGTGAAGTGGAGGCAAAATGAAAGAACGATTGAAGGAAAAGTTGTAACATAACAACTTATTTTATAATTGTTTTGGTTTCTTACTTTGCTTTTATTTCAATGAAGAAATACTCTCCAGTTCTGAGATAATTGATGCTATCACAGTATCTATGCTAACCTCTTCAGGAGCCACCTTTGTTTGTTCGAGATGTGTCACTTCTAGGACACGTCCTCCTCGGACACTGATTGGCTGCACACCACTTTTGGTGCGGACAAAAACAGATAACTTGATCTTGTGATCTGGCGAATCCAGCTACCTCGCAGTGTACCTTACCCATGGTAGAAGTACAAAAATCAAGGAAAAATGTCCAAATCAACAAAATCTGAGCAAGATAACATAATCAGGTAGACAAAACACTCAGACAGATCAAAACTGCATTGCAGACGCAATGTGTCCAGTGGAATCAAGATGTAAGAGATGAAATCAGATAACTTGTCTGATTAAGTGTGGACATGAAAACAGTTGAAATGTATGTTTTTGTCGATGACAAAATCACTTGAAATGTCAGTTAAAGTGGAAGCAGAGAGGCTGACAGTGATTGAAATATCATTTGAAGATTAAATGCTGAAAGCAATTGAGCTTGCAGTTGAGTTATGTTATTTAATTAGTTAAATACAATTCAATAAATTTCTGATGCAATAATGTTTGTTTGCTTAGCTAGATATATTCAGTTTGATAGACAGCAGACGGGAGGACTTAGTGTGTGTGTGTGTGTATGTGTGTGTGTGTGTGTGTGTAGGTGGTTCCTGTGAGTCTGGCAGAGGTCTACCTGCTGCAGCTCAACATGCGGTTTCCCACGCAGTCGTCTTTCCAGAGAGTTCTGCCACTGCTCAACGTTACCGTGGCGTCATTGCACCCACTGACCGACCAGCAGGTTCGTTAGACACTATCATTGTGTCTCAACATTCATGTCACCCTCAGAATGAAGCCCAACAACTGTAACAGGTTCAACCTGGACCATATTTCCCCATGTCTTTGTGTCTAAGTGACTAATGAGGACAACAGTTGTTAGAAATGGTCCAGTATTGAGGGATGCTGCTGCAGCCGTCAGCCATAAAACAGGTTGCTATGTAATCCTTGCAGACACTTGTGCACATCAAAGTCTTTGTGTTGTCAGGAAGACTCAGATTGTTCTTATGAAGTGTCTGATAAGATAAGGAAAGGTGCTTACAGAGATCAACTTCTTTGTTAAAGAGTAGGTTCAGTTTGTTCAACCAGAAACAGCTGTTTAATTTCTCTCACCAAACTAACCAGACTCCATTTACAGAAACAGTCATTTTATCATTGTAAAACACTGTTCACTGAAACTCAAAACTAAATAAAACTCAGCAAAACCGTCTTGTTTCAGCTTCTGACTGTTCCAAAAATCACTAAATCTGGTGGTTTGGTCCAAATTAACCCTTATTTCACACCGTTAAATGTGAAAATACCTGCTGTGAATTAAGGGTTTATTTTGTCCAAAACACTGGTGGCTGTGATTGTTGGAACAGTGGAAAGATGAACTTAGACGGTCTTACAAATTTGAATAAAGTATGCTTTACAATGATAAAATGACAATAGTTGAAAATAGTTTGGTGAGAGCAACAAAAATACTGTTTCTGGTTCAACACCTCTTTTTCTCATCCACACACACTGCAGTGCTTATGAAGCATGCTGATGGAAAATAGATGAGGAATATTCACTTAATACTATTTATTTATTATATTTTATTTTACTTATTACTTACTTAAGGAAAACTGCACAGAGCGCAGAAAGTTTGGCTGCTCATTTACTGCTGAGGCTTTGAAATGTGTGGACAATACGGAGCTTGTAAAGACGGACACTTTGGTGTGGTGTCCATGCTGTCCATGCTTACGTAACATTTGTGGTCTAGACAAGGCGTTAGAATAACAATCCTAGCCTGTTAGTGGCAAAACAAACACTTTTAGTGGATGTATTTTGATGCTTTGCAACTGCTCATAAAGATTACGTTGCAGTCTGTTTCACAGCTGACGGCTGCTGTGCTCAGTCTCAATAAAGGACCGGTTTACCCTTTGCTAAGCACTGCCCTCCTTAGTTACTGTTGCTAAGCCTGCCAAACTTTCCATTCTTGCATTGCATTTATGCAGTTTTGTGGTGATAATGGTGGCAGATTTAACATCGAAATTAGGTCTTTGAATCCTTAGACACATAAACAAAAGCAGCTTCTCATTTCAAGCTGATGACAGTGGATTTTGTCGGCTAAAATAATGACTCACAAGCAGATTTCGTAAGTTTAGCTGACTGATGTAAGCTACTGCTTTGAGTTGGCTGAAAAGTCTCCAGCTGATGTTTTAATGTTTCCATCTGACACATTTTAAAACAAGCACCCTGTGAAAGTGTTTATGTAAAGTTAACAGCTGCGTACATGATATAACATTAATGCTAACAGACTGAGATGACTAAAGCTATCATCTCAGCAAACATTGGTCGGATGGTGAAATACAACAGGTATATCTACATGGTAGATGACAGAAATACACTCATTAATGTGGGAAAAAGGAAGCACAGGGACTCAGTTAGTGCAGCGGACCTTGAGTCGGGTCACCCAGCCAGACCAGCCCACTTTGATTCTGCATCAGCTCACATCCTCCTCCTCAAACCCCCACAGAACAAACGCAGATGCAGTGGGATCTAACAAGTTTGTCTGGAGGTAACATGACTGCAGCTAGTAAGTTAGCATTAGTTAGCCAGACATGCTAACGTTTGCAGCTTATGTTAGAGTAGATGAAGACAGAGTTTAAACCATTCAGCACTCGTGTGCTCTTGGGTTTCACGACAACAAAAAAGACACTACCGTCCAGACTCATGAAACACTGAGTATCTCTTCTCGGAGTATCTCTCTTCTTAGAGCCTCCTGCACACCTTCAACATGGAGAGAAATGGAAAGTTTGACAGCTCTAGTTACGGTTGCTTAACCTATGATTGGACATGGTTTGGAGGTGGGAGACGGGTCAGTTTCAAATTCAATTTCAGAAACTGCTGTCCCCATTTAAAAACATGGGAAAATAGGGTCCAGGTACCAGTTACCCCTTAACTTTTCATTCAGTGCTGCTGTATCATTAGGTCAAAATTTAAATCCAGTTCAAATTCCTGCAAAATGAATGACATTCCCATCAGCCTCAGCAGTGTTTCATTCTAATCAGCTAACACACTACCACTAAGATGGTGAACATAGTAAACATTACATCTGCTAACCATAAGCGTGCATTGACGGGCAGTGAGACAGTGAGAGGGGACCATCCTACATTAGAGACTCTCTGCTGTTCTATGTTCCATCAAGACCTCTCAGGTCCTCCACTGCTGGGTTTTTAGACGCCCAAAACTATAACAAAAAGAAAATTGGAGATGCAGCTTTTTTCAGCTATGCTCCCAAACTGTGGAACAGCCTACCCAAACACATCAGAGAGGCAGGCTCTGTTGAGACTTTCAAACGGCAGTTAAAGACACATCTTTTCAACCGAGCCTTCACAGTAGTTTGAAAGTAGTACAAAGGCTAAGTTAGTTAGTTCCTTTTTTTTTTTTCATGTCCAATGGCTTTTTCTAAATTGTCATTTTATACTATCTTTACTATCATCATTATGTGTATGTTGTATGTATGCATTGCATATGTGTGTGTGTGTGTATATATGTATATATATGTATATATATATGCACATATATATTCTTTTTAATCTTCTTTAAATTGTGCTATTCTTGCTTAATTTTTATTGTATGTATACATTTATTTGTACTTTTTACTCCTATTCTTCATAGTCTCTATTATGTGAAGCACTTTGAGCTGCATGCTTTGTATGAAAGGTGCTATATAAATAAAGATTATTATTATTATTATTATTATTATTGTAAGTGTGTTAGCATGCTGATGTAAGCATTTAGCTCAAAGCAGTGCTGTGCAGCCTCACAGAGCTGCTAGCTTGGCTGTAGACTCTTAGTCTTGTTGGCATGTTTTTGACATGTTGAAATTGAATAATACACTTAAAGTGACTGACTCCTCTCTGCTCGTCCAGCTGTTTGAGGTGGTGAATGCGGGCACTCTGACTGGAGGGACGCTCCACTGGGCGGAGTTTGTGCACCGTCTGGAGCAGCTCTCCTCTTTCCTGGTGCGGAGGAACGACGGCAGCAGGATGCTGAACCACGCCTCCTTCAGGGAGTGGCTGATGTGGAGAGAGGAGGGTCAGGATGACAGGTTCCTCTGCGACCCCAGGTACACTGACGGGCAGTGAGACAGTGAGAGGGGAAAAAGACTGGAAGAAAGACGGAGGTTTTCACTGAGATGTTTCTGCTTGTCTCCAGGAGCGGCCACACTCTCCTGGCCTTCTGGCTCTGCAGACAGGAGGGAAAGTTGAACCGACAGCAGACGCTAGAGCTGGGACATCACATCCTGAAGGCTCATATCTACAAGGTCAGCTCACACACACACACACACACAGTCTGCAAGTAGATCAGCATGGATTGGACCGACATGAGGAACTGTTTTGGTGCCACAGGTGGACAAGAAGGAGTGAAACCTCTCATTCAGATGACAGTGTAGAATAAGCATCTGGTCAGAGCCCTGGATTAGTACACGTCGTGGATGTTTTTTTTTTTACACAAATTGATGTGGAACAAACAGCTGTTTTACGGTGAGACAGCTCACACCGTTACTTCATGTTTGTGAGTGTCTGATGAGTGGTGCAAACGTTTGTCTGGCGCCGTGATCTGTCCATTGGTGACAGCTGACAGAGGTGCTGGCTGATGCTTTGGATGGAAAATGCATCACATTGTTACACGTGTAGCTTTTCAGAGAAGAGTGACGTGTGCAGAGTCTCTATTCATGATCATATATCATGATTACTGTGTAATTAACACTTCATTTTATCCTTCCAATTTAGCTTTTATAAGGATCATGTAATAATAAGTGTTTGATAATACATTATAACATGGTAGTAAGCAGATGTAAGGACATTTTGAGTGTTTATTAATGTATTTATCAATAATGGCAATAGTACTGTATTGTGTCCAGTGAATAATCAATCAGTGTATGATTGATAAAGCAATATAACATATAGGGCGAAAGGATTTTGGAAAGATATCTAATTTTAAATTTTATAGGGACTGATCATTTTTACATCATTATTCTTATTTTCATTGAAAAACATATTAAATGTCAGATTTTTGTGGCAATATGCAATGATTTGCTGATTAATAAATTTGTTGTCAGCTGTTTTGATAATCAATTAATTGGTTTGGATGTTTTTTTTAAATATCTTTGAGTTGTGGACAAAACAAGACATTTGAGGACGTCATCATGGACTTTGGGAAACACTGATCAATATTTTCTGACATTTTATGGACCCAACAACTAATTGATTAGTGGTAAAATTATTGCCAGATTGATCACTAGTTGAAAAATAAGTCTGTGTGCTCCACCTGTTTTCACGTTTGGACCTCTTTTTCAATTGACAAGATTGTGACAAGAAAGAACTAATCAATTCATCTTAAAAATAAAAATAACCCTACAACATTTTCTTAAGTCTGTAGAATCTGATATGTAGACCAGCACATCTCTGCAGCACCACAATCATTTTACAAACAAAAATTGAGGTTTATCAAATATTGCACCTCCTGTGATTTGAAAATTGCAGTAGAACATATTGTGATTTTTATTAAAAATTAATTAATTGTTCAGCCCTAGTAACATAGCTCTAATTTTCATGTTGTTGAGGTTAGTCACTGCTAGCTGCCATTTTTCAGTTGAACTCTATGTGTCATGTTAGCAAGCGAGAGCCCACAGATTTCTTATCAGTGCCAGTAATTAGTCATAGGTCATATTATTTTGACTGAAATCGTGTGTGCAATATGCTTTATAATCAGTGGGAATCATTTTTGCATCACAATTTTAATTTTCACTTAAAAAAACAAAGATAAAAATCATGATGATGTGACATTTGTTGGGGTCTGTACCAAACAAACATGATGATTTGTGGGCCAGGACATCTCTGTAGCACTACAGTACTTCATTATAATGCTGTTTTGTCACATATTTTTCCTTCATCAAAAAATGGCAGTTCATCTACTCATCTATCATCAGCACGTCTAACTATTTGTTTCTGTGGCTTCTGTTCTCATCTCCAGGGTTTGAGTAAGAAGCTTGGGGTTTCCTCCTCAGTTCTACAGGGGCTGTGGCTGTCCTACAGCACAGAGAGCCTGAGCCCTGCTGTCTCGTCGCTGCGCAACCTCTACACCCCAAACATCAAGGTAACCATACTGCAAACACACATCAAGACACACTCTGTAATACAGATGGACTGTAACTCTGCTCCTTACCTGTCCAGGTGAGCAGGTTGCTGATTATGGGCGGGGCTGATGTAGACTACCGCAGTGATGTCCTTGGCAACGCTCCCCTGCTGTGCGTCCACGCTCACCTGGGACACAGTGATGCAGTGGCGCTGCTGCTCGACCACGGAGCTCAGGTAATAAAAGAAACTATTCTTTTCAATTTTCAATTCAGTGATTGTGTCAGTTTACTGCAGTCACACCTGAGGCTTGCTGTGTTGTATTTCTAGGTGGATGCTCAGTCAAACGATGGTTTGACTGCACTGGGATTTGCCGCTGCAGCTGGACACCTGGACATCGTCACCATACTGAGTCAGCACAAAGCAAAGGTAGTCATTTCATATATGACTGATATACTATTATATAAACTGAAAGGGTAAATTCAGACAATGTCCTAACCTGATTCTCAGGTTGCACCAACAGGACACCTGGTCTTAAGCTAAGTTGGTCTTAGCATTCTAAACCTGATAGTTAATGTTGGTTGCACCATCTAGGCTTAAGCTTTCTTCTTGCTAAGACCAGGTATAAATCTTACAACTAGTCAGGAGTGGACGTAAAGTCAGAATCTAACCTGATGACTACAGATATACAGCCAAAGTCACAGATACCTTCTATTTGGTGCTGTGAACAGTCAAACAGGCCTTTACCACCAGCACTTTTGGCTGCACTGAGCCAAACTGTACGACGCAAAAGCAAAAAGTGTTTAAATAACGAAACAACAGGGACTTTCATTGTGAACTGTTTAGGGAAACTGTGTGTTCATCCCAGAGACACGTATGAATGGTTTATCCACCACTTTACAGGCGCTCGACTTGAGCCTCCTCAAGCTCGTCTTCAGTTAAAGACACACCTTTCAAGCGGGTGGCCCTGTTGTAATGAAAATGCAAACCCCTGCCGCACTGGGCTGACAGGCCGAGTCAAACCGAGGCGAGCCAGCCCAGCTGTGTGTGTGTGGTAATGAGCCAAAAGAGATGAGTTATTCAACACAACTATGTGGAAAGCAACGCAGATGGGAAATTGATCATATTCAGTCAGATACAACATCTAACATAAGAATTAAATAGCATTTGTAGAATTTGCAAGAAGGCCCAAATAATTAAGACTTTGTCAGAGATAGAGTTTCACAAAGTTCATGTTTCTCTTCACTCCCAAATTTGCTCATTTTTTAAGGGAGTCTGGGGATGTTGTGGTTACTAGTTCAAACAATGTGCTCACGAACATCCATCCATCCGTTTTATCTGGATCATTATTTATGTCTTATGTCTGTTATTTCTCTCCAAGTCACCTGCTTCTTATTTGTTTTTATGTTGGACTGCGTGGCTCTCTATGTTTTCTTGCTCTGTCTGTATAATTTTCTTCCTTCAGTGCGAGATGAAATTGCCTTTTCTTTATCTTTGCTCCTCCGTAACGTTGCTGCAAATCAGAAATGATTAACTACAAATCAGCCATACAGCAGAATATTGTTAAGACTGGGCTTAAGTCTGGTTGCTGCAGCCAATGTAAAAAGTCCATTCCAAAGACTGGTTTTAACTACAAGTGACTTAGCAGGCTTAGTAAAGACCAGCTGGTGCAACCTGGTCAGTGACTGTCTGTGTGAGATGGATTCTCATATGTTAAATGCTCCATACAGTTCAGGTGAGGGGTGGTGCCTTTTGAGTGGGCAGGAGGAGGAGCACTCATCCATAATGATGACTGTATTGGTGCATATAACAGTACAAACCAAGTCTCAAGATGGCCACAAACTGCAAAAAAAAACAACTGTGATGGAAGCAGAAAGGGTGATAGAAATGGTGCCACTCCTATTTGCCTGCCCAGCAGAGAGACTCTGTGTGGTGTGCTGGGATATTTAGAACTGGATGCACACTTTTACTTTCTCTGACTGTGTTTTCACATCATAGATACCAAAGAGGTGCATTAAAACTTTTGCTTTATGAAAACGAAACAGTCAACAAAAGAGTGGAAAGCAAACAGACAGCAGACAAGAGTACGAAGCAGCAGCACTCGGTGCAACATTGCCCACGCCCACTGTGAACCCTGCAGACACTGAACTGATGCAGACATTTGTGTTCACGCAGACAGCGCTCCCAGGTTTCTTTAGATAAGTGCAGTGCGTGTGTGAAAGGGCCTTACCTGTCTGTCGGTAGATTTTCTGCCTCTCAAGATTTGAAGTCATCATGTGCAGGATTTAGAAAATGTGTACTCTGTTGCCATCCTGTGGTTGTATCAAGAATAATGTTGCCATAGTCAGCAGCGGGACGTCACTGCCCCCTCATAACCACTGATCATTTGTAGGATTTTGTGTGTCTTCCAGTCAGGTTTGTCTCATTTTTCTACACTAATCTTTATTAACTTTCACTTTATTTTATTTATTTTGTTTTAAATGCTGTATTTTTTCTGCTTTTACCTTCAGCACTTTGTGTTGCATTTTATGCATGAATTGTGCTACATAAATAAAGTTATCACTATTGTTATTGTTACAAACAAAGATGTATGTAAGAAGAAGAATTTGAAAGATGCTACAATAATGTAAGAAGTTCAACAAATCTGAGCTTCTTAAAGGGCCAGCATGCCTTAAATAAAGGTCTTGTTGGATCGACAAACAACGTCTGAAACTCCTCCCCCAGTGCTTTTCTCACGTCAGACTTTGGGTCGTCTGTGTCCAACAACTTTTCTTTTCTTTCTTTTATTAAATATATATTTATGCAACGGAGATGTAACCATTTAGTGGAACATTTAAAACAAATTTGCAGCCATTGCCCCCACCAACCCCTACTGTATATCTGCATAAATAAATACTAATACAGACCAAAATAATACTTTGCGTTGAACTACAGATGAACAGGTTCACCAGCAAACATCGATCAAAATAAGAAGTATCCAGTTCAATACCTATAATCAATAGGCTCCATGACTTCAAGAGCAGCTCTTGGCGTCCTAAGAGTCTAAATACAACTGCTTCATAACTTTCCATGTTTGGACTTGAGTTCAATCTGAGTGATGAAGGCAGGACTGACTTCTATTGTCTCTCAATCATTCTGCATCCTGTTAGCATGGCCAGCTGGCACCACACTTTATTGTATCCAAACATCTGTAGATGTTTAGGGATAATACCCAACATGCACAGAGCTGGGTTCTTAGACAGGAACACACTGACCAGCTCATTTACAAAAGATGTTTTTCCACATAAATCTTTAACCTCGTCACAGTTGTGTAACCATTGTTCCAGACTCCTCATGACTGCACCATTACAAATGATTAAATCTCATTTTGGTATAGATTGCATTATTGTGCTTCAGTATTTTCCCTAATGTCTTTCCCCTGCACCAATTTAAGACCATCCAGTTCACTGTAAAATGAAAAAGTTGAGAAAACTCAAAAATTCAAGGCAGTTTACTTCAATAGATGTTTGAGTTTCCAGCACAACTTAAAGTCTTAAGTTTTGAATAAGTTTTACCAACTACTAATCTTTTTTTGAGATAATTTGCTTTTCTTTGTAACGTAAACTTGAATCTTTGAGATTTGGAAAACCTCAAAAATTGTATTTCAAAAACTCAAACAAAAATTTTGGGCACCCAGATAATGGCAAATAAGGTTCACAGCTCACTGACCAATATTTGAAATACTTTTTTTTTTTGAGTTTCAAAGCTGAGTTTGAATTTTATCTGAATAAAAAAAGTAAATTATCTCAAATAAAGATTACAGATAGGCAAAACTTTTTTTTTTACTTCAAAATTTAAGATCTTGAGTTGGGCTCAAAACTCAAAACTGTATTGCAGTAAGTTGCCTTGAAATTTTGGGTCTCAACTGTTTTTTTCCTCCGGTGCTGGCGTCTCTTGTAAGGACATATAAAATTGACACAGTGTCTGAGCTGGTTGCAGAAAATCAAAAGATCCCTGACATGTGCCAGCAGAATGGATGACATTGGATGTGCTGTATAGACGTGCTGCATCTCAGCGTCTTGTCTCTGTACTCAGGCGGGTCATGTGGACAGCTCGGGTCGCTGTGTGTTGGTGCACGCGGCTCAGCGCGGCCACCTCGAGGTGCTGCGCTTCCTGCTGAAGCACGCAGACTGGAGCTGCACCTCCTGCTGCGGCCAGAGGGGGGCGAGCCGGTGCCAGGCGGTGCAGCAGGCTCTGATTGCAGCAGCCAGCATGGGCCACACAGAGGTCAGCTACACACATACACACACACACACCTTTACAACATCATGTGTTACTAAATCACAATGATATTTATGATATGTTTGTAACATTTGTTGTGTGTGCGTGTGTGTAGATGCTGTCATACCTCCTGGATCTTCCAGAGGAAGACGAGCAAGATGAGGAGAGACCTGAGATCAACACACCTGACAGTCTGTGGGGGGAGACAGGTACTACAAAAACTACACCACAGCTACACAAAATACTGTTCATTCTACAGAATCACTAGTGCTTTCCTCAAAGTCAACTGAAGCAGTGACATGATCACCTAAATGACCTAATCACATCCAAATAGTTAACTAAAGATATTTAATAGGGACATTTCACATGGTCATCCTGCGCTAACGAGATGAAATGCTTATTTAATTTG
Source organism: Lutjanus erythropterus (assembly GCF_056507025.1). Taxonomy (NCBI): domain Eukaryota; kingdom Metazoa; phylum Chordata; class Actinopteri; order Lutjaniformes; family Lutjanidae; genus Lutjanus; species Lutjanus erythropterus. The sequence goes on along the minus strand of NC_139335.1, from coordinate 31,933,246 downwards.
AACGATTTGTCACATAACAGATTAGTTTGTAATATTTAGACAAAAATGTGACTCCAGAGAAGGAGAGACTCTGTTTGTTGTGTGAGCTGGATGAAATGGAGAATGAAGTTCATTTTTTGTCTTGCTGTCCTGCCTATGAGGACTTAAGGGATGTATTTTTTACTAAAATGTCCTCTATGCTGACTTCTTCTGGCCTGATGAGTATGAGAAACTTGAACTTTAAAATGGACAGTAATGTTTGAACACGGCAACTGTATTTGGTGTCTTATAAACCCATGGGAGGTATCCACTTTTTGTGCTTGACAATGAAAATAAATAGCAATGAATATAAAGATTATATAAGGAGGAATAAGGAAATCAAACAGTAAATAAGAGTGACTGTCACTGACCTCTAGTGGAGGAAACTGTACACTACAGTACAAATCTCCTCCCAAGAGCCCAGCCTCAGTTTACCAGCTTCTAAACAAATGAATCAGTCACTGTATTCGTGCTACAGAACTTCCAACTACTTTTTCTCCTTTATATCTGGAAACTCAACTTCTTACAATATATGATAGAAATGTTTCTATAGATCAGAGCAGCCCTTCAGGCTACTGTGCTCCTGCGTCATCATTCTGCCCCTTTTTAGGTGAAAACAACTGCTCTAATTTGATTGGCGGTCGATACAAATTCTTCTGTCTGTCTGTCTGTGCATAAAATGAAAACCGCATCACTGCTGAGCTACTAGGAGCCTAAATCCTTTGGGCAGTGTCTTTGCTGATCAACAGTTGGCATCATTACATAGAAAAAGTGGCAGAAATAGAGGTTGATGAGTGTCTGCCTCCATCTAAGTGGAAGAACAACTCCACCTAGTGGCCAGAGGTGGTATATCCTGACATATACAATAACATTGAATCTCCGGGTGATGTATTTCTGACATCTGTCACTTTTAAAGACACTGTTTTGCTGTTTCAGTCATCTGTCCTCTGTGGCATTATGGTAAACTAATTATATCACCAACATTAACATGTATATGAATGACACCAGTCTTCTCTTTTAGCACAGGTACTTTTAACAGCACTTGTTTTCACCCGAAATGCAGCGTGGTCGAGGGAAGTGACGTGTAGCTGCTCTGATCCACACAAGATTCAGTTCAAAGAGGGAAATCTTTCAGCTTGTTCCATGTGTCCTTGTCAAACTCATTCACAGATTCACTCTGTCTTAACCAGACAGTCATTTAATCCTTATTTCTCCAAACATTTTACAAGCAGAGGTCGATTTTCAACAAAATTCCTGTAGCAATCATAATTTATGGAACTCTTCTTCTCATTTGGTGAAAATAAGTCTACCTTAAAGTTCTAATTTATTAATTTTTTTGACATTTGTCTCTGTTTGTCTGTGTCTGTGTGTCAGCTCTGACAGCAGCGGCAGGCAGTGGCCGGCTGGCCGTCTGCAGGCTGTTGTTAGATCAGGGGGCTGCTGTTGAGCAAGGCAACAGGCGGGGCGTGGCTCCGCTCTTCAGCGCTGTCAGACGTGACCACTGGCAGGTACAGTGAACACACACACAAAGTGAACACGTTTTATTTTGACTTCTGATCCAGATATGTTAAATGTGTCCGTCTGTGTCTCTCGTTCAGGTGGTGGAGTTGTTGCTGAATCACGGGGTGGAGGTGAACATGGTCGACCAGCAGGGTCGAACAGCTCTGATGACGGCAGCCTCAGAGGGACATAAGGCCACCGCCCAGCTGCTACTAGATCATGGTAACCATGACCCCATTCCCCAAAAAGCGGGGGCGTGGTGTAAAATGCAGTACAAAGACAAGATATTTAATGTTCAGACTGATAAATTTTATTGTTTTCTGTAAATATACATTCATTCTGTGAACTGAGGACACTAATTGTTGAATTGTTGAAAGTGAAATTCTTTTTCATTCTTGCTTGATATACGACTTCAGGTGCTCAACAGTTCGCGGTCTCTGTTGTCATATTTTGTGCTTCATAATGCCCCACACATTTTCAATGGGAGACACTTAATTTAATCCCAAAGCTAAAAGCTAACCTCTGATCCTACCGTTATCTTTGACCTTAATGTACACTAAGATGAATCTCATGGCTTCCCTTTCTGTGTTTCCAGGAGCGTCTCTCGACCAGACAGACAGGGAAGGGTTAACAGCGCTGAGCTGGGCGTGTCTAAAAGGCAAGCTCCAACTGGTCAGAGAGCTGGTGGACAGAGGTGCTGCCACAACTCATGCTGACCGCAGTGGACGGACACCTCTGGATCTGGCCGCCTTCTGTGGCGACCCAGAAGTGGTGTGTGAAACAGATACAGTTGTTGTTGCCGTGTATCAGAAACAAGAAGAAAGCTGGTGACAAAGACCGCTTTGCTTTACAAATGATCAATAAATCACACTAAATGCTTCCTGTGTTTGTGTCCTTTGCCGGTGTCAGGTGCAGCACTTGGTGGATCATGGTGCGTCGGTGGAGCATGTGGACTGCAGCGGGATGCGTCCTCTGGACCGAGCGGTTGGCTGCAGAAACACCTCAGCAGTCATCGCTCTGCTCAAGAAGGGAGCCAAAATAGGTAGAAACATAACTTAGTAATGCTAGACCTCTGATTCATATTGTTTAAATTAGAGGTACAGACAGGAAATGAGAGCATGAGAGGTTTGACATGCAAGAAAGGTCACCAGCTACAATCAAGACATGGTGCCTGTAGCCATCAAATTTTCCCTCGTTCTTTCATGCCTTTTATTTTAACATTATATGAAAACAGAAAGCAGTTTTTGCAGATGTGACTCCTGAAATATGGGCAACCACAAACACAAAAGGTGGGCAATGAAAAAACAAAACACAAACAAAAAGTTACGAATGAATGGAAGCAGGAGTTTAAGTGGCACATGTAAGATATAATTCAGAGGTTCTCAACCTTTCCATGTCACGACCACCAAGAATAATCAGGTTGGTGTTTGTGACCCCAACAAAACATCCATGTTGCAGAAAGTTGGGGCGATATTTCTGAAGCCTGTCAGGAGCTCTGTTGGAAACGTCTTACCCACACCTTGAGACACAGTCTCCATTTCCTCTTCAGCCTCCTGTTGAACAGAGTCTTGAGCTTGAAGCCGTTGCTCCGTAGATGTAGAACACTTCGACTTTCACAAACACACTCAATCAAATCTAATGATGGCAGATTATATCAGTGGTACAGGCAATGTTACGTAAAAACCATACCCCAGTTTAAAATACGGCCTCATTTTCCCATCATGCCCGCCGCTAGACTGAGTACTTTAAGTTTTGTATTTTGTGTTACTTTTGGTTAGTGTTTGTGTCTGTTCAGAACATGGTGGTTTATGTTGACATTTTTGTGCTGATTAATAGTTTAAACCATCAGTGAGGTGGATGTTAAATTTCTTGGTCCCAGCTGTATTTTGCAGATTTTTGAGCACTTTTCTTATGTTGAACCTCATTAAGGAGCTGATGTCACTAAGAGCAAATTTCTGGCTCTCATTCTATGCCGCTTAGTTGGCACAATATTTTGTTTTTTTCTACCAAATATCTGCCGACCCCTGGAGATTATCTGGGGACCCCCCTGGGGGTCCAGACCTCCGAGTTGAGAACCACTAATGTAATGTACTGTGCTGTGTGCCGCCAGTTTCTGCAACTCAGAAGACTAATTCATTTTTCATCAGAAACAATGGCTTCAGGAAACACTTCCTCAGAGTTAATGGTAAAAGTGAAAGACCAGGCGTCACACTTAAAGGACACTGTGTTATTGATTATTCTGGCAATCAATCCACTATTCAGATAAGAAATACTGCACGCTCTGCAGTTTTTTCTATTAAATTACTTTTGCTTTATTTAAGAGTAATAGTGACATTTAAAGAGAAAATGAGACAGATCTCTTAAATTAACTAGTTTTTCCTTTTTTGAAAAATCTACATTTTATTGCTTTTGTTGTACTTATCAGTACCCTTATTATACTTTCTCATCACTAAATACAGACCTGAAAACTCATAAGAAGTGAAATAGGTGACATGTTCATAAACCAGTCCCCTGAAGGAGGTCGGGAGCGTCCTCTCCCAGAGGAAAAATATTGTTGACATGTAAACAAAGCATGCTGGTGCATCTTCTGTTTGTGTTTTCTGTGGACATTGCTGCTTTCACTCTTACTTGAGTACAGGGGCAAATAATTTGCCTCGAGGCTTTTTAGTAATTGAGTTACTCAGTTTTCAGCAATAATATTTAATCTGACTCCCATTATGAAAGCCAATAAGAGCATTTCTCAAAATGTTAAACCTTTAAATATTAGATGAAATTGGAGGAGGGGCGAAAACATTATTTGGTCAAGATGATGGAAAATGTGTTACTGTGTGAGAAAAGAGCATCGCTCATGTTAATTTGTGTGAAACCTAAGAATCCAAGTCTGGCTTTGTGCTTCAGCAGCGATGAGCCAAATACAAAGTGTCTCATAAATGGCCACATGGTGGCGCTGCACACATCTAAACTAATATCTAGTTCTTTCTCATCAAATGTCACTTGCTTTACTGGTAACACACTGTGGTGTGTGTGTGTGTGTGTGTGTGTGTGTGTGTGTGTGTGTGTGTGTGTGTGTGTAGGACCAGCGACCTGGGCCATGGCGACCTCTAAACCAGACATCCTGATGGTTCTGCTCAGTAAACTGGTCCAAGAAGGAGACAGACTGTACAAGGTATCACAAGCACACACAAACTCAATTGCACAAACACACACATTTAACCAGACACACACACATTTATTTGGTATTGTAACTATTCTGTGTGTGTGTGTGTGTGTGTTTGTAGCAAGGTAAAGTGCATGAAGCAGCTCATTCCTATCAGTCAGCCCTCCAGAAGTTTCCAGGAGATGAGCTGAAGACGTTCAGACAGCTCAGAGTGTGTGTGGTGCTCAACCTGTCACGCTGCCACCGCAAGATGAATGTGAGTCTCCTTCTCTTTCACTCCTACACACACAGGTACACGTCCACAGGGAGTAAATGACCCTGATTTAATTGTAACCCATGATGTGCTTTAGTTTCACGCCAAGAAAGAATGTTTTTAATTTTATTTTGTTATGAATCTCATCTCTCATGGTCTTCTGTCAGCTGTCATGATGCACAACTGTGAATTCTTTTTATTTGTTTGCAGGATTTTGGCCTTGCTGAGGAGTTTGCTACCAAGGCGCTGGAGCTGAAAGCTAAATCCTATGAGGCCTTTTATGCCAGAGCCCGTGCTAAACGCAGCCGCAGGTAACAATAACAACATAAGGACGAATGGAACAAAGTAATCTTAACCAAATCAAGAACTAAGTTACTCATTTGTGGTCCCTTACAGTAGTTATTTAACAAAAGTGTAGAAACAGACGTATGAAGCAGCTTTATAGCTACTGTATATCCCTCAGCTCTGGTGAGATTTGCACTCATTTCTGTTAAAATGGTCATTCTCAGGCAACCTTTTGTGGGTCTGGTGTTCCCTTCTAGATACGACCCTCTCTGTCTCTCTGTGGAGCTGTCAGTCAGCAGCATGATGCAGTGTTTCTCACATATAGATATAGTATATAATGTGACCCATTGTGGCTTGTTTTTCTTTTTTTTTTATCCGTCTGACACCACCCACAACCGATCTCCCCTCAGTCACCCCCTCCCTCACCTGGTCACTCTGCTGTGTGAGAGGGTTACATCTCACTCACTCTGCAGAAAAACACAGACAGGATCTCCTGTTTAACGTACAGTATATGTCTATTTATGCACTTTTGTAAAAGTTTGTAAGTGCGGCTGGTTTGTGTCGATGATATTCAGTACTGTGTTGTTTTCAGTTGTTTCGAGGCTCCATCATTAACAAGCCTGCAGCTCAGCTGCTGCTGTGAAAACTGAATCATGGGTGAAGAAAATTCAAAACCCAAGATGTGTTTTTGGGTGACTTTACCAACAAATCAGACACAGACAGGGAGAGACAAAAAATCAGAGAGAGGCGGGGTGGCACATGGCGAGCTCTGGTGTGTGTGCTGTGTGCAGGTGTAGCTCTGTGTTTTTTGGAGAGAAAGTGAAGAGAAAATCAAGGTGAGCAGATTTAAATAGTCCCGCCACAGTTAGACAGCCATTCTGTAGGAAACACTGTACCGTCTGTAAGCCTGGGTGTAGTTCATCTTATGAGTCAACACATTTGAAAACATACAGATTCAGTAAAGCAGCTGGTAGAAAGAGTCTCAGACTGAGGTGGGAACATGAACAGGCTGAGGGAATCTATCAGAAACTTGACAAATTTCTTCGTTACTTTATGTCATTGTAGCAGTCTGCAAAAACAAGTTTGGACCCTCAGTCCTCTCTCCGTCAGTTATTGCAGCACTCTGTCTTTATGCCATCTTCTGGACTCTTATTTCTGTCCTTGCTTTCGCTCTCTCGCACCATTCAGACAGTTTCATTCAGCCCTGGAGGACCTGATTGAGGCCAGCCGCCTGTGTCCATCCAACCGGGAGATCCAGCGCCTCTTGTCACGGGTCAAGGAGGAGTGTCGGCAGGTTGCACAACAACAAGACTCTCCCGCTCCTTCATCTCATCAGCTTTATCAACACAATGTGTCCGTGTCCACTAACGAGGCCAGCAGCAGAGATTCAGGCTGTCTGCAGGTGCAGGACAGGGAGGGGCTTACTGAGGAAGAGGAGGAGGAAGAGGAGGAGGAGGAGAGTTACAGGGAAGGAGATCACTCCTCCTCCTTCCACCCTCCACCTGTGGTTCAAAGTGTTGACACCTACTGCCGCCCCGGGGTGCCATCACCTTCTTCCGTCTCCCCCACTCACCTGTATCGTCACCTCCCCAGCCCCACCCACTCTCCCTCCTCCTCCTCTCCGAGTCACTCTGCGTCTCATCCTCCTCTGTCCTCCTCCTATCGCCACTTCAGCCCTCCTCCGTCCCCGATGCAGCATCAGCAGCGAGGCAGCCCAATGTCAGAAAGTATGCCTGCCTTGTCAGGAAACGGAGCTCTGCAGCACCATCCGCAGTCCATGTCAGTCCTCCACCTCTCAGATCAGAACCAGGGAGCACAGCAGCTCCACCACCTGTCCAATCAGAGGTCCTTCCAGAAGCAGAACACAGTTCAAGGCCAGTGGCACCAACGAGCCAAAGTCCAGGTTGTCAGAACCAGTCAGCCCAGTTCCGCAGCCCACTCCGGAATGATTTTGGGAAGTTCTGCCTACTCCCAGTTTGGCCAGCTGCCTCAAGAACTGGCCGAGCTGGGGGAAGGCCTAGACATGAGGCCTAGCCTGCAGGTCCAGGCTGGTCTGAGCTCTGGAGCTTCATATCCACAAGACGACATGGATGTTGACTTCGTTTGCCAGGCAAGGCCTGCAGCAGCCTATGGGAGAGAAGGAGCAGGGGACAGGGCGGTGTTAAATCGGTTCGGCCAGGCCCGTCAGATGAGCCGCAACCAATCCAAAGCAGCCTACTACCCCATGGAAGTTACTGAGGCAACGATGGGGCCTCCTGATAGCCTTCCATCATCACATGATTATCAATACCACCACCAGGGAGGGCTACGACGCCCACTTAGTGCACACCCTTCCTCCGTCTCAGCTCCTCCCCCCAGGCCTCTTGTCCACTCCCAGAGCATCAGCGTCCGTTTCTCCACCAGCAGCGGCAGCCTCGCTGGTGGGCAGCCCATTAACCATGGTCCAGGCTTCAGGACGTCCGCCTCCGTCCAGCAGATGGATCTACCATCCGATCTGACCTCTGTGGGAGAGGTTACTGGTTACCACGACGATCTCTTTCTGATCTCCTCTCCCCAGTCAGAGATGTGCATGGTAGGAGGCGGGACTTATCCTGGAGAGGCAGGCCGATCAACTAGGAACACTCCTTTCATGGGCATAATCGACAGGACAGCGAGGGTGCACCAGCAGTACCAACAACAAGCCCCTTCCAGCTCAGCGTCCTGCCTCAGCCCCTCTCGCTCCTGGGCCGTGTCTTCGGTGGACACAGTCGTCACCTCGCCTAACAAAACACCGACCAAGGAAGGAGGCTTCAGTCAACTCCAGCCGTCCTCTATTGCCTACCACAACCGCAGCAACAACAACGCCCACAATGGCCACCTCCTCCATGACAACCAGCTCGACTACTATGAGGTGGTGCCGGGCAGCGGTCATCAGAGCGAAGGCTTGGTGCAGGTCGCTAGTCAGAATCCCTCCTACCTGGATGTGAAGCTGGCTCGAACACTGCCGGTGATCCACGACAGAAAGGCAGGCCCTACCTCTCCGGTCAAACCAAAAAGACCCTTTGTAGAGTCCAATGTATAGAGAAAAATGTTAAGTCATAGACAAGGGAGGAAGGGTTATGAAGAGTGTCTAAAAAGAAACTAGTGCACTTATATATAAGATTCACTGGGGCTGTGGAATTACTAAGGCCTAGCTATGCTTGAAACGAACTGGTTTGTACAACGTCTAGTTCGTCAGACGTGCACATTCAGAGGGGCAAGACGCAATAATCGTTCAAATGGGGACTAAAGCACACACTTCCAGTCTGTGCACGAGTACATGAGAGAAGTTCCTGCCTATGTTGTCACCTCCACAAACCTGGCTAAATAGGTGTGCTTGCCAGATTGGCAGTTTTGGAAAGCATACTGACTCCTAATTTGTTCAGAAGAGATAGTTCGATATGGGAAACGTTGCCTGTTACACTTCAGGTCCGTCAATTAACCAGCCAGAGACAAAGAAAAGAACCAACGATGAAGAGACAGAGGGGAGGACCAGAGTGCTTAAATATGAGACAGCTCCTGCCATTACAAAGCACAATGAGGAGAAGGGAAATCAGAAATATAAACAAAAAAAGACGCCAGGTTGCACTAAAAAACACATCCTTCCCTCCCTGTTCATTTCTGGCTGACAGTACATTTAAAAACTAAAGTCTCTCTGAATGACCATAATGCACCGCTCTAAAGTTTTTCTGCCAAGTTCACGACTCTAGACGGTGACATCCAGTCAGACAAGAGAGACACAGAAGCACCACTATCACCTTCGTTTGCTGCTGACGCCTTTGATGAAGATTTTCATTTCAAGTTTGAAGTTCTTAAATGATACAATGACTGGAAGCCTGGATACAGTCACTGCAAGATCCAGGCCCCAAAACTTGTGCCAGTCAGATGCTGGTCAGTGACCCGGTCCCAAGCCATAGTTTGAGAAACTAGGATAATGCTGTCATTGAATAAGCACTGACTCGCTGTATATAAAACTAAAATAAGTGATATTTATCTTTTTTTTTAAGTTATATCTGTATTAAACTGTATAAATATTGTTTCTTTTAAAACTGTATATTCCTTTTTGATTTACCTTTGTATGTTTATTTGATGGTTTTTCCACACAGAACATAGAAAAGGGAACAAAAAAGAAGAGTTTTGAGTTAGCATCTCTTCCTGCTTGTGTATGGTGACATTGATCTGCAATGAACATCCTGTAAAAATGGCTTTTAAGTTTTTCTTTTTGCTTCAGGAAGAGATATTTTTGTTTTTCTATGAAGGTCTTTTCTATCATGTAGTCCTAAAGGTCCTAATTTATGCAAACCACAAGGATCCCAACTGATATACCAGGGCCTTTTTACGTTGCCATGGAAACATAGTGCTTACATGCTCTCTGAGCTGGTGACTGGCTCCTTCTATTCAACTCAGTATGAGCCAGCTAACCATTTGGGAAACCCCTCCCCCCAGCAGCAATTGTCAAATGATAGTTTAGCAACTGTAGCTAGAAGTTGGAGTTCGGTTAAGTTTTTCCAGCCTTTTCCAAAACCAAAAAGGAGAAAGGAAAGAAATGGATTTAACAGTGTTGCTGTCTATTGTGAGTTGCAGTCATCAGCATGCATGGCTAATGAGCTTAGCTTATTACCCCTTTTCCATACACATGTACTGGCTGGAATAGACCAGCTTTGACTCTGTATGTCAACTCAACATCGCAGGGATTTGTATCTCCATTACAACCTGGCTACCCGCGTGAAGGTGTGTCTTTTAACAATAGACTAGCTTAAATGAGCAGTTATAAAAGAGTGATTTTCTTATTTCGAAGCTTCTTAAAGCAGTAGAATCAGGAAATGTTGGGTTTTCATGAGAGTTAACTCAACATGACTCACATGAAACAGTAAAATAAAGCAGATGTCTGAAAGTACAAACAGCGACACAGGAGAGAAGCTAAACGCCTTTGTCTCTGCTCTCGAGAGACACAAGCTGACAGACATGAGTTGAGTATTGCAGAACATGCTTGTTTGAGGGGGAGAAGGGGAGGTCATCACGGGTTGGCCACGGTCAGGGAGACGTCACCAGGTTGGGCTCATGTTGGCCCTACTGCAGAAAGGACGTGACTCTGCACATTCAAAGTGATGGTAATACAAATCAACACGTCACAGGTTGACAGTCAAAAGTGCCAATGAAAACCCTTTATGTCTTCTTTATGTCATCAACTAGCAGGGTTTCCATGCCATGTTCTTTTAGCACAATATTGTGCATGTAGCCATCAAGATCCATTTTCCAAGATTCTCATTAAACAATTCAGCTGGAAGCATTAAAAAGACAGACAGATCATTTTGATTAGCTAGCTAGCCACAAATCGTCTAATTGACAGTTAGAAATAAGAAACTCGCTTTAGCGCTGAAATCAACAACCCATAGTTTCAATATTTTGTAAAAACTTGCAGTATAAACTGAATATCGCTGAATGCAAAGATTGACAGGCATAGCAACAGTAACAAGGGGAGGGGATTAGCTAACAGTCAGTTCCAGGGGGCTACTGTTCCAGAGGTTGCGTGACTAACAGACGGTATTCAAGAAAGTGGGGCTCAACTTTCTTTTTTTTTAGATGTATTTTATGCACATGAATGCCTGATTTTTGTACATTTCTTGTTACGTTTCTAAAGAATCAGCAGCTTGGTTTCAGAGTTGCTGATGTCGATGGAACCTATGACCTCTGACCTCTCTGTCACGGTACAGTCCCTGTGACCACTGCCCTTATTTCTTACTGCTCAGGACTTTCCAGCTGTGAGAAGACGTGGTAAGACTTAACCACTCTGGTTTACAAGCCGATTTGATGGTCAGACTGCGGGGCGAACCCAACTCTGGCCAGTTAGGATGAAGAAGTACATTATTAGCAGCTTGATTGGATGTTAAAGAGTAGTTTCAAATTACAAAGCGTGGACACAGCTTGTCATAGTGCATCAGTGTTGCTTTAAATCCTTCACGAGCTGGATGACAGAATGTGCTGTCTGTCAATAAAACAATGTGTTGTGCTGTACATGTAGGATGTAACCCCCAACCTGCTTAGGGTTGAAACAAACACTTGAGCATTCGAGCATTATTTCACCTGTTCCAGCTTGTCAGAACAGATTGAGTGTGTGTCCCTGTTAGTGGGTTTACTGTGGGCTTTTTCACTGTGTGTAACATAGGTTAATATTTAAAACCCAGGATGGTTATAACAATAAGAAGAACATCATTATTATAAACATTTAAAACAACATGAATGTGTCAGCTTGTGTGAAATTACTGACTGCTGAATTAACATTACAAAGAGGAATAAAGCTGAATGAAAGACAAATGTGTAAGTGTCAAGTCTGTGGGTGTTTTAGGGGACTGACCCTACAGGGGCCACCAATGTAGAAACACCTTAAAGGCTCATTTATACTCCCTTTACTTACAAAAATAGACATGTATGTTTTACTTTGGCATTAATGTTAAACAATATATCCACTAAAACCTTGCTGTACCCCTGTAGTTGTGTCTCGCTTGAACTACTGCATTGCCCCCATGACTACTGGTCCAATTGGTCCTTATCCGTCAGCTTTCAGAAAACATGCAAAAGTATGGACAAAATGAACATGTAGTACGGACAGAAGCCTCAGTCTGTTTCCGTATCCATATCTAATGTAGAGCATGAATAAGCCTTAAAGGTGCATTATGTTTATCTGTCATTTTGGGGGCAGTGGAACAAGTGGTTAGCAAAATACAAACATATCATCCCTTCATAAACTTGTCACAAAGTTCCACGGCCCAGTGTTACAGAGCAAACGTAGTTTAAGTCTCATTTCTGGCAGATGGAAGGTCCAGTATCCACTCTCCTTCTAGTATTTTTGGCAGTGGTCAAGAAGTACTTGGATCATTTACACAAGTAAAAAAGTACATAAAACTCTTAAGCATTATCTGAAAAATATACTAATAGTACTGAAAGTAAATGTAGCTATACAGAATCACTTCTTAAATGACATGTTCAGAAAAATGAAAAACTTAAGAGGTGTTTTGATTCCATCCATGGTTGATGTAAAGACAAAGTTGAAACAGTTTTGAAAAGGGCAGGCACTTTAAAAGAAGCACTTCGCAGGTGATTGGATAAACCATCTGACTATCATGTCTAACATGGGCTAACTTCAACCAATCAGAACAAAGCTTTCAGTGTTGTTCTTTGCTCTTCTTTCAGTGAAGAAATACTCTCCAGTTCTGATATAACTGATGCTAACCTTTGCCTAGCCTTCTTGCTGTTGTCACACTTAAAACCACGTCAATACCTGCCAGTAGTTGTGAATCCAGCTGCCTCACAAGGTAAACAAACTTATGCAGGGTGACCGCCCAAAGTTCCCATGGTCTGTTATTACAAAACCCCAAAAGTCTGAAAAATGCCCTCTGCTACAGACGGAGTGTTATTGATTTTCTCATATTTCTCAGTAAGAAAGCTTCAAAATGTCAAAGCATTCTTTAATGTTACAGTTGATTGAGGTGCAGCTAATTTTAACTATACTTAAATATACTCTGACAGGAAGTTTCTAATATTAAAAAAAATGCTGGTTATATGTATGTAAAATCTTGCCTGCAAATGTGCAAAGCAACCAGTAATTACAGCTGTCAGATAAATCAAGTGGAGTAAAAAGCAGGATATAATGGAATGTAGTGGAGGCAGAAAGAAGCAGAAAATGGAAATTCTGGTTAACTACAGAACTTGTGTCATGTTATTGGCTCTGGTTCTCAGAAAGTGCATCAGTGGGGCTTTCAAACAGAAACGTTGTGTTATAATTACTTTTGAATAAATAGATATTTACATTTGGCATCTAGGATTGTATCAGAATGTTAAATCACATGAACAAAAAAAACTGCTGTTTCACACATTTGTTTATTTCAGGTTGTCCCAGTGAGATGGAGACTTCCCTCTGAAAGACGACACTGTCAAAGACAAACAACATCAGTAAAAGCTTTGTGTTAGGCACTAGTGCTGAGTCCTGCAATGAAACAAAACACAGCTACATGTTGTTTATTTGCTTAAACACATTCAAAGATATGAATTTAACAGCTGCAGGTAAAAATGCATCAAGTAACCAAACTCAAATAACACACATCTGAACACACACTGAACATGACAGTCCATACAATAATACAGCTCACTAACAGACAAATGAGATACATTTTGTTTATGCATTATGTTTTATGGACTAACTGGGCCTCTCATATGGATCCAGGACAAGTAGAGATTCTGTGGGACATCAGATAAAAGGACAGACTTAACTAATTATTACCATTGTGACCAACAAATGTAGTGTGATGTGATTCCTTTGACAAAAGCATGTATCAATTGTATCAATTTCTAATTATGTTCAGTGATTAATCCATAACATTGAAATTTTCTATGGCAGATATGGGTGTTTCCAAATGTAATGTGAGCACAGTGTGTGGCATCAGATTGACCTTTGGCGTGTATCAAAGCCAAACTGTTTGTTTTACATTTAATATTCAGTATCTGTCCAATCAGATTTACTTAAATGACACAGCTACCCAGAGCGCACATGAACAACAAATGAATTAAACTGGAGAGAAAAACTGTGCCAAAAATGCTCAACATACACAAAACATAATAATAATAATACTTATATAGAGAGCAGCAGAAAACACGCAGTTTTGATTAGATACGTATCAAACACAGTGAAATTCCAGCTGCACTACACTTGGCACACCTTATTTTCCAAACACTTAAGGTCCTGGATTAAAACGATTAAAGTCATTAACTGTGATACGAAGTGTAACTTGCAGGTTGGAGCCCCAGTGAATCAATGATATAGTAACTTGATTTTCAAAAAAATATATATACATATATATACACACTACAGTGACTTCTGAAGCCGTTTTTACTCCCACTTCTAAAAACGACAAACCAGAAGTGACGTAGATCGAGGCAGACGGGCCAAATTAGATCAGAATTAACATGAATAAATATGGATCCCAATGCTGGTTTTGACTGATAAGGTTGTAAATGATTATACATATGCACATGGTGGACCGCAAGCTCATGATTATGAGCCAGAGAGACCAGGAGCAGAACAGGGTGAGGAGACATAACGTCACAGGAGAGAAATCCAGTTGTGGTGTGAGGAGAGTCAGTGGAGAACTGGGGAGGTGTCTGTTAGCTAACAGCTAATCCTAACAGCTCATGTTGAAATATCAGCTTTTATCCATAAATCCACACACAGCAGCAAAGAGAGAAAGGGGGGGGGGGGGGGGGGGGGGGGGCGGGGGTGAATGATAGTTTCCTGATAAACTTTTTTTGTGTTAGGTGCTTGTCTAGTCACTGAAAGTGAGATGCACTGTAAAACCAGCTAAAAATACCAACTCACTGAAAGACAATGCTCAGACTCAATACCACCTACTTCTGCACGTAGGTCAGAGGCAGATTCAGGCACAACCACTTCCTCTTCTTACATAATACGACACAACATTGCAAAGAAAGTGTTTTTAAGAGCCTTGCTCAAACAAACCACCTCTTCCTCTGATTTTTTTTTGTTATTATGTCCAAAGTCCGAAGTTACATATAAACCTCATTAGGACATTTAACCTGCAAGTTACACTTTAACGGGAAGAATGCCACTCCAGATGTGAGAAATACTGATGCTAGTATATCGATTTTGATGGGACTGTTGTTGGTGTCAGAATTTAGTGAATCTGTGTATTTTGTCAATCCAGGTTTCAGAAGTCAGAATCACTCGCTCATGTCAGCTGTCAGAATCAGCCTTATTCTCAAAGCGTGTACACGTACAAGGAATGTGACTCTTATCGCTCTAAATGCACAAAAACAGGATTAGAAAAGTAAGTAATGGTATTTTCTAAGATCAGCCTTGTTTGCTTACTTGTAACTCCCAGAAACTCCTTTTTTCCTTCTAAACCTCATCCTTTGTGTGGATATTCCTATTAAAAATGCTGCTGTGGATCATGTAAAACATGCCGTTTCTTCTCAACCATGTTAATTAATCTCTCATCCTCCCTTTGACTGCTTTGATGAGGAGAAACAGAAACGTCATGAATGACACATCAAGTTTAACCAGGTAAAATTTGTTGGAGGTGTGAGATATATCACTGTAACAGAACCACGCCAAGCAATTTTTCAAGCGTAGCAATCAACTGTTCGCTCACATTGCTTCTAGTTAGGAAGCAGTGTGAGGTGGACAGAACACAGTATAGTGAAGACAAAGCTGGAATTTGATACCGATCTATTAGAATATGTTTGCATCGTCCCAGACACCAACTTCTAGTGCTAACATCTGGCCAGTGTGCAGGACTGCTTTAGTCAATTCTGCTATTTGACCTCATGGCTACAACAAAGTCTCGGTTTGAAAGGTTTGAGCCTTTCCTTTTGTGTAAAATCTGTTGCTTGAGTCTCTGTTTAGGTTAGGCTTGGCGGTTTGAGGGGGGCTTTAATATCAGTGAACCAGGTCTGGCTCTGAGTGCACTTGAGCCCAACATCCATTTCGTTTCATTAGTGTGAACACTGCCTACTGTACTCGGGCACAGTTTGTTGATCCGCCGCTGGATCCACCTGAAGAGGTGGTTTTGATCACGGTTCATGTGTACTCGGCTATGATCCGATCAACAACTAATCAACAAATTGTCTGTTGGGCAGATACCTGATGAAGACGACCTGGCACAATGTTTGTGCACTGTAAATAAAATTAGTTGAGACAACTTAGAATTTCAAGGAAATGCACTGCAATAGATTTTTGAGTTTTGAGCCTCTTAAGTTTTGAAATAAACAAAAAAAAAAGTTTTGCTGACCTGTAATTTTTAGTTGAGATAATTTACTTTTCTTCTCTAGATAAACTTGAATGTTTGATTTTTAGAAACTAAAGCTGCAAACCTGATTTGTTTTTTGTAGTGCCTGATATATTAAATAGTTTTATTAGAAAATAATAAGATTTAAACATTTATTTTTAATTCAGTGAAAGAATTCAAAGCTTTAAATTTATCTAAGGAAGAAAAGTAAATTATCTCAACAAAAGATCAGTAGTTGGTAAAACTCTTTCAAAGTTTTTTGAAATTTTGAGTTCTCTTAACTGTTTCATTTTTACATTGTCAATGTTGCTATGAGTGTGCAGGCCTTTCTCTTGTTTTTGCCACGGATGTTAAGCAATACATCCACAAGAGGGCGCTGCTCAGAGTCAAAAGTTACCCCCAGAGAGAAGAGGAAGAGCCAAGAGTTTCTGACAACATCAAATATGGTGACGCTGGAGGAGGTTACAATAATGAACCTCTTGAGAAAGGAGCAATAGCGGAGGCAGCGTTGTAGACAGTGACGGTCTGCGCAACCGTTAAATACATCACGATACATTTCTGCTCTGTTTCATCTGTATCCCTAAGCTTTCATAAAAGGAGCACAGATCTGGATGAGATGAACGCAGAGTACAGACAGAAGGCTCCTTTAGTAAAACAGAAATGATCCTTGAAGCTGCATTTCTACTTCTGCGTTAAGAGGCTACACTGTACGCACACTGCCACTGTAGATACGATTAGGGGGACATTTGTCTCCTCAGAAATGTACAGGGCTACAGAGATATCATGCAGACACATCGAGAACTGTGATTGGTCAGCTTGAGCTGCTTGTGTTCCTGCTTAAGGCCGAATTAAATCAGGATGTGCGATACTATTTTCCTTTTACTGGAAAGAACATTTGCTGGGTTTCTCCCATTAATCATCCAAAATAAAAGAAGTCTGAATAAATTATTTTGGGCTAAAGTTCCTTCCTGTCCACCATTTTATGGACGTCACTTATCAAACCTAACTTTTGAAAACCGTCTTTTCTGACATTGTAACTAGGTATTAATAGAGACTGGTAGCACAGCTAGTCAGTTGGCAGGACAGTGTATGTGTCCAGACGAGGGGGAGACGTCAGATGTCTGTCTCAGGTCAGGGCGTGGTGGGTGACCCTCCCTCAGTCAGGGTCTTAAAGTGGACAGACAGAGACTCTTCCTCTGGGTTCGGTGGACGTCTGTACTCCTCCCTGGTGATCAAGTAGCCCAGCAGCACCCCGAAACACATCAGCAGGATCCCCAAGACGTTGGCCAGCACCCCCTCTGGTGTGAACTGAGAGTAGGTCGGCCTGGGCCCAGAAAGAGAGACAGAAAGACAGACAGATTAGATACAAATGGATACAAGATAGATGGAAACAGACAGAAATAGAAAAGGACGAAGATACATGTGCACAGATACAGTGTAAGACGTAAATGAGATAAATGAGTTGAATGTAGAACAGATAGATTTGTAGACATGAAGTATTTCTACATCTTTGATCGTGGATCTGTGGTGGCTGGATGGTGTTAACCAAACATTTCAATTTTTTTTCAAAATAAAAACTTAAGTAGATGGATTGGAACAACAATTTTCTTCAATTTTTTTTCATTGTTTGTAATTTTATCTCATCAGTATCAGCCCTGCTGTTTATTGATCAGACCTGTTGGTGTCAGTGAGCACACACTGACAGATGCCACTAAAGGTAGTGAACTAGCCTGTTGTTTTTTAATGATGAGAAAGTAGAGGGACAGAGGCAGACATACATGATGCTGAAGAGGAGTTTCTCCGTTATGCCGAGCAGGCTGCTCCCTATGGCCATGACCAAGAGAACCAGGCCGCAGAACACATGGATGGGGAGATACGAGGCTCGTAACCATGCCGACGCAACAGGAAACAGGAAGAACAGCAAACCCATCACCCACTAGTAGACATGAGGGGATGAAAAGTTAGTGTTGCTGTTTTAATCCTGAGTGTGTGTGTGTGTGTGTGTGTGTGTGTGTGTGTGTGTGTGTGTGTGTGTGTGTGTGTGTGTGTACCTGTATACAGAATAAGACTAATGTCGCCATGCCGCACCAGCTGTGTAGAGAGTACATGTCTGGAATCTTTGCTGCTCTGTGGAAGTCAAACACAGCTGCAAAACCTACACACACACACACACACACACACACACACACACACACACACAAATACATAATTTAGGTATCTTTGTCTCTCTCACACACTGGTATTATTTTCTTCACACATGCACATCTCTCTCTGTCTCACCTATGATGCTGATGACGAGGGCGAGTATATGAATGATGGCGTGAAGCAGCTTTACGTTCCTCTTTGCCTCATTTCGAAATACTCTGTAGACCAGGATGGCTGGAAAAAGACAGAAGTAGGACAGAGACACAGCGTCCTTCATCAGGCATAAGCAACACGTCTTTATATGAAAGTCACAAACTGGAACAACCAATAAAAAATGGGAACTAAGTCTCAACACACCCAAGACAACTACCATGTTAATAATTTATAAAAAACATCCTTAATATTAGAAAACTGGACAAATAATAAATGTCAGAGACTGTAGAATATGAATTAAAATCTGAAAAATAAAAGTTTCATAAAAGAATTTCTAGGCAAAATAAATTGAGTTACATCAACATGGTCCTAAAATAAGGGCTATAGGACAGTCTGATCAGACAATAAGCAGTCAAGTATTTCTAAGCACAATGGGAATATCTTCATAAAGAACAAACAAGAAAACAAATGTTCAAAAAGACATGGACAAGAGAATCAATTACAGTTAATGAAAAATTAGGTATATGCTAATTTAACACAAAATAATTCAAATGAGCACTTTCAAGTAAATAGCAGAAGACTCTCAAGGCACATGACTTACAAACAATTCGGGCTCAGAGTCGAGTTGAGACTTTAGACTCGACTTGCCTGACCTGACTTGGGACTGAGTACAAAGATTTGACTTACTTTGTCGCTGTCAGGTGAAGACCATGTATCTCCATAGTCTGTCATTTTTATTTATTTATTTTTTTAATGCTATTGGTGAGTCTTTTAAGTCTGGTTTACAAATATTTAAATGAAAAGCATTTTAAAGAGAGCTACCAACTCTAATTATTTTAAAAACACAGGTTTCCTCTTTCATTTCCTGAAAAGTAAAGGGAACCATGAAATACTAACATGATGAAAAAATGATACCAAACAGAATTTTGCACAAAAACTACAAGCTGGTCGACAAACAATGAACTGCAGTCTGCAAAACATGCAGGTCAAAAATAACAGATGAAGACGCAACAACCTCCAACTCAACATCTGAAGTTGCACAAAGAACAGCGAGTCAAAACTAATATGATAACATAATTAGGGACTAGCAAGCTAATGCTTAGCTAATGTTAGCTTAACAGCAGCGTAACTTTGTAAATCAGTGAGACTGACTTGTTCAGACTTGAGACCTCACTCAGGACTTGTGGGTTTTTCCAAATATTTAACCAATGAAAAGTGTTAAGTAACAACTTTTCCATTTCTTGAAATGAACAGTTTTTGACACACAAGCTGTCTGCCTGACAACAACAGCTTGTAACCTGCAAAACAGTGACTTGGTCCTCCCTCTGGTAAATAGTGTAATATTTCACAACATATGGCCAATATCTTTAATACACTAATATTGAAAACAATTGTAAAAACAATGGAAAGAATTGTGTCAGGACATATCAAGTAAACAGCCTCATAAAAACTATATATGAGGCCAAGAAATGATCTATATATGACATAATAAATGTTTTTCATTTATCTTAGTTTTTAGCTTATAAGTAGACTCAGTATTCTGACATAATGTTATGGGGTCTGTTTATTCATTGTATTGGAGAGCACTTATGTGTGTGCTTGTTGATTTTAATGATGATTGTTTTGTGCTGTTGGATTATTTAACTTTGTTTAACTCATTTCTATCACTTATGAATTCTTTTTATTATTTTTTGTTAAACGTTTGTTGATGCCCATATTCTGTGCCTGAGGACCCCCTTAAAAAGATGAGATGGAGCATCTTAAGGGGTTCATCCTAATGAAAAAACATATCAAACAAGGAAAAATACACCATAGTATAATAAGTACAATAAATAACAAATAATTCAGGTCAAATTTCAAAATGGTGTGATTTAAATATATACACGTCTAAATACAGTATATGAACATATAAGAGAGGTATTGTGTGATGATTACAGTTCATTTAGAGATGTTCTACCAGGCCTACAGAGAAGGACATGAAGATCATGCAGAAGCTGAGCCTTCAGCTGTACTTTCTTTTACTGGAGCAAAAGATTGAAGTCGACACAATTGACTAATTGTGTTCAGTCTAAAGCCTTTGTAGCCTCCTGTGCCAGCAGCTTCATACCAGTGGCACTAAGCAGCTTCACAGATTGTTAAATGCACAGTGCCATATGCTGTTTGCAAAGCAAACATGAAGACCACAGTGTGTCTGATTACAAAAAAGTGATCACATGACAATAACGTGTGAGGTTTTTAGAAAGGCTCTGTTCTCCTCGTCCACTCTACAAAATCATACTCCATACTAGTGTGGACGTGGCCTGAAGCAACAAAAGCAAACCTAATCACAGTGAATCAGCTCTGGGGTGTGTGTGTGTTTGTGTGTGTTTGTGTGTGTTTGTCTGAACCCTCCCTTGGGTGTTTCCATCTTTTACTGCCCCCCCCCCCCCCCCATCAACCCCTTCTAATGTCCAGCTGACCTTTGCTTCTATTGCTCTAATTGAATGCAGCTCTGTAACAGACAGCTGTGAACCAGTTGAACTAATCTGGTTACTGTCATTACCCAAAGTACCCAGGTCTGCAGGCGCGAAGCAGAGATGAGGAAAAACAGCGACATCTCACTTTGTCTTTATTTCTGGGACCACAGACATCATCGGGACTGGCTGCAGTGTGAGCAGACAGCAGGAATACATCACGCAGCAACAATTAGGACTACAGTGACAGTTTACGATTTTAAACACGTTGTTCTTTGAAGAACATCAGCAACAGATCAGCTGTGGAGGTTTTTATCAGGACACATAAAATGAGTGACAGTTTTGAAATTTAACTTGGTTTCATGCTCTGTTTGCTGCTGCTGCTGTGAAATCTGGGGTTTTTACATTTGAAAACTGGTCACCATTCACTTCCATTGTTTGGGAGATTCTGCAACACTGTTTTCCTCCAGCAGTGATTTGTGGACTAACAAAATAAACCCAGCCCTCAATCCGCATGAGGGTGAGTAGATAATGACTGAATTTTCATTTTTGGGTGAACTATCCCTTTAATCCTGTGTCTTTACCTCCTAAGTTACTAGTTCATCCTCGTCGTTTACCTGTACTCCCACTGTTTTCTTGTGGATTTTTGCTTTTTGTTTTTTATTTCTGCGTGGTCTCTTTTGGATTTGGACTTTTTGATTGTCTTTGTTTCACCTTTTGCCATCCCTGTAAGATTTTTGTGTTTGGTTTTCATATTAAACTTCTGAAGTCTGCATTTGGCTCCAAACCTGTATTTCTTGGATGGTGACACATACATGAATTACATGTGGCACTTCGTTTGTATCACATTTTTTGTTTGGATCTTTTTTTTTTCTTTAACAACAACCACCAGCATTTAAATGGCTTCATACAGCAGCAGTATAACATGGACAAAGATATATAGAGGACACCTTTTGGTTTGTATCTGAAAAAGAGGCTGCTCAGTTTGCTGACTGGCTCTTCTTGTGCCATTGGTTCCACTCCCCGCTGGGTCACTCTGTCAAAGCTTCACTGGATGTGTCCCGAAAACACACACACACACACACACACACACACACTGGCAGTTCTCTGATTCAAACCATTTCTCTGTCTGTCTGTGTAAATCAGGGTGGGTGGGGGTGGGGGTGGGATTGATGGGCATCTGGGTCCTGTTAGCTTAATGCAACAGGTCAGCAACACAGTGCTTGAGGCTAAGACACACACACTGCCAGACTGACTGGAACACAGCATCCACGTTCTGCTGATCTCTGCCTCCGGTTTCACTCGATTTACAGAACGTCATCCGAAAATGACTTAGCGTAACCATGACTACAAACTGATGTAAGACCAGCAGGGTTAATCTGAAGATAGCAGTGATGACGGCTCGCTTCCTCCAAGGACTTCAGTCTATTTGAATGTTTTTTTGCCATGCTAGTGGTGTAGCTCTGGGGATCACAATGTCTGTCTGTAAAGGTCCACCACTGAGACTGAGACATCTCAACAAGCGTTTAATGGATTGTCACGTCCTTTGGTAGGGAAATCTAACACTACCATGAGGGTCACATGTTTGGTTCAGAGTGAAATATCTATTGGATTTATTGCCAGGAAATTTGCTACAGATATCCAAGATCACTAGACGATAAATGTGAATGATTTTGGTGACCATCACAAAAGTGGTCAATCTGTGGTCAAGCTAAGAGGCTGAATAGTGCAGATGTCTGTAATAACAGCAGGACAGAGCGGAATGAACATTGTACAGATTACAGCTAAAAAGTTTGGAGAATGACTTTATGCATTTTATGGATATAGACAAAAAACGTTACAATGACATAAACGCACATGCTACTGCCTTGGTTGTCATTATGAAGTCAGATCTGAACATGCGTGGTTCTGAGGGCTGTGCCAGGAATCACAACAGTGGTTATCAACTTGCCTTGTCAACTCTGTGCATGTGCACATAAAAAGAGGTGTTTGTTGTGTCATTTGATTCTTCTTTGGTGTAAAGTGAAGCGATCATGAGCCACTAACTTAAATCAAAAATCAAGTAAATCAAAGTAGCACCACCATAAATTGTATATTGACTAAAGGACAGTATCAGAGCTCCCTAAAAGTCAATGTTGCCCTCTGAGTGTCGTGAATATTAACGACTCCATCAGTCACAAAACAGTAGTTAGTTAGTTAGTCCAAATGCTCTTTAATGCACTTTAATCTTCAAGAGGATTTGCTTAATCCAACATAATTTATCAGTGATAATGGGTACAATGATAGATAAAAATTTGACAGTTGACACTAAAACAGTGGTTCCCAAATTGGGGGGGCGGACCCCTCTGGAAAGGCAAAGAGCCCCTGCAAAGGGGGGCATGCCGGAAAAATCTTGGGAACTACTGCACTAAAATAATACAGCGTAAAGTGAAGCGATCACGAGCTGCCTACCTTTATATTACAACAAGTCGTTATAATGAAGAGCTGTGAAAAATATAAAAACTGTACCACAACAAAAAGCAACACTGCTCCTGCAAATAAGGCAGGAGAAGAAGAATGCTGGACAGAATGTGATCTTCATGCTGCTGTTTATTTCAAATCATTATCTTCATACAGTAGATTTTATCATGATGCTCTCAGTCTGACACTGTCCCATGATGACAGAGATCACTTTAGTTTTTGTCCAAATCAAAGTAAAATGAAGGTAAGTGACTGAAGATTTTCTGTGATAAATGGAACAGACCGATTCATTTTCTAATCAGTGTTCTGAGCTGTAATATCAGCAATGAAAAAAGAACTTTAAAGAGTAAATAATATTCAAAGTGGTCATTAAAGTAAATTTAAAATGTTAATATGAGCTGAAGCAAATAAAAAAAAAAAAAAAAAATGACTCTGCATCACCAAACAGAGGTTCCCATGACAGCGCGATGCTAACAGTTTGTGCTGCTGTTACACATCATCTTTAACATCTTCCTTCAGTTTATAATCTATTCTGCTCATAAAGAAGCGGCTAAAGAGCAGCGCTGATTGGGACCAGGTTATGAGTTTAACCCTGCCTTCAAACTGAACATACCTCACAAACAACATTCATAGGACAGCCCTCTGGTTTGTTGTTTGAGTAGTATAGACTTTTTTTTCTGTTGGTAAACATGAGGTTCTATTGTGGGCGGAGCTTAGGTGGAGCCAGAAACTTCCCTAAATACAAGTTTTGTTGGCTAATTTTTTAAACAATGGCTGAAGACATTTTTTCTTTCTTTGTACGATCACTCACTCTCCTGGACTGAATATACATACTTTCTACAACTGCCATAGGTTTGGGTGATTGGACAAGTATATAGACAATTGGCAAATTTTTGGGTCAGATTCTTGTCGTAATATTTTGCTGATTAAATGGTGTGCAGAGCGACAGGTACTGCTCCGGCTCAGGACGCTGCTGTTGGCCAGAGTACAATGCGCTGAGTCAGGAGAAAACAGCCTGTAGAACCAGACTGTTTTCATCTAACACGGTGAATTAAGGATTTATTTTAACTCACCCAGTGGAAACAGTGGAAAGACTGGACAGTCCAGTTCTGGTGAGTTTTTCTTCTGTCTGTTCAGTTTAAAAGTGTGTTTACACAGTTAACAAGGCAGTCAAAGTTAGAAACTTGAATTCAGGAGGTGATCGTTTTTATCTTTCTGTTCAATAATAAAAATACGAGTGGGAATATTTCCCTTCTTGACATTTTGCAGGTTAATTTTGTATATTTTGATGTTATATTAGATTTGATGTTTTAGTGTTTTTTGACTAGCAGTGGCAGCTTGTATATGAAAAAACTTTAATTCTGAGCCATTACTTCTTCAGTGCTGGTACTCAGATATCCAGAAACTAGCCTCCAATGCAATTCTCACATCTCAAGTTGCCAATAAGACTGTTAATGGTAACCACTGGCCTCAAGGACTAAATTGTCATCAGTCAATAGACAAAGGGTTCTGAGAAAGCTGCACTTTCATGGAAGCAAATGTTTAACTTAAATCACAAAAAATCTGATTTCTAAGTTCTGTAGTGGAGCTGATTTGTCTTAGAACATGGAAAGTTCCTAGGTTGACATAAGTTGACATGATGGAAGGACTTCATCAGCATGTTGTCACTGTCAGTATATTACAGTAACATAGGAATGCTTAAAGCACCACTGTGCCCAACACCTGTTCCTATAGCTGCTCACATGGCTGTAGGTTCTTAGTTCTGTCTCTCCTAAATAGCCTGACTTTCTGTTCTGTATGCAGTTTGAATTTTGCTGTGGATGTGGTGGCATAAAGTGCACCGAGAGCTCTAGTTCAGCCTGATATACAGACATTTATTTTTGCTCCAGAGAAGGCAATTTAGGTCAGTTATTTGGTTTTTCTATCACTTAAGTTTCCCTTAACTGACATATCATGCCATGAAAGACATAACACCTAGATTATGAATGTTAACTTTTCATGTAGCACCACCATAAACTGTATATTGAGAAATGGACAACATCAGAGCTCCCAAAAAGTCACTGCTGCCCTCTGGGCGCCGTGAGTATTATCGACTCTATCACTCACAAAACAACTTTAGTCCAAATGCTCTTATAAATGAGCTTTAATCTTACAGAGGATTTGCTCAATCCAACATAATTTATTAGTGATAATGGATACAATGATAAATAAAAACTTGACAGTTGACACTAAAACAGTGGTTCCCAAACTGGGGGCGGACCCCTCTAGGGGGGGCGCAGAGCCACTGCAGGGGGTGGCGTGGAAGACCAGGGGAAGACCCAGCACTGCAGTGGATACATATAAAGTGGTGATAACAGTGATAACTGGTAATAAATAACTAAATAAATAACTTAGAAATTCAGCTTTGTCCACCGAAGTAGAAGATGTCCAGAAAAATGATCTTATGTTGAAAGTACAGTTTTGTGTTCCGCTGCTCAGCGATCAGCGTAGACTCACCGTCACCGTGCAGGAAGACCAGCCCCAGCACCATGCACAGAGGGTGCAGGTTGAACTCCCGATCTGAGCCGTCCCAGGCGAAGCCCCCGCGGTAGTGTCCCATCCACACGCCGGTCAGCACCACCGACGCCAGGCCCAGCACCTGTGACGCTCCCACCAGCCACGCAAACATGGAGTGAGCAGGGCGTGGAGCAGAATCATCCATGATCTGAGAACATAAGGATTACTGAGTGCAGCTGAAGCCTTGGGCTGGACTGTTTGTTCAACAATTAAAATGAATTCAGTTAGATAGCTGAGGTAGAGAAAGACAAACACAGAGCGTCACATGGTTTCTGTAACAGAAATGAATAGATCTGCTGACTGATTTTTTTTTTTTATTTTATTTTGTAGTTGTGATGGAGTCTTTTTTTTTTTTTTTACTTCATTGCAGGTTTTCACATTACAAGTTATAAAAAATTATCATGTATTTAATTCATCCTGCCACATTTATACAGTTTTTCTTTTCAAAGACAGAATGAGGGAAATAAGATAAAGATAGAGAACGAAAGAAAAAAGAGAAACAAGGGTGTCCCCTCTGTATTTCCCGAATTATGATTTATTTATTGAAATGTTACTATTCCATTCTATCTGTTTCCTTAACCCATTTACTCCACTTCCTTATGAATACCAATTCCTCCTCATTTTTTTCAAACTTTCCATTTCTTTAATCTCTTCAACTGTTAACTTACAGGCATTAATAGATGGTGATATAACATTCATCCAGTTCTGTGTAATTTGTTTTAATGCAGCTACGTATATTATTGTGTATAAATATTTATCTCCTCCCCTCCCTATTTCTGCTGGAATGATATCTGCTATAATATTGGGTAGGGCTGCACAATGTCACAGTGTAGTTTCTGGCATTTTCAAATCGCAAAATCTGCAATATGTTCCACATATCAGATTCTACAGACTTAGAAAAACATCTTCATTTGGTACAGATTCTTGCAAACACCATAGTACTATAGTTTATAGTAGTTACACCATAGTAATTTTAATATTTTTCAGTCAAAATAAGAATAATGATGTAAAAATTATCATTACATCTATTTCAAATCATATTGCAATTGTAATATCAGTCACCTGATTAACTGTATTTTGATGTGATTTTTGGTCTTGCAAAATGAATAGTTCTTCCTTTATTCTTTTACATGCTTCTTTACAATCTTCCTTCAGAATTGTTATTGCCATGTCTGTTTCTTATTTCAGCCTTTGAGTGGAATTACATCAAACGGTCAGCCTATGGATTACCAGACACACACACACAA
Organism: Lutjanus erythropterus; assembly: GCF_056507025.1. Lineage (NCBI taxonomy): Eukaryota > Metazoa > Chordata > Actinopteri > Lutjaniformes > Lutjanidae > Lutjanus > Lutjanus erythropterus. Next base: position 31,906,202 of record NC_139335.1, on the reverse strand, counting down.
CAAACCAACGAATAACTTCTTACAGTGAAAGCACTTATTTCCAAAATGGTCCCGAGATATTAGAAGACAAGAAGCACAGACATTAAACATTAAAATCTAAACAACACAATCCTTGAAACCAAAAGCACGTCACCATAAAGGCAGTAAATGTCTAATGCCGGTGTCGTGCCCCAGTGTTCCTCCTTCCCTGTTCTGCCCTGTCTGTTCTGTCTGTGTTTGTATGTGTGGGTGTGGTCTACTTTCTGTGCTGCACACCTGTCTGCAATCAGTTTATAACCTGTCCCAGTCTGCTCACTGTCTTCATGTCACTGTATCAGCTCCTCACTAATGGCTGATGTACCTTAGTGTTCTACGAAGGTTTCTAGGTTTACCTCAGCAAAGGAACTTCTTTTCCTACGAGTGTTTCCCAGACTGTCCTGTAAATAAGAGCTGCTCAGGTACATCATAAACTGTAAGCTGAGCACACATGGATTGATGTTTTAACATATGTGTTTCCATAATCATTCTACCTCAATCTAATATTACAGCAAAGGAAGCTGTGACTACTAAACATAATCTGCTTCATCTATTTAAGCGGTCCAGATGAGACTTTAGTTCCAATAAATATGTAGCCAATAACCTAAAAAATATAAAACAGTATGAATCAGGACATAAGACACAGTCTGAGACTTGTTGGATAAATGATAAAACTAAATGTGTGAATGATTTTGTTCTCATACAAACAAAAGGTCTAATGCTCCTCTGTGGCAGTGTTCATCTCTCAGGTTCAGTCTGGGTTCAGGCTGCTACAGACTAACCACACAGTCAGAAAAAACAGATCCTCACTCAGATCCATATATTAAAAATCATGTTGAATGTAGATTAATGTTATAGATGGTTCTAGATTTTATTAGTCTACCGCCATGATAGAAATAGACAGGTTAATAATAAATGGCACATTCTCATGATGTGTTCTGCACAGAAATGTTCTCTCATAATTAATTATTACAAAATTGTTTTATGAATTTACAATAAACCTTTTAGAAGGTATACCTGAGCAAGGATCCCAGATCATTTTTTTAAAGGGATAGTTCAGATTATTTAATGAGGGGTTGTAGGAGATACTTCTCAATAGTTAGTGAATGTGCAGTAAATGTCAGCTGGCAGAGTTGGGAGGGTTACTTTAAAAATGTAATCAGATACAGTTACTAATTACCTGTTCAAAAAGTAGTCACTAATGTAATCCAAGTATCACAATATTAAAATAACTTGATTACTTTACATTACTTTTTAAAAAATATTATCTCAATATAAAATATAGTGACATTGTTTAGCATGATTGTTGCATGGCTGCAACAATTATTTTCATCACAGATTATTATTATTCTCTCAATTAATTGACTGGTTGTTCACCAGAAAATGGTGAAAAATGTTGATCAAAGTCCAAGACGATGTCCTCAAATGTCTTGTTTTATCCACAACTCAAATATACTCAGTTTACTGTCAGAGAGGAGTAAAGAAACCAGAAAATATGTGAAGCATTTTTTGATTCTTGGAGAAAATAATCAATGATGACAATAACGGTTAGTTGCAGCCCTATAAACACTATATTAGGCCAAACAATTTCCACCACATTTTATACTGAGGTAATCCAGAATTAAGGGAAAGTAATCAAGATACATTACTTTTATATTATTATGCTTAAATTACGTTACTAACACATAATTAGTAACTGTATTAGAAAACATGTTTAAAGTAACCCTTCCATTCCTGTCTTTATGTAAGTAAAAACAGAAGACGGCTACTACTTTTCCTTCCAACTTCAAATTAAGTTCCCGATGATAAAACTGGGCTGGAGCAATAATTTCAAAATAAAGTTCCTGTATGCTTGGCTGTAGAGTACATGGTCGTGAAATACACAGCAGAGAGCTCACTCAGAATTAATAAAAAAAAAAAAAAAAAGGTACGGGACCCATATGTGCTGCTTTTATCGTGTTTTCCATCAGCCAGAGAGCCACGCAGAACAAACACGACGCTGAGGCGGAACGCAGGAAGCGTCGCACGGAGTTAAACGAGGACATGAGCGCAAATGGAGCAAAAATCAAACGGATCTCCTGCCTGCTCGTCTCATTATCACAGCTTCTGCGCACAGTCATTACTACTGGTCCTACCTCACCTCAGTCAATTATCATCCAGACGCATCCCAGCGCTGTAACCACTGACACACCGACACAACTACAGGCACATTACAGGGAGTTAAGAGGGAAACGACAGGCTGTCAGCTGTCACCTGTTACCTGGCCAGCTGCATGACTCTCCACTATATTTAACTCTGAGGGTATGATGCCACCTGAGCTCTGAAAGGTGATGGTAACACTGGGAAGGCGGCAGTTTCCATGTGAGAAAACGAGTGGGGATAATAAAGAGCTGATGGTGAGGAATACTCACTGCGCTGCAGGCTGCGCTCCGTTCCGCTCCGCTCTGCTGAGGAAGTCCTGGAGTCTACTCACAGATCCGCCTTCCTCCTCCCCCTGCCTAACCCTCACCCTGCACAGGCGTGTGTGTGTGTGTGTGTGTGTGTGTGTGTGTGTGTGTGTGTGTGTGTGTGTGTTTTGGATACCCTCCTAAGCCCAACCCATGTGACAGCAGGACTGCGAGGAAATAACAAAACGCACTGTAATACTACCACCAACACCACTGTTATTATCAGTATTATTACATTAGACTCCTATTATGTTCCTACTTTGTTATATAAAAATACTTTCTTGCAGTCAAACTCAAATATAAATCAAATAAAATACAATAAGATAAAATAAATACTTGAAACACCAGTGATAAATCTAATAATGAACACTGAATTTGGCTCGTCACTATAACGTCAAAAAACGTCACAAGAACATCAGTAGAGAGGGGGGTTGAGGGTGGACTAGCGGATTGATGACTAACACACTCCAGTGTAAAGGTCTGTTGCCTTGACAACACTGGGAGGAGGTGTGTTTGTGTGTGTGTGTGTGTGGGGGGGGGGGGTGATGGAGGATGGAGCAGAGGACAAGGAAGAGGATGGGAGTATCAGTCAGTGAATCAGAGCTGCTCATTAGAGGCAGACGAGGCAAATCAGCAACTGGATTAATGTGCTTAACACTTATACAATACCTATGACTTTATACTAGAGCTGCAGCGACTTATCAATGAACGCCAGCTAATAAATGAACTGAGTTTCTATTTGCACCTGAGTGAGAACAGGCACACAGTTGTGGTGAATAGACTAGGAAACCTGAGTCTAGTGAGGTCACTGTTTAGACTTGGTTGACTTGGTTTAGGTTTAGGCAAGAAATCTACTTGGTTAGGCTTAAACAACAAAACTACTTGGTTAGGTTTAGGCAACAAAACTACCTGGCAGGGTTAGGAAAATACCGTGGTTTGTGTTTGCCTTGCAGGTGAAAATAACCACAATTACTTGGCTTTGTACACCTGGATGCTTGTCTCTGCCATGCCATGCCAGGCTATGTATACTCAGGTGTAAGTAGCCTCAAACCTTTTCCATTTTGGGTGCAAAGAGCACCAGCCTTAATTTAATCAACAACTATTTTGATAACTGATTCATTGTTTTGTGTATTTCTTTTTAGGGAAAACAATGTCCAAATTCAGATTTCAGATTCTCAAATGTGAATAATTCCTGGTTTCTTTTCTCTTCTAGGACAGTAAACTGAATAACTTTGGGTTGTGGACAAAACAAGACATTTGAGGGCGTCATCTTGGGCTTTGGGAAATATGTTTCATTATTTATGACTGGCATACAGAGCCAGTCCTGACCTCCATGGGGCCCTGAGCAGAATTCTACTAAAGTGGTCCTCCAGACCAGAACAGAATGAAATACAAAAAGACAGTATTTACTGAATAGAATATTGTGTGTGTATAATCATAAGATTCGTGAATATTGACATTATATATTCTAAAAATTATTATTGATGTTAAATTATCAGTCAGTCCACATTTACATCAAGTACTGTACTTGAGTTCCATTTTATCCAACATTATGTGTCGACACTACATCCCAGAGACAAACACTGTACTTTTTAATCCACAAAGTCTGTTTCCTGACTTTTTAGAGATACATGGTTCTCACAAGACAGTGACAGATGTTTGATGCTCTTATAGACCATGATGCATCGCTGTAAATTAAACCAGCCAAAAGTGGCATATAAAGTAGCCAAAATGAGCTCAACCTTAAACATCTACAGCAGTAAACAGCAGTAACATTTATGCAATATTAATCCATAAACATCAGACATAATAACACAGACAGGGAACATTTTACTGCAACATGAATACTTTTACTTTAAATACATTTATCTGATAATATTTACATACTTTTACTTCAGTAAGATTTTCTGAATGCAGGACTTAACATGTAGAGAAGTAGTTTTAGATGTGATATTTCTACTTTTGCATTAGTTTGTCTCTGCATCTACAAATGCAAGTTAAGACTCTACAATGCAATGAGAAAGATGCATATCAACAACATCCAGAAACACTGCAGACTTGTACTGCACACCTAGACTTGTGCTGTACTCAGTTGAATATATGTCACAAGGATTTTGCAAATCATTGCATTTTGGTTGCATTTATATTTTGCATAACGTCACAATTTTTGTCATTTAGGTTTTTATTATACTTTGTGTAAAATAAATTTGGTAAACTTGTATATTAATATGTGTGGACTGTATGCCAATCATCCACTGTATACATTCATTACCATGAGGCTTCTTTATATCTAAGTATGTATTGTGTATTTTTGTCTGAACAGTTTTCTTATTTGGACTGTCCTTTCTGTCCATTAAACTGAGCTCTGCCCATGCCAATCATCATATTTGAATTTGTTCTAATTTATTTATTTTTATGTGAAATCTGAATCTTCACAATAACCAGTCACTACAGGTTTGAATTCAGTGGAGTAAATAGTGCAATATTTCAATCTAAATGTAGTGAAGTAGATATGAAGAAGGAAAAAAATGTTGTTCCTGAATGCAATAAGTGAGTCCATTTCCTCCAGTGAAGTCTTCTTTGGAAGGGCAGTTGAGGTAAGTGAGTCATACAGTCATGACTGTCAGATAACATCCATGTATCCCCCCTTCCTCTCCTCTGGAGGGAGCTGCAGTCTTGGATAAGTGAGCTCATGATCAGGCTGAAGTGCAGCATTTCTTGCAGCAGCGGGATCAGTGGTGCTCACCCTGGGGTCTGGGGACCTGGTGAGGGACTTGAGGGTCTCAGAGGGCAACGCGGGAAGATGGAGCATTATGGAGGAGCTTCCTTTCGCCATCAGATGTTCGTCTAAAGTCTCCGTAGGTCAAACCGCTGTTTTCATTAGATGTCTGAAAATGTGCTGCTGCACTGTGATCTGTGTGTGTGTGTGTGTGTGTGTGTGTGTGTGTGTGTGCGTGTGTCTTACTTTAACTCAGTAGGTGAAAAGAGAGCAGTTGTCAAGGGTAGCTTCATTAATGTCAGAAACTGGTGGCTGCAGCTGCATGTGTGTGTATATGTGTGTGTGTGTGTGTGTGTGTGTGTGTGTGTGTGTGTGTGTGTGTGTGTGCTCTTTTTCTGTCTGACATTTCTGATTTCTCCTGTGACTCACAGGAGGCTGACTCACCACTGCTCCTTTTGCAGTGTGTGTGAGTTTCTGTGTGTGTGTGTGTGTGTGTGTGTGTGTGTGTGTGTGCTATATATTGACGTTGATAGTCGTTCATCTTCTCTCTCTCTGTCCATCTTTTATTGTAATATAACTTTTAATGGCATAAGTGAGCCCATTCTTCTCGCCTTCTTTTCAGTGTAATAAGGACGTCTCTGGCCCTCCTTCAGTATGACTGGACACATTTCTACCTGTGTGGGTTTGAACCTGTGACGCTTCTATTAGTCTGAGATTTTACATCCACCCACTGGTGCAGCATGAGGTCACAATTAAAGAAACACTGATCTCAGGATGCAACAGAAATGGTGCGAATTCTGTGAATTTCCAATCACCTGAAACCAGTTAGCCTTTGGCGACCGTACCAGAAACCCAGGAAAAGCTGTCTCTCTGTCTGATTTGTCTTGTTACTTCTTTTACGTTGTTTTTGTCTATTTCCATCTTTTATATTGATTTCATCTTGTTACTTTTACACCATTGTTGTCTTTTTACTGCAATTTTCTCGTTACATATTTTATGTATTCTTTATCTTGCTTGTTACGTTGTTTTTTGGTCTTGTTATGAATTTGACATTATTCTCATTTACTTCCATCTTTTATATTGTTTTTCGTCTTGTTATGTTTATGCTGTTTTTGTTGTGTTATGTCTTTTATGTCTTTTCCATTTTGTTGTGTCTTTTCTGCATTTGAACGTTGAAATGTATGTTTGTCATTAGAAACATGGAGAAAGGACCATGCTGTTGCTTGCTAGTTAAGTAATGCATTTTAGCTCTGTGCTGCTAAAAATTGAAAACGGATTGATTGGTGAATGTCAAGATATTGGTTGGTTCAACACGCCATATTTTATTTTACAGGAAGAAAATGTGGTTAGAGTTTGAAATAAGAGAGTAGAGAAACAGATTTATTTTTCTATTTATTGTTTTAAAGCATATATTGTTTAATACTAGGCTGTATCCAGAATGTGATCAGGAATTGGTTAAAAGTACATTTTCCTTTCATCTAGACTTTGATCTGAACAAACAAAAAAAAAAAAAAAAAAAAAAAAAAAAAAAAAAAAAAAAATACACCAAAGTGTAAAAAAGATGAATTATTAATTCATTTATTATTTTTTATTTATTCATTATTAATTATTACTTTCATTTTTTTAGTATTTAATTGTAATGTGATTATAGTCCCCTTTAATATCATTCTGATAGCATCAATTTAAAGTGAAGATGTAATAACATACAACAAACAAAAAATCAATTACCTCCTCATATCAAAATCCAGGCAGGATTTCTTCTTGACACCCACCATCAATCAGTCTTCCATTTTTAGTGGCACAGAGCTAAGATTCATTAGTTAGCTAGTTAGCAACTGAATGGTGTGTTCTCACATTTGTTACTACACACCTTTTCAGTGTTTGAATCAAATTCTCAAAACATTCAAACGTTATGTCCTGCCTGACTATCCTGTTTCATTCAGAAATAGGTCAAGGAATCTAGATATTCTTGAAAGGCTGTTTCATCTGTGTTTTTTGAACTTACTATAACCATTTTTTTAGGCCACTTCGGAGCAGAGAAGCAAGATATAAAAGTAACACTAGTGCACTTTCTCCATTCAAGTTCTAATGATGAATGCATTAGCAATGAGCTGCCTGTTCACAGCTGACAAGGAGCAACATTTGTTAACATTTGTTTGGAGTCATTATTCTGTCTCCCTGATTAATGAAAGTCAAACGTTCACTCTTGTAGCTCTGTTTTTGAACTCCACCAACTCTTGAGGGAAATATCTGTCTCATTAGCTGCTAAATGCTCCTTCATGATGACTAGCTAGTTGCTAACTTTGTCCGTCTGCAATTTGGTGACTGGGGACGGTTGCAAAACTATTTGCATTTTCCTCAGTCACTCAGAGACTATTTGGACTAGACTTACAAATCCTTATATTAAAATATAGTAAACTATATTAAACTTATATTAAACATCTGTCTGCTAATTACTCATAACATTTGAAGATGATTGCATATTGTTCATAGTATTTATTTGAATGAAAGAAGTCAGATGTTGCAACTGACCCCAACCACGGGGACAGACGTACCATTTTTTATTAATTACTTACAATCACAAATCAGTGTAAAATTAAATTTCACTAATCAGCTTTTGCTTTTTGTCTTCAGTATAACCACTATATTCTGACAATATGCACTTTTTTACAATAATACCATAGTATCATTTATCTACACAATATTATAATATTAGTTATTTATTTAGTATTTATTTATCAAATATCATTGGTTGAGTTGTTTGTCAATGTGCAGATGTTACAGATGCTATTCTCTCTAAATTTCAGTGTGAGATAGGAAGAATGGAACAATTTAACGCAACAAACTTTTATTAAACATTTATGTATTGAACAGTGTGTCAACACTCGAGCGCGTTTCTGACTGGACTTGATGCAACTGTCCCCCTGTTGCAAACGTCCCCAGTCTAGCCTGGAAAAAACTCAAAAACAGTAATGTTGCAGCCCACTAAATCAATATATTAAGCTGAACTACAGAGTAAACAAAGGTCTCATGCTCTTAAAGGTTAAAAGGGGCTTCCCTTTAAACTCAGCACGATGTGTAGGTGTAACACATGATTTATTTAGCATTAAGCAGTATTTATATGGTATATTATTTTTGGCTTTATTTGACTTAATTTCATGAATGTTCTGAGATCAACCAGCAATGGAAAGCAGAAGAAGAAAAGGAGGAGGAGACGAGAAAGCATTACCAGGGTAATGGGATACAATGGAATGACCTTTGACCTTCACCTGTGTCAACCAATCAATAGTCCTCTGTTCCAAAGACTTCCACCAATCACTGAAGTCTTTTAAAAATACCCACGAGGCACCTGTGGAGTAGTCAGACTGAGGACAGCGTCTCCATGGCAACAACATCATTACCAGAATAGCTCTTTCTTTCTCTCTTTCCCTCTATTTCTGTCTCTCACTCTCTCTGCCGTTTCATTCCACCCCCGCTCTCTTTCTCTTTTCCATCTTGTGTGTTTTCCTCTCTTCATGCAGAACATTTCTCCTCTCCTTTCCTGTTTCTCTGCTTTCCCCTTTCCTTTACATTTCCTTTTCCCCCCAGTACTTCCATTCCCTAACTTCCCTCCCTCCCTACCGTCCGTCCTTCCTTCCCTCCTTCATCTCTCTTCCCGCTTCTCTCCTTCTTCCTTTCATCTTTTCTCCAATGTCCCTGCTCTGTCGCATTCTCCTCCACCTTCTTTCCTCCCTCATTTTTCCCAGTCTCCTTCATTTCTGTTCCCTCCACCTCCTCCTCATCTATCTGTTTTGCAGTCACATTGTGCTAAGAGTGGAGATATTTATAGCTTCAACTATGATTCCTCCTCTCCTCTCTTTCCCTCTACTCTCCTTATATATGTAAACAATGATGAATGAAAGTGAGATTTTTCCATCTAAATCTTGTCACTCTTAATTCTGACAGTTATTTTTTACCTGTATGCATCTTAATTACAGTTATTTTTAAATCTGTTTTGACAAACCTCGTATGTTTATTTCCAAACAGAGCTGAAGTCTTACCGCAGTTCTCTTGTGCTCAACTCCTCAGTGCATTTTTGCGATGTATCTCGCATTTTTGTTTCCTAGCAAAGACTATTTTATGCTCAGTTTGTACCCTTCAACTCTCTGACAACAACTCTAAGTTGCTGTCAGCATAGCTGTTCATGATGACACAGTGGGCTAAGATTCATGTCCATCTGAGTGTTGGAATTGCTGAGAGTCTTTAGCCGTGCCACGTAGCTCTGTGTGGCTGTAGGCCCAGCAATGCTTTCAGCTGAATGCTGACATCAGTATGATAACTTGCCCAGGGATAGACACTAATATTTTTAAGCACTGGCTCCAGGAGCCTTACCTGGCGAGGCAGCTGGATTCATGAGATCACACGAGAATCCATCTTACCAGGCTTCAACTAATCAGTTTGCATTTGCACCAAAAGTGGTGCAGCAAGACAGCATCCTAAGAGAAACTACTGGTAGTTATGGATGTAGTTTTAGGTGTGACGACAGGAAGAAGAATCCATGACTCGTCTTGAACAAACAATGGCTCCTGAAGAGGTTAGCATAGATGCTGTGATAGCATCAGTTATATCAGAGCTGGAAAGTATTTCTTCATTGAAAGAAGAACAAAGAACGACACTGAAGGATTTTCTCCATGGAAAAGATGTTTTGGCTCTTTTTCCCAACCAGCTTCCACTGTTCCATGTCATAGACAGATGGTTCATCCAATCACTTGCTAAGTGTTTTTTGAAAGTGCCTGTCGTTTTCCAAACAGTTTCTGATGATAATTTCCCTGATGGTTCTGTGTTACAAACCATGTGGTGTGTCAGGTTACCACGAGCCATAAAGCCCCTAAATCTGGTAGCCAAACGATGAAGTCTTAAAATCTTATAATTTGGATACAGGGACCCTCTTTGGGTCAGAGGCTTTTTAGCGCAAGTAGGTTTTACAATTTAAAATATTTAAAATGTATTCAAATAACCAAGGAACAATTGTCACATGGTTAAAGTGGGGCTTTTGGAGGCTGAAGGGGGGCTGGGGCTGGAATATTTATACATCCGGATGTTAACAAGAGCCTGAGGATTCTGAAAATAATTTCAGTGGTAAGGTATATTTTTGGTAAAATATGATGCTTGGCTCTGTGACTTGAGTGTGATGGTAGTACATGAGGGGCACAAACAAAACCAGCCAATAAACCAGCCGTGAGAAAAGCATTCTCACAACTGAGCCTCTCAGTTGTGAGAATGCGAAAGTGTGATGTTGGGCATTTTCCTTTTATACAAATAATTTAATTATCATTAAAATAGTTTTAGATCATTTTCTTTTGATTGACCAGTTAAGTATTACTCAAGTGATTAGGAAGAGTTTTAACTCTTTAGTCTTCTGTAGCCCTTTCCTATAATATCTGCAGGTCTGACAGTTAGCAGAAACTAGGGGAGACCAGGAACAAGTGCAACAGGGAGTAGTCCTCCAATCAGAAACAAGCTCAAATTATGACACTCTGCACAAGTTTTCAGGAATGCACTGATTTTGAGGTATGAAAGTTACTTTTTGTATTTCTCCTCTGCTGTCTAAAGTTCAGATGACTGAAAATTTTAACTTACTAGGGTTGAAGATTTTATATATTTTCCATAACTGATAGTTGAACATGTTAACGATTAATCAATGAATTATTACTAATTAATAAGATACAAAATGCATGTCTTTTTCTCACTTAAAGATTTATTGAAACAATTATAGTGGCACATAAGTTATTTGTAATATAAATTCATGAACAACAAACAACACAAACATAAACAATGTAAATGAACAGAATAATAAAACAATAAGGTTCTTGTCCACATGTCCTTATTTAACAAAAGGCTTGATCAAATGCGACAAATACTGCCATTTCTAAACTAACAAGGCAGAACAAACCAAACCATGGCAGAACCTGTGAGCTTCAGGGAGATGGTACAGAAAACAAAAATGCAGTGTTTCTCAAACTTTTCACACTGCATACCACTTCAGAAAATATTGAGCTCTTCAGGTACCACTTTACTGTTTTGTGCCATTTGGTGCTTGCAGGAGCCGTGGACACTTCACTGGTGCTTCTTAAGTAGCCACTAGCCCTTGGGCTTGGTTGAATGTCATTTACTTCCTTTTCAACCCAGCTTGCTCCAGATATTCTCCTCCTGATCTGAACTTCTCGTTGTAATAATTCCTGTTTGGAGCCATGGTTGTGGTGCTCTTAAAGCATTCATCTTCTGTGTCTTTTATCTCTACTTATTAACTTACATCACAGTTTCACCAGTAATCAGGCTGATTTTGAAAGAAAAATACAGGAAGGACTAAACGTATTCTAAAAACTGCTTTTCAGTGATCTGAAGTATGTTCATGTATTTGTCATTTTGCATTTTTTGTCATGACATTTTTGCAATATTTTTATAGTATTATATGTTTTTTAACTTCATTTCTTTTTTTAAAAAAAATCTGTCAGTCTTCTGTGTACCACCAGCAGAAGCTCATGTACAACAGACTGAGAATCTAGGGGTTAATACATTTTAATCAATTAAAGTGTTAATGCAAATTAACCGCCTTATGATTAATCATTACTATCTGTAAAACTTAGATCAGTTTTATCTCTAGGTTATTGGTTAAAAGTGAACATGGACATCCTATGCTGATATACACGGTGCTAGCTAGCATATCAGATTTTTACCATGACTACAAACCCCTACCAAGGGGGCAATTGTAGTCTGCCTCACACACTGCTGCTATTAAGTCCTACTATTGGTTACTTGCTTCTTTTGAATTGCGGCCTTTGTTATCTACGTTTTCAAAGTCCTTGGGAAACTAGAACAACCGCCTAAATGCAACCTACATGCGGAAAATGCCAAATTAGCACTTGGGACACAAATGGAATGAATGTAAACAAGCTAACAGCTGTTACCTTTAATTGTTGCAGTGGTATAGTCATTTTAATGCCAGAGTTTGCCTCCCAACATGCAAATGTTCCACCAAAACAAGTTCCCCCTTGACACTATTTTGCAGCAGTACCATTGGTGCATTCTGGTCTTAGCGCCACCAAACATGTTTGTGATTGGTTTAAAGAAATGCAAACAAGGCAGGATGTTTTTTTTCCATGATAGCAGAATGTGTATGTGTGGAGCCAGGCCTTTCTCCAACGCTTAGCTCTGTGGAGAGACGTTTGGCTATGCGAGACTGGGGCAATTGTAGCACTTCTTACATTAAATTTAATAGTCTTACCTTTATTAGTAAAAACATTGCAATTCTATCATTTAGCAGTGTAAACATACTATATGTTTCTTATAGCAAAATATGGCTAGTGTATTCTAAGTAAACTGTGAGTTGGGATGAAAAATTAATAAAATGTTACAACTGCCCCCGGTCTCCCCTACCGAAACACCACACTGCCGGGAAACACGGGAGAGAAAGGTGAAGCAAGCACTGAAGACAAACTAAAGTGTGTATCTGTCTGCCTGCCTGTCTGTCTGCCTCCATTGGTTTCTATTGAGTCTATTTTTAGCCCCAGCAGACTGGTCACGTGGCAGGAGGAGGACGTCAATAATGTTGTTGTTGGTGGTGGGAGAGAGAGAGAGAGAGAGAGAGGGAGGGAGAGAGAGAGAGGCAGACTGTAAATATGGAGGAGGTGAAACGACAGGAGGTGAGCCGCGTCCTGCTTGTTAAATTACACGTTTTTGTGTAAAATAAAGGCGCAGCGGAGCTCTGCGAGGGGGACACACCGAGCCACGGCCGACACCGACGCCGGGAGGAAGCGACCTCTGCGCTAATACGCGTCCGGGAGGACCCACCGACATCCACGGTACCGTGGGCTTTATGAGAGAGCGCGTGCATGCGTGTGAACGTGTGTGCGTGACTGTAGAAAAAGGATATACCTACCGACAGCAGGCAAAGGTTTGTTGAAGAATGGCTGCAGAATCAGGGGAAAATGCTGTGCTTGCTAACCCGCTGCCTACACTTTTACTACACAGTTAACACTGTAGCTAACTTAAAAACACTTACCGTACTACTACAGCTAGCTAAAGGGCACACCTGACAGATACAACAGCTAACTAGCTACTAAACAGGTAACACTTGACAGCCATTATCTGCTTTCATACAAGTTACCTGTCTGCGAACAGTTATTAAGTTAAGTGAATAGCTAGCAGCTAACTAGGACACAACCAAAAGTTAAACAGCCACCAGCCTCAGTGAAAGCCTAAAGCTAACAGAGGATAGTTATAACCAGGGTTGCCAGGTCTGTGTGACAAATCCAGCCAAATAGCCACTCAAAGCCAGCTCGAAAAACAGCCCAATACCAGCACTTAAAAGATATATCTAAACAAACTACTACTACTGTGTTTAAAGTCCAACAGCATCGCTATCTTTGCAAAATGTATTATAACATATGCAAACTAACCTCATGAATGTTTAGTTTGCCAGCATTAAAAGTAGTTTTCACTAAGCAGTTTTTCACCTGGGTCCTAAAAGGCCTTATGTAATTGCATACAGTATATCATCATAAATAAAATATAGCTGTGAACACAAACTAACCTGTTGCCTTGTCTTTTCAGTTTCTCTTCTATTTCTCCCTGCCTGCCTGGATAATATAAATATACTGTATTTACTTCATATGGATTTATTGTAGTTATTGCTTCACCTTATGGCAGCTCAGACATCTTATCATGTTGCTTTACTATATTTTAATCAAGTACTTACTGTAAGTACCTGTGTAATCTGGCCTGGAGTCAGTTTGATAGGATTTGGGTTTAAATATCATTCAAATATTTCTACATAGATTGTTTTTCATATACTTTGCATACAAAATAGGTCTGTCCAAGCCGCAGACATAAACATTTTACCTGCAGCAACACTTAAAAGTAGCCCAGTTCCCAGAGAAAACAGTGGACCTGGCAACCCTGGTAACTGTACAGTGATGGTTAGTGGATGGCAAAAAGACAGCAGTGACTCAACAATGATTACCAGTGCAGCCAAATAACTATTTTATTTTATTTCACACAACTATTACCAGTAGCAAGTGACTAAACTTTAAAGGTGGCTATAAACCAGTGTAATATTACTCTACCTTGTCCAATCAGTGCTTACATTTATGAATGAGGTCCCTTATTAGAACATGGCTTATGCGTATGTTGCTCACACATTGTTAATCTTGAAGGTTTCTTGCATTTTGCTGAATCTTCCTTAAATGCACTGTCAGTGAGAACAGCAGCTTAGTTCATGCTTGGTGTGAAATATGGCTCCCTTCATGGCATTGTTGTCATCTGCCAGCTAGAAAATATGTTGCACACAATATGCTGTACATATTTCTGTCAAACTGCATATCAACTGCCATGTTGTGTTTGGCACATTACACTAACCTTGGTTGCCAGTTGCCGATGAAGAATGAGGCATCATATCTCTCAGCGCAGAACAACAAAACTGACTTTGCTTGTTTGTGAATTACAAAGCAACCCACAAAACCTGGACATGGAGAAATGAATGGCTAACATGCAACAGTCAGTGAAATGAAAATTAATCTGACATTAATGAATCAAAAAGCGTGTAGTCTTATGAAAAAAATATATTTAAAAAAATCTGACATGTTGGATATAGTTTTATCTTCATGGTTATGTTGTGAAAGATACATATGCAGCTCTGACACATTAAAATCTAAAAGTAAACTCATAATTTTGTTTTCTTTTGTCAGTCAGTGTGCATTACAAAAAATGGATGAAACATTGATAACATCTCAGTGAGGACTTATGAATAAGGAGAATCATAAATATATTTTCTTTTACAGCCCTGCTGTTTTATTGTGCTTGCCAAACTAACCACCCTCCATTTGTAAAACTAATTTTAACAGCATCATTCTCAGCTTCATACAAACTTGACAGAAACAAAAATAAAACTCACCAAAAACATCTTGGTTCGTCTTTTGACTGCTCCAATAATCACCAGATCTGGTTAGGTTGAAATAAATCCTTAATTCTAGGCGTGAAGTCAGACGGCAGTGTGACAGAGGCACCACAGTCGTAGATTTTATACCAGGAGGACGCACAATTTTAGTTTATCTGATGTTTTCAAATCACAGATAATGAAGAAAGACATTAAGACGTGAGTCTCACGTGAGACACGTGTTGCAACATGCTACTGTCACTGCAACAAGACCAATCCTCACAGCAATGATCAAGGCTACAAACTTACCAAAGGTAACTAAAATCACCTAGCCACTGTTAAGAATGGAGGGAGACAAATAAACCTACATACAAAATAATGATCAGCTTTACTTCTTTTAACATTATATCATCCAAACAAAAGAGGAAAAGGGAAGACAGAATCCAGCAAAACCAAAGGAAATAAACAGGAATAGGAAATAAAGAACAAATGTGGAAAAACAGAAGGGTTGTGTGGAGGTGGGAGGCTGACAGGATACCAACATACAGTCCAGCTAGACATCACTTTACAATAGAGTTTGTATCTTTTGAATTGTGTTAACTCCATGCTGCTTTTCCCTGCGGGGTCTTCCACTGGTCGTCAAAGATCCTTTTAACTGCTGTTGTAGCCATAAGTAGAAAGTGTCTCCTTTTTTCTTTAACAGATAGATAAAGTGTACGCTGATAAAACTGCTCGGGAACATGTAATGACTTTGCTCAAAATAGTAGTCAAGAGTGACGCTTCCATAAGACTTGGCTTGTTGGACATTGTGATATTAAATGTAAGAACAAAATAAAGATGTTTTTGCCTTTAAAACCAGTGAAACGATGAGCTGATCTAGAGTTGTTGAATGTTGTTCAGAAAGCTTTCTCTGTGATGGTTAGCACTGACTTGCCGGGTGTTGCTGTTGGCCAGTTGTGTTGAAGCTGGTAATATGGAATTCACATGAGCCTCAGGATAACTAGCTAACTTGGGGAGCCAAGAGATGACAACTTGGTGGAGATTTCCACAGTGTTGACTATACAGTGCCACACCAGTGGCTGTTAACATCGTACGTCAGTGAAAAAAATGTCTCCATGCTACAGGACAAAGTCATATTTGTCCATTATGGAATGTGTTTTTCAAATGCTCAGTTTGAGGTGGTGGAGGGCATAGGATTATTGTGATTGGAGGCCAAAAAAGAGATGTGCTTTCAGGACATTTCTATGCATTTGCATAGATGTGATGTGATTTTTATCATTCAGTATTTTATCATCTGGCACACAGTGCAGGTGGGGCCACTAAGTTTCCATTCCCCTATTTTTATGCAGATTGTCAATGTAAACCTGTGTGGAAAGTCGAAAAGAAACCAAAATATCACTTGTTGGTGTCGATAAAGTAGAAAACAATAAAAGCAAAATGCAACAAGTACAGAGGAGAGACTTAGGAAAGTAATCATGATGTACATGAAGCGTATGATTTAGATGTCACTGAAGCTTCCACTCCACTGGAGAGACCAAGAACATCAACTCTGTGTGGATCGATGAGGATATGTTTCATTTCCATCTTGTTTTCCACATTGTTTTCCAGTGTTTGAGGTTTGACTGGCGCTCTTTTAATAGGGCTGACCAAATGCTTGGAAGCTTCTAATGTTGCCATGGTAATCAACATCCAAGTCAGTATTTGAATGCCTCCTCGCCTTGTGTTTGAAGAAAGGAAGAAGGTGATGTGTTTGCTGCAAAGAAGAAGAGGCTAAAGAGTGAGAAATGGAGCTCTTCTATATGGCCTTTACTTAGTCTTAATGCACATGCATGTAAAACAACAGGCACCTGCATGTGGTACAAGTGCACAGATCAGTAATGGCAGTTAAGCATCTTAGCCAGGGAGCATCTCTGCTTCATGTGCTCTAGGCATGTTCATGAGTAATCATTAATCGCTGTTTAACTTAACTTTGTTTTGAGTCATTCGTTGAATACAAGAGGAAGCCAGGACAACTGTTTCGAGCCAGAGCCTTATTGTTTCATGTTACATAAATTGTTTGTGCTTTATAAATTCATGTTTCACATTAGGGTTGGGTGATGTCTACTAAAAACTGGCATCTGATCTCCACAATGAAACATTATGATAGGGGATGATATTGTTGCTGGGTCTAAAAGGGTCTTTGTCTTGGCACCACATGTCAGAACATTGAGATGAAGTGCAATGAACAGCAGCAACAGCTTCATTTTATTTTCCCTTCCCTTGTAAGAAAAAAAAAAAAAAATGGAACTCAGGAAACAACTCTATGGCAACTCTGATGGGACAAACTACCTCAAATACAGGCTGCTTTTAAATCAGTGAGCGATTTTGAAAAAATATCTAATTGTGATTATTTTGACTGATATTGCAACTGCGATTTTAGAGGTAATGATATTTTGTACTTCATTATTTGTAGTTTGATTGAAAAATATGTTATTATATTATTATATTATTGTTAATTTTATTTATTTATTTTCTGCAGGAATCTGTACCATGTGAAGATGTTTTTTTAAGTCTGTAGAATCTGATGTGTAAGACAGGACATCTGTCTCACCACATTCTGTCACTTTGAAGTTTTTTGACACACATTTTGCCTTAAACAAATATTGCACCTCCTGCCATTTGGAAATTGCAGAAAGCCATATTGCATTTTCAAATTCTGGTTAATTGTGCAGCCCTAGCAGAGGGCCCGGTGGTCAATGACTGTCAGCCACCACGATGAATGATGTCATCGCACATCGGCCCAACCCTAATTTACATAACTAGAGCTGCAACAATTAGCCTAATCAATTAACCAATGACAACAATTATTCTAATTGCGATTTTGGCAACTATTTTGATAATCGATTAATCAGCCTGAGTGAACTTTTAAGAAAAAAAGGTGATAAAAAATATTGAAAAAAGACTTCTCCACGCCTGGATGTGTGACAGGAGTGCTGGAGGAAGATTCAACTCAAAGACCATTAGAGAAACTACCACACAGTCTCACTTTCTGCTGATACATTTATTAAATATAAACATTTTGGTCTAAATGACCTTCGTCAGGTACCTGATCAGCAGAAAGGGAGACAGTGTGTGGAAGTTTCTCTAGTGAGCTTTAAGACAAAAAAGGTCAAAATTACAAGATTTTTAAATGTAAATGTGTTTGGATGTCTTTAGTCTTCTATGACACTGAACTTAACTTTGGGTTGTGGACAAAGCCATGAGTGAGTTTAGTTACAGCTATACAAATTACTAATGTGCCATTAGAGTTGTTTGAATAAAAGAAAAAGCTAAGTGTTTTCTTATGAATTTTTAGTAATTAATTGATTATGGATTGTTTACATATTCAACTATCAGTTATGGAAAATGCACAAAATTTGCAATCCTGGAGTACAGCTCAACCCTCTGTACATGCTGTAGAGGTAAAGAAAATATTTAGACACTTTTGTGACATTATCACTGTGACATTGCAGTGCGGGGCGGCACGGTGGTGCAGTGGTTAGCACTGCTGCCTCACAGCAAGAAGGTCCTGAGTTCGATCCCAGGCCTTTCTGTGTGGAGTTTGCATGTTCTCCCCGTGTCTGCGTGGGTTCTCTCCGGGTTCTCCTCCCACAGTTCAAAGACATGCATGCTAGGTTAATTGGTGACTCTAAATTGCCCGTAGGTGTGAATGTGAGTGTGAGTGGTTGTCTGTCTATGTGTCAGCCCTGTGATGAACTGGCGACTTGTCCAGGGTGAACCCCGCCTCTCGCCCAATGTCAGCTGGGATAGGCTCCAGCAGCCCGCAACCCTCACAGACTAAGCGGTTACAGAAAATGAATGAATGAACATTGCAGTGCTTTTTTCTATTTTCACTGTTCTGATTGTGTAAAAAATAACTTTTTCAACTCAGATTTTATGCAAATGGTGGTATGCTCTTCATACTATGCTACTTTATACTTTCCCTGAAATTATATGAAAAACACATTATATCACCTTGCTTACCGTATCGCAACATATTACAATATATTGAACTGTGACCCTGTATCGTAATGCGCTAGATTCTTGCCAATACAAAACCCTAAGTCGCTGTAGCTGTCCTTGTCTCTTATGGCAAAGTATGTAAGTGAAGAAGTTTGAGCAAAAGTATAATAACTTGCGGTGCCCACTCCTCCGCCCCATCAAATCTCTATTTTAGTTTTACAATTGTCTGACAGCAAAGAAGTGCTAAAGATTTTGTCCATGCTTTTTGGGACTGCTGAAGTTCCACATTTCACAGAATAAAAACTTATTCCAGTCATTTCTAATGCCTCAAACCAGTCTGACAAGACTGAAGCACCAAACCTCACAGGTGGATACTATAGATAGATCCGTAGGTAGATGGATAGATAACCTGTTCCATCTCTTCTTGCTAGTTGTGATAACTGGTGTAGAAGTTTGTTCACAGCATTCTGATCTGTGTCTCTGTTTTTCATTCTGGCTCTTCACACTCTATAATCCTTTAATTCACCTTTGTCCTTCCTTCTTTGCATTTAAATATCCTTCCTTCCTTCTATTCTTCCTTCCATTGCATCACATTATTGAACACAACATACACTCACAAATTATTCTCTGTTGTATCATAGTTCATAAGATCTATCATAAAATAAAAGGCGTTGACCAGCTGTATTTATTTCATTCTGGCAGTCGGTTGGCTCAACCAGACAAGGACTTTTTTTCTCTTAAAATGTGAAAGCCAAAAGAACTTTACCGCCCATGTGCTTGTGAAGAACTTTAGTAAAGAAACGGGGCCCCATCTTGAAACATTTTACCCAGTTCCCCTAATACATCCTTGGTCCCTCCTCCCTAAAGGGCCTGACCCCAACATCATTCCAGCTGGTGATGGTCTGGTTGGGACGATGTTGAGAAGGGATTTGCAGCTCTATCATGCACAGGGGTCAGTTCATTCAGTTCAAGGGTCACTCCATTAGTTACATAAGAGCTTAAAGGGCCATACCATGACTTTTACCTTCAGTGTCCAGATTTTATATGAGGGCTGTTCTATTCTGTTCTGTTGCATTTTGTTTTGTTCTACAAGATGTAGTTGACAGTAGCCCTATTAGGGATGTTCCTGGTAACTAAGTTCCCTGTTGATTAAATGCAAATTTTAATTTAGACTAGTTGACAAGTTTAGAAAAGTAAGACTAATAAGAAAACACTCAGAAAGCAGATTGAGAACAGTTTATTGACTGATAATGTTAAACCTTGTTAAGAGTCATTTGAACCCATTAATCACATTCTTCAATGACCAAATTGTGTTATGAACGCAGCTGAAATGTGTGCTACTTTACACCATGCATCACCAACCTGGTACATTATCCTTCAAAACATGACAACTCACTAAATGCTTCAACTTTTCACACCAAACTGAATCAGTGTGTGTGTAGACGTCATTGTTTTTACCCAGCACTGACGCACAGTATGGCTAATATTAGCAGTGCTAGCAGCAGCAGCCTGCTCGGCTTGCAGATTAATATCTGTGTCTGTGCTGAATGTGGTCACACATGTTGCTCCAGTCAAGTGATTATATACCAGTTTATTCTGTCACAACCTTATGTCATTGTCTACATCAAAATACTGACAAACCGCGCTGTTACTAGCTGTCATCTGTCTCACTTCACAGATAAAAACATGCCTGCACTGGCTAGAGGCAGGCAGCTGCATAACATCTTACAGGCAACAGCTAACTAGGACCGCACATGAATGAAATTTTGATAAATAGTTTAACCAACTTATTTTCTGGTGCTGACTCGTGAGGGTGGCGGCGTTTAATAATATAGTCGACTAATCGCTCACATCCCTAAACCCTACACATGAGTGTTGGGACAAAGATACCCAGTTGATTTGAGATGAGTTTTGTTCCCATTTGTGACAAAGAAACCACTTCCTGATTACAACCACTAATTAACATTTTACAACTTTAGTAATCAACTCAGGAAGCAGCATTTTGATGTTTATAATACCAATGTATGAAAAGGAAATATAAAAACAACAAGACAGCGTGAAAGAAGAATTATCATCTCTTAAGCTTTACAGAGCTTTAGAGTTTAGAGTTTTAGCTCATTGTCTCTTCTGGTTGGAGAATGTGGCTGTTTTCAGAGACACAGCTCAAAAACCATGCTGAACACTACACGCTCAGAACAAACAAACAGCAGACAGACAAAGTTAGCAACTATCTCATGAACATAATGGAATATTTAGCAGCTAAAGAGTTGGATATTTCCCTCAGGAATTGGTTAAAAACACCAAAAACAGAGCTAAAAGAGAGTAAATACCTGACTTGTATTGACCAGATGGTTAGAAACATGAGTCCAAATGAATGGTAATGTTGCTCTGTAACTACTGGATTTGTTAATAAGGAACGGTTGTTAACAAATTCACCATACCAACTTCTAATATGTTAATGTGGTGTTCACAACCTGTTTCCACTACACCCAAGTTGTCAAGTTGTGTGTTGCCTGATCAGTTTGGCTTTAATTAGTTACTTTTAATGCCATGATTGACAGCTGAAGCCTGCTTGTGACTGAATCGGCCGGCCGTGTGGGGCGAAACTAGAAAGTGTGGCTCCAGCGTTGGCCACTGCTGCGCAGACGCTGGCTCTGAATGACCCTAACCCTAACCCTATCTTTTATTGATGTCAGGGGTCCTGACCCTACAGATGTTTTTATTTTCTCATGTAGTTCAGTAAAAAAACACACAATATAATATACTTTGGCTTTTAAAAAATAAATACCTAAGCGTTTAAACTGAATACTCAAACATTATTATATAAAATATTCAAACCAAACTGATATAAACCAATATAGCTGATAGATAGATAAAAGCTGGTCAAGACATAGAGAGAATGCAATACAATTTTTGTATTCAATTTACTCATGTTAAGACATGGAGAAGAAGCTGGAACCAGTGAATTTGTGGCATTTTTGCTTGCAAACTTGCAACTAATTGATTATGTGTATAGTTGTGGATTGATTTTAGTTGCAGGTCTAACAGTGTTCTTTAATATGCAGTCCTTATGTCACTGCTAAAAGGACAGCTACTAGCCTTGGTGTGTGTATGTGTATTGGAATATGTGTATTTGTCTCCTTTCTCCTTGAGCCTGCTGGCGGAGAGGGGTGGGGGGGTGGGGGGAAGGGGAGATGTTATACATAGTCATGGTTGAAAAGTCGAGTGTGTGTGTGTGTCTGTGTGAGAGCGAGCAGTACCAGTAGAAGCAGCCCGCCATGCATCCCGTTCTCTCACTCACTCACACTTGCTGTTTGTTTAGGGAAGAGGTGCTCAGGTGAACCGTTACCACGGCAGCCAGCTCCCTGGTTGCCAGGCAGCACTTCCTGCTCCTCTCGAGAATGGGAGGGGCCAGGTATTTTAGGAAATGATGGTGTGAAGAGGAGGAGGAGGAGGTGGCAGAGAGAGAGGGAGGGAAGGGAGAGAGAAATTTCTGTTTCTTGATGCTTTGGCAACACTGCGACACATGACTCAAGTGTTAGCTTGTTCTCTTTCTTTCTTTCTTTCTTTCTTTCTTTCTTTCTTTCTTTCTTTCTTTCTTTCTTTCTCTCTCTCTCTCTCTGTCTTCCTTTGTGCGTTTGTTGGTCTGCATGTCATTAGGCTAATGGAGCAGTTGGCCAGCAGGTTAGTCTGTCACAGCTAGTTAGCTCCATAACCTAAGTAGACACACACAGAGACGCACACAAACATGCACTCCCCCACAGCATTTCATCCCATTATCTAGGCCCTGACACTGTTACCACGGCACCCAGCCCAGTTGCTGCTGTGACACGGACTTCCTGTGGCTTCTTTTGAGAGTTGGCGGAGTTGGAGAAGAGCCACATACTGTAAAGATGGTGTTAGCCAAAAATAGGCTAACAGGCTGATTAAATATTCGGATCTTGCATTTCAACTCACGTTTAGCTTTTGTTCTTTTTCATTATACATTAATAATTAAAAGGGTTGCAACTAATGATTATTCACATATTTTCACACTTATCTATGATTGCTATGAAAAATGCCTGCCTCAATGGAAGTATTGATGGAAATGGCAAAATTCCAACAAACTGCTTTAATTTAACAAAAAGCTGTATGCTTGCATGAGATGTTTTTTTTTTCCTTTTTTGAAAGAGTTAATGCACTTAATGGGAGATGGAAACACCTTTTTTGAATAAACTCACTAAATGTAGTGAACATTTAAGTTACATGACTGATCAGCTGTTTCTGCTGTCATGAATATAGCTGACATGAAAGAATAATCATAACTTGCCTAGTTGCTAATCTTCATCATCTTCTTCTTTTGTCTTCATCTATATCTTCGACTTCAGAGTGCAACAATAAGTTTTGCCTGTTTGCCTGGGGAAATTAAAATGACATGTCCGGCTAGTAAATCTAGCAACTTGCTTGCTAGAATTATAATATTGAAGTATTTTATTATTTATTTTACTATTCTACTACTATTTGCTGGTTGTTGCCTATTAAATATGGAGATTTCCCGCTTTTCTCTGTTTATTATCATGGTAAACTGAATATCTTTGGTGATGGACTGACAAAACTAGACATTTAAATACATCCTCAACATCTGACATTTTAAGACATTGCAGCTCAAGATCAACCTTGAAAATTAACTTTAGTATTTTGTTGTGTCAAATGTCACTTTGCATAGCCTAATTTATTTGCTCTAAACCAATTAATGTAAACACACCTAACCCATTTTTTCCTTGGCCACAGGTTAATAAGATAGTGAACTGTTAAAGTTTCATTCCCAAACGTCATTTCATTACGTGCAAATGAGACTCAACAACCAACCATCTTTCCCAAGAATTGCTTACTGCACCTTTAATGGCTGTATAACAGTCTGTCTTGTTCACCTAAATGCATCGTCTGCTTGTTAAAACTGGGCTCAGTTAAAAAAAAAATGCTTACAGTCATCTGATGAAAGCAGAATGAAAAATTATTAGTTAATTGGGGTTATTAATATTGAGAAAACATTTTCTAGTTTTCTAGTTCCAGCTTCTCAACTGTTTCTCTTTGTCTTATGTGACAGAAAACTAAACATCTTGGGGTTTTTGACTGTTGATCAGATAAGACATTTGAAGACTTCATCCTGGCCTTTGGGAAACTTTTGTAGTCCAAAGAAAATAATCAGCAGATTAACAAAAATATACTACTAAAAATAGACAGACTTGTGTCCTCCAGACTTTTGCCAACCCTCCCTCTTAGGCTTCAGTACAATGAGAAATGTAGTTTTTTTTTTTTTTTTTTTTTTTTTGTTGCTGCCAAGTTTCATTTTAGAGATGTTGTGACTTCAGTTACAGTGAAGCATTTGCAGGCAGAAATGAAGTTGCACCAATGTGATACCAGTGAAGTGTGTATTCACAGTATAGTAGTAGGTAATTTCAGCCTTTTCAAAGTGACTGGAACTTGAAGTCCACCTCGATTTAAAAAATGAGTTTTGTTTATTGATGGATTTTTGAGCTTCACTGTGCAGAATGATACATATGTAGAATTTCTTTTCACATTTGTCTTCTGAAGGGGAAACGTTTCTGTGCGCACACATTAAGTTATGTGTTACATGTTAAGTTTAACACATGTACATACGAGCATGAGTCAGGACATTGTATCTGATAGTTGCAGATCAATTTAATTGTTGATTAATAATTGATTAATCATTGCAGCTCTAACTTGACTTAATTTGATGAAGAAGTCAAATCATTTGGAGTGTATATACAGTATGTGTATAAATATGTAAGACTTGGTGTGAGGTCCTGGAAAAGCTTGAAACGATTTTTGGGGGGGAAAGGTGGAAGAATCAGAATCAGAAATACTTTACTGATCCCTGGGTGTTTATGATAAAGTTGCTCCCATTCAAGAATAGAAGTATATAGAAGCATGTAGAAAATATAAGAATATAAATAAAAATTGTAATTTAAAAAAAAGTAAAAATATGTAAAAAATACATGCATTAAACTTCTCTATACAACAATATATCAAAAATAGAAATAAGAAGTATAGAAATATGTAAACAGTGAGCAATTGCAACAAGCTGCGTGCACGGTCGGCAGATGAGCACAATTATAAAGAACTGTGGCTGGAATTTGAAGTGCAGTAAAGGAAATCATAAAATCCCACTGTGGACATGAATGGGTAATGATGATGAGGATAGTGATGTAGAGTCCACCCACAGTGAGGTAACCCCTCACTCACTCAGAGCATGAAATGACACAGATCTGATCTTGTGCTCAGACCTCAGACTGACTGTTGCTGCTTTGTGTGTGTGTCTGTGTGTGGTGTGAAGAACAAATGAAGAGTGTGTGCTTGTGTATAAATGCTGGGCAAGTTGAGGGGAAGCCGAGCTAAACGCGATCCTTTAAATCACATTATAGCTAAGTAGCCTGAGCCTCACCGGTGACACACACACACAAACATCCACACACACACTGACATTCATTCAAGACAATTATTCCAGATAGAATATGTTTGAGTCTGTGATGTTTTTCTGCTTATCCTGCCCCTCTCTCTTACACACACACACACACACACACACACACACGAAGGCACACACAATATAACATACAACACCAGTAGGTGGCACCAGAGGACCAGGGAGACGCAGTCAACAACAGGTTGCAGCTTGTTTCCTTAATGTGATGTAATTCCTGTTCAGACACAATGTTCAGGACACAACACATGGAAGGAGTCATTCAGAAATGTATGTTTTTAAAACAGAAGTGAAACTGAATGTAATTTCATCAGGGCCAGAATATAAAACCAGACAAAACACAAGAGTAGAGACATAAGATGAGATTTATTTGATCTCCAGAGAAGAAATTCATATGTCATGAAGTAAGAAAACAGATATACTTTTAGCTGTATTCACCATATGAATCCTCACCTTGCTTTGCCAGGGGGCCACTTCTGCAAAATGAGAGGCCAGTAAATAAATAAATGGAAAATAACATTATTTATCAGATAAAATGTATAAGAATTAAAAGGCCCATAACTCATTACAGGCTTTAATGTTTATAAATATATTTTAGTATTTTCTTGTACTGACCATTTTTGAGACTCTTTTATTCACCCTCTGTCTCAAAGGACAGTCTGTTTTAGCCACATATTTCTGTTGGTGTTGTGTAATATGTGACCTGTAATAACTTAATTTATGAACTAAATTAACTTGTTGCAAGGACTGACAGATAAAAAATCAGATATTTTACTGCGTTAAACAGCTGAAACCTCTTTCTGTTGAAACAATGACAATGAACAATGTCATTGTGTATTAGAAAATGCTCAGAGGATTACCCAGCATCCAACTGGGGGCCAGATTCAGCCCACAGACCGCAATTTGAGTATCATTGCCTCAGAATATATAAGCGAATTGTGCAATATTTATGCTAAAGAAAACTAAAGTAGTGCAAAGCTGGCAGCCATGCATAATGCAGGGTATGTGGGCTATATGTTTAGATAAGAATAAGTATAATATGCATAAAGATTTATAAAGTCTTAAGTCAATATATTTGCAGTCCAGGTAAAATAAACGCTGTACAATGATAATACAATGCCATGAAATGTAGGCTGTAATTACTTTGAGGATTTGCTTTTTTTTTCTGTTGTCTGTCTTTTTAAATAAAGCTGCAGTTATTATTCAATTAAGAAAGAAGGAGGGGTGAGCACATCCAAGTAAAAAAAAAAAATGGTGCAGGACAAAAATGACTAAAAAAAAAAAAAAAAAAAAAAAAAGCATTTCTCACAACTTTCTGAATTTTTCTAGACTCTTAACGATTAACTGATAAATGGTGAAAGCAATCAGTGGATTAATGGACAGTGAAAATAACTGTTTATGTTTGGATTTTGGACTGTAGGTTGGACAAAACAAGATGCAAACATCACCCAGAACTCACTTTTGTGTTTATCCAAAACACAAAACAGCATGTAAAGTACAAGTCTTATGGACTGAAAAGAGACGAGAAAGTTTGGATATGATCCAAAAGCCTTTTCTGACTACGGGAAGTTATCGGACTCCACAATAGAATGCTGGTCATTCATTAAGCACATTTCTTCCTCTATCATTTCCTTGTGCAGTGGCAAAACAACAATGCACAGTGAGGAGAAGCCACCAGGAAACACATGTTACTGGAAACACACTGTGGCTCCAGAGCGGCACACAGTCACACTGGCTTTATAAACTTTCCCCTAATAAATCCCCTTAGTAGGAATACAGAAAGTTCAAGAGCTAAGCTTTTTGTTCTCGTAAGTGACATATGTAGTCCACGCTGACTAAGTTTACATACACAAAGTATTCTGTTTTTTGTCCTTATTCTGAAACAAATACTACTAAGATTTCCATTTACATGCAGCTGTGCATACTTCAGTTCATGTAATGGAATATGTCCTGTTTTAGATTTTTTTTTTAATTTGTGCATTGTCAAAAACCTGTTGATATCCAAGTCTTTCATAACGTTAAAAGCAGGTGTGTATCTCCTTCTGGACAGAATATTTAAGTTTTTATTTTGTGCATGCATCTCCAACACAGCCCTACAAACTCCATAAAAAATCCACATAGTCACAGAGACACACACTCCAGAATGCACTGTATACACTCCAAAGAGTGCTTCTAAAACCCAAATAATATTGGCATATCCCAATGCCAAAAATGGAAAATGCTATGTTCAGAATGAGGCTGAATTCAGATTATCTAAAAGGAATGTGCCATTTACATGACCTGTATCATATTTGGAATAATAAAGGAAAATTAGTAAGCATGTTATATGCATCTCAGTGTCTCACTTCTGTCCTGGTCATTGTTGATAATCAAGCCAAAGGTAGCTCTCTCAGTTGGTTGAAAATAATGTCTGTGACCTTTTTAATGTTCACAGCTCATTTTAAAACAAAAACCCTGTTAAAGAGTTTCCAAAATACACATGAAATCATGCTAAAAGACTAAGGCTAAAGTTAAGACTGCATGGAAATGAAGAAATGGCATTGTTCTAGTACTGCAGCATAGAGACACTCTTAGTTGTCTATTACAAGTGATGAAACTGTTTGGCTGCTTAGCTTCGATTCTTGGACTAATATATGAACAGGAAAAGAGAAAACTGACTGAGGCAGCAAGGTATCTTACCTTGCGAGGCAGCTGGAGTCACGAGAATCCATCTTGCCAGGCTTCAAATTATCTGTTTGTGTCTGGACTGAAAGTGGTGCAGCCAATCAGTGTCCTAGGAGGGACTACTGGCAGCCATGGGCATGGCTTTATGTGTGTCGACAGGGCAAAGTGCCCATGGAAGTGTTACTCTGATTGGTTGAAGTTAGTTGTGGTAGATGTGATATACAGATGGTTCATCCAATCACCCGTCAAGTGTCTTTTTTTTTTTTTTGAAAGTGCCTGCCCTTTTCCAAACAGTTTCTAAGTACGACTCGCTAGATGGTTCTGTGTAACAAACCATCTGGTGTGTCAGGTTATGTGCTACCATGCTACCGTGCTCATGCCACCATGAGTACTACCATGCTTTTTTGAAATATAACCAGTAAGCTCACAATGAATGAAATGCTATATGGAAGTACCTCTGCATTAGTCACTACTGTCAGTTAGCTGCTAACGTTAGAATTGCATTTTAGCATCAACACATAAACACACAAATCAATTAATTACTCTTTTGCTCATAAGTTTTGGGTTTTAGAAATGCTGAAAAAACTTAAATCACCCTCTGAACTCTTCATATTCAGACCATGACTACTTCAACAAGTCCAAAACTGGACAGACCTGCTGTGTGTAGTTACAGTTGCTAAACTATGATTGGACTGTTTCTGTTTGGGGAAGGGGCTTAGTGAACAGTCAACAGGCAGAAAAAAAACAGGTGAATGGCAAGTTCTGAAAACCTTAATTTTGTCTTTTTGCAGAAAAACCGACATTGAGAAGAAAGTCTGATTCGTCTGTCTGTCCATCGTCTGTCCTACTACACATGGCTGACTCCGAGGACCCACTTTAACACACACACACACACACACACACACACACACACACACACACACACACACACGCACACAGTGGAAGGACTGGGGAGGGAAGTCCAGGATCAACCTTCATGAATTCATCACACGCCGCCTCAGGTGAGTCTCTGCTGTGGTTAATGCAGTGTTCCTATGCAGTGTGGAAAAGTTTGGAATATGATTTTATGCATTTCCGGATCTAGATCACTATGGAAAAAAGCAAAGAGAGTATGGAAAAATATTAGTGACTATTAGAGACTATTGTCCCTATTATCCCTATCCTGTATTTTTTTTTATTTTGTTCTGCTAATTCAGAAAGAAAAAAAAGATGGTACAATCAGAGGGTTTTTCATGACACACTAAAACAGGCAGTGTTGTCAAAGTAACAGGCCTTTTTCATGAGCAAAATGTTGGCAAAACCAGCTCAGCTTCACACTGCACTTCTACAGTTTTAAATGTCCTGGAATGCTTTTGTATTTTTTTGCCATGGACGTATTATGAATTATACATTATTCAGGTTACACAGATGCCTTACCAATTACTTACTTTTTTCAACTCCTTTTTTGTTCTTAATTATTTATTTATGTTCAAATAAAATAGAATATATAAGTAGGAAAACAAACCAAATTAGAATAACACATTTCACAAAGTCTCTGTCACAACTAAAACATATGGGGGGGAACAATAAGTAAAATAATAAAATTATTTATTAAATATGTTAAGGGAAAATAATACAAATATAAATGACATTGGTTAGTTTAGGCAGAGACAGAACAGCCACGATGGGGAATTGAAAGTTTTCCAAGGGCTAACATGACAATCCGAAGTATAAAACATGTTTGGCGAAGGATTCCATGTGGGAAAAGAAATGTCAGAAATGGTCTGTAAAATCTACAAAGAAGCTTGGAAATCTGAGTCTGGAAAAATATGGAATTTTTGAAATAGAACATGTGTAGAAACCCTGCTAACACTGGTGCATCTGGGGGGAGACAGGTGCTCCTGTGTCCTGTCTCCTGGTTTAACAAATGAAATAGTGTCTGACTGGTTTGCTGGTATTGACAGTGGCAGTGCTGGTATTTTAGACACTATGGACTGGCTTGTGACTAGACATCGCTTGTTTGAATCCCAGGGCTGTCAGATGTCTATTTTCTGTTTAGTCTCAGTTTTATCCAGAGTTACTGTAATCCTATAAGCATGAGAATGGACTGTTTTGACTAGTGGGTGTAACTGTACCCACAGGATACCATTCTTTTACATGATCTCTGTATTTTTTGTGTCAAAGTTTTGACCTCCCAGTCGAATCCATATGAGCAATGCAAGCTTCAGCCTTTTTTTCTCAAGGTTGTTGTTACACTTGTCAGCTCAGTCAGTTATATAAAGGGAACTTTATTGAGCCAGCAGCTCAGTTTACTGACTAGGGGTAAATAGTGTGAGGAGGACTGAAATATTTGAAGCATTTCTAGCAGCAGATTCCAGCTGATGTGTGTCTCACACTGGCTGAGGTCAATAACAGAATCAGCCCTATCATCATACTGTATGTTGCTTCTCTCTGCTGCACTTCAGAGACGGATATGTGTCGATAATGATATGCTTGAATGTCATCAACGTCCGTGGGACCCAAACTATTTCATTTGAAGTGCTCTTAACCCTGTGCTGCGTAACATAGGACATTTTTCCTTTCTGTTGTTTAATAAGCACATAGCAGTGTCAGCTGAATAATAGGATGTGTTTGTGAACATTCATGATTTGGGAGTCTTTCCCTTTTCCATAATTATGTACATATTGTACAAGTCGTGTCGTCACAAAAATGAATTATTTACACCTATGTTGGAGTGTATGGCTTTAGAGGTGACAGAGTCAGTTGGTCAGCCCACCACTTTGGTCCAAACTGAGATCTCAACAATTATTGGATGGATTGCCATAGCAGTTTTGGTGATCCACTGACCTCTCCTTTAGTGCTGTTTAGGATTGGGTAGCATCTATTTTTTCATATCTTCATATCAGATACTCATGCTAGATTTTTACCAGGGCGTACAGTATTGTAGAGCTGCAACTATTAATCTATTAATCCAATATTAAACTAATAGCTAACTAATATTAATTCTCAGATTTCAGCCTCTTAAATGTGAATATTTTCTGGTTTCTTTACGCCTCTCTGACAGTAAACTGACTATCTTTGGGTTGTGAATAAAACAAGACAAAGTCCATCCAATCCTTGCTGCCTCAGTCAACTTCCTCCTTTCCTGTGCATATATTAGTCCAAGAATCTACAGTATTATGGTGGTATTTGTGTAAGTTTTGTGCAAAACAGCACAACTTTACTCCGGTGCAGAAAGTACTCCCTTAATGTGGACCAGAGCTGATCGATGGATTTTTTTCTTACTGTGGTGACAAAGCAACACGTTACTGTGGGATGGCAGTTCACCACAACTGCCTTAATAATTGTGTTTTATTGGACTTTATTGAATCAGACTGTCATAAGTGTAGCATATTAATGAATCTGTCAGTATGTAAGTGTGTGTGGTGAGCAAGTGAGGGAGAGCAAACAGCAGGTGAGTGACAATGCTGCTCATAGCGGAGCAGAAACTTAAACTAAACACTACGTTGTCAGTCTGGCAGTAAATGTACAGTTCAGGGTACAGTGTGTCAGAAATGTCTCGTCTGTTGTTTCCCAACTGCTGAAACAGTCACCTAGCCCCAAAGTAAGCTAAGTAGGAAAGGCTAACATTAAGGTAAAGCTAACACTAGTGATGCTGCTGTTGTGCATTCGTATCCCTTTCAGAAGCTTTGTAATCCAGCATCGAAGAGCTGTGTCCTCTTGAAGACATGGGAAAATAATTTTTTCCATGTTCAAAATGGTTGTTCGTGTTGTTAGCATGTTGTTAGCAGCCCATAGGAAATTTACAAGATGCCTTGGGTTGAGTCTGTCAGAGGTCGTGTTCCTGACTTGTGTGTGACAGCGCAGATGTATTAATAGACTGATGCACTGACCTCAACATGAAATTGACCCTTCAAAATAAAAACGGCAATGATGACGGTAAATGAGCTCATCAAAACATAGTATCTTGATACTCAAAGAGCAGGATGTCATAAATTATAGAGCTCTGTGCTCCGTCTGATTGAAATCTGTGACGTGGGGTGTTGGTGGATGTTTTTAAAATGGCTAAACTTGTGCAATAACTTCTGTGAATGTATGCAGACATTGTTCCACATTATTCTCCAACATATAATATATATGTGTTGTTGTGTGTGTTGACAATCAGTGGATGGCAGATGAATGGGATTAATGAAGCAGCACACAGTCAAGACACCTGTAAGACCTCCTCAAGGTTTTTTGACATCTTTGTCTCCGACTGAGTGACTGGTTTACTGACTGACTGACTGTAATTTGGTTGTCATGGATACAGATATAGTACATAACGCGCACGCACACACACACACACACACACACACACAGACAGCAGTGTGACTCCAGGGGTTGATGCGCCTCAAATAGAAACGCAGAGATGAGTCATCCACTGAGCTACTGCAGTAGGCGCGCACACACACACACACACACACACACACACACACACACACACACACACCTTTAACAGATGTGTTTAGTATGTGAGAACATTAAGATGTCAGACATGTTGCCTGGTCAGTCACGTCTCTCTCTGCCTCTCTTGGTGCCAAAGTGATTTTAAATGAGGATGTAAGATAAGAGAAGAGGTCTTTAATAAATAATCACAGTTCTGGATAATAGAGAAGTAGCTCAAGTCGATGTACAACACTACAGAACATTACGAATGGGTTTTCAGTATTTACATTTTCTCCCCTTTCTATGTATTTAGTCTCTGTGCTTGTGTGAGTCATACTGAGGCAGCCCTGAATCTGCTTGAGGACACACAGAGCTGTTTACACAGGAGGTGAGGATGATGAGGGCGATGAAGGTGATGAGGAGGAGGTGGGACGAAGGTGACAATAAAATGATTCGATGAAATATTATCATTCCTGGAAAGGAAACTGTCATCACAGCAGCAACGATCAGCCAAGAGATGAGAAGCTGATGAATACAGAGGAGTCAAAAACATCTACTTTATTGAAATCCCATTGTATCAATTCATCATACATTGCACTGCAGCCATTCAAGACTTTTTAAAAAAAAATGTATTAGCATCGGTTGCGTAAACCCTGATTCATTCTGATCCTTTTTTTGGTAATCCATGCACTCCAGCAGTCAGTAACATCCCATTACACTCTGTTAAAACACAGGAACCTGTTCCTTAAAGCACAGCTTCACTTAGACTGTGCTGCTGAATGGAACAAACAAATACTATAAATAGCAGCCGGCAGTTTCAATTAATAATATCTACACTGACAGCAGAGTGAAGAAAGTGAGCAGTGCAGCTTTTGGTTATACAGCGACATTTCCGCTGCTGTTGGATGAAAACCACTTTTTGTCAAATTTAAACTTAAATGTTCAAAGATCCAAAGCGCAGAAACATTGTGAGTGTGATTTTATGTATTGGACTGGCCAGGCCCGGTTTCCTCTTACAGATTTTTCTTCTTCGTTTTTTTTTTTTTTTTTTTTTTTTTTTTTTTTACAGGGATTAGCTAATCAAACAAGATATAAAGAGCTAATTAGTGAGCTTTAGAAGTGCTAGCAGGTGGATTTTTTGTTGCCAGTCCTCATGCTAAGATAGCTAGCTGCAGGTTGTAGCTTCATGTTGACAGACATACCATGCAGCTTCTTTCGGCTAATATTTACATTTATTATTAGGTGGCAACCTCTAGCTGCTGGTTTCCCTAAAGGTGTGAGAAAGTCTGCATATGGGGAAGGTTGGGTTGGTGGATGGATCAAACATATCAAATGTATCTTGAACAATATATAATGCTCTGCATGAAGTAATACATTGCGTTGTGTTGCAATTTATTTATTTATTTATTGCATTATAAGTTCAAATACCTTGTTAAAATGGCAATGCATCAAGTATGATGCAGGCTTATGAAGCTCACATGTCCTGCAGATACTAATGGTAAGGAGGGTCCTTCATTTGCATAATCCCAATGATGCTTTGCAGAGAGTTTAAATGTTTCATTTTGTTAGGGTTTGTAATGTACAGTTGTTACTTTCTGGTCTTTCTGGCGCATCTCACCACTACAGCTGGAGCATACATTGGTGAGATGACATCTTTTAGTGCTGGGAAATCTATTGAGATTATATCACATTATGATCTAAGACTAGATGTTGCAATAGTTTCTGGATATTGTTATATTGTGATATGGTGTAAGTGTTGTATTTTCCTGGTTTTAAAGGCTGCATTACAGCGAAGTGATTTTACTTTCTGAACTTACCTGACTGTTCTAGCTGTTCTATTATTTAACTTTACCCACTTAGTTGTTAAAGCCACATCACTGATGTTTATTTATCAAAAATCTCATTGTGTTCATATTTTGTGAAACCACCAATAGTCATTCCAACAATGTTGTCGCAATACCAATATTGAGTTGATGTGTTTGGTCAAAAATATCGTGATATATATTTGTGACATCTTTCTATATTGCCGATCAATTATAGAAGAAACTTATTTTGTCACCTCAGCTGCCTCCACCCCTTGAAGTACACATGTCATCAGTTACAACCTACATGATCAATAATTATCGATATCGACTGACATGAAACTTACCTATCATGATAGCTTTTTCAGCTATGTTGCCCAGGCTTCAGATCTTTATCCCCCGATCATCGAAGGTAAATTAAAGACTGAAGTCAACAGTGTGTTGCTAGTAACCACTGTGATATAGAGACGAAATTTAGGAGAAGTTGGAAAAACACACAGGTCGAAAATATACACAAGGTTAGAAGTAGAATGGACAAGTGGAATTGACAGTAGGCAGGGTTGGTATCTATTTTTTCATACCATCATACCCTCTTGACATTTAAAAAAAAACAAAAACAAATTATTAAAAACTGTTGATAGAAGTCATCATAGCATTGTCCAGCTTACACTGCTTTGTGTCACAGATGCAATTAGCCTTCTTTGACAAGTCTTACTGGGTTTAAATATTTCTGGCCCACAGATGAATGAACACATAGGAAAGAAGCACCCTTATTCCACACAAACACATCATTTAACTGATCAGAAATTATTGACAGATTCATCATGCGGTTAATAGACTGCTTTTATAGTTGGAAGAGATCATATCAAAATAAAATTACGTGTGTCAGTGTATTCAAATTCATCTCAGTTATATTTAATTAATATAGAGCTGAAATGACAAGCCAATTATTTCTTTTTTACCTCCAAATAATTCTTTATTTTATTTTTATTTGTCATAAATTAAAAATCGGCTTTAGATAACTTTATTCACAATGACCATATTGACAATCATACGGTCGAGATTTCTAAACACCCTGATATGCCATAATATGTCAGTACTGCCCAAGTCTAATGGAAAGTTTACTTAATGATTCCTGAAGAATCTTTTTGAACTGATTCCACTTTAAAACCAGTTCTCTGTGCCAAACCATTGTTTTGACCAATATAGTTGTCCAACCAAAATGGTGAAATTGCCATCCTAAACACCTCAAGGTTAGCGCTGCAAACATAAAGTGGTTGTTGCATCTCATTGCACACAGTGCACAGACGGGACAAGGCATCAGCACGAGCATGTCGTGGCCACTGTGGCTATAAAGTGGCTCGTCTCCATCTACAGAAACTCAAACTGCATCAACACAAAATCAGAGGAAGAAGAGCTCACGGTCCCGCCCACGCAGTTTGACTGACAGGTGATCTCTGGGCAGTGCGGTGCAGAAACATGACAGCGCTGAACGCCTCCCCCTCCCCCCCCCGTCAACCACCCCCCACTCCACCCCACCCCAGAGCTGTAGGCTTACTGCTCTCTTCTCTGTCTATTTTTATCTCGAGCTCCT
This sequence comes from Lutjanus erythropterus, assembly GCF_056507025.1. Lineage (NCBI taxonomy): Eukaryota > Metazoa > Chordata > Actinopteri > Lutjaniformes > Lutjanidae > Lutjanus > Lutjanus erythropterus. The sequence continues at coordinate 31,870,182 of NC_139335.1, read as the reverse complement.
CCTCCTCCCTGGCAGGCTATTTTCAGCTGTAGTCCCTCCATCAACCCCCCATCTCCTGTGTTAGTAAATGCTTCTCTTCTCTTCTCCTCTCTTCTGCTCTCCTCTGCTCTTCTCTCCTCTCTCCCCTTCCTGTTCTTTAATCTTTCAAAAAGTCAGAGCAAAAAACACACTGCAAAAACAGGAACAAATGGAGGCGAATGGAGGGACGGACACTGAAGAAGTGTCCTCGTCTCCACTCTTCCTCCTCTTTGTGTGTTGTGACGCTCACTGAGACGAAGAAGAGGAGGCTGTTGTTGACTTTCTCTTCATCCATCTAACTTCCTTTCCACCCAGTGATCTACTTTCAGCCTCCCTCCCTGGCTTACCCTCCTCCTCCTCCTCCTCCTCCTCCCTCCGTCTCCTCTCTCAACGTTCATTCAGCAGCTCAAAGAGCGTCACAGACACACTGCCGCGTACACACACACACACACACACACACACACCAGTGACTCTCAGACAGTGAATATTAGCCGTCTGACCAGCAGCTGTTTCTGGTCGCTGTACACATCTCGGCTCTGCAGCAGCCCCTTTTTTTTTGTGTGTGTTTTCAAGCGAGGGCTAAGAGGACAGCGTGCGATCTCTGGCTGTTCATTTTGCTGGGAGGATTCTAACTCACCGCTCGTCTTTCCTCTCCTCTCCCCTCCTTGCGTTTCCTCTTTTTTCATTATACTGCTCTGTCCCTCTCCCTCCTTCCTTCCATTTCCCTCTCTCTGTCATTCTCTCAGCGTTTCGTTCTAATTTTGGAAGCATGGAACCTCGGGGAGCGCTCTCCCAAAGCTATTTACGTCCTCGCCTCTCCTCCTCCACCTCCTCCTCCTCCTTCTCCACCGCCTCCTCCTCCTCCTCCTCTCCTCTCCCTCTCGTCGTCCAGGAGGAGAGCAGCATGAGGATCCTTTGATGCAGCCGAGCAGGGGAATTCGGCTTCTCCCCGTCTCTGTATTTTTGTTGTGTTGTCAGCCAGCGGGAAGAGGCTGCAGCAGCACCGCTCTCCAACTGATCCCTCCAACCATCACTTCTCAGCTTATGGGAATGCACGGCTTTAGACAGTGACAGGATTTCATTGATTCCTTCCTGCTCTTGCTTGTTCAATTTGGACAGTAAAGACTGAGAGAGGGTTCGGTGCACCAGAGGAAACAAACTTTTTTTCTTCCATCTGCAGCGTACCAGCCACTGCCACTGTTTCACGAGGCAGCAAAGTGTTCTGCACGGATCAGGACTCCAGGTGATGTAGACCGGACTGATCAGAAAGTCACCTGCATTCCTTAAATTTGACTCTTAAAGCTGCACATCTTCCCTTTTTAAGTTTAATTCCCTCCTCGAGCTGAACAGAGGGAAGGATTTCTGGAACCTGCAGCCACGGCGACAACATCAGAAAAGAGGATTTTGCCGTAAGTGTCAGTGACTGGTTGTCACAGCACAAACTGAAGAGCCAGAGACAGCGGAAGCTCCTACCTGCAAAAATCTAACTGAGACTGCAACCTAAACGGGACATCCTTGCTGGATTACTCAATAAAAGCACAGAGGAGTTTTCTCTGGGATTTTTAATGGAATTCATGGTAATTTTTCAATCAACTTTACAATAGAAGCACAGAAAACATTTGGAAGTTATCAATTTCACTTCATCCCAGAATTAGTAATCCATGATTTAGTATTTTTGAAACCGTATTTTAATGTTTGTCTCCCCCTCATTCTTGGCAACTTGAGTCCTAAACAAAGCCATGCCGGTGTCTCGGAAGAGGAACTGACTGGTGTGTTTTTTGTGACAAAATAGAGCGCTGCCTCTTGTCTTGGCATGCTGTTGCATCCCACGGTGTCAGGATTGTGCGCCATGTTGCAGACCATCTATGAGACTGAGTCCTGTTTTTCCTCTGCCAGCACAGACAGCCACCACCAGCCTCTGGAGCTCCTAAGTGGCAACAGGGGCTCCAGCAGTACCGCCATGCCCACCGCCGGTGAGTCATCTCTGGGGAAGGAGAGGTGGGGAGGGGAGGAGGCTGAGAGGTTTTGTTGACAGAGTAGGATACAGAGATGGACAGTAGGTCTAGGTCAGAGGTTTTCAAGGGGGGAGAGATGTGAAGCAAAGATACTGTGTGATGTGAATGTGACAGGTGCATGCTGGTGTTCAAAAAACAACAGAGTTAGTTATTGTAATTTGAGGCATTTATCAGCAGTTACAGCAGCAGAGGCAATTTAGGTACTTAAAAACCCGAATACCCAAGTGCTGCATACCGGCTCTGTGAAATCTGTACTCCTCCTGTCCGAGGATATCATTATCTCCAATGTATGTTGCGAATAAACATCCATAAATCTGCTTAGGGAAAAAAAACCTCTACTCAGACTCTGCCTTGCCTGAGAATCATCATGTTTTTAAGTTTTCTTCAGTGTCAAAATAATCCAGTGATAGTTATCTGTGCATTCATGGGCACATTGCGAACAGGAACTTCTAATAGGTAATTTGACCAAAATGTAAACAAATTTGGGCTCAGGTTTTATCCCACAGCTAACTCACTGAATCTATTGAAACAATGTACTTCCTGGTAACATAACCCAAAGCCACTAAATTATAGGAACTGTAGTTCTGAAGCTAGGAGACGCAGATAAACGCAAGACAAAATCCATTAATGCCTTTATTCACATGCCACTATTATTCTGTTTTCGACATTAGTAAGGCTCTGAATTTACAGGTATTTGCCCTATGTTGAAAACCTGTGGATATACAGACAAAAAAGCACATAGTCTGCCCAGAGTATCTTCAGTAAAAAAAAAGCATATGGGAGCAAGGCAAGGCAATATTTCCTCTTCCTTTTTCATAAGAAAAAGGGCAAGAATGCCTCAGGGGCTGTTCCATAAATCAGTGGTTTTCCAACTGTGGTCCAGGGACTTACAGAGGTCCTTGAGTTGAATCCTTGAGGATGAATAGAACATTTTAACTTTTATCACATTTTTTGGAAGTCAGAACAACAAGGGGAGAAATAGGGTTGACTGACTATAATTTCTAATGATCCTTGATTGATTGTTGATTGACTATGAAGACTTTTATCTACAAACCTACAATAAAATTACTTTGAAGACAAAATCCTCTCAGATTGGGGTTCCATGGTCTAATGTGCATCCCATTGACTTTAAAAAGTTTGGCATTTGCTCATGATTTCCATCTACTGCTGTACACTACTCCTTGTCAGCTTAGGTAGTCTGGATAACCTTTGTTTGGGAACCTTTTCAGACTTTGACGAACATTTTTTTTAAAGGCTATGGTGCTCTTGTGTTCAGCCAACTCTAAGGAGACTTCTTTTATCTTAGCTTTAATATTTAAGTCATTTATCTGATGTTGAAACACACATCTAGAGTGTGACATGTGGCTGGTAAAAGATCAACCTGTGAACGTTTTGGTCCGGTAAAGGCTGCTGAACAAAGACAGGTGAGCTGTGTTTGGAGTGTGGCTTGATGCCATCTCTTGATGCCAGCAGGTTGTTAATTGGTCGCAAGCAGGACGTACATTCACTGTAATCTTCTTTTGGACTGCAATTACAGTGTTTGCTGACTGGTAAACCCAGGTCAGTGTATATTTGTGTTTGTGTGTGTGTTCAGACTTAACAGCCTCACAGACACTTGAATATCGGTGTAGTAGGTAATATGGGTCCTCATCATGATCTTTACTGATATTGGTCAGTAGGGTTGGGTTTATGGTTTATGGCAGCTTTGAGGGGACAAACTTCCTCAAATACAGAATCACAGTGGTACAATGGTAGAGGGCTATTGCAATGGACTATGGCATTGTCCATCAGCCCAATGCTATTGGTCAAGTCAATTCTTTAAACCTGGTTATGCTTATTTTGTTTGATGCTGATTTGTGTTTGTGTAGTGATGCAATTTAGGGGTGGATGATCTGGCCAAAAAAAAAAAAAAACTGTATAAAAATCTGTTTGATCATGATCCATGATCTAAAGTTTGATCTTTAAGAATGCCCTATAGACTATAGCTGGGCTTGAAATATGAATCTCTCCATTTGCACATTAAAACAAAATATTGCTCACAAGATATTACACAGAAAATGGTGATTGAAGTGTTGTTATAGTGTTGTACACACTAGGGATGTTCCTGGCAACTAATTTAATACCCGTCGCAAATTTCAGACCAGTCGACTAGTCTAACAATAAGAAAACACTCGGAAAGCAGTTTAGCACAGTTTATTGCTTGATAATGTTAAATACTGACTGAAAAAATACTGTGTGTATTAAGACCACTTGAAGTCATTAATCAAGTCTATAATCACCAAATCATTTTTTAAAAGCTGGTGAAATGCATGCCATTTTGTGCCATGTAATACAAACATTGCACATTAGCTTAGAAACATGACAACAGCTCACTAAATTCTGCACCATTTCAGGCCGAAAAGGATCAACAATATCAGTCATCCAGAGCTGATGTTAGCTACCAGCCTGCTGCACAGTGTGGCTAACGTTAGCAGTGCTAGCAGCAGCAGCTGCTCTGCTTGCGGGTTAATGTCCGTGTCTGTGCTGAATGTGGTCACATGTTGAGTGCTTATATACCAGTTTATTCTGTCACAGTCTATAACATTATTTCCATTTTCTAGATTAAAACATGCCAAAACTGGCTGGTTTTACGAGCTGTCATCTGTCCAACTTTGCTGGGCATTCATGCTGGGCGAGAGGGGCTGTTGTCTGATGGGGCCGCCGCCCCAACTAGTGGCAAGCAGCTGTAGAACACCTTAGAGGCAACAGTTACTAGCATCGTGCACGAATAAAATATTAATAATGAATTTAATTGACTAGTATTTCTGGTGCCGACTAGCAAGGGTGGTGACATTTAATCGTGTAGTCAACTATTCGTGCACATCCTTAGTACACATAAGCCAAAAGATAACATAATCATAAATCATTAAGTAATTTTTCCAATCAGCGTCCATCACTCTATTGGTTTGTTCACATAGCACTGCTAGTCAGTGATGTTATGTGAAATTTGGAATTAGAGGTAAGAGGACATTAAATACAGCAATCCTTATGATTTTCCTGAAAAGTATGTGGTTGAAGCCTTCACATACTCTTTTACTGTTAAAACTAGCAAACTGGTTTCTGTCCAAGCTCTCTTTTTAGCTCTGTTTGGGCTCCACCAACTCCCGTGGGAAATGTGTTTAGTTTTTAAATGCTCCGCTATGTTCACCAGCTAGTCAGAAACGTTCCACATTGTATAATTTTTTATTATTTTTTTTAAAGTCCTTCTAGGGAGTTGCAATGTTTCGATGACAACAATTAATGCAAATTCAACCAATCCATGTGAATTCTGCGTGACCTTTCAATTTTGTCCAATCAGTACAACTTTTCCGCAAATTTGACCAATCATTTCCCACGAGTTCCACCAGTCATAGCAGCCCCCCATGCAAACATCATACATGTGCATCTATATGAGCTGACTCAATGGTTTATTAGTTATTTTTTTATTCATTGTCTTGAGCACTGAAAGGGACTAAAGGTATGAAATGGAGGGAGTTTTTTTGTGCGTGTATATAATTGTGTGTATAAAAAAGAAATCACTACTTTTTCTTGAAATTTTATTGAAAAAACATTTTTTTAGTAACGCAGCATCAAGCATTTTATGCTGCAACAATCCAGTAACAGCCTGGAGGGACTGATAAAAGCTTTTTTGCTGAAAACAGCTGAATATGAGATTGATGAGAGCATTGAGACTGAATCAAAACAAAAAACGCTGTGGGCTGTAATCCAAAACATTTAGCTAAAAGATGCTAACACACTCCACAGAGCTGAGGGGAACTGCAGAGTTGTTGATATTTTTTTGTGATTTCATCATTATCAGTGATCTCCTTCACATTAAACATAGTCACTGGACCCAGTGTTGATATCAAAATATTGGTTAGTGCACCTTTAAAAATATGCATACCTACTGTGTAAATGATTGAACCAGATGTTGTCAAAGACATAAAGCTTGGTGTAACACAACAGACAGCATCCGCTGTGGATGACCTACAGTCTGCCAGCCCATAATACTTCTGACCCACCCTCGGTCTCTATAGCAACGCTACACATGTGACTTCTCTCTCTCTGTAAGCTTCTAATTTGTCTAAAGTACACACAGCCATTATACTATTTTTACCTCACTCTCTCTCCTGCTCTGTCTTTTCTTTCTCCCTCCCGTCTCTCTCTCTCTCCTGGCTTTTTTTAGAGTGTTTTGCAGGGCTGATGTCATAGTGCCTATTTTCTTTTAGCAACGCAGAACGAACAAGACAGGGAGAGAGAGAGCGATAGATAGAGAGAAAAGAGAGAGATAGATAGATAGATAAAGAGGAGAAAAGACGAATATTGGTTTCCAGAAATACCTCCCAGCAGCAGCAGCAGCAGCAGCAGCAGCAATGTGAAGTAGGAGCAACAGAAACAGACTGGACTTCAAACTACACTCCTCTGTCTTCCGTCTTTGTGTCTTTATGAACCAATTAAAAGTGACAACAGCTTGGTCAGCACTTATTGAGGCATCTTTCCATCTTTGCAGAAAATGTCAGATAATATAAGAGGATGCAGATAAAACAAAGGAAGGATCTGCGTTCACATCAGGCTTTATAGTCACAGTGAAGAATTACGCGCTGCGAAAAACAACACACATTGTTGACTATTAAACCAATTTTGTTTAAGTCTCCATCTTTGTTGCTTACTTAATGTGTTTCTGCATTACACCTTCCAAAGGTCATCTGTCCAGTTTGAGTGTTGGGAGGTGGACTGCTGTCCTGTGTCCTCATGCTAACTATTCACATCTTCTTGTGTTTGTTCCAAACTAACTGGACACATAAAACACTTCCTGTGTAGCAGGAAAGAGGCTCTAGACAGCAAGGGTTGTAGAACAGCGAACAGCTTTTATTATCAGAAGACAGGCTGGAACACAAACACTTATAAGCAGGCCCACTCCTGTCAGAAGTTGTTGTAGATTCACAGTTGTTGCATTGTAGTACAGAACTGGTGCATTCCAGTGGTCCAATAAAAAAAAAGAACCTATCAGTGGTTACCTTCCAGTGAAAGATTCTCTGTTAACTCAAACTGTACCATAGAGCTTCAGCGAATAGTCAATCAATTGATTAATCAGTTATCAGAACAATAAAGTCCATGGTTTTTCAACTGAACACATTATACATGTTAGAAGATAGTTGCTTAAAATATGTGAAAACACTGAGAACTATGTGGGACTGAATTGTGAGGTTGAAGTGTTACATTTTTTTTTGGCGGATGTGAAACATGGCTCAGTGATGTGCTGGAGCTGTGGTTCCCCAACACTATGTAAGCCCCACGAACTGACACACGAACAACACCACCTCCCCTCACCCTCCCTAACAGTCAGTTAGAAGTGTACCTTCAGCAGCTCTCTCAGTAAAATCAGCCCAGCAGTTCACTTCAGCTCACTTCAGTTCCAACAACCCGACACAGAAAAAAAAAAATGTCACTGTCCTCTGGCTCTGGTGTCTCAAACATGTCTAGATGTGTCCAGTAAAGCTGCTGGATGGAGCGTCCATGTTTCAGGTTGTTTTCAGGTCGTAGTGGTGTTTGACACTGAGACGGCGGGGTGGACACACCCCCTGTGTTTCAGAGCAGAGAGAACCTGCTCCTATTTTTTTTCTTGTGATTTTGCAACCTTTTATATTCTTAGTGATTTTTTTAATCATTCAAATTTAGCTGGGTAGCACATGTTTTTGTAGTGTGACAAACTCAGAACACACATTTATTGTTGATTTCCACTTTAATTGGAACATGAGTGTGAGATTAATAAGCAGATTTGGTATGATGTCAGCAGGGACCAATTAACACCAGCCAAATGCTGGTAAAATATGTAAGGTGCTGCTAGATTTCCCTCACCCACCAGCCAAAATGAAACAATGGTAATCTATTGAGTTGCTGGTAAAATTTGAACAAACATCAGCTATTTAACTTTGCACCCTGGGTAATGACGAAAGAATGAGGTTGCAGATAAAAGATGTCAAAATGAGTTTCCTCATCTGAGAAATTTGGACATCCAGAGGGAGCATGAAGTAGAACCGCTGCTCCGTTGGAGGTTTTCCAGGCACATCCAATTGGAAGGAGAACCCGGGGTAGACCCAGAACTCGCTGGAGGGATTACATATCTCATCTGGCCTGGGAACGCCTCGGGATCCCCCAGGAGGAGCTAGAAAGCGTGGCTGAGGGAAGGGACGTGTAGGATGCCCTGCTTAGCCTGCTGCCATCATGATCAGACCATAGATAAGCAGAAAAAAATGGATGGTTGGATGGTTTATCAAGCAAAAATGCACAAAATATGATATTTCCATTTTATTAAATTAAATTATTTGCTGCTTTCTTTGGGTTTACATTAGAGTGCATTGAATATTTTTTTGTTTTGGGATGTTCACCTTGGGGGTCTGGCTTATTGCTCTTACATTTACCACTGTTTTCTAATGATTTATAGACCAATCTATTAATCAAGAAAATAATTGCCAGACTAATACGAAGTGAAAATTACAAGTTACAGCCCTGCTTTACATGCATGATGTGTCACAGCATTATCTTCTTAAGATTAATGTATAGATAAGCTGTTCTGGATCAGTTCCGTTTCACCCATGCTGACTATTTTAGGAAGCAGTGACAATATTTCACCCAGGATGAGTAAAGTTCAGTTTATATGAAGAAACCCACTTTGAAATGCTGGAACCAATTGGCATTTCTGCATTAAAAATGACTATTATTTAACCATTATTGAAATTGTTGGCAATTATTTCAGATCTAGGTGAATGCAGACAGCATTGGGTCTTGTGATTAATTTCTCTGATTTTCTTGGTACAGACTGAAATAAAAGCCATGTCCTGACACCGACGAAGCACTAAATGTTGGCATTAGATTCTCAGTCAGTTTTTCAGTCTTGTATATGCATTCTTTTGTCAGATATTTTCAGATATAAAATAATAATTTTGTCAAATGCTAAACTATATTTTATTCAGGCAAAGTTCATGCTGGTAAACATTATCTGCAAAAACATCAGCATGTTAGCATTGACACAGTTAGCATATTCACATGCTGAGCATGTAGCTCAAAGTACAGTCTTACAGAGCCGTTAGCATGGCTGTAGACTCTTACGCTGGTCACACCACAATGGCAGCATTCATGGAGGTGCACGTTGTAAATGATAAACACTCACCTAAAAGTCAACCTAAAGTGTATTTACCTGTATTTAATTAAAATAGTACATGCTATCATGTAGTTAAGTTTCAGAAAGTAAAATGTACAATGTATGTCATGCATCATTTTTCTTCCTGTTTTGTTTAAATGTGAGGAGGATACACTGCTGAGAGTTCAACTATGTATACTATGCACACTTACCAAAGGAACTCATCAGTTTGTCAGAGTCAACAATGTTTTACATTTTATGTTTGTTTATGTCATGCACCTGGAATGCTTGGAGGTCCAAAGTTGGAAATTTCAACTGGGAAATACAGACTTTGACTGGAATGCAGCATTAATCTTGTTAAAAGTTAAAAGCTGTCCCAGTTTCAGCCCCTCAGTTGCACAGATTTGATGCTTTTCTTTGTCTCATGTGATAATTGAGTGAAATTGTTTTAGCTATCTTGATTAACATGACTGTCGGTCAAAACAAACAGTACATTTTATACAATTTTCTGACAATTACACACCCAAATGATTAATTGATTACTCAATGTGATTGTCAAATTAACTGGATGCAGAAATTGGTACAAAAATATTGTTTTGGTACCAGTTCAAGGAGGAGTACTAAACCAAAGCAGTGCAAACATGGAACCTAACTCTATTCTTCATTCATAATCTTTACATAAACTATTTTAGAAAACTGTGAAAAAGCATCTCCTTGTGATTTGAAGTTCTCTGTGATCCACGTAGAGTCATATTAGCACAAAAGTATAATTGGCAGTCTGTGTTCAGTTCCAGCAGGATCCACTGACCGTACAGACTGGATGCACAGTCTGCCTTTCATTCTTTTTTACTGCTTCCGTCCTGGTGGTGCATGAATTACTGTGTTTAACAGCAGTCAGTTAGAGACTGATATGACCGACCCCAATGTTGCCTCTTTGTCAGACTGTACGTTAGTGTGTGTGTGTGTGTGTGTATGTGTGTGTGTGTGTGTTTACCAGACTATAAATGTCTTCAGTTTGACGTCAGACGCTGGCTGCTGTGGAATGCTGCTCTCTTGCCAAACGGACTGTTGTACACACACTCACAGACCGGTTTCTCACATACACACCGACTCAGGGACAGTGTGTGTGTTGTAGTGGAAGGGGAGACACGTGCGTCACAGTGAAACGCCAGAATATTTGTTTAGGTAATTTAGATGTGAGTGGCCACACACACACACACACACACACACACACACACACACACACACACAGCCTTGTCTATGCCCAGCTCTCAGTTTTTTACCAAATTTTCCTTGCAGCGGCCAAAGGTGGCAAAAGTACATATATTCTTCACTCAAGTAGAAGTATAGATACTTGTGTAAAAAGACTCTGGCAAAAATAGAAGTACTGATTCAACTTCTTTACTGCAGTAACCTTCACAAAGTACAGGTTCTGAAATGTACTCAAACTATAAAAGTAAAAAGTCGCCCACTGAAAGTCATTTGTGTGCAAAGCTAACTGAACCTCACCTCACTCTCATCACTTACATCTTACATTGTTTTCAATCTTGTTGCATTGTTTTTGTTTTGTTATGTGTTTTTTATCATGTTACATCATTTTCATCTTGTTCCATTGTTTTATTGTCATTACATTTTTTTTGTCGTTTTCACGTTTTCATCTTTTAAATTGCTTTCGTCTTGTTTCATTTTTTTAGTCTTGTTACATTGTTTTTGTCTTTTAATGTTGGTTTTATCTTGTTACATCTTTTACATTGTTTTTTTTCATTGTTTGTCTCGTTATATCATTTTCATCTCATTACGCCTTTTTTGTCGTCGTTTTTGTCTTGTTACGTGTTTACATCATTTTCATCCTTTTTCTTTGTTTAAGTCTTGTTACGTCATTTTTGTCTTGTTAGGCCTTTTTCATCATTGTCGTTTTTGTCTAGTTACATCTTTTACACAGTTTTGGCCTTCTTTTTCATTTTATTACGTCATCTTTGGTTTTTCTGTCTCACTACATCCATTACATGCCGATAGAGACACCAAGGAATCGTCTTTTCTGTCTTAATGTCCCATCCATTGAGGGTTATATCTGACTTGATATTGGAAAGACAACGTGCATTGATGTCAAATAAAAATAATAATCAGTAATTCCCCTCAAGTGCATTCAAACTGAAGTACAAGCCTGTTTTGAAAACATAAGGAGATGTTTGTTTTAAAATATTTGGAGTAAAAGTAAAAAAAAAAAGATGCTCAAAATAAAGTACAACAGCCATAATGATGGAGCTAACTTAATGGTGACAAACCTGCAAACCTGAAACTGGACTGCTTCTTCACATGTGTGTGAAAGGGAAAAATAATCTTTTAATTCCATAAGATTTAGTCATAAATAAAATCAGAGGTCTAACAATGGATTTGAGTGAATAAAGCAAGCCACGACAGGGTAACAGGGCTAATAGGCTTGGCCTTATTACAGATGTTGGTGTTTGATTAGCTTAGAACCCACGTGACGCAAAAGCAGAAAGGGTGTGCCAAACACCAGGAAGTGACCAATCGGAACACCTCCATACAGAAAGGTCATAGGTCAGACTGCACAGTAGGTAAAGCCTAATTGAATTTCCTCTTTGGCTGGCAGACAGGCAATATCGTGACGTCTCAACAGGTCGCGTTGTGTGGCATCGTCCAGGTATTAGCCTGATCCAATAGCAGAGGTCACCAAGGTCAGGAAAGCACAGTCGCCACAGGCTTGTGTCAGGTCAAGGCTATGGCCCTGCTCAAGGGTGCATCGATAAGTGCTGATGAGGTTGATGGGATACTGAGGCCACCACCCCTGTCTCCCCCTCTCCTGTCTGTCCTTCAGCCAGTGTGTTCATCTGTTGGCTCTTGACCTGTCAGCCCTCTGCACTAAAGAAATAGTCCAAATGACGTCATACAGACTCACTGTCTAACTCTCTCTCACACTAACACTCACACAAGTGATCAGTGTAAGCTGATTGGAGCAGCTAAGCTGAGAGGAGCTTCCGATCTGAGTGCTGCAGAGTCTTCGCTTTGTAACATGAATGCTGTAAAAACCTAAATAACCACATACAGAAAACGTGTGTCCGTCCACCTGTATTTATACACATTTTCAAGTTTCATGAGCGCAAATGTCGGAAAATCCAAAACCACGTTTCTACTCTTGGCTGAAGAGAAGTCGGTGTATGGATAAAAAACAAAATTCAACAAAGTGCAGTAGGAACAGCCTTAATGAAGGAGTCATGACTTACATGAAGCATGTGACTTAAACTCCACCTGAATGAAGAATGTGGAGACTGTGACAAAACAAACATAAATGCCACATTTCCACCACCCCACACACTGTGCTTGTTTAAGGTTTGACTGGAGCTTTTTTAATTTTGTCATCTTGTTGTGCTCCAACCAAGCCAGGAACTCTAGGTATTTTCTTTTGCAGATTTCCTGGTGGTTTTCCTGGAAAATGTTGACCTGGTGGTTAACATTTTCAGAGCAGCGGGCTTTTGTTTTCAGAATAACTTTATTAACTTTACATTGACAGACAACTGACAGTTATAAACAGCTGATCAACTTGCAGTGTAGGGCTCCCTTGTTATTGTCAGTTTACGATGTTGCATGTGTCTTGCACTCCTGCAGTGTTCCTGCATTCTGCCTGATCTTCAGCGAGTCTGAGGAGGAGAGGGAGGCGAGGAAACAGTTAACTTCAACCATAAATCGTTGATTAAATAAAATTTCAACTGATTTAATATACAGTCTGTGGCTCCAACTTGCTATTTGGACTGCAGTACTCATTTTTGTGCAGTTGCTGCATATTGCTCATTTTCACGGCACTGACAAATTTAAAATGATGAATTCTTGCCCCTGTGAGTTTCCATATCTTTAACTGAAAAGTCAGCTAACGCCACTCTGGTGCCTAAGCAGCAAATCAATATTAATCTGTCATACTGATTAGCCCAAGTGGAGGCCACAAATCCAGATCAGTACAAGGCGGTGCATTTCTTCACTGATTGAGAGGAGGGGAGGGGCACATTTACAGTTTTACACTCATTTCTGTAATGCACCAGTGCACCGGCTGGTCCTGCAATCCTCTTTTCTTTCTTTCCTTTTTTCTTTCTTTCTGCCATTCTGCTATAAATAACAGCAGCCCTCTCTGATAATTTGTCTTTGTGAATATATACGACACGTTAGCATATTTCTGCTGTGTCCTTTACCCGAGCCACGCTGAATATAGGCTAGGCTAAAAGTCAGTGCTGTCTATTGCTAGGCTAATGCTAGCCTCGTGGCTATTTTTAGGTGGCAGGACGTGGTGTTCCTCACTTACAACACCATCATAGCCCATCTGAATGAAATGGGAACTGCCTCTGTGTGTGTGTGTGTTTGTGTGTGTGTGTGTGTGTAGGGGGGATGTGATGAATCATGTAATAGTCTTTTCCTGACTAATCAATCACTCTTTTCTCTCCCTCTCTCTTTTTCTCTGTCCTGCAGTAGTGGAGGTGAAGAGCAGCCTCCCATCGGGCATGCAGAGCCCAGTAGGAACAGCCAGCGAGCAGAGAGGAGGAGGTGGAGAGGGTGGTGAGTAGGGAGCCCTGAAAGAGTCCTTGGGGTGGGTGGGGGGGTGGGCGTGAGGGTCAACTGCCTCCCTAAAAGTGGACCAGTTAGACTGACTGAGAGGTGTTAGGGGATTCTAAGGGTCTTTGGCTGGGTTCAAGTTTTTTACTACTGCTTATGTGAGACAAGTTGTATAAAGGCTTTTGTGTCTCCAGAGGGAGCTCTGTGAAGTCTGATAGATTGCGTTGGTTGAGGCTGAAGACTACAAGTCTGAAAATGAAAATATCTGAGGGTATGGAGTTAGAAAGTCGTGACCAGAGCTCTGTAGCTGCCCCTCGTCTCTCCTTGAGGCGAGAGGTTCCAGACTGCTGTTGGCGGTGGAGAACAAAGAATAACTAAGTAAAATTGTGGATAATGTAGGTGCTCGATTTGTATGAGAAAGAAAAAGACAATATCTCTTGTTCTATTGCATCAATTTGAAATAAAAACATAAATCAGTGGGTACTTTGTTCTTCAGTTAAAGACCTCCCGTACTTCAATGTACCTCAGATCTGTGCAGTCTGTGGGGGTCCTTTTGGAGGAACCAGTCAGAATCTTAAGCTGAGTTAATGTTAAAGCGTTGGATTTCACCCCAACATTACTAGAAGGACGTATCCAGGGATGGACGTTAACTGTGGCCCGATGACACATGGCCACAAAAAGTCTGTAGCCACCAAATATTCCATGTAGGGGGCCCCTGTGGCCACCAACGTTCCAGTTCCACAAACGTTCCAATTCCTTTGCACATTTTAGTTCATCAGTCTGTGAAAACAGCGAACAATACTTGTCACAAGCTCCGCCGATGTCAGTAGGGCAATAAAATCGCAGCATGGCCAAGTGCAATATCCAAATCGCAGAACCAAACTGTAATTTTTTGAAAAAAGAAAAATGTGGAAGAAACCAGCATTACATTGAAGTACTGCAGTGCTGCAGAGATGATGTTTTTCCGATGAAAGAAAACATTTTTGTTTGGTACAGACCTGACACACTCAAAACTTACAAACTGATAATTTCCAAATATCATATTGTATATTGCAATCGCAATCTCAGTCAAAACAATGCAATATTACTCTTTTTTAACAAATCATTCAATTCAGGGCTATTGAAGTATGGTCTTACTTAGCTTACTCAAACTGATAACACGATCCTTGCAGAAGAAGGTGGCCTATGTTCATTTATTTACTGTGACCGTGATAGTGGTGAACAGTGGAGATGGCTTTGTCTGATACTAAAAACAGCTGTTGAATCTGTCTTAAACTTCCTTAATGTTGTCACCTAGATCCACACCAATAAATCACCATGTGCTCTTGATTAGATATTTGGTTACTAAGGTTGCTTCAGGTTATTTTGAGTACATGATTGTTGGACCACTGAAGGGGTTCCTACGGTCTTGGAGAGTCTCAAGGCCTTAGTATGCTAAAACCAAGGTGCTTCTTGAATCATCAAACAGGGTCTGAAACACCCTCCCCCGACATCTTCAACAACAACATGCATGCCTTTTTGGAACGCTCGTTGGAAAGTGTTCGGCATTATCCACATGTTGGAACGCTCGTTGTTTCTTGTCTCTCTCTGTGATAAAAGAAGAGCTGTTAACACTTTTGCCTTCTGGCTTGATCTTATGATGTGAGCTGGTGAGTTTGTGGTTATGACGTGGGAAGTTGTGGATTAAATGTTCATACCGTTCAAGTGGTTAAGCCGTGAGTACACTGCTGCTAGGCAGCAGCAACACGGACACCAAAACTGTCGGCGTCTAGAAGCCACTGTTGGCTAATAATTTAGCATACTAGTGAGCGGGTAATGTAAAGCAGGGAATGCAAAGGCATAATGAAAACATTTTCTTCAGACATATTGTAAAATTATGAAGAAAAACTTCATAGGCCGAACATTACAATACATTAACTTAGCATCCACAGGAAAATGTTTCCATGGCCTCCACCATCTCCGAAAAGATCATCAAACTCTTGAACGCTAAGCTTTTGGAAAATTTCCACTTTGGAGGTCATGAACACCTCAAGAGCAGGTTATTCGTGAACATGGTAAACCCCATTTGACCCCATTTGAGAAGAGCTGTGCACACATCACACAAACAAGTCAATTTCAAGCACAACCTGGCTTTTGTGGTCGTTTTGAAGGTGTGTTGGAAGCTCGGTGGTTCTGGTCTTCTAGTTCTGGGGTTTAGGGGGTCATTTAAGCAGGTTCCAGTGGGTTCACAGTGGGTTCCAGAACGGTTGGTCTAATTAGCTTCCAGAGTGTTGGTAGCCAATGTTTTGG
Organism: Lutjanus erythropterus; assembly: GCF_056507025.1. NCBI lineage: Eukaryota > Metazoa > Chordata > Actinopteri > Lutjaniformes > Lutjanidae > Lutjanus > Lutjanus erythropterus. Next base: position 31,854,141 of record NC_139335.1, on the reverse strand, counting down.
TTTTCTCCACAGAAAACAGTTAAATAGGAAATAGAAAAAGAAAATGTGATGCAACGAAAAACAAGAAGGACTCAGTTTTTAAAAATCATAAATTGGAGTCAAAAATACCAAGGACAGTTTGTAAATTTCAAACATGTTTAATTAGAACGGCAATCTGAAAGCGCAGGCCTCCTCCAAGGATGATTGACCTATCTTGCAATATTCACAAAAATAAAAATAATTTGGATTCAAATCTGTTCCAAAATTCATTGGTTTCTTCCTTGGCCCATGCTACACCCTTCCATCAAATTGTATTAAAATGAAGGTTGTAATTTATTCCATAATTCTGCTGTTAAACTGACACCAAAAACAAAACGTCTTTGACCAAGAAAAAAAACAGACAGCAGACAGACTGAGGAAAGAAAAATTAAGACAGTCTGCAAAGTGATGAGGATGGGTAAAGCTGACCTTTTGTCTGTTGCTGCTTTTCCAGGTGGGGGTCCAGGAGAAGGCCCAGGGGGAGGAGGAGGAGGAGGAGGCCCAGTGGACCTTCGGACAGAGCCCAGGGTGGGGTCTCTGTCTGGGGGTGCTGCGGCTGTGGACACAACGCTGAGAGAGCAGCAGCTCCAGCAGGAACTCGTGCTCCTCAAACAACAGCAGGAGCTCCAGAAACAACTGCTGTTTGCCGAGTTCCAGAAAAAACACGAAGTGCTCACGAGACAACATGAAGTCCAGCTGCAGGAGCACCTGAAGGTAGCTAGTCAGGTAGTTATTTCCTGAACCTATAAGATGGCTAATAATGTGGGAAGCAACCCTTCTATTCTGACTTTTGCGTATGTGTGTGTGTGGGTGTGTAAGCAACAACAGGAGCTGTTGGCAGCAAAGCGGCAGCAGGAGCTGGAGCAGAAGAGGAAACTAGAGCAGCAAAGACACGAGGAGCAGGAGAAGCATCGACTGGAGCAGCAACTGCTGCTGCTGAGGAACAAGGAGAAAGGCAAAGAGAGTAGGTTCTACTGCTGCCACTGCTTTTACTACCATGCAGAGGTGGGACCAAGTCATTGATTCACAAGCCACAAGTAAAGCCACGTTTCCAACCGCAGGAACCTCCTCAGAGACTAGGAACCGTTGGAGGAACTTAGTGTGTTTCCGCTGCAGAGACCAGGGTGTAAATTAAGTTCCAGGAACATAATTTGACCCCCTCAGAAGTCCCTGATTTTACAAAAGAACAGGAACTTTGGGTGTGGGGCTTGCAGTGCTGAACATTTTTATTTGGTCAGGTTCTCACAGCATTTTATTTCAGAAAAATCTGCCCCTGCAAACAAGTTTGTTTTTTGTTCATTGTGCATTTCGGATGATTTGAATCCACTTTGCTGCCACTGCTCGTCTCTTTTCCAGGGCTGACTCAATGACCCCATTTTCAAAGCGGCAAATGACCATCGACAGCAGCGTGACCTGAATCTCCTCCATGCTTCCTGTTGTTGCACTGTTGCACATTGTTGTATAGTTGGGTTTAAAAATGACGCACAGACAACAATGGACAGAAGGAACCTGTTAGTTCCTTGAAAAGTAGTTCCTATGACTAAGAGTTCTGGATATTTTGGGTGATAATGTGGCTAAATTCTCAAGTCTGTGCACTCAAGGCCCAAGTCAAGTTCCTAGTCCTAACCTTTGTGTTTTGAATCCAAACAAGCTCTTCATCAAATGTAACACTATTTAACAACAGTGCTTCAACTTACTGTTCTCAGTGTGGCTTCAAATATCAAATGATGTCGCAAATTTTTGTGTCTCCATCTTTTGTTTTCAACCTACAATGCATTTTGTTAACTTCCTGGTAGTTTTTGTACATGACATGGTATAATTTTTTTTACAACTGGAGCTCAGGAACATGACATTAGTTCTTCATGGTTCTCTCCTGGAGATTGAATCGGATGCTGTCAGATTGGTGGAACTGGGTGATTAGGCCTAAGTGTCCACTTGTTGAGAATGAATAATGTTTGTTGATTCAAGAAATGAAAGAGAATTGATTGATTTGTGGATTCACATTTTTGTGTAACAGACATTTTAATCTTTGGAGTCGGTCCAAGGCTCAAGTCCAAGAAAAGTAACACATAATCTGAGTTAAACTCCAAGTTGAGTCTTTTTTTCATTTTGTCAAGTTGAGTCTAAAGCAAGGTTGTGCAGTGTCTACCAAATAGGCATATGACAATGTAAACAATAAAACATCGCTCGACCCCATATCGGAAGATAACATGGTTGTTTTGAAAAGCAGACCTGCTCGCCGATTCACCACTGTAGTCACCGCTGCTGTGACGGAAACCTCCAGCTGTCTCACTCAGCCGAGAAAACTCAGATGAACTCTCACAACTCTGCCAGGCAAGCTTTGTGTTCAGCCTCTGAAGCTGGAAACAAAGTTAGTCGACTAGCTATACTGAAGAAACAAAACTAAGAAAAGAACAGCATGACTGAGAAAAACACACCGACAACAGCCCACAAAAAAAAAAAACGCCTTACATCAACCATGTGGGGACACACTACCTCAAATACATAAGAATATGTGACTCAAGTCCACACCTGTGTCACCATGCTATGCACATTTGCTCTGTGTACACAATATAAAGACAGTCAAGTGTCCTGATTGCTGTCCTCTCTCTGTGATGTGTTTTGGAAGGTGCCATTGCCAGTACAGAGGTGAAGCTGAAGCTACAGGAGTTTCTTCTCAGTAAAAAAGAGCCTGGCATCGGCGGACTGAACCATTCCTTCTCCCCAAAGTGCTGGTGAGGACAGATCCTGGACAGATCAGTCACATATTATCTCAGACTGAAGTCTTCTACTTTGTAAAAGTCACATTTTTAATGTTAATGTAAGCTGTAATCTTCTCTACTGTATGAATATGAAAATCTTTCTCGGTCACAGATGCCTCCTCACTGGCTGGTGTGAACAGTGTTCTGTCAGGACAGCGAGTTGCTGCTCTAGTTTGTGCAGCTTGAACAGTTTTGTAGTCTGACCCAGGCTTGAACAAGCAGCTTCAGCACTCACTGACAGTGTTAAAGTGTGTTTCTAAACCAGGACCCAAGAATCTCAGAATCACCTCCAGGAATCTAAACTAAAAACTCTCCTACCACAGAAGGAGACTAATGATGATGCCTTATGAAGCCTCCTACACTGTTTTTTACCAAGGAGGACTCCTAACCCGTTGATTCCACTGGGCACAGCATGTCTGTGAGTTTTGATCTTTCCTCCACGCGGCTGCAGATCCCATCAGCAGCGTTTTAGCGGCCGAGCGTTTTTCCTGCTCGATTATGTTGACTTGCTCAGATTTTATTTATTCGGTCCTGTTTCCATGAATGCATTAAAAAATAGCACCACCAGGCTCAACAGTATGCATTGGCAGCTTGCACAGGGTAAAATAAAATGCCATGTCTGGCTAGTAGGTTTCGCAACTAATATGCTCAATTGGGCAAGTGGTACAAAGAACTATTTTGATCATTGATTAATTGTTTAAGTAATTTTTTCAAGCTAAAAAGGTTTTCAGCCTCTCAAACATGAAGATTTTCCAAAAAAAAAAATTCTGATGGACATTTCTCAATATTTTCTTACATTTTATAAACATTGCAGTGCTAGATCAAACATGACAATGAACTTTTGTCTTTGTTGTCATTTGATAACTGATAATAAATCAGCTCATTTGTACAGGGGCAAGTAAAAACTGACTTTGGGGAAGTAGATTTCTGACCCACTTGCCTGGCCAGACACATTATTTTATAGCATAAAAAAGTGCCACATTTTGCACATATTAGCTGTGTTTCCATGTTCCAAGTTTTATGCTTGCTTGAAGATTGATTTGACCTTTTTTGAAGAGATACTGTGCATTCCAGTACCCTTACCAGCATACTATTTAGTAGGCTAGAAAAAGATTTAGTACAGTGTGTCAAAATACCAGGATGTCCCACTGCACCCAGTCACATTTTGCACTACACGAGCCAGCGTGCTTTCCTGGCTTTTCTGACCCACAATCCTTCGTGACAGATGTATGAGCAAGAGGGGTAAAGTTCAAGGGGCAACGTCATGTGGAAGTAGTGCTGTATGTCCCAGTTGTCTGCATACCGTGTGCAGCAGTATGTTCTTTGCACGGGCAGCTGCAGGATGTGCTAAGAGTAAAAAGAAAAAGCAATTTATAGCCTAGTTTATTTGCTCTAACCCATTTAATGGAAACATCCCTCATTTTTCCTTTTGGCAACAATCGAAAGGTTTGCTTCAAATTTGGTTCACAATTATATGGAAATAAATGTCATTGCTTCTTCCCTCAGGCTGTGAGACTGCTGAATTCATCCTCGGCACCCCTCCATACCAATTAGTTTGTTCTATGTACTTAAATTTATCTTTTCAGCTAAGTCCAATCAATAAATCAAGAGGAAAATATATCGAATAGTTGTAAGCGATAAATAAATTGCCTTTTATCCTTTTAGTAAGAATGTCTAAACAGTACCTGAACTAACACTTTTTAAAAAAGGAAGCACAAAATGAAAAAAAACTATAATACACTATTGAACAGTTACAGCACTAATAACAACAAAATAAATTAAAATTTCAGCTTCAAGTGTGTCCCATGTGCAATATGTTTCTTAGGATGGCAAAGTAAAGTCCCCTCAGTCATGACTTCATCATCCTGGGAAAGCAGTGTGTCACAAGGTGCTTCTTCCATTTACTCACAATTGTTTTTAGTTGTTTTGAGTGAAATGCAGAAACACTATAGACTCTTTAGCCCATTTTAATTTAGTTTAAAGTGGCTACTAGCTAACAAGACTACCTGCTGCCAGAGCCATGTGGAGAGAGGGTTGATATAATGTTTGGTGATGTGTCTGTGAGGTCCACATCAGGGGACAACTGTTTCAGTAGACAAGGTACCAAAATGAGGTACCGTAATCTGTTGTGATTCAGTCCGTTAGGTTTTGGTTGTGTGGGAACTGGTGCCTTGATGGCAGAGGATTTCGGTACCCAACCCTACTCTCCTCTGCTACTCTGCTCTTACTCTGGTTTTGTCAAAATGACTCCCAGCAGGTAAAACACCTCTGGAGCTCCAGCACAGATAAGAGTCATTTTGTAAGAACAGAAAGTTGATAAAATGCTCATACTCCCTGTCCTAAAACACCAGAAATGCAAAGTGTTTTCCTAAAGAAAAAGCACAGAGAAAATGTTTCCATACTTGCAGTAACAGGAAATAACAGGAAAGACATTCTAGGAAATGTAGGAAATGACTAAATCTACAAGAACACAACATGGTAAATTACTTTACTGCAAACAATTACTTTTTTACCAGCCAGCTCACTCACTCTACCCTTGTGTGTGTGTGTGTGCGTGTGTGTGTGTGTGCGTGTGTGTCTGCAGGGGAGGCCAGCACACCTCCCTGGAGCAGGGCTCTCCTCCACAGAGTAACACCCCGGGAACTCCTCCCTCCTACAAACTGCCCCCACTGCTGGGGAACTACGAGGGCAAAGACGACTTCCCGCTCCGCAAGACAGGTAGGAGAGACAGACTGAGACAGAGTGTGTGTGTGTGTGTGTGTGATTTGTCACTTGCAATATAAAAGTAGCTTGACGAAAGACTTTGTGGAGGTGGTGTGTGGTGTGTGTGTGTGTGTGTGTGTGTGAATCAGAGTCTGACTCATCAGAAAAGAGGTACCTAGAGATAAAACACACACACACACACACACACACACACACACACACACACACACACACACACACACACACACACACACACACACACTCATACACACTTAAGGTACAACTGATAGCATGGGAAAGCATTTTCTCCCTCTGCATGTTCACTATGAGTTCAGAGGTCAGGATGAGAAACTGGTTCTGTCCCTCCAGGAACCTGAACTGACTGTTCACTAACTGACAGATTTGCCTTTAAGTGCAAACGCTAGAAAGTCAGAAAAAGACGCTGGAAATACCGATAAATAGTTTTTATGCTTGTCTAAGATGGAATAGTTGGTGTATCTGTAAAGATAATATGCAACAAAGTGCAATGGAAACAGACTTAGTGAATAAATCATCACACATGAAGCATGTGACGTTCTGAAAGTTCCACTCTACTGAAGAGGTAAGAAACATCAGATCTGTGTGGACCAGTGAGGAGACCTTCCTTCCTTGACATAGGAACACATAAATGTGATATTCCTATGACTGGTGCTCCTCCTCTGCAGTGTTTTAACAGAACCCGACTGGAGAATAAGCATCACTGTTTCTCTTGTACAGTATTTGTATTACAGTAGTGGATTAAAGCCACAGGAGTTTTTAACTGGATCAGTTTTTTACTCATGCCTCTATATGACTATAAGTTAAAGGGAAAGTTCACCCAAAAATCACCTGAAATTCTGCATCGCTGTTTTCCTGTGAAACTCCAGCAGTGTTTTATGGACTAAAAAAATTCAGCATGACGGTGAGTAGATAATGACTGAATTAAAATTTTTCCTTCAACTAGACCATCCCTGGGAAAATCTGCTATTTTTGTGTTTAGTTATTCTTCATGTCTGTCACACAAGGATTCTCCTTGAAATCAGATAAAACAAGCCTGTGTTTACTGTTACAGTTTCCCAGGCAAAGGTAGTGTGTCATATGTTAGTCAGTTAAAAACAAGCAGGGGGAGATTTTTATTAAGATGATTTTATTTTTGTTTATTTCAGTGGAAACACTACTGCTCTGTTTGCACTTCTAAAATCAACAAAATCCTAAAGTTCCTTGTAGTCGCTTTAATTTGGATTTATTCTGAGAAGGTTTGTGATAAATTTGGTAAGGACCTGACCTGTGGATTTCTTGATTTCATCAAAGAAGGCTTCTCATTTCTAGCTGGTGTCTGCAAATTTTGCTGACTGTTGCTGTAACACGATAAATGAATGTGTCTAGTCATCAAGTGCCTTGATATCAAGATAATTTATTTATCATTATACACTACAGGGTCACATAGTGAAATGAAAGTTGTAGTCCCTTCATGCTACACACATATATAATAGATAATTAAATTCAGAATGGAACAGGCTAAAATATTAAATCAAATAAAACAATATATTTAGTTATTTACATGTACACATACATGTATACACCCAGAATTTGTGTCAGCAACAGTAAGGTGATAATATGGTCAACATCTTCACATGGTAAGTTCCTCATCTGGGAAACACTGTCCATCAACTTTGCATATTTTCACAAAGCATCAGTGATGTAAACACAGAGTCCTCCTCCCCTCGTCCTGCTGGAGTCTTGCGCTTCACATCCTGTCAGCTTTAAAAACGGTCCTCCCCGTCACATGCAGCAGCTGTGATGTTGTATCCAGGGTGCACTTGATGGCTACAGACATGATACTGTGCTAAAAGACTGAGCATAAGCTACATGTCCCTGGAAATTTACCATTTACCACACAGAGGACACTGAGATCAAGAAACAGTGTGGTTCTTGTAGTGCTGTGTAGAGCACGTCCTGGTGTTTCTGCGCAGTATGATAAGGAAGATTTCAGATCAAACTGTGTTTTTTGTTCCAGCTACAACAAACTTACTCTTGAAATTACAAGAGAAAAGGCTTTAAGGACTTGCTGATGTGTTTGGCCAGTACAACTTTCCCAAATCCAGTAAACAGCAGGACAGAGCTGCTGCCATTAACTTTAAGCCTGATAGTGTCCAGTACGGGCTTCCACAGTGGAAAACTTCTTCAGAGTGGAAGAACTGACCTGTGACCCCACAAACTGATGTAATAGAGAGAGAAGTTAATGACAGGCTGAGTTTTGATGTTAGAAGTAAAGCTTGGTTACTGTTGTAGTAAGTTAGTTATCTGTTGACGTGATACATCTGTAGTAATGTAGCTACACATCTCCAGTCCAGTGTGATATGAGTGACACTTCAATACGCTTTTCATCTGTTATGTTTTATCCGTTTACAGGAAAAGATTTATAAGTTTCCCCAAAAATCCGCCACACTTTCTGATAAGTCATTCAATCACTGATCTTTTGTTGAGCTGCCAGCATCGGACTATTAAGTAATATTTCCTCACATACAGTATAGCCTTCCTTGAGCAGGATGAATACACACTTGAATTTCTAAAAGTGTCTTCTTTTCAACTAATATTTCAAGTTCAGCAGCAGAGATGATTTTCTTTTGCGCCTCGCTGCTTTCCAGACACGCCCAACACATGTCAAAACAGCCCACCATCAGGCCTTCTTCAGCGGCACTTATGCAAATCAGATGAACTGCGGTTAGGCTCATTTACATCTGCGCTTCTGTAGTCTTAGTAATTACATGCTTAGTAATAAATCCTCCCATATATTCTGGGATTCTGTATCCAGGCCCCTGCAGTCTTTGGATGGAATGAATGGACTTATAGCATGTCCAAGTCCTGCTCAGTCAGACCTGTCATTGATTGTCCCAGTGCCACGTGGTCAAATGGTCTTTCTAGATTCAGGACTTCTTATGGAGGACCCTTACTGCTGAAATTAAATATAAATAAATGAATGACTCAATAAATGAATTCATATGGCGATAAAGGCACATTTATGTCACATTTTGTGAATTAATTGTCGCCTAGATTTTAAAAAAATATTTCTGTTAATTTCTTCCTGTATTTATTTACCTTATATTAATTCCCCTCTCTTAACTTTCCCATTTAATTTCATTTTTGAATTATTGATTAATTTATGTATTTATTTCCCTTTGCATTTTTTCAACTATTTATTTCTCCAAACTCGTTTATTTCTGTATTCTCTGTTTACACTTATGAATGCATCTTTGCTTCATTATGCATATTTTCTTATTGTAAATAAATACAGAAGAAAATTCCAAAACAAAATAAATATTTTAATATATTAATTAATTTATACCACATTTGTAAAGTAATGAAAATTACAATTACATTCATTTTTAATGTTTCTGTTAATTTGTTCTATATTTATTTACCTTTATATTAATTCTGCTGTGTTTATATTCTCATTTAATTTCCTTTTTATTAATTGATGAATGTATTTGTTTATGTATTTGTTTCCTTTTGCATTTTTCCCTAAACTTATTTATTTCTGTATTTTTTTTTTTACATCCCTTAATGCATTTTTTCCTACATTATGCAAATGTTCCTACGACGAAAATAAACATGAATTATATTTATGTCACATTTATAAATGAATTTTCAATATCTTTTTTCATTTATTTATGTTCTTTTTTTATTTTGGCAGTTGCGATCTTCCATATTCAGGCAGCTTAAACCAATAAAACCTGGATACTTTTTCCTCTTCCTGCTTCCTCCCTTAACCTTGACTTACAAACCAAAGCCACCTTAAAATACACCTTCTGTAGCTGCTCATCCAGCAAGCCAACTGGCCAGCCAAAAAGTGCAGCCAGCCAAACTATAATGTAGGATTACCAGACAGCCTGTGCTCCTGCATCCGCCCTGATCGCCTCCTGTTGGCAAACCACCAGTCACCTTAAAATACCCCAGAAACACTCTGCCAAACAAAACACTGCACGTCACACTGAAACAAACAGAGTAGAGTTAATTGGTTTAGAAGAGACCTGTGTTTCACTTGGTTTAAAAGGGTTTACAAAAATGCTATTTACATGGTACCTAAAAGTGACAACAACACAAGAAAAAAAGTCAGACTCAACAACATGTAAAAACAACTACTTTGACAAAAGATGCATATTTATCCAAACAGACTGTAATATAAGAAAAAAGAGTCATTGATTGGTGCCAGTGCTGACTGATTTTTTTTTCTTCCTGTCTCTTTGCGTCACTCGTCCAGTGTCGGAGCCTAATTTGAAGGTGCGCTCACGGTTGAAGCAGAAAGTGGCAGAGAGGCGGAGCTCTCCACTCCTTCGCAGGAAGGATGGAACTGTCATCAGCACCTTTAAGAAGAGAGCCATAGAGATATCAGGTGAGCACACACACATGCACACGTGGTGCGAGGTTGGACACTGAAAAACGCAGTAGTAGTAATTCACTGTAAATACATTATTTTAAAGGGACAGTTCACCCTTCAAATCAAAAATCCGTATTTCTCCTCTTGCCTGTAGTGTTATTTATCCATTTAGATTTGCAAAGTTTTTGCAGATTTGCCTTCTCCAGAATTTAATAGGACTAAATGGCACTCAGCTTATGGTGCTCAAACCACCAAAAAAAGCTACAGCTATAGAAAGTAGTTCCTACATGAAACTGCTCATAACAAGGTCTGTATTATCTGGGACTGGGATTGTGACTGGGAGTTTTGGAAAGAGACACCAATAATATGAAATTAAATAATGCCATAAAATCATTTTAAATTTAATATTTTGGAATATTTTGTGTCATATAAATGTGTGCCAAATATTTTTTTGGCAAGTATCCAAATAAAGAGTGGGATAATACACAGTAAGTAGGTTATTATTATGAAATACACCCCATCAAGATGATGCAGGACCCCAACATGAAGCAGGACAAGGTAGACATCTCTGCAGTCCATATCTCCAAAACTCTGTAAGTCACACCAAAAAAATCTAGATGGATAAGTAGCACTACAGGCCAGAGGAAAATTATGTATTTTTGATTTTGGGGTGAATTGTCCCTTTATTAATACATTTCAATATATTTCATGAATTTATTTAAAGATTAATTCCCTTTTCTCTCTCTTTCTTTCTCTCTCTGTCTGTGTCTCTCGACCAGTCTCCTCTCTCTGTAATAGCGCTCCAGGTTCAGGTCCCAGCAGTCCCAACAGTTCCAATTCAGCTATCGCCAATGGCAACACGGGCTCGGTCCCCAACATACAGACTGAGGTACACACACACAAACAATTAACTTTAAAATGTCAAACTTTACTCTATCACCATTGCTTTGAAAGCATCGGTCACCATGGCAACTTAGATGAATCTACAGACCACCCTCTCAGCTACTTCCACAAACTAGACACCTAAGTTAACCAGTCTGTATCTGTCTGTCTGCAGCTGAGATCTCTCCATCAGACGCTGGGGGCTGATGGGACATTGAGTCCTCTGAATCTCTACACCTCGCCCTCCTTGCCGAATATCTCCCTGGGCCTCCCCGCCAACACACACATCACGGTGGGTCAACAGTTTTTGTGTTTTTTCTTCTTTTACAGACGTTTATTTTGTGATGACCAAGTTTTACAAGCTGGGACCAAGGATGTCACATGACCTGAAGTTACCACTTACAGTACAGACTTTTCCACATTGTGTGGTGGTTACCCAGAGATGTATCTGTTTGGTAACCATGGTAATGTGCCCTTCACAGGCTCCCCAGAAGCTGTCTACCCAGCAAGAAGCCGAGCGTCAAGCCATCCAATCACTGCGAGGGGGTGGAGCTCTAACAGGGAAGTTCCTCTCCACATCCTCCCTACCTGCAGGTAGTCTTTACTGTAGATAAATCTATATGTATGCATGTAAATATGTATTATCCAATGTCATGTATAGACACTCTTAGAAATAAGGGTTCCAAAAGTTTTCTTCTTGAAGAGCTGAGGTTCTACCCAGAACTATATGCTTCTAAAGAACCCTGTTTTGAAGAAAGGGTTTTTGTAAGGTGAAGGGTTCCATAAAGAACCTTTTCCATCCAAAGAATGCTTTTGGAGAAAAGAGTTCTTCAGGGATTCTTGGGAGAACCCCCTGGCAGGGTTCTAGCAGAAACCCTTGGAATATAAAATGGTTCTCGTTAGAACACCCTTGTTGAGTTCTAGATAAAACACGTGGAATAAAAAGGGGGTCCCGGTCGAACTCTTGATTGTGTTCAAGATGAAATGCTTGGAATACAAAAGGATTCTCTGTAGAACCTCGTGACTGTGTTCTCAATAAGAAATTATGGTTCTTGTTATCACTTTTATTTCTTAGAATGTTTGAGGAAAGCATTTAGTTTTGAAATGTACTGTATCATTCTGAACTCCTGCTGATTGAATGATGTTTCTCTGCAGGGGTGGGACATGATGTGGAGACTCCGCCCCCCAGCTCTCATTCTGCCCATTCCTCGTTATTGCAGCACGTCCTCCTGCTGGAGCAGGCCAGACAACAGACTGCTATGCTAGCTGGTACACACACACACACACGCACACGCACACGCAAAAGCACAAGCACACTAAAGTCTGTGATAACATCCACGGCAGTGTCCATCCGAAGTATGCAACTCATTGTCTCTGTTATGACCCTCCACCCACTCAGTCCCCATGTACAGCCAATCGCCGCTGGTTACGGCGGAGAGAGGCGTGTCCAGCGGCATGAGGTCGGTCAACAAGCTGCCTCGCCATCGGCCGCTGGCTCGGACCCAGAGCGCACCTTTGCCCCAGTCCCCCCAGGCCCTGCAGCAGCTGGTGGTCCAACAGCAACACCAGCACTTCCTTGAGAAACACTACAAGGTGCACAATTTGACACAAACACACATTCACACACACACACGCTCAAGCATTAACATAACGTTGTCTGTGCAGATGCTCTCGAAGGGGGCAGAGCTTCCCAGGCCGCCGCCCACCCACCCAGAGGAGACAGAGGAGGAGCTAACAGAGACCAATGACATGCAGGAGGACGAGGGAGGGGCAAGCCTTCACAGGTGTGGCATTTCTGACAACCAATCACACAGTATGAATGACTGATTTAACCTTACCTATAAATGTTATTGCAACTGAATGTCTGTCTTGTTATTCTGACCAATCAGGCTTCAGAAGGAGGGGTCGGACGACAGCACGCCTTCCTCTGAGCGACTTGGTGTGCACACGAAGAGTGAGGAGGAGCACGGGGGCGTGCACGTCAAAGGGGAAAGCACCGAGAGCGAGCTGGATGAAGAGGAAGAGGAAGACGACGTCATCCAGCTGAGGGAGGGCGACGAAGAGGAGAGGGGGGGCTACACACAGGTTAGTGTGTGAGCGCAGTGCTTCTCTCTACAGACACTCCGTGTGCTTCAGTCTGCTGTTTTTACATCAAAGTCCCAGCGTTTCTCAGCAGCTCCATATGCTCTACACATCACATGTTTCCCAATTAGGGGTTGTTGCACTCCAGGGGGCACATGAAAGATTGTGGAACACTGGAATTTATTTTTTAATTCAGTTAATTCAAAAGAACTTGAGGGAATGAGTTGATCAAAAAATATTTACACATATTTGTGTTTAGTACAAAAACAAACCTCCAGTTAAAAAGTTGAAATATTACATAAAAGTAGCAGATACACAGTAGAGATTAGCTATAAATAATGAATATATTTTTGAAAAAAATATCTAAAATTCAAGGATAAACAGAGTTAAAGTAAATGTTGAAAGATACATGGTGGAGAGGTCCAGTCTCTGCCACTCTGAGTTGCAGAGTATAACTGCATTGATAATTCAGAATTAATTGTATAAAAAAATATTGTGGCAGTGTTCATCTTATGTTGTGTTACTTAACACCCCATTTAAAATCAGATGAAAAGTGCACATTCAGAATGTGGTGGGTGGGATGGATGAAGAAGCTCATCTGATTGGGATGTGGGGTGCACGTCACACAAAACAGATTGGGAAGCGCTGCTTTAAGATCCCAGGTCAGTCTTCAATTCAGGACATTTTGGTTACGCAGCATCATCCCACAGAGGGATGAATCACACGGATGCATCATCAGCCGACCTCCTGCTGTTTTCTGTCTCAGTGTGTTTGTTCTGTTACAGATGTTGGGGTGTGTGTGTGTGTGTGTGTGTGTGTTAGCTGTCTGACTCATCACAGCTAACGGTTGGCCTGCTACTTCAGTCCAAACCTGAGATGGCTTCAGGTGTTTTACACCTCCGCACGCTTGTTTTCACACATAGAAATACTGATCTGCAGTGCGTTTGCGTATCACTATTGACTATTCTTTTTAGGTGCTGCTTCTTCAGAGGAACAACACATTGTGCCTTGTGAGCTCATTGCATAACATGCCTATTATCTGCTCTCAATGAAAAGTACATGTGGTTAGTTTGCCAAAATTTAACAAAGCCTGTTTCCACGTCACAGACAAGACCTAGTGTCCTCGAATAACTTGCTCATATGGCTTCAAAAGACTAACACTGTTGTATTTGAGCAGTTGTAGTTTGAATAGTTATGAGGGCGCACTATTGACGCTTATCAACCTTCTTAAAAGCTGATTTGAGCTCTTTTGTCAGTGGAGAAAGTATGGTCTGCTCCACGTAAATTTCTTCCTGTTTATTCTGTCCTCTGCCATTTGAATCATGCAGTCTCACAACTGGATCGTTTCACATTTCCATTGCATGGACCCTGCTACCCAGCCTATGTCTCCGAACTGTCAGCATGACAGAAACTTCTTGAACCCTGAGACAATATATGGAATTTGTTGGGTTGCTCGTTCAATAAGACTAGGTGCAACACAAGAAAGGGACTTTACACAGAACACTTCTGAAGTTGTAGTTCAACATTTGTAGCTCTTGCTTTGTTGTGGCTCTTGTTTTGCTGTGTTATGCAAATACAGTTGAAAATGAAAGGATCTGATTGGCTGTGTGACGACAGTCCAACTGGTTAATGAACAGAAACAGTGACCAATCATGAAGCTGATATGAAACATTCTTCTTAAATATTGATGTTTTTTCTCAGGAGAGCACATGTGATTTTCAGAATAAATATGTATTCTATAGCAGACAATTAACAATTTAATTTCAGTGGGACTGCAGATGCACTAATGACTTTTTAAAAAATTAACAATAGACAACCTGATTGACCACAAACACCCACTAACATCTGGTTTATGATTTCAATGGATGAACGGTACAATTGGCGTTCACTCCCAGGTCACACAACTTTGCAGCAGTCATGAGTGTTTATCACTCCAGCTTTGATCAGAAACGTGACATCCAAGTGGACATGTTAATTTTAACCCCCTCTCTGAGTTGCCCCTGTCAATAACTTACAAGACTCTTTTGCGCCTTTTCCATCCATATCCATGTGTTGTTTGGTTTGACTCAATATGACTCAGTGTGTCGCCCAGCACAGCAGAGTTAGCAGCCGCTTGAATGTGAATTTTTGACTAATGACAGCTTGTCTCAAGTCAAACGGTTATAAAACAATAGATTCTATAGATCCTTCACAATAAAAGACCTTTGTCATTTAGTCATCTCAAAGCTTTATTGTAAAGCAGCGAATCGGGAAATGCTGGGTTTTTATCAGCAGTAGCTTAAAACTTCTCCCATGCAGCTGACAGCAAACATGAAACAGTAAAATAAAGCAGATACCTGAAAGTAGAAACAGTCACGTAGGACAGAAATCAAACCACAGAGATTCAGTTAGAAGCTGTAAAGGAACAGAGAAACAGAGACATTTAAAGACGTCTTTCTTTCTTTCTGCTCTCCTGCACAGACATGAGCTGAGTCTGAGATTTCATGATGGCATGTCAGAAAAAAAAACAACAACAGAAAGCCAAACTTGTACATAGGTGATGGGAAAGCAGTCAATCACCTATTTCCACATTAAAAAAAAACATGTATACACTCTAAATTTGGTGCAAAAACAGTATGTGTGTAATGTGAAAGGATTTGCTTATAGAGCCAAACTCACTCTGCAGTTCCCTTCAGCTCTGTGGAACTTTATAGTGTCTTTCAGCTCATTGTTTCTGTTTTACAATCTGTAACTTTCTCTTCAGTCTCACCGTTCCCATCAGCCTCATTTGCAGCAACAACAGGATGCTGTTTTCAGTGAAAATGCAAACCCACTGCACATGACCTCATCACTAGCTGGTGAACATAATGCAGCATTAGAGAGAGAATGCCTTGAGTTATGGCATATTAGTTAGCAATGGTTGGGGCTGAAGACCACGAGTTTTGTAAATTAAAAAAAAAAAGAAGTGTCTGGGAACGGAGAGTCTGAAAGAAGTTCTTAACACACCTGCATCTGTGTAGACACTTTTTGGGCTGACGACATGGTGTTAGCTGGAGGCAAAATGAGGCACACACAGAGTAGTCGTCCACATAATCAAGCTAAAATGTCCTCTGGTTGTGTTTGTTGGATGCTAAAATTGAAGTTAATGGCTCAAGTTTTATTTTGAAAGTTTTATCACACATTTTTCACCAGCTGCTGCTGCTGTGAGCCGCAACAAAATAACCAAATTACACTTGCAAAATGTCAAGAAAGGAAATATTCTCGCACATATTTTCATTATTAAACAGAAAAATGCAACAGATCATCTTCTGAATTGAAGTTTCTCTCTTTCACCAAACTAAGACGAGCTTTAACTGCCTTGTTAACTCCATAAAAGACACTTTATTTAAACTCAACAGACAAACAAAATAAAACTAAACCATCTTGTCTAGTCTTTCCACTGTTCCAGCAATCACCTGCTCTGGTTTGGTGGAAATAAATCTTTAATTCACTGCGGTAGCAATCACAGAAGGAGCGTCCATTCATTGCGTGAGCATGTACTGGTCGGCCAGTCTGGTCCCACTGGTTAATGTGAACTGTTCCAGCTAACACTTGTGGTCCAGGAGAGTGAGTGAGTAGATCGTTCTGCAGGTTTTCTGAAAGCTCAGGGATACAGAGCAGTACCTTCTGTAGTTGTGGGGCAGTGTTGCCAGTAGTTAAAGCGAGACACGACCACAGGACACAATGAAGAGACATTCGGCACCAGTAAGGCCGTGGAAAAAAATCTCAATCCACATGTTGTGATGTATTTAATGGCGCATAGACCACCTCCATCCACAACGCTGCCTGCGCTTCTGCCTCTTTCTCAAGAGGTACATTTTTACAGCCTCATCCAGTGGTGCCATGTTTGATGTTGTCAAACTGACTCTTCTTCTTCTGGGTTCACTCTGAGCGGCGCCCTCTAGTGGATGTATTGCTTAACATCCATGCTAATGTAAAGGAAGCATGGAAGTATGTTGGCAGTGACATTTAAACCATTTAAAACATAAAACGTGTGTTTTTGCACAAGCCTTAAGACTCACCCACAACAAACATTGTAATGTTTACCCACAGAGAGGAGTCTACAGTCAATGAAGTTGCACTGCATTGTGGATAATGTAGGCAATATGGAAGAGGGGTGCAATTAAAAAGATATTTCTGGGACTGTTGCATTGATTTTGATCCTTCATTCGTCACAGCAGTGCCTTGCTGAAAGTAGTCTTTTAAACATCAGCAGGAGTGTCACATGCTGTCTTCCAGCCCTAACCTACGCACTTCAATACTTTTTATAAGATCTTTTTTCTCTCTTGCCTCATCACACCCAAATACACACCTCTAACCCGTGTCCACTGTGGGTGGTGTTTGTGCCTGAGGAGGAGGAGGCAGCTTTTATTTGAGGAGAGCGTTGAATGGATCAATCCAAAATGTATGATCGCATTTAACTATTTTTTTCTTTTTTTTCATAAGCACACAAGTACAGGATGAGTCATCAGGAGAAAGCTTTGACATTTTGCAGAAACTGAAAAGGGTAGGATTTGAATATAAAATTGCACAACACTTACCATTTTGTGACATATAAAGGATATATATGTGAAATGAGAGTGGGGAAAAAAAACACAACAAACTTGAACAAAGACGAGCTCTTCAACCATTACGGCATGAAAACAGGAGAGCTTTCACGGCTGGGTGTCCAGTCGAACTTTAGCAGAGGGACTGACACACACACACACACACACACAAACACACACACAATTGTCGACGCTGCGGTGACATCACCAGCTGATGACTCAACCACTGGACTCATCGCTGTGTGTTGCTGTATGTCTGTACATCTTCAAGTGTGTGTGTGTTTTAGTGTCCACCCACACATGATGAGTCACCCTGTTCACAGCAGGGAGCACAGCAACACCCCCTATATATAGACACTACAGACTATGAGTGTGTGTGTGTGTGTGTCTGCAGTGCACGCACACACACACACTGTGGAGGCTGGTAATCAGTGAAACTTCAAGACAGTCAGTCCAAGTGTCATGAAAACTAAGAGTGTAACAATTGTTGTTGTCATAAAAAGTGTAGTAGCAGAAATTTTTGTCAATCAAACGATCGATCAGCTAATAAGTCAATTGTAATGATAAAAAGGAAAGAATCACTCATTCTCACTGATTCACTCATTATTGATTTTTACTCTTCAATTATGCTGGAAAAAAATCTATTTTTAAAGATCCCTGTCAGATGGAAAATCTGATGGAGCTGATAAGATGTTAATTTTTTTCTTTTCACAGCATAGTCGGACTGAGTAGCAATATTATGTTTTAAAATTGCTCAGAGTTCTCTTAATGCTAATCAAAATACACATTTTAAACCATAATTCTTATTTAGCTTTGATATAGAAGGGCTACAGAGTTGACATGTTATGGTTGAAACACATCTGATAGAAATATTAGTTCATGAATTTGTATGAATAGAAAGTTTACCAGTGCTTGAGCAGTATTCCTGCCTTTCTTAAAAAACAGCAAATGAAACAGTGGTCCTTAGGGTAGAGCTAACCTTTTTTACGTCTCATTAAATCAGGTTTTTGTACAGTTGACAGAAATCTGGGACACAATTTAATGGGGACAAGATTTAAATTAAAAAATGATTTTAAAACGGTGTTGATTGTAATAGCACATTTACATACCTATGTTATCATTAGGTATTGTAAGTTTTAGATTTTGAAGGCTTTTAACATGTTTTTAGATTGTTTCAAGCAAGTTTTTGTCTGGGACGAGGGAGATTTCTGGCACAGAGCAAGTTCAGAAATAAAAATCCAACCAAAACATTAAATAAATTACATAAATTTCATAATTATAAACCCTTAAAGGATAAATCTTCTCAAAAAAATTGCATTAGAGTGCACTAGAGGCTCTAGGAGAAATATGTATTTTTTAATTTTTTGGGTGTATTGTCTCTTTAATGGTATGTTTTCATACATTGATTTTAATGAAAGTGTTCAACAATTAGAATGATAGTAGTTTGAGTGTGTGTGATGACAGGAGAGAGACAGGAGGGGGGTTGGTGTTAATCCTTCTGTCATGTTTTACACACACACACACGCACACACACACACACACTCTCTCCTCCGTCATTGCAGTGAATGGATCCGATGTCTGATTCATCCTTCTGCTATGAATCACAACTTTCTCTGCTTCTCTCTCTCTCTCTCTCTCTCTTCCCCTTCCCATCAGGCCTTGCAGCAGCTGGGTGTGCTCCAGTCCTCGCTGCCCCACAGACCCCTGGGAAGAGCGCAGTCCTCCCCTGCAGCCACTGTCAATCCCATCAAACACCTCTTCACCACTGGTCAGTTTCTTTGTGGCCTTTTTTTTTTTTTTTTTTTTTTTTTTGGGAGGTGGGGGGAGGTGTCACATCTGGTTCGTCATTGGATGGGAGTTTGACATCAGCGGTGTCAGTCCGCCTACTGTAAGCCACCATGCTTGTTGCCTAGCAACAAGGAGCTGCCCCTCTGTTAGCTGATGGCTTGGATGAATTTAGTAATCGGACTGAAATACCATAAATTCATAGGTAGGGTTTTGTCTATTGTGGTGAATTTCCTGGTTTATTAGTATATTTGAACATTTTCAAGTATAAAATCCTCTGTTTTGTTTCAGTTTTGCTACGTTAGTTTGCTCTTGCTGCTGTTTGCTGTCAGCACAAACTCATCATTTCCTTCACCAGTTTCATACTGGTGATCATGTTGCAACACGAGGTTGTGTGATGAAATGTACTTTTGTAGACAACCCAGAATAAAACATAACAAAAAAACATTCATTTTGATGGACTGAGGGGGAAGAAGCTGTTTGTAGTGTGGCAGTACAGCAATGAATACTTCTGTATCTCTTGCCCGTTTGGTTATATCTGCTGCTGGACTGCGACTGCCAGAATTCTGAAATGCCAAGTTTGTCTGTGATTTGTCTTCTGAGAATAACAACCTCATGAAAGTGATATTGCACCGGTCCAGTTTTGCAAACCCACCTGTACCTGCCCCGCAAAGCTGAGAACCAGAACTAATCCCATTACCCACAATTATTTCCAAGTCAAATCTGTACTCACCTGGGAACGTGTAGTAAGCTAGTGTAGTTTGCTAACTGGTCACAGGAGACGTGGTTTGCTTCGTGCTCCTGTGTATTATTGATGAATGTTTTATTTCACATTAACTGACACAGACCCGTCACCTGTCAACCAATCACTGTAGACATGGTGAGTTCATTCAAAAAACATGATGTCATCCATAGCAACAGAGTCAACCACCCTCTTTCTGGTATCTTAGGATTTCTCTCAGCTCCTCTCAGCAGCTTTTTTAAAAGGTCTTAAAGGGACAGTTCACCCCAAAATCAAAAATGCACATTGTTCCTCTCACCTTTAGTGCTATTTATCCATCCATCTGAGTTTTGGAGATATCAGCTGTAGAGATGTCTGCCTTTTCTCCAATATAATGGGACTAAATGGTGCTCAGCTTGTGGTGGTCAAACCGCCAAAAATATCAATTTGAAAAAATCAAAACCAGCGTCTCTCTCCAAAAATCATGACCTGGTTACTCAAGATAATTCAAAGACCATGTTATGTAGGAGCTACTTCTTTATAGTAGAAAGAAAGTAGATACCATAGATTCTACCGCTGAAAGAAAATGGTTCCAGTAGATTCTACCATAGAAAGAAAATTTACTGAGATTTAGAACCTCTGTGATTGTGACCTCAGAACAACTTAACATGAGCTGAGCACAGTCCAAGTACAGTAATATATAACATATTGACAAAAAAAGTCAAAGAATATGCTCCGATTTAGCAAGCTGAGAAATTTATTCATTCTAATTCTTATATAACATTTACAGAAAAATAGTATTTGCTGCCTAGTTTGAGACTAAATGTAGATTTTTCAAAGCTACTTTGTCATCTATGGCTGTATAGCTACAGAAACAAATAAAATCAAGCAAGCTGCAACAGCTAACCTGGCTGTGTGGTGCAGGCAGTCTGTCTATAAATAACAAAGACTATATGTGGAAATCAGTTATATTGATCACGCTCAGTGCTTATGGATCATAAAGCTCAGGACAGAATCATCGCTATACAAATGCTGTTTATATAATTCGATTATAGAAATCAGTCTGCTTACAGTGTGCATTTGGGGTCTTTTCATACAAAACGAGGCAAAAAATGAAATAAGGTGATTATTCTTTAAAAAAAAAAAAACTTAACTCCCATGATACTTCACTTCATGATAACCTTCCTGAGGCTGCTGCTGTGTGCACATTTCAATCATGAAGAGAAAACAAAAAGTAATTCTTTGTCACTGAAAAACAAAGTATCCCTAAAGCTTATGACAGATTGCCAAAAGGAAGCCAATGAGATGCAGCAGTGACTTACAGCACACTATATTTTATATGCTGTACTGTATTATAGTGCATTTGAATTATACACAATAGAGAAATTTAAGTTGCATGGTCATTTCAAAAACTTTTGAAACAGCTGTGCTGTATTTTGATAGTCAATAAAATTTAATAAATAGTAATAAAAGTCCACCTCCAGTTTAAACAATATAAAATGCAAGAAGTTTTTCAATGCATATTTTGAAATAGCTTCGATTAGTATTCAAGGATTCATCAATGTGCAAATAGTCCCTGTCCTCTCCACTCCACCTGACAGTAGCTGTTTGCCTCCTCCTCTGTTTTTCTAGCTAATCACGGTAACCAGTTACAACCAGCTTCTCTGGCTTCTTGCTGATAATGATATGTATAGTGCCACTCCCTCAATTAAAGGGATTGGTTCCTTAGGTTTATGACATCATATATTTTCAGAGCAAGAAATGCTCAAACATGGTGTTTAGTGCTTATTTTGCTTAAATATCCATGTAATGATTATATAAATATAAATTAGATGATAATATACATGAGAAATTAGAGAAAACAAAAACACTTGTTCACAGTGATTAAATTGACCTGGACAGATGTGATCACTGTATATAACCTCTGTAAATTAGTCCTATATTCTTGTAATGTAAATAGAAGATTCAGATAAAACATTTCAAATGTGTATCACATCCCAGGTTCTTACTAATGTCTGCTTCTGTCCAGTAGAAGTGTTGTGGTAAATTTAATGTCCTGCATGTCTCCATGGATCACACATGGATCACTTGTAGCTACTGACATCTTGTGGTGCTTCTTTGTTACTACAAAAATATATTGGGGAGGAGCATTAACACATATTTGTTGTTGTTCAGGGCTAATTGCAGATAATTTATCATATGAATCATAATATACATTATTTTTTTGTATTTCAGTGGGCTTTTATTTGACAACATGTGGTATTAATATCTGTCTCTTCTCTGTCTCTTCAGGGCTTGTATATGACAGTCTGATGTTGAAGCATCAGTGTGTGTGTGGCAACGCTCACATCCACCCAGAGCATGCTGGGAGAGTGCAAAGCATCTGGTCCAGACTGCAGGAGACGGGCCTGCTGGGCCGCTGCGAGGTATACACACACACACACAAACACACACACACACACACACACACACACACACCCACACACACACACACACACACACACACACACACACACACACACACACACACACACTTTGCAAACAGGACCTTTATACTCACAGAGGAGCTACGCCCACAGTGATGTAATGTCATGACCGGTGCACACACTGCAGGCTATCCCAGCATGCACTGCAATTCACTGCCAACATTCACCTCCCAGAGAAAGTGAGTGAAGCCTTCGTGGCAGTTTGATTGCACAGCTGATCTCATTTTAACATCGTTTCCATCTCCTCTGCATCCACACGCCAAAGTTTCTTTTTCCATCTCATCTGTAACAGCTCATTTTTTTACAGTAGTTACATGACCTAAGCAACTGCCAAATATCCATTCTATTATTTATTTGTTAGGTGCAAATTTAAAATGTGTAAATTCCTTACTCAGTCTCTCTCTCTCTCTGTCTGTGTGTGAGCAGAGGATTCGTGGGCGTAAAGCGTCTCTGGATGAGATCCAGTCTGTCCATTCAGAGTTCCACACTCTTCTGTATGGAACCAGTCCACTGAATCGACACAAGCTGGACCACAAGAAGCTGCTGGGTACCTGTCTGTCTGTCTGTCTGTCTGTCTGTCTCACCTCCATAGCTAACACAATGGGGCTGTGTTCACAAAAGCATTTTTCTCAGCTGAAAACACCAGGTGCTCCTCTGAAAACACCCAGCTGGGAGCGCCTTGGAGGTGCAGTGTTTTTCCAGCTGAGATGTCTTGGTCACTAATATATGGAATGTCTGCAGAATTTAACAAATAGTTTGTGTTATCATCAAATACTCAAGGTAGCCTAGTGGCTCTGTCTGAATCCTGCCTCGCCCATTTTAATAGTTGGGACAAGGGCCAAACTAAAACATCAAAGTACACATCAAATAAGATGATTTCTGTCATTTGAGGTAGTTCGTATCATGCTGATGTTTGTTCAAGTGTTAATTTATTCATCAGTTTGGTTTTAATTAGTTATTTGATGCAGTAAAAAGGGTTAGCAGGATTTTTTTTTTATTAATTAATTAATTTATTTGGGTCTCCATTAGCCACTACCAAGGTAGTAACAACTCTCCCTGCTATCCACACAAGAAAACATAGTGTAAAACAATTTATAAATCCAAGGCAAAATGAGCCAAAACAACAAGAAAAAAAAACTACAATAACCAATTAACAATAAAATCAGCACCAATGTAATGTCTACAGATCACATTCCTACATTGTATCTAAAACTAAGTTATGAATGGATGGATAAATCCGTATTTCTGGTTTTCTGTAATTCGTCCAAGTTTACACTCCTGTAACCGCAGCTCTGATTGGTTGCTTCAGGTCCAATCAGCCAGAAGATGTATGCTGTCCTTCCCTGCGGTGGAATAGGGGTGGACAGTGACACCGTATGGAATGAGATGCATTCGTCAGCCGCAGTCCGCATGGCGGTCGGCTCAGTCATCGAGCTGGCCTTCAGAGTAGCAGCAGGGGAGCTGAAGGTAACGCACATAGAAACACTTGCTGGTGTTTAGTTTTCTGAAAATAACACACTAACTGACCCGTCCTTCACTCTGCGTGTGTTTCTGCTGCAGAACGGCTTCGCAGTGGTGCGTCCGCCAGGTCACCATGCTGAGGAGTCCACCGCCATGTGAGTACACACACAAGATTACTGTCACACCACTAAACACTTCACTACATCACATACTGGTGATGACTGACAGTTTGTACCACTTTTTCTGTGTACATATATGTGTGTCCTGCATGTGTGTGTGTGAGAACAGGGGGTTTTGTTTCTTCAATTCAGTAGCCATCACTGCCAAGCTGCTGCAACAGAAACTGGGAGTGGGAAAGATCCTCATTGTGGACTGGGTGAGTAACACGGACACACACACACACACACACACACACACACACACACACACACACACACACACACACACACACACGTGATCTGTCAGAGCTGTCACAGGGAAAACAAGTATTTGGTTTTTTTTACATTTTTTTTTATGCCTTTAATTTATGTGACAGCTGAAGATATGACAGGAAAACATGAGAGAGAGAGAGAGAGAGAGAGAGAGAGAGAGAGAGAGAGAGAGAGAGAGAGAGAGAGAGAGTGGGGGGAATGACATGCAGCAAAGGGCTGTAGGCGGGAGTCAAACCCACGGATGCTGCAGAGGACTCACAGCCTCAGCACATGGAGCCAATGCTCCACCAACTGTTCTTCAAATTTGTCATGAATGACCACCTGGACTCAAAGATGATCTGATTAGAATTTGGAGGTCAGAGGTCACAGTGACCTCATAAACACATTCTTGGCCATAACTCAAAAGAAATCATATGCTAATTACGACATACACTTAATAACATATTCAAATACCTATGAACTCTTCACAGCATATATGAGTTTGGAAAGATGTGGTTGTAAACTGCAACTTAATTGGTTAACAGAGACAAACAACCATGAGGCGGTAATTCTAGTTTTGAGATATAGTCAGTATGTTGAATCCATGTGAGCTTTTTGTGTACAAGAACACACAATTCTTGTATTTAGCAAAAATTAAAATTTGTTTTCTTAATACGACAGCACAGCTTATTCACCTTGAACCAGTTTGCAACCTTTCCCATCTGGTGTCCATGTTCACATCAGAACAGTAGCTAATATGACTGTTTTGCTAAACCCTCAGTAACTGCAGAATTTTCTCTACTGTACATACTGTGAAAATGAAAGGCTGCGTTTTCCAGTCAAAGCCAGGACTGTGCTGCACCATGTATCAGACTTGAACAACAACAACATGATCAGAATTGATGGTAGAGCCTGCCAATCTGTTACACAACTAGGACTGAGCTGTCTGACCTTAAACCAGGTGACTCTTTTCTCACCTTTCTCTGCGCACAAAGATCCACCTCCTTAATAAACTCTGAGGCTGATTCATTTCCACATGACAGATCTGCAACATTTTCTTGGTTCTCAACTTGGAGAACAAGTCGTCTCCCTCATGATGTGAGCGTCCGGTTAGTATTTTAAAACTGACTGAATTAGAAAAATGAGTTGGTGTGTTCCATTAAGTGTAATTTACAGGCCAGCTGATTCATTTTGTCCCCCACACTGTCTATTTAGACTGTTGTGAAATAAACACCCAGTTGGCTTGTTGGTCAGTTTAACATCCACGCAGGTCAAGAAGTTGGCATAACTCACTGCAGTGACCCTTTTAGATTTAATCTGAAGAGAATCAGGATAAAAGCCTGTAGTAAAACATCCTGTTAGTTTCCATAACAACTCCATCACAAAGTCTTCATTATGGATTTGTACGGAAGCCCTGAGAGACAAGTGAGAATGTCTTAATCAACATTTACTCACATTTCTAGCCAAATGAAAGGCATGAGAGTAATATCATATAATTTACTAACACATGGTATTTGTGTTAAGAGTGCATGGAGAAATGAAAACTCACCAGGAAGAAAACATAAATGTTTTTAGTCCTGTTGGTGCACTTCTGCCCCTTGTGGCTGAAATGAGCATCACAACAACCACACAAGCGAGTGATCCTGACAAAAAAAACAAATCCTCTCCCAGAACTTTTTCATCTGTTTCACAGGTGAAAAAAATGAAAAGAAAAATGATCCTAGCTCATATATGTGTGTTAAAACCTTTTTTCCACCTGTTCTTAAAGGGACAGTTCACGCAAGATCAGCTGTAGAGATGTCTGCCTTCTCTTCAGTATAATGGAACTAAATGTGATGGTAAAAAGCGCCACAAAATATATGTAAAAAACTCAGCAGCATAGTCTCTTTCCAGAAATCACAAACCAGTTACTCAAGATAATCCACAGACCTTGTTGGGAGCAGTCTAATGTAGGAACTACTTTCTTTCTAGTAGAAATAAAGTAGCTCCAGTTGATTCTACAGCAGAAGAAAGATGTAAGAAGAATATGTATTGCTGATTTTGTGGTGAACTGTTCCTTTAAGATATTACAGATGCAAAACCTCCCCTGGCCCACGGTCAGGACCAAACAGCTGAGCCTTGGTCTGACAGACACAGGTGGTCTCAGTTTGGATGAAACTGAATCATGGTTTAGTTCATTTTTAGTGTGAATACATTTCTTTGGATGGTTCTAACTTTTGGACCAATTACAAGAACTTGGAAGCTGGATCAGTACATTGATCAGTGACATCAGTCGTATCTTATAAAAGAATTTCCTGTATTGACACCTGTTACCAGTATTTTATTGGATTGGTCCCATCTCTCACTTGAAGACATTATGAAAAGAGAATTTATTCCCTGCTGTTTCAGTTCTATACCTCACTATAATTAATATCCACTTATCCTGTCCAGGATGAGGATTAAATGTTGACCACGGTTACTGTGTTCAGTGTCTTTATATCATAACATCTCACTGACCTTCTCTCTGATGCCACCGTGACCTGTCACTGCAGGACATTCACCATGGCAACGGCACCCAGCAGGCCTTCTACAGTGACCCCAACGTCCTCTACATCTCCCTCCATCGCTACGATGACGGAAACTTCTTTCCTGGCAGTGGAGCTCCTGAGGAGGTGCGCACACACGCGCACACACACACATGCACACACACACACACGCACGCACAAACAGAAATCACAAAAGATGCACAACAATAAAATCTCTCTCTGTCTCTGCAGGTGGGATCAGGTGCAGGTGTTGGGTTTAATGTGAACATAGCGTGGACTGGAGGAGTAGAGCCACCTATGGGTGATGTGGAGTACCTGACTGCCTTTAGGTAAACATTACTATTATTGGATCATCTTTGAAATCAATTTTTTTCAGTGATGACCTTGTCACAAAGGACAATGGAGAGACACAAATGTATATATATATATATATTTTGTGTGTTTCCTGTTTTTCCCCCAGGAGTCATGGCCTGCCCTACTCTGACTCTGATTGGCTAGTGCTTGTTGCCTTTGGGTTGGGTAGGATTAGACTTGAGGAGCAGAGGTGCAAAGACCACAGAACCCATCGTTCAGATCCTAATTTTCCTTTGTATAATCTACTGGATCGGCAAAAAAGAAAAAACACAGTGGTATTATGGTTAAAGTATTTTAAAAATGCACTTTGCCTTAATCTTTGGCTATAGGCGGCACCATTGTAATGTAATATAAATACAGATACAAATACAAATAGATATCAGGAACATTACAGTAAACATCACAATCTGATGTAAACATAACAATCTGTTTTTATGATGACAAGTATGCCCTGTTCTCCAGTTACACCACTGAAAATAGCCAAAGCCATGGTGGGAATTTCACTCTATAGAAGCAGTGTGATGGATTTTACATCAGTCGCTCTTCCTTTTTTTCTTTTTTAGACTTTGCTGCCAGACAAAGATGCACTGCAGGGTAAAACATCAGTTTTGTCTCCTCATCGAGGTTCAGGGAATTATTACTTAAAAAAATTACAGCAACTTTAAAACTGTTTCATGCTATGATGGTTTTATTTAGTATGCGGATCACGTGCGGGCCAAACTGTGAGGGGTGATCCATACTTTGTTCCACTCCACCCCTAATGAGCAGTATGATTGGGTAAAGTTAGGGTAAGAATATCAGGGCAAGCCAATCAGAGGCGGAGGTGTTAGCAAAACATTAGCTAACTTCCTGTTGAATGTCATGTCAGTAATTAGCTAGCTAGTGAGGAGGAAGTTGACCAAGGTTCCACTGGGTATCAAGTTTGCTCAACTGCTATTGGAGCCAACATATCCATAATAATAAAGCTATCTACTGTTGAGTTTATTTCTTGATATGAAAAATTAACTCTTAGTAGTGGAAATGTTCGTTATAGATATCTCTAATTTAGTTACAACGATCAGTCAGCCCTACTGATTACATCTTAAAGGCTTGCCACACACAACATGCTTTAAATTGTCCATTGTGTGTGTGTGTGTGTGTGTGTGTGTCTGTGTATCTGTGTGTAGGAGTGTGGTGATGCCCATCGCCCAGCAGTTCAGTCCAGATGTGGTCCTGGTGTCGGCAGGCTTCGACGCAGTGGAGGGTCATCAGTCTCCTCTGGGAGGATACAACGTCTCCGCCAAGTGTGAGTACTGCACTGGTTACCATGGTGACAAGACCATCTTTTTGAACGTCAGCAAATAGTTTTGATGAGTGTTTCTTGACGGTGACCGGTGTGTGTCTGTGTGTGTGTGTGCGCAGGTTTCGGACAGCTAACGCAGCTGCTGATGGGTCTGGCGGGTGGGCGCGTTGTTATGGCGCTGGAGGGCGGTCATGACCTCACCGCCATTTGTGACGCATCAGAGGCCTGTGTCTCTGCGCTTCTGGGAGACCCGGTGAGCAAGTCAGAATGTCAGCAGTAATTATTCATGTTTTAATTTGAAACATGAACTCATCCTATAAAAAATATGGAAATACTACACTGCCAGTAAGACCAGGACCAAGTCTCTGAGTGAACTTTGTGGTGATATGATGAATGAGCTACAATATTGTCCATTCGAATGTCAAAGGGACAGTTCAACATTTCAGTTTATTTGCTTTGCTACACTGATTGCTCATGACTGTGCATAAAGTACAGAACTGGAGTCAGGACTGTCTTTGGTTAACACAAAGGCTGGAAACAGGGAGAAACAGCTAGTCCAATTCTGTCCAAAGTGGAAAGATACGTCCAATGCTCACTAATCAACACATTGTTTACCTCAAAAAGGGAGTTACATGCTGGAACTATTTCTTAGAGCAGTGATTCCCAACAGTTCTTCCTTTTTCCTTCCTTCCTTCCTCCTACTTGTATTCAAGGAAAGCTGAGCCCCCTCAGCCCACACACATGCATACATACACTAAACGTTTCAGAGCTGTACTGTCCAAAATAAGCACCAATTAAACTGTCCTGATTCTTTGAACCTTCACCTTAAATGGTCTCTTTTCTAGTCAGCTTAACATTTTTTAACAACCCAGCAGAGTAGCTTATAAACACTCATCCTGACCAAAAGAACAATGTTTCACGTCTGCTAAGCAGCCTTCAAAGTAACCTAATGTGTTTAATTGAGGACAAAGAAATGTATCTGTTCAAATAGATTTGTTTACAGACCTTTGTATAAATGACGGGGTTCATACAGGTGCTGGAAATCCTTGGAAACACTTGAATTTCTGCACAGGGTCTTTTATTTTGAAAATTAACCAGATTCTCCCTGCCTTTTCTGTGTCTGACTTCCTGCCTGTTCGATCTGCTCTGTGCTAATTGACGCAGCATCCGTCAAAAATAGACTTGCTGTGTATTTGAAATGGAGAGCTGCTTCTGGGAAGCGTCTGAAACATGTTGCAGTGCTTTTGGTGGAATGATGGAATGAATTTTGGTTGATAATGAGGACAATAAAATCTGATTTAATGTGCTGAAGAGGTGAAATAAGCATTTTGTGTGTAAATATGACATTTACCAGCTGTAAGCTGCTCGAAAAGCTTGAAAATGATTGAAAAGTGCTTGAATTTGACTTTGGAAAAGGTGCAGGAACCCTGAAATTGTGACTTTAGTTGACATGTGCAAATCTGATTTTGAGGATCTCAGAGCAGACAAAGTCATGGGAACCCCCTGTGGGGACTAGTGTCTTGGAGAACAGCTGCTGGGTGTGACTGAAGGCAGCATCCCAGAGGTGTACCATCACAGTGAGGTTGCCAAGTTTGGTACCAAAACCTGCTCACTGATCCCATCTGACAACCCACTGTTGACCTTATGAGCCTTCTGGTTTTTGCTTTATTCAGCTTCTTGTCTCATAACATCTGGTTGCCGTTGCCAGCAGTAGTAAATAAATAGCAATCATTGGTCATGTGACCTGAGACTACAGCATCCACCACAGATGTAGGATTAAAAAGACCATCTTTGGGTCAAGGTAACTGTAATGGTTAAGTATCTCACATCCATTCATTCAACATTTAGTTATACAGGTGAGATCACTGATTGGTGAACAACAATGAGATTTACTAACATTGTAAAGGCATTACCTCTACTAAAAATCCATTAAAACTAATAATAGATTAAAATAAATAAAATGTAAAATGAAATAAAAATTCTCTACCCCATTAGCTCTGTGTTGGAGCAGTAGCTTAATGTTTCCCTTATGACAAATTTCAAGAGATTTGATAACTAACTCATCAGAATAATTTAGCATATCATTAGATTATTAACATTTTTGTATTCCTAATTATCCCTCTGAAACGTTTGTTGAGCTGACGCTCATTTGGAGTGGTTTATGAAGCTCAAAAAGATCTGTTGTGCTTTATATGGATGGTCATGTTCAAACAATCACAGAAGAGGTAGTTTGATAACGCTGTGAAGCAGCATGGGATCATGGGAGTTGCTTTCCATGTTAAACAACCACCATAGCTAATTAAATTGATATGAATCATGTTCACAGACGAGGTGAAGCTTTCAAGTTTTATTCAACTTATGTTTAGCCACGTTCACTGACTTCCCTCCTCACTCTGACATATTTTTTCCCAGAAGTTATGGCAGTTAAGGTTGTCACAAGTATTGATACTTTAATACATATGTTTAAAATCAATACAATACTAACATTTCATAGTATCAAGAGTACCAAAGCTTCAAAAATGTTAAGATCCAAGTGTTCATGTAGGATCTCAGCTCTGTTTAGTCTTCATTTGGTTTCAGTTCCAACACTGTGTGCAGGTGGTTAATGGAAACATTTGGGATGATGTAAATACACAATTCAAACAAAATATATAACATACATCTAGTGTTTTTAGACTTTTAAATGCAGAAATGTTTTGTTTTAATTTAATCTAGTTTTAATACACATTGTGTATGTAGGCACTTGTTTTGATGGCTAGTCAGTCATGTTACATATATATACACACTAGAAAAAAACAACTCATACCAACGCATTTTGACAAGTCACCATGACTGTGTGGGAGAGCTACAACCACTAATAATGATCAGTGTTGATCAGACTGTCAGAGTCTCTCCACGCAGTGTCTTCCAGCTGTCACGCTGTGTTATATACTGTAGAACAGGTCAAATAAGAAATGCTGAAATGCACGTGATAACAGACAGATAGACCAAAAGTCTCACACCTGAGCTCTTCATTCTTGCTGAGAAGCACAAAGTGGATGGGTGGAGATGCTGCACAAAAATGCTACATGGATGGATAAACTTGTTGCTAATCAAGAAATAGTTCCAGCATGCAACTCAACCAAAACTACAACTTGTTTTTATGTTTTCTGTTAAACAATTCTGTTAATTAGTGAGCTTTAGAGGTGCTCATTGGAATAATTTTTCACTTTGGGCTGTTTGCTCTTTGCCGCTGCTTCTGATCATTATGCTAAGCTAGGCTAACCATGTCACGACTCCAACACACAAGATGAACACTGACCCTCTCACATCACTCTTGCGGGGTTTGATATGAACAACTTTAAAATGTTGAACTGTTCCTTCAGACACAGCAGATCAACATATATAGATGAGACAGTTTGTGTTGTTTTCATCCTCAGTGATGAGATTTGTGTTTGCTGGATGTGTTTTTTTATTAATTTCATGCATTGCTGTTAACACACACTCTCTGTCTCTTTCAGTGTGACTCTGTGTTTCAGTGGCCTCAGGAGAAGCCATGTCCAAAAGCTTGCGCCTCACTAGAGAGAGTAATAGAGATCCAGAGTAAGACACACACACACACACACACACACACACACACACACACACACACACACACACACACACACACACACACACACACACACACAGTCCTATATTACTAACAGTGGACTATCATGCTACACTGACCAGATATGAACCTATGGTTCTGGTCTTTAAAAAACATAAAATAAA
Organism: Lutjanus erythropterus; assembly: GCF_056507025.1. Taxonomy (NCBI): domain Eukaryota; kingdom Metazoa; phylum Chordata; class Actinopteri; order Lutjaniformes; family Lutjanidae; genus Lutjanus; species Lutjanus erythropterus. Next base: position 31,821,956 of record NC_139335.1, on the reverse strand, counting down.
AATAGAATGTTTCTTTCAAAAATGGACAATTGAATTAATACTGAATACAACAAATGTTTCACCTGCAAATCAGTAACTTGGCTGCATGCACTAATATTAAGAACAGTAATATTAGCAACAATATGTACCATATCTATGTTTAAATTATGTAAAATATATAAAACTTTATTTACAGATTACAGTGGTAAATGATGATGATGTCATTTTCTCATTTTAGGGGAATTCATATTCTTCTGTGTTTTTGTTGGTTCTTTTTACGGCCTGTGTGTAAACATGAAGACTGAATTTTAGAGAAGACTCTTCATCCTGTGGTTTATAACTTATTTTGTATTTATTTTTAATAACTTAACAGGAGAAAAAACTTTTACCAGACTCCTGCATCGACCACACTTTGTTGTGGCTGTTGGGACGCTCATTTAAAATCCGTTCATGAATGTAGCGAGGTCAGATTAAAGATACTGATTTGTTCTTTTTAAATAAGGATCACTTGCATGCTCATTTTTGGTCCTCTGTCACTTTTCATCCAAAACTGTGTATTAAAGTTGCTTCTGTCAGTCTTAACAGTAAATCAGAGTATAATATAAATGCTCTGGACAAGATGCATCATGTGGACAAAATCTGCTGGAATCTATCTTTAAGAGCAAAAAACTGTTGTATTTTAATATGAATCATAGATTCTGTAATTGATGTTGCACACACACACATAAACTAAATATATCCAGTGATTAGAAGCTACATCATGTCTTGACCTTCAGTCCCTCCTCAATCTGTCTCTCGTGTCTCTCTGTCCCTGCAGGTAAACACTGGCCTTGTCTCCAGAGTTTGTCTCAGACGAGCGGCACCTCGCTATTGGATGGCCCCCGGGGGGCTCAGGGCCACTCGGAGGACGAGGCAGAAACAGTCAGCGCCATGGCCTCCCTTAGTGTTGATGTTGAGCAGCCGACCTCCGTCCCTGACAGCACGGAAACCAGCAGGTCAGCGGCGCACTGTGTTCACATCAAATCATTGGGTAGTGAGAAGAAGAGAACTAGTTCTGGGACGTACAGCTAGCAGACTGGGAAAAAGGCACATTGGCACACAAAACACAACAGAATGACATGGTTGCTGCCAATGGATGTTTCAGGTCATCCAGGTTCATATGATAGCAGTGTCTTCAGTTTGGCTGTGTGTGAGTGTTTCATCTGTCCGTCTTTCACAAGTTGTAGGTGGCTCAGTTTTCAAGCTAAACTCATGATCCCCTGCAGACTTGCACCTGATGGAGAAAATTGTGAGATCATTTGTGTCACAAATGAATTGCCATGTATTTACTCTTAAACACGATGTTTGATTTTGAACTGCCGCAGGTCCACAGAGGAGCCAATGGAAGAAGAGCCTGTCTTGTAGGAGGAGCTTAAACAAGAACCACACAAAAACTCCACATTCACCTCCTTCTGGCACCTCCTCTTCCTCTTCCTTTCCCTCTTCCTCCACAGAGTGTGCGTAGGTACACGTGCGCATGGGGTGGAATTGTGCCGTTATGGAGTACTCCGATTGGCTGAGGAGAACAGTACGGAGGCAGGAGAAGGACACATCTCTTTCCTATTGGTTCTTCATCCCAAGGAGGAGCAGACGACTTGTTAGCATCTCCATGGAAACCAGAGGAGGAGAGTGGTCAGCAAGGAGACACGTCTTGTGACCTGTATACTTAACCACCTGTACACAGCACCACCGAATTTTCCCTCTTCCTCCGCCCAGTCACTCTTCTGTCTTTCTATTTTGTCCCTGCTCCTCTGTTTCCACAGCGGGACGATGACTGCGGAAAAAAATGCCAAAATATCAGGCAGCAAGCAGACGACTGGTCTTCTTGTCTGTCAGAGGGACCGGCTGAGCAAACACTCGGCAGGGTTGGCTGGCGGAGGAGGAATAACTTGTTTTTAAAATGAGCAGAGGAGGAGGAGGAACTAGGTGCCTTTTTTAAAGAAAAAAAACAAAACAAACAAACCAAGTCCAATCAGAAACCACAAAACACCACCGCCGCAGCACCTCAGCAAAACCAACCAGCCAATCAGGACTGAAGAAACACACTGACGCACACACACATACCTGCTGTCGTTTCAGTCGGTCAGTTCATCTTTGAGTCTTTGTTTCTTCATCTGGATGCCTTAATTTGTTCTTGTCTCACTATTTAGCAACCTCGAGAGAGATAGCGAGAGAGAATCATGGGAGCTGATGTAAACATGTAAACATTCAGACTGCTAAGAATTGTATTTTCTTTCAAATCTTGCAATATTCACACCAGGTATTCCCAACAGACTGAAGAAAAGCCTCTAAAGCCATCATTACACACTAGACATCTCCAGTAAAAATCTCCATTGAATATTAATATAAATTGAATAATAATATTCAATCAGACTTTTATGGGATCTGGTGAGTGTCTCAGGATCAGGCCGGTTTTAGCAGTATTCATCGTTTGAAATATGTACGGAAAGAAACAGACCACCACTCTTCTCTCTCTTTCACTCATTCTGGTTGAGAGTCATGACCTGAGCCCCGTCCCTTCTTCTCTAAAGGGATTGTGGGATTGTGGCACGTTTTTTAAACACCACAACGACCACCACAACCCTCTTTTTTTTTTTTTTTAATTATTATTGTAATATTTCCTGTTTGGTGTAAATACTGTCTCCTGTCCTGTTGCTCACGGTTACATCACAGCAGACTCAATGTGGTCACTTTTCTATATCTGTACATACATATATGTATAAAAACACAAAATACTTTCTCTTTTTGTATAAAACAGACAAAATAATATTCTATATATAAATATATATATATGTAAACAGTGTTTTATCCAATCAGATTGGATTTATGAATATATTCTATTTGGAGATTTGATGTTTTAAAGGTTTGGCTGTTTGACAGGAAGTAAGCACATGGTCTGATGTCATCAGACCGCCACCTGTTTGTTTGTTTGTTTGTTTACAGATCTTGAGGGTGGCTGGATATTGTTGTCATAGGAGTTGTTGTTGTTGTTGTTGTTGGAGGTGAACAGCGAGGCAGGCAGCGCTGCCCTCCACAGGCAAACCGCAGCAACAACAGAATATGAGATATTAAGGTCAAAGGTCAGGACGGGGTTAATAGGTTGGTCCAGTGATGATGCATTTTTGTAGTCCACCAGGGAGTTAGCTTGGCCCTCCATGGCTTACATCTTTCATTAGACCTGATCTCATTCTACATATCACAGCCGAATCACCAGCTCCACTAACGCAGACGCTTTAGTCACCGACCGGCTCCAAAAGTTTGTTACAGCAACAACTGCGACCATTTTTATCTGCATTAATATGCAGATATATGTTTACAGAGATTAGCCTCCAACTCCATCCTTGCATCTTAAGTTGCTAATTGGTAAACAATGACTGGAGGAGGATATCTTGACCCAGGTAGCTGTTATCCAGATATCCACTGGCTTCACTAGAAACCTTGAAACACTGGTCATTGCACTCAGAGGCCACATCATTGTTAGCCAATGACCGAAGGATACTGAGATAGTCCTCTTAGCAACATAGGAGATGGTGGAAAAGTGCGAGGCAGTTGCGGTGTAACAAATATGTATGAATTACCCTGACCAAGAAAGATGATCAAACATGATTCAGAAGGCCACCAGTGGGAGCACAAGATCCACGGACGTCCCAGAGAGGGCAGGAGATGTCAGGCAGTGGATCAAAGACAGTGTTCCTTCTTTTTAGCTCATGAGGATAGAGTCATATATCACTTCACTCAAATTTACAAGAATATTTTGGTGCTAGCTGCTTGAGATGTTGCGATACCATTGTTTCCTTCCCGGCAAGAAGGAAACAATGGTATCAGATATATATGTATATATATATATATATATATATATATATATATATATATATATATATATATATATATATATATATATATACATATATGTATGTACACACACACACACACACACACACACACACACAGTATATGTATATATTAGCTGTATACAACTAAACTAACTTGCCCGAAAATACCTGACCCAGCATTTTTGGCTGTATAGACATTTCTGATACTGATATCAGTATTGGAACAACCCTAGTAGCTACCATGATGACTGTCATTATATTCACAGCAAACAAAATACAAGAGTCCTGGCTATTTTGTCATAGTTAGGGGTAGGGTTGGGGTTAGGGTTAGGGTTAGGGGGTTGAGATGAATTTGGCTTAACTGACGTTTCGAATCCAAGGAACAATAGCCAGGTTCTGAAAATTCCAGCGTATGGTGCAGAAATAAAAATAAGTGAGTTTGATGGAGAGAACATCTCTTGGTCAGGGTGTGTTAAATCTTGGAAGCGGTTAACAATATTGCCTACCATCTGATGAGTTCATATCTTCAACATTCTTGCTGTAACAAATTTTATGATCCACTCAGCGACAGTGACGTAATAACACTCTTCCTGGATCAGGGCTAATGGACCACTTGGTGACTGAAATCAGCTGCGTGATTGTTAGATGAAACCATCTCAGCTCTCACAAGTCAGCATTGCTCACACCAGATCAAAAGGATACATCAGATGTATTGGGTAACATTTTAAAAAAATGAACCTGAGGTCTTACTGCTTTGGTGCCATTTATGGAAACTTCTTTGGCTTCATATCTACACTACCCCAACAAATTAAGAAAACCCAAAAGAAATTGTGTTTTTCTTTTAAAAAAAACCTACAGTTGAGATGTCTATTGATTACAAAGCATCCTTTAACTGAAAGTGTGTGTACTGGAGGTTTATGGCTTTAAAAAGTACTGTTGATGTGATAATTCTCCAACTGCAGTGAAACTTTGAAGACCATCAGCAACTTTCTTTACTGCAGTAGATCTCATGAAAGCTTTAAAATTGATGAACAGGGTGTAAAAAGGTTTGTTCAAGCTCACAAAACTACAACCGAAACTCCACACACATCCATCCATCCATACACTGTTTGCAACCATGGCTCAAACACACTAACTCCAGTTTATCACTCTTTCTTCTGTGGTCTTCGAGCACATGTGGCTTCTTTTTTTATTTGTTTGTTTTGAAGATGTGATGTTTTTTCCAGTATCACTTTTCACAAACTGACAAATCACATCTGAGGCTGGGGTGAGCCGCTTCTCTACTCGGTGAAGACACCCGGTGGACGCAACGCTTCAGACCTGGACCATCCTATTATCCGCATCTATAGAAAGTCAACTCAGACACATTATTGAGTCACTCAGTGCGCTGACTCTGCCGGACACCATCTTCAACCTCACTGAAGTTTCCCAGGACCCTCTACGGTGTAGCGAGTGTTGTAGCTCACGCTGCTACCTCTGGGTCTCATCTGTTCAAAGCAATATAACACTGATAGGACAGCAGAGAGAGAAGGAGAACTATAATGTCCAGCTTTAACATTGCCATGGTAACACAGCAGACAGCGTCACAGCTTACATCATTCGTGGAGCTCCCTGTGGTTGAGTGCTGTTTGTGTGTACTATCTGTCAGGTGGAAGAGGCAGATTGATCAACAGACTGATTGATTTATTGAGCTGTGTTTCCAGGCGGTTCAGTGTAGTCTTTTTGTACTAATGTAAACACTAAGGCCATTTTGTCCATTAAACCAGTAGTCAGTAACAGCAGCGCCTCTTGTTGGGGAGGAAGAGCGATGGAGTCGGACAGATCGTGTTAAAGAGATGAAAATTAGCTATTGAACGTGGTAGCTGTTAGCGACTGAGCTCGACTGGAGCTCAGGTGGGCACAAAGGAACAAAACAAATTGCTGTGGTGGGATGAGCAAGCGGCAACAACCACACCTGAGAAGCCTGTCAGTTAAGCAATTTATACCCTGCTTAAAAATGCCTTAATATTTTCTCTACCATTTACAAAAAAAAAAAAAAAAAAAAAAAAACATCCAACAAGTGATCAATTCAGATATTCTGTTGAAGATTCTGGTATTTTCTCTGTCACTGGGGCGACATCAAGTGGTCGTCTGACAAACTGCAGTTTCAAATGTATTGTTTTCAACATTAAGGATTCATTCTGGTTTATTACAACTTGGGCCTCGTTTTTGTAGTTTTGGTCATCTTTACCATCAGTAATAAGAACACTGAGAACCTCAGAAAAAAGAAGTCTGATGAGGTGAAAAAATAGATCAGTTGGACATAAACAAACCCCACCATATTTGTCATATCTGTGCACAAACACTTTTCCTGCACGGTGAGGGATAATAACCAACATCATACATGTGCTCTGACAATTTAACTGCCAGATTCAGTGGTTTAGATTAACACCTCCCAACCCTTTCTGGCTTGTGACCTTGTTAAAGAGAGGTAATATATATTCACAGCTTTAAGGAGATTGAATAGTTGCAAGCAGATCAATCAAAGAGTGATTTTCAGATTGTTTAATTTGAATTGTCTTAAGAGGTCAGAAACAATCAAGTATTTAACAATAAAAAATCAGAGATTAGATTAGATTACAAAATACCTTGTTTTTCAACGTTTCGATCCTAGAGATCTCTGTCAGGCATCATCACATCTTCATTGTTAAATCTTCAGTCTTTGTTAGACTTGGTCAAATCTTTATTGTCAAAACTTTGACCATTGTCAGGCATCGTCAAATTTTGGTCAAATCTACCTGATTGAAGAAGCGAGAATGAAGACTTGACCAAATTTTGACAGTGTCTGATGAAGATCTCTTTTAGATCAAAATGTTGCTGAATTAAAATTGATGGTGGAAGGTGGTAGATCTTTTGTCTGAATCTTGCCGTCAGTTTGTTTTTTTGATCCAGCACCTGTAGAAGTCTTTTGGACCTGCATACCCTACACTGTTTGTTTTTGGATTACCATCCCGGCAAAGTGGGCCTAACAATTTGTGTAACTCTGAAACCGACAATCATGCCCACATTAAACTTAAATGGAAATTTGACTGTTGAGGACAGACTTTTTAACCCACCTTTTAACAAAATGACGTAACCCTCTTGACGTGGTCATACAGCATATCGTTCAAACTAATTCTTTTGGAAAATACCCTGGCTTTTCATTGGAGCGATGTTACTGTGCTCCGGACAACTCAGGTTTCATTATTTTATTGTTACACAGAACCATCTGGGAAGTTGTCCTTAGAAACTGTTTGGAAAAGGGCAGGGACTTAAAAAACACACTTGGCTATCACATCTCACATAGGCTATCAGCCAATTGCTCTTCTTTCAATGAAGAAATACTCTCCAGCTCTGATATAATTGATGCTATCACAGCATGTATGCTAACCTCTTCAGGAGCCGCCATTGTCGAGACAAGTTGCTTCCATGAACGCCTCTCACCGTTGTCACACCTAAAACCACACCCACAGCTTCCATTAGTCCCTTGTAGGGTGCTGACTGGCTGCACCACTTTTGGTGTGGACACAAATGGATATTTGATGGCAAGATGGATTCTTGCGTCATCTTGTGATCTCATGAATCCAAAATGATCCGCCAAAATACAAAAACTGAGACTCAAGTTGTAACAAGCTGAATGATCCTTTAAGTCAGGCTGGTTGCTGCTTGCTGCTGGAGAGCACATGTAAGCATTGGTTGAGGGCTGAAACTTTATGAGGCTGTTTCAGTGCAGCTCAGTTTTGGTTGGTTTGGACTGAGACAAACGTTTGGAGGAGCCAACATGGTCATCCTTTAAAAAAAGGGGGGGCTTAAGGAACCATTTGAACCCTGAATTTAAAATTCTAACAATACAACAGTGCTGACAGTCTGATGGTTTATGTCATCAGGGTGACGAAACCTCCCCAGTCCAGAGGCTACACCGCTTTACTGTTGCTACCACCCACCCACACACACACACACACACACACTTAAGGTGAAACGCACACTTTAACACACATTACACACACAGACACACACAGACTATTTTGCTACATGAGTTAATACTGTATATTTCTTGATATGTTTGATACTGTGGTGTACATGTAGTGTCCTGCTATGATGCGGTGTGAGGGAGGGGTCGGGGGGGTGTATTTGGACTCGTGGGTGGGACGGAGGAGGTTCAGTATCGGTGTGACTGTCACCTTCTCTCTCTCTCTTTTACCTCCTTGTGTTTTCGAGGGGAGACGTTCTCTCTGTTACCTTTCTCTCGTCCGGCTCGTGACTGAAAAATTGGAAAAAAAAAAAAACGCTGTTTTTGTTGGAACTGATCACAAGCACATTCCTGACTATTCTCTGTCTGTGCTGTCGTTTGAATCCAGATTCTTTCTTGTTGCGACAATACAACATGTGTCTAGTTCTTGCTGACTCACATGTATATAAAGTGCATATATGTGTACACATGTGCAATACACGCTATTCGAGCAATCTATTACTGTGACTATTATTGATGATGATACTTGTCCCTTTTTCGAAGTTTCAGCCCGTTTTTTTTCTTCTCGTCCTGATTTCCTGTTGATGAATTGTGTTGCAGGAGCTTAAAAAGGGAAGAAGGTGACTCTTGTGATTCTTCACACTCAGTTTCATTTCAGGGGTTTGTGGACATTTTATTGAAGCCCTTTTTTATTACTCTCACTGTAATGTTGTGACGTTGATCCTGATTATCTGTTTCTTTGTTTTTTTTTTTTTTAAGTGGGCCTGTTGTTAAACTTGTCTGGAAACTCAATAAAGCAATTCACTGACTTCCCTTGGCCTTTCCTAAGGTAACAAAACCCATATTCCATCACCTTCAGACAGAGCCACGCCAGCCGTTTCCCCTTGTTTCTGGTCATATTGCTAAGCTAAGCTAACCAGCTGCTGGCTGTAGCTTCATATTTACTGCTCAGACATCATCTGACTCACAGCAACAAAGTGAAGAAACACGTTTCCCAAAATGTGAAACTGTTCCTTTAAGGTTTACAGCCTCTCAGAGCCACCAAAAAAAAAGGTGACAATTAATGCTTTCATCAGTGGTGAGAAATGTCACGTCTTCCAGCCTTCACAATCTCATCATCATTATGAATTGATCGAACAAAAATGCTTATAAAGCCTGGAAAAAAGAGGCCTGTGTTACCTGAACAACTTCCAGGTTGCAGGTTTTAAACTTGATTTTTCAAACAAACCGTTTTAGTCTTTATAAGTTTAACTTTCAAAAGTACAGATTTGCAATGATAATCGATTATGTAATTAGTCAACAGTTTTTTTGAAAACTGATTTTTTTTTTTAAGATAAAAAACAACAAAATTCTCTGATTCCAGTTTCTGAAATGTGAATATTTACTGGTTTCTTTGCTCCTTTTTGACTGTAAACTGTATATAACTAACTGTAACTATATATATATATATATATGTACACACACTTATGTGTACTTAGGAGCTGGAGTGGAGACAGGACTTTAGAAAAAAAACTTGTGTACTGTGTATTTAGTTGTTTTTTTTTAAAGCAAATATTGGCTGGTTTCAGCTCAAATACAAAGATTTGATGGTTTTCTTGTTGTAAAAACACTTTGTACTGCCGATCAAACACATTTGTATATCAACTCTTGCTCTGCGGAGCTTTAATGACCTTTTCTTAAAAGTTGACAACTTTCTAACATTTTATAGATCAGAAAATGAATCAGTTATTTAAATAATTATGACCTACAACAAATTATTAAAAGTTAAATACCCTCAGTCTAAATCTGCTGGATTTGGCCTTCGAGGAATCATCAGTGTAAGGTTACTGTTTGTCTCACACACACACACACACACACACACACACACACACACACACAGAGGGAATAAAGATGTTCACCAGCGCTCCACCAGCTCAGCTGCTAACACTTTGGCCTGTTTGTTAGCAATAAGGCACGACTGTGTATGCAGCAGATTCTGGGATGCTGAACAGTGTGGAGACATAGGAGTGCCATAAGAAAATACTAAATCTGTGAAAGGAGAAATGTGGAAACATACAGAGTAATAAAAATATTCAAATATATAGCAAAGTAAATGAATAAGAGACAGTTTCATGTATTTTCACTTATTTGTTCATTTATTTCTGTTCAAATGTTTTTTTTTATTTTTATTTATATATAAATTCTCTTTTTTCTGCATATTTTAAAAATATTTATTTTCATAATGTCATTCATTTATTTTTATCCCTATTGCTCTTGCTTGATTGAACACTTGGTTGCAAGAATTGAGGGCCGGCCCAAAGCCAGCAGTGGGGACAGAGACAGGAACAAGGAAAAAAAAGGGACATAAATAATGACATAAAAATATACATTAAAAAATTAGTAATTCTTATTATTCCTCTATATTTTCATATATATATTATTTTTTTATGGCACTTCTATGAATCCACACATTTGTACAGTTACTGCAGTTACAAAGAAACTAGATCATCAAGAGGAGACACTTTAATAATGAATTTATAAATATTTAATGTGAAATTAGCACTGGAGCTCTTATTTTATACAGAGTGAAACAGTCACAATGTGCTTCTCCTGAAAAAGGGACAGATTGTCAGCACAGAGAAAACTCGCTGACTCATTCACTTCTAATGAGAGCTTGACTTTTCAAAAACAAGGCCACTGTTCTCTGATAATGTTTGTAGTCTGAAACGGCACACATGCTGGGACTGGACACCAACATGTCGTCTAGCTCTCTGGCGAGTAGATCTTGATGAGGTGCTGCAGTTCGGTGGGGTAGCCGGTGACGGGGCAGCGGCGGTTGGCCTTCACATACGTGTAGATGCAGCGATAACAGAAGACGAAGCCCGAGGTGGACAGCACCGTGGCGTTGGTGCGGAGCCTCCGGCACAGAGGGCAGTTCTTGCCATCAGAAACAGGTTGAGTTCCTTCCTCGCTCGAGTCCTGGCCGCTCTGTTCCTGCTGCAGGTGGAGGGGGGGCGGAGGAGCAGGCAGGGAGGTGAGGCTCTTCACAGTGCTCTGGTTCTCTGAGGAGTACCACCACTCCAGGAACTGCAGGAAGAAGACACCCAAAGACAGGGAGGTGGAGAGGGATAAGGCCACGCCCCTCGCAGCTGATGACATCAACCACCACGCTCTCTGCACCAGGCTGCAAACAGAACAACAATGCATTGTGGGTGACAGATTTAAGATCTTTAGTCTGACACTGGGCCTCTTCTTTCCAAAACAAACTATTGTTCTTTAAACTTGCTTTTCTTCTTCCCAGGAGCAGAAGTTTTGAGCAATTTCTGTTTTTTTGGAACTAAAGTGGTTTTAGTTTTTTTTTTTTTGCCCCGATTTAAGCCTCTTAGTTAAGCTTTGCTTTTAGGTTACATAAAAATCTGGCTTCCTTCAGTGGGATGGCAGGCTCTAACCAAACCATCATCTCTATCTGTCTGGGAGACGAGACTGGGGGGAAATGTGGGGTTCCTATGAAACTCTGGGTAAAAAAAAAAAATTCTGATTTTGGCCGATTCAGATTTTCTTTTACATTTTCTTCAAAAGTGCTCCAGGTAACAGCCAGGCCTTATTATATTAAGACTCTACCATGTACCAGAAGGAGCATGATCTTGCAAGATCTGAAATGGTACATGATTTCACATGATGTCACGTGGAAACAGTTATAAACAAATCGGAGACTGACACGGTGCTGTAGTGAAGCTTTGCAGTGAGAAAAGCAGAAGTTCAACGAGTCTGGATGAGAACATATTTGAAGAGACGCATCAACACAGGTTGTTTATTCTTCAGCCAGAACAGGAGGTGAGATTTTAACTGTCAGTCTGTGACAGTCTGAAGAGCTAGAAAGTTTGCTGTTGTTCAGTGAAACCATCAGCTGCTCCCTCTCCTTGTAAACTGTCTGTCTTCTTTTTATCCTGTTCTTGGAATCTATTGCAAATGCCTAATTCATGCAAGCATGTGTCTGAGGGTGTGTGGCTGTGACGTTACGGTCTGTGTCGCCGCACACTTGACATGACCATCGTGTGGAGCATGTGTATAAATTTGACCAGTACAGAATTGGATATGTGATGTTGACCGGCTGGTCAAAGTAAAAACCAGTCGGTTACAGTCTCTGGCCAGTCGATCAGTGCATCCCTATACTCTATTAGTCCACAGAACTGTGACAAGTCTTAATCTTACACTCAAATAGAGACACTTTAGAGATAGAGACACCCAAAATTAGCACTTATGTGCATGATTTGTAAATACGGCTATAACCGCTAAAAATAAGCGATTGGATTTGCCGAGACTCAACTCCTTTCTATACAGGACAGAAGAGAGAAAAGTATTTAAATGTGTTCAGCTCTCAGTATTTTTGTAGCTTCTAACTGAATCTCTGTGATTTGAAGTTGAGTTTCTCTCCTGCATCCCTGTTTGTACTTTTAGGTATCCGTTTTAATTTACAGTTTCTTGTTCGCTTTCAGCTAACAGGAGCCGTGTGTACTGCTGATGAAAACCCAACATTTCCTGATTTTGCTGCATCACAATAAAAGCTTTTATATAACAAAGCATTTAAAGGAAATAAGTCCACCATTCTGACGTGCACCAAAAAAGCCAGAGTTAGTGGGTGTTAGTGTGGTTTTGTCCAGTATGAAAAGGTTTTTAGACTGTTTGGACTGAGACGTACCTCCCCTCAGCCGGGTTGCCAGTTCTGCTGCTCTTCAGCTCCATGTCTCTGATATCTTGAGTGTTAAGTTGTGCCAGTCTGACTCTGGCCAGCCACAGCAGAGGACTATGAGTCCTGGTGACTCCAAAAACAAAGAGCAGCTGCTGGCAGAAGATCCATGCCTGCCAGGCTGAGCTGACATAGGGATAAGCCGCCACCGCTGCCCGGTACAGCCTCTGGCTCCTGGTCTGCGCCAGCCGGATGGAGAAGTCCTCCTCGTCCCTCTGCCGCGCCAGTGTCGCCTCCAGCTTGGCGCGCAGGTACGGCACCAGGCACAGAAGGAGAAGAGAGCACCAGTGGGCTTTCCTGTTCAGCCCTAGGCGAATGGGAAGTCCTCGCCCTCCCGAAACTCTCTTCAGGCCATAAAAGTTCTCAGAGAAAGAGGCGCTGCAGTGAGACAGGAAGTGGTTCTGGAGGAGGAGGTCCAGCAGCAGGTAGAGCTCATCAAAGTGTCGCCACAGGAAACCAAAACGGGACGGGCTGGACTCTGCCAGGACCTGAGGAGGACACCAGGACACCACAGGTTGTTAGAGACAGGGTCACAGTTATTTGTAGAGCATATTTTGGGGCTGCATGATGACTCAAACTAAGATCTCAGTCTCTAGTCAGGCCTCTCATTGTTCTGTGACAACTACTGTCAGGGAAAAGAAAGAGTGAGAAAGTACAGCTTGTACCAGAGTACTGATATGGCAAAAAATAAGTAATGAAAGCATCTGGAATATCCAGTATCAGTATTTCAATATTTCTGAAAACACTAAAGGATTTACACAATTGAAAAAAAATATATATACAGACACAAGTTTTTTTTTTGTTTTTTTTTTTCATTTTAAAAAGACACCCTTAATTTCCTGGGTGACCTGAGCTCACCTTGACAGCATGTCTCAGTGCTGGTCTGACCGCCTCCATCAGAGACTCCTGAGCCAGGACCTCAAAGATGGACGGCTGCTCGTTCGCAGCGCTGGAGGTCAGGTGGGCTCCGGCCTCCGCCATGATGGCTGCTGCAGAACCAAAACACAAAGACTTTTTACTTCACAGCACAAGTGGACAAGCAGGAAAATACCCTCTGGGCTTTAGGAGAGTTGGATTGCACCAGACGGGCAGTATGGAGGCATTTAATATTTTGTTGTTTTTTTTTTGTTGTTGTTGTTTTTTACGTGACAACAAACATGGTAAACATCCTCTTTAATTGGAGATTCTGCAACACTGTTTTCCTGTGAAACTCTAGTAGTGTTTTGTGGACTATAAAACTAAACCCAACTTTCATTCGGCATGAAGGTGAGTAGATAATGACTGAATTTTCATTTTTGTGTAAAATTCAATATACCCATCTATGCAATATCTACAGCCAGACATAGATCACCTTTCTGAAATGTAAATGTTTCGCATAAAATGGACTGCACATTTACACAATTATTAAAACACAATTATTGCAACTATACATAATTATTATTATTATTATTGTTGTTGTTGTTATTGTGTCATATTTGTCCCACATACTGTATGAAAGAGTGTAAATGCAATGACCTGTGTGTGCATTAGGGTTGAAGTTCATTAAACTCTACGTATGTCAGCCTCACACAAAGCAGGTAACTTCAAGTTCAACACCTTTTTAAAAATGTGACCTCTTTTATGGAAAGTTGTGGGAGATTCTGAATGTTTCTTTCTTGTGAATGACGTTACAGATTACACAAAATGTTCGTGTAAAGTTTAGCTTGATAGTAGGCAGATTAAGTTAAACTCATTTACAGATAAAACCAATAACAAAGCACCACTGGTCAAGTTAACACGCAGCCTGTCAATAACAGAGGCAGGCGGTGATGTTCTGTCTTCTTTCTGCAGACATGTTGTCAAACCTGGGTGACATACCTCCACCTCCCTGTGTTAGCTGTTAGCTGTCAGTTAGCAGCGCTGCGTCGCTGATGTTTCCGTCCGTCTCCGTCTCCTCAGCTCCGTCAGCATCACACACTCGTCTAAAAACACGTCATGTTGCCCTGAACATCACAGCAAACACACACACACGCCTCATTTGCCATTTCTCTGCTGTTACTGACCACTCGCGCCCTGCACGGCGTGTACATCATGCATGCACTAAGAGAACACTTCCGCATTCAGACGCTTCCTAAACGTCATGACGTGATGTACGTAAACGCTTCACCGGGCTTGTTGGCTGAGAAAATAGACTGCATACCCCTGTAACTGTTTTTTCTTCTACCCTGTCTTTCCATCCAATTTATTCATGAATTTTATTTTATTCATTATCCATTATTTATTTTTATATATTTTTATTTATTTTTATGTTTTAGCCATTTTTTATTTTTTAATATTATTTAATTATCTGTATTATTTATATTCATTTTATTTTGTTATGTCCATATATATATATATATATATATGATGAGAGAGAGAAAGAGAGAGAGGGAGTCATAAAACATTTCTGTTTACACTGTTATATTTTCATATCAAGATCAATTTTTCTTATTTCTATTCTATATCTCTACTTCTAATCTATTGCAGTATATGTATAATAACAAGTACATAATATCAGTATATTATTGTTCAGAAAACAGAACACATAGCTTTACTGTATATATTCTGTTTTTTATTATCTGTGGAGTGCTTCTGATCCTGATTCTGAGAGAGAGAGAGAGAGAGAGAAAAAAAAAAAACAGACGGGATGCCAAGTGTGAAAATGAAAGTAACCTAGTTCATACTTTATGTTTAGAGTTACACTAAATAAGTTACACATTTGACACTGTCATGATGTGAACTTTAACAGAGCTCGGGTGACACTTATTTTCAGTATTGATAACTGGGTATTTATTTCTTGTGCTATATAATGTTGCCCTTTTAGAGATTAATAAACTGAAAATGCTACAGAAAAGAAAAGTAAAATACTTACATACAGACCATTTGTCTCTGTTCTAAAATTATTTTCTTCAAGATAACAGAATAATTATCTTGTTATCAGAATAGAATGATTAACAGAATATTATCTCTTTATCTCGAGGTAAAGAAGATTGTTTCTCAAGATAATAATTAATGATAATTATTTTGTTACCTTGACAAAAAAACCTCTCTGTTCCTGACCCCAGGCTATAAATCATCAGCAGAACCAAACCTCAGACCAAGACAGTGCAAATCTGGACTGAGGAGGCCTCACCATCATTACAGGACTGTTTTGAGGACACCAGGTGGGAGCTCTCCGAACACTCAGACACTGAGCGCTACACCTCCACAGTATGATCATACATCAACTCCTGCACCTGCACTGTAACCACACAAAAGCAAGTTAAAGTGTTCTCCAACAGCAGTGTGGGAGAAGAGCTCCGAGCCCGGGATACAATACACTGATCAGGAGAGAGGGAGGCCTACACAGAGGCATTAAAACTGCTAAACAAAAATACACACAACACTTTGAGTTCAGCTTCAGTGAAAACAACCCAGGCACTATGTGGCAAGATGTCAGGAACATCACTTACTTTGTGTACATGGACAATATTTCTTCAGGTCTGGTTGAAGAAATTATATGGAATTAAATGGAGTGGATTACTTCCAAACAAATGCAATGATAATAAAGCAAATAATCTAAAGTAAACAGTTGAGATAATGTAAGAATTATCTCCAGATCACAAAGATTTTCTCAAGATAACAGAATAATTTTCTCTTTATCTGGAGAAACCCAAAAACGTTACCTTGAGATAAACAGAATAATTGTCTTGTTTTCTCAAGGTGACAAAGATCATTTTCTCGAGATAATAATTATCGTTATCTTGAGATAACAGATTAATTATCATGTTTTCTTGAAATAGCAGAATAATTATCTCATTATCTTGAGAAAACCAAGATGATTCTCTCAACATAACAGAATAATTATCATGTTATCTTGAAGAAACCAAGATAATCTTCTCAAGATGACTGAATAATTATATCGGAAAAACTAAGATTGTTTTCTTGGGATAACAGAATCATTGTTTTTATGAGAATAACAGTAAAATTATCTTGTTATCTTGAGATACCAAAACAAAATACACATAATTGCAAGCATGGCCATTCTCAGCTTCAGATGGTCTGATATAATGAAGGTTTTTCAGGGACTTTGGACTTCTGAGACCACAGGTCAAGTGTCTGGTTTTCCCAGTAAATCCAGTCTTGTATGAGACCACCGCTGGTGCTTTCATGTGAGTTTTGGTGGGCAAATCAGCTGTGGTTTTGTTTTTTTCTCCATTGGTCCATCGCCCATCTGCACACTCTCCGCAAGATGTTAACAGTCTTTATGTAATATTAAAGTCAGTGAAACAGACGGGTGGAGATGGAGGGACGCCAAGGTTCCCTAGTGGTATTAACAGGAAATGAGAGGGAGGAGGACAGAGACAGAGTCAAGATAAAAAACATCAGATGAGCTGCCAGAGTTTAGTGGATGAGAGGAAACATTTGGTGATTGGAGGGGATTAGAGGATTACTGACACAGCTGACTGCACTGAGAGTCTCCATCAGCATCATCACTCTGTCTTTGTGTCTCTCTGTCCATCAGTTCCCGAACTGGTTTCGTCTCGCTGTCATCCAGTGAAGTCAGGACGTATAGATGCTGATGATCCAGCATGGAGGTGATCTGGGATCTTCAGGAGCAGAGGGGGTGAGTTAGGCCTCAAAGAGGAAATTTTGGTCATATGGATTTTCATTTTACTCTTTACATTTGTCTTAAAAATGATCATTTTCACAGCCTGTGTCTCCACTTTTCTGATTGTGAAAAATATATTGTTAACCAGCAAAAATGACTGTGTGCTGTTGACAATACTGTAGACTATAAAATGTAATTATTAGTATAATCAGTGAACAAGTTATGAGAAACTGATCATTCTGCTGCTGCTTTTTAGTGAATAAGAAATGAATGCTGAATTGAACTGTTGCTTTTACACTACATCTCTCTCTCTCTCTCTCTCTCTCTCTCTCTCTCTCTCTCTCTCTCTCTCTCTCTCTGTGTGTTTGTGTGTGTGTGTGTGTGTGTGTGTGTGTGTGTGTGTCAGACAGGCTGAATTTAATCCTTTCTTCTGCTCTGCCCTTAATGACTGTGATTATGTAATTATATTTGACTGTGATGCACAGAAAGGGGATAAATCGGATGAAAAACCTGTGTTAAAAACAAGTGTAACAATTATGAGAGAGACCCAAAGTAAGCCAGTTATGTAATGATAGAAATTTTGGCAACTTTTTTGTTTGTTTGTTTGTTTTAATGCTAGCATTTGACTGTAAAAAGCATGCGTGCTTCTTCTGGGCCACTCCAGGTGTAGAATTCATTAAAGAAAGTCAGAATGGTGGAAAATCAGAGATGGTGGAAAATGAATGAAGTTTCAGCGCTTAAATGTTGATCAGGCTACACACACAGAGTGTTTTTACACTATAGGAAAGGATTATGGGTTAGCAGGACAAACCGGTGTCAAAGATTTCGTCAGTGTTGGACATGAGTGGCAAATTGTAAAGTATGGAAACCCATTTCTTGTCAGTGTGATGAAAAAAAAAAGTCTTGTAAGTCATTATGAGATACTTTCTCAAATGAATGACTTAGTATTTCAAAATGAGAAAGCTTTATTCCAAAGAATGACTGACATACCAACTTTATATTTTTAGATACTAAATCATCATTTTGTGATATTATTTCATTATTTTACGATACTAAGTTATTATTATTTTGAGATATTACACCATTATCTTAAGATATTATGCCATTATTTTAACATACTACATCATTATTTTAACATAGTATGTCATTATTTAAAGATATTAAGTCATTATTTTAAAGTACTACATTATTTAAATATATTAAGTTATTATTTTAAAGTACTACATTATTTAAATATATTATGTCATTACTTTAAAGTACTACATTATTTAAAGATATCAAGTCATTACTTTAAAGAACTACATTATTTAAAGATATTAAGTCATTATTTTAAAGTACTACATTATTTAAAGATATTAAGTCATTATTTTAAAGTACTACATTATTTAAAGATATCGTCATTATTTTAAAGTACTACATTATTTAAAGATATTAAGTCATTATTTTAAAGTACTACATTATTTAAAGATATTAAGTCATTATTTTAAAGTACTACATTATTTAAAGATATCAAGTCATTATTTTAAAGTACTACATTATTTAAAGATATTAAGTCATTATTTTAAAGTACTACATTATTTAAAGATATCGTCATTATTTTAAAGTACTACATTATTTAAAGATATCGTCATTATTTTAAAGTACTACATTATTTAAAGATATTAAGTCATTATTTTAAAGTACTACATTATTTAAAGATATTAAGTCATTATTTTAAAGTACTACATTATTTAAAGATATCAAGTCATTATTTCAAAGTACTACATTATTTAATGATATCAAGTCATTATTTTAAAGTACTACATTATTTAAAGATATTAAGTCATTATTTTAAAGTACTATTTAAATATATCAAGTCATTATTTTAAAATACTATTTAAATATATTAAGTCATTATTTTAACAAACTAAGTCATTTTTTGAGAGTTTCTCATTAAAATGACATACATGATCTCTTTTTTCCATCACATGGCAGAACTGCACTTCTAGTTGAGATGCTGGGTTTTGTCCCATTGTTCAGATAGAACTGTAATATCAAGCCCATCCCAAGGTAAAGACAGGACATGACAACACATGAAACCACTGAAGAAAATAATAGTCTCATTTGAACTTTAAAGTTGCACTAGTCAATATTTTCATATTAAAGGTCCCCTACTTTTCATGTAAACAAGCCAATGTTTATAATTAGTGTTACTCACCATAATGCATTGGTGTATCTTTTAAGTCTTAACAAACTTGTTGAGTATATTTCCTTCTTCATCAAACACATGTAAAGCAATTTTTCTGAAATAAAACTAGGACATGATCATAACAACATTGCTCAATAGCACTCCTAAAGGTCAAAATTCTACAAGGTACTTTAAAAATTAATCAGATTCTAAAGGGAAAGGGTCTCGAAGTGACAAACTCACAGAAAGTGATCATCAACTTTTCCCTATAGCTTTATGGAAATTCTTTTAGCTCTTTTTGTTTGTTTGTTTTTCAGCTCCCAAACCCTGAACTTATTGGCCCTGTTTTCCAGTAGGCTTTCAGCAAAAACCCTCTGAAAAACCCTTCTTTCCACTACCACATTGGTGACAGACAAAGTTATCCACTGTCTGAACATAGTGAAGCATTTAGAAACTTAAGAGCCAGATGTTTCCCTCAGCAGCTGGTGGAGACCAAACTAGAGCCTAAAGGAGGGTTGATATTGGACTCTCCTTAGTCTGGTGGCCAATCAAAGAAACTCGACTTGTGCTGATTTAAATGAAACTAAAAACTGTGCTCTGCTTGCTTTCTTATTTTCAGTTGTGTGGATGCTGACTGTGAGGCTTGGCGAAGAGAACGGCAGAATTAAACTACCAAACTTTCCACATTTAAATCAGCTGCCCTCCCTCCTCTTTCTGTCCGGGAAATATGTGTCTTGTTTTCCTGGCCCTTTTCTGCTTCCTCTTTGCCTTTTATTCCCCGCCATCCCTTTTACCATCCGTTGAGGGCTCACGGTCGTGCCCACACCAGTGTGTTTGTTACGAGCACGCTGACCTGGTGGACTGCCGCAGCCGTGGGTTCGAGCATGTTCCCAGAGGCCTCCCACACGGCACATGGCTGCTGGAACTGGGAGGAAACAATCTGAGCGAGATTGGCACCAGAGCCTTCACTGGACTGTGGTCCCTGCGGGTGCTGGTGCTCACCAACAGCCAGATACAAGAAATACAACCACAGGTAGGAATGATGGGATGGTGGAGGGTAAAAACATGGGAAATGTCACTTGAAGTGGAAGTACTGTGCACTGAAAACAGTTGAATAGAGAGGCGAAATTCCTCCCCTTCTGGTGCACCACCACGGGATTTTACCTCAGAAAATATATTGAAGTCAGTCAGTGACAAGAGACAAATAATTTTTCAGTCCCATCTGAATTGTTCCAATTTTACAAGCCAAGAAGGTCATTGTTTAATTAGAAAGACTACACTCCTAGAAGTCGCATAAGTGACCAAAACTAATGTTACTCACTGAAGCTGTGATGTCTGTGTTTTTATACTGGGATTCAGTCACATGAGCAATGGTCTTGCTTGGTTTTTCTCTTCCCTGCTGATAGCTGTTACAAGGGACAGAGATGTTGGTGTTGTATATTGTGTGAGACAAGAGACGTTTAACGCAAAACTAAACTACAACAAACCTATGACAAACTGTGACTTTCTTGATTTGTAAAATTGTTTCAAATTAACAAACATCATTCGTGTGTAATCCATGACACACTTCAAACAAGACCAAAAATTGTCCCTCGCCACGGTCTACCGTTCATAGTCTTTCCAAACTAAGGTCTTGTGGGGCACAATGGGAAGAGGCGTGACTTTGCATTCTTTATTGGTGAAGTATAATCACTGCAGGTGAACCACATACACATCTGAGGACTAAGAAATGAAATGAAAGCAGTTGAGTTGTCAGTTGATGAGTTTGGCTGACAGTTTGGTTAGATTTCAGCACAAAAACTACTCTGTTAGATTTAGGAAAAGATTGTGGTTTGGGTATAATAACTACGTAATGTATGTCATGTGACAGAAGTGGTGTCACTCATGTAACAGCATAACTCATGTGACATTAAACACTGTCCGTTGTAAAACGGTTGCGGTTTGGTTTGATGTAGGCACAAAAACTCTTAATTTTCAGAAAAGATCGTGGCTTGGGTCAAAATAACAACATTACATGTCACATAAGGGAAGTGATGTTGCTTGAATCCATAATGAAATTTTAAGGTACGTAAAACTTTAAATAACTCTACGCTTACTTTTCATTTCACACAGGAATGAAACTGTGGTCTCCTGGGTGAAAGTTCTGTTTGTTTGAGCCATCCTTCCCCACCTCCTCCAAATGTGGACTTTCTGACTCCTTATAATTTTGAGTCCACTAGGGGGAGCCACCTCACATTAAACTGACATCAGTGGAAATAAGCTGCTTGAAGGAAATTTAAAACAGTGCTGAACAAGTAATGAGGGAGGGGCACAGAGGAGAATGCAGTATCTACACTGATGATTATCTGTCTCCACAGGCATTTTTGTCTTTGTCCTTCCTGGAGAAGCTGGATCTCAGCTGGAACCAGTTAACAACTCTACCTGTCGACTTCTCAACCAGTCTGTCTTCTCTCAGAGAGCTGCGACTGGAGCACAACAACTTACGTTATATATCTGGATACAGGTACCTGTCTGCCTGTTGCTCTCTCCTCTCTCCTCCACCATCATACTCCATACTCCTTCAGCTCCTCACAGCAGGGGCTGATGGGTAGGGAGACATAGTTGCTCACTGTTTGTGCTGGTGTTAAAAGCCTCCAGTGTGTGTTCTTCTTTTCTTTCTGAACAGTCTTTAATTCATTTCTTCTCCTTCACCTGATGTTGGTAGCACAGAGAGACTAAGTCCCGCCTCTTCCTCCCTAAAATCTGGCAGCTAGGGAGGAGCTTATCGCAGACATCGATTGTTGTTCACAGGAGAAAGTCATGCCCCTTCTGGTGGATCTCCACAGGACCTTATATTGGAAAAAACATGAAAGGCAATCTATAGCAAGAGAAAGATATTTTTTTGTTCCCTTTTGAATTGTGTCAAGAATTAGTGAGGTGAAATGTTTTATCTGTGACTCCTGGTCCTTTTATCAGTCAGGAAGTGAAAAAACAGGCAAGACCTGTTATTTGGGTGACTGCATTCTGATATGAAAACACACAGGTGTCGTAGCTTCAGCGGCTGACTTTTCGAAGGGGAAAATCACACTTTAAAAAACACTTACATGACCTCTGGTGTGTGTATGCTTGCTAATTATAATTCTTCACTACGACAGTTTTACAACAAACATTTTTAACTTGACAAACATCATATGTGTAATTCATGACACAATTCCACCAAGGTCAAAAGATTATTTGTCTCTTGCCATTGACTACAGTTTATATTTTTTCCAAAGTAAAGTCCCATGGTGGTCCACCAGAAGGGGTGTGGCTTCACCTTTCTATACATCAGACCGGCACATATGGGTATTTTGCCAAAATGTTACATGGGATGAGTGCTGTGTTTACAACTGGTTTCCCCATGTGGCCAATGTGGTCAGTTATTGCAGGTTTAAAGCATGGTCTCCTCTGTTTTTGCTTACCTATACGCACTAAATGAAAATTCAGTCATCATCTACTCACTGTTGTGCAAATTGAAGGTCTGGTTTTCGTGGATTAATAAACTAAACCCAACCTTCAAACGGCAGGCAGGTGAGTAGATAATGACTGAGGTTTCATTTTCGGGTGAAGTATCCCTTTAATATTTTGTGGAGTTTTTTTTTTATTATTTAATTCTCAGGCCCACTCTCTTTGATAATAGTGTGATGCATTCATGTTAATGTGTAATTTTACACATAATTTTCATTTTTTTCAAGAAAAGAAAATGAAAGAAATTTTTGATGGATCCCCTGCAGTAACTCTGAGGACACCCTTAGGGGTCAGGGAACCCCTATTGAATACCCATGGCATAGACAGTATAAATAGTGGGTGGAGCTTCCGTGTCTGATAAGCCAATGTGGAGGTGCCTCAAACCTGCATTCTATCTAATGGCCAGCAGAGGACAACTCCACTGGTTGCACAGAGAAGTCAGATTGTGTGTAAGCTTATGGCAAAATGAGTCAAGATGGTGACTGTGTGAAAATAAACTTTCAGAACCAGCAGCTGTTCCTTCTGCTTCACTCTCTTTGTACACCCCAGATCCCTCACACCAGGTTAACACCAGGGTATCAGGGCCAACTGGCCACAAACACCCCAGAAACAAGAGACTTTCACTGCCAGTACATGAAGATAATTGTCTCTCCCTCCGTCTCTCAGCTTGGAGTATCTGGACAACATGGAGAAGTTGGACCTCAGTCATAACCAGCTGGTGTCAATTGGCTCTGGTGTGTTCAGGGGCCTCTCCAGGCTTAGACAGCTCTACCTACACAACAACAGAATGACTGTGGTGCAGCAGGGGAGCCTGGATATGCTGCCTGGACTAGAGGTGAGTAAATGCCTGTTGATATTCTGTGAGTGTATACCAAGTTGCCTGTTTGCCTGTCTGATTACCTGTCTGTCAATCTGTCTAGGTGCTCCAGCTGAGTAACAACAACATTTCCCAGATAGACAGTGATGCTCTGGCTCCTCTCTACAGCCTGGCCGTCCTCTCTCTGGAGGGAAACAACCTGCATCACCTCAAATTTAAGACCTTCATCAGCCTCCATACAACAGCTACACACATCCAGCTTTCAGGTTTCCACCATCTCTAATCTCCAATTATTTTTTTTAAATGATCTTGTCTGAAGAACACAAGTGAATAATTCCTTTATCTCAGGCTTGTTTTCTTGTGATAACAGGTTAATTTATCCCATTATATTGAGAAAACAACAGGCCAATTTCTCAAGAGATCAGTTATTACAAGAAAACAACTTTTGTTTTCTAGAGATCATGAGATAATTATGGACTGTCTGATTCATTTGATGACACTTGATTTAAGCCTTTAGCCTTATTTTATTTTTACCTTTATTATTTCATTATTCCAAGACAACAAATCTTGTTTTCTCAAGATAAGGAAATAATTAATATGTGATCATGAGAAAATAAGCTTGAGCAGGTAAAAAAGAAAAAAAAAATCCAAACACGGCTGTTCCCAGCTTCTGTGATTTCCCATGTTCATTTTGTGTTTTTACTGTGAAAAAATATGTTCCTACCATTAAACACCTGCTTTTAGAATGGAGTTTGGTTCAACAGTTCCAAACCAGCAAAATGAAGTGTCTTCATTACCGTTTTTTTTTCCGTATTTCTAAAATGTTTTGTTTTATTTTGTACAATTAAAACACAAAAATTACAAATATGACAAAGGACATAGAGTGCAGGGAGATGCAAAAAATCCAGAGAGCTTATTTGACGCCTCCACCTAAATAAAATTTTCACAGTTATTAAGACAGAAAAAAAAGCAGATCAACAGAGACATTGTATAATTGGTCGCCTGACTGGCCAGAGAATTTGGGGTCCACCAGTCAAACTAGGCTGGTGGTCAATACAAATTGGCTACATTTTTTACACTTAGAAAAAGCTTTAGTCAAAGCCTAAAGCCATGATCAATCACATAACATGTCTTAATCCTTTAATCTTTATTCTTTATTCGGATCCCCATTAGCTTCCACAAGGTGGTTGCTAGTCTTCTTGGGGTCCACTCACAAAACATACATCAATTTAAAATCAACAGAATATCAAAGAGACAACATAATTCAATATCAACCCAAAATAAAATTCACAAAAATGTTCCAGAACTGCCATAACAAAATTTACATGTGATTCATCAATTTGAGTTTTGGTGGTTTCTAATAGTAGTGTCTAATGCTGGTAGGGAGCCTATTCCAAACTGAGATTCCTCTATAAAGAACAGTTCTCATCATAAAATTTGTTCGTGGACTTGGTGCCACCAGAAGACCAGTGGTTACTTGACGTGTCACATATCCATGACAAAAACCACTATATACTAATGTATCACCAAAGAACTGAGGTGTATTTTTCAAGATGACAGTATGCATGAATAACGAAAGACTAGATTTTAGTTTAGCCTCCACAGTTTAGCCTCCACAGTTATGCATCTCACTCACATTGGCACGGAAAGAACAACAAAGAACTAATCTGGCTGCCCTGTTCTGTGCAATTTGAAGCTTTTTAAGGTGTTTTTGAGCAGCACTTGACCAGATGACTGGGCAGTACTCCAAGTGTGACAGAACGAGTGACCGAACACCATCGTTCATAACAGAGGATGGAAGCCAGAACATGTCCTTGACATGGCAATGTCCTTTCCCATCATGGAGACAATATGATCGATCTGGTCAGACCAAGACAGTAAACTGTCTAATTTAACACCCAGTAATGTAGTTTTAGTGACCTGCTCAACCAATATCCCATCAATAGACAGACTGAGAGCAGTAGCATTAGATTTAACATTTCTACTGCCAAATACAATGCATTTAGTTTTTGCAATGTTCAATGCTAATTTATTCATTTTCACCCAATTGGTGATGGTATGCAACTCAAGCTGTAGATTCTCACTCAGCTCTCCAATCACTGGTGATGCACAGAACAAAGTGGTGTCATCAGCATACATCACAATATCAGCCTTCCAAACAGCATATGGCAAATCATTTATAAAAAATTGAAAATGAAAGTGGCCCCAAACAACTCCCTCATATTATTTTTCCATCATGTTATATGATGGATTAAGACACATGACAGATGTTTTTAGGTATTATGGCTGTGGACTACTCTCATAATGTTTTGTTGTACGTGCATTGGCTACCAGATGGCAGATATTATCTGACAAGAATGAACATCTCCTCCCCTCCTGCCAGCACGATCAACACACAGGGCCAGATAACATTAGGAATGATGGTGTGCTTAAATGCTCATGACCCAGTTCATGGTCTTCCTCTCATCAGTATTAAAGCCCACCATTCCTGACAGCACACTGCATCTCTGATGTGGATGAAACTGGATCATGTTTAATGAGGAAATTATTTTCTTATTTTCTCCTCTGATGTCCTCTGGTTTCTCAGCTTCAACTCTCAGTCCTTCCTGATTGATAGATCACTTTAGCCTACTTGTTGCTAAAGTAGCTAAGTATGACTGTTAGCAGCTGTGGGCAACGGCAAAACGGTCTGACCGGGACTGAACACAGCCTCTGAGACCAACAGGGAATACAGCACCATGGTCATTTACAGAGTTTACTACTGGAAAGATAACTTTATTTGTTGCTAAAGTAGCTAACTATGACTATTAGTTGCCGTTAGTAGACAGTGGAACAGGGCTCACTGGTGTCCTAGTGAACACGGCGTGACTGGCACTGAACACATCCTCCAAGACCGTCAGGGAATACAGCATCCAGGTCTTTTATACAGTTTCCTGTAGGAAAGATCACGGAAACCTCAGGAAACGACAACCTGCAAGAACCTACAAGCTAAAACTGGCAAATCAGCACTAATGGCATGAATATAAAAAGCCAGCAGCTGTTATCTTTTCTGTTGCAGAGATTTAGTCATTTTAATACCAGAGCATGCCTCCTGACATGCAAATCTTCTGTCAAAACAAGTTCTCCCAACATTATTTTACAGGGGCACCATCTCTGCATCCTGTGCTTAGTGCCACACAAGACGACTGTGATTGGCTTAGAGAAATACAAACAAAGCAGGCAGTTTTTTCCCCCTATAGGACAAGATCAAGCATGGAGCCAGACCTTTCTCTGATATCTCCTCTGTGGAGAGGAGTCTGGCTATGCGAGACTAAAAAGTAGCTCACCATTTACTGCTATTAGCAGTAGCTGTGACTGAGCCCTGAGGTAGGAGCCAAACCCAACAAGAAAAAACACCTTATTACTGTATTCCCTGTCCTCAAACTGGTGTTGTAGGCTGTTTTCTGTCCCAGTTCGGCTGTGTTCACTGGGTGCTCTCAGTCTGGGAAAAACTGTAGGGTCCGTTGTCTTTAATCCCTTAATGGACTGCTATAGCTTCATGGCATAATGCACATGTAGCGCTGCTGGCTACTGTAAACCCCAATCAGTGTCTATGACAAGTGTCTCCTAAGCTGCCCCCCCCCTTTTTTTTTTACAGTATACATGTAATATGCTCAAACAATAAGCATTCTGCTAGCTATTTCAACTGAACTTAAAATATCAAGTGTTCTTAGGTCCAGTGAAGGTTGATTGTACAACATTAAATTGCATCATGATAATTCCATTATTTAATTAATTTAAAAATTCTTATACTTGTGGGGCTATGGAAGAATTTCCCTTATGTATTCCCTTTTTGTTGGCAGTGTGTAGCTAAATTTCTGCTTTAGATTTACATGCTGCAAAATAAAACAAGCACAAAATTGTAAAATTAACTTGACACAATTAAAACATTTTACTATTTTCAAGTGTCTGGTCAAAATCTTCGAGGGGTCTGTTTGACTCAGCACTCGACACGCCTGAGTCTATAACATCTCTTCAACTGATAACTACAGTCATCTTTTTTGTTGCTCCACCAGGCAACCCGTGGAGCTGCGACTGCGAGCTGCATCGCGTCTTCAGTAAGATCTTGCGCGTTCGCCACCTCCACATCGATGACTACCGCAATGTGACGTGCCGGGACCCGCCGCAGCTGGCCGGCGCTTCGCTGGCCTGGGTTGACAGCCAGCTCTGCATTGCCGAAACAGCCACCGTTCTCGTCATCACCATCACTGTGCTGGTCACCGTGGTGGCAGCTCTGGTGATGGCAGAGAGGAACAGGAAGAGGAACCCTGGAAAGAACTGGGACACTGAGTCACAGACGCAAACGTAGAGCCCACCATAAAAAAAGCACAAAAAATAGTGAGAGAAGGAGGAGACCTAAAGATATGGAGACTCTGTGAGACTAAAGAGTGACCTCCTAGTGACAATACAAGATGTCTGATTGATATAAATGGACGATTACTTAAATGGACAAACGAGAAAATGAATGCTGCTATGTGTTGTTTTGATACCACCACTTGGAGTCGCCGAAGTCAAAACTGTTGAAATCCTACACATAGAGGCTTTAATGTAAATTAAAATGTGTATTTATGTATGTATTTATGAATTAGTTTAGACAATCCTCTAAGGCTCATTCATTCAAACAGCAGAGAAAGCAACTAGAGGCTTCTAATAATCAAAAAACAGTGATTGGTAAAGACAGTTCATCAGTGTAATAAGGGTTAGGCTTGAAATGGTACAATCAGAAAGCAAATATCAAAATGAAACAGAAATGAAAGCTTAACAAAACTGAAATGAGAGCTTTTATTTCATGCTCTTTAGCTGACAGTAATTTTTCCAACATGTTCTTACGCCAAACTCATCAAACATGGCAGCTTGGTCAGTGGTTCTACACTAAGTAATCGTCTAGTGTCAGTTTTGCCACGCAGGGCTCCATGGTCAAGTTCCATCCATCCATCCATCCTTCTTCCTCTGTGTAACTGGGGTTCGGTTGTGGTGGTAGCAGGGTATTCCAGACATTCCTCTCCCTAGCAACACTTTCCAGTTCCTCCTGGGGGATCACAAGATGTTTCCAGGCCAGATGAGATATGTTATCCCTGAGGTGAGTTTGGGGTCTACATGTGGGTCACCAGGAGGACGTTCCCAGAAAGGAAGGAAGTTCTCTGAAGGAAGTCCTTCAGGAGGTGTCTTAATCGGATGCTTGAACCACCTCAGCCATCTCCTTTTGATTTGAGAGAGCAGTGGTTCTACTCCAAGCTCCCTCTGGATGTCTGAGCTCCCTACCCTATCTCTAAGGTTGAGCCCAGACACCCTATGGAGGAAATTCATGCATAATGCTGGCCGCTAGTATCTGTGATCTCATTCTTTTGGTCACTATCCAAAGCACATGGTGATAGTTGAAGGCTGGGACGTAGATCGACTAGTAAATTGTAGCAGCACCAAGTCAAATGTCAATCCCAAGCACCATCTTCCCGTCACTTGATAGCAAGACCCAACATATCTAAAGTCCTCTGTTTTTTCGTTGGTCAAGTTAAAAATAATATGCAACATCTGCCGAGACTTCCAAAATAAAGGTACAAAAACAATGTGGGTAGGTTCAGGAAAAGGTCATGGTTTGGGTTACAATAAGTGTGTTACTTATAAATAGAAATCAACATTGACTTTGTTTTCACATGGGACATGAACCTCAGTCTCCTGGATGAAAGTTTGTGTTTGTTTGACCCATACATCCACCCACCCCACCTCCTCCATATGTGGACTTTCTCACTCTCTACACTTCGGCACCACATAAAACATAATGTCAGAGGGGCACTTCCAGAAATGATGGTAGAGGGTATATGTACACCGTCAAAGTTTGAAGCAAGGGTGTAGAATTGGGTAGGGATGGTAGGGACATGTACTGCTCCATTACACCACTAAAATCAACAGGTACTTGAATAGTTTCAACATCAGTAGTTCAACAGAATGGTGAAATGTTCATGCTGTGTGGCTGAATGAGTTGATTGTTATTACCAGATACTGTAGTTAGCTCTGTAGTTCCCACCCTCAATGTGACTTTCTGTTTAGTATCACTAAATTAATTTATGGAAAATATTCATGACACAGTTGTAATGGTGTCATGACAGCCAATGTCATGCAAATGTCATAGCCAGTGCTATGGCATGTTTATGACGGGTTGTCTTGGTTAATCAAGTCATCATAACAAAAACGTTGTCTTGATTAATGTCAAGTTGTCACAACAAAAACACCTTAAATCATGTCAGCTTTGCATTAAAAATGACGTAGTTCACCGAATGACACTCAATGACAGCGGTTATATGCATTCATAAATACTCCCTTATGTTTATGACAGGTGTCATGTCATGCTTATGATGATGTCATGTCAGTCTTTTGCACACCCCTTCAAATAAAGTGTTACCAATCCACGCATTCTCTGTTTATCAAAACTGATATTGTTTCTGTTACTGTGGCTATTTGTGATTGGAAAATTGAAAATATGTTACAGAGATTGGACATCCCCTGCATTGTTTTAACCAGGAGGAGTTAGGAGCCAGTTAAGAATGATTGTGTTAATGTGCTTCCATATTGTGTTGATTTTAGATCCCCCTGTGGACAAAAGCGGTAGTGTTTCCCAGACAATTGCACAAGTCCCTCCAATCCGAGTCCCAAGCAAGTATCAAGTAATTTGGTCCAAGTCTCAAGCAAGTCCCAAGTTTTTTTGTCATGGGCAAATCAAGTCAAGTCAAGTCACAAGGTTATGTCGAGTCAAGTCACAAGGTTATGTCGAGTCAAGTCGAGTCAAGTCACAAGGTTATGTCGAGTCAAGTCGAGTCAAGTCACAAGGTTATGTCGAGTCAAGTCGAGTCAAGTCACAAGGTTATGTCGAGTCAAGTCACAAGGTTGTCGAGTCAAGTCGAGTCAAGTCACAAGGTTATGTCGAGTCAAGTCGAGTCAAGTCACAAGGTTATGTCGAGTCAAGTCGAGTCAAGTCACAAGGTTATGTCGAGTCAAGTCACAAGGTTGTTGAGTCAAGTTGAGTCAAGTCACAAGGTTATGTCGAGTCAAGTCGAGTCAAGTCACAAGGTTATGTCGAGTCAAGTCGAGTCAAGTCACAAGGTTGTCGAGTCCCCCCCCCCCCCCGCAGTTGGCCATCAAACTTTGACGTTGTCTTTTTTTTGTTCAGTATGCTCTATGTGCGGTCGGTAGAAGTCCGATGCACAGAGAAGAAAATAAAAGAGAAGAAGAAAATAGAGGCTTTAGATTTATTAAATATTTTTTAAAAAGGTGATGACCATAAAGCTGAGACCTTTACAGTCTATGGCTGAGACGAGCAAAGTCAACGTAGCGCAGGGTAAAAAAAAACTAACAAAACAAAAAAAAACAGCGAAGCTATATGTTTACCAGCCTTGTAACGTAATACTGTCCAGCTCTAATGTTAACATCCATAGGTATAAAAGCCACGACACGTCATGTTTTTGACAGGAACAGCTGACTGACTGTCAGAGAGGAGGCAGAGAGAGGAGGAGAGCAGAGCGCTGTGGTCAGGTGAAGGAGGGGCTCGTTGCACCGTGGTGAAGCGGGCGCGCGCGGGGGGAGGAGAGAGAGGAGAGAGCAGCAGTCAGGTGAAAGAGTGATGCGGGAGGGGCTCGTTTGTCGTTTCTCAAGTCGAGGGGAGTCATCTTGTCTCAAGTCGAGTCGAGTCTCGAGTCTCTGACCCTCCAAGTCCGAGTCGAGTTGCAAGTCGTCAAATTTGCGACTCGAGTCGACTCGAGTCCGAGTCCCTATGACTCGAGTCCAATTGTCTGCAATTTATTTATCTCTGAAATGATACAAATTATATTCTGTGTGTTTTGCCAGATGAGAATAAAAATGATTTTCTTTTATGCAACTCACACCACCATTTACTTACTTTACTTTACTGTATTCTGCAATATATTATAAGACAAATAACTTTCCTGTCTAACTTACTGCAATAGTGGACACATAAAGCTGATGATATGATTTTATTGAATCTCTAAAACCACACAGTTACCTGGAGCGGTTTTATATGATTGAACTCTGTACCATAAAGCTGCATGGTAACTATCCTGAAATCTGGCATCTCTGATCAGATGGACCAGAGATCAACCGGGCAGTAAAAATGGAACAATGAAACTATCAGGAGAATATTTTCCACAGCACTTAATGTGGACTGTGGTGGTTCTACCCTTAAAATGAATGGAAGGAAAATAATCCAAGTCTCTCCTCAAAACTTATGAAGAACTGAAAGTTTTTTATGACCCCTAGATCGACTTAATGCATTTTTTCTTCTCACAATTTTGTTTTTCTGTTTTTTTAGTTTATTTTTTTTACTACTTATTGCTCTGCATTATAATATCAATGTTAAATTACTTTTCTATACCATGCCTTGTATGTTATTCCTCTATAATGTTTTTCTATGCCTTGTTGTAATTGTTTTGTTACAAATAAAGTTTTAAAAAATTCAGTCAGCCATCTTTGAAAAAAAAACAAACAAAAAAAATGGTATCCCATAGCAACAACAAGATCAAAGAACCGTGTTCTGATGATGTCATCAAGTCAGTTCTGGAATGTTGTGCTATAAAAGGCTTCTCAGAATCAAACCTGCATCAGACACGATTTTCACTGTCGAGTATTCAGACACGAATTTCATCGTCACAAGTTAGGAAAGAAGTTTTACAAGTTCAAACACGAGTTACAATGGAAACGACACAAAGTCAGAGAAAGCAGAGGAGGCAGAGGAGAAACAACGCTGAGATCCATCAGCAGACTCATCAAGTCAAGGATTTCGCCACCAGACGCCTTGATTTCTACCTCCATTCCCTGGAGGAGGAAATAAGGTGCGAGCTTAAGGACAGCGAGGCAAGGCTGACCAGGGGTCGATCTGAGCAGAGGCTCCACTTGGACATCCACGTGGACTCGCTGACCGCTCTCATCGATCAGCTCCAGGACAAGCAAGAGGACAACAAGAGCAAAGAGCAGATGCAGAGTGAAATATGTAGACTGCAAGCCCTGCTAGACGCGGCTCCAGCCAAACATAACCGCTCGGAACAGGAAGATACTGAGACTCTGAAATTACGTTTCAGGAAAATCTGCTTCATGCTGCGGACAGCTCAGAGCAACCTTGAGCAGAAGACATCCTACACCAAAGAACTTGAAGTCAAGTTGGAGGCTATGACCAAAAAGAACGAGGACCTTCAAAGTGAAGTCGAGGCCATGAAGTTACAGGTCCGTGTTGAGAAACAGCTGCGTGCCGTGGCTGAAACCAACATGGAGACGACAACTCATGGCCTTAAGTTGCAGCTTTTTGAAAAGGACACCGCGGAGTTTGAGGCTCGCACAAAGGCTGAACGGCTGGAGGCCGATCTTGTGTTTGAGCGGGATCAAGCTCATAAGCTGCAAGCAAAGCTGAACAAAATGGAGGAGAGTTTTGCTAAACAGAAGGAGGATGCAAAAAAGACACTGGAACGAGTCAAGGCTTCCCATCAAGCCCAGCTGGATGAACAAAAAGTAGAGACCAGGAAGATTTCTTCTGCCCTGAAAAAGGCAGAGGATCTGTTGGAGACTCAGCGTCGCAGCTGGCAGCAGAAGGTGGAAGAGACAGAAAAATCAAAGACTTTCTTTGCGGCTCAACTTGAAGAGCAGAAACAAGAAAACAAAACTCTTGCAGATGCTCTGCAGAAGGTTGAGCAGCAGCTGGAAACTCATCATAACGACTGGCAGAAGGAAAAATCATCCCTCCTTCAGGCCACAGAAGACCTCAGGAAGACTCTCCAGGAAAAGGAGCAGGAGTGGAAGAAGAAAGAGTTCTCCCTGAACTCCCAGCTGACAGCTCTCGAGAGTCAGCTAGCCAAGAAGAAAAAGAAGAAGAAGTGGTACCGTGTACTCATGTGTGGCGTCTGAAGATCATCTACAGCCCACACACAGACTTCCAGCTCAGGGACAGGGACTTACACAAACACAGGTATTTGTGAGTATTAATCAGTTTTAACCCCCAAACAGCACTTTGAAAACGGCTGTTTGAGGGTCAAGACTTTACGTTCGTGCAGCACGGTGGTCAGCACTGCCCCCCTCACAGCAGAAAGATCCTGAATCTTAAACTCACTTGGATCAGGGTCTTTCTGCATGGAGTTCAGATGTTTTCTCCGTGATTACGTGGGTTTCCTCCAGGAGCTCTGGTTTCCCCACGCTAAAAACAAAAAGAAAGAAAATTGCACATACTCACATATATACTCCCAGCCGTCCGTGGAGAGGGGGATCTGTCTTTGAATTGCCTTTCCCGAGGTTTCTTCCCCTGTGTCTTAAGAACTCTTCGTGGGGAGTTTTTCTTCGTCTTCTTGGAGAGCTTGGGCTGGGCGCCTCTTCCTGAGCTGGATCTGCAAGACACATTTAAACACCATCAGCCACATGAATGAACATCACTTTTGTACATCAAAAAAATAAAAAAAAATAAAATAAAATAATGTCATGTTTCTTGGTCATTTGTTTTTTAGAATTTAAAGTTGCACTGTGTGTCACATTTGATATTAAATGGTTTGTTTGATGAATAAATCAGGGACAAACAGTGATCGGTCAGTTTTGTTGACTAGATCTCAAAGATGCTCATCAGCACATGGTCAGTTACAGTTCTGAACAGTTCTGTACACATATACATGCTAAAAGATCTGCCATAAGACCCGAAAAAGGTTGCTTGATTGCAGAAAACAATGGTTTGAACAATGGTGGTTTGGTTGTGACATTTCCTAAATTTACACCCTGATTTAAAAAAAATACTACATGTACTTTAAAATGATGGGACCTTACACTGCTTTGGTAGTGACATGAGAATGTGGGACTTTTTTTCACATACAGCCTCATGATTTTAAATAAAATATATGTTGTTGAAATAAGAGGTTATGGTTTGGGAAAGCTGCCTCCCAACTGAAACTACACTACAAATCAGCAAATAAGTCATTCCCAGTAACTCGGTCACGGAATATTTTATTTGGGTCATCAAATACATTAAAGACCATTGAAGAATTAATGCAAATTTAAGATTTATATCTGTAGTAAACCTTTTAAAAAGAATTTCAAATGTGTATATATTGTTTTTTTGATGACAGGAAAAAATGAGAGTCTGTTAATTCTGCTTAAATTCACTTATTTTGTCTGGTTTATATATTAGGCTAAAAGGTCCTATATTGTTACACAGCCTAAATGCATTTATTTCTGATTTAAAGAACTTAAATACTTAATATGTTCTCGAGAACACAGGTCAACATAATATAAGGCGATCTGGAAATGACAGTAAAACTGGTCACGGCCATTCATTTACCAAAATGTGTTGATAAGGCCTATTGTGGATTGTTTCTTGATGGTTTACCTTTTTTAAAAAGTGGATCCTAAGGAACAAAGTTTGGGAAACACTGCTATGTAAGGGATCCTGCAGGGTTCTGCATCACACTGTCATGATTTATTTCACAATAACGACCTGCTCACTGTACATTATCCTGCTTGAAACATGGTTATTCACAAAAAAAATCAAAAAATTGACACAAAATATTCATTTCAAAGTGATTTTGGTAATTTAACAGTGACTCTATTTTTCCTGCAGAGTCTATGATTAGAACTGTATCCATAGCAACAGTCTGTTTTTCATAACAACGGTCTGTTAGTCTTAGCAACGGTCTGCTATACAGAAATAACACATACATTGTGTCCATGTAGTCCACATGTATCTAGAGATGAAACGGTACAAACATTTCATATTGGAATTTAAGAATTAAAATTCTTTATTTCAAACATGTAAAAAAAAATGAAAGAAAAAGAAATAAAACAATAGAAATAAATAAAAACAAACAAATAGAGTTCAATAAACCTATACAGCGAACTCAACAGGCAAATATGGTTCTGCATAGAACCCCAAGTTAGGGTTCTGGGTGGGACCATTACTCCCAAGAAGGGGTCCCCCTATTAGACCCTCTAGTTGGGGGTTCTGGGTGAAACCTTTCATGGATGGTTCTTGGTATAACCCTTTATGTCGGGTTATTTGAAGAACTCTGATAGGTTTCCAAGTAGAACCTTTATAAAAGGTTTCACCAGGAGGCGAAAAGAGTTCTCCTATGAGGCCAAGCTGAAGAACCATTTATGGTTCTTGTTAGCACTTTTATTTCTAAGACCTGCTCTTGTTACATTTAAACAATACTGCACTTAATGCATTAACCCAGCGGTCACCCTGAGTGATGAGTGTGACCCCTAGGGTGTCTTCAGTTACTGCGGGGAGCCTCCAAATTTTTGTTTGATCTATTTATTCAAAAAATATATTACTTGAAATTATGTTTGAAAATACACATCATCGTTTTTATGAATGAATACAAATGTTATATCTAAGGCTAAACAGAGATTTTACAAACACAGATACTGTTGTAACATGCAGCTTACTTTCACATACAGTCAGTCTTGGATCACCTTTAACATTACAATTTTCCACTATAATAACTACAAAATATAACATCAAAAATAACATTTTGAATAAATATCTACTCTTGCTTCTTTTTATCTTGATAGCATCTTGTTTGCTTATGTAGGTCATAGTGGCATAAGTATATAACTGAGATTGAAAACTCCTTCTAGTAGCTTTAACGTTACACACATGTCATTGAAAGCCATTTTAAAGGCCAGTAATGCCATGTAAAGATTTCAGGAAATGTTATGTGACACTAGTCCAACATGTGTAGCATAGGAATACTGTGGATGTCTGAAAGCAGGAATGTGATTGGGGAAAGGTTTGGTGGTTGTGTATCAGTGTTGACAAATCTAACTTCTATCATTTCAGTATGAGCAGTTACACTTTCAAAATAAAGTTTGCTGAGGAACTTTCAGGTGATATTTGCAGTTTGGTTTGGTTTAAACGCTGAA
Organism: Lutjanus erythropterus; assembly: GCF_056507025.1. Lineage (NCBI taxonomy): Eukaryota > Metazoa > Chordata > Actinopteri > Lutjaniformes > Lutjanidae > Lutjanus > Lutjanus erythropterus. The sequence goes on along the minus strand of NC_139335.1, from coordinate 31,785,379 downwards.
ACTTGGTTTGATTTTGGAAAAGATGTTGGTTTGTGTTAAAATAACTACTTCCTTACCTTCCTTACTTCCTTACTGACCTCTTCCTGAGGAGACGTTCTTGCTCTTTATACAACAGAACATTTGGTCTCTTTACTTTGAAAGTCATCCTGAGTGCCCTGATAAAAATGGACAATTTTTGTCCATGTATATGAATCTATTCAACTCAGTTTCATGACAATTTCACAAATTTCCATGATACTGGCCTGGAAATAACACATAAGCTGGGCTGAGAAAAGAATACACACAGAGAGAAAATACAAGACCCAACATGCACCGTAAAAAAACAATCAAGGCAACTTACCGCAATAGATTTTTGAGTTTTGAACCCAACTCAAACTCCTAAGTTTTAAAAAGTTTTAGCAATTACTAATCTTTTGTTGAGATAATTTACCTTTTGTTATGTAGATAAACTTTGAAACAATTGTTACTTAAAAAAATTATTGAGCAAACTCACTGAAGTGAATGATAGTTAAAACCATTTGATTCTCAGGCACCAAAATAATGAGAAATTAGGTTCACAGCTAGCATGAATATGAGCATTGTTTTTAGTTTATAGAGCTCAAAGATTCAAGTTATGTCAATTAAAGATTACAGGTCTGCAAAACTAGTTTATTTAAAAAGTAGAGTTTTATTTTCCTCACTGTGATTTCCAGAACTTAAACTTCCCTGCCTGTGACTGTCCAAAAACATTTTCATTGTCATTTCTTTACAGTCAGCAGCAGAGACAGAGGTCATTAGGCAGACCATATGTCTCTGGACACCACAGAGGATTACTGCTGGATGCTGTTGGAGGGAAAGAGAGACACAGTCCTATTGAGGTCATAGGCCAGATGTCAAGATAATTACTGCTGAGCTGGAATACATTTATTATTAAAGAGGTGGAGGCAGAGGCCAGACAGACCAGACAGCACACTGCCATTCTCTTCATTCTGCTTTCATGTTCACACACAATTTTTTCTACATATTAATTAAATGTCAGACTCCTACAAGAGGAAACCAACAATACTCTACAAAACACTCTACATTACATTTTTTCTGCAGTTGAGTCTTCCTCTGTTTTGTTTTGTTACGACTTTTGTGTTGTTTTTTTTGTCCGATACGTCTTTTTTCTCTTGTTTCATCACTTTCATCTTGTTACATCCATAACGTTTTTCATCTCATTACATCTTTTTTGTCTTTTTCATCTTGATAAGTCCTTTATATTGTCCTCTGTCTTGTCTTTTTTTTGTTTGCACAATAAAAAAATATACACAAAAAGGCAAAGATGACAAATAATATGCAGTGCAGGTAGAGGCAAATAACCCAGAGGACTTATTTGAAACCTGCACCTAAATAAAAAAAAATCAATCAAGAACATAAAAATATTGAACAATACTAAAAACTAATATAGGTGATGACAAACTAATAATAACAAAATATGTTTGATAGCAACAACAATGAAGAACAGTGATAATAATATCAATTTATAAGCAGAAAATGTGAGTATGTGATGTGTAAGGGTGTGTGTGAGTGTGTGATATACAAATACCTAAAACATCTACTTAAATACAGTAACAAATATCACCACTGTATTAGTTATTAGGCTACATTGCTTCACTATTGGGTGAGATTGCAGATTGCAAACACCTCGCCTCACTCTCCCTTTCCAAGCATGTGGGGGAAACTACAGTGGACATGAAAAGTGCGCGCAAAATGCCAAAGGCTGTATCTAGAGCCAGTGTTTGGTTTGTCAGTTCTGGGTTACTGTACAAAAAGTGGCGGTGCAACATGGTGGCCTCCATGGACAAGGACCCGCGCCCTCTGTAGTCCAGATACAATACAACTAAGTCTAACATTAGGAAAACATGATTCTTATTTTCAGGTGATAATACACCAATAAGTGACTGCCACAATGAGACTGACAATAGAGAGCCTCAGTCACACCCCCTTTGGTGGACCACCATGGGACTTCAGAAAAAATATGAACTGTAGCCAGTGGCAAGTGACAAGTTACGTCTTTATGTTTTTCAGTGTCAAATTTAATTTGAGTCAGTGTTTTGAGACAGTTTGTTGTAAAACCGATTAAGTATCAGACTGTGAAGATCTGTAATTAGAAAGACTACACACCCAGAAGTCCTGTAAGAGACATCATGACTTCCTTCCTCCAAAAGCTAACGTTAGCCACTGAAGCTACGATGCCTGTGTGTTTTCATACCAGGATGTAGTCACACAACGGCGGGTCTTATTCATTCTTTCTCTTCATGATCAGCACTAGGAGTTGATGATAAAACACTTAAGGTAAGATCACAGTCCAAGAGGCAGCGAGATCAGTGTTGATGATGCATATTGTGCGAGACAAGAGATGTAGTTCACTAAGAAGTTGCACACAAAACTAAGCTACGACAAACCTACCACAGACTTTCTTGATTTGTAAAATTATATTTTAAAATGACTAAAAAAGTTCAAACAGACTGCCACTTTTTTTTTTTCCTCCATGGAGCAGACAGGAAGGGGCGTGACTTAAGCACTCTATAGACTCCCTGAAATCTTATGAAGTGGATCTTTAACCCACCATAAGCAGAACCAACCGAACCCAACTGGATTACCCCAAAATGAACTGTAAATGACATGCTGAAATAATCTATCAAAGAGGAAATGCAGTGATTCAGCCATGAACTGCATCACTAAAATTTGAAGGGAAGGACGGTTCTCATCATGAATGCAGACAATTCGACCTGTCTCTCTTTTAGGTAACAGGTTTTAAAGCTGAACAGAACAGACTGGAACAACAGGGATTAGAGGGAGATTTAACTCTCAATGACTGACTGACAGCAAGGATATTTCGGACACAAGCTAAATGGTGGGGAGTGACTCTCCTGTCTCCTGGCGGGTGAAAGTTATTGTGAAAATGTCCCCTTAAGGATTTCTCCAACTTTCCATTGTTCTCTCTTGCATCTCTGTTGGGAGAGCTAAATGGAACTAGCACCTATTGTTGCAGTAGATTGATATCAGCCATGCCTGTGTATGAGGTGTCATGGAAAAAATGACTGATTAGCATAAAAACTAGATGCTGAAAGAGGTAGCTTGTTTCTGTTACATTTAAAACACAAAGAGTCCAACTAACATCTTCAGAACAAATAAATTAATACATTATTTGCAATTAGTTCAATGTGTATGTAAACCTAAATGTAAAAACAACAAATTGTTTTTTTCAAAGAGATATGTGCAAGAAGCAGAGGGGGCAAAAGTTCACATATTCTGTACTTAAGTAGATGTATAGATATTTGTGTAAGAAAGACTCTCATAAAAGTAGAAGTACTAATTTAATCTTCTTTAATCAAGTAAAGTAAAAAAAAAGTGTAAATGAATTCAACGTATAAAAGTAAAAAGTCTCTAACTGAACCTCAGCTGCTCCACAGTCAAGTCTTCCTCTTTCTTTTTCATCTTATGTCCTTTACATTGTTTTTATTTTATGTCGTTTCATCTTTAATCTTGTTTTTGTCATGTCTTTTACATCATTTTCATCTAGTTATGTATTGTTGTTTTTACTGTCGCCATGTCGTTTTCATTTTTTTTTATATCATTTTCATTTGTTTACATTTTGTTACACCTTTTACGTTGTCTTTTTGTGTCTTTTACATAGTTTTCATCTTGTTTCATTTTTGTCTTGTCTCTTTTACACAGCATTGTTGCATCTTTTTATGCAATTTTCATCTTGTTTTCGTCTACCATTAAAACTACAGTAACAAATCTGTTTTGAAAATTTAAGGACTAGAAAGTACACATATTTTGTGTTAAAACATCAGGAGTAAAAGTAAAAAGTTATCAGAAAAAGAAATACCCAAGAAAAGTACAGACACCTGAAAAATCTACTCACTAGGGATGGGAACTGAAAACCGGTTCTTGTTAAGAACCGGTTCCCAGTGTCTGATATTCCTTGGAATCAATTACCAATTTTGCAAACAATTCCCTTATCAATTAAAGTGGGCGCGAATGACGTCATCACACACATTGCATAGTGCAGCCAGCAGGAAACATGGCAAGTGGCAACGTTAGCACGTCCTCTTAATACTGCAGGTAACTAACTAACTAACACTGCCTATCATGTTAGCGCCATTTGCCTCATTGTACTGTAAAACCTGCTATTACTAACTTTTTTATGTTAAATGAATGCCTTCTCATGCATTACATTTAGATGACCATGACGAGAGACAGTCTGACTGGCTCGGGGGCTGTCAGTACTCACTCCAGTTCACGTCTAGCTTCCTGTTTGTTCTCCTTTTTTCCAAATGAGAATCGATAAAGAACCGAATTGTTAAGCAGAATCGAAAATGGAATCGGAATCGTAAAAATCTTATCAGTTCCCATCCCTACTGTAGATCATCATCATTTTAGATCTTGACATGATCAACAATGCAAGACCTGCTCCAAAGTGTTGCACTTGACTGGCAGAGCAGTTCTGAGCTGAGAGGATGCAGGATGAAGGGTGGCAGACTTGATGATGCTTGGTGCTCAAACACAATCAAAGTTGATGGAGAGTGTTTCCCAGATGTCAAACCTTTTATGTAAAGACTATATTATCACCACCATCTTCTTGGTGCCGTTTACATCAACCTGATGCAAATTGTATACATATGTTTATATAAATAATTGTATATATTTTTTGTTGTGTGATTATATATTTATCCTTGTCTATATTGATTTTAATTAGCTGTGTTATGTGTGTTTGTAGCATGAGGTGACTAAAACTCTCTTTATAACACACCTGAATCTCTGTCGATGGCTGAGTTGCATTGTAACATAGGTGTCAGGTTTTGACAAGGACAAAGAATGTGTGGAATGATAAAGATATCTCTGGTTCTGCTGCATTTATTTTAATCCTCTCTTCTTCTAAACTGTCCATTATGAGTCCTACTACTGACTATATCTCAGATGGAGGATGGCCTCCCTGATCCGACCTCCTGTAACTAGTGCAAGCCTCGTCACACTGGGCCAATGGTGGACTGTTTTTGTTTCATCAGAGGTCAAATTCCAGTTTCCTCTAGTCTTGTCCTGAAACTGACCCGAACAGTGTCAACACACTCTGTTAGGACAACACCTTGCAAAAATGGCCACTCTGTGCCCCTTCATAATCTTTTTTTTTTTTTTTTAATTCATTGAGTGAGTATTTGCATCATCAAACAGCTATTCTGCTATTTACACCCTGAGATTTGAGTCCTGTGTGAAACTAGAATCTGTGTTGACTTATGAATTTTAGACTTAGTTGACTTATTATGTTATTTTTTTTAAATGATTATTTACAGTTGCAGTTTGGTTTAGGCTCCAAAACTGCTTAGTTAGGTTTAGGAAAAGATCATAGCCATGTAGCAGAGTTAGTCACATTGGCTAAAGCCACACTGACTATTTACACCCTGAGTGCAAATAGCATCTGCCTTAAAAAAAAAAAAAAAAAAAAAAGAAGAAAAAATTCCATCCCATTCCAATTCCAAATTATTTGTCATGGCTGCGACCCCCCTAACTACAATAAGTAGTTTTGAGAAATTGACCTGAAGCATGGATGCTCCGTCTAGTAGCTTTATTGGACTTGCACAGTTTGGGCCACCAGAGCCAGAGGACAGTGACAGGATGGTATTTTTTTTCTTCTGTGTCAGGTTGTTGGAAGTGAGATGAAGTGCACTGCTGCACTGATTTGGACTGAAAGAGTCAATGACGTACTGACTGTTAGGATCTAACTCCACAATTTAGTGCTACAAAGTTCTCTGTGTTTTTACGTTTTCAGCATTAGTTTTCTAACGTGTTATGTGTTCAGTAGAAAAACTCCCTTTTTTACACAATCTTTAAGAAAGGATCAGGGTTTGTGTTAAAAGAAGGGCTTCGTAAAGGTTAGTGAAATGTTGCCCTTTGTTAAGATACTTTGTCAGCATGGTTAAAATAAGACCTGGTTAAGGTTGGAACTATGTTGGTCATGCTTTATAAAAGGTCCAATGTTTTGTTGACCCCGCCCCCACCACCCCACTCTCATCTCTTCCCTGACTTCCTCCTTTGCACCCTGTCATAATAACTGTCATTTCAGGGCACACAAACAGCTGATTCTGTGTCTGTTTGTGTGTATATTGGGTATGAGTTTGTCAGATTTTGGAACAAAGCAGCACCGGGTGGACTTTGCCTGCTGGGCACAGAGACACTTTACCAGAAACCTGGCAGAGTCAGTCAGTGCTGCACAGCTCCTAGCAGGAAGATGAGCTCCACCAAGGTACGTGCCTGACTGTCTGTCTACCTGTTGTATCTGGACTTTGAGTTCTTAGGTGTTTTTTGTTAGAATTTCTGGTTTCTTTGTGTTACAGATATGTTCTGTTTGTGTTATTGTGATGGTGTTTTATGCAACCAGTTTGGTTGTAGCAGGACCAGTGGAACTGGTGAGTGAACTGAGCTATGACCCTTCACTTTGGATGAACTACAAGGAATATTTAACTGGTTTTGAAAAAGTCTTTAATATTGATGCGTCTAGTGTGTATAACCTATATAAGAAAATGCAAACATTGCATAGAAGATGTTGATAAAGTTATTCTTAATGCCTGCCACCAGGTCAGATTCTCCTTGAAATTAGATGAGTTTTATAGGCAAATCTACAGTGAATAGCATGTTAGCCAGTTTTTTTAAAAAAAAAAAAATCAGTAGGAGATTTTACTTTAGATCATTTTATTTTTGAAAAAGTGAAAACACCACTACTTTTGTCCAGACAGGCCTCCAAAATCAACACATTATGAGAGTTCCCTAATATGCATCTCTTTACACTGGCTCAACATAACCAACTCTCTCCACAGATCCCCCGTCAGACAGCAGCCAGACAACAGGGTAGGTAGAGTGTGTGCACGAATGTGTATGTATGTGTTTGTGTTGGACATGACGTGTCAATCAGCAGGCAAAGTGATGCAGGCTTTAACATTTGATTCAGACATGAATCTGTGTCCCAGGGGGCGCTGTTCTTTTCTTTGTTGCCTACCAGGGTCAGCTGAGAGATATGGAGTTCAACCCAATCATCTTCAACCAGGTGCTGGTGAACCAAGGATCCGCTTACAACAATAAAACGGGTGTGTTCACTGCACCGGTCGCTGGCATTTACCAGTTCTTGTTTGCTGCCCAGCTCTGCCGTGGAGACCACAACAATCGATGGTACTTCATGGTCAAGAGGGACCAGAGGATGTTATGCCATGCTCAGGTACACAAGACTAAACCAGACTTGAAAATGAGAGAGTGGCTTAAAGGATAACTAGTTAAACATAACTAAAGTAAACATGAAAAGACTTGAAAACACATGACAAAACTAGAAGCGTGAGCTCAGTAGAGTGCAGATCCACATCAGGCTACAGATGGTGAAGCACCTGCTGCAATGCCACCACAACTGCTGGCTGCAACCAGTAGCCAACATTAACATGACCCTCACATACGTTGTTCTAATCCATCATGACTTCTGTGATTAATTAGCATATGAAAACTTGAGTTATGGCCAAAAATGTGTTTAGTGAGGTCACTCTTGACTTCATCTTTGATTTAGAGTGGACGTACAAAGTTTGAACAAATGCTCTCAAGGCCTTCTTGAGATATCAAGTTCACGACGGGCATGGGGTCACATGTATATATGATGTCCTATCTCTGTAAGTTTTTAATTCTGTTCATTACTGTTCTTGATGTATTTTTCTGTGTTTTTAATCTAATGAATTTTTTCCATGTTTTGCTTGCTTATTATATGTACAGTGATTTGAAGCATGTCCTGTGATATCAGGCTATAATAAACTTTGACTTGACTTGACACTGGATGACAGCACTAAACAAATGCCATCCTCCGTTCCTGTTCCCCAGGTGTCTGGTGGTGACACAACCCTCAACACCTGCTACCTCATGGAGGAACTGAAGAAAGGTGACCAGGTGTGGATGAAACAGAATGCGGAGAGTTGTGCCTGGGCCAGCTCCACCTCCAAAACCATCACCTTTTCCGGTGTCCTACTGGCAAGTGAGGGCGTGTCCACGCTGGGAGGGAAGTTTGGCAGCTCCTGTCCACTGCCCAACCTGGGCCAGAACAAATTCATGGTGTCCAGCTTTGCAAGCAAGAGTGCTGCTTTTTCTAGTGTGGCCATCACTCTGCTGCTCTGCTGTCTCCTCCTGGATTAATCATGGAATTTATAGATACCTACATTATAAATGTATAAGCTTGTATTCTTATAAAATATTAACTGGTTTACATTTTCAAGCACAAACATATGATTTAGTGGCATCCTGTGGTGAGCTTGCACACTGAAAACAGACCTTGTGGTGGCTGCGAAAGCCCTTATGTAGAGCCAGTGTTTGGTTCCGAATAGACAAAGTCAAGTCTTGTTTCTTTGTTTGTTTAGTTTGGTTTACTTTATGATAATTTCACCATCCTACAGCCTACCTCAAATGTTAGTGGTCCCGACTTATTTGAATTCCAAGAACTGCATAAATGCAACAAGACAGAGCAGTGTTGTGGTATTTTTGAGCAGTAGGGGCCAGAGGAACTCATACAGACATGCATCTGGGACATGCTAGCTTTAAATTTTTTACAGCTAATGTGCTTGCAGATATTTGCCTATATATCCAGCAGACACAAAGCAATATTAGCATTCCTTTAAAGTTGTATTTTTTTTTGCTTTCTGATGAATGTAAGTCCAATATGCGTGCTACTTTTAGCTCTTTTCTTGTCTGCATCAATTCCTGATAAAAAATGTCAAGCTCTACAGCTGCCATATTACTTCCTTTGCCAGCTAATTGCTAACTAGCTGTTATAACTACCACCACCAAGTAGGTTGTGTTTTTGGTGCTATTTGTCTTTCTGTTGGTTGGCAGGCAGTAAATGGTATAACTTGCTTAATTTTCATGGAAGTAGTTACAATTTCTGCAACAATTTCTGAACTATTTGTATTTTGTTAACATTTTTCTTGTGCAATGTGCATTAGAGCTCAGTGGTGCAGCAGCACAGACTGTCCAGCAGATGGAGACGTCTGATTAAAAATGTGCATGTAGTGTGAGTTGGGATGTGGGATATCGTTCATATCCTGCATGCACACTCTGAGCAGATTGAACTGCTTTTTGCCTTGCTCACTGGAACGTCGGCAGCGTCTGATGAAAGTAAAAACATTCAATGTTCATTCAGCTCCCTGCTTCATTTCACCTCTCACTATTTACAGATTATGTGAGAGCTGTGTTAGAAAAATGCCAGCACATCTTTCACTCACCAGCACTGTCATTGTTGTGTTAACCTTTCCTGGATTTATATGTATGATTGTATATTGCAGCAGTAAAACCCATTTTGTACCTCAGACATTCATATACATATAAGTTTGTCATAAAGTATTTGGATATTTCACTTCTAACCTCAACTTAAATGAACACAGCATTACATCATTAAAAGTATTTGCATTTCAACCTATATATGGGTGGTGTAAGAAATTATCAGAAATCTTTTTCAGTGAAATGCTTTAGCAGCAGAAGGAGCACAAGCCTAAAAACAAACCTAAGACTATTACTCTCATGGATTGGTCAGGGGTAGTGGGGATGACAGAAATCCATTAATTTATTCATTTTCTGTAACCACTTATTCTGTAAGGGTCGCGGGCTGCTGGAGTCTATCCCAGCTGACATTGGGCGAGAGGCAGGGTTCACCCTGGACAAGTCGCCAGTTCATCGCAGGGCTGACACATGATTGCTGACACATAAACAGACAACCACGCTCACATTCACACCTACGGGCAATTTAGAGTCACCAATTAACCTAGCATGTATGTCTTTGGACTGTGTCTTTGGACATGCAAACTCTGCACAGAAAGGCCCTGTCCCAGCAAGCTGGGGGATCGAACTCAGGACCTTCTTGCTGTGAGGCGGCAGTGCTAACCACTGCACCACCGTGCCGCCCATGATAGAAATGGACAACAGAAAATTTGTACATGCGATTACAATTTTTTTTTTCCAAATAGACCTAAACATAACTTGATTCAGCTGGTGAGAAGAATGAAAGACAAAAGAAGCTGGTGCAAGAAAAATTAGGTGTTCTGTTTGTTCTTTTTATAGGTAACTGCAGCCTTTATCTTTACAGCCTTTAAAAGATGTAACACCCCCCAAAAAGTCTGATGCCTTGTTTTCCCCAAAACATGCTGTACTGATCAGTAGACCATGTCCATTAAAGGACCAGTGTGTACCCACAAAGCACCCGACGTCATTTCAATGTTGTCTTTTGGGCTAAATCTAGTCAATTCAAGTGTGGCCTTTATTAAGCCCAATTAATAGGTTGAAACTTGGACTATGTTTAGTCTGTCTGATTTGGTTTCAGTTCAGCTTTCACTTTCAATTAAACCCAAACAGAGATGGATGTCCTTAAATAACTGTCTTTTCAATGACACGAAAAAGACATATTTTTACCTTTAACTTTCAACCAAAATCAAACATTTCTTTGATGATTGGCAAAGGTGTTATTTCAATGAATTTTCAACCAAATTTTGCTGTGTAGGATTTAATGACATCTAGCAGTGAGGTTGTAGATTACAACCAACTCTTCTGACTATACTTCCAAGCTTGTAGGAGAAACTACGGTGGCCATGGAACTCACAAAAAACACAAAAGGCTTGTATCTGAAGCCAGTTTGGGTTGTCTCTTCTGGCCTACTGAAGAAACATAGTGGCCTCCATGGAAAGGGCTCATTCTAAGATAACAAAAAACACAACAATTCTCATTTTCAGGTGATTATACACTAATGAAAACATACTTATGAATATTATATAAAAGTTCTGCCATATTCTACCAATAAATCCTTGTGAATCTGGACCTTTAAAAACAAGAAATATTTGATATTTTGTTAACCCATCCATCCACCCCTGCCTTGTTTCTATGCAGATGTTGTTACTCCATAAAATAGTAACATGACTTCCTCCTTTGCTTGTGTCATAATCACTTAGGCCACTAGATCAGTGTATTACTTGAATAGAGTGCTGCAGGGATGACATATTTTTGTAGGCCAACACAGGATTTAGCATTGTTCTGGTTCACTCCACAAAAAGCCAATTGATTGGATTAGTACAGAGTAAAAACTTTGTGGTGAACAACAGTTTCTGATAATTAAACATTTTGTTCAGCAAGGTAACTTCCCAAATGAACAACACTTTTTTGATTTTTGGAGCATAAATGCAATCTCCAGAGCTAAAAAGCTAATGTTAGGCTATAAATGAACTACACTATAGTCATGTGATTTAGTGTCACCATCATTAAGTGACTTTAGCATGATGACTTTTAGTGTCTGCAAGAAACTCTCCCTCATTTAGCCACTTTTTTTTTTTTTTTTTACCACATAAAAGCTTCAAACTTTACAAGTGGGCTATTTACTAAACCTGCTACACAGAACCATCTGGGAAGCTCTCATAATGGGAAACTGTTTGGAAAAAGGCAGACACTTTCAAAAAAAAAAGTCTAGCACGGGCTAACTTCAGCTAATCACATCAACTTACCCTAGCCAAACCTGGCCACAAGAAGAGAGAAAACATCTGTTTCATCAATAAAAAGGCCTTCAGTGTTGTTCTTTGCTCTTCTTTCAATAAAGAAATACTCTCCAGTTGTGGTATAACTGATGCTATCACAGCATCTATGCTAACCTCTTTAGGAGTTGCTATTATTTGTTCAAGACAAGTCGCTTCCATTGGTGCGTCTTGTTGCTGACACACCTCAAACCATGCCTGCAGCTGCCACCAGTCCCTTAGAAAGGGTGCTGATTGGCTCACACCACCTCTGCTGCAGACAAACTGATTGCTTGGAGCCTGGATGAATTCTCATGTGACCTTGTGATTTCGCAAATCCAGCTGCTTTGCACAGGTAACTATTTACTGACATATTTATACATCTTAAAGACATGAACACTTTCTGTGAGCGTGCATAGGTGTGTAATTTTAACTCTGCAAGACATTCAACTGCATCAGTAACAACGAAAGCTACTAAATAGTATGTCAACTCACATATGTATGTTTAGAGCTCTAACAAAGTGCTTTCATCTTATTTTGCATTAATTATGGCATTATATTCTTGTTTTTATGTTCATTCTATGTCCTCTTCTTCTTCTTAAAGTTATTTTTCATAATTATTTGTTTACCTACCTACCTACCAGGGTCAGCTGAGAGATATGGAGTTCAACCCAATCATCTTCAACCAGGTGCTGGTGAACCAAGGATCCGCTTACAACAATAAAATGGGTGTGTTCACTGCACCGGTTGCTGGCATTTACCAGTTCTTGTTTGCTGCCCAGCTCTGCCGTGGAGACCACAACAATCGATGGTACTTCATGTGTTTAGTGAGGTCACTCTTGACTTCATCTTTGATTTAGAGTGGACGTACAAAGTTTGAACAAATGCTCTTAAGGCCTTCTTGAGATATCAAGTTCACGATGGGCATTTTTTTTTTATGGATCTAGCCTCTTTTCCTCCTAAATTTAACCAGATTGTTGCATCTAAATGTTCAGTGAATGCCTCTGGACCACTGTAGAGGGTTTGGCATCTTAGTTTCACAAAATAGGGGCTCCTGGACAACATGTTGCATACAGCCCCCCAAAAAACCTGAAATGGTCCTGGGAATGAGTTAGTTAAACAGATTTTGCAACAAAGCAGCACCAGGTGGACTTTGGCTGCTGGGCACAGAGCCATTTTACCAGAAACTTTGCAGAGAGTGTCAGTACTGTAGCGCTTTCAGCAGGAAGATGAGCTCCACCAAGGTACCTGTCTTGACTGTCAGTCTGCCTGGTGTATCTGGACTTTAATTTGTTGGATGTTTTTTGGTTACAGTTTTTGTTTTTTCTTTGTTACAGATGTGTTCTGTTTTTGTTACTGCAATGGTGTTGTGTGTAACCAGATTGACTGTAGCAGGACCAGTGGAACCTGTGAGTGAACTGACCTTTGACCCTTCTCTCTTAAATTCAGCTTTTTATACTGGTTTAACATAACCAGCTCTCACTCAACTCTTTTCACAGATCCCCCTTCAGACAGCTGCCAGACAACAAGGTAGGTAGAGTGTGTTAAGAGTTTATTGGATATTGTTGGACATGACATGACAGTCAACAGGCAAAGTGATGCAGTCTTTAACATTTGATTGAGACATGAATCTGTGTCCCAGGGGACGCTGTTCTTTTCTTTGTTGCCTATCAGGGGCAGCTGAGAGATGTCGAGTTCAACCCAATCATCTTCAATCAGGTGTTGGTGAACCAGGGCTCCGCCTACAGCAGTGAAACGGGTGTGTTCACTGCACCGGTCGCTGGCATCTACCAGTTTGTGTTTGCTGCCCAGCTCTGCCGTGGAAACCACAACAATGATTGGTACTTCATGGTCAGGGGTGAGCGGAGGATGTTATGCCATGCTCAGGTACACAATTTGAAGTGAAAATGAAAAAGAAAAATCAAAATTAAAGTGGCCCAAGCATCTCTACACTCGTTAGGCCGTGTGGCCACATCCTCATTACTGGAAGCAGACCAGTAACTACAACTCTGAATTTTCATGTGTCCACTAGGTGACACTAGAGAATACCCACTTATTTTATGCTTTGTTTCAGTATAACAAATGTAGACCACAACATGAAAATGGTGATGATGTCACACAAGGCTTACTTCCTGTTGCCAGCAGATGACACAATGATGATGTCTTTTAATTGGTATGTAGATGTTGTCAGACCAGAACCCTTATCAAGCATGTGAAATTTGGTGCAGATTACACCACGTGTATTGAGTTACAACAACATCCTGTTTAGAGGTGAACCACTGAATTCACTGTGCCACAGAATGCCGTATGATGAACTCACAGTTTTGACAACATAACATCATCAAGGTCTGATGAGTCTTCTGACTAGATTTGTCAACCTGCTAGGAGGAGCACTATATAAAACATGTAATTTCCTGTTGACAACAGGTGCCACTATGACTTTGGCAGAATGTTAGCATGCAGACATGTTCAGGGTGGGACTCTTATCAAGGAAACGTTTGGGGCAGATTTGACCATTTCCACTGAAATTACAACAACTTCCTGTGTGATGGCAAAACATATGTAACAGCCACATCATTCAACAAAAAAAGTTATCTTTTGATAAATTTTCACAGTTGCAGAGTCACTAGATTGCAGGAGGACTTTGTTAAAGGACAACACCTGGAAATGGCAAAAGGAGTGCAAAAACTGTACAGTAAATTAAAAATGGCTGATTTTCTGTTGGTTTTAGGGTATGGCTCCAAGAAGCTTTTTTGCATGCCTGGACATGATACAAGTGCCTATTGATATTGATTTACATAGATGTAGGTGAAATGTGTGCCTGGGGCTGCTTTGTTTTGCCATTTTGCCACACCCATGGCCAAAACCCCTGTCAGATGTAATTTTTTGAGCATGTTTACCTAGCAAATATTGCGGTTGAATTCAGCAAATAAAAATGTTCATAATCTCCACTCCTGTTCCCCAGATGTCTGGTGGTGACACAAGCCTCAACACCTGCTACCTCATGGAGGAACTGAAGAAAGGTGACCAGGTGTGGATGAAACAGAATGCAGAGAGTTGTGCCTGGGCCAGCTCCACCTCCAAAACCATCACCTTCTCCGGTGTCCTACTGGCAAGTGAGGGCGTGTCCACGCTGGGAGGGAAGTTTGGCAGCTCCTGTCCACTGCTCAGCCTGGGCCAGAACAAATTCATGGTGTCCGGCTCTGCAAGCAAGAGTGCTGCTTTTTCTAGTGTGGCCATCACTCTGCTGCTCTGCTGTCTCTTCTTGGATTAATCATTGGAAAGTTATACTTATACAGCAGTACAGTACAGTAGTGCTCTTGTGACCTCTTACCCAAATCCCCAAATTTGCCATGCAGGATCTATAGACAGTTGATGTTGACAACACATCCTCATACCTATGCAAGTAAGACACTATACTATCATGCTGTAATTGGATACCACATTTAACGCTATAACAGCTCACCGAGTCACTTCAAGACCACTATAGCTATGAAGAGGCTATACAGTTCTTGTGCAATTTCTAATTTGTATTATTTGCTATGGATTCTAAGCATAGAATGTTTTGGGTCTAATATGCAGTGGTTGACAGTCATGAAGTACATTTACAAGTACATTTTTTGAGAATCTGTACCTTACTTGAATATTTGTCTTTTTGGTAACTTTAGACTTTCACACCACTACGCTACATTTCTTTTTAAAATATTGTACTTTTGACCCCACTACATATATAGGAAGGTTGTCGTTACTAATTACTTTTAGGTAAATGATAGTTTTTAAGTCAGCTGTTGCTGTTCTAAAATACAATTGGCCACACACTGTGTTCCTCACAGAAGGAAACCAATCACAGTACCCGCTCTCAACTAGGACTGATGTAAAAGCAGAAATGTACTGTACTGGGGTTGAGTAATTTGTCCAACACTGCTAATATGGCATTATATGCAGTTTGTAATTAAAGCAGAATTTAGGCATGTCTACTTAGGGTATAACTGTGTTTGTTCTCTGTCTAATAAAGAACATATTATTTCTAGTTTTTGTCTAATTTGATACAAGGTATACTAGTCACCAGAATTCCTTGGTTAGTTTGCTAGAGGAGTCGTCGTAGGCAACTGGACTTTGGGTTTCTTGAAGATGTTTCACCTGTCATCTGAGAGTCTTCTTCAGTACTGAAGAAAGTCCAGTTGCCTATGACACCTGGTGAATACCATGACCCAGATGACTGAGAATCTTCACAGACTGCTCGGTTAGTTGCTCATAGTCTGAGTTGAAATAAGTTTGTTACATTATATGACACAAGCCACATTCAAGACTTTAAACAAGTCAACTCTGATGTTTGGTTTCACACAAACATCAGTTCTGGTCTCCTGGGTGAAAGTCCATGTAAATGTGGGTCTTAATAAAGCTAATATCAAGTGCTTTTTGCTGTGGGAATTTGCTGTGATGAAGCCATGGTCGAAGTTACACAGACGCTCTGACTCTCTGAGATGTAAGTCATCACAGCTGACTTTTGTGTGACATAATTTCTGGTCCACAAAGACAAACATGATGTGCAAAAATGTAAATAAAACAACTATATACATGTGGAATATTCCATGCAGGCTTGGTGCATGCCTATACGGTATATGCTATCCAAATGTGCAAATGAGAATCTGCACATGATTTATTTGATATAGGGTATTCTATTCTTATTGTGGGTGCTTGAGTAGAGAAGTGTATAGTGCAAATCTACAGATACAACAACATGGTGAGCCTCATGTTGTTCCATTGCATGCAGCGTTTGGAGACCTAGAGCTGCCTGCTATGCACAAGTCACATGACGCGTACGGCCACTCTGATTGGTTGATACATACACAAAGTATTATGGGTTAGATATGGTGGAGCTAACAGGGGAGCCAAGGGCAACAAGGACTGTTTTCAGCACGGGAAAAGACTCCAAAAAATCACAGAAGTTCAAGGCTGGATCATGAAGCTTCTGAAAAAGATATGATTGCACCAGACCTCTTGTTGAAATGGTGCAGTTATGAGCTTTCAGGATCTTTTTAAAGTCTCTAACACACAGCATCGTGAAGTTATGATACAATTAGTAATTAGAGTTCTCTCTTGCATACGACACTGTCATCTTTACAGCTCAGCACAGACCAAAGTCAGTGGTGTAACAACACTGACTGTCCAGTAGATGGAGACATCTAATTGGTAATGTGCATGCTGTATATTGTATTGTGAGTTGGGATGAGGGATATCATTCATGTCCTGCATGCACACTTTGATAATGAATTTATACAATGTGAGAGCTGTGAAAAAAAAGCAAATGTATTACCAGCTCTGATTGTGTTAACCTTTTTTACTGTATGTATGATTGTAAGCTGATGTAAGTATGTTGGTACATAATGTTATAGGTTAAAAGTAAATCATTAGTTTCTTGTGTGCTTTATCCTTAAAAACACACCTTCCCTGCCTCAGAATGTAATTAAAAAAAAAATTAAATTAAATGTATACCCTCCAAAAAGTTGGTCGACCATATCCATTAATTGTAATGTTATTCCATTATGTATTTGTTGAAATCATTATATCACTATCATTTGATGAATGCTTGGTATTTCACTATCAAATACAATAATTAATCAGGGGATGGGGGTGTGGGGGTTCATCAGCAGTAACTTAACACAACTCAGACGAGCTGAAAACAAAAATGAAATGGTAAAATAATGCAGATCCCTGAAAAGTACAAACAGCGACACAGGAGAGAAACTACATTTTGAAAACTTAAAGATTCTGTTAGAAGCTATAAAAGTAGTGTAGTACACACATGAGCTGAGTATCATGACACTAGCTTGTTTTAGGGGGAGACAGGAGGCTCATCATGCCGGCGAGATGTCACCGCAGCTCGCTTTGACCCCATGCCAAGGTCCACCTCAGGACAACTTGGCACAATCAAAGTGGCAATGGAAACACCAATCAGCACGATATGGCCAAAAGTGCCAGTAGAAAAGCCCCACATACCTATATAGTGTATATAGAGTATGGGAGACTTATCTGGAGGTAGCAACAAGGCAAAACTATTTAGAAACATTACAGTAATATTTTGGTAACAGTATGGAAAATAAATATGCTTTTATCTGCACAATATTTGGATTAGA
Source organism: Lutjanus erythropterus (assembly GCF_056507025.1). NCBI lineage: Eukaryota > Metazoa > Chordata > Actinopteri > Lutjaniformes > Lutjanidae > Lutjanus > Lutjanus erythropterus. The sequence continues at coordinate 31,767,708 of NC_139335.1, read as the reverse complement.
AAATGGTAATATGGTGACATTATTGTGATAATAACCGGGTAATAATGAGGTAACATAGAGGCTACTATCAGCATCATACTTGCAAAATCATATGAAAATTCACAGAGGTCAAAATCTGTAATGACCATGTTATAACGCTGAAATTCATTTCCCTTCACATACTCCAAACATTCCCTTTTGTTTCAGGGTAATACTGTACAAATTATATCTTAAATGCTGTGACTTGTTACCTGGAAAGACTTGAGGAAAGACTTCTTAATTATTACCTCTTTATTATCAAACTATTAATCCTATATTCCACTTTACTACCGTACTGTAAGGTAAAGCACTACAGACAGCCATTTTGTAGAGACTCATACTGTAATTAAAAACTGTCACTGACCAATCGAAAAATAAAAAGTAATCAAAAAAGTAATCAAATTTCCTTGTTGGACCCATCATAAAGTGGTCAGCTCTTCAGTTCAAAAAGTCAGATGGGGGATGGGCATGTCCAAATTTTAAGTTATATCACTGGGCATTTGTATTAAGAAATCTCTGTTATTGGATGGAGGAGGATAGAGTTACATCATGGAAAAAGAGATAATAACTCCAATAAGGTTAAAAGACTTTACTATGGTCCAATTTTAACTCTTTTAACGCTACAAATGTTTAAAGCAGCAGAAAAATTCTGCAAAGTCAAAAGTGTTTGGTGTAAATCTTCCCCAATATGGAATAACTCTCACCTTTTATCTGGGGGGAAACCTTTTACTAACAAAGTTTAGGAAGATAAAGGTATTAAAACTTTTCAAGATATGAATGGGGCAAGCACAATCCTTACCTTCCAAGAACTTATCTCCTGATATAATATTGTAAAACATTTTCTATTCTTTTATTTCAGAGTAAGCTCAGCTTGTAAAGCCTACAGAGTTCCGTGGGGATCAGCCTTATAAGAACATCCTATTTTAAGTTGGATACAGTGTGCTCCGAGATGAATAGTGTCTTACATATATGACAAATTAAACTCGGAGAAATATATGCTTACAGGATTGGGATGTAATTTGAAATAACCAAAAACCCAAACCATCTGTATATACAGCTGAAATTTTGTCATAAAGCATACCTTACACCAAGAATCAGGCATCAAATGGGACTGGTCCCTGACCCATATTGTTCTTTCTGCTCTCAAGGAACTGTTGGTTCCTGTATTTATGTTGTATGGGAAAGAGGAAAGATTGTTAATACCTTTACAGGACTAATTGGGGTAGTCTTCTAAATGACGATTTCCATCTTTCCCTCATGGAAAAAGCACGCAAAGTCTGTCCGGCGGGCCTAACTGCAGCCAAGAAGATTGTAGTCCAGCGCTGGAAACCTCACAATATTTCAAATATTCATAGGCTCCAGAGTGTTTTGGACATTTCTTTACGGACTACATTTTTGAACAGGTAATTAGCAGCTATATCTGAATACATTTTTAATGTAACACTCTCAACCCCACAAAGCTCATTATAACTGCTGTAACCTTCTTCATGTTCAGACTGCTGCAGCAGACCAACAGCTGTCGGCTCTTTCTGGAGCTTCAGTTGACACAGAAGCAGCTGTTTGTTGCACGCCCGTGCAGCGTGGCGGCTTGTTGCACAGACGCAGGTGTTTTTTTTTTTTTGCAAAGGTTGCGGTGAAGGTGAGGACTGCAGCTCTGTCGTTTCTCAGCACAGAGAGGCTGCTCTGTGACCACATCCTCTGCTCTGTTGCCGCTATCGACGCCTCCGCAGGCCCTCCTGCCCCTGTTTCCTCACCTACAACAGCCTCAACCTCCTTCTGTACAGAGATGAGAACACTTATTTCCTGTCGTTATGGGCTGTGAACATTGACCTCTTTACTACGAGCCTTCAGTCTTATATAAGATGGCTTGATTCACAAACAAAATGTTAATTTGGATACATGGCAGCCATGCGTTATGTGCATAGTGGAAAAAGTAAACTCAGTTCAAATCCACTGAAGTTCCAATAATTTTAAATAATGTTGAAATGTAGATTTCATTGAATGATGCTTTTAAATGTCATCACACAGGCTTTCATCGTCTTGTTTTTCTAATCGGAAAATCTGACCCAGAACTCAGTGCTGAGAATGGAAACAGAAAAATTTGAATTCTCAGAAAACTGACAGATAAGAAAGCAGCTAAAAATACCTCGTCCGAGACTGTAGAGAGTGACATATGTGGGCAGTGGATTCCTGTTTTCATACATGTATGGAAACTGATATAACTTGCATGTTAACTGCCTGCTACACATAACTGTGTTTGCATCTGGCTGGGGGTAAGATAAGTATATGCTGTGTTCTGTGTGCTGTGCTCGCAGTACAGTCAGTCTGTCTGACTTTTGGCAGGCAGCACCGACTTCCCCTCATGCACACTTTTAAAAGATGAGAAGAAGAAAAGTAAAAGAAAAAATGATGACATAAGCACATCTCTTCTAGAAAACCTTTATTGAGAATATTAATCAGCATGAAGCAGTTAACAAGCACTTACACTTACACACCAAAATGATCAGCCCGATATTGTGCTTATTTAATATACTGTCTGTGGCTCATAGCTTTGTCAGTCTATATCAGTATATGTGGATATATTTATTCTAAATAGAGCCTGACTAGATTTTGGGACCAATACTGATATTGTGGAGTAAAAAAAAAATCTTATTTTGATATATTATACATTATATATATATATATAGATAGATATATATATATATATATATATATATATATATATATATATATATATAGATAGATATATATATATTTTTTTTTTTTCAGGGATTCATCAAATGATCAAACAATCAATCAAACAATTGTGACAAATATATTTTACAATTTTAAGGGACAGTTCATCAAAAATTCAAAATCAAAAATACATATTTGTATTGGCCTGTAGTGCTATTTATCCATCTGTACTGTTTTGGTCTTAGAGCTCGGCAGTAGAAATGTCTGCTTTCTCATCAATATAAACCAACTAGATACTAGATGACACTAATCCTGTGGTGCTCAAAGCTCCAAAAAATTCATTTTAAAATTTCAAAATCAGTGACCCAGTTACTCAGGATAACTCACAGACCTTGTTGTGAGCATTTTCACGTAGGAACTACTTTCTTTCTACTAAAAAGAAAGTAGTTCTGGTAGATTGTAGAGTAGTTCCAGTAGATTCTGCTGCAGAAAGAAAGTAGTTCCTACATGAAACTGCTCACAAAATTGTGTTGATGACTATATTCTATATTCTGTATATTATATTCTACATAAAGAATATCAGCTGATATGTCAATATCAGAATTTTTTTTACTCCTCAATATCTATATCAGCCCCAAAAATAATATAGAATTATTCATAAGGTTTCAAGTCAATCATAGCATTGAAAGCAAATGCACTTCATCCTTTATGCTTTTCATTTTTATTTACAGAAACTGGGAGGATCAGATGGTTCATGCAGCTCAGCTCTCAGTCGTCCTGTTTTCCAGATGATGCCTGTGCAGTGGACAGAGGAGGACACATTTTCAGTGATTTATGTAAAAAAAAAAAAAAAACTTCCAAAAAAGCTTTACATACAGCAGAGCTCATGCAAATTAAATTAAACCTCATTCCTAGATTTTTTCCCAAGAAATTTGTGTTCTCAATCACGTTGTGATAGGAAACTTAATTGCTCCGTTAACTGATTATTGATAAATCAGTCTGTAAGATCAGTCTAGAAGAACTTGATTAATCAAGTAAAAATGAATCAATCTACTATTGTTCTACTTCTACTTCTAATATTGTACTAATGTTAGTGCTGTGACCATTATGTGATATGTTTCTCTGCAAGCTTTTGAAAGTGTAAACCAGATGCTGCATACTGTATTTATTGTTTCTAACTTAATCACACAATTAGACGGTTGATAATACATTAGTTTGAATGTTGCACATGTTGAGCCTCATACAAAAAGAAAAATTTGTGTCAATGTACACACATCTAAATTTCAGGGCTATTTCACAAATTGCAGGTTATCTTCGATAGAACACTTCTATCTTCATATACTATACTATCCTATACTTTAACTGCTGTTCTCTTGCATGAGCACTGTGACTCAAGTACACTACATTCACCGGGATTTCTTTGGCACAGCAATCACTTGCAACAGGCTGTGCACACACTACGGTCATGTTAGACGAACCTGAAGCCTCCACACCAGAAGCACCACAAAGGCTCCGAAGACGCTGCTCTTGACAATCAATACAGTGTAGGTCCATTTAGCAGCATTTGTGATCTTCAGGTATTTCACTCTTGCCGGTCCTGATGGGAAAAAAAAAGTAGATGCTGTTGTTTTTCCAGTGTAATTGTGAATTTTGGAGTTTCACATCATTTAAAACATGGTTAGCTTAGGTGCAAATAACTTACTGTCAGTGCCTTCGATGCTGCTGTAACTGTGCACTGTCCCATTCCCGTTGAAGAAGCTGACGACGCAGGTGAACACCTTGCCCCGTGTGAACCACTCTCTGAGCGGGACCGTCAGCCTGCTGGTGATGCTGTAATAGTCCCCTTTACGCAGGGCAGCGTTATCCGTCGCCACGCCATATGTGACCTGTTCTCCATCGATCTGCCAGGACACGGTCACATGGTCTGGGTAGAAACGAGAGGCCACACACACCAAGGTCTTGTTCTGTTTCTTTTTTTTTCTGTTTGGACACTCGTTTTTGGAAGGTTTGAGCAATTTCACCGTTGGCGGGGTAATAGTACGGTTTGGTTCTGTGGGGACAAAAGAAACAAATGATTAGACAGGTCCAACATTTTGTGAAAGACACTTGTTCACTTTCTTACAGAGATAGACATAAGACAATCAACACCACTATCATGTCTGTACGATAAATATGTAGCTAGAATCAGCAGCCAATTAGCTTAACTTAGCATAAAGACTGGAAACAGCAAGCAATAATATCTACCTCCCAGCACACTAACTAACCTGCTATACCTCATTAGTTTAATATGTATTAAAACGTATAGGGGACTATTTCTTGGTAGGAACTAATTATGAATGTAACCAACAGAAACAACACTTCAGTTTTTGTGCAAATTTAATACACAATTAACAATATAATATAGTAAAGTTAGCTTGGTTCCTTCACTGAAATAAGAAGGATAGGTGATGGAGCACAACACAAGAACAAGAACAAGATTTTGTGTTGAATGGCTGCCTAAAACAGTCACTACATTATATGGCTAATTTAGCCAATTTTACTTCATTTTATTTACATTGCAGTGTACAGTTTTAGTACATCAGTGACTCTTGACAACTTTTTTCTATAGTTTAAGTTGTTTTGTGTTTGCTTTACCTTATTTGAATGAAAATAAAATAAAAATAAATACACAAGAAATGAAAAAAAAAACAAACTTTAAGGGTGTCCATGTAACTACACATTTACACAACACAGCTAAAAAAAAAAAGTAATTGTAAAGACTTTCAAACAAACCCAAATGTAGTTGGTCACATTGACTATTATGGTGTTCAATGACTACAGGCACCAAATGCCGTTTTGCTCTTCTTCACAGAAACAAACAAAAGAAATATCTGGAAGCACTGGAGATTCAAATTCAGCCTGAATAGCAATTTCCTTACAATTTTAGAAAAATCTAATTGTTTTAAGAGAACAGAACCTCAGGTTGTAGATATTAAACCAGCTAATTTGGAATTATACCTCATAGGATATTAAATTATGCATCTGACATTTAAATTCAAGATAATTTTATCTTTTTTCTTCTATTTTTTTTTAACTTACCAAAGACTGTAAATTTGGTTCCAGTGCCACAGAAAGCCTCTGACTGGAGACTCAGTCGTTCACGGAGCTGATAAGACTCACATACAGCAATAATTTGGGCGCACAGCCAATTCTTTTATTGCTGCAGCATCTTGCAGGAGAACAGCTTAGGACTGAAACAAATCTAATATGTGCCATAACTTCTCTTACTCTTTAAAGGGACAATACCACATTAATTTCCACTACATAAAATCACATAAAAAGAGTCCATATTGCTTATTCTCCCTCATAAACAAGCTGTCAGAGATGCTGATGATTTAATTTGTTGTTGCAGATTAACTTACCTAAAACGGTCAGTTTAGTTCCAGTTCCAAACTGAGCGTCCGCGAATGAGCACAGAGGTCTCAGACCATGACAAAAACTTGTGCTTCATTCTCAGTGCTTCCCTTTGCAATTTATCCAACTTTGTCACAGTTTGACACGAGATACTTTCCATGTGGTGTGCTGTAGTTTATAGCAAATCAAGTCTTTCTCTGCTATTGATCACATTTTACACATTAGCACATGATATTGAGGCATTTTATAATAAATAACTTGTCTTACCTTAAACAGTTATTCTGGTTCCTCCACCAAAGTGAGCCTCAGAAGCAATACTGGCACAGTGCACTTGAAATGTGCTTAAATTAGCCTATTCTTCGGTTTATGCATTTTGCCTTTAATACTTTGATTATATTACTTGGTAACTTTTTTTTATCCTAAAAACACCATAGCTGCACCACAGCCTGTTTGTTAAGTTGGAAGACAATTAAATTTCTCTCAGCAATAGCTGAAATATTAGCTTCACAAGTGAATTCAAGAAAAAAATCTGTTTTCTTACTCACCGAGTACAGTCAGTTTTGTGCCTGAGCCAAAATAAGCTTCAAGACTGGCACAGTGCACACGCTTGATATCAAAAAGCACTGAGCTGTTTAAGTATGGACAGTTTCTTGAAAAAGGAACTCCAGATTTGGTGCTCCTTGGAGAATCAGCGGCTATTTCACTAATTCAGTCTGTACTCACCTACAGTCAGTTTTGTGCCACTTAAAAAAGTACACTTTGTTGAGACTGTGGAAATACTGAGCGAGATTCTCCACCAAAATCATCTCAGGAGACTATTTTTTGCAAATTTTCGTTGTATTTTGACAGTTGAAAGACATCTTTGACATCCCAAAGTACAAGATAAAACTGAAACATTAAGCTAAAATGTCCACATTGTCTTAGTTTTCAGGTCTAGTGCAGATCAAAATTTTCCTGAGTTAGTTTAATTTTTTTCCCTCCATTATCAAACAACTTCCACATTTTTTGTGATGAATTGAAGTTTTGAGAGTTTTGACTTACCCAGCACAGTGAGTTTAGTTCCTTTTCCAAAGTGAGGTTCAGATCCAGAGTCATAATGACTGCACCTCTACCAAAACTGAAGCAGAACTGCCTTTAACTGGTGCTTGGAAATTGGCTAAACCAAAAGCTGCGGATTACTTCATTTTTTTTCCAAATATGTCACCACTGAAAGGTCAGAACAGTGAGGCATCCTGCATGTTTCAGAAAATGGATGTTTCTATCTGTGCTGAGCGTCACACGCTGCTCTCTAAGCTTGTTAAATGGAGGAGGTTTTTGTTCAGTGGTTCTATTGGATTGTATCACTGTGCCCCTCCTGTCCCACAGCAAAAAATCATTGTACAAAAACCTGCCATCTCTTTGCTTGTCTACTCTTTCCTTCCCCCACCCGACTTTTCCATATCTCAGCCTCCATCTTTCTGCGAGCGTCTGTGAGAGCAGCTGTGTGGATCGGTGTGACTGACGGCTGAGGTGAGCTCTATTTCTGTGACAGCTAAGAAGAGAAGCCAGAAGGAAAGGACAACCCTGTGTGTCTATGTGCAGTAGCTGCACAGAGGAAGTGACATCTTTACTGGTCACACCTCTCCACCCAACCCCACCCAACCCTACCCTTTTCTTAAAGATGAGACAGAACTTGGGCATAATTCTTAAATTGTTCATAGTGTAAATGTTTTTTTTTCCCAACGCCATACCAGATCAACATTTACTGGGTCACATCACTATGAAATTCACTGTAGTCAACTATTTCCTCAGAAAATAATCATCTGTGAAATAATTTTCAAAAGTCCTCTACCTGTCCTCTAGTGCCACCACAAGGCCAAACCCCCCTCTTAAACTCACCGTGGTTCACTTGATTTTTGTTGCGGATCTTTACAGTCTCAAGCAGAGAAATGATATTTCCAAAATATCCACTCATACACTGGTTAAAGGCCCTATTAAGATAATCTATAGCACATTGTCCAAAGTGCATGATGCATGGGCATTTAAGGTGTGTTCAACTCCAGTTTGTTATTTAAACAGCTCATAATCAGGGTGCAAAGTAAAGGCCCCAACACATGATTAGCAGTAAAAACACTTTGCGCTGACTGTTCCATTGTTTTTCTATGGAGAGAGCAGTGGTGCCCGACTAAGGGTCACCGCTACTGTTGGCGTGGCGCACCGCTCGTATTCAAATTATCTGAACTTTGACCTCATTTGCTGCTGAACATTCGAAGTGCAACCAATGAGATAACAGCTGCATGTGACGGACAGAGGAGACCTGAGGATCGAGTCTTGAAGGGAACCCCAGACCCATACAAGATCTCATGAGAGTGATAATTTTAATGTTTGTGCAACGTCACAGTGAAGCAAATCAACGGTTCCCTTCCAGACATGACTGAAGAAAAGTGTTTCAGGGTTCCCCAAACTCTATGACACAACATTAAAACCAGACTACACACACAAGAGTAGACAAGCAACATAATGCATGACAGAACAGTTAGGTCAGGCCATAAGATTTAGTGAATCACATAGCTAATGAATTCAAACAGCTCAGCTGTTTGTGTAGCAGGCAGACAGGATGTAGCAGTTGTAGCACTGTAGCTTTGCCTCTCTGCACTCTGCCTGACAGGGAGTCCAGGACAAATTTCTTATCATGTGAAGGCCCCTTAAGGTGCAAAGGGGTTGTACCCAGTCTCTTAATTAATCATAGGTGTGTCTTGGGCATAAGATGAATTAGAGAGAGAACGTCTTCTCCCATTCTCTTTAAGAGCCAAGTGCGCCTGCCTCTGGCATACTGCTGTTTAGATTCAGCAAGCTGGAGATGTGAACAGAGATGCTGATATGAGCCACATGTAGTGATGGAGGCACTGATGTGAACCTGCGGGTCTGGCAGGCCATTGTGATTAATGATGAATGGATTGCAGGTAGGTGAAATAGGCTGAAGCAGAGAGGGAGAGTGATACCCTGTATGTGCATTAACAAATATAACAGAAGGATGACTGCTGTGATATTACAGCAAATGCCACTACAGTATGTTTTCTTTTATCATTAAAGTAAATCATTGAAGAAAACACTCAATACAACACACAATAAAAATCTGGCACTGTCCGACATAATTTTAATAATGGTTTAATGATCGGAGAAACTGCTTTCAGTTTTGTTGCGCAGTAATGTCTCTGCAGCAAATACTGTTAATATTTAAGCAGCAAAACTAAAGCCTGTAGTTATAAACTTAACAGGACAGAGGATGGAAGTCAGGATCTATCGCTGCTTTACTCTAAACAACTGTAGTGCATGAACTTTGACTGTGAGTGAGACCTTTTGGATGTGTGTAAGAACACAGAACATTAGTTATTATACATTAATCATACATCAGGTCCTGACTGATCCCGTCGCATTTAAATAATCAGTGAAGTTACAGCTGCTGTGCATAAATGTGCACCCTAATTCATCTACCTGCAATCATCCAGTATTAGTCAGAATGTTCATTTTTCTGACCTGTGTTAACTGCAGTGCTCCAAAAGCCTCTGCACACACTTACTATTTGAATAAAGATGGCTTTCTGGCAGAAAGGCTTTTGGAAGTCAGGTATTAAGAGTCCTCATCAGGAGCAGGTTGTGGTGGATGAATGGGGACAGGACCACCAAAACGACTTGGTTAGCTTTGGAAAAGTTCATTCTTTGGGATCAAATAGATTGTTAACTACATGTTATAAAGGCTTTCTGGCAGAAAGATTTCTGCTAAAGTGGGCTTTCTGTCAGTACATAAAGAGATGGCTATGGTCAGCAACAATACTCAGGTAGGCTGTGGCGTATAAATGATGCTCAGTTGGTACTAAGGGACCCAAAGTGTGCCAAGAAAATATCCCCCACACCATTACACCACCGCCAGCAGCCTGAACCATTGATACAAGGCAGGATGGATCCATGCTTTCATGTTGTTTACACCAAATTCTGACCCGACCATCTGAATGTAGCAGCAGGAATCGAGACTCATCAGACCAGGCAACATTTTTCCAATCTTCTATTGTCCAATTTTAGTGAGCCTGTGTGAATTGTAGCCTCAGTTTCCTGCTCTTAGCTGACAGATGTGGCACCTGGTGTGGTCTTCTGCTGGTTCAATGTGTTGTGCGTTCAGAGATGGTCTTCTGCACACCTTGGTTAGAATGAGTGGTTATTTGAGTTACTGTTGCCTTTCTATCATCTCAAACCAGTCTGGCCATTCTCATCTGACCTCTGGCATCAACAAGGTATTTTTGCCTAGAGAACTGCTGCTCACCGGATATTTTCTATTTTTTGGATCATTCACTGTAAAGCCTAGAGATGGTCATGTGTGAAAATCCCAGTAGATTAGCAGTTTCTGAAATACTCAGACCGGCCTGTCTGGCACCAACAACCATGCCACATTCAAAGTCACTTAAATCACCACACTCTGATGGTTGGTTTGAGCTTCAGCAGGTTGTCTTGACCATGTCTACATGCCTAAATGCAGTGAGTTGCTGCCACATGATTGGCTGATTAGATATTTGACCAGGTGTACCTAATAAAGTGGCTGGTGAGTGCATGTAAACTTGTGACCAGAGGAACATGGATAATTACCTGAAACCAGCCACAATATAAGCGTGCATCTGCATGCATGCATGCGTCTCAAGTGTGCTCCTATAATTAAACAAATTGCACTAAACCTCTGAAGTTATTTCTCCATTTCACCGCACATATCCCTCTTGTCAAGCTGACGTTACACAAAGATCAAATTAAATATATGTCCGTCCCAGTGTGGGAGGTCCTGGACCCTGTTCTGGCAGAATCAGACTTGTTAAATTAGTATTTAACCTTTTGTTCTGTTGTGTGTGATCACATCACCTATTTGTCTGCATGAGGAAAGCACAAGAGATGAGAGTAAAAGGGAGTCAAAATATCCCTGCAAATGCAATGGTTTTGTTCAGTTCTTAAATTATTTCTAATTGTTATTTAATAAATCTATCTGATTAAGATAGAAGAATTATTATTCGCTAAATTTTGCTTTAACAACTACAAGGAATATCCTAACAGGCTTCATATTCTAGAGGCCCAATCTGTAATTTATTTTTATCACTAAAAATGTTTTATAGAACTGTTAATATTTTTAATTGAACGAGCTTATTTTGAAGTGTTTTGGTGCTTTGAGTGAATTTTGGTGGTGAGATTAACTGTTTGGTCAAGATTCATGTTGGTAATCCAGACTGAAGTGTTTTGAAAAAGTGGCTTCAGTATCGACCAATGCCTGTTAGCAACTGAGAAAAAAATATCTTTGCCATTGTTTAAAACTATATAATATTTAAGTCACAAGGACTGATTGAATAATAAAATAATGTTTTATTATAGATAGCCTAAATTTTTAACTGTTATTAGTATAATTGACTCATGTGCGGTAAAACAGTGTTTTTAATTACATTATGACATACTGTATATTACATTACATTATGACATACTGTATATCTAATGTGAATGAATAATTGTTTCCCCCACAACACTGGTCTACTCATATTTAATCTCTAACATTATCTATGAGAGCTGAGTATTCAGCACACTTTACTATGTAATGAATACATTTACCCTGTAGAGGTCAGTGTATGACCAATTCTTAAACTAGTTCTTTCTCTCCAGATTTGTAAAATACACCAGCAAAAGAATTAAAGAACAGATGAAACAGAAGAGTAAATGAAGGACATGTACATGGAGAGCAGTAGACTATAGGACAGACAACCAGTCTACAGCTCTGTTGCAGCACCTGTGTACTTATCTAACTGATCAACTTTGTGGTGCAGCAGAAATATCAGTGGATTGAGAGAGAAGCAGTTTTGTTGCTTTATGATTTAGTGGCTGTTTAACATGTTGCTTATCGACAGGTTTTCTAAACTAAATCACGCAGACTACATGAAAATGAAAGCTTTACCATAATCTATGGTTTAAGTCTAACAGAAGCTTGAATGTGTATAATGTACATTACACAAACTATCCAAGGGTTAAACTGTTTGAGGCACCACAGCCCAGTGCTGCCAGACTGAATGGCAACGTGCCAAATCAGGCTGTTTTGTGTTGCAAAGTGTGGGTTAAAATTGGCTCGGGTGTGTACCCAGAATTTGGGCAGGTTTACCATGAGGGCTGATCTTTAAATACATTCAGTATTACAGTATATTAAACATGTATTCATTAATTGTATCCCTTAGCTAGGTGAACACATCCTGTTTGTCAGTACAGCTTTGACAGAACATAAATCTAATTTTTTCAGCTAAGAGGAGATCTGTGGCTATCAAATCTGTACACTACATACACTACATCATCATTTGTTGGGCTGTTTCATAGCATGGAACTTTGTGTACTTTACTTTCATGTTATTTGCACCTTTATTTGTTTTTTATTTTTGAGGCAGAAGGCAGAAAAGTTTAGAGTTGCTTTGCAGCCTACTAGTGAATACTTAAATTGTTTTTTTATTATGTCATATTGAAAGATTGTTGTGAACTACAATAATATTGCTGCTGTTTATGAATACATTTGTATTGTGTATTATCAAGCATTTTTTAAACCAATTTAGGCTGATTTGTAGCATTTCTTGGGCTGGAAAACACTAAACCAATCTGGCAACACTGGCCGCAGCAAAAATGCATGCTATACATGCTAAGATCTCCAACAAAGTATTCTGGGATGCTATATTATTCTGAGGAGGGGTGCACAAGTTATGGCAGGGGTCAGGCCAACTACAATTATCTATGAGGTTTCATCATTCTGCTCTACAGAAGCAGAGTGCAGTAACTACTAAAGCGGTGAAGTTGAGTAGAAAGGGAGCCAAAGTTTTCAGGTTTTCTAGCAAACCGAGAAACCAATAAATGTGTTGTAATGCTATTACTTTTAGGAGACTTGGATGACACCAGAGGAGCGCTATGTGGGAAATTCTACCACACAGTTTTCCTGTGAAACTCCAGTAGTGTTTTGCGGACTAAAAGACTAAACCTGACCTTTAATCGGCATGAGGCTGAGTGGATAATGACTAAATTTTCATTTTTTGGGAGAACTGTCCCTTTAAAAGGTAAATAGAAAAAGGCAGAAGGAGCCTTTCTTGCCTGTATTATTGGTGACGCAGCACTGATGCTTGTCAGTCCCTGTCCTATTTTGCTGTCAGGGTTGTTGTTTAGACACAGAGTGTGTCTGAGCCACTGTGGTAATCTAGAGATGCAGTAATAGACAGCAGAATCTCCAGCCTCCACATGATGAATGTGCAGAGTGGAGCTGCGCACCTCAGGCCGTGACATGGTGTACTTGGATTTGCTGAAAGGAGCTTCAGTGCTACATATTCCTTCATTAATGGAATACGTTAGCAGCTCCATTTCCCCTCTGCCCATGCATCTGTACCAATACATGTACAAATATTCGTCATGATTTTGTTCACACCGCAGCGTTACAGATAGGTCTCCTTCTTGGCTGACTGCAAATGGAGTCTGATGTATTTCTATACAGCATGAGAAACCTGGAAAATAGAGAAGCAGACAAAAAGCATGTAACTTCATTTTCATCAAAACTATAAAAAATGAATGAAGTGAAGTGTTCTTACTGGCAAAGAGCAGAAGCTGTAATGACAGGACCTTCATAATCCCTGTGATTCAAACTTGAAATGAGACCTGATTCTCTTTTGTTCACCTTTAGTGTGAGCTCTGCTCACTCCACCCACTGACTCACACACAGCAGCTGCAGTCTCCTAGTGGCCACCCTAAGGTGCACCTACACGTTTTGCTGATAGAGGAGGCAAAAGTACACACATTCTGTAGTTAAGTGAAAGGACAGTTAAAAAAAATACTCTGGTAAAAGCACTGATTCAATTTCTTTACTGCAGTAAAAGTGAAAAGGTACATGCTATGAAATGTAAGTATAGAAGTAAAAAGTCGCCCTCTTGCTCTTGGACATTTCTAAGGTTGTCTGTTCTCCACGGTCGAGTCTCCCTCTCTGTCTGTTTTGTCCTCTTATGTCCTGTTAGAGGACATATATATCTATATATGTATATATCTTGTTACATCTTTTACATCGCTTTAGACTTGTTATGTACTATTCATCTTGTTACTTCCTTTATATCACTGTCCTCTTGTCTTTTACATCATTTTTGTCTTGTCATGTAATTTTAATCTTAAGGCTTTTACAACATTTTCATTTTACGTCTTTGAATTTTCGTCTTGCTTGTATAAAAAAACAAAAGGTAGTTTTTCTTTGTAGGTAATGAACTCACACTGGAACCAAACACATTTTCACACAACGTACAGTAACTTTTTAGCTTTTTCTTTGAGCTAACAGAACAGTTTTTGATTTCACCTAAAGGGTGCCTCCTTATAGCCAACACAGTCGCCCAAGAGCTGAAGACCTGTGTTGTACAATACGCGTTGGTCTTTTTTTTTTTTTTAAACTCTTTTTGCCATGTAAAATAAAGGCATTTTAACTTTACACAAACTTTACAGTGTGTCTTGGTGTTTTTGAAGGAAACTTGCATTTTTGACTGTTTGAGTATCTGAAGAGCAGCTGTATTGTGACCAGCAGTGCTTCTGCTCTATTGTCTTCATAGTAGCCCAAGGGGTCATGGAAATTGTCTCTGATCTGCCAGACACAGCAGCTTGGTATCACCACTCAGTTCCCGGCTCCCAGACGTCCATGTTGCCATGTGAACCGACAGTATGCACTGCAGCGGTACCCCGAGCTCACTGCATCACTGTCACTGCTCTCATCTTGTAGAGCTGCTGCATACTCTTCAGAACTGGAATTCTGAAATGAAAACAGTGACGGTGTATAAAATAACAACTTTCATTGTAATACATTCCCTATTTGATGAATGCTAATCAACAGTAACAATTAAATAAACACTGTAGGTGTATTTCTAGGTTACAGCAAAGCAAACTACTATTGCTCAACTCTATTCAGCTAAATGAGTTATAATTGAAACTCGCATCATTAATGATGTGTGGCAACTCTATAATTAGGCTATAATATTCCATCTGACTAGCTCACCAAACGTTAGCATTAGCATGCAGCAAATTCAGTTGTGCTGACGCTACTGAGGTGAAGTGATTAGTTCAACATAAATAACCCTACATTATATTGTGCTGGCCAACAAGCTAATAATAATGTTATGGTTTATAAATGCAACTTCTAATAAATATAAACTTTGTGAAACAGTAAAAACAGTGTAACTTTACTTACTTCATCTATCAATGTGATGCCAGTCGATCTTGAGAAGTGATGTCGCTGTTTTGGTCGATGCTCGCTCACGCCCAAGGAGCATGAGCACAACCGTCGCTAATGAGAAACGACTAATGACTAACACACACATACTGTTACTACAATGATGAGAGCCTATCAAGAATTACCTGCTAGCCTCCAGCACCGTCTCAAACTTCTGCAGTTTATCCAGGCCAGCTGTTGTTGTCATGGTGATGCTGGTTGTATGTAGGGCCAGTGCAGCTCTCAGCGGTTGTTGATTTCTCTGAACATGCTTGATCGTCTCCAGGGTGCTGCTCCATCTCGTTGACAACGTCAGATGTCAATGTGAGTGACTCTTTCTTTTGACCATGTGCAATTTTCTGCTGCTCGAGCTCGCAGTGTTTGGTGGACTACGTTTGAAAAGTCCCGCTACCTTTCTGCATTTTGTCAGTGCGAAGTCAAAGAGACGCTGTGATGGATCATTGGAGGCTGTGTGCTGTGCACGACAGGGAGATGCCTGGCTGCTGCAATCATATTGCATGCACTTCAGTCATGTATGTACTGATTTTATGGGCAATGTTCCACTGTCTTTTTCTTGCATAAAGTCGGCACACGATTTAGTTCCCACTGCTGGTCAAAATAATGCGCTGTTACCCAGAAGCACCTTTGATTGCCAAGTGAAGTTCAGTAGTCTCCAGTGAGTGCAACCTCTTGTGTCTTTTTGGGTCAAATTTTAATGTCGCAGCTTAAAGACACTTGGATTACACCAAACGAGCAGTATGGAGACATTTTGTGTTTTCTCTGTGTTCTTTTTTTACATTTTAAAACTGGTCACCATTCGCTTCAATTGTACTGGATATGGCTGCGACGCTGTTTTCCGCTGAAGCTCCAGAAGTGTTTTGTGAACTGGAGATCTTCACCCATCCTCACATCAACACAGGGGTGAGGAGATATTGAGTGAAATTTCATTTTTGGGTGAACTATCGCTTTAAAAGAGAGGCAACATTTTTCTGCTTCTCATATGTATGTCTTCATGAATGATGTCCTTCATCACACATTGTTTAGCAAACTTGTGTTTTTGGACTACGGACAAAAAATAAGGAGACTTTTTGCATTGAGAGACTTTTTAAGACTTTTACAGAGTCTGTAACAAGCCTGATGTGATTACACTGCATGTTTTATTTCAAGGAATGAACCAGGCATTGTCACTGTATTACTGTATTTACAGCTGAGACTGAAAATTGAACTTGAGAGCAACAGAAATGTGGAACAGTGTTTTAGTACATGTGTGAGGTGAAACCACATCACTGTGTACGAGCCGCACAGAAGTACACAGCTGAGGCTGATAGATTTGCGCTGTGAATGATCAGCGCTCCTCTCAGTCTGCTCTCCTTAACAAACTCAATTTGATCTTTAAACGGCTCCACGTAGTCGGCCGGATAGACATCGTAGCTGTAAGCCATTAAGCTCATCAGTCCGTTCTCTCTTTGCTGGTACCAGAGCATCGTATAGAGTTCGTTGTCATCGTGACTGCAGGTCATTTCTACCCTGTCTGTTACATTGACTATTTTGGGCCGAGACTGCTGAAATGTCACACTCGTGGCTTGATCTGAAAAACAGAAGCAAAATATAGTTGATACAAGCATTACCTGGCAAAGCCATTCATAATATTGCTGTTTAACCTAATAAAAATACTAGTTATCTTTCATATCATTCATTTTAAATCTGTTTTAATTTTAAGAAAACATTACATGGAATCAGGAGAACAAGAAAAAGTCTGATCACAGCTGGAGACATTTTAGAAGTGAAGATATATTGAGAGACACTCTGCCTCTTTCCCACGCCTTTTAACCTGCACATGCTCAGTTGGAACAGAATAGACACTGAGGGGTTTTTGTGAGGGAGTGACATAAAACCACATCACTGTGCACTAGCAGCGCAGAAATACATGGCTGAGTGGTTGCTCTCGACTGCTCTGCGAACGATCAGAGCTCCTTTTAATGTGCTTTCTCTCGTCAGCTCAAACTGCTCTTCGAACCGGTCCTCGTAGGTTTGGGCGCCCACTCCGTATCCAAACCCGATGAGAATCATTGACCGGCTGCCGTCTCTTTGCTGGTACCAGAGCATTACTGGACTGCTGCTGTCATCATGGCTGCAGCTGATGTGGACCTCGGTGCTCTCCTCCACTATCTGAGGAGGACTTTGATGTAACACGATACTGTCGACCTGACCTGCAGACAGAGTGGATGAGGAGAAAGGGTTTCTATTTAATATGCTGCAAAATCTGTTCAAATCAACAATCTTACCTGGAATCCAGATGAAAAGGAGACCAAATGCATATGTGAATGAAGACATCGTCACGTACCTCTGTGTGATTTTGGCTTTGAGTGAATAAGAGCATGTGTTTTTGTATTGGGGAGGTGCTCATTTATCATCATGTGCTGAAAAAACCTCTGTACCACATCCTCTAACTCCACCTGTTGGCTGAATGTAATCTTTGTTCCATTCATTTTCCATTCTTTCTGATAATTAGTTAAAGATCTGGTAACCCTTTATGGTAAAGGGAACATGCCTTATCGGAAATTCATGCAACTATCATGAATGTACAAGAATCAACAGTATCTCATGCATGACTTAATGCAAGAGCCATACATCAGTGCAACATGTAAGGTATTTCAATCATCATGACTTCTGAGTTATTAAGTCTGCAGTTAAAGGGACAGACCAAAAAAAAAAAAAAAAAGCATGAGTCACTCTCTTGTGTGTGTATCACTCATATAGGTAGGAACCAATTAACTCAACCAAGGGAATACAATAACTCCACTTTATAACTAACAATGAAATAATAATTTACAAGTAACTCAATTATGCTGTAAAATATTATTATTTGAATATAAATAATAAAATAATATGCCCACTGTACTGCTTAATAAGAAACACAAAATTACATAATATATATAAAAAATAATGTGTGAACTTTTTAGGTAAGGGCAGAGGAAAAATGGTCAAACACACAACTTGCAAAATTTCTGCACCCATGTACACATGCATTGGTGGTTCAGTGGTCGAATTCTCGCCTGCCACACGGGAGACCCGGGTCAGGTTCCTGGCCAATGCAATGCAACATTTGGGCACGCTGGGTAGCCAGTATCAACTTTCTGCACTAAATGAATGACATCGCCAAACTGAGTCTACTGACAACAGACTAAGATATCACTGGTATAAAAAAAGAGGTAAAACAAGTCATGCAGTGGTGCGAGGAGCATAATGTAATTTTAAATGTTAAGAAAACCAAAGAAATGGTTTTTGATCCTCGGTCCATTGGTGATCACAGTCCAGGTTTTATCAGTGGGGAGAGAGTTCTGCTGGTAACAGTATACAAGTACTTAAGTATTCATTTTGGTTGTCAGTTGCAATGGGTTCGTCATGTTGAGTACGTCTGTTCAAGAATTAGTCAAAGCCTTCATTTTCTGCATAGGCTGAGGATCCATGGAGTTGATAAATACATTATGTTGTTTTATAGAGCATCTTTTCATGATGGCATACCGACACGGTTTGGTAACCCGACTGTCAAACTCACATCACAACTCCCCCCATCCTCTCTCCAGGAGATACCTGAGGCGAGTGTGAGGAGGCAGGGACTTAAAATCACTACTGACCACTACTGTGTGAAGGGTGAGGGAAGGGAAATGTGCAGGGCACGTGTGCAATAATTGGGATGTAGGGGATTTGCTGGGAAATAATCATGTGTAGTGCACTTGTGCAATATTTTTGGTATAGGACTTTTGTGCAACTACATGGATTCAGGGCATCCTGCAGTACTTTTGGATGTATGTTTTTTTTTGGCTGTATGGCTCGAGGGGTGATATTATTTGTTAGTTGTAGTTTGTTTGTACATGTATGTTGTGTTGTCTGTGTTCTCCTGTATGTCCACGACAACTTTCTCCTAGAAAATCAAGGCCTATCTTATCTTATTTCTTATTTTATCTTATATATTATTGAAAATCATAATTTAATGAATTTGATGTTTGTATGTCTGTTTCCCCCTGGTCACAGGCCTGTACAACAACAATACAACCACTTTGTAAAATGTTTAAACAAGCTCTTCAAGCACTGGATAAAGAAACAAAAAAACTATGATTCTGCATATTATAAACCTCAATCTTGTCAGAGGCGGGATTCGAACCATCGCTCCTGTGGATGTGCCTTCCTCTTCCTGAAATGCTCCAAAAGTAACTTTTAAATCTTTAACATAATTACTACAGCATATAAAGACTCTAAATACTACAGGAGTGAGAATGGGTTGTATTTGTTCTCCCTGTCTCTCTTCTTCTCATTTTTGTCCCTCTCTCTTCCTTTCTCCCACCTCTTAACAGATTATTGTTCCCCAGCTTCCTGCTTAGTCTGTTCATGTGGTTTGCTCCAGGTGTACAGGTTGACAGAAAGGTTTTTGTAGGGGAATCTGAGGCTTTTGTATCGTGGTGTGAAGGTATGCTGCGCAGAAATAATGCCCGCTATCCTCGGGGCTCCTCAGTTTGAGCAGATGAAGGAATGCCTCCTTCTCACCATCTCCACTCACACTAAAGCTGCCCTGAAAGGGTTTCTCCACCGTTTGAACAGACGTATAACTTGTAAAACCAACTGGCTTTAAAGAAGAGTCTCCCCGTGAGCGATGATACCACAGAATCGTGTCGTAGTTGTTGATGCTGTGTTTGCAGGTCAGTTTGAATTTATCGTTGATCTCCCCCAACAGTTCAGCCGGAGTCTGATGAACATCTTTGCTTTGATTTGATGATATTCCTGAAGGAAGGAGCAAAAGCTTTAAATGTTCATTTAAATGAAGCCATATGATCAAACTTACAGCGATGAAGCAAAAATGAATCACTTGATGTACCTCTGATCCAGAAGAGTGTGATAATAGTAGTAATGAAAGCACTGTTCATGTTGAGAAATCCTTGCCGCTGGTGTCTGAAGCAGGAAATGGAAGTGATAAGGTGCATCACATGAAGAGTGCTGTGCCTCATTTGTTCCACTCAAGAAGCTGAATCTTTTAGTCTGATGTCAAGGATTCATGAATATGCAAATAGTCCCCGCCCTTTCCACCCCCTCAAACCCCTCGTCAGTGCATGTGTAGGGAGCACATGTGCAGCCGAGCTTTGTAATAATTGCAATTGAGCAAGTAACGTAAATTGAGCAAGAAAGTAGAGCACTGCAGTCATCAGTTCTGCAGGTAATAAAAACATGCATAAGAGTCTCTGTGTTGACTTTGGAGAGAATTTTGCATTGAGTTTCTCTCTCTCTGAGCTTAAGGACCAGTAATTAAGACCTTAGATTTGTTTGATTTGAGCTGTAGAAAGTTTTTATTGCCATCCAGAACTTGATATCTAAAATACAGTCAAAAAATAACAAACACAAAAGCATTAGCTGCTGGTGGTAAGAAGTCAAACTAAATGAAAACCACAGAAGCAGGTGCCTGTTGTTCCCTGTCAGGTACAGAAACCACCAATGCAAAGAGATAGTGTTGAGTTTTTTGTAACCAGCGGAGAGACTTTGTGTCAGTGTGCATCACGGGCTGCACAGTAGTACACCGCACTGTCCTCAGCTCCAGAGAGCTGGATCGTTAGAGAGACGTTTTTTGCATCGTCCCCATGCAGATTCCCACTGATACTGAACTGCTGTTCGTATGGTTTTGCCACTGTGACATCATTGTAGTCCACATATCCAATGAGTGTCATAACTGTCTGTCCGGCTGGCTGCTGGTACAACAGCAGCACTCTGTAGTCAGTTCTTCCGTGGATGCAGAAAAGATGCACTCTGTCACCGGGGCTTCGGATGAGAGCACGAGGGAACTGATGGACCTCAATGCCCACACAGCTACCTGGATACAAAAAGAGAGACATACTTTATGATGAACGACAGAGAAAGTTAAAAAAAAAATAAAAATAAATCTTCCCAAACATTTTCAACACAAGGCCCTACCTGCAAGGCAACAGAAAAAGAGAAAGCAGATCATTTTAACTTCTTCTTCCTTACGTTAGGTCATAAAACTGTTTATCATAACCCCAGCTGTGGATGATGGCTCATACTGTCACATGGAAATAAACGGGGCCTCTGACTGATGTGTGAAGAAAAAAGGGGAAGGCATTAAGTTAAATGGGGCACAAGCTGAGCTCCACCTCTCTACATCCAAATCATCAGCTTTGGACCACTGGCTGTAATAGCAGGGTAATTTTCCTCTATGAAATAGTTATAAAGTTTCAAACATTTTGTTTTTATTTTCTATATTAGCTTTAAAATTAGGAGTTTCTTCTTTGTGTGAATAGCTCCACCTAAGACAGGGGTCTGCAACCAAAAGAGCCATTTTTGTCCATAAAAAGAAACAAAAATCTGTTTGGAGCTGCAACAGTTAAATTAAAGTAATTTTCTCTTGTTTTCCCTGAAGACTTTTTTTTTTTATTTGGCATCCATAGGGAACTTATGGAGATTCAAGAAGCCTCACCACTGCCAAAATTTAGGGAAAAGCGAGCCACAGATGAAGGCTATGACACACATTTTGGTTGACAAAACTTAAAAAAAAAAAAAAAAAAACTGGTGTATAGGATGTAGTTGGAGAATGTAAGACTCACTTTACCCTGAAAAAAAAGTTGAGACAAATCAAAATTTCAAGGCAACGTACTGCAATAGATTTCTGAGTTTTGAGCTCAAATGAAACTTTTCGACTTTTGAAATAAACTGACTATGATCTTTAGTTGAGATGATAAACTTTTTAAGTTTTAGAAATTAAAAAAATGTAGTTAAAAAATCCATCACAGTGAGCCTAATGTGTCCTTATTTTGATGCCTGATAATGAAATTGTTTTAACTGAAAATATAAAAGTTCCACAAAACACCATTCAATATCACTTCAGTGCTTTTACTCAATATTTATTTATTTATCAATATTCAAAAATTCAAAGATTAATGTTTATCTAAAGAAGAAAAGTAAATTGTTTAAACAAATTTTGAGTTTTCCCAACTTTTTTGATAAATGAAAATTAAAATGTAAAAAAATAAAGTTATTTATATCCATATAATTCTTTCCCAAAGCCACAGGGAGCCACTGGAGAGGGGCTGAAGAGCTGCATGTGGCTCTGGAGCCGCAGGTTGCAGACCCCTGACCAAAGGCCAACTTGCCAACTCTCACAATTTTCCCAGGATGTTCCTGTTTTTCATTGCCTATTCCCTGTTTCCCGCCAGGATTACAAGTCTCCTGTATCCAATATGGCTACACCAAACTAGACTTCCTGGAAAGAAGAATTCCTGTTGCTTAAGGAGAATTTTCAAGAAAAGGGGCATGCACTTTGTAAAATCTGCCACATCAGTTTTCTTTTAGGGGAAGGGCAAAAAATACTAATAAATACTAGTTTATGCCAGAGATTTAGTTCATGTCAGGGGCAAATTATTCTGTGTTCTTTCCTGAGAATTAAAAGTAAAATTAAAAGTATTCAACATAAAGATTGCCGTTGCTGTACACTCATTATTTTGTCACTTTCAGCCTTTGAAAGTCAACAGAATGCACGTAATAAAGAACTTTTGGGTCCCTATTTTTGAGGTCTCAAGGTTGGCAAATATGACCTAGCATCAGATGGAAAGTTGCCATCTAAATTTAATTAAAAATGTAATCACTAGGTTAAAGGTGTAATAGCCAAAAGTTTGATATTTAAAAAAAATAGTTTGCAGCATAATTGAAGAGTAAAAATCAAAATCTAAAAAAAAAAAAATCAAAATCTGCTTCTAAATACTATTTTCTCCCAATTCTCAAGAATGAGTCATTTATTATTATATCACATTGAGGTGAAATCAGGCCATGGGCTGATCTGTAGTCAGCTATGTGTGGTTTTTGTGCAGCGTGTCAGGCGTCTGCATCACTGTGTGGTGCGATAGCACAGACATACACTCCGCTGTCACTTGGCTCCACGTGTTTCACTGTGAAAGAGCCGTGCTGAAACACAGTCTTGCTGGCCGAGTACTTGTCCTGGCTGAAGTTCCCAAAGTCAGGCTGCTTGAAAGGCACCGTGTCGACGATCAGCTGCATACTCTCCTCTGGTAACTGCCGAAACCACAACATGTGAAAGTAACTGCCGTGACCGTTGTGACTGCAGTTCATCTGAGCAGAGTGACCCCTCTCCACCACCAGGCCTGGGGTCTGCTGGATCAACTCAGCCCGTGTTACAACTGGAGAGAGATGATATCAGTGAGGTAACAGATATACCTGAGTTTTAGAGTCATACGGGGGTTATGATCAATACAGAAAAGTCTTTGGGGTAAAAATACCTGCAGTACACAGCAGAGAAACAGCACAGAAGATGAGAGGTGAGATCATGTTGATGCATTCAACACACAGATGTCTCTCACAGTGAGGCAGCAGCTGATGAGAGTGTCTCAGGATACAGTCTGATCTCTCAGCATCATCAGACTGGTCAACACCTCTCAGTTAATGGTCACACATCTCCCAATCCTATTGGTGGCCAAAAATTACACCTTTTAATATGAAATTCCAGTGTGATCTCATGTTATTATATTCTGTGTCCCGTCATGTCATTTTACATGAATTAACATGATGTTGAAACAGTGATGATTTTGCTCCAAAAAAAAGGAAAAACAAGCGGTGGAAGTAATTAATTACAAATATCCAAATTAGTGTAATTGCATAGTTTTCTGAGTCCTTTTTGGGTATTGTACTTTTGCTCGCACATAAGTATGCATTGCACCATGTAATCTACTTAGTTACTTTTAAAATCATAGTCGAGTGCTGACAACAATTTGAATTAATATCCAAACCTTTCATCTGTGTCAGATGCTCCAAATGTTTTGCAAAAGATGTTCTTGGAATTAATTTCCAAATGAACACAAATTAAGAAAATGTGCTTGTTACATACATGATTTTACAGTAAATAAAAAAAAAAATAAATCAGTCATTTAATTCTATTTTTTAGTCACTATTAAAGATATGTGTAGCAGTCTGGCCAGAGAAAAACTGACTGGAGTAGGTAAATGAATGAGAAAGTGAGTATGTAAGTGAGTAAATGAAGTAGATAAGAATAGGTCAGAGGCTTTAGGAGGGGACTGGTGCACAAACAACTTATTTATCAATACTTAAAGAATGAATCATGATGAAATATGTCATGGAGTAATTTTTAGCATGATAACTTTACTGAGGATGTGTGGCCCGCCAGGCAAATCAAAACCAAACATCACTGCCATGAGCAAGAATGATTTAAAACAGTAGTTAGATATTTTCAAAACTAAGCTTATTTGCTTGCAGACGGAGGAGTAGACCAGTCAGCACCAGTCTCCTGTCTGTTAAATATACTGCTGCAGCCCGTAGCTTAGCTGAGTGGCAACAGGTGGAAACAGTTAGACAAATGACAAACTGACCCAGAAATAACCTCTGTGAAATGACTTATTGTTCATACGCTTTGTTTTTTGTTTTTTTTGTTAATTATTGAGCTTCAGAAGTAAAAGTAAAATTTCAGTGCAAACAAAAAAAACAACAACTCAATATTTAAACTTCAACATTAAACATTCTTTGCTTCTGTATCAATATAAATTTATTTATAAATCATATATTATACCAAAGTTAGCAAGTGCTTCACACAGCAATCAAAGAAAGCATAAAACATAACAGAGAAACATAAAAACAGCAATTAAAGAATAAAACTGCTAATCAAACCACATTAAAACTAAAGTCATAAAATTCCATCAGTCTTCAGCTGAGTTTGTGAGCAGGATCGTACAGTGATAAATGATATGAGATATAAGGTGTCAGGCCACGCTGAGTGTGCTGCATAGTCGAGTGAGTGTGGATCAACAGTAGGGGTGTGTCACAAAGCCACTGTCTCTGCAAGTCAGGCTTGCACTGGGCCATACAGAATATTATTTCTTTAAAAACTGGAGTTTCTACAGAATATGTACTGAGATGAGAATTCCCAGATGAAAATAAAGGAGGTTTGAAGTGTCTGTGAATGTGTCTGAGTGCTACTGACTGCAGCAGTGTGTCTGTGTGTGTGTTTGTCTAAAGGACGGCACTGAGAAGAAGTGGCTGTGACACTGAGTGACAGATAGGGGGTAGAAAAAACATAATTTAAGTATATAAATGTTATCTATATTAAATAGAAACTATATATGTTACATAGAAACTGTGTGTGTGGTGATAGTGTATTATGTGTTACATTACATGCTAGAAGACATCAAGTTCTTCTTAACAGTGGGTGTTAAATGATTCCCTCTACACCAGGAAACCACAGCTGCATCAGTTTGTTGTCACTTCTTTTATGGCTGCAGACTAGCTGGACTTCAGTCTCTGGAGAACCTCATGGAAAAGAGGCTGTAGGAATGAATTTAATAAATTAAACAACAGATGTAATCAAATGCTCCTCTCTGATAGACACCAGCTACACTGTGCTTTCTGTTGCTTCAGTGTTGAGCTAAGGAGAATTTGTTGAGTTTTAACTCCACCTGCAGGAAAGATCTGAAAAATCATGATCCTAATATGTTCGGTGATACCAAGCAAGAATTTAGAGATTTCACCATCTACAGTCCATGAGAAATTCCAGATAATCCAATTTCCAGAGAAATCTGTGACCTTTGACCCCTCAGGCAGCACTGCATCAAAGCAATAGTTCACCCCAAAATTACATTTCACTCAATATCTCCTCACCCCTGTCCTGATGTGAGGATGGGTGAAGATCTCCAGTTCACAAAACACTCCACTTCAGCAGAAAATGGCGTTGCAGCCAAATCCATACAATTGAAGTAAATAGTGACCAGTTTTAAAATGTAAAAAATAATGTCTCCATACTGTATTGGTGTAATCTAAGTCTCTGTAAACTGTGATATTAAAATTTGACCCAAAAAGATGCCATTTACACCATGTTTTTAGTCTAGATGTCCACTGTAGCCTCTCAGACCTGATCCACGTGCACACACCTGAAGCAGAAACAATAAATATCTTGTCTTTGTACTGTACTCAATTGAATATAAGTCAAAATGTTTTTGCAAATCACTGTATTCTGTTTTATGTATGTTTTATACAACATCCCAAGCTTTTTGGAATTGGTGTTGTATAAGTGCTTTTAGTTTGAAAAATATAAATGGAAAAGATCAGTTTGCACATTAAGAATGAGCCAACATCGATTATGCCTTGAAACAGCAGAGATAAGAATATTATTAGGATGTAAAACTGATCCTTTCAAAATAAATCACAGTACAGGCAGACAGACAAGACTGTACAGAACGTGATGCTGGTGGTTATAAAGGGAGGTGAGAGGTTAAATACCGCGTCGTTCCACCATAAGAACCTCCTACTGTAACTTCTGATTGAGGTTAGAGTGGGAACACAGGTGCAAGGAGGTGTGGAGTGTAATAGAGATGATCAAATGTGTGACGGGGAGGTTTTTGTGCTTAGAAGCAGCTATAGATAACACAGTGTAAAGTAGTAGCACAGAAGTAAACCGCACTGCCGTTCAGGCTGAGTTTCTCAGTTGTTAATGTGCTGGTCTCGTTTGTCTCCGCTCTTCCAGCCATCCTCACAGACACTCCGGTCTCAGGAAGTCCAATGCCTCCTATCATGGTCCCCAGCAGCTGTAACTGTCTGCTCTCTGATCGCTTGTACCAGATGATCACGTTGTAGCTGGGGATAGTGTGTAAACAGCTGAGTTCAGCTGTCTCTCCTGGATATTTGTACATGTCAGCTGGAGTCTGGTGGACTTGTCCACTGAGTGAGGCACCTGCAGAAAAGGCACTAATAACCATAAGAAGATATTCAACAGCATCAATATTATGTGAAGAGAATGAAAACCTTCTTTGTTTAATGACATTACCTAACACCAGCGTAGTCCCACAAGATATAATCAGGAATAAGATGAACATGTTGTCTGTGTAAAGCATTTGGTTGTGTCACTGTTTTCCTCAGTGCGTCTGCAGTCGTCAAGTCTTGAGGTGGGTGGTGACATCCTCCATCAGCTCAAATGTCACTGCTCCACTGGTTCAGTATGTTCATCAATATGTACTGCCACCTAATGTGCAGAGCAGTGATTGGATAAGCACTTAATCCAAAAACAAGCACTCTTCGAACCTTAAAAACACTGCATTAAAATTCAAGTGTTTTCAAGGATTTCCAGGACCTGTACGAACCTTGCAATTTATACAAAAGTCTGTTTACAAACGTATTTCAAAAGATATAGACTCCAGATAAAGACTCCAGGGGAAAAAAAAGGTTGGTTTAACACCGCTGTGTTGGTTCTCACATCATTTTATTTCATTATGACTATTAGAGCACACTTTTGTAGGCTGTGTTTACTTTATACGTATATGATGACCAGGACACTTGTCTGTTTGAACGTCCTGGAAAACAACACACATGAACTATCTTTGAAATCTTTAGAAAAGTAAAGTTAGATTTCAGTTTGATCTCACAACTCTCTGGCCCAAACAGCTGATTTGCAGCACGCTGCACAGACAGGTCATCTATGCATAGGAATATGGTTGAGAAAATGTAATGCCAAAATAAATGGCAAAGTGAAACAGTGAAAAATTTGAAATATAGCATACACATAAACAGACTTTTTGCTGGGTCACTAAATCTAGTAATGCTTCATATGCTATGAGATCATCATAATTTTGCACCATTTGAGGATTTACAGAGAGAATATGTGTATATCTGGAGATATATCACAGAACAGCCTGAAAATATCGAGATATCATTTTTAAGACATTCCACCCAGCACTAAGAAGACATGAAACACTTTGCAGTGAGAAAAGCAGAAGGCTGAACATGACAAAATGTTTGGAGAGAGCTGGACGTGAGAAGAATTTTCTGTTTTATTATCTGTCAATAGTAGTATGTTGGCTAACATTAGCCTCTAGAGTGCCAATGTTTACTGTAGTTTGGGAACACTGCTGTGTCAGTGTCAGGGTCACTTTCATTTTGGACAGCTCTTCTAAGCACTGAGTGCAAAAAGAGCCATAGCAACCTAATGTTAGCTTTTGGCAAGCTAATGTTGTTAATGGTTATCTATATATCAAAATGATCAAAAATGCTAACTAAACACTAATACACACTACACACAAAGAGAATGGCAAACGATTAACAATATGTACAAATCAAACTGTAAAAAGTTTTTTTTAACTAGCTTGTGGATGAAAAAGCACCTGAGTGACCAGAGATGTATACTGCAGATTTGACACTGGAGGCTGTG
Source organism: Lutjanus erythropterus (assembly GCF_056507025.1). Classification (NCBI taxonomy): domain Eukaryota; kingdom Metazoa; phylum Chordata; class Actinopteri; order Lutjaniformes; family Lutjanidae; genus Lutjanus; species Lutjanus erythropterus. Next base: position 31,739,151 of record NC_139335.1, on the reverse strand, counting down.
AAGCGGATATATGTCACACTACAATGTGCAAGAGGAGAACTGTGATCTCGCTTGGAAAGTACTGATGTAAAAAAAAAAGTGCTTTAAAAATCCTAATCCTTCTTTATATGCATCACTGTGTCTTTTTATCTGTTTCTACCTGGCCTCACCTCAACATCCCTCTGATATTTACCCTGAGTGTAAAGTCAATAACTGCTGAGTCCCCCTCGCCTGCAGAGGGGTTTCCTCCTTGCAAACAGACCCTTCTCTGTGTCTGAAACCGGAGAGGTCAGCATTCCTCAGCTCAGGCCTCAAATAAAGACTCAAATTCTTGCAGAAATAATCCAGGTTCCTGCTGGGAGTGCAAACCTATCCGCTGTTCCTGGGAGGCTGCCTCCCTCAAGGTGGACAATCAGTGTCTTTGTGAAGCTGAGCTGATGCCAACTGTAGCCTTGAGCCCAGAGCTGGTCCGACCCGGCAGCCCCTCAGTCCTGCTGCCTGAGCCGTGAGGAAGGTCTGCCTTGTTACAGAAACACTGGATCACTTTGGACAAATATCATCATCAGTGCTGGAATATCAGAGCCAAAAATGTCTTCTTTTGTTTGTGGATTATGGATGTTCAGAATCTTCATTTTCAAAGTGGATTTAATGGCCTGGATAAAGCATCAGCAGCTCTTTGGGATTGCCTGACAACAGCAAGGAGTCTCTACCAACTGAGAGGTAGGCCTGAGTTATTCCTCTTTTCTGACCCAGATATTGTACATGCAGCATACAGCTTGGAGCAAGATTGTATGCAACATGAGAGAAGGCTGACATTTTTTTGACTGATCAGGTTGTAAATTGACAAGAAAAATATGTCAGATTAGAAGCAAAACATCACAGTGCTGCTTCAAAATATTTCCCAATCCAGTTTGAGCTTTTAAGCAAACAAGGACCACCAAAGACAGACCTTAAGACCTGATGTAGCTCTTAAACCAAACTTAAGAATCTGTTTTCTCTTGGGATGCTCAGCAGCATCTTTTTCTCTTCCCACACACTCACACGCTCTGTCTCATTTAGGATCGGCCCTTCCATTAGGTAAAGACTGAACAAGAGACAAGAATAAACATTTGATTTTTCTTTAATCTTGTTTCCTCAATCAGTCACTGTACAAAATAGGTAAAAAGCTGCTTTTAATTCAAGTCCTGGGGGGCAGTCAGGAATTAGGCAGGATTCAATGTTAGACCACTTAACATGCTTTATTTCAGCATTCAAAATAATTAAAAACATCTCAATTTATTATACATATACAAAATAGGTACAGATCTCTGTGGTGTTTTCCCCCATGGGTGTGTCTGTCTGCCTTCTCTAACAAACTCTTCGCTGATGGCTCTCTTTCTGTGCATTTTTAAAAATGTCTGTTTGGTTGCAATTTTTTTTTCTTTTTGAGAAAATTCACCCTTCGCACAAGAAAACAAGAAACAAACTACAACAGATGGGTGGATGGAGGGGGGTGGAGGAGAATTTGGATGACAGAAAGGTGGCGGGGGTGGGGAGGTTCATGAAACATAAAACCAAAAAAAGTGTGATGGAGAGAAGAGATGCGGATCCACTTTTCACTTGAGCTCACAAACAGAGCTAGAGTTTGAAATAGAAGAAGTCTGTCTCATTCTGGACACCAAGAATAAGAGCCGTGGTTTTGTTTTAGCACCAAGAGGGCCCTGCCACACCAGAGTGACCTTTACACTACAGAACAGAAAAGCCATACTGCATGGCCAGGACACCTCACAGAAAGAATAGCACCTTAAGTTTTAGCTGTTCCCGCTTCTGCTAAAGTGTCAGTAAACCTCGACTACCCCACCGACCGCCAGAACTGCTGCAGGCTTCACTTCAAAAAACACTGGGCCCTTTTTTTTTTACAGCTGGAATTCCTTGCTTTTCTGAGGTAGCCATTTTTCTTTCAAAAAAGAGGTTTAAACCCATGTTTCTCTGCTGGTGGTTTTAATGTGACTTTTCTTAAAAAAAAGAAATGGTAAAATGAAAGAAACAAACAAGAAACAACAAACAAATCACAACAGCTACAACATAACCAGATGAAGAGGAGGGAGATGTCAGTTTTGTCTCAGGCAGGTGGAGGGGGAAGAGGGGAGGGGGGGCAGAACAACAGAGACAAACATGGCTGTCAGTTTCACCGTTTATTCATCAACACCTGAAACGTGGTACAAAGCAATTGAGTTCTGTCTGTTGGGACTGTCCTTTCATTCCTCTCACCGCAGTGGTGTATAAAAATACAAAAAGTCACCTTTGTGTTTCAGTTGGTTTCTGTAAACTCCAGAGAGGCCTGGTTTGGTTGGATGAAGAGGGGAAGTAAATTTTTACACTTTACAGAAGCATATATTATTTTCTTGTTGCCAGTGAAACAAATGTCTTCTCTATAGGATCCTTGGTGTTGGTGATGGTAAAAAAAACAAAAAAAAAAAGAGTCAGAAAAAGTAGTGGTCCCAAACACGACGATGCAGACTCCGCCACATCGCCGCCATCTTGTCGAAGTGCAGGTTTTAGGCAAAGTGGACCATCGGAACAGCGGCCGAATGGAAACTCGTAGTATCACGAGCGAGGGGTCGGATTTTTCAGAAAAATGGCATTAGAGAAATGTTTTGGTGGGGTTTTTTTTAGAGAGAGATGACTGCTAGAAAAAATAAAACACACACACACACACAACAACAATTTCAAGTCCAGATTTCTCTTTTTACAAGAAACAGACGGGTCCAACTTCAAGGCCGAACTCTTGGTCTGGAGCACCAACATCCATAGGAGCGATATCAATGATGGGCAGGCGAGATGTTTTCGATGTCTTGTAGTCGATGACTGTCTTGCCCCATGTACCGGTGTGTGACTGGAGGGAAAGAAAGAGAAAGGAGTTAGGGTCAACATTCAAAATGGACGTTTGCAATGGCATTGTAAATACTTTTTTTTAAAGAACATGAATCGCTACTGGCTACAGTAGCTGGCAGGCATGTTTGATATCTGACATATTCCTTTACATCTGCTACCTGATACAACCAGGGAGTATATGTGCCTACTGAACAGTGTCGTCTAACCCTCGCTAACTTTGCAGGTTTAACATTTGAGCCTTATTCAGCTGAAAGTGGGAGTTGGATAAGAGTAAGAGTAAGTTTCCTCACCGTGCATCCATCCTCCAGGACGCTGTAGGTGAAGCGGCTGTTGCCCTCGGCTCTGATCTCAATCTCGTTGGAGCCCTGGAGGAGCAGGGCCTTCTTGAGGTTGCCGGCAGCGGCGTCCATGTAGGCGACGCTGTTCTTGCAGTGGTAGGTGATGTTCTGGGATGCCTCAGTGGACATGAGACGCAGGAAGGTCAGCTGGATGTTGACATCCTCAGGCAGAGAGCCCTCGCTGCCATACTCGAACTGTATAGGAAGGAGAAGGGAAAGAAGGTCACTGAATTGTGAGCAAAGAGGAGGGTAAGATGCTAAACGGTGAGATGGAGTTGAGGACAAGAGGAGGAAAGAGGAACTGAGATGGAATTTGCACTAGGTAGAGATGGATTTGAATGTTGAAACTGTAGAGGAAGGTAAGGAATGGAACTGTAAAGGAAAGTAAAGGAAACCAAGAGGAGGTTGTAATGAGCAATACTTTGTTTTGGCATGTTTTGGCGCTTTTACCTGGAAGCCATCGGTCATAGCCTCTCCGAACCAGACGTGCTTCTTCTCCTTGATGTTCTTGCTGACGTACCAGTTCTTCTTGGCAACATCGGTCTGAGTTGGGGTGATGCAGGTCTCTCCAGTCTCCATGTTGCAGTAGACCTTGATGGCATCCTGAGTGCAGCCCTGGTCAGGGTCAATCCAGTACTCGCCTGGAGAACAAGAAGTTGGGAGAGGAAAAGTCAGAACTCCAGCATGCTATTTGACCTTTGACTACCTTAATGCTAACTTGAAAGCTATCATCTACTATTATCCACTTCCTCTAAAGGCCTTTACTCACCGCTCTTCCAGTCAGGGTGGCACATCTTCAGGTCACGGCAGGTTCTGGCAGGGTTCTTGCGGGTTCCATCAGGGCTGCGGATCTGCTCAATCTGCTGGCTCAGGCTCTTCAGGGTGCTGTCCACCTCCAGGTCACGGTCGCGGAGAACGTTAGCGTCATCAGCACGGTACATGCGGAAGGGATCGGGGGCCTTCTCCTGAGGCTGGGCGATGAAGCCAAGGTCGAATCCGCCACCAGGGGCACCAGGTGCTCCAGGAGGTCCAGGAGGTCCAGGAGGACCCTGAATGTCAAGTGGGGAGTGAGAAGAGGAAGAGAAGTTATTTCATTGCTGGTGGTGGCCTTGTTGTGTTCCTTGATAATCACAAGATCTGTATGTTGAATGAATGAGGAGGCAAGCGATGAATTGATGGGTAGACAGTTAGTTAGACTTACAGCAGGTCCCATCTCGCCAGAACGTCCACGAGGTCCAGGAGGTCCAGTGGGTCCAGGTAGGCCAGTCATACCATCCTTACCAGAAGATCCAGCAGATCCAGCAGGGCCCTGCAAACAGCATAAAGGGAAATCTTAAAGTCCCTGAATGTCAAAGTTGCTCTAATCACTCTGATTAGCAAAACACAAGCTGCTCCAAGCACTTCAAGATTATGTGATGTGTTAACTCACTCTAGGTCCAGCGGGTCCAGAAGCACCAGCGGGTCCCTGGTCTCCAGAAGGTCCCTATACATTAACAAATAAACAGGAGTTAGCAATAGAGTGTGTATATTGCATATATTGTTTGTATGTGTGGGTATGAGTGCAAAGTAACGTACAGGAGGGCCAGGAGGTCCCTGCATGCCAGTGAATCCTCTGTGTCCCTTCATGCCTCTCTCTCCAGCCTCTCCGGTCTCTCCCTTGTCTCCACGAACTCCAGCAGCTCCCTGTCAGAGAAAAGAAGGGTGAAGAGTCTTGTTTTGTCATCCTCTGGGCACTGTTATATTTATTGTAGTGGTCTGTTAATGACGCTGATATTGTTACTTACAGCAGGGCCACGAGGTCCAGCAGGGCCAGCAGGGCCAGCGGGGCCAGCAGGTCCCTGAAAAATACAAAACTCATTTTGATGTGGAGGCAGCTCTCTTATCTACAGTAAATCTTGGATCAACCCTAACTTTCATCATTGAAGTTATGAATATTTTCATAAAACGACAACAACAAAAACCGAAAAATGATTTTGTTACTCACGGTCTCTCCACGGTCACCGTTCTTTCCAGCGGGTCCAACGGGTCCGGGGGCACCAGGGGGTCCAGGGGCACCAGTGGCTCCTGCAGGGCCAGTCTCTCCACGGTCTCCCTAAAACACAGGTACAAAATGAATTTACCATGATCTGTCCAGTCCTACTTTCAAGAAATGTAAAGGGCTGCAGTGAGGATAAAGAGGAGCCACTGAATATGGTCCAAATGAACTTCACTAGATTTGGTGAAACTGGCCACTGTCAAGGCTATACAAAACAAAACAATACTTGCAGGTGGTATAGCTCTGCTCCCTGGCAGCTATATTAGAGCTTATTAGTTCTGAAAACAGCTGATGGCGACCACGTTAACAGAAGTTTTACAGATATGGTTCTGATTTAGTGTGATTTTGGCAGCTTTTCAGTTAGCTACCTATAGACAATGCTCAGCTGTGCATCATTTTATCTGGAAGCTTCTGTAGTTAGCATGTTGTTTACAGGCTGGTATTGCTATGTTCTGACTCAAACAATGCTGTAGAAGAGCTTGGAGCTAAACACAAGATTCACTCTATCAGTCCTAGAGGATGTCCCAGAACTTTGGACATTGATTTTGAACCAAATTAATGTTAATAACTCTGACAACAACTTTTAATAATGTTTCTATCATGCAACAGGATTTTTGCAGACATTTTGTGTGATTATTGGCAGCTTTTAAGCTAGCCAACTACCGTACATGCTCAGGTAAGCATCAGTATATCTAGCAAAACCCGCTGTAGTTAGCATGTTGTTGTGTAAATGACCTTGGAGACTGGCTAGCTATTGCTTGATTAAGGTCAACTTTGCTGACTCTTCTCAAGCTCAGTGCTATAGTAGAGGGTGGGGCTACAGACAAAATTTAGTGTGCTGGTGTAATGTCAATTTCAATCGATCTTTCAATCAATCAATCAATAAATTGGAAAAACAAGTCAAGTTTAGCAGTTAATTGTTCATCTTGACTGAGCATTAGTTCACTCTCTGGTGCTGGTGAGTCAGCAGTAATATCATTTGAACTTACCTTGGGTCCAGCTGCTCCATCGCGACCAGCTGCTCCCTCGTTACCAGGGGTTCCCTAAAACACAAGGCAGGTTTGACTTATACTCACACCAGTGTACAAAAGACAGACAGATAGCTTTGGTGTACAGGTATGATTATTTCTTCATACCTCACGTCCAGGCTCGCCAGGGGCTCCAGCCAGTCCAGGGGGTCCCATGGGTCCGGGAGGTCCACGCTCACCACCGGGTCCAGATGGTCCCTGCTTTCCAGACTCTCCCTGTGGGTGACACAACCACAGTCAATCCATTCATAATCACCTCATTTCCTTTTCTAATTGATTGAAGCTTATTACTGAATATAAGTTTGTTATTTGAGGATAATCATTAGAAACATTGCTTTCTGCTTGCTGGAGGCTAAACAGCAGTACAGCCAGGTCAGTTGAATTGTATTTCCCAATCATTCTCAGTGGTTTTGTTTTTATTGTCACATCCTTTAGAGATCACTAAATATTTCTGGATTTGGAGTCGTGTTTGGTTCTATAAGTCACATTGGCTCTTTAAGGCAGACAAGCCATTGCCAATGTGCATTTTGTTTTTTTGTAGGGTACAGTTTGTAGAATAACTAGAGAAACTTACAGCAGGTCCGGGCAGGCCAGGGAAACCTCTCTCTCCTCTCTGTCCAGGCAGACCAACAATACCACGCTGTCCAGCAATACCCTGAGGTCCAGGCAGACCAGGAGTACCCTGCAAGGGACAACAGAGACAGACAAAGACAAAGTGGTTAGATATCAAGGTACAGGGCTGCAGAAATGGACTGCCACTAGTATTCTGGTGTGTTCTGAAGGTTTTGAGTTAAAGCCGACTTACAGCAGCACCATCGGCACCAGGGCTACCCTTCTCTCCAGAGGCTCCTGGGGGTCCAGCAGCACCCATCTCACCAGTGCGACCAGCAGGTCCAGTCTCACCACGGTTTCCTTTGGGTCCCTCCTTGCCAACAGGTCCACCTGGTCCGGGAGGTCCAGGGTTGCCCTATGAAGGAGTAATACAACACTGCTGAAAACCATTCTGGATTTGAGCCCTGTCACACGAACAAGAAGTGCAAATAATGTTAGAGAGAGACTTACAGAGGGGCCGGGAGGTCCAACTCTGCCGGCAGCACCAGGGAAGCCAGTAGCACCCTAGGGAGACAGACAAATTTCCATTAGTTGATTATGGCTGAAAAATGTCTGCATCAAGTCAATGCAAACAGATGGATCATAATAGAGCAACAGAGTTGAAGAAGAGTTGTGACTAACAGGAGGTCCAGCAGGTCCGCGGGCTCCCTTAGCACCAGTATTTCCAACGGGACCCTGAAAGGACACATCATAGTGTCAGTCAATGTGGGAGAACTAGTAACAGGCAATATTGCTGTAGAGACTTCTGATGTTCACTCTAAATTGCAGGATTTTCTGCAAATATTACTATAATGAGGTGTCAATGTGTGAGTTAACAAACCTGAGGTCCAGGGGCACCAGTGGGTCCAGCAGCGCCAGGGGGACCAGCATCTCCCTTAGCACCATTTTCTCCAGCCTCTCCCTTAGCACCAGGCTGTCCATCAGCACCCTGTGGTGGAGTGACAATGGATGAGGAAAGGGACAAAGGATTTCTCAGTAAATTGAGTGCCGAAGCTTCCAAAAAAATAGTTGTGAGATACACGAGGATATGCATGAACATGAGGTGACTTACGGGAGGTCCAGCAAATCCAGCAGGTCCAGGTGGTCCAGCCTCTCCACGCTCACCCTAAGGAAGAGCAAGGTTAAGATGCATTAGCCAAGGATTTGAAGATTAAATTCTCAATCAACTAAAGCTTCTTCTTCTGCTCCTGATAGACATATAGTAAGGTACATACAGGGGCTCCACGAGCTCCAGCAGGTCCAACAGCTCCAGCAGGGCCAGGCTCTCCCTTGTCTCCGGTGGATCCAGCAGGTCCAGGAAGTCCAATTGGTCCAGTCAAACCACGGGGACCATCCTTACCAGGAGCACCATCAGCACCCTTGGCTCCTTGGTCACCCTGGGTTATACAAGAGGTGATCATACATCAGATCATTTAATTTGGGGAACATTCTGTAGGTGGTGCCACAGTTGGTTAGAAATTACTCTTGATAAAATGATGTATGTGGTGGTGATGATATTCTTCATGCTGCAAAATCTGTGAATCTACTCTGGATAGTGATGACATTTTTAAACTGACCAGACTCATCATAGTAGAATGTTGTTATGGCATTAGCATACTCAATCTCTGACAACCCTGGAAGTGTTCTCATAAGTGTACATAAGTGGTGAATAGTTACACACCACCCTATTATTGAGAATATTGGGAGTACAAGGAATACTACTGCGTCAACTCACTCTGTCTCCTCTCAGTCCTGGAAGACCAGCGGCACCACGCTCACCAGGCATTCCCTGCAGTCCAGGAGCACCCTGAGCTCCGGGAGCACCGGGGGCTCCAGCATCACCCTGGGGAAGAGGTGGGAGAGGAAGAGAACAGAAACCAGAGGGGAAGAAAAAGAATTAGGAAAAATAAGAAGCTCCAAGTACAGCAAATCAGTGATAACCTCGCTGGCCGTCAAGTCATTTCTTTCACATCTCCTTGGGTTTACCTTAGCACCATCGTTTCCAGCAGCTCCGGGGGAACCACGGCCACCAGCGGGTCCAGCAGGGCCAGGTGCACCACGCTCACCGGGGAATCCTCTGTCGCCCTGAATGGAAAGTGTGGAAGAGAGTTAGGTAAGTTGAAGTGGAAGTGCAAGACTGTGGATCACTTATGTATATAAGTGATGATATTCAACAATAAATGGAGGTACTAATAAGTACTAATAAGGTACTAGAGGTACTAGGTACTAATAAGGTGGAAAGCCTTTTCATCTCCACACTATACTATGTATGTAAGAAATACTCTTAATAACAGAAATTTCTGGTAGGTAAGATTGGATGCCCTCAGCTATTTGTTTTGTTTTGTTTTAAAGACAGTTAGCTTACAGCTTAGCTTAGTTACCCATGCTATCTACATAGCTAACCAACACCACCTTAGCACAAGCCTGTTATTGGCTATTTTTAGCATGTTAGCATTAGCATTAGTTTGTTGACTAGAAGAACATACTGGTCAATTAGCAAGTTAACAATTAGCTTGAGCTGACACAGGCACTGGGTGTGTTTTGGACGAGGAACAAGGTCAAGCCAGTTCACTGTGTCATAGTAACATTTTGAACCAAAAAGAACTTTTTTTTTAGACATTTCACTGTAGATGCATGTAGAAACGACATGTTGCTTGTTTAACTATTTTGAGCATGGTTTGTAAAGATTTACTTGTCATAAATAGACAACTATACAATAATTCTCCATTAATAGATTAGACTGCTGAGTAATTGTGAATATGATGATGATGATGTTACTTACTCTAGATCCAGCAGCTCCTGGGGCACCAGCCTCACCGGGCAGACCCTAGATAGACAGAGAGGCAATTAAGATATGAAGTTCGAAGGTTTGAATTTGATCAGGTATCTAGTCAATCGTGTCTCAGTCAGTACCTGCTCTCCGGACTTGCCAGTCTCACCAAGGGCACCCTGGGGTCCTGGGAGACCCTGGAATCCAGGAGGTCCAGCGGGTCCTTGCTCTCCTCTCTCACCAGCAGGTCCCTGAGGATGAGCAAGAGAAGTTGTATTTTGAGAGCAAATTAGGCTTATGAGGGGTGCTGCCCTTGAGTCATATGTTCATATGGGCATGAGTGTGGATGTCCGTGGTCTACTTACAGCAGGTCCAGCGGCACCTGGAGCACCAACATCACCGTCCTTTCCAGGGGCACCCTAGGTAGAGAGATGGCAGGCTTTTAGACACACAGGGGCTATCTTTTATGCATTTGTTGGATAATTAATAAGTAAAGACAACTTTTAATAACTGTAATACGTGTCTGATGCAAAATTAAGCCAGACAGATGTCTTGATCATATGTGACTTTGTATGAAGTGATAAATATTGTATAAAATTGAGTGTTTCTATTGTAGCTTTAAGCTTTTGGTATGAACTGTGCCCACATGTACATGCTGCAGCAAGATCTTCTCTGTCAATCTGTTGCATTACACCCATATATTCAAGTAAGAACAAAGGCTCCGCAAGTTTATTCTTTCATTCATCAAAGTGAAGACTGACAGGAAGTACACCATATCTTAATCACCTTTACAGGTAAACAGTAGAGTACTGTAGATTCAAAGAGAATCAAAGTGAAGACAACTTACAGCAGGGCCAGTGGGTCCCATCACTCCTCTCTCACCAGGCTTTCCACCCTCACCCTACAGACAGAGGTAGAAAATTATTATCAGAGATGTGGAGACCACTTTTTAGTAAACTGCTTCTCAATAGCTCACTAAAATATTCATAAGCATATGAACAAAGATACTGTGTAGCTGTTGAGACCCATTACTTACAGCAGCACCCTTGGGTCCAGGGAATCCCATGACTCCAGGCTGGCCTCTAGCTCCAACTGAGCCAGGGGGTCCGGGGCGGCCATCTTGTCCAGGGGCTCCCTGGTAAGGAGGATAAAGTGATTAAGTTTGAACTTCAATAATCACAAAATGTAGGTGTTTTTCGATGAGGTTAAGATTTATTATACTGAACAACTTACAGCGGGTCCTGTCTTGCCATCAGGTCCAGGGCTGCCAGGGCTGCCAGTCATACCCTAAAGGTAGAAGGTTAAGAGGTCAGAGGGTGGTCTGCACTGTCAATATGCGATGTTGCTGACAATTCTGTGTTGGACCCCGTTAGTTGGGAACCTCACCTTAGCTCCGGGCAAACCAGGCTCGCCAGTGCGGCCAGGCTCACCAGTGGCACCTTTAGGTCCAACAAGACCGGGGGCACCGCGCTCACCATTGGCACCCTATGATGGTGGAAAAAAGGTAGAGAGGCAAAGATTAGGTTTATTGAAAGTGATCTAAAATATATCTCAATGGACGTATCAAATGTGGTTGTGTGTGTTTGACTCACTTTGGGTCCAGAAGGGCCATCAGCACCAGGGAAACCACGACCACCAGGACCACCCTGTAGAGAGAATTAAGCACACCTTAGTTAGCTCTATGACTTGTATTTGGCTGGGTACACAATACCTTTAAGGAGTTGATTGAAATAACACACTACTAAGTAGTATCAAAACTTTTCCAGGCAGAAAATACCTGCATTCAATCCTTTTGTTACCCAAATTGAGAAAAAAAATGACAATTTAAATGGTTTTGATCACAGCCAGTCACTGCAAGCAATCTTCATACAGAAGAGCCTTTGCAAAAAGGTATCAAATGAAGTTATCTATTGGTATTGGTATCACTTTAAGGGTACTGGTATTGGTACTGGTACCATTATTTTTTAAACAATACCCAGCCCTACTTATTACAATGATCTGATCCCAACATGTCTAGTAATGTATGTTCAGGTGTATTCTGGAGAGAAATTCAAACGCTATCTTAGTTAAATGTTACTGTATTGTCTGAACTGTTTGAAAACTTCAGGTTTTCTTAGAATGGTTTCAAAATAACCAAAATACCATAAAATCGCCCTGATTCAGGCTCATGAGGCACACTATGCCACAATATGTCAGGCACTACTATTCCTAAATATCTTGAATTTAGGTTTTCTTCATTTTGGCCTGCAGGGGGCATTAGAGAGTTTGTTTGCATGATCCTGATAAGTCAGAAGGACTTCTGCATCTTTTGTGGCCCATATTATGTATGCTCATATTTAATGGGTAAGTTGACCTTTTCCGCCATGTATGGGACATTACTGTCTCTGCTCCTTTGACTTGGACTCTCCCCAAGTCTGAACTGAGGACGTTTTAAGCGTGCTATTCGCCTTGGCTTGAAATCAGTTTCAAAATCACCAAAATCTTCAGGAGCTGGTGTTTTTTAAGGTAGGAATGAGCTGATCTGATATTCAGTATCAGTATTGGTTGTGTGCCCAAAATCAAAATCACTGAATCAGGAAAAAAACAAAAAGTATTATCTGATATGATCCATTAGCCTAAACTATTACACAAATTGCTTAGCTAAATTTTAAATGTTTGAATGGTTCTGAGCAGTCAAAAATGCAGCTAAAAGTTTTAAATCTGAGGATTTTTAATGTCTTGGAAGAGGCTTTTAATTCTGTAATTCTTATTTTGTTTTAATTTTATATTGTTTATGTTTTTTGCATGTTTGTAGCTGTATGTTTATCTGTGCTGCTGCATGTGTTGACTAGGAAGCTCTTGAAGAAGAGATTTTTAAACTAAGTGAGTTTTTTTTTTAGTCCTGGTTAAACAAAACATAGTGTTTCTATTCGTAGCAGAGAAGAATATTTCATTATTTTTGCTCTGACCATGTGTTATCTAACATTATATGTGTTAAGTCAGCAGCTGCACCAAAGTCACAATAGTTTAAAAATAACTAAATTAAAATTGGCATATGTGCTTTAAAATGTTAATTTAAGCAGATACTGAACAATATTTATACATTTTTGTCTTGAGGTAAGAACCATCAGGCGACTATCCCTCCTCATTACATTTCATTTTAAAAGAATTCAGTATTGTGAAAATTAGGTGAGATGCATACTCTCTCTCCTGGAGCTCCACGGGCTCCTGCAGCGCCAGGCTCTCCTCTTGCTCCTCTCTTGCCCTCCTCACCAGAAGGTCCTGGGGGTCCCTGAACTCCTGGAGCACCCTGTAGAGCACACGCACAGATGGCATCAGAGACCAAGTGTGTATTCACACGTGCGTGTGTATACAGAGCTGTGTTCCATGCTAACTGTGACGAACTTCAACTTACAGCCTCTCCCTTGGCACCAGCCTCTCCCTTGGCTCCTGTGGCACCAGCCTCACCCTGGGGGACACAAGCAGATAAGCAAACATAAACAACAAACAAACAAACAAAAAAAAAATCAACATGTCAGTCAGTTAAAACAAATAGAGAAGAATATGAAAAAAATCATAAAAATCAAAGAAACACAGAACACTAATTTTGGCTTTATTTAGTTTTGAGAGAGCTTTACTCACAGTGTTACCCTTGGGTCCGGGGGCACCAGCAGCACCCTGAGGTCCTGAGGGTCCACGAGGTCCGGGGAATCCGGGAGCTCCAGCAACTCCAGCAGCACCCTGCAGGGGGCAGCACACAGCAACAACACAGTCACATCATGCTGCACTGCACTGCACTGCCAGTCATGAGACTCTGAGGCTGCAATGACTGCTGCGTCAAACAGCAGCCCCAACTCTTGATCAGTGCTTTTGGATTCAAACTGTCAAACCCTAACATGGTTATAATAATAATACTCACAGGGGCTCCCTTAGCTCCAGTAGCTCCATCAAGTCCGGGGTTTCCCTGAGAGGAGGAAGAAGAGAAGAGATTATTATCAAGAATCTTTAAACAATGTAGAAAACTCATTCTTGAGAATTGGGACAAAACCATATTTTAGGGGCTTTGATTTTTATGCTTCCAATGTACTGAAAAAATATATTTTAAAATATCAAACTCTTGCCTCTTAAACCATGTAGTGACTTTTTTTTAATTAAATGTAGATGTAAACAGCTGACATCTTATGGAGTTGACAAAATGTTACATTTTTTTCATTTCACAGCATAGTCGTAGTGAGCATTTTTTTTTTTTTTTAAAGTTGCTCAGAGTTCTTTTAATGCTAATGAAAACACACATTTTAAAAACATGTTTTTTTTATTTAGCTTTGATTTAGAAGGGCTACAGATCTGATCACATCTGATAGCAATATTATTTAATGAATTTGTCAAAAAATAGAAAGTTTACCAGTGCTTGAGCAATATTCCCATCTTTTTTAAACCAGGAAGTGAAACAGGTGTTCCTAGTGTATTGCTAACCTTTTTTATGCCTGTGTTTCCTGACACAGAGCAAATGAAAACATTTCTTAAATTACATATATGTTATATATTTGATACCAGAGGTCCTGTTTACAGTCCAGGTACAGTTTGTTTTGGTAGGAAATGATTTGTCCCAATTTTCCATAATAGGTTCATCATAAAGAAGCAGCCTATCAGGAAATTGTTTCCTCTGATAATTAGTCATCTAGGCCCTGAACAGGTTACTGTTTGCACTCACAGAAGGTCCAGCGGCGCCAGCAGGTCCGGGGTTACCAGGCTCACCACGGGCTCCAGAGGGGCCCTCTGGTCCACGAGCACCCTGAGGTCCGGCGTCACCCTGGGTAGGGAGGAAAGAAAGAGAGACGGGAGTCAGTCAGATAATTGTCCAACCCAAGACTTCTAAAAGAAATCACAGGGATGACAGAAGAAGTTATGGAAAAGAAGTGGGAAAATGTGAGAACAGAGGGGTATTTTGGTGCACGCTGTGTTAAAGTTGAAAAATGATTAAAAATCCAGCTCAGTACTCTCCCAAGTCTGCCAACAAAACTGCTTTTTTTATGAATCCTCATATAATACACGTCATTTTGCAGAAATTAAGTACACTCAAAAAATATGCTTATATACTATCCACAATGTGGGTAATTCTGACACTTTTCATACACTAATATATATTCCCTAAACTCCTAAACTTACTTTATGTAGAAGAGGAAATGGGATATAAAGCAACATGATGTGTGTTTTGGATGGCGACATGCTGTGGAAGATGAAGAAAGATGCTGAAGGTGAAGGACATTAAAAATGGAGGCTGTCTGCATTGAGGAGTACCTTGGCTCCAGGGCCACCAGGGAATCCAGGAGGTCCAGCGGGGCCAGTGGGACCCTGAGAGGAAACAATAACAACATGATTCAGATGACATTAAGGAACAACTCATATAGGAAATTAATTTGACTGTTATTTAGAGAATGGAAGACTTACGGGAGGTCCAGCAGCACCAGCAGCACCATCGTTACCACGAGCTCCCTGCAGCAAATAGACAAACATGATTGGTGGATCTGTTCACTGATTGATTGGTTGATTGATTACAGTAGTGGTGTGTGCTTGTGTGGACTCACAGCAGCTCCATTAGCACCAGCACGGCCTCTCTCGCCAGGCAGACCACGAGGTCCCTAAAACAGAAAAAGAAAGATACTGTCAGGCATACTCTTGAAATCAATTGGAAAGGAGGGAAAATCCATCATGGGGAATGCTGTAAATGGTGAATGTGTGTGTGGGGGGGATTATTTTACTCACCATAGCACCAGGGGTTCCATTCTCACCAGGGGCTCCAGACTCTCCCTACATACACATGAAAACAAAGGCAGGTGAGGTGATGAGACAGAAAGTGTGGCATCATTTGTCAATATTTACCTAACTTACCGACATGCTAATGCTAATGCAACCTGCTAATCGACAATATGTAGCCAATATGGCCGCCAACAGCCAATAAGTAGCAAACATGGCTGCCACTGCCAGTACGCTGCTACTACTGGTAATCATAAAAACAAAAAGTAAATTTGCAAACCATATGGAGAACTAGTCATCTTGATTTGGGCTTGAGGACTACACATCTTTAACAGAAAGCTTGCATGGTTGCATTATGGGAAATATAGGGAACAATTTAAGTCAATGTTAGGGACAGAAAGTCAAGATATAATAATTTTTATCATTCTTTTAAAAATCTGTTCCCCAACTTCCTGGAAGTACAATTCTTCTCACTGGAGTGCTACATTAATACTTTGACCAGTACTTCTACTACAAACTGTAGCACTGATACTGCTATATTGATGAGAAATGTAGGAGACAGTTTAAGACAATTTTAGGGACTGAAAGTCAAGATGTCTCAGCTTATGCAGCTTCCATTTTTGTCATTGTTTTAAAAATTTGTCCCCCAACTTTGTAGAACTACAATTCTACTCACTGGAGTACTATGTGAATACTATGATAATATCATGATCAGTACTTCTACAACCAACTTTTGCACTGACACTGCTATTAGCATGATTGGTGTACTACTGGTGCTAAGTGTACTATTAGTGCTTCTATTACTGCTACTTTTACAACTATTCCCTCTGCTTCTCTTCAAAATGGACATTTTTCCAACTAAGAGGGACAGTCACCTTGGGACCAGCAGGGCCAGAATCTCCCTTAGCACCATCCAGACCGCTGAATCCCTGCAGAGGAAAAGAGACATACGGTCAGCCCACAGTTAGGAGATGCCATATTGTTGATGCGTTGAACAGGAAGGTATACAGCGAGCTCTGACTCACTCTGTGTCCCTTGATGCCGGGGAGACCAGGGGTTCCTGGGAATCCACGAGCTCCCTGAAGATAAGATAAGAGATACATGATGCAATTTATTATCATGGCTCAGTTTTTGTTTCTTACATTACATCACGGAGCATTACACTGCCACGGCAACTCACCTGTGGGCCAGAAGGTCCACGCTCACCAGGGCGACCAGGTTTGCCAGACTCACCCTGAGGGAAAGAGAAACAGAGAGACGGGGATGAGCGGATGGATACGGTCATTCTTTAATCTAAAGTGAGATATCGATGGTGAATATGAGCTGAGCCAGTCCACTCACATCCTCTCCGTTCTTTCCAGGGGGGCCGGCGGCGCCACGAGGACCCATGGGACCCTGAAGAGCACAGACACGCACATTAGGTGAGAATGGCAACAAAGGTGCTATGTAGGTGTGTATTTGCTTAGGTGTTGCTGATACTCACAGCAGCTCCAGCCTCTCCAGGCTCACCAGGGGGGCCAGTGAATCCCTGAGGTCCCTGTAGAGGGAGACACACGTAAACACCATCAGTAATACACTCACACAAACAATAGTGTACAAATTTGTTGACAACACACTCTATTAGATGTAAATTCACCCCGATGACCAGTTATTGTAATAATATGCATATGCTTTCTGTCTATGAGTCGGTGGGGTATGTTTGTGTCATGGCTGCTGTCAGCTGACTCGGATGGGAACAGTAATTTGAAATGCAGTTGTGATGACACTGACCAAACACTATCTCTCTCTTTATATGGCAAGATTCCCTTTCAGTGACTAAATCATATGAGTATATTTGGCATAGCTAGCTTCCTTGCTAGCTAAACTACATTCACAGCTCACTGTGTTCATCATTTGGTCCAGATCTGATCCAGTGTGAAGAGATTTCTTCAGTTTTATCAGTTACCATGGTGAATCTCAAATCTAACCCACTAGCTTAAAATTTGAATGATCCTTCATGAAAATAATTGAGTTAGCTTAATCTAACTGTTATCAAACAGTCCATGTAATAACTCCAAATATTTAAGGTCTAAAACCTCAAACTTTTGAGTTTATTAACTCAAGAAATAAGTAGTACTGATTATTTATTCAGTTTAACGGTGCTGGCATTTTGGTGGAAGCTGAACTACACACACCTGTCTAACCTCAGGTGGGACTCAGTGTATTCAGACAGAATGTGAAGCCGTGCTTTCTTCATGCAAATCTGGCCGCTGTGTTTATTTTGCCCCAAACAGCCATTGTACCAACTGTACAGATATTAGCTGCAAGCTAGCTAAGCTAGCTGCAACAACAACTGCAGTTTTTTCTTTCATTTCCTTCTCCTTTTTTCTTTCTCCCTTTTCCTCCAGTCTCTTTTTGAAGTAGACTCATAAAGCTGCAGGACACATGCCAATTTCTTGCCTGAGTTGAAATATTTTCAACCCATTTATGTCTAATCGTGTCTGACACGCTGACTTTGTAGTTTTCATTAGGAAACTTTTTCCATTAGGAAATCAACTGTAGTGTTTGGGAATGGTTTCGTGCCAACTGGGCACCAAGGAGAGGCTAGTGATGTCATGACAATGTCATTTTGGGTTGAGGAAGGAGGAAGTGGTGCACTTACGCTAGGGCCAGGAGATCCAGGGGGTCCACGGGGTCCCATTGGGCCCTGTTAATCAAACAGAGCTAGGTCAGATACTGCATCACCTTGATTGATAATGGCATGATTGTATGTGCATGTGTGTGTGTGTGTGTCCTACCATAGGTCCAGGCACAGGCATGGCAGGGGATTTCTCATCGTAGCCACCAGACATCTGAGGAGAGAAGTTCTGGAAAAAAAGCAGAGATACAGAGATATGAATATTCCAATCCATCTATCATGTGATAGTCTGAAAATGTCCATTAGGTTTAAACTTTCTGACATGGATAAAATGGCTTTTCTATGTTGTTTTGTTCCTTATTATTGGTTATATGTGAAGCAAGACATTTTCACAACAAGCTCAAGACCTATTTTTCTTCCTCTATGCACTCAGGGCTAGATTTTAGAGCATGCTAGTCAAAATATCCTCAATTATGTCTCAATTCCAGAAAATTAAGAAACCAATGTAAAGCAACCTCAAGCAAAACATGTCAGTATGCCTGTGATTTTTTGCAGAAACAGTTTGGCTCTTTGCTGTTGACTAAAACCATCCCTCCACCTTTGACCTCAACACTCATAGTGTTGGTGATGTAGGATTTGGTGGGCTCTTTGGACGCTACTGCTGTTATCTCATCACAAAAGAATGATACACTGCAGCAGATGGAGAATATGCAGTCTGAAGTGAGCTAAATCTAGGCTAAAGCTGGCTTTAGAGTTGGATAAAAGTCAATAGCATTAGATTCTAAAACTGTAAATAAGTATGTAAGCCAGTAGTAATTTCTATACAAGCATGCTCAATTAGACTGAGATGGTGAATATAGCATGTAATTCAATGATGAATTCTACATAAGAATGCAAAATTAGATAGGAAATGTCATCTCAGTATCTTAAACTAGAGAGTGGAAATGTTGTTTCAGTATATAGTTTAGTTTATGGTGAACTGAATCATAGCATGCTAAATTAGAATGTGATACTATTATATGTGGTTAAGTAGCCTATTAATGAATGGCATGTTCTACATTAGCATGGTAAATAATACTGCAATGATATGCTATATTTGCTGAAATGTGAGCCAATGATGAATTATACATGACAATGCAAAATTAGACAGGAAATGTGAGCTTAACATCCTGAACTAGAATGAGGAAGTGGAGCTTTAGTAGGCTATACAAGGTGAGAGAAGAAGTCAATGGTAAATTGAATCCTAGCATGCAAAATTAGATTGTGTTACCATTAGCTATTGGTGGTCATTCTACATAAGCATGGTAAATTAGAGCCATATATATCACGTTAGCTTTGCCTTGTGAATTAGCATGTGAGTCAATGACATGAGGGAATGTTGCTTTAGTTGACTGTACAAATTGGTCAACTGAATCATAGCATGCTAAATTAGCCTGTGATAATAGGTGTGGTAAAGTAGCATGTTTGTCAATGGAGGGCTCTATATAAGCATGATAAATTAGACTGTGATATGTCATATCAGCATATAAGTTTATGATAAATTCTACATAAGAGTGCAAAATTAGACAGGAAGTGTTTGCTCAGTATCGTAAACTAGTATGTGGGAATGTTGCATTAGTATACAATTAGAAAAAGAAGTCAGTGGTAAACTGACTAGCATGCTAAATTAGGGTGTTAGAGCATTATAGCTATATGTAGTAAAGTAGCACGCTAGTAAATGAAAGGTTCTACATAAACATTATATATTAGCCTGGACAATATTTGATGTTAGCTTAGCCTAGTGCATTAGCATATAGGTCAATGATAAATTATAGACAAGAGTGCTAAATTAGCCTGTGAATGCTAACACAGTAAACTACAGTGATAATCAAGGAGAATTATAGTTTTGTATGCTGATTTAGGAAGAATTCCTTGCATTCTTAGCATGGTAAATCTATAAATTCTACAACAAACTAATCAACTAATGGATCAGACAAGCTGCTCCTCCCTAAACATCTACCCTAATGAACTTCTGACCTCTTGAACTCAGACTGAAAGCCGAACTCCAAGTAGGAGTCAGTCATTTTAAGCCCTGGATTCTGTGATAGACCATCAAGCCGAAAAAATGGACTTTTAGCAGCGAAAATGGAGTTCAGTTTCCCAGCTCTTCCTGTCCTCTCTGAAGCTGTGTTCAAATCCAGCACACTCTTACTGGTTTATGCTGGTCCCTTTTTATCTAATTCTCGAAAATGACAATGCAATCCAACAAATTACAGGAAATACAAGAAATTATTTGTAGTGGAATATGAGTGCTGGGAAACTGGGAAGAACAAAACTAAAGTGGGATGTATACTTGTTTTGCTTGTTTACCACTGTGTTCAGAATTTGTCTGACCACCACAGAAGAAGAGGTTGCAACTACTGTTTACTTATTAGTGGACTTATGTGATGGCACAGCTCTGTTCAATTAATAAGCAACATGACACAAATCATGTGACTTTTGTTTCCAGCTCTGGTCAGCTTAGAACTAGTCACTTTAGACCTAAACGAGTCAAATATGACAAAAAACAAAATTTCAGCAACTTACTCCACCAAGGCCAGGGGGTCCAGGAGGGCCAGGAGGTCCAGGCAGTCCAGGCTGGCCGGGGATACCATCGTTGCCAGGGGGGCCAGGAAGACCCTGCAATGGGGGGGCAACAGAGAGAAAGACAGAAAGAAGGGGTCAGGCCCAAGAGTCTGAATCACCTGAATGCAGGGACCCTGAGAGAGGAAACAACATCCCAGACTGCCTATACTCTTGTTACATCATCACTTGTGTAAAATATAACTTCCTATGTATGTCTTTACAGGCTCCCTGTAGTGATGAAAGCATCGTGATGAGATGCACTTTACCAACCAGGAGTGGACTGGTGGTGGTCATGTGACATCAGGATACAGGAAGTAGGTAAGAACAGGCATTGTAAGAAACTACCTGCTCTATAGTTGATTACATGATCATTACAAAGTCAAAATAAATAATAAATTCTACATTTTATAATAAACATAACTGAAAGCCCATCAGTTTGATACACATGATTAGAAATATCCTCCATAACTCAGCTGACCCTCAGCTTTTCAGTTCCAACTTGTCAGCTAACCAAATACATCTCTGCAGTGGCTGAATCTAATCCCATTATGACAAAAATAAACTAAATGATCAAATCAACATGAAAATCTGTAAAAATAGCAGAAAATAAGTGGCATCACCAGTGCACAAGCTGAAGGAGATTTTTCCTTAACTCACATAAAGCCATGTTTAACCTTTGATTTACATAAAACTGGACTTTTTTTCTTTCATGAAAAATCAAGTTCTGAAACATCTCTCCCTCGCAGTCCCCAGCTTCCCTTCAACCAAGCAAAGTTTCCACAACAACTTCACTTTCAGTGTGCATGTTTCAACATGACCCCAGCGTGTTTTCACTCACTGATCATTTCACCACTCTCAGGAAATGATGAACTCGGTTAAAGCCAATTTCTTCCCCTAATGTGATCTCTAGAAACAAGGGAAGATGCCTTAATTTATAAGTGGAAGTAAAAATGTGCAATTAGTGCCCCTCAGTGCACTTTTAAGGAACTGTATGTACAATTTACTTTTGTGTTTCTAATTTCTGGGGACTTTTACCACAGTATATCTGATAGCTCTAATCACTTTGCCTGCTTAAAGGCAAAATCTATCATTGAATATGATACTGAGGCTCACATTTCACACTTCAATATAAGCACAATTTTGAATGTTGAACTGGGCTTAAGTATTTGAGTCCTGTGTCTGAAATAAAACAGTCTAAACACATCAAACTCTTGCCTGTGTAGCTGCTTTAAACCCCATCATAAGTACACAAGAACACTACTTAGAGTACCAGACTTTGAACGCACCATGTGGCCTTCAGCTGAGTAAAAATAGTAAAGATTTGATAAGTGAATGACAGGAGGAAGAGAGTGTGAACCTACTCTGTCTCCCTTGGGTCCACGGTCTCCCTTGGGTCCCTGTGAGTAAAGAAAAAAAAAAAGACAGCGTGTCAGTGTATGATCAAATTGAAGTATGTGATTCATGGGGGATCATATGTTCCAATTATCCATCCATCAAGGATCAATAATCAACATCACAAATTAAATCAAACCAATTAAGTCTCCCTGCTCCATTGAATTATGTTGCATGTGTTGTGATTGTTATGATGCAGTGATTGATAAAAACAATTTAGAACAATCATTCTAATGATCAATGAAATAATCAATATTTACCTCAACCTGAGGCTCCTGGAAGCCTGCAGAGAGAAGGCACAGACAGAGACTTATTATAATGAAGAAAACATGCGCACATGATTATTTAAATGATTTTACAAAAACAATTACAAGCATTAAATCCCCACAGAGAATCCTGGAGTCATGAACTTAGTGGAAAAGGCAGGGAAATATGTGTTTGATGCGTATGTGGGGGTTAATAATGTGTTTATAATGTGTTTATAATGTGTTTAATCATGCGGGAGCATCCAAATGTGTAATAGTGGGGAAAGATATGAATGTTTTGTCCTTTTTGTAAGGAGACATGGACATTAAGACATAAGGAAAAAGAGGAATAACATAATAAATGAAATAATGTGACATTTGCATTCGAAAATATTGGAGAAAGAAAGTAAGACGGATTTTAGAGGTTAATACCGTCGTCGGGGCAGATGGGGCAGCACTCATCGTGGGGGATGACTGGGTTGGGGCAGTCTGTTGTGTCCTCGCAGATGACCTCATCGCACATCACCGTGCCGCTGTCGCACACACAGATCTGGCATGGCTCTGGTTTCCACACATCCCGGTCTGCAAACACCTGGCCGTCCAAGGTGCAGCTTCCGCTACCCGTGGCTGAGGGGGGCAACACACAGAGAGAGACAGGTGAGATACCTGAACACACACGTCCAACAAGCAACAAGCAGCATGAAAAATTAATAAAATACTTCAAAAATTAAACAAATTAACTAATTTCAAATTAGCCTATATATATGCAACTTGATATAAACTGTTTAATTGCATCAATCAGCATTAAAATACTCATATACAGATGTTCAGCTTCCAGTTTAGTGGTGGTTTAAAAACCTGAATTTCTCCTGAAATTCTCAAACCCATACCACATCAACTAAAAATGAAATAAGAAGATAATTTGAATTAAAATACTGATAATGTCTTCTCATAATGTCTTATATATATTTACATTATCAGCTGTGATCTATACAGGCATTTGCTGTTGTTTTGCATAGAACTCTTAGCAAGCAAGTTTTAAAGTGTGAAAATGTGAGAAAATATGTCAAAAGAATGAATATGTTGACACAAAAATTATGTCCAGAAGCAGAAGGGAGTAACATAGAAACATCAGGCCAGAGAAGTGAATGCTGGGAAAGATTTGGACAGGAACTGGCCTCAGAATCAGACCGGAAAGAGTAGAGAACAAGCCGAGGTGAGAAAAAGGGCACTGACGTGCTGCGTCTGGATGCAGGTCACATCATCGTCACACACAGAGAAAACAGCCTCTGAGTGATTTCATTTCCCCTTCACAACAGTAAAAACTGCACAAACTCAAAGTCACATTTTCCAGCCTGAGCTGCCTGACCACCCCAGCCGCTGCTGCTGCTCCTTCTCAGCAAAACTCAACCCAAAGTTGAGGCTCCTTTTAGGGCTTATAAATCTCGCAGCGTGCCAAAGTGCTGAGCTCAGAGGGAAAAGCAGCAGCAGCAGCAGTGCTGCAGACTGTCGGCTTGGCAGCAGCTGGTGGAAACACAGTCCGCATGTGTTTGTAATTAGAGGAAAAAAAAAGAGTGGAAAGAAGAAGAAGAAGTGGAGGAGGAGGAGGAGGGGGAAAAAAGGAGGTGGTGTAGGGGACGTGGCGGCCAGATGTGGCTGCAGATGCTGGAAGAAGCCTCTGGGTGGCGCTGTGAGACCGTTCAGAGGGTCAAACCACATCTGCTTCAGATAGACAGGCAGGCAGGCAGACAGCTGAGTTCTTTCCAGACAAGAGAGGAACATCTGGAAAAATAGAATTTCAGCTCCTTTGGTTCTTGCTTCCAGGGCTGAGCTGATTCTCTTTGTCTTCTGTGTCTAAACACCAACACAGGCCTCTGTCCCCTTAATCTCTCTTTAAAAACACCTGAGCTTTAGTAGAAGCTTGCTCAGGTTGGAGAGGTCAAATGTTTCCAGAAGACAAGATTACGCCTGCTCACAACCTCCTCTGCCTCTCTCTTTTCTCCCTATATGATTCTCTCTGGCTCACCTGGCCAACTCAACTCTTGGCCCCAGGCAGTGAATTACTCTGCCACATCAATCAGGCCTGTGAAAAGCTTTCTCTGACTGCCTCGCATCTGCTGGAAGCGGGGGAATCTTTGCTGATGATGATGGCGTACAGAGGCCTTTTTTTTTCTCCTCCACCAGTATCACATTTAAAACTGTAGTAGAGTTGACCACCTTTTTCAGGCAGGGATCAACCTTTGGGAATGGTGGGGTGGAGGTCAAATTGTAGGTCAGATTGACAAAATGCCATGGGAGGATCAGGCTTTTCATGTCAGGATGTTTTCATGAAAATACTCTGGCTTTGACGGTGATTAAAATGCATTTCTGCTATAGTCTTAGTCAGAAAACCCCTCGCCTGGAGGAGAGCATGGAAAACCTGCAGCGACTCGCTCTGCATGCATGGAGGAGGTGGGGGGTAGGTAGAGAGACAGACAGAGAAGGAGGCCTTCTTGAGATGCCCAATACATTACGTACACCCTGTACTGTGTAAACTATAAGCTGCACAAGCCTGTCTATCCATCTATCCATCTATCTAACTGGAGAAATAGGAGCAGCACGCATCAAAGTTCCTATTCTACTTCAAACTTTTTCCTTTCTTCTCTCTTCTGTCTAAGATCTCAGCAGCCGTCCACCCATGGAGAGAAAATCCACTTTCAAAAACCAGTAAAAAAAAAGAAAAAAAAGGGTTGAGAAGCTCCAGTAAACAGTGATGAAACTTACGGTCGTCCTCGCCCTGCGCTCTGACCAGGAGCACTGCTGCGCTGAGCAGCAGCGCAAGCCGCAAATCCACAAAGCTGAACATGTCTAGATGCCACTAGACATGTAGACTCTTTGAGGCAAGAGAGGAAAAAAGTTGGGGGTGTTTCTTTTTTCTGCTACACTCCACTCATACACGGGTGTTTGGGGCAGGGTCCGCTCTTCTGTTCACAGTCCTCCTGACCCCAGCAGAAAGCTCCCTACTGCCTACACTCACTTTTCACCAGGGTTTTTATATGGGAGCCTGAAGAACTGGGAGGTGCTGGGGACCGGACCGACTGGGGACGCACCCTCATTACCCAGCTGCTGCCGCTCACGTTTAGGGAAGACAAGAATGGACCCCTCCTTCAAAGAAAGAAAAAAAAAAGCACAGAAGAACAGAAGAAGAAAAATCAGCAGGTCCCTCCTTCCATAATTCCATAGCAGAAGGGTTGGAGTTTGGAAAGGGGGGGCTGAGCAGGAGGAAACCTGATCCTGAAGAGCATCGGAGGGTCGGAGGAGGATCTCCTCCTCCAGCAGCCACGGTTTTAATCCAGATTTTATTTCTGGTTCTGTTCTACTTCCTGGCTCACTTTGATTTCAGTTGAATTGTAGGCTGCTTCTGGTCAGTCTTAGGTTTTCAGGACAGTTCTAGTTAAATTATGTCTGTTTTTGTTCAGTTTTGTGAAGGTCTGTTCTTGAACCTTTTTGGTTGCAGATTTCTAAGAGCTGTTTTAGTTTCCAAGGTGTTTTGATGGTTTTAGCTGTCAGGCTGTTATCATGTGCTGAACACAGCTGTAAGGATTAGAAGGGTCTGGTTTCATTTTTGAGTTTAGCTTAGCTTGTATTTTTGTTTCACTTCTGATCAGTGAGGAAGTTTGACCTCAGGTTGGGGAAGCCTCATTGTTTGCATTGTTCATGTGACTTTAAAGGGGAAGTTCATCCCAGAATCAAAAACATATAGTCTTCCCCTGAGCCATAGTGCTATTCATCCATTTGGAATTTTTTGGTGGGAGTTGCTGAGTTTTTGAGATCATCAAAACCATGACACTAGTAGAAAAGAAAGTAGTCCCAGTAGACTTTACTGCAGGCAGAAAGTAGTTCCTACACTAATTTGCTCACAACAAGGTGTGTGGATTATCTTGATCAACCAATCATGATTGGTTTTGAACTTTTCAAGTGAAGTATCATTTAGTCCCATTAGAAAAAGAAAAGGCAGACATCTCTACTGCCGATATCTCCAAAACTCTGCAACTCACACCCAAAAAATCTAGATGGATAAAAAGTATAGAAAAATATTTATTTTTGATTTGGGGGTGCATTTGTAGTTAATTTTAAAACCATATGCATGTACAGATACAGACAGCTAGCTGCTGGGTAGCTGCTTCATTCTGTAACTTCAGCTCCACCCACCTCTTTGCCCATTTTTGGATTAACTAGGAGCAGGCACTGCCAAGATGGCGACGGCCAGAGCCACCACCATGCTCCGTCCGCTAATTGTTATACTGTTTCTGATCACCCAGTGTTATACTGGTTTCTGATCACCCAGTGAATAGAGATCCAGTATTCTCTCTTTTTTAGCTCTGGTTTTGGTCTCCACCAGCTCCAGAGGGAAATATCTGGCTCAGCTTAACCATGTCGCTCTGCTTTTTGGTTCTGAGCAGGTAGGGTTTTCAAAGCTTTTTCACTGAAAGCAGCTGCCTGCTGCATCTAAAAACAGTGCTGCGTGAGCAGCGAGAGTGGCTGAAACTCAGTATAAAGCTCCTTAATGCCAAAGGGAGATGCAGATTCAGGTGATTCTCTGTAAGTTGAAGTCAAGTCAGTTTTACTTAGATAGCACCAAATCATAACAGAAGTTCAGTGCACTTTTCATGCAGATCAGGTGTACAATGTACACTTCATCATTTTATTCACAAAGAGCCATCAACAATTTCCACCATGAGCGAGCACAGTGGCGAGGAAAAACCTTCTTTTAACAGATTCATCGCAGTGAACCCCTCTCACTCATTGTCATTTGATACATTGTTACTATAAGTGTGCTGATTATCATTACTTTAAGGATGAGATATTGTTAGATTAGTGTATGTCTGTGCTCTATGTTTAATTCAGCACCTTCATCATATTTTGTAGCGCAGCACTCGATCTGCTTTAGCCTTACTGTCTATCCATACAAACTGGTGTGTCAGAACATCTTGGCCTCAGTTCAAACCACTCTTTCAAATATCTGTCTTATGTAAGTTATTCAACTTTATTAAAATGCAATGATAAAGTGCTAGATTGGCCATTCATTTGCATTTGATGGCGATACGCCACAACTCAGATCTAGGCTCAGCAACAGCAAGTGTTCAGCTGATTATCACAGCACTGACAGTGTCTTTCTACCCAATTAGTCCTGGTTCTTAAACCTGTTCAGATCATCATACTTGAAACATTTCTACCAGTTTTGAGCTTGACTTGGAAAAAAGGATGCATCATCAACGGAGGACATAGCAACATGCACTACAAAACTAACAGCAATAGTCAGATGTTGGATCGCACAGATTACCTGCAAGCTTTTATTCTGATATTACAAATATTTGTTGTCCTTTTTTTCAGTCTTCTTTTCCCAAATTATAGAATATAACACACGTATTGATGTCATCATGTTTTGCACTTTAGGCCACTTTAGGAAACCCTGCTGGTTTTTGGTTCCAGGTGGGAACCAACTTTTTGGGTTCCTTTTGTTTTTTGTGTTTTTTACATTTAAAAATGTATTTAGAAAATTAGGTATGCGGAACCCATTCTATGTTGGTGTAAAGGTCACATGCAGAATTCTCCTTCATTCTCCTTCAGAAGAACACTCAACCAATTTAGCACTGCACTCTTATACTCATGATGTACAGTTAAAAATGTTTTTTTTATTCAACAGATTTTCTTCCTGGTCAAAAACTGGTGCCTTCATTAACCATAATACAACTCAGAATACAGAAGGTTTTGATAGATTATGAGATAAATCGTGAGCAAAAGTGACAGTTTGGCCAAAATGAATCATCCTCTGGGGAGGATGGTCAGTAAATAGCATTGTGGTTTGTAGGATTTTAACATTTCTGGTGGACAATAAAAAAAATTGGCTTGATGGTGGCAGTAAAGGAAGCCAGGGTCATCCTCTTAGAACCATGAATATCCACAGAATTTTTTTTTTTTCACAATTCAAGATTGTGGCACTAGAGAAAAACTCAAGTGTCCTGGGGACCAA
Source organism: Lutjanus erythropterus (assembly GCF_056507025.1). Classification (NCBI taxonomy): domain Eukaryota; kingdom Metazoa; phylum Chordata; class Actinopteri; order Lutjaniformes; family Lutjanidae; genus Lutjanus; species Lutjanus erythropterus. The sequence goes on along the minus strand of NC_139335.1, from coordinate 31,710,932 downwards.
GAATATTACTTTCCTTTAACTGAAAACTTGAGTCTTTGATTTCATTTTAAGATCCTAAAACCATGGCATCAAACAAAGAAATGTCTTCAAGACAAACCTCACACTTGACAGCATATAAAATAGTCTCAATAATGATTGTTGACAGTGATAGATAGATAGATAGATAGATAGATAGATAGATAGATAGATAGATAGATAGATAGATAGATAGATAGATAGATAGATAGATACCTGGCTATGTGAAGCAGCTGGTTATTAAAAAGCTTCCCTGTTTCTTATGAGTGAACCAGATGTGGCTGCAGTCGGCCGAAACTGCTACTGTTTTGAAATACCTGCACAATTGTGGGGTTTGCAGACATTATGATTGTTATTGGCTCTAAATAATAAAAGCCCTTTTTTAGCGGCTGCAGTTCTCCCCCCCACCTCCAGTCCAAATAAAGGTTTATATGTGCGATTCTCTCGTTTCCCCCCCCTGCAGAAGGCTGTGTGCAGCGCCGGCCAGGCTGCAGGTGAGCTGTAATTAAGCAGAAAGCAGACATTATGGAGCAGAAAGAGCTGCAGGGAGACGCAGAGCAGCAGCTTTCTGCCATCTGATCCAGCAGCAGCAGACACGTTGCACAGTCTGAAGCTGGCCAAGGAAGCCTCTAATTCACTCCTCCTCTCGTTCTCCCTCTGTCTCTCTCTCTCTCTCTCTCTCTCTCTCTCACACACACACACACACACACACACACACACACACACACACACACACACACACACACACACACACTTCAGATACCTTCACATTATCCATGTGTCTGCCTGTTCCCTTTTTTTTTTACAGGGAAGAGGATGGAATGCAATCTGTCTTTCAGGAAGAAAGAGAGGCAGAGAAGAAGAAGAAGAAGAAAGGGAGGAAAGCGCCACCTCATCATTCCCTGGTTCGACCTCCAGCTCTGATCGGATCCTCAGAGTGTCACACACCAACACAAATGCACTCATACACACTCACACACACACACACACACACACACACACACACACACACACACACACACACACACACACACACACACACACACATTTAGCTTTTGCTTCAGTGATGAAAAAAACATATCACCGTCATTTCAGCAGCACACCACAGACTCAACTAGTATTCAACAGTATTTTCACTATGTGGCATTTTTAACTCTCAGCAAACTGTGTGTAATCCACAGTGTGCCAGCTGTAAGTAAGCACTCTGTACAAAAAAAGTTGTGAAAACTCATCATTTTAAGGCAACTGCCTTCACTACATTTTTGAGTTTTGAATGAAATTAAAATTTTTAAGTTTTGAAATAAACTAAAAGTATTGCCAACCTGTTGAGATAATTTGCTTTTCCTCTTTTGAAAAAGTTGAATTTTTGAGTGTCACAATTCTCCCTGAAAAATTGTTTCAAAAATTGTTCACAGTGAGAAGTGAACCTGATTTGTCATTAAAAGTTTCACATTCATCTAAAGAAGAAAAGTAAAGTATCCCAACAGAAGATTATAAGTTGGTAAAACTTTTCTTTTTAAAAACAAACAAAAAACAATTGAACTCAAAACTCAAAAATCTACTGTTTTCTCAACTTTTTGTTTGTTTTACAGTGCAGTCTTCCTTCATATACCATAATGACTACAGTTAAAATGCAGGGTTGAGTTTAGACATGTAAAAGAAATTAGTTTAGGTGATACAAACAACAAAGTTTTGACCTGAGCAGAAACAGTTAAAACACACTGTATATTCTGGCAGTGCATGTTAGGCATAGTTTTAAAATGATGCATGTGAACAAACTGCCTACAAACAGCCTGAGTCAGGCATTACATTGAAAAATAAACAAACAAACACCCCAAAACAAACAAAATATCATGTTGTATATTGCTAATATTAATTCCAGTACTAATGCAAACTTTAAAGTGACTAAGACTGACATGACACCTGTCATGAACATGAAGTCATGAGTCTTTATGAATGTTTATGTTATGATTGTTGTCATTAAGTGTTATTTAGCCAATTATGACATTTTTAATGCCAAGGTGGAATTAACCAGGACAACATAAGCTGTCATAAGCATGCTATAGTAGTGCTAATTATCAAAGTCAAAGAAACTATTAAGCTTTGTGTGTTAACATTAATTAAGCAACAAGTCGCTATCTATCCATCAGGCAACTCTGTACTGGCCTTATAACATTCAATGACATCTTATGACTACTACTTGAGGCCAATGGAATTATTCATGACACTGATATGAAAGCATTTGACAGTGTAATGACACTTAATAACATCTTTATGACAAGTCTAAAATGTATTCCTTTAGTTGAGATTAAAAAAACACATAACAGTTTAGTGTAATGTTAAAACAAAGCTATTCTGGTTTGATAATTAGGCATTCTATAGCATATTTATGACAGGTTATGTTTTCTTAGTTAATATCAAGTTGTCACAACAAAGACATTGCTATCTGGGTTAACGTTAAGTTGTCAACAAAGACAATTGCAACCATGTCAACTTTGTATTTGAATGACACTTAAAAACACAATCACAGCAGCAGTGATACTATTTATAATTACTAGAGTAGATGGATGGATTTTGATATTTCATTATGTGGGGTGAAAAAAATCTCCAGAGGAGCAGTGAGCGGGCAGAGAAATGAAAAGAGCTGGAAAGCATTGGATGCATATTTCATCATTTATCAGAATCAGATCATTTCTTTCATATGTAATATATCATGTATATATTTTATAGTACATTAGTAGTGTGTTTTTATGCCAGATTTGTTTGAGGAGCATGAAAAAATATAGTGCTGGCTTATGAGTTTCATGCAGTCATTTCAATCATTAAATTTGATTTGGACTGTACCACCACATAGGTCCTTCCACAGAACAGAGTGCATATTTGATCTAACAACAGAACGGATCCAAACATGAACTACAGAAGCATGGAGGCGAACACCACATCATCCAGTGTTTCTAAATGCAACATGGAAAGGTGAGTTTCTCACTGAATTGGAATTCTTCAATTTGGAACATGAAAGATTTTTGCACAGTGTCTTTCAAAATAGCCGTAACTGTAGTTCATGCAGTTTAAAACGGTTGGCAATAGAGATGCTTTAAAATGACTTGTTCTTGTATACTGACACATACATGAAAAAGCACAACAAAGCAGTGAAAGTTGTGTTTTTTTTCTTCAGTGCAGTCTGGACCAAATAACTTGTTTTCATGGAGGTGATGATTTCAGCCTAAACAATAATGTGACCGAAATTAAAGAGTACAAAGTCATGTACATTTTCTCTTTTGCTCTCTAAATGCAAAGGCTTTGATTCCTAAAAAGTCCCTCATAGCAGACATTGCATGCACATAGTTGTCAGTAACTACAGTAGTTAGTTGTGAGTTGATTGGCTGGTTCAGAATATCAAAAGGGTTTATCTTTAGCACGTTCCAGGGTCACATCAGTTCTTACAAGCAGAGCAGTATGTTTGACCCCCGAGACAAAACTGCACACACGCAGACTGGCGGGGACGCAGTCCATACGTTCAAGTGTGATCTAATTAAAGCACATTGCAAAGCCATGCAGCAATAAAGTCTGAGTGATCAGTGGAGCAAAAAAATCCAACTCTGTAATTTCCAACGATTCCCTGGCAGAGCAGGGTTGGAGGAAAACCATGGAAATGTCTGGGATTCCTGCACAGGAGGAAGAGACGAAGAGATTGAAATGATATTAGTTATTCCTAAAGGTCAGGTAGGAGGCAGAGAGACACTTCGCTCACAAAAATATGAAGAAAGACAGAAAAAGTATCCTGTTACTTTGATAAGTCAACTCATTATTATCCAGGATCAACTTGGAGGACTAAGTTAAATTTCATGCCCATTGAGATTTAGTCTGGTCCAATGAAAGCAGCTTACAGGTGGCTTCTAAAATTACCCTGGAAATAAATGGTGGAAAGTGAGTCTTTACTAAGTAAGGACTTGATTTAAATGACACAGAAAGACCTTAGCATAAGTGATATTTTTCCGTGGAGAAAATAAGAAGTTTCGATGTGGTAGAAAAGTTTGCACTGAAGAGTGCTTCTGTGACATCCAAGCTTGGTTAGAGCCCACCCCAAATAACCAAGGGTTGTCTAGACTGGGAGTCGAACCAACGACCTCTTGTAGCACAGGTTTCTGGTCAGCTGAAGCGCCAAGCCCTCTAGCATCATCCAGCTGTAAACTTATAAAATCTCTTTGCATGTAGATGATTTGCTAATATCAAAATTTATTTGGGAACATATCCAAGACTTAGATGCACTGTATGATTGTTTGTAGAGTTGAAAAACAGTTTCATCATCAACCAAATTCTTCTTTCAAACATGTTTTTCTTTTTATATATAACCTTATTTATGAGTAAAACTCAATATTGAGAAAAGCACTGAAGTGCTGTCCCTGTGCCATAAAGTGAGCGAGCATTTAATGAAGGCGACAGGATACAGATATGATCATGTGTACTGCTATGGGAATGACATTAGTTGTGTGGGTATTCTTTTGTAAGCCAGAGTACTGGACAAAGTGATACTTTTGCTTGGTGATGTCTCAAGAGTAAAAGTCAGGACAGTTGCCAGAATTATAACAATTCATCCTGAGGGATGAATGTGAACCATATTCACATAATATTTCATATTTCAGGATGGAAACCCCTTCATGTGTATATACTTTAATTTATATGATTTTTATATGATTTATATGATATTTAATGTACAAAATGGTTTATATTATGAAAGGATGACTTTATATATTTATTTTAATCAAGCTTCTGTTGTAAATGATGTACAAAATGTAATAAAAATGAGTCACAAAGGCAAAGCTTCTCATTCGTGGTCATCTGCAGTGAAGTGAATAGTTAACTGATGGAGTTGTCCTCAGGTACTCTGGCAGAAAGTGAGGAGAGGAGAAGGAAATGTTGGCTGAATGTCTTTGAAATGAAGAAGAGTCAAATTCTTTTTCATGGAAAATCTTTGAGGAGGAACTTGTGGAGGCAGCAGCACATTTTTAAATAATTTTCTCCACAGCCCCAAACACTGATTTTCTACACAGAAATACACAGGAGAAAGTGATCGTGCAGAAAGAGAGTTGCAAATGTTACTGAAAAGGAAAAGACACTGTAAAAATATAACTGAGATTGCTATGGATCAATTTGAATGATAAAAGAAAAGAAAAGCTAATTAAATGAAATAAATGAGGGGTGGTGGTAGTTTTTCTGGGGTGTGGTGGCATCATACTGCACTCGAGGGCAGCAGAGGAAGGCGAGCCCAAGTCTCAATTTTTTTTTTTTTTTTTTTTTTTTTGTTCTTTTAATTATTCACTTTACTCTGTTTTTGTTTTGTTTTTTTATGTGGATCATGCCGGCCTCCGACCAGACATGACAAAAAGAAAAAAGAACAGAAATGGTGATTGTATGTGTCACAAAGAAGATCAAGAGTTGTAATACTAATTAAATGGTGGTAAATAACAATTGCACAAGATGATTGTTAGCTGCTGAGGAATGACAGAGGAAAATTATATTAGTGACATTACATACATGGTTAATGTGGCATTAAAGTCAGACACATTCAGTAAAATATATGTGTATATTTATGTATGTTGCATTATTTATGCTAGTATTAGCATGAAAAAACTTTCAAAAAAACAATTCTCTCTGCTGCAAAATAGTGTCAATCAGGATTACAACCTAGAACTACAGATCCAGGCCAGATTAACTGAACCTGAGCAGCTGGACGAGTTTCCAAACAGCTGATGTGTGAGTCAGTCTAATGGACTGACACACACATACTGACACAGTCTACAGACAAGGTGAGAAAAAGGCAGAGACAACTGTTAACAAGCTGAGAAATTTGTTTCACTTTTACCTGTTAATATGTTTGACACTTCAATGTCAACACACACACACACACACACTCAGACACACAGAAAAGTGTTTGGTCTACATCCACATCCATGCACAGTATCAGCATGGATGGATTACTGAGAGGCCCTACTGGGAACAGGCACTTCAAATAGATGCTGTGGCCCAGGATGTCTGTCTGAAGTGACTTCACATTTCTTTGTGAAAATCAACAGACCTGCAAAGTGCGCACAGGATGGGTGGCCCACCTGAGCTGGATTGAGATGGCAGCTTCCCAGCCAGACTGGATCAGTTCGCTTCTCCTCTTGACTGCACCATCTCTCTCCCCCACTATTCACTCCTCTTCTGCACTCCTCTGCCAGCAGAGCTGCATAATAATGACGCTGATGATAATGAATCATAAGATACAACACAGTTTCAAGGTGCTTCAGTAAGAACTTGACGATTGTGGGGGCTTTTTGTATTCGTAGGTGCTTCAGTGTAAAACATAACCAGTTACATTTCTGCATGACATTTGTGGTTCATTTAATGTTTTGCTTTTCACAGGCATTAATTTAAAATAAACTGTTTAGACATGAAGTTGTTTTAGAGACGTCCTGTATGCTCTCACACCTTCACTTTTTGAACCAGGAGATCTGACTCCTCACTTTTCAAATATTTTCTCTTTGTTTCCTCCTTGTAAATCCACCGTCATGCTGCCTCCGCTTGTGCTCTTGGCACACCTTCTTCTTAAAGAAGACTTTCTGATTGGTTTGTTGCATGATCGGTCTAAACTCGCTGGTGAATTAAAGATGGCATTGGGCACAGCTGATAGGTGTATCCTGCTGTGCGCTGCTGGTGAAGGGTGCGGGGCAGGATACCCCTGCGTCCCTGGTGCAAGACGGCAAAGGTGGATTTGGACACATCTTGAGTATATTAAATCCTTTGTGCCTTGCGGTTTAGATCAGTGTAAGATATGGCCCTGTGTCTCTTTCGATTACATGTCCTCCTAAAGAAGTGGTGGACGGGCTTTTACATGTCTGTGTCCAGGGATCCATTGTCTCTTAATCCACCCCAAGAGTATCAGCTGTGAAGAGCTGCAGATGAGTCCTACAGGGACAAGGGAGACTTTCCATTAGGCAAAGGTTGGCAGTTGGCCCCAAGCTACCATGGGCTCCATAAAGCATCTGACTATGGTTAAGACAGTTTGCTTCTTTTCTTTTTTCTTTTTTTTTTTACTTTTTGCCAAGTAATGATGTTTTTCTAAAAATTGTAAGCTAAAGGGGCATCAATGGTGTTCATTCATGAGTGTGTCAGGGTATCTCCACTCACTTGGGCTACTCCATGATCTTACTGTGGACCTGTGGACAGAAACCAACTCTGAAACTCAACAAACTGCTTGGCATGGTGTCCACGCTGCTGAAAAATGAAGATGCTCAATGGAGGCCACCCTACCCCAGCCACAGACTGATGCCGTCTGGCAAGAAATAGTGAAGTATCCGGTGCCCTACCACTGGACCACAAAGCAGCTTCTTCCTTCTGAAACTCCTCAATATATCCTCCACAATTTACCATTAATAAAAAAAATATTTTTATGACTTATTATTATTTATTCAAGGAATTAAACAGGAGGAGAACAAAGGATGTGGAGGGCCCTCTTTCCCGTGTTTGCCCTCAGCCCCAAAATGACTAAATCTGCCCCAATGATTGCATTTCCTGTTTGATTTTGGGTGTATTCTTTTTTCTTTCTCTTTGCCAAAAGCTGTGATCATAAAATGACTGAAGAGATAAAAATCACGGATGTCATCAGACTTCTAGAAAAACAGATTACATGTAACAGGATTACATTATCTGGATAAACTAAAGGTAACTGTATTCCATTACATTTACAGATTTAAAAAGATGTAATTAGATTACAGATACATTTAGTAAAAATGGGGATTATTTATTGGTGTACAAATTTAGAATAAAGACCAGTACACACAGCCAATTCATTATCATGACCTCAGACTAACAAACCTAAAACACTGAGCTGCAACAAGTAATGTATTATCACTTGACTATTAAATTAATCTGCATCTATTTTATAATCTATTAACTCTTTAGAGTTTTTTTTATAAAAAAAAAAAAAAGTTTAAAAATATTGAATATGAATATTTTCTGGTTTCTTTACTCCTCTCTGACAGTAAACTGAACATTTGTGGACGTCATCTTCAGCTTTGAACAACAAATTTCACCATTTTCTGACATTTCATGAACCAAACAACTCATCAATTAATTGAAAATAGTAAAAATAGTTGCAACCATAAAAAGTAACGCAAAGTAATTAACACTGACCTTTGACTCTCATCTCCAAGCATCCCGTACCTGTTGCTTACGTGAGTGTGTGATTACAGTCATTAGTCGCTGGATGCTTTGAATATTTTCTCATGCTAACGCAGCGTCCTGTCCATTCCTGGCAAATGGACAAATTACATCTTCCCTGCTTTCTGAGAAGCTGCAAGTTAAAAGTATTTTCTTTTTAGGCCTCATATTAGTCAAGCAACCATTGCTGTCATTACTGCTGCTTCTGTTTCTGTCAGTAATATTACCATCACTGGTGACAGACAGGCTGTGAGCCAAAATACAGCGCTGCTCAATGCTGTTTATGTTCCTCACAAGGCAAGGCAGGTTTAATTTTACAGCACATTTTTAACAATTCAGAGTACTTTACATAAAAAAATAAAAGGCATCAAGACCAAGTGTAAACAGGAATGTAAAAGTTACAGTGCAGTTTAAGATATTAAACTATTTTTTTTAAGTCGCCAGCCAGCACCAGCATTTTTGACAAATTTCACTGATATTTCATGCCCACAGAATATTCAGTTCTATAAATATGTTCACAATGTGTTCAGCAAAAGAACAAACAAATCTTCTCGTTTCAAACACAAGGAAAGACGTTGTTCTTGCTTTATTCGTTCTTTTTTTTTATAAGTACTTGAATGTTGGTTGGTTGCATGAAAAAAATCCACTTTTCAGACAAAAAAATGAGATAATGAGGGGCAGCCTCATTGTTGGCTGCTGTGGAGGTCCGGAGACTGAAGCGCAAGCAGCCCTGCTCTGTGGCCAGGTCACGGTGCCCTCTGACCTGCCGATCTGCAGCTGAGCACCAATGTTTTCTTGCTACAGAACATAATCTTCTTCTTCTGCTGTTCAGTTCCAGTGGTTCCTTTCTTCATTGAGTGACAAAGTTTTGTCAGATGATCTGCCACAGTGTTCTCTACCACCTGGCAACGAATACAGCAATTGATGCAATGTCTCGTCAATGGCGGGGAAACATTGTGTCATAAATGATGAGATATCTCATCAATAGTGGGAAAAGAGTTAATCAAAAGCTGAGATTTGCAGCAGACCTGCATTTTTCTGGGAGTTTGTTCAGATATGTCATGGATAAAAAGTGAATGCTGCCTCTCCATGTTTAGTTTTGACTTTGGGGACAGAAAGGTTGGTTCAGAATGTAGCAGAAGATCAGAGATGTATTTTGCCCCTGAAGCATTCAGCACTATATAAACCAACAGCAATATTTTAAGTTCATTTTAAGACCTCAGAAGTGGAGGGATGTGATCCATTTTCTTGGTCTTATTGAGGACATGAGCGACAGCATTCTGAATCATCTGCAGCTGTCTGTTTTTTTTTGACAGACAGGTGAAGACACTGTTACAGTAGTCAAGCTGACCTAAGACAAATGCATGGGCAAGTTTTTCTAAAGCCTACCGAGACATAAGTCCTTTAATTCTTGACATATTCTTCAGGTGATAGTAAAGTGACTGCATTAATATGGCTGTTGAAATTCAGGTCTGAGTCCAAGATTTCTGGCATTGTTTGTGTTTTTTTAACATTACCAATTGAAAATGATTTTTAATCATTCTTCCCGGACCTTGGCAACAGTTTCATGTGTCAATAAGATGTTTAGATGTTTAGAAAATCGTTCTCATCAGCAGCTAAAACAGCAACAGTTCACTTTCCTTTTTTCCTTTACTGTAAATCCACGAAAACTTCCAGAAACTGAACACACTCATATTGTGATTTATGTATATGGACGAGGAAAAAAGTGGGAAATGGGAAACAGAATATTGAGATTATTTGAGATTTTTTGTTATTCAAGCAACAAGCTAATTTAATTGGTTCTTCCTTGCCCCATGGTACAGACAAATTTAGGCCAGTAGTTTTTCTGTAATCCTGCTAACAGACGAACCAAAAGGAACACGAGCGTGAAAGAACTAAAGATTCACTCAGCAGGGTGCATATAATCACCAAGCAATAGATGGTGAAGCACCTACTGCAAAGCCACCACAACTGCCAGATGCAACCAGCACTTGGAGATTTGCCAAGTTCTGCCAACATTAACATTACCCTCACATACGTTGTCTGGGGCTGAAACAAAATTTCAAACTGAAGCAGTTGTTGATCACTATGCGGCCCCTCGTGGCTGGTTAAGAAGAGTGAGAATCAGCTGTCAGTGGTCGTACAAAACACTTCTCTGGCCTCACTATGGAGGAGATCCATCTCGGGTGCAACTTAGCAAAGCTCAGCACATCATGACAAAAAGTGAGAATGGAAAAGCACTGTATGTGTCAGCTCTGAGATGAACTGCCTCCTGCCCAGTGTCAGCAGGTATCAGCTCCAGTCCATTGCAACCCTTCAAAGGACAAGCAGTTACAGATAATGTAAAAAGTCAAATGTTATTTCCAGGTCTGTGAAAGAATGCAAACTTAGATCTCATACATGAAATCCATATGTGCTATACTTACTTTACACTGGGTACATGAAGGTCAAAATACTTGTGCATCAGCACTCCTGACCCGAACCCTTCATCAGAGGAGGAAGGATCGTGGCAGATATCTGAGTTCCTGTGGGCAGAAGTTCAGTATAGGCAGAGATAAGAGGTTGAATAAAGTGTCATGAATCATTGTCAAAGTTTATTATGTAACTCCTCCACCAGGGAAGTAGGCTGTGCTTGAAAATTCCAGAAATGCTGAACTTTTGGGAAATGAAGGGTCTTTGTTGAGGAGCAGAGACTAATAACAGTAATAGTGCCACTAGTCATAATAATACTGATCGGGACTTCAGCTGAAGAGGTCACACAACCATCTGAGATCCTCTGCAGGTTTTTGCAGTGAGGTGTTCTGAGAATTTGACAATGCTGTTCTTGATCCTTCTGGAGAGCCTATTACCTTGCTATGGAACAAACCTCACCACTTCCAGTTTGCAGTGCTAGATATCCAGTTCAAGGTAGCAATATGGAGCTTCTGTACAGCCATTATACAATCAGATGTATGTCTTTAAGGCCAGAATTGATTTAGTTATTTCAAACTTATATCCTTTGAAGTTTAATAGAATCAGTTTATTCAGAAATAGACATTTGGCTGTGACTTTAAAAGTATCAAAAAGTTTCTAACTATACAGTTTTAAAAGCTATTTCTATATTAGCAGTTAGTCAAATGACTATGAGTGATGTAGGGTTGCCCTACAGGGTTACCCATAGTGACAGTCCTGCAGAGAATTATCACCCCCTTAGCTCCACGGAGAGTTATGGCATCTTTTAACTTATTCTTTTGGTTTTCCGGCCTGGAATTTTATTCATCAATCCGTTCCAGCAGGCAGTGGTTTTCATTGAACAAACTAATAAATCAAATGTACACCCCTGGAAACACAATGTGAAAAGATAAAGTTAGTGATTAGCATTTAACAGCTGAGTTAGCTAACTTGCACATCTAGTTCCCTCATCTGGAAGTCAGTGGTTTCTTTTTTTTGCAGGCATTCTTTTTAAGATGCATGAAATAAGCTCTGCACAAAAGATTTTCTCGTTATGTTCTGTGACATAAAATACATCAGTTAATACCACATTTGAGGCTTCTGAAGCTTTCACATGTGTTACAAAAGGTGGTTGCTAACAAGTGGCTGAATTAGACATTAAACATCATCATGCTGAAGTCAGTAGTGCTGGTGAAGTTGAAGTCATGTGACTGTGGTGTAATTCATTTACAGCTTAACATTAGCTTTTTACTTCTGGTGATTGCATTTATGCTTCCAAACCTATAAAAATGGTGTTCGTTTGAGCGTCAAAGCAAAATGTTTAAGTATCATAAACTTCCTCAGCAAAACGCCAATGGGATTTTTCAATTTGACTTGCTGGATTAGTCCAGAAAATATAAACTCTGCAGCAAACAAAAGTTTATGAAAATCGAAAAATGTTGGTGTAAGAGTGCTTCCTGGACTCCAAGTGTGTTTGAGGTGCTCTTTCAATGGGACACCTGTACTGAAAAATCACAAAAAAAACTCTGAGTTCCTCTCTTTTAATACAGTTAAAATGCCTTTATTGTCACAGCATGGTCATGTTAGACCTTAAAACAAACAAAACTCTGACACGTTTTGGCATTAAGCTTTCATCAGTGAATCAAAAGTCTTTTGACTCCTGACGATGGCTTGATGCCACCCGTGACAGGATACCAAAATGCGTCAGAGTTTGTTTGTTTTAAGGTCTAACATGACCATGCTGAGACAACAAAGGCATTTTAATTGTTTTAAAAGAGAGTGCCTTGGACGTTTTTTTGTGATTTTTGAGTGCTCGTATCCCTATTGAAAGAACGCCGTATTCCTATCCAAATATATTTTGACTTTCATAAACTTTTGTTTGCAGCAGAGCTTATTTTCTGCATTAATCCAATCAAAGTCCAGTAGAAAAATCCCCTTGACTTTTTTGGAGGAAGTTTATGATACTTCAAAGTTTTTTTCAGCAAGATATTCTTCACAAATGAAGACCAGTTTTAAGTTTTTTGAAGAAAATATGCAATCCCCAAAAGTACAAAGCTAATCAGTCCCTCCAGGATTTCACGGGCTGTTTTTAGGATTGTTGCGACCTACAATGCCTGATGTCACAGCTGCTCTTCTGAAGAATTGCAATGCATGTTGTGATGCTTTTAGACATTTTTTTGCAATAAAATTGCAGGAGCAAATGAAAACTAGAATATCGCATTTCTTTTTGTATAATTCATTAAAATCAAAGGCAACTTCTTCCAAGGAGAACAAAACTGCACTCTATTCTGAGTGTTCTAAGTCACCTTATCAAAAAGGCTCAGGATTACAAAAACTCTTCATTTGTAGATGAAGATGTGCACCTGGAGGATATTCCACAAAGAAGCTAAATCTTTTTGAGCTCAAACTCAGTGGAAACACCTCAAAATGATAGAATAACTTTCAATAACAGTGACAAATCTTCCGCTCTTTTCAGTGACGAAAAACAAAAACTATAAATGCAAAAGAAAAAAAAATGAATGTCAATGTGAATGTGAATAATAAAACAAAACATTGGATCAGTTTGCATGGGGAACTGCTGTGTTTGGTCAAATTTGCGGAAAAGTTGCAGAGTTTGGACAAAATCGCAAGGTTGTGCAGAATTCACAGGGATTTGGTTGATTTTGTGTTAATTGCTGTGAACGCAACATCACAACTTCCTGGAAGGACTGGCTAATGTCAGGCTGTAAATGAATTACACCACAGTCACATGACTTCACCACCACTAAGTGACTTCAGTATGATGATGTTTAATGTCTAATTCAACCGCTTGTTAGTAACCTGTTTGTAAGACATGTGGATGCTTCATAAGTTTTATTGGCACTTAATTAAAGTTAACTTAGTCACACCTCTTTGTTATAAACTCCAACATATGAACATGTAGAGACACTTGGTGTTAGATTATTTTTTTCCATCATAATATAGAATATAATAGTGTTTGCATAGCTGTGTTGTAAATGTGGGTATTTCTGCCTAATTAGCATCTTAAACACTGCTCAGACAGACACACACACATAAACAAACTTAAGTGATGGGCAGCTGTCAGTCCAGGTGTCAGTGCCGTTTGGTTTCTGCTGCTCATCTTTCAGCACAGCCAGGTGAGGGCTGCGTTGTGGAGGGGGAGGTGATGAGGGGGTCGAGGGGTCCTAAACCTTCATCTTGCTCTCCTCCCAGCTGTTTCCCCCGCGGGCAGCGGGAGTGAGGCTCTTCCTCGCTTTAGTTCCCGGCCGCGTCGTTAAAAAACCAGAGGCGAGGAGGCGGGCGGAGGAATGCTGAAGGAAGGGATGGAGGGATGAGAGCAGGATGCAGAGAGGAGCAGTGGAAGAGCTCTTCTAATTGTTCTCAATAAATCACAGTTACAGATGGAGATGTTTGAACAGGATACAGCCAGCCATGTATTAGGTGTGTTACCAAACTGTCCAAGACCCTCCTCCACCAATCTGAAATTACCTGTTGAGTAACTCCACATGTGCACTTTCCCTCCACCTTTCACATTGGCTGGATCATAGTTGGAGGTGAGGGCTAATACTACATCATGACTATAATATACTACAGCCAGAGCTATTCTGGTGTAGCATGACTGGTGCTCTAAATGTGCCTTGAAATCCCTACAATTCCCAAAACAGCCCAATTAACACTCTCAAATTAGTTCCTGCTTGGCTCTGAGTCCTCATTGGCTCGTTGTGAAAGGACGTTGTAGTGATGGATCCCTCCTTCAAACATTTAAAATTCCTCAAAAATGTATTTTTATCCCAGTTTGGAACCAAGACTTTGAGAATAATACAGTACACTGACAGAAAACCACCCCAGGAAATATGTGTGTGTGTGTGTGTGTGTGTAGAGGGTAGGTATGGAAGGTTGGAGTTAGAGGTACATGAAGATAACAATACTGTATGACTTAATCACCTTCATATTAATGATACATTGTTTTAATTTAACAGCCAGTCTGGTTTTTGTTCACATAGGCAAAACTCAAATGATCTTGATATTATAAGTCATGTGATTGAATTGCTGCTTGATTCCAGGGCTGCAACAAACAACTATTAGTCATCGATAACTGAAATGATTAATTGACTCGTCACCCAAAAAGTACAACTCACAGTTTTAATTTTTTTTAATTGTTTTTTAATTGTATTGGGTCACCATAAATAAATGAATGGATGGGAAACACTGAACTTAAAGCCACATTTTTTGTTAACTGTTGTTTGTTGCTGTCTAATGTGCCTCCTTTTAAAATGTTCATGCATTACTGACTTTCTCCCATGATAAGCAAGGTCCAGCTTGCAAATCTTGCAGGTAATCCTTTCCCTGAATTTAGCTATTTTGCTGTTTGTTCACTTGTCGCTTCCCTGTAACTATTGCGCATGTGCACCTCTCAGCAGAAATGGGAAGGAATTGGCTCACTCGCCACTTCCGTCAGCTCCAGAAAAACGGACGCCAACTTGAGGTTTGATCAACATTTTTCACAACCAAACAATTAATCGATTAATTGAGAAAACAATCAATGCATTAATCAGTGAAGAAAATAATTGTTAGTTGCAGTCCTAAAAACACTATATTAAGCTAAACAATTTGACCATATTTTATATTGAGGTAATCCAAAAGTAATAGAAAGTAATCAAGTTACATTACTTTAATATTGTGATACTTGGATTATAGCAGAATACATTTCAAAAGTAATCCAAACCCTGTATTCAAGAAAAAATCCAGGTCAGCAGCAATGTTTTAATTGTCATAAAACTTTAATAATGTGTTAATAACGCACTAATAATCCACTTGTCACTTAGAGAGGACATGACCAAGGAGGAGGGGGAGGGAAGAGAAGAAGACAGAAGAAGAAGAAGAAGAAGAAGAAGAAGAAGAAGAAGAAGAAGAGCATCATGTCAAAATGCAGGTGGAGCAGGACATGGAAGAGAAGGGTGAAAAGAAAGAAAAAGTCAGACAGTGATGAGGAGAAGAGAAGAAGATGGGGAGGTGGAAGAGGAAGTATGGAGATGACTAAGATAAGAAAAGCAAGAAGGATGAAACGGGAAATGAAGAGGAGAGGAAAACAAGATTTAGAGAAGACAAAAGAAGAAAAGGAGATTTAAAGCAGCAGGGAGTAAGAAAAGGGCGTGTGTGTCCTTGGCTGGAGGGCAGTGTGTTCTCCAAACAGACTGAAATAGAAGCAGTCATTACTCCCTGCACTGCTGTGACTGTTAGCTGACTGACTGCCTGTCTGTCCGATTGTGTGACTGTCTGACTGTCCCTCTCTGACTGACTGTCTGACTGACTTTCTGTTTCGTATATATGTACTGTGGTCAGTTAGCAGGGAGACAGACTGCAGGGTGGAGCTGCCTTAACTGTAACCACACACACACACACACACACACACACACACACACACACACACACACACACACACACACACACACACACACAGATGTGATTCCCTCTTGATCTGACCCGTTGGCAGCCTCAGTCACAGTGCAGCCAGGATGCTGCAACAAGGCAGATCTGAGTCTAAACACACAACAACTGTGTCTGGTAGCCACATGCTACTACTTTTTGTACAGTATGAACAGTATCAGAAAATGCACAGTGAAATTTCCTCTTCTGCAGAGGCCAACAAGCTTCTTTTGAGACCAAAACCCAAAAAGAGATTCTTTCTACCGTTTTAGAGAGCAGAGAAAAACAGTAAGACAGAGAAGACGACATTTAAATTTACCTTAACAGAAAATAAATAACAGTCTGCACTAAGGCTAAGTAGAAATATGTAGTAATTTTGCACATGCAAATATGAGCACAGTCGTCCAAATAGTGAGTTGGAGCTGTAGACAGTAGGTGAAATCCTATTAAAGCTAGTTGTTTCGCCCCGCCCCCTCCTCCTGACACTCAGGGAAGCTCATACTGGCTGCAGGAACGCTGAAGGCGCACAGGGTGTACACACCATCATAAATTTATAACAACAAGTAATGACGAGTCCTCCACTGTAAGTTGATCAGCTGTGTATAACTCTCAGTTCTCTGTTAATGTAAAGTTCAGCCTGTTATCCTGAAAGAAAGCCCACTGCTCTGAAAATACACACTCTGGAGTTAGAGATAAGTGGCTGCCTGCCTTACTGTCTGCCAGACTCCATTAACATATACTGCTCAATTTAATTGACATAAACAGCTACTACTTACACAGGATTGTTAATGATTTTTAACAACTCATTCTCTGAACATCCAGCATTAACTCTGATTAATGTAAAGTGGGCAAATAAAAGCTCTTATTACAGCCTGGAGTAGACATTTCAAAGGACACCGTGGTAATAACCTCATTTTCCGAGAAGAAAGTATTTCAATCTAGCATGTTTCCTTAATCTCTGATGACATATCAGTTTTATTTAATAATTTATTGCAGTAAATATATACAGATTCTCATGTTATGGTATTGATTGAACAGACCCAGGCCTGAGTTGTATCAAAACTTCTTCAATCAAACATGCATTCAATCCTTTTCATACATACATCTAAATAAAAAGTCGATTTATCTTGTTTTGTTGGCTTTTGTTGATTGGCTAAAACATTGCAAACATTTTTCATAAAGAAGAACCTCAGAAAAATGGTATCAAATGAAGAATTCCATTAATATCGATATCACTTTAAAGTTCATGTATGGGAAAAGGTAAGTTTTTCCTCCTCTGAATTCTGAAGTTAGAAATCATGAATAACAGTCTAGTAGCATTTTTTGACCAGACCTGAAACATGGCTAAGTGACATGTTGGAGCCATGGAACCCCCCACCCCCCACCCCGCGACAGCCCAGCAGTTCACTTCAGCTCACTTCAGTTCCAACAACCCAACACAGAGGGGAAAAAAACACCATCCTATCACCGTCCTCTGGCTCTGGTGATGGCTCTGAGTCTGCCGTGTCTTCATCATCCCAAAAGCCAGAGTCCTGCACATAACCTTGGTAATGTTACTGTATTCCACGCCATGAAACCAGCTGTATCCAGGTAACCAGGCTGTATCCCAGTCTAACAGGATGCTAACTGAGCTAGCTGGCTAATGGCAGCTGCAGCGCAGTTAGCAGCAGTACAGTGATTTCAGTGTTGCAAAAGAAAAGACTGGTGTTGCAACAATCCCCAGGGCCAACCTGCAAGGTGCAGCTCCCAAATTGCGTTTTTTTTCTGCAACTAATCAATAAACGAAACATAGTTGACAAAGAATTAGACGACTGTTATATAGGCAGCAGCTCTTCTCTGTGGACTACTGTGCATTCATGGTAACAGATTGGAGAGGGAAGTAGTTCATGTGAGGACAGAATGGCAGTGGAGTGCCAGTACATGCAAAGATATGATTATGTTTCCAATCTGGAAGCACAAACAACTTTTGAGAGGAAATTAAAGCTTAACTTAAACTGAATTTGTCATAACTCTGTGCTTTAACATTTTAAAGCACGTGTCTTCAGCAGAGGGTCCGGGAACCCTAGGGGCAGGGGCTCTTCTAGGGAGGAGCCCTGAAATCTGATTGGCTATTCCAAGTGTCACCGCTTTATCCTCATGATATGATTGATATGACTGGCTATCTGTCCAGTGAGAGGCGGGACCTTAGTGTCAATCAATTGTTTTTACAATGATTTATAATATGATAATTATAATAACTTTTAATTTTTCATGAGGTTATTTTACTTAATCTATACTTTTCCAACACAGGGTTGAATAATGAAATGTAATTTGTAGTTCTTTTTATGCCATTACCACAAACAAAAACATGTACAGTAAATGTGTGTGTATATAATAAAAATAAAACTATTTCATTGTGTAATGCTGAGGATAGAGGTAGAAAGGAGCTATAAATTCTTTTTGAAGACTTTTGAAAGAATAAAGTACAGGAGCTTTATATTACATTTGTGTGATGCTGTTCCGTCGAGCTGTTGGTTTGTGAGACTATCTATCCTTTACTTAACATTTTAAACACAGGTATATGAGAAACTTTAAGATATTAAAATGATAGTGATTAAAGTAGGTATGAGAAGCATGAATTAATGTTAATTTGGTGCATGCGTGCACACAAACATACTTCATGCTGCCCCTTCATAAATCAGTGCCCCACTTTTGCCACCATGGGCAAAACAGTCTGGAAATGCCCCTGCCAAGATATCCCCAAAGATGTGAGGGTGATTCTTTGTCTCTGAAAGGTTTGAGGGGAGGGCCAAAATCTGTTTATTACAAATACTCTTTGGGGCTGCAAAGTTATATGGTTGAAACCTGAAACTCCAACGTGCGACATTTGGATTAAAAAAATATTGGATTAGTATGAGATGGAACAAATCACATATGTGTTAAAGTTGCAAAGACCAAAAAGAGGTGGAGTCCTGTAACGAGTTTGTTGATGCAATGAGGGTTAAGTGAACTTAAGTTAAGCGAACTTCACAGTGAAGCTAAACTGAACTAAAATGAGCATCATTGTGTTGAATTAAACTGTACAGTAGAAGCCGCTTTGATGTTGCTGCTGTCGACTTTGCACTTCCTCTTAGGTTGTAAAACCTGAACACACAGCTGTCTGTCATCACACACAGCAAGACAGCGTGTGTGTGTGTGTGTGTGTGCATACATGTGTGTGTGTGTGTGTGTGAGAAAGAGAGAGAGAGGGAGGATGAAAAGGTTAGCGTACCTGCAGCTTTCTCATTACAGCCTTTGAGAGCCTCAGCATTGGTTTAACATGCCTGTGTGTGTGTATTTGTGCATGTGTGTAGGTGTTTGTGTGTGCGTAAGGGGCTCTTTATGAACGGAAGCTATTGGTTGTTTGAAGTTTACGCTACTGGCAAAGACGGGAGTGGAGCTTAGGGTTTTATGTGGAGTATGTGTGTCTGTGTGTATATGCATGTGTGTGTATGTGTATAAATGGGCTTCCCACTAATAATCATTTACTGCGAGTGTGTGTATGGTAGGAACGGGAGGTTTCCACCTAATAATCATGGGTTTCACCTGGATGTGTGACTGTGTATACTGTATATGTTTATGTGTTTGTGTGTGTGTGAGTGTGTCTTCAGTGCTCAACAGGAACTGACCATCTGTTCATTGGCTGTTGTGGGTCTGCTGCATCCTCCGATATGGATACAGTGCACAAAATCTTCTCCATTAATGCACTCAGTGCCATTTCTTAAGAAAATAAACCATAAAAAGGAAGATTCAATAATGAGATGATAGCCTCAGGAGAAGTTATTTCCTTTTAATCACTTATGCTGCATTCACATGGATTCAGACTTATCCTTTGTTGTTTGTTGTTGCACCAAAATTATTAGCTTCTTGAGCCTCCAGATCACCAGTGTTTTCTCTGTTTGTGAGGGAGCTATGTAATTCTGTCATGCAAGCCAGCAAAAGTTTAAATATTTAAATTTTGGACCGCAATACTGTCTACTGTTACCATTACTAGAATTCTCTGCCAGCCTCACCTAAATTTGCATGGTCTAAAATGTTATCCAGTTTGCCATCTACCATCCTCAGTCCATGTAAATGAAGCATTACGCTGCAAATGTTGTTCAAAGTGAGTGCCAGGGTTTGTAGAAAAGACTCAAGCAGGGTTCTGGCAAAACCTGAATTGGCATCAGCTAAATCAGAAGAGCATTCTGGTATGCTAAATATGAAGCTAACATTAGGCGTGGTAAGCTTAGCTTAGCCAAATGACCTAATTTTGTATATGTAGCAATTTTTTTAAGCCTTCAAATTTGGCTGGCTGGTTTGTACACGTGTTCCTTTGGTGTGACAAACTCAGAACACACATTTATTGTTGCTTTATGGTATCTTTAAATGATGTCGAGCTGCACAAGCTTTCAATGTGATTTCTTTATTGTGTGTTGTATTGATGTATGAGTGATTTACTAATGATTAGAGAGGCTGCTTTCAGTCATTTTGAAGGTCTCCATATGTGCAGTACTCCTGAGCCAAAAACAAATCAACTTAAAAACTCTCATTTATAGAGCCTCTAGTCAGTGGAACATATTACCTACATGCATTAAACAAATTAATAGCACATATCTAGTCAACAAATCACAAAAACTGAGTCAGACCATAAAACTGGAATAAGGCCACCTGACATTTTGTATGATGTTTTGATTTAATTAACAATTTGTCAGATAATCTCTGTACATTAGTAAGTTATTTGATATTGCAGACTTTCTGTCAATATATCTTTGTATGTTCTTGTTATGTCTGTGTGCTGCTGGTGTTTGTATAATGTCATCTGTAATTTTATGTGGACTCCAGGAAGACTATAAATGCTTTGCGGAAGTTAATGGGGATCCGAATAAAGAATAATGAACAGGAGGAACTCTACAGACAATAAAGAATTAAATAATCAAAGAAGTTGCGCTGCTGTGCGACTACCCTCACCTCCTCTACCGGTCCCTTGAAATGATGTTGAGTTGCACAAGCTTTCCAGTGTATTACGTTATTGTGTGCTGCATTGATTTATAACTCTTTTCTTTAACAAATTACTTTAATAATCAGAGCCTAAGAGCTGCTTTCAGTTTTCTTCTAATGTTCACAGTATGTCACTGCAGCAAATACCATGAGATATTGCTGCTGTACCTTCTGCATGAACGTGCACACAGCGGCTCTCTCTCTGTCTCTGGGAGGACGCACCCTATTTCCCACCTGCTATTGTTGTAACTGTGGTCCGCTTATCACTAGAGCAAATATTCAGGGTTCCCAGAGGATGAATCCTCATGACTAATGAGGTGATCCCATGATTGTTTCTGGTGGCACAAGCAGGTCAAAGAAGTTAAAGACCCAGTGTAACCATTGTAATGGGTTTTGCTCACTGTACTTTCTCACATTAGGGGCGAGTTTCTGAACCTAAATTTGTGCACTGCTCAGGACATGGTATTAAATCTAAGTTACTGAATGGAGCAGAGAGAGAGAGGAGGACCAGCAGCTGAGCAAAGAGTTGTGTCTTGTCACTTGCATGCCTCAGTTACATTTGTGGAATTGGAGGAAGACAGACGAGTGACAGACATCAAAAGCACCATAGAAAGACTGCAAATTGCCCTTAAGGATGTAATAAGTTAATTCGGTGGGCGTGTGTGTGTAAAGTGCAGGCCTGTGGGCTAGACTGACTATGCTCTACTGCCACCTGTTATTAAAACCACCTACTGTAGAGAGAGAGAGAGAGAGAGAGAGAGAGAATCAGTTTAATCTCAAAGAACATTATAAAGGAATTTCCTGGGTTGAGAGACATAGAGAGGGAGAGAAAAGGAGGCAGTGTTGAGATGAAGGTCTTCTTAGTCCACAGTCTCCTTCTCCTTCTCACTGTGCCAACAAACCAGATAATTGAAGGCCTCGCTCTGGTTTGGGAAGCAAAAAGTGGGATGGACAAGGAGCGAGACGCAGGGGCCGAGAGCAAAAAGGGGAGAGAGAGAGCGAGAGAAAGAGAGAGAGAGAGAGAGGGAGGCCACGTCCACATGTATGACTCACTCTCCTTCCCTCCCCCTGCTCTATAACTCTTCCTCTACGTCTCTCTCTCTCTTTCTGTCAACGAGGTCAAACTGAACTCAGAGCTGCACTGATTTTCCCAGAAAATACTACATCTGGTACTATGTATTCATAGTACTTCTGAAGCGCTGGTGGACAAAAGGGGTGGGCAAGAGGGGCAAACATGCCCACTAGGATGCCCCTATGACAGATAAAACATGATAAAGTACAAAATAAAGTGATAAGGTTCCCTCTTGTGCCCTTCCAGTGGAGAGCACATGGTGAGGTATCTGCTAGAATGCCCTTCCAGTGGACAAAAAGTGATGAAGTACACTGTAGAGTGGCTCCATGTCCAAGCCAACATGATAAAGTACCCTTGAGAAATGTGAAATACCCTCCAGTGTGCCCTTACAGTAGACAAAATCTGAAGTACTCCCTACAGTGCTCTTCCAGTGGAGAATATGTGAAGTACCCTCTAGAGTGGTCCAATGTCCAAGACAACATGATCAAGTGGCCTCTAGAGTGCCCCTCTAGTGGAGAAAACATGAAGTACCCTCTAGATTGTAATTCCAGTGGACAAAACCTGAATTAGCATCTACAGTGCCCTTCTAGTGGATAAAACAGGTTAAAGTGTCCTCTAGAGTGCCCTCCCAGTTGACAAAACCTGAAGTAACATCCAGAGTGCCTTTCCATAAAACAGGATAAATTGCCCTTGAGAATGCCCTTTAAGTGGACGAAACCTAATGTACCCTATAGGGTGTGATTCTAGTAGAGCAAAATGTGATAAAGTGTCATCTAGAGTGCCCTTCCAGTTCACACAACCTGAAGTACCCTCTCCAGTGCCCTTCCAGTGGACAAAACCTGAAGTAACTTCCAGAGTGCCCTTCCAGTTCACACAACCTGAAGTACCCTCTCCAGTGCCCTTCCAGTGGACAAAAAATGCTAAAAAGCATCACGACTGTTGCGTCCCAAAACATACAGCCAGTGCCCTTTTTCATTTTTTTTCACCTCTCCCTCTCAGACAGCCTGAGTTCACCACTGTACTGAAGTACACTGCATAAACTGTTGTGTCGTTAGGTGCACGAGATGCCCCTGAGCAAGGCACCGATTCCCTCTGTGGAGCCAGTAAATCTAGTACACACACACACACAGACAGACACTCACACACATGCTGGTTTTGATGTGCTTGCCAAGTTAAACTCAGACAGGCTTGAGGAGGGTGTCTGGCATCTAAATATACAGTATGTGTGTGTACGCTTCTTTTGTAACCACAAGAAATAACTGAAACAGACTGATAACATGAAACAATGACACAAAATTAAAAGTGACCAAAATCATACAAGCATGTATGAAATTATGCACTAAAAGTTCAGACTGCGTTCAAATTGAAAGTGAAGCAAATTTTCACCTTTAGTTATCTGCAAACAACAACCACAGGGCTCTGTTTAATAGTTATAGTTATATCCCTTATAATAGTTACTTCCTAATAATACTACTGGGAAGCTGCACTTTGCACTAAGCAGTGTACAAAAACTGTGCAGCTCTCTCTTTGCTGTAAAATGTGTGTGTTTGTCATTCATTTATCCATACAAAAATAGGTATCTTTTGTCATGATGTATTTTCCTAAAACATGTTTTTGTTCACTCCAGGGAATATCAATCAAACTGACGTTGGTTTATTCATTTGAAGAATGGCATTTATATGTTTTTGCAAATGAACTCTTCAAGTGTTGTCTAACTTTGTGATGTTGATTTTGTAAGAAGTGTTGAGGTTTTGATTTTGATAGATAAATGCTTGATGCTCCAGTCTTTGAGTCAATAGGTTTTTTAAATTCCTTTTCAGTCACTTTTCTTTAATTGGATGCTTTTTTCCTCTTTTTTGCCTAACAGAATATTGGCATGAGAACACATCTAGACCCAGACAAAAAAAAAAACAGCTATTGGATGGATTGCCCTGAAATTTGGTATGTATTAGTGAAATGTGCAGATGGATTTGGAGTTCATCCATATCTGCATGCACGCATACATCATAAACTGGCCACCCACCCAACCATATTATTTTCTACAATGTAGAGACTGTAGCCTGTAGGCTAAGTTACCTTTTAAATAATATGCCTTACTGATGATTAGTGAGGCTGCTTACAGTCATTTTAAATGTCTCAATGTACACAGTGATGTCACCGCAGAAAATATTCTTATTATTTAAGCAGTGCAGCTTAAAGCTTAAACAGAAGTAAATAATGAAAGAAGTTGTGCTGCTGTGCCTCATGCACAGTGTCTCTCTGACACCTTGGGGAGACAGCCTCACCAGAACATTTACCAGTAGAGCAGCACAAGCTGTCCAGCTTATTTCTTTATTGTGTGTTGTATTGATTTATGAATATTTTCTTTAACAATTTACTTGAATGATTAGACAAGCTGCTTTCAGTTTTGTTTCCAGGAAACCAGTATGTCACTGCAGCAAATCTTATGGGACATTTAAACAGCACAATTAAAAACTGTAGTTAAAAACTTGACAGGACAGAGAACACTCTGTAGAGGATACAGAGATAAATAATCAAAGATGTTGCGCTGCTGTGCCTTGTAGGTAAATGCCCAATCAACATCATAGATCCGATCCGCAGATTAACCGCAGTGCCCGCGGTTGTAACTGTGGTACGTGCATCACTAGTAACTACATGCATTCATGGTTCCCAGAGGATGAATCCTGATGACTTATGAGGTAATTCCCTGACTTTTCCTTTGGTGTCACAGGCAGGTCAAAGACCCCTAATTTAAGGTGTAGCCATTGTTTTGGGTTTTGCTTTTGTTTCCATTGTATTTCCACCCTTTTGGGGCGTGTTTCTGAACCTAAATTTGGGTACTGCTCAGGATGTGGTATCAAATATAAGTTAATGTAAGGAGCACAGAGAGATGGTTGAACCAGCAGCTGCAAGTGCATCTATTCTGGCTCGATCAATTTGTCCTGAGATACACTCCGGAGCTGGTTTGAAGTTCTCTCATTTTACCCCATTCTCTTGGGATTCTCTTGCTAGTGTATATTAGTGCAATTTCTTCCCACTGTTGTTTGTCCCACAGGTGAACAGCACTCACTACAATTGCCTGCCAATGTCTAAAAGTTATCACGTTTGTTGCCGTATGGTGTTGCCTTTTCAGTAATGTATATGTGAAATCTTTTGGTTTGTAAATCACAGTATTTATTTATTTAAAAAAGATCCCCATTAGCTAATGCCCATGGCACCATCTTCCTGCGGTCCTCCAGGCCTAAAGTAAAACAAAGTTTAAGGGTTTTTTACAAAATCAGATTGTGGGAAGCTCCAGGTTACGAGTCATAAGTTCCTGAAGTGGAAAAGAGCCAAAATATGAATTTGTCCAGTACTTTTTGGTTTATAACCAAGTAACCTACCTGTCAAAATTCTGACATTCTGTCAGTTTCAGCTGTACTTCAGTAATTTGTGTTAATTAGTGTGTTACCATGCTAAAATACCTTTTAAACATCAGCATGTTAACATTGTCATAGTGAGCCTGGTAGCATGCTGACCATTAAGCTCAAAGCACCACTGTACCTACTGTAAGTGCAACACATACAGAGCCACTAACATGGCTGTAGATGTTATCACCCACATGTTACAGGCTACATGGACCAAATCCAGCCTCTGTGCGATCTGATCAGCCTCTCCTACACAGTTGAATGGTGAGTGATGAGAGTAGAATTTGGTGCTTCTCAAACAGCAAACCACAGACAGGCAGCGACTTCCTCACAGACTCTACGTCAGCGGAGGGAGACCCTCTGGTCACAGCGCAACATCTCAGGAACATCCGAGCCAATCACATACTTGCAATAAATGTTTAGAATACTTTTACATTTGCAGGGCACGCTGCCTTGGCCATGAAGCCCGAAGGTGTCTCACTGAAAGAAAGAGTCAAAGCTTAGAAGATGGTTGAAGAAGGAAAAGTCTTGAATAAAAGATGGGTTGGATTAAAAAGAAGAGAGGAGGGGGCCAGCTGAGAGTGAACAAATGGAAAAGCAGACTGAGGAGTGACTCAGTACAGCCAGAGAGAGAGAGAGAGAGAGGAATGTTTAACACATTGTATGTCTCTCTGTTGCTCTTACTTTCTCTGTTTCCCAACATGCAAAGAATATCAAACCCATCCCCCCCTCTCTCCTGACACACACACACACACACAGAGCAGACAGGCTGTAGATGGAAACTATGAGCACTGTGTTGCTGCCAGACAGCAGAGAGAGAAATGATCAACAGAAGGAAAATATCCAGTAATGCTCTGACTCGAGCTACTCTATTTTATTTTACTAACTTCTACTCAAGAAAGGGAATGATGTAGAGTCACAGAATGCAAGCTAAGAGATTTTGATCATAATGTTGTAACATTAGGTTGATGATTTTGATGGTAATTTCACATATTATGAAGAGTTAGCATTACCATTAGCAAGATTTTGATGAGATTTTAATGAGATTCAGGTCAGATTTTGGTAATCCATCTTTGCAATGAAGTAAAACATTAAAGGAATAGTTTGACATTTTGAGTCCTAGCGCAGCATAAAGACTTTCCTGGCTCTGTCTGAAGGTAAAGCTAAGAAAAAGTCCAACACATAATACCAGTAAAACATCTAATTGTTGTTTTTACATTTTGGTTTTTGTATAGATTTTAAAAAATAAGTTAATTTGTGAGCTTTGGAAATGCTGATAGGCAGATTTCATTGTCTTGGGGCAGAGCCAGGCTAGCTGTTTCCGACTGTAAGCAGTCTCTGTGCTAAGCTAAGCTAACTTATAGCTTCAGATTTACTTACAGACATAAAAGTGGTGTCAACTTTCTCATCTAACTCTTGGCATTAAAGCCAATAAGCATATTTATCAAAATCTCAAACTTGCATTTTCTTTTTTACGTATTTTTTGATATGTTACATGAGAATAATGTTAGCTTATGTTAGCAACATGCTGAATCTCATTAATGTGAAAAAGTGAACTGAAGTTTTTCAGACTATAAATATTTCAGTTGTCATATCGATGTTCTGGTTTGACTGTTTCACATTTAGATAATAAATCACTGACTGAATCCGAGGTCTATTTGGAGTTAAATTTGAGACAATGAGCACACACAGTTGTGTGTATCATTCTCTGTATACTCTAAACTCACGTACCTGTATGTAAACAAACCAGGCGACACGCCCGGCACACGTCCAGACAAACACCCCACCCCCCTGACAGACGCACAACTTGGCAGAATGTTATGATGATAATGATAAGGTGGCGTTAATTGGCATGAAATGCTAGCATGCAAAGTCTCTCCATTCAAAGAGAAGGTTCAGTCTGGTGATGTCAGACAGCGTTAAGCCTCTGTGCCTGTGTTTCTGGAGTACACACACACACACACACACACACACACACACACACATCCTGGCAACTGGCCAACAGTCACTGTTATCTGTCAGTGTACAGTGATGACGCGATTATTGTGAAATATTCCAGTAAATACTCATTTTTCTTGTATGTACATTATTTTACAGATACATGTCAGCATTAACTTTGTTTTCCTGCACTGTAAAAAAAAATAGTTGAGATGACTCAAAATTTCAAGGAAACACACTGCAATGACTTTTGAGTTTTGAGTCCAACACAAACTTGAAATAAAGTTTAAAAAGTTTTGTTGACATAATTTAGTTTTCTTCTTTAGATAAACTTGAATCTTTGAGTTTTAGAAATATAATAAAAAAAAATAAAATAAAAATCATATATTGTTCACAGTGAGCTGCAAATCTGATTTGTCTTTTTTAGTGCATGAAATATTAAAAATATTAAAAATTTAACTTTTAGTGTTACTTCAGTGAATCTACTCTACTACTTTTTTAAATACAATTTTTTGAGTTTCTAAAATTCAAAGCTTTAAGTTTATCTAAATTATCACATCAAAAGATCATTAGTTGGCAAAACATTTCAATTTTTGCAGTGTAGTACTCTTTCTGTGGTGAAGAAAAATCTATTTAATCCATTATGCTTTCATTTATATAGCATTATTGCAGGATTAATTCGGATTATTTGAAGTGTGGTTGTATGAGGTACTTTATAATCACACTCTCAGTTTGGAGAAGTAGCAAGAAGTACCATCATGGAAGCTGGCAGAATTAAACAAGCAACAGAATTAAAATGGCCAAAGTGAAAATGTCATCCCATTATACGAGGGCAGAGGATGTAATGGATGAGAACATATTTTACAGTGTTTTGAACAGAATTGTCAGACATATTTTTTCGTGCAAAGATATGCAGCAGGAACCCAAAGATGAACTGGCTCTTGAGCAGCTTTCTCGGTCAATGAAGAACACACTGAAGAATTCATTGCTTCTACTGACTACATTTCCCATCAACACTGACTGGACAGCCACATAAAATGTGGTGATCTGAGCTTGTCAGGTTTGTATACAATCAAATTTCACCATGGACATCAGATTTATTGTCCACTTAATGGCAAATCTGGTAAAAACAAATGAAAAGTTATTAAGGATGCACCTAGATGCATCTGCACCATGAAAGGCCAGGCTGCTTCGACTGCTAGCAGCTCCTGTTGACACTGTACAGACATCAGTCTGCAGCTGGATTACTTTCTTACTGGAGAAAAAGTCTCAATCTGAGGGTAATGGGACAAGATCTGAAAGTTACAAACAATTTATTACTGTATTAATTTCTAAATGGATTTAGGAGTGTTTATCCTCAGTGGACAGTGGAAATCCTGCCACCACGGCAAAAGAATCAAAGAATGAGTGTGTGCATGAATGTTAATACAAGTTAGCACACACATGCTTGCATATGCAGTCTCTTCAGACAGCCATTAAACTTCCACATGGCTGCAAAATACAGTGAGTTGTCAGAGAATAACAATCTACAGCTCACTGCTGCACAGCGACTCACATGATCAGCTACATTTTCCAGTGTTCTTCTATGATGGACACACAATAAAGACCTCTGCCCCCTCTGGGTGTGATCTGCAGCTCTGCATCACTACTAACAGTTTTAACACTGTGTATGTGTGTGACAGAAAGAGAGGGCAAATTAAATGTTTGTGCGTGCGTGTGTGTGTGTGTGTTTGTGTGTGTTTGTGTGTGTGTGTGTGTGTGTGTGTGTTAATGACGTGTCATAACCTCCTGCAGTCCTCCATTTCCTGTGTAGTAAATCCACAGCCTCCAGTCTCCTGTCACACCTGTGTGCGTGTTTATGTTTGTGTGTGTGTGTGTATTTGTGCCTTCACCTCATGGTGCGCTTAGGCGCCATTTGTGTGCATTTAAAAAGGCAATCCTGCTGTGTGCTGACTAGAGAGGTGATGTTAAGCTGATTAAGCTAGGCCAGGGTTGCTCAAAGTGGGGCCCATGGGCCAAAGCTGGCTCACCATGAAGTTTGATTTGGCCCAGCAGATGTTTCCAGGGAAAAAAATAAGAATAAAAAAATTAATGCTGTTTTACTGTATTATATATTGTATATTTGTATGATTGCATAAGCCAATAAAATGGTATTCATTATAATGCAAGCCATTCCACCCCCACTTCCTGTGGTCTGACCAATGTGATCACATTCTAGTTACGATACAGATTCCTCTCAACTACACCAACAGCATCTCCTTGAAAGGTCTATGCAATCCACGTTGCATTAGAAAGTATTAGAGACTTACACGACCAGTCAGCCACAACATTAAAACCACCTGCCTGATATTGCATTATTGTGTAGTTCCCCCTCATGCCATGATATCAGGTCTGACCTGTCAATGCATGGACCCCACAAGACCTCTGTGTCCTGTAATATCTGGCAGCAAGATGTTAGCAGCAGTTCAGTAAGTTGCGAGGTGGAGCCTCCATAGATCCCCTTTGTTCCCACAGATGCTCGATCAGATTGAGATCTGGGGAATTTGGAGGCCAGGTCAGCACCTTGTCAACAACAGGTTCCCTTCTTCCATTATTCCATGGTGGACGCTTTTAGCCGTGGACAGGGGTCAGTACAGACTCTGTGACCTGTGCAGCTACACAGTAACCTGCAATGCACTGTGCATTCTGGTACCTTTCTATCATGGTCAGCAACTTTTTCAGCAATTTGTGCCACAGTAGCCCTGGGATTGGACCAGATGGGCTAGCCTAAGCTCCCCACACACATCTCTGAGCCTTGGACACCAATGAGCCTGTCTCTGGTTCAGCATTTGTCCTACTTTGTAACACTTTGGTAGAAATGAGGTTTTACTACAGTTCACATTTAGACTGATACAGTAATGATAGCCAGCAGTACTTTTTTATGGTACTCAACTCTTTCTGTAATAACAAAAACCTTATTTATTAGATGCATTTTAAACCCGTTCTCACAGTCTGCAGTCTGCTGGTCTGTTGCCAGGAAAACACTGTTTGTCATGTCAGAGAGGAAACACGTCATATCTCTCTTATTATATTGTTGTTGTTACCACCTCTGTGCTTGCACACTGTCATATTTGCCAGTTAATAGATAAATTTCACACACCGATGTAGCGTGTTAGATATCAGTGTTGGCTAGGACAAATGCAAATAAAAATGCTAAGCCAACCAAGACAATTGTCACAGCAAAAAACTGTGGTTAATTCATTAATTTAAGCTCTGTTGTGCATGGAGGGTCAAGTTACACTGTTTAGGCGCTGGCTGCAGGCATGCTAACATTAGCTACAGCCGCCGTGGGGGACTTGCAGGCTATGAAAACGACACACTCTTTAGATAATTTAGATAAACTGTATTTTGTGTTTGTTAGACGTGTTGCCCACATTACACATACTGCAGCGATTGTGTCAAATTTTGAAAAGTTAAACCACACTTGCGACTGGTTTCTCCTTGTTATTGCCCTGACTCACTGACTCCACCCTGTGATTTGAGCAAGCTGCTGCTCGGTCAGACACTTCTCTTTCTCTTTTTCTCTATACTGCCTAATACTCTCTCGCCCAGATGCACTCCCAGATATTGAAATTTGGAATTTGAAATTTAACCCTAACCAAATTGATGTAATATGAATTGATGCTCCGTGGCATCGACGTAATTCAATCGGTGCCCTTAAAAGTACCATGCTGTTACCCCACCCTACTAACCACTGTGTACCGAGAACACCTCACAAGACCTCTCACCCAATTGTATAGACATCACAATTGAACTTTTTGCTAAGCCCAACCGTGCACCTGTCAAACTTTCCATTCTTGCATTGTAAATATGCAATTTATGCTGATAACAGTGGCAGATTTATGTCGAAATTTCAAGCTGATGACCGTGGATTGAATTGGCCAAAATGATGACTCTCACAAGCAGATTTCATAAGTGTAACTGGCCGGTGTAAGCTAATGCTAACTTTAGGTCCTTCTCCAGCAGTGGTATCTAAGAAGTTTGGCTGGAGGTAAAGTTACTGCAGCTAGTAAGCTAGCCTTAGTTAGCTGGTCATGCTAATGTTTGCAGCCTATGTTAGAGTCGATAATGACTCATGCTCTTGTTTCACGTTTTTGAACAACTACAAAAAAGACGCCACCGTCCAGACTCATGAAATGCAGAGTATCACTCCTCTCAGAGCCCCAAACACACCACTTCAACATGTAGAGAAATGTGCTAGTTACAGTTGCTAATCTATGATTGGACAGTTGCTGTTTGGAGGGTTAATTTGGCCTCTGTCAAAGTCTCTCAGATCCTGGTGCTTGTCCTGTTTCCTGTGTCCAACACATCAACTTCAAGAGGTAACTGTTCATTTGCTTATATCCCAACCTTTGACAGGTGCCATTGTAAAGATATGGTCGATTTTATTCACGTCAAATGTTAGTGGGTTTAATGCCGTGACTGATCAGTGTCAAAGACTCTCATTATAATCTTTGGGTGGATGAACATCTCAGGAAAGCTTTGAAAGTCTGTGGCCACCCAAACAGCAATGGTATCCAGTGGCAGGCAGAGGAGAGGAATACAGCAGACATAACAACACAGTCATTCTATATGTGGCTGTATTGTATCATTGCTTTCTGTGCCATTTAAAAAAGCATGACAAGTCAAGTGAGAGTGGGCGGCGCTAAACCATACCCTACATTCAGATCAAATGACGCGGTCAGAGGCCGGTCTGCAGAGCCCCAGCTCTCCAGCGCCCCGCAGCTCCATTAGCTAATGTTTTTTCCCTGGCGCCTCGCCAGACCCACAGCCCAGGAAGAGGAAGAGACACAACACACACACAGAGCACTGCAACATTTATCTACATCTTCTACCTCGGCGGTTACACACCTACTGTACCTGTCCAAACAAACACATACACAAATGTATCTGCTCAATCAGCAGGGACAAGATAACAGTGAAACGGTGAGGTAACTTTTTGTTAACAACAGATCAGTGATTATAATGTGTGTACTCTTATCTTTTAAACTGTCAAGAGTTCTTTGTCAGACTAAAGTTTTCAGGAACTCTTTTCATCCACCCCTTTTAGAAGAAAGAGTTCTTAAAGATTTGTTGAAATCCTTCTCCCCCCACCAAGGGCGTTCACCATGGTAGAACTCCCTTGGCGGGTTCTAGATGAAACCCTTGGAATATGAATGAGTTCTCCATAGAATCCCCTGAGTGTGTTCTGGATAAAACTTCTGGAATATAAAAATGTTCTAGATTAAACCCTTGGAATATGAAGAGACACTCTTTAGAACGCCCAGAGTGTGTTCTCAATAAAGGTTCTGGGATAGACAAATGTTCTCAATAGACCCCTGGGTCTGTACTAGATTAAATCCTTGGAATCTAAAAAGGTTCTCCATGGAACCCCCTGTATGTGTTCTTGATAAAACCCTTGGAATGTAAAAATGTTCTAGGAAGAACCCTCTGAGTGGGTTCTAGATTAAACAGTTGACAAAAAAAAGATTCTCAGTAGAACCCCTATGTGGCTTCTGGATTAAACCCTTGGACTGTACAAAGGTTCTCAGTAGAATCTTTGTGGCATCATTAGAAGATGGAAAGGTTTTCTATAAAACCTCCAGAGAGGGCTCTATGTGGAACCACTACACCATAGAGGGGTTCTCTGTAGGGGGTTCTGGATGGAACCTTTCACAGATGGAACATGTATAACTCTTTATGTTGGATTCTAGGTAGAACTCTCTGACAGGATTCCAAGTGCAACCTTTATAAAAGGTTCTAACGGGGACCAAAAAGCATTCTGCTATGGGGACAAGGTGCTACCTAGAACCATGGTTCTAGTTAGCACCTTTATTTCTTGTAGTGTGTGTTTTAGATTGTGTCTGCTGTACTTGAATCAGTGTGTCGGATTCCTGACTTGTAAATCCATATTTATAGTATATGAATGCATTTTAAAGAAACACTGATCTCAGGTCAGGTTTCCTCTGCTCTCCCTCAGTGTATTCTGTGCTTCATTACCTAACGTTCTTTAGCCAGCCCAGTGTAACACAACAGCCTTCGCTTTGTTAATCTTTTTTTCCTCAAAGATTTTGTTTGTGGAACATCTGGAAGCGCTCAGCCCTGTGTTGCCGCAGTTATGACCGGGAAACGGACAGAGAGATGGTGTAAATCCGCCTCTGCCTCGGTCCCCAGGATAAGAAAGAAAGGCATGATGGGAAAGCGAGGAGCACTCTGGGCTGGGGGGTCCTGGCTAG
Organism: Lutjanus erythropterus; assembly: GCF_056507025.1. Taxonomy (NCBI): domain Eukaryota; kingdom Metazoa; phylum Chordata; class Actinopteri; order Lutjaniformes; family Lutjanidae; genus Lutjanus; species Lutjanus erythropterus. The sequence continues at coordinate 31,677,189 of NC_139335.1, read as the reverse complement.
GAAGTTAAAAGAGTGCAGGGATGTCATGACTAAAGACAGAGTGTGTGTATATGTGTGTGTCTACAAACTTCCACATGAGAGCAGAGGTCACAGTGAGAGACATCACTGCTCGTCCCCTGGTAGAGGTCAGAGGTCAGGGGTGGTAAAGTGTTGATGGGGGTGGAACAGTTGCTTGGTCTGACATGGTAAAAGCTTTACCAGCTGCCTCTCCTCCAGGCTCAGGGCACCTCCATTAATTCTTTGCCATTTGTTTTTATCACCCCTGAAGTGCCAGATGGGCGGGGCTTTGTGTCATAAGGTGGCATCAGGTGTTTTTCACAACCCCACCTGAGCCTGAAAACCACCGTCTTGACTTACTATTATAAATATTCTGAATGGATTAGGCTGGGGTCTGCGTGAGATGGCGTTCTGTCTGTCTGTATGGGGCCGTGGAACGTAAATCCTGCCTCCTGTTGGTCCTACATGTGTTTTCTCCATCACTGCCTAACACTGCGCCTCATTGGCTAAGAGGTCAGTGACCCTACCAGCCTGTGTAAACACACAGTAAAGTCAAAGTGTGGATCCTCCCATCCACTGTAACGCCGAACATGGACAGGAAAACGTAACTACATTTCCCAGAAGTCCTTTCTCAGCTGCAGACACATGCGCTATTAGACTGAAAAGATAGCAGCAACAGCAAAGATATGAACCAGAGAGTTTACAGTCAAATCTGATTAAGAGACACTTTAAAAGACCAATCAGCATTTGTGTATGTTTTATTAATTTATTGATCTTGTAACCTGTCAGATATATTTTGTGACTACTTCTTTGCAGCACATACATTTTGAGAGAAGCAAACATATATCCTGTAATGTTATTTCGAGAAAATGAGTTTTGTTATCTTGATATAACGAAATAATCAACACCTTAGCATGAGAAAACAAAACGTTGCTTTACTTATAATATTATCAGGGCTCAGCAGCAGCAACATGCCAACATGCATAGACGGCATCCTGAAAACTGTCGCAACCAATTTAAGCTATCAGATCAAGAGGTAAATCATCCATTTTCCTTCAATAATATTTTTCATTCTGTGAAATCCTTTATCCTGTATCGCTGTCCTTTTCTTACAAGGCAATATTATTTATATCTATTCTACTGCTATAATCCTACACACGATGTGTGTGTCAGAATATTTCTGCAATTATTCTGCAATTATCCACATACGTCCATATATTTCTATAAACGAAAGGCGAGTATATTCATATTCTTTTTATGTTGTTTGTATTCTATTTACAACTCCATCCTCTTCAGCCATAGTTTTGATCCTTGAGCTGCAGTAACATGTCAGGTTTGTGTGGGATTAATACAGTTTATCATATCTTATCTTAAGGAGTTGTCAGACTGTACGTCATGAATGAATCTTCCCTGATTCTGAGGTCAGACTTTGTGTGATATTGGGATGATTATAGCCTGATCCACAAGACGTAGGGTGTCGGATGGGTTCAGAAATGGACATTGGGCATGACAATCAATCGTTTCATCCCGTGTAGTGTGTCATAATGGAATGCATGTAGGACACTGCACGACATCCTGACAGAAAGACTAGCATGTTTGATGATGATGATTTCTTTTCGTTGCTTCTGTGATGCTGACCAATAGGAGCACAGGTGACAGCACTCCACTGGATGAGATGAATCTGTGCACGAATGTAAACAGGGCGAAGCACAAGATAGCTAGTATCACACATGCCGCTTCAGACGCCATGTTTGATTATATTCTTTCTCCTGGACGTCCATCGTGAGCGCTTGTTGTGAAACACTGCAAACAATGATTGGTCACGGAGGAACATATAGTCTGTCATGTTTCTTGGCCACAACAAACCAAGAATTTATGACTCCATAACCACCTAATCTGACAGAGTTAGCATTTTAAAAATATCTTGTAGTCATGACAGTGAACTTGATGGTTGAAATTAAGAGGGATCCAATGACCCAGACACTCATCTTCCAGTTCTCCATAGTTATCCTGTGATCTTGAGACAAAAGTATTTTGGGGGGGATAAACTGTCTTATTATTTCAAGAAATTATTTTTGTTAACTTAAGAAAACAAACAAGATAAATTTACTCATTGAAACAAGCTGTTTGACTGTTATTGATAAAGGACTGGACATAACCTGTGGTCAGGAGCTCTGATCTTTCAGTCATTGCAGGTAAACTACACTAAACTGCTTCTTGGTGGATTTTCTACACAGAATCCTCGCAGTTTCTCAACTCCAGGCTGGTTTACAGAGTTGATGTGAGGTGATGAGGACCTAAAGGAAGCCATCCAGGCCGCCCTGCCCATACAACTCTCAGAATAAACTCCTCGCTCTCAATCTATTTTGAGACCTTTTTTTCTCTTTTTCTTTTCTTTCTGTATTCGTGTCAGCCAGCTTTACATTTTTCTCCTGCTCTGCCTGTAACTCTCACTTTTTCTCTCACTTATCAGCCTCTCAGAGATTAAAGTGATGTTGCGCTTTTGAGGTTTGCTGTAATGTTTATAATGATAACATGTCTGCCTTAAGTCCCTGTGATGTTTGACATGCCAGGGAATTTTTCCGCCATGCTTTCTCATTTCAGTCCTTTCTTCTTCTCTCGCAGCCTCACTTAGAAAGAGTTCTCATTTCTTCTCACTCTGCTTCATTACCTCTTTTGACCTCCATCTCGAGTGTGTATGTGTGTAGGAGAGAGAGCAAAAGAGGCAGACTGCCCATCCTCGACGTGGCAGGGTGACGTTGCAAAACCTGAAGACAACTCTGAGGCTGGCTGAGAGACAACCACACAGAGAGAGAAAGAGTAGAGACAGACGAGGAGGAGGAGGAGACAGTTTTATTTTCTTCACTGTTTATTTAGACACTGTGGCCATTTAACACTCATACTACCAATGAAGATTTTATTTAATTAAATATGGCGCAAAGAAAGAAAGAAACAAAGAAAATGAAATATAGTTCATCCTATGTAAACACAGCAACATGCATACATTTTAAGGATATTAGTAATTAAAAAATATTGAGATTTTATGTCCATAAATGATCAGGGCACCTGTGGGTGAATTTGGGGTTATCTTTTGCAATACTAGAGCCAGAAAATCCTAAATTGAAGGAGGGGGAGGAGGGACAAGCAAGGTGCTACCACTGTGCCTGGCTATAAAAGGCTGAGAGAGCTGTCAATCATCCAAACACACTGTCTCCAAACATGTCTTCCTGCAACCCTTAGTATGCATGTAGCTGGAATAATTTTCCAAATTACCAGAAAGACACATGAAAACAAGACTAAGAGTCTAAAGCCATGCTAGAACCTCCACAAGGCACTGTGCAGGATTTTCTTTGAAAAAACAAACACTGAGTCACATCCAAGAACATTTTTGTATTTTTATCTTGACTTTTCTTACTTTTTTTCCTGTGGTGGACTCTTCTCTCTCCTTGTGCATGAGATTTGTAAATTAGCATAATTAACACCCCAGTAATACCACATGAGGCTATGCTTCCTGTCCTATAGGGACATCCATGAAAATGGCATCAAAAAGTGCAGAAAAAAACTTTACAAGTTTTGAGTTTGAAGTCCTGCTTTCAGAGATCTATAAATTAAAGTCTGCCATTTCAACAGCATCTGCAGTGGAATTAAAGGACCTGCTTATGCCATAGAAGTGGAAAAAAATAGGTGCTGTTAATGCCATGTTGCCTGAGGATTGTACAGTCACTGAAATAAAAACTGATATGAAAATGGCTTTTAAAACAAGCACCTCACCACACCAAGGCCATCTATGACTGCAATGAGAAGAGGGGGCTGAGAGGAAACTCTTATTCACAGAGACAGGGACAGAATATGTGAGGATGTTCCCCTTGACAGCAACTTCATAAATGTGCATGTGAAGATACAACCAACACACCTGAGAGTAAGTGCCTCTTTAAATGAATGATGATAGACTATATGTGTAAATTTAAAATAATATTATCATTTCAAATGCAGTGAAACAGGATAATGTCGATAAATAATAAGGTGTGATTTTCTTCAAACTAATGAAATGTGCAGTCATTAGATAAAAATTTCAGTTGTGATAACAGCAGGCTAACTGCATGGCTCCTACGACACGTCTGGACCACTTATGAATTGTAATAAATGAAAATACAAGAAAATTGATGGATGCAGCAAGTTCTCCTGTATCACTTGTACAAACCACTTAGGAACAAAATTTATTTAGTTTATTCAATTTAAGGGACAGAATGCTTAGAATGATCATTTACGTGAAATAGAAACATGGCCAATTTTTTTTCCATCTGTAGTCCTACACATAACAAGTACAATACAGAATACAGTAAATGCAGGTACCTTACACAATGTAAAGAGTAGGTGCACACTGCACAGTACAAAATACACAAAATACAATATGAAATGCACATAACAATGTTATATAAAAAATCTTTTCATATGAGTGGTTCTTGCATGAGGCCTGATGCAAGTGTGTGGTGGTGTTTGATCTGCACAGGCCCTGCCCTCTGTCTGCAATTCCATATTGTCTCACATCTGGCTGTGTTCAGGCCGTTTCTGGTCTTCAGCCTGCTCGCCAGTGGTGTGTAGCCCCCAGTCAGGTTTTGAGACTGTGACTCTATGAAAATGTAATGTTCATTTTTATCACATTCTCCATCTCCTTCCTCTGCTCTCTGTCTGTGAGAGCTGCAGAAAGAGATTTACACACAGCCAGAGCAGACTGAGGATCACCTCAGCTGTATTCATATTAAATTAGGCTTTGCACAGATGTGTTGGCCTGTTAATTTGTGCTCTAGAATGTAACCACTGCAAAACAACCAGAAAATAACATTTTCAACATCACTTAATATACTCTCTATGTTCAGTGACCCAGGTAGGAGGGGCCAACTTTGAACAGTAAATTTGTCAACTATGCTGCATATTCTTCCTTTAATGCCAGAATGCTAGCATGCTCACAATAGCATTGCTAAGCATATTACCATCTTAGTTTAGCATGTTAGCATGCTAACATTTGCTTATTAGAGTGAAGCACAAGGCTGAGGTTGATGGGAATGTTGTTTTGTCGTAGTTCTGCAAGTCATGAATATTAATATTTTGACTTGATGGTTCTCCGTGGAGAATCACAGAATCACCACAGTCTTATAGCTGTGAGGTGGAGGTGGAGTTTCAGGTGTCTTTGGTTCGGGAAGTAAAAATCCCAATCAGTTGGAACTCTACTACAATTTGGATCAGCATGAAAGTCTCCTGATTGAATCATCAGTGCAAAAGTATAAGCTGGGTGTTGGAAAAAAATCACAAATATTTAACTGCGTTACAATAACCTAGTGATTGTGCCCCCTTAGATGGTTAGAGCTACAGTGTGGTGTCCAACACAGCTGGAGGCTAAACGTCTGCTTGCTCACTGTGACTCAGGCAATCGCTGTTTTTATATCTGGAAACTCACTGACGGTTAGAAAAAAAGACATGTTCATAATCCTTACAGACTCTTCTATTTAAAATCTATCTTTGCAACAAAGTATTTTGTATCTAGAGCAAATACGAAGCTACAGATTCATACATGGACCCAAACAAAGATATGTCTATTTATAATTTTTCACCTCAAGTTCCAAAACCAAAAAGGAAAGTCACTAAACTGCTCTCCTGCACAGCTTCAACAGGTCAAACCTCAAACTGACTTGTATGAGGAAAGGCAAGGAAGGAAGGAATGATAAGAGGAAATGATAAAATGTGACACTGTTGACCAAGTACAGTTGGGTGGTTTGTCAAGGAGGCAGAAAATCTGGACTACTTCTGCCACCAGATTTTTGATGTTATTTTGGTTGCAAACTGACCAGTATGTGGTTTGTTGATCTGATTGGTTGAATTTAGTCCTTGACATAGACAGGGATAAACAGATGGCTCATCCAATCACCTGTCAAGTAATTTTTGAAAGTACCTGCCCTTTTCCAAGCACTTTTCAAGGATGACATCCCATGTGGTTCTCAGTAAAAAAAAAAAAAAAAAAAAAGAAAGAAAGAAAAAAAGAAAGAAAAAACAATCCAGCGAGACATGTTTGTGAAATTTGGGCACATTAAAAAGAATGGCTTGCACTTCAACCCAGCTTCCTTTGTTTGTACCAAAGAGCCGTTGAAAAGAATCGGATTGTTCACAAAACATAACATCATCGGTGACTTGATGAATAATTCAGATTGATAGGTTCATAGGATTTATAGGTTTCTCCTTGACGGCCATATGGAGCCTTTAAGACTTTAATCTGACCAGTGAGACAAATTTAAGATCTCATTTAAGACAACCAGCTTTTCTTTTAGATCTCACTGTTATCTCAAGAGCTGATTCTTGAAGACAAGTTTAAGATCAGTGCAGTGAGACAGTAAGATCTTCAGTTCAAAATAGTCCAGGGCTGAGACGAGACAAAGGCTATTTCTCAGGAGCCGAATTTAACAAGAATAAGAAAATGGTCAGATTGATTTTAATTTAAGCTCGTTCATGTGTAGGAGACAGGCTGGACAAAGACAAGATCTTATTTTGAACTTTTCTCTTCTCTTGGTGGGCGCACTCTGCTTTTAGCTGTTAAAGTAAGAAGTGTTTTGTTGTTTCTGATAATTGAGCTTTCTGAGATGAACTGAGAGAGAAAAGGAGAGTAACACAAGAGATGACAGGGAAAACAGAGGGAGAGAGTCTGGGTCAAATGTGGGAAAAAGAATATTCTCTCTCTGTCTCTCTCTCCCTCCGTGGCAGTTTAATCTAACCAATATGTGTGTGTCTGACACATGAGGGGAGGAGACGGAGAGAGAGAGAGAGAGAGAGAGAGAGAGAGAGAGAGAGAGAGAGAGAGAGAGAGGGTTTGCATTCTTTTCCATTGAGGTCAATGTTTTACAGAGCCTTTGACCACTGCCTGCAGAGTCTATATGCGCGTGTGTGTGTGTGAGTGTGTGTGTGTGAGACTTGACCACAGAGGAAGGAGTTCACGTGCAGTTTGGACAGACGAGAAATCGGTCATTTGGTCTTTCATCGATATTGGGTTGAGACGCCTGTCCCTTCACTGCCCTGTCAGAACGATTCAACTCTCTTCTGTTCTATTATCCAAATGACGTGTCGGTATCGTCCCACAATTATGACATCACAGCCAGATGTTTTGAACTCTTTGGTCTGATGCATTTCAGCCCAGCAGTTGCAACCTGTACTCTCAGTCAGTTTGAATGATGTCATATCAATTACTTTTAATAATAATATATTAACTTATTCAGCTTATATTTAAAGTGGCGCTTAATGGTATTTTCATGGATATCATGTGTTTGAGGGAGGAGAAAAATGGAGGGAGGAGAAATCAGTAAAAAGCCAGTGTTCCTCCACCTTTCATCTCCTCCTCCCTCTGTCTTTTCTCTCCTCCTCAAATGTCTCATTTTACTTCCAAGTCCTCACTGTATGTTTTTTATGGCTCTTCTCCCTCTTCTTCTCTATCCACACGTCACACTGCCACTTTTTTATCTTTTCCTTGGTTTTCGCCAATGTTTTTCCTTCTGTCCTTCCTTCCTTTTTTCTATCTGTCATTTTGTCTCTTCCCTTTTGTCTGCGACATCAATCTTTCCATTTTCTTTTTCCCCGCCCACTCAGCCGCCCCTCACTGTCCATTTCTCAATTTCTTTTCTCCCTCTGCTGCATTTCTGCCTAAACTTTCCATTTTCCCTCCCTCTTTCCTCAAACTTTCTGCCGTCCTGCCACCGTCTATCTCTCCCCTATTTCTTTTCTTTCTCCTCTGTGTTTCATGCCAGCAGGAACAAAATATGAAACAGGAAAAAAAAAAAATCAAAAACTTTACCATTGTAACTAGCATGTGTGATCGGAAATATTCATTAAAAACTGTAAATAAAGGTGTTAGTTGACAACCTTTTTTCCCCACAGACAATAGCAAGGCTAAAAATAAATAAAAAGTAACTTTTCATAACAAAAATGACAAAATGCATTATTTTATTATGTTTGTCCATGAACAGTAACTACACAATTATGTTAGAGACAGACAAATGTACAACTGAACTACAATGCAGCCAGTGACTTTTATGCAAAGTGGAAAATCTCAAATTGTAGTCCTTGGGTTTGTAAAATGATCCTCTGCTGCTTGACTTGTTGCACTAATAAGCAGCATCACACATCTGTTACATTACATCTCTGCCAGTAGTGTAAGCTAACATTATCGCTTCTCAAATCTCCGTCAGTAACATTAGCTAACATTATGAGTTATTAAGTTTACATCAGTAACATTACATTACCAGTTATTAAGTTTACATCAGATAATTTAGCAGATAATTTATCTGCTTGAACAGATGCACACACAAACAATTGTGTACTCACTCACTGATATTTATCAGTAACATTAACTAACATTACTGGTTCTGTATGTAAAAGGGTTATTGAAAAAAGTCATCCACAATCCCTCTGAAAAATTAGACCAGCTGTTTGCAAGCACAGTTTGGGTCAGCTTCAACTTCAACTTCAACTTCAACTTTCAACTTTATTTATCCCCAAAGGGCAATTGGTTTTGCAGTAAGACAGACAGAGGACACACAAACAAGCCTATGGCGGCACTGATTGTTGAATTTCAGATTAATAATTAATCATGATTAAATAAAAATTATAATAACTATCACTATTATAAATATGGGTTTTATTTTACAGTTCAACAACCATTGTAAACAAATTTCCTAAAAAATAAGCTGGTTAGGTTTAGGCACTAAAAAAACTCCCTATAAAACTACATGGTTAGATTTAGAATAAAACCATATTTGGAGTTTCCATGACTACAAAAGTCACGTGTCATGTACCACTAGGAGGAGCCATAAAGTTAGCAGTTTTTTGTGTTCATATGCTATTGTTAGGAATGAGTTCGAGATTAATTTGAGACATCGATCTTCTAAATCGCTCAATGTTTGCCTAAAGGTCTGGTGTGTAGATATAAAGAAAGTGTGTAGATATAAAAAAAAGACAAATTTCATGGATGATTGTTTTTTTTTTTTTTTTAACTAATATGGGTAAAATGTGAGTGGTCCTAAGATGTGTCATACGTGCACACACATGCACACACACTATTTATATCTGAAGCCCTGTAATTTCCCTGTGGTCAGTGTGGATGGAACATGAAGAGTTAACCTCTCTGTAAAAGACTCTTCTCTGCTCTGGTTTCTCTCACACTCTCACCACTCCCTAACATGAGTTACAGTCCACCACAACACTGAGACTGTGTGTGTGTGTGTGTGTGTGTGTGTGTGTGTGTGTGTGTGTGTGTGTGTGTGTGTGTGTGTGTGTGTGTGTTAGTTACAGTCCAGTCCTTCCTCACAGCTGGATTTGGAGACTTGTTGGAATCAGCTGTGATGCATTTATTTTTGCATTTATTGTCAGAGGTGGAAGGAGAAATGATGGTCAGAGAAACTTCTACACGTTTTCCCTCTTTCCTCTCATCTGCCATTTTCTTTTCTCTTTCCTTCACTGTTCCTTTCTGGCGTGAGTTTCTTTTTCCGTTTGTCTCCTGTTACTGCAGTCTGCGTATTCACTTTGTGTGCTCTCTCTCTCTCTTTCTCTCTTCCCTGCACTCCTTAATCTCTCACCCACATGACTTCACCTATTTCCTCTTTTCCTTCTCTCCCTTATTTCTTCCTTTGTTTACTTTGCCTTAAATTCTGCCGTCACATTTCTGTCCTCTCTCTCATTTGTATAATAATTTAACCACAAAAGCTATCATTAATTAGCACCGACCTAATGATGACAAAAACCAGACAGGAAAGAGCTGAGAGTGGACTTGCTTAACTTTTGTATCACATAACTGTTAGAAGTTCTGTTGTCCCACACGTGTGGATTAGCTGTTTTGGGTTTTTTCTTCTTTTTAACTTGAGCTGGGTTGGGTATTATTGTGGATTTGAACCAATTAAGCCCACTGAAAAATCCCTTTGGCCCTATATTGTTTTAGTGCAGTAATATGACCATATTTTCAAATCCCTAAACCAGAACACTTAACTCCTTCCCCACCATTGATGAGACATCTTGTCAATTGCTGTTTTCACTGCTGTGTTCTCACGTAGGGGACGCTGTGATCCGTCATCTGACACAAATTTGTCACTCAAAGAAGAAGGGAACCATCAGAATTCAGCAGCAGAGGGAGAAGTTGATGTTATCTAGATGAAAACATTGGAGCTCAGCTGCAGATCTATGGATCAGAGAACATCGTGACCCGGCCTCAGAGCCCGGCCACAGAGTGGGCCTGCTCGTGCTGAATCCAACTTATGCCCGCTACTGAGGATTGATACATGGGCTGCATGCTCTATCAACTGAGCACTGAAATTCTGTAAATTTATTATTTTTTATGTGACGTAGCAATGGTCATGAACCTTCATTTATGTAAAAAAAAATAACTCTTGAGCTGTATTAACAAGGCCTATTGTGAACTGGGTTGCAATGATTTATCATTTTTAAAAAGTGGGTCTCTATACAAACATACATATCCTCAAGTATGATTGGTTATCTGTCCAGTGAGATACAGGACCTGAGTTTCAACGGACTGTTTGATTAAGATAATAAATCATAAAAATAAAAGTATTTTCATGGAGGATAGATTTAGGAGTCTCACAGCCTGAGGACAGAGGCACAGTGGAGTTACAATTTCCTTTTGAGTGCTCAATGAATAAAGTATGGCTTTCTATCATATTTGCATGGTGTCACTCTGTTGTGCTGTGATTAATAGTGACTAACACTACTACTACAAGTTATCTATTGATAACTAGTGTAATTTTTCAGCCTGGTTTCTACTAAGTTAGAGGACAGTTTACTGAATTGTAACTCTCATTGTGACTGGAGGGGACACAGAAACATGAAGGACATACGCATTGATTTTTGAGGTGAAGCAAACGCTTGGCAGTTTGCTGATGTATAGAGCGGGTTAAAGGATCTCCTCCAAGCTGAAACTAACAGACGTTTGCTTGTTTGCATCAACTCTCATTAGGAAACAGTGTAAAAAGGCTGAATATAGATGCTGTGGTACATTGCTGACAAAGCATGCAGACGTTTGTGAAAGGGCTGTCAAACTGTAAAGTCTTGGTAAAACCTGTGCCAGATGATGTGTTCAACTTAGTACGCAGCTGACGGTCACAACACAGTGTTTGTTGGCTAAGGCAGTAGCAAGGATCCAACCGTCATCAAACAGTAGAGGTGGCAAAAGTACACACATTCTGTACTCTAGTATAAGTGCAAATACTTGTGTAAAAAAGGACTGGGAAAAGCAGAATTGATTCAACTTCTTTACTCAAGTAAAAGTGAAAAAGTACAGGCTCTGAAACGTACTCAAAGTATAAAAGTAGCCCTCTGAAGGAAGTGTCTACCAGCTACTTCTTATGTCTTTGATGTCATACTCATTATGTATTGTTACGTCTGCCGTGCGTGATATGCTCTGATGGATGCATCGAAGAATCATCTTTTCTACGTGTTATTGTTTCATCCGTTAAGGCTGAAGTCAGTCTTGCAAATAATTCCCCTCAAATGCATTAAAAGTAAAGTAACAAGCCTGGTTTGAAAATAAAAGGAGATATTTGTGTTAAACTGTAGGGAATAAAAGTGTAAAGTTCTCAGAAAAATAAATATTAAAATATGCATACCTGAAAAATCTACTTGGGTACAGTAACTAATTATTTGTACTTTGTTACTTTCCACCTCTGTCAAATGCTTAAATGTGGAACAATCTGCTGGAAACTGTATTACTTCTACAAAAATAATTATACTCCTTTAAGTACATTCCTCGACCAGGCATCACCTGTCCTGTTAAAACACTTCAAATTACATGTTGCTCTGCATCCTCTAAAGACCCCCTTCTCTGTCTAAAGCTCTCCCCTTCTCTCTCTCATCGTACCACCTGTGTGCTCTGAAGCAGGTGTTTCCCATGATGCCATTTGGTCTGTAATACATGACATTATGGAAGCAGAAGGCAGAAATATGTGAAGCTTTTATGATCACCCTGACACCCCTGTTATTTTCTTATGATTAGAGGTTCACCTACTGGAACCAGTGTGTGTGTGAGTGTGTGTGTGTGTGTGTGTATTTGAGGATGTGGAAGAGGAAGAGGAAGATGAGGAGAGGCACTACAGATTAGCATTAAACACATTTTTGTATAGTCCGTCTTGGATATACATATCTGCTATATTACATACGTAAAGATGTCACAAGGTCATTGTGGAACACACACACACACACACACACACACACACATTACACACATGCCCTGTGATTGTGTGTTGCTGGGACTGAGTGATTAAAGGACAGCTGAAGCAGGCAAGAAAGAAAAAGCGAAACAGACAGACAGAGAGAGAAAGAAACAGAGGACAATAATAACTTCATAACATAGAGGTCAGACCATTTGTGGTGAGTTTTTCTTCTCTTTTTCAGGGTGGACTTCAGAAGGACACACAGAGATATGGAGGGCAGCTGACATTCATGGGCATTTCAGTTTAGAACTGAAGCATAAGTCTGGTGATATTGGGAATTTTTCTTTTCGTTATCAAATCTAATTAAAGGACCCACACCAGGAATGAATTGTGGTGTTTCCAAAGCCAAAGACCTCCTTTGTCAGTGTTGTGCATGAAAGAGCAGCGACATGCTCATATTTAATTCATTCATTCACAGATTAAAGTGTTGACATTGTCATCAGATTTAAAAAAAATGTGATCACAGCAGAGAGAGTGTGTGACTATGGACAGAAGTATCGACGTGATATAAAATCTGTCTTTGATCTTAAAGTCTGATGTTCCTCTTTAATTCTGTGGCGTATCAGTGAAGTGTGAACTACACTGCAGACTGCTAACAGTGACAAACACACAGATCTGCCTTATACACTCATCTCCATATGTCTTTATCTATGGATGACCATTTCTGCCAGTGTGATGGAAAAAAATATCCTGTAAGTCATTATAATGAGCAGTTTTATAGAAATAATGTCTTAAATCTAAAATTAATGATTTAGTATGTCAAAATACTGACCATCTCAAAATAATGAAAAACTTTATCAAAAAGATTTACATACTAAGACATTATATTAAATCATTATTTTGAGAAACTAGCTCAATATTTTAAGGTAGTGAAGACTGGGAGCAATTGTAACATTTTAATTTTTTTTTCCTTCATAAGTCACAGACTACTTGAAATACAGTGTTCATCTTTATGAGAAACATAAATGTGTGTACAAATTAGTAATACAATCAATATATTTTCACCAAAGAGGGCACTTGGTGGGGGGCAGTTGAACTAAACATGATTTATGTGGGAAGAATACACAAACAAGAGTTTGCTGTTCCTGTCCTGCTGACCATCATTTCACTAAAATTCAACTGAATTCTTTTTTATCTGTTCCATCCCCATGATTGATCAGAAATTTTAGGGTTGGGGAGCTCAAACTTTTGTTGGCTTCCAAAAGTGGGGCATGCCAGAAAAAGTTCTGGAACCATAGACCTACTGTAAATATACTAAATACTGTCAAATAACAGCACACCTCAAAGTAATCACATTACTGCTTGTAGTATCTAATAATGTTACTTTTTATAGTTTTTTTCATCTGCATTCAAACCAAAAGTCTACTTCTTTTTTTTTTGTCATACACCAAGGAAATGATACATCATCAAAATGAAAAAAGGGGGTAAAAAAGGAAAGGAGAAAAATGAGAAAACTTTGATGATGCATCACTTCCTTGGTGTTTGATAGGCTTGTGCAGACCCGTGTTGATCAATATGCATCGGCCATTTTTAAGACTTTTTCCATGTAAAATAAAGGCATTTTTTGTACAAACCTTGCAGTGTGCCTCGGAATTTTTTGGAAGGAAACCTGCATATTTGAGTTTTTACTGAGACTGTTTCACCCATGCAATGAGCCCTTCTCTAGAGGAATGACCACAAAGGCAGCCAATTGTTTCAGTGAAGTTTCACACACTGCATATGAGACAAACAGAGCCACAGTTTGTGAAGGAATTAATCCATTTGTATTTATTTCTGCATTCTATATGAAGCTGAAGCTCTACATAAGCATACAGCTGCAGTTAAACCATTTTCTTCGTGTTAATTTTAACTACCATATGATCATGAGGTCACAGTTTTATCTTTTCTCCTGATTTCTCTAATCACTTCCAGCTCCAGGATAAAAAAACACACACACACACACACACACACGGACCTCTCCCTTTCCTCTCTTTTTCTGTTCACGCTGGTGTGTGACTGTGAAGTGTGTGTGTGTGTGTGTGTGTGTGTGTATGTTAGCTGGCTGCCTGATTGAAAAACCTGCTGCTGTTTTTCAGGACACAAGCTGATGGTGTGTGTGTGTGTGTGTGTGTGTGGACTTTCGGAAGTGTGTTTCTGTATATAAAGTGTTTCAGACTTTCTGTAGAAAGAAAACAAACAAATAAACATGATATGACCAAAGGGTGACTCCAACTGCATCTTATCCAAGTCTTCCAAATGGAAAATCCCACTCAGCTGTTAGCAAAAAGCAGTGACGGAGGATGGTTAGGTTTTGAAACAAAACTACTTGGTTGGGTTCAGGCAACAAAACTACAGTGCATTTAGATGGAAGAAACAAGCACTTATTTTTTTCTCTCATCAGTCAGACAACAGACACATTTTAAGTGTTTTGTAAAAGGTGTATTGTACATATAAACCTAAAATTTGCTGAATTTCTTCCATAGTCTTTCATTTTTTTGGGAACCCAAATAAAATCTCCTGTGACCCACCTGTGGGTCCCAATCCAGTCTTTGGGAGCAATTGCTCTAATTGAATAGCTCCCATTTACTTCACCAGTTAGTGTTGTTGACCAATAGCAGCCATCTTGACAATGTTGACCTTGGAGGGGATGGAGAGCTGAAGTGTCCAAAATAGTGGAACCCATTGTAGCTTACTATTGTCCCTTTTCCACACACAGAGCTGGCCTGGATCAACTCGGTTTTACTCGGCCTGTCAATCCAGCATGGTGGGGGTTTGCATTTCCATTACAACAGGCCTACCCACTTGAAGGTGTGTCTTTTACCTGAAGATGAGCTTGAGGAGACTTGAGTTTTAAGCGACTGTGTAGCGGTGGATACACTGTTACATATATGTCTCTGGGATAAACACACTGTTTCCTCAAATTCTTCACAATAAAAGTCTCCTGTTGTTTCATTATTTAAATGCTTTTATTATGAAGCAGCACAAACAGGAAATGTTTTCATTCGGGAGTTTCATCAGCAGCAATTTAACACAACACCTACATTGCTGAAAGCAAACATGAATCGGTAAAATAATGCAGATACCTGAAAGTACAAACAGTGCAATAGGAGAAAAACTACATTTCAAAATATAAAGATTCTGTTGGAAGCTACAAAAGTACTGAGAGCTGAACATAAAGAGACTTCAAGAAATGTCTTTCTCTCTGCTCTCCTGCACACGTGAGCTGAATATCATGACATTTGCTTGATCGAGGACGAGAAAGGAGGATCGTCACAGGTTGGCCAGCGAGACGTCAGCGAGAGTAGGTCCATCTCTGCAATGGCTTGGCGCAGCTTGGCACAGTGAAAGTGGAAATGGAAATGCAATTTGGCACAGTAAGGTTTGGCTTGGTGCGGCCAAAAGTGCCAATGAAAAAGACCTATAACAGAAGTGAAGGATAAACTGCTCCACTAAAGAGGAATGGAGTTCTACAGCTATGAGACTGGAGTCGATGGTACAGAGACTGTGCCACTTTGTGATGTGAGACCTTAACTGTAATGTGAAATGCAAACAAGAAAGAAAGAGAGAAAAACATTGAGTCTAGAGTCATCTGGAAAGAGAAGACCATGGACACGAAAGAGCAGCAGTAGTCTTTTTTTTTTTCCCCAGAAAATTCTCTCTATCATGCCATGCCAACATGCACACACAGGCACACATGCACATGCACGCCCGCACACACACGCGCACACACACGAAGGGACCTAGTTGACTTACTGAAGGTGATAGCTTAAGGTGATTGGTGTGCATATGTGTGTATATGTGTGTCCTTTTTTGATGACTTGAACACATGGAAGGAATTCATCATAACTGTGAATATTTGTACTGCAGGTGTAGTGTCACCAATGGAAACCACGCCTTTCCCCTCCTAGTTTGAGGAAAGGCCAGGTGTTTCAGTGTGTGAATAACACACACACACATAAATGTACACACACACACCTATATGCACACTGCAGGATTAATATGCCTACGTAAAAAACTATTTTAAAGTACTTTAAATTTGACGCCTTTGATCTCTCATTTGGATTTTTGAATCGTTAGTACAAATTACATAACTCCATGTGCACTGTGATCTCATGGAAAACTTGAAAGTGGATTTACTGCTTTTATACAAAAAAATAAACCCCTGCTTTATCCTCTAAAGCTGTCCTGTCCCCTCCACTCCTCCATCTGACTCAGCTACCAACCTGCAACTTTGCTCCAAACCCCCACCTCCCACCTGCCTGAATTCCTCCTGAAGTTGGATCATTGTGACAAACTGATATTTGACTGTGCTGGATGTGCTGCATTGGACTCACTGTATCATTTCCATCCTACACAGGCCAGCTCACAGTGGTAGCAGGCCAAGCAAAATGGCCCAGATATCCTTCTCCTTAAAGGGACACTTCACCCAAAATCCAGTTTTTCCTCTTACCTGTAGCGTTATTTTTCTATCTATACTGTTTTGGTGTGAGTTACCTAGATCGGCTTTCTCTCCAATGGCACAAGTCCAGTGTCGCTCCAAGAACCAATAAACAAATAAATAAATAAACAGAGAAATAAATAAAAATATTAAATAGTATATATAAATATTACTTTTTTACCAGTTGAACTGCTGATCCAGTGAACTGAAAGCTTTTGTTGTCAGCAGTCCAGATGTCAGCTGTGGTGGAAACAAAGTCAACCTCTGAGTGTGGCCTTCAAATTAGATTTTATCATCATGGAGTCAAAAAAATGATAGTACTTCCACCTGTGGAAAGTGCCTCTCTCCCTCTCCTTCAAAAATTAACTTGGCAACTCACAGTTATTTGAAATAGTAACTATGTTTGATGGATGCCGCGTCAATTAGCACAGAGCAGATCGAATGGGCAGGAAATCAGACAGAAAAGGCAGGAGGAATATGGTTAATTTTCAAAATAAAAGACCCCGTACAGTCTCTGATCATAAACAGACAGACAGAAAAGAAACTATTTAACCACATATCCTGATTATCCATGGAAGCACAAAGAGCAAGGAAAGAGGACATAAGCAGCAAAGCAAGTAAACATAATCAGGCAGGCAAAACGCTCCACTGCTGAAACGCTTCTGAAGCTGCTGGTGCTGCAGCCGTGTGGAGGACGGATCAGAACCATGGCGCCTGGTGTAATTTCTAGGTAATAGCTATTAATCTGAGGTCAAGACCATTTAAAATGTGTTGAACAAACAATAATGAATGCATAGAAGGTTGGCAGAAATTAAACAAGAGTTAAACAGAGTACAACCTTTTAGTTACATGCAAAAGTTAATTGTCACCTACTGTAGATCTAAGATTTGCAGAAAGGTAGCTGTGTGTACATCCCATCTTATATTGAGGCCAGGTGAAAAAAAAAAACCTCATGTCAGATTATGCTTCCCAAAACGTGTACTGAACTCAAAGATACAGCATTAAATAATAGCCAAGAATTTGATCTTTTAAGATAAAAAATATGGATTTGTCCCAATTCTCAAGAATGAGTGTGATACTGAATAAACCCTTTTCACAGCAGCCACTTTGACATGAAATAGTACAGTAAACACAGATGTTACAAATGATACTAATTAAGGTTAAGTTCCAAATTAGCTGTTATTGCATGCAGCTGCTATTGTACATGGTGGGTCACTGGAAAGGCTCTGCTACAAGAAATGGAACAGGACCTTAAATATTATCATTGGTAACACTTGTTGTTTACCGTGATATTTCATATCAATATGGCTGCTGTGAAAAAGGTCCATTACCACTCCTGATTTTAGTACTACTGTATGTTTCTTGCTTCTTGACCTTTCAGAATAAAAGCTCCAACAGATTTGGTGTGCTAGTCACAGGAAGGGAGGGGGAGGGCTGGAAATAGTAGTGTGTAATCACGTCTCTACATTTTCCTCCATCCACCGTGGCGTCCAGGCCACTCAGACTGCTATAAATACATGTTAAATTAGAGACTCTCGTTGTGTGTATGTGTGTGTGGGAACTAATGGTCCTAAAAGAATGAGAACAGTTGTGTATTTGCCTATGTGTGTGTGTGTGTGTGTGTAGGTTACAATGTCTGCATCTGACCACTGGTCTTTCTTTCTTACTTTCTCTCACAGTTCACATCCTCAGTCATTGCTACCGCTTCCTCAGATGTATGTTGACAATATATATTTTATTTTCCTCAGAATCCAAAAAATGAAACAAAGAAAAGGCGGAGATGTGGCATCATTTCAAGGCTGAAAAATCCTTTTCCACTGTGAAATGACGTGGCTGTCCTGTCAACCCTCCATTGAGAAATAAAACTCAAAGTGTCCTTCAACACGTAGCTCGCGTCTTTTCCACACCACCTCCGCTCTGCTCTTAACATACTTTGAGTTTGGCAGCAGGTGTGACGAGGCGTTTAAAAGCCTCAAACCTTTTCATTTAGTGGCATGGTGTGGAGAGAGGAGACAATCTGTGTGTTTAAGCAGCCGTTCACCACGCTGCTATTAACATTACTACCACTGGTGCTCTTCTATTAAAGGAAAAAAAAACTTCACTAAAACACTGTAACTGGGCTCAAAACAGCTGTCAGTTCTGTTCTTTTCATTCCTGGCTGCATTTTGTAGTTTGGTGTATATTTCTTCAGCCTGTGGTGAAGTGGTCAGTCATGTATTACATGACATCATATCCACATATTTCCAGCAGCTCCAGTGGAGTCTGAGAGCAAGGACTTTAAACATCAAAATTAAATGTCTGTTAACTTAAATGTCTGTTGGTGCTAATTGCAATGCTAACATTCACTGTACACTGTAAAAAAAAAAAAAAGAGATGACTTAAAATTTCAAGGCAATGCACTGCAATAGATTTTTTAGTTTTGAGTCCAACTTTAAGAAGTTTTGCTGACCTATAATTTTACAAACTTTAGTTGAGATTTTTAATTCTTCTTCTTTAGATGAACTTGAATCTTAGAGTTTTAGAAATGAAAAGAAAATAGCTGCCAAACTCATTTGTCTTTTGTAGTGCCTGAGTAATTAAATAGCTTTAACTGAAAATATTACAATATTAACATTTACTTTATTATCTCAATAAAAGATCATCAGTTGTTAAAACTTTTTCAAAACTTAAGAATTTGAGTTAGGCTAATTTGAGCCTTGAAAGTTTGAGTTTCCCCGACTTTTTTAGTTTTTACAGTGTAGCTGCCTCAATAGACCAGAATGCAGTGCAGCAACAGCTTCCATGAAATATGTGCAAAGTGCTGCTGCGTCTCCACTCTCATTTTTTTTCTCATTGAATCATATTATTCTCTGACACATAAAGAGGCACAGTGAAGTCAGAAGACTGATTCAAAGTCACTTTTAAATTTGTGGAAATGCAGCCCACTCCTTTAGTGTCATTTCTGTCATTTATTTGACTCTATGGCCCAAGTGGAGCACCGTGGACACTGAGACTGTTTTGCTCACACAGAGAGAACTGCTCCATAGAGAGAAAATGCACTACAGAATTATTTCCTGGGTGTATACTTACATGCATATATGTATTTTGTTTTATATTCTCATCCAATCCTTTAACAATCTGTATATATGTTGTATTTTGTGTGTATTATGAAGGAACTACATCTCTATTTTTGTTGTGCAACACTGTGTTGTACAATGATTATAAATTATAAATCCTTGAATCCTTGAATCAAAGCACTGTGCTGCCATCCTAGAAAGCGGATAGTAAAACTCAGGAACATGTTTTATTTTTCCAGACAAACAGATGAAAGATGGACATCAGGACTTTCATTCTACCCCGAAGAAAGGAAAAGTTCAAAATAAGATCTCGTCTTTGTCTTGGCTGTGTCTCCTAGACATAAATGAACTCTTAAGAACGATATGATACTTTGACCATTTTCTCATACTTCTCAGATTTGGCTCCTGAGAAACAGCCTTTGTCTCGTCTCAGCCCGAGACTGATTTGAGCCCAGTTGAAGATCTTAAAATGTTCTCTTTTTTGTCTCAGTGCGTTGATCTTAAATTTGTCTTCAGTAATCAGTTTGTGAGACAAGAGTGAGACCTAGAAGAAAACTCGGTTGTCTTAAATGAGAAACAGATGAGACTTCGGTGAGCTCAAGACAAGTATCACAAAATACTCCTCAAGGCATTCTAGGAAACGTAATAATATCACAAATACAGCATAGATTGTGTACTTTCTGACAGGGTCGGGTAAAATTCTCCTTTATTTCACAGCGGCTTGCTGCCTCTCTGTTAATGGCAGTGCTGTGGATTCATTAAAGCAGATTTTGCTACTGTGGAAGTGTGTGTGCCCACTCTCACTGTGCCTGGTGCTGCTGGCGGCGACAGGTTTTTACACATCAAAAGATCAAGGAGGAGATGCAAGGAGCATGGTGGGATACCTGGTGGGTTTACTGCTTCCTCAGAAACCAGAGCCTCTTATTGGCTTGTTACTGTGTTTGTGTAAAGTCAGCGACAGACAGAGAGAGGGCCTCTAATGTGCTTCTGACTACCTCAGTTAACTGTCCTGTCTTCTTTCCATCTCCTTGTCCTCTTCTTTGTCGTCTCCCAATCTGATGCTTCTTCTTGTTCTATTCTTAACTACATGATTCTCTTTTGTGGACAGTTGGCAGATCTCATTTCTGTTTCTATCAGTTAAGATAATATTACATAAGATTACAGAACGTGGTAAAAGTTTTCCTATGGAATTATTAACAGCATTTTAGGTGTGCTTGATTTAAGTTTTACCCACAAAGCCATCTAGATTAAAGCAAAAAGCCTCATGAGGCCGTTGTTTTAGTACAGTTAAGGGGTGTTGTTTCACATGGCACAAAGCAGAATGCCTAAAACTCTCTCAACTCTTCTAAAATCACTGCAAATCACACCCTGGTGTAGCTTTTTCACTTTTCAGGGGTAGATGTAGAGAAATTTTCATGGGGTGGCAAGAAGGAGGCATGGAGAAATATTTATATATGCCAATTTTATCACGTTATTATAACTCAAAAACATTTTATTGTGGCACATGAGTAAAGCATTGAGTAGAAATATCTGAAGGTGGCATTACAAACCAAAATCTCATTTTTCAAGATACATTGCATTTTTTGTTGGACATAAACTCATCACTTAGCTGGAAATTTTACACATTGTTTTTTGTATTAATTTGACAGCTTATAGATCCCTCTCCACAGCTTTTCCCAACAGATTTCTCGCTTGAAAATTCCTGACAAGCCACAACTTTTCATTTATACATTTTTGAATTAGATTGTCCACAGCTGGGACAAAGCATCTTGCAGGAGTGACAGCTGCCACCCCTCTAGATCCACACACCAATAAAGAGTATGTGCACTGTACTGTATCTGAAGTCTGATATGCATACGATAACCCGAACATGAAAAAATGAACATCTGCATCAGTTTTGCTGCAGAGGCTTTGTAAACACCAGTTCAGCTCCTTCAGCTTGATCAACTTCCAGTCTCACCTGATAGACTGCATCTCTAGTCTCTGCAGTTTTTCCTCTCCTGAGGCCAAAAGCCTACATCAGCTCCAACACGTCGTCATCCCTCGTCAAATACAGGCAGCTTGGCGAAAAAACGCCAGTTATCTCATTCGTTTGAAAGGGGGTGGATCATTCATGCTGTGGCAATGGAGGCCTTCCCCCCAAAAAATGCAGCAGGGCGTTAAACCAGGCGTTATCCAGGTGGAGATCATGGACCGATGCTTTGACATTGACGTCTGGCTTGCAGATTTTGCTGCAAAATAGTGAGACACAAGGTCTCCCTTTGGTTTGTGTCCATGTGTTTCAGAGAGAGAGAGAGAAGGAAAGAGAGTGCATGCAGTGGTGGTGCAGCAAGGCAGAGGCTTTCTGATAGTTCAACAGTGGTTATGTTCTCAGCACAGTGGAACACTGTCACATATCCCCTAACCCAGGGGTCAGCAACCTGTGGCTCGTGAGCCACATGCGGCACATTTCCCCTCTCCAGTGGCTACCTGTGGCTTTGTCAAAAAATTATATGGAAACAAACTTTTACATTTTAATTTCTGTTGTTGTTCCAGTTGTAAAAATGTGCAGCCTGTACACCAATTTAACAAAAATGTTTTAATATTTTGTCAGTAAAGTGTGTATATTTGTCTTTCTTCTACATCTCAGTGCTTTTTCCTTTTAATACCACAGGTTTCTGAAAAAACTGTTTGGAAAAGTGCAGGCACTTTCAAAAAAACGCTTGGCAGGTGATTGGATGAACCTTCTGTCTATCACGTCTAACACGGGCTAACTTCAACCAATCAGATCAACGCTTCCATGGACGCTTCTCGCTGTCATCACACATAAACCACGCCCGTAGCTGCCAGTAAGTCCCTCCTGGGATGCTGATTGGCTGTACCACTTTTGGTGCGGACACAAACAGGTAACTTGAAGTCTGGCAAGATGGATTCTCATTTGATCTCGCTAATCCAGCCACCTCACAAGGTAACATACCCTCCCACACCTCTGCAAAACCCTGCAGCTAATCACTGCAACACCTGAAAAAAGCTTTGGTCATGCCACTCTGGTGTCTCATACAGAGCTTCCCTTCAGAGTGTGTATGAGACGCTTTTTTTGGTAAATGTTGCTGGGCTAAGTATGTTACGTAGATATGTCAGGTGACTTTTGTCACATATTGCGTGTAACATTATGGAACTTAAAACTTTAGATAATGTTGACTTTTGGCTTTAAATGGGACATGAACCACAGCTTCCTGGGTGAAAGCTCTGTTTGTTTGACCCATCCAACCACCCCACCTCCTGAATGTGCTTTCTTGCTCTTTATACTACGTCACCTGATGCTGATGGCTTTACATTGAAATCACAACATCCAAAGCCAAGTGCAACACAGTTGCTTGTGTGTCTGTAGAGAATCTGTACAAGGCCAGAGCGCAGCCACCTTTGATTACTGCTCAGTAGTAACTGGACAAACACACACAAACACACAACGAGCTGGAAGTCAGCAGCTACCTGGTTGCCACGCTGGCACCCCAAAACTCCTAAATTTCTTTATGGAGTGGCTTTAAAATGCCCCCCCTCTGGCGTTTTCCAGTATGACATCGGGGGGCCACGGGTCACCTCTTCCTCTCCTTTCTTCTCCTCTTTTCATGTTCTTCTTTCTTTCCCTCTCAGCAATTTTTAAACAGTCCTTCTTTCCATATTAGCCGCTCTGAAAGCCTATTAACAACCCCCCCGACTCCTGCACACCTCTAAACACACTGCTGTTTTCTGTTAGCACTTAGCCACGTTAGCAGGGGGGGTTATGGATAAAGAGGCTGTTATCTCCACACCAGGATGAAGAGGAGGAGGAGCTGCTTAGATTGGACCTGCACGTTTTTGAAGTTTTATGGTGGTGTTTTAAATGGGATTTCTGGGGCTTTACGTTACAAAATGGGTAGTTTATAGCGCCTTCTCTCTGCCTTGTTCATGGTGAGGCACTTTTTTTTCCCTCCTCGTCAGGAAGCTGCCTTTTTCACGGCAGCCAGAGAGCTGGGGTTCAAGACTCTGAGCTCCACATTCAGTGAGTTTGGTTTTGAAAAATCACATCAGGAGCATCATTCATGAACCAAAAGCCCTATCATCATCATCATCATCATCATCATCATCATCATCATCATCGTCATCATCATCATCATCATCAACATCACCTGTCTCATCCAGGTCCCAAAATTAGCTGCAAAAATCCACTGGATTTTATATCATGTTTACAGTATAAGCAGTTGCAACTGGAGTGTGGGTTCACAGGTCACAATCAGTAGAAACCAGACTGGACTTCGACCAGTCCCAGCAGGGAAAGTGAGAGACGAGCTGCTCTGACTTCAGGTAATTATCTCCACCAAGCGCAAGCCTAGAGGAGATCATGCGTTTGGTCGCGCGCGAGTGTGTGTGTGTGTGTGTGTGTGTGAAACGCATTTACATCTGTCCACCTTTCATAGGCTAAAGAAGGCTAAGATTTAAAGGTAGAGATAAGCTACTGCTATCATATTAAAGTAGATCATCTAAGGCACGTGTGAGACAAGTGCTTGCAAAGAACATATTTTGCACAGTTCAATTCTGCTGTTACAAAAGTACAAAGTCCATACATTTCATAAATGTTCCACAATGCATCCCAATTTTGTTATTCGTGCACTGAAGGTGTCTAGCATACTAGATGTCAGTATACACTATACTTAATATCATATTGCCATTTCCAGCAGTGGCTAGCCAAGTGGTTGTAGCGAGCAAAATGCTGTCCTTTCATTTTTAAGCAAGTATACACAAACTGACACATGCCTTATTATTCTGATATTTTCACTACTTATATTACGTTTTATATTTCACTTTTTTGATATTGTGTAATAGTTGTACACTAGAATGTCTGCTTGTCATTATTTTTATTTCGTTCAGAGCTTGTTATTGATTTTAAAATTACCAAAACCCATAATAATTTGTATCTTGTATTTACACCTGGCCTTTGAGGGCAACCGAAATGCAAATGTTGTACTGAAAACAGTTTGACACCCCTGATCAAAGCCATTGGTTCCCTACCTGAGGTGTGGGCCCCTCTAAGGTGAGCGACAAACATGACAGAGGGTCCCCAAGGCTTTGTCTGCTCTGAGGTTGACAAAACTAGATTTACACATGATAACTAAAATCTCAATTTATACAGAAGCCTGTATACAAAATTATTTAAGGACATAATTTTTTTTTGCTCACTCAGAAAACCTGTAGTCTGCTATTTACAGTAGTTGGTCACACCTCCGTGATGTATCAAGCTCAAATGGGTAACTCTCACCTTTTTAAAATATTCTTTATGCCTTTTTAATTTATGGGACAGCTGAAAGTATGAGGAGAAAGGGGGAGAGAGAGTGGGGGAATGACACGCAGCAAAGGGCTGCTGGTGCTACCAGGCCACCATCCACCTAGATTTCTTTTGGAGTTGCAGTTTTGGAAATATTGGCTGTAGAGACGTCTGCCTTCCTTCCAATAAACTATTACTAAATGGCACTCAGCTTGTGTTGCTCAAAGCAGCAAAAGAATGCATTTGAAAAATTTTAAACTAGTATTTCAAACCAAAAAATCATGACCCAGGTTACACAAGATAATCCACAAACCTTGCTGTGGGCAGTTTCAGGTAGGAAATACTTTCTTTCTAATAGAAAAGAAAGTAGCTCCTGTAGATTCTACTGCAGAAAAAGAAAATAGTTCCTACATGACACTGCTCACAATGAGGTGTTTGGATTATCTCAAGTAAGCGAGTTGTGATTTGAGCACCACAGGACTAGTGCCATTTAGTCTTATTATATTGGAGAGAAGGCAGACATCTCTACAGTCGATATATCCAAAACTCTTGGATTGATAAATAGCACCACAGGCCAGGAGAAAATTACATATTTTTGATTTAGGGTGAACTGTCCCTTTCACTGGACAGGAGGTGTATGAAAACGTGTAATCTGAAAAGTAACTAACTGTAACTGTCAGTACCTTGAATTTCTGATTTTACTGACATGAGGATTTCAGTTGCATTTTTGCCTTCATGCATGATGTCATTGTTTGATTTACTTCCATGTTAGTGTGTACTGAGGAATACATGCTGAAATTTGAACTTAAAGGTGGTATCTGACATTTTATTTCTGCACATCGTCATGCTTTTAAGCCAGCGGAGGTCGACACATGCTCTAATTTCCTCATTATTAAACATAAATGAGGTCTGATTTTCAGTGGAAACAGCTGTAAGTTTTTCACTCTGAGAGAAAACTCTCAGAGCTGCAGCAGATGATGGCCGGGGCCCTGCAGCCGCTGCTGGGTGGAGCTGAGAGCAGTGTGCAGGTTCATCCAAACTTGACTCGTGGTGATTGGTCAGTACCGAGGTAGGTCACATGCTATTGGCTGCTGTGGCGCAGAGACATCAGAGCTGCTGGAATCTGAGCTGGCTGATGAGATCTGCAGAGGACACACACACACACACACACACACTCATACAGTCAATGTATTAGTCATCACTGCCTACACTATAACAGTTATGCGGCCTGGTTTCTTTTCTTCCTGTCACTCTCTGTGTGTTTATCTGTGTCTTTCTCTCTAATCTGCACTTTTCATTCTTCACTATTTGAGATTTTCCAGCGCACAGAAATTGTGCGCTGTCACAACATCCAAGGTAAATAAAATCAGTCGCCTTTTGGTGTGAAACTAAAACTCATCGTTGTATTATTAGTAAAGCTCTGATGGACCAGGGCCTCTTTTCTGACACTGTAATCATTTCTGACATGCATATTTTTTCTTCCTGTAACAGTTTATTAAAGCATTGTCTGTGTTTCAACATCAAATAATGCAATCCAATATTTGCAATATAGGGATCAATGGGGCAGGTTACTTGATAGCACTATTGTTCTTAGAGCAATAACAATACTTTGACATTTGCTCTCTTGTCCAGCGTTAAAGGAGAACACTGTTACCTCAGTCATGTCTGTATGGTAACTATGAGGCCACTGGTAGCAGCAGAGGCAGGTAGCCAAAAACTGTGCTCAAGTAAATGTACTGTTATTTTGCAAAAACTAGTACTCGTGTAGAAATAAAAGTATTCATCAAAATAACAATTTGAGCTAGAGTATAAAATTATATACTAAAAATACTTGAGTAACTAAAGTAAAGTAAGTAAATAAATAAATGTTTCTTAAATAAAGAAACCAGCACATTACTGTTGTTCCCCCCTCAAGTCTTTTATCTGATATTGAATATGACTGGAAGTATTTTAGCCACAGATGGTCTTCCTCAGGTGAACGTAAAGAAGTGAAAATACACCTGTATTTATTTATGATGAAATGACAAATAACCTGCCACACGTACGCCAGGACAATCTGTATCTGTCTGTATCTCTAAAGTGTGTCCACAATTACTTTTGATATAATAATAACTTAATTTTAATTACTTTCTGTGATTGTTGTCCCTTATGTAGCTCTCTTCACAACAACGCAAATGGTCCTTTGAAATGGACATTTATTGCTTGGGCACATCTTTGCTGCATTCTCGCCTTCATGCCATCACTTCTACATGGAGAACTCATTAGCCGCTTGATGTAAAAAGTGGTTTGAAGTCCTTGAAAAATCCTTTTATGAGTCTCTTATAAGTTTCTTAAGGTCCCTTTACTGTCTGCTTGGGCAGACATGAACTTAGCTTGAACAAAATTGGCAGGGCATCATGGGACATTCACCTTGCGTTGTACACAGTCCCACAAACCTGACAGTTTGTCTTTTTTTTCTGTGCATAATTTGGTCTCTACTATTGACTGGTTAAATGTTCATCGCACACACACAACTATCTTGAACAACAACTGAATAAAAGACAAAAAATGCCTCCATACTGCTCCTCTGGTATGATCTAAGTCTCCTAAGGCCCAGACATGCCATTCACTTACATGCACACACCATCACACCACACACACCTAGTTCAGATGGCGTGCACGCACATGTGATCTACAGTGAAGATTTAGGTTAAAAACATGGTGTAAATGACGTCTTTCAAGTTAACTTGGCATGTCTGGGCTTTAGGAGACTTGGATTAGACCAGACAAGCAGTATGGAGGCATTTTATGTTTTCCCTTTTCAAAACTGGTTACCTTTCACTTTAACTATCATTTTTGTGTGAACTATGCCTTTAAACTTTGATCACTGCACATGTAGTCACAAATATTTAAGGTTACAGAGAAATGTTTAAAGCTTTAAACCAAGCTTGCAGGGGCTTTAAAAGTTGCTAATTCTCAACATTCAACAGCTGCTTCGATTTCATCCACACTAGCTGGCACAGAAAGATGACGTCCCCGTTCTTAATCCTGCCCACAACGCTCTGATTGGCTCCTTAGTTTTGCTCAGCTTCTGTTAGTGAGAACAGCAACACACATATTTGACTCGCTGAAAAAAAATCTAAGACGTGGGAAGCAATTCAGAGGTCTGGAAGATGTCTAGGACTGTGAAATGCTGCTTTTCTCCACACAAAACTCACTCAGCTGGCCGTTTTGGCTGCACTGACCAAAAATACAAACCACTACAACTTGCAGAAGTAAGTCAGTGGAGGCCTCAGGTCGTCCAGCCTTTAATATGTTCTCTGGGTGATCTTCCCCAACACAGAAAATTTGTCTTTTAAGCTTTTGATCAAACCTTATGTGATTTGTAACAGCTCATGTGAGTCCATATGCAATGATAACCTCCTCCACATCACTTCTGTCTGTAGTTGTAACAGTACTTGGGATCTGTAATGACAGACAAAATTGTCCTGGTGCCCACTGGTGGTCAGCCTAGGTACCTGCACTCTCGCAACCAGAACTCCCATTCACACACGCAGACCCTGGATCCCTGCTGCTCCTCCAAGCTGCTGCTCTACTGGTGCTGATGACTGGTCTTACTGGCGGACCGGTTTACTGGTGGTGGAACAGGAAGAGACAACACACCGGCTTACCTGGATAACATGAGCAATCAGTATATGTGGGAAAACACTGCAGATTTGGGGTGTCGGGGGAGAGAGGGGCAGCTGAGGGTAGAACCTTGGAGCGATCAGGGGGCGTGGTTTACAAGATGAAGGGTGGGGTTAAAGAAAAGGAAGGAAGTGTCCTGTTTCCAGATGGAAGGCAAAAGGAGGCGGAACAAAATACTCCAAGATGCTGTTTGTTACCCTCACGTGCCACACTGCCCTGGCTGTCAACACACACACACACACACACACACACAGTACATGTAACCTTGACATACAGATGAACAAATACAATAAGTGAACCAGATCATCTCCACTAGAGCTGTGCTATTAATTAATTTTATATTGTACTATTGCTTTCTGCAATTTTCAAATGACAGGAGGTGCAATATTTGTTAAAGGCAAAATGTGTCAAAAATGTTTAAATGAATGAATGTTGTGAGGCAGACATGTCCTGTCCTTCAAATCGGATTCTACAGACTTAAAAAAAAACAAAAAAAAAACATCTTTTGGTACAGAAAAATCACACCATAGTCACCATAGTCATTTAAATGTGTTTCAATCAAAATAAGACTAATGATGTAAAAATTTATCATTGCCTCTAATATCATAATTAGATACTGTTTCAAAATCATTCAGCCCCAGTTTAAACCAATGATGGCCTGATCCTTATATCTATTGACATATCTTCTTCCTGGGTGCTATAGAGCTTCATTGTCCAAAAAACAATGAAAACACATCAGTGAGATTCAATCTTTCACTGGGTGCCATGTTCAGAGGTGGCAAAAGTGCACACATTTTTTACTCAAGCACAGTACAGTATAGTATAGATTCAACATATTTACTGGAGTAAAAATGAAAAAGTACAGGCTAGCCTTTTTTGTCTCATAACCACTGTTGGAGGAGGAAAGAAATATTTATGAAGAGGTGTCGTGGTTTAGAAAACCTTTGGACCTACTACACTAGTCCATCAAATGTGTATCAATCCACAGCTGTAAGTACAACGTACACCTGTTTCAGTTGGAAAATGACAGCAGCCAGCTGATTTAGGACATTGGTGACTTTTTTTTTTATATAACTGTGACAAAATATTTGTGACCCATTTTCAAAGATGTCCTCAGTAAAGATCAGTGGCTTTGGATCTGTGTGCAACAGACAGAGGGCTGGATTAACCCAATAATGGGCCGTTTTCGCTGGCTCTTTTGGGCAAGCCGAGCCAAACCGTACTACGCTGAATTGCATTTCCATTATCGCTTTAAGTGCTGAGCTGTGATGAGCTGCACTCAAGATAAACCTGCTCTGGAGTGGGACCAAAGGGAGCCCAACCCTCCTCCAAGTCCTCCCAGCCGCGAGCAAACCATGACGACCCTCGTCGCTCCCCTGAAATGTAGTTTCTCTCCTGTGTCGCTGTTTGTATTGTCAAGTATCTGCATTATTTTACTCTTTCACATTTTGCATCCAGCAACAGTTCCTGTTTGTGCGGCTTCATAATAAAAGTGTTTAAATAACAAAATAACACGGGACTTTTAATGTGAAGAAGCATGTTTATATATATGGACGGTTTATCCCCCACTTTACAGCCACTTGACTCAAGTGACCCCGAGAACAGGGCCTCTCCAAAGACAAGATTGAATAAAACCACATAACTATCACCTTAAAGGGATAGTTACCACAAAATCAAATGTACATATTTTACCCCTTGCCTGTAGTGCAATAGTATTTATCCATCTAGATTGTTTTAGTGTGAGTTGCAGAGCTTTTGGAGATATTAGCCTTAGAAATGTTTGCCTTCTCTCCAGTATAATGGGACTAGATGACACTTGGCTTGTGGCCTTCACCAAGCACTACACCAAAGTCTCTTTCCAGAAATCATGACCTGGTTACTCAAGATAATCCAGAGACCTTGTTGTGAGCAGCTTCATATAGGAACTATTTTCTGTCTGCAGTAGAATCTACTGCTGTTGTCTGCTACTTTCTTTCTAGTAGAACTGTAGAAAGAAAGTAGTGCCATTGACTGCCATTTAGTTCCATTATATCAGAGAAAAGGCAGACATGTCTACAGCCCATATCTCCAAAACTAATAATTCACACCAAAAAACTCTAGATGGATAAATAGCACTAAAGATCAGGTGGGAAGTATGATTTTTTGATGTGGGAGTGAACTGTCCCTTTAAAGCTCTTACTTTTCTATAGAGGAGCATGTTACTACAGATAGTGAGCCTGGGTTACACCCTGAATTCATCAGTAATGCAACTCTATGATAGCATTTTGCTTGAATAACGCAAGCTGTGTTTTGTATGTGTGTGACTGTGAAAAGGCTGCAAGCAGATTTTGTTCTGTAGTTGGACAGGAATCCCCCTCCTCACCCCCCCATCCCCCCCCCCCCTCCCAGCTCCAGGACAGGCCATGTGTTTATTGGACCAGCACAGGACTCAGCATGGTAGTTTATGTTATGCTCTCGGCTGGTCTGGACAGTCTCTCAGAGGTCTCTCTCTCAGTCTCTCTGAATTCAGAGGGGGCGGGGCCATCGACTCTGACTAAAAAAGTTTCTCTGCTATTGATGTGGATTATCAGGCAACATCAGCAGGCCAGATGTGTGTCTGTGTGATTGTGTGTGTGTTTCTGTGTGGATTTGGGTGGAGCGGGTTGGGCTAAAGGCAGGGGAGGTCTTCTCTGATTGGCTGTCTGTGAATGACAGTGTGAGTCACCAATGTGCACTCTGGGCAGGAGAAATATCTCTCTTGGATTTTCTTCTTTTGCTCTCTCAGTTAGTCAGACAAGTATGCACACACTGACACACACACACACACACACACACGCTCCTCCTCCCCCCTCTGTCTCCTAAGGATGGAAAAAGCAGATTCACCATCAGGTCATACCAGGAAAGGCACACAAGGTGGTTCTGGTCTGAAAACCTCCCAGCTGAGTGTTTCTTTAAAGTCTCCACTGCAATTAAAGTTTGTCAAGACATTTCAGTGGTACTGACGCTAAAAGATTTGGGTTTAAATAACTCCTTACTGCAGAAGAGTTACAGCAATAAGATAAAAACCTGTCGTTTTTGTTTCTTTATTCTTTTTCTTTTACCATAACTAACTCAAATTAAATAACCCGCTCCTCAGATGGATGAAAACTTGTGTGAGATATGGACTTTATTTAAGTTGTATGATCATTTTATTGCTGCTAATCAATATGTGTGCACAGTTTAACATGATGATAACTGATTTAGACAGAACCAGAGTTCCACATAATACAGTTCTATGCAGTGAACACATCAGGATGGACATTTCCAGTTACTCGGTGAATTCATCAAATTCACGCCCCCATATTACTTGTTTTATTCATGCAAAACAGAGGTCTTCAATGGGGTGTCTGGGACCCCTCAGGGTTCCTCAGAATTACTGCAGGGGGTCCAAATTATCTGATAATTTTTTCAAAGTTTCTGTTCATCAAGTATTAAAATAAGTACACCTTAACATGAATCCAATGAAGCAAACATACATCAGCCTTAACATGTAATTTACACAACAATGACAAAATGCTACCTATGATTGCATGTGCAATGACATGAGCTAGCTAAGCTGCTAAATGATGTATCCATAACGGTGAACTAGTTAGCTAGGTATTATTGAAACTTGTTGGCACTTGTACAGACACTCTTTTCAGCCACTGTGATTGTTTTGTAACTTCAAATGGTGAAAACGCTGAAAGAGCAGAGGGTAAGGCTAACGCAGCTAACATTAGCCATGCTACAACTGCTACTGACTCAGCAGCTGCAGGTAAGCGTAAACGAGAGACAATCCAAAAATATGTAATGCAATTTATGTATAAGAGGTCTCCACTGCACTGAAGATCTCTGATCAAAATTGTATATGTGGAGCCAAAGCGAGGTCCTTTGATTGGCCAAAAGGCTTCTCTGACCTCTGCAAAGCGTCTGCGACAAATCACTTTTAATCCTCATTTCACAGCTTTAGTGATGGACTTGTGTTTATCTTTAATATACAAGAAAAGTCACTTGTGAGAAAATATTCTGCTCATTGCATGAATGTGCAAATATTGTCTGTGACTTTGCATTTTTTGGCACGGGTGTGTGAATGAGTTTGCACAATATTCACTTCAGAAGCTGTAGCAATAAGTGAGTCTTTCTTAATTTGTGATTTATAGAAAAGAATTTGTGCAACTGTTATGTTGTTTTTGCGTGAGAGAGAAAAAAAAACCTCTAGTCTGACTCACAGGACGTAGACAACAACCTCCAAGCTAACAATTTCCATGCTGAAAATGGCCAGTTAGCACCTGGGTCGCTAACAGTAGCAGCCATTACCTTTTACTTTTGTGGCAGTTTGGCCATTTTAAGGACTCATCTCTTGACGTGCAAATGTTCCACTGAATGGCTTGTCTTTGCCAACCCTTCTGATTTTCCCAGGAGACTCCCGATTTTCACTGCCCTTTCCCTATTTCCTCCGAGGACCAGGACTCTTCTATATGTCTCCTGATTTCTGAAAATCTTTCACACCTTTTTGTCTTTTCATTATTACAACCTGTTTCTGGCACTGCACGTCATCTATAAACGCTACGACTCCAAAGGTTTACTGTTTCCATACAGCTACACCAAAGCAGACACTGAAAGTCTTAAAGGAAAGGGGTATGTATTTTCTACTCGTGTATGCCAGAGATTTACACAAGTTCAGGGGAAATGTGGTCTATATTCTTTCCCAAGAATAAAAACTAAAATTAAAAGTATTTAACAAAAATGTTGCAGTGAAACAAAAGTCTCCAAAATGCAAGAAACAAAGTCTCTGAAACTGGTTACAAATCCTCCCTATTTTTGAGGTCTCAAGGTTGGCAACTACATAAGGCGACAGCAAATAAAGCTTTATTCTGAAGGTTAAAATATTTTTCTCAGCATAACCAGAGACAAAAGCAGTGAATGTGAAAGGGGGAGTACATGCCGTACTGCTGACTTCTCCTTGTGCATGTTGGATTATAGAGAACAATTAAAAACAGCTGATTTTACAAGTCAGACAGAGAAAAAGTCAGTCACTAAAGCAACACGTCACCCCTCGCTCCTCCTCGTCCTCAGTTCAGCTAAGGGAAACGTCTCATGTCCTGGTCAAATCAAAGTGTTAGAGTGGAGGCTGAGCGTGTGCACCTCCTCCCTCCTCTGTTCTCACAGGGTGTGTCTTTTCACCCCGAGCTAGAGAACTCCCCTGGAATGTGGGATGAGGAGACGCAGCCAAATGGCTTCTCAAGCTTTAATGTTGTTTCTATAGCTATGTACTGTGTCTGTTTTCATGTAGCAAGGCTGAAAAAAAGTTGTTAGAATGCATGTGTGTGTGTTCATGTGAGTGTGTGTATCCATGTCAAATGCATCACCTTAGACATGACTGCTGCGTATGTATACAGATAAATAAATATAAGGAAAGCAGCAACAGACAACAGTCAAACATCTTTCTAATTTCTAACCAGCTGAAATTATCAAATCAAATAAAAAACAACAAAAAGCTGTACAGTCAGCCACAAACCAGTCATCTGACTGGAAACACTGATTCATCATTCCTGCAAGATGCCCAAATCACTGGTGGAAGTAGTACTGAGGTCCTTAAGAAAAAGTGGCCATACCACACTGTGGAACCTCTGTGTTACAAATTACTTACCTACTAAAAGTATCAAAGTATTAAAGTCACACAGTTTCTGTTGCAGAAGACAGAGAAACCAAATACAACCAAAAAAAAAAAAAAAAAGCTGAGAAAACTCAAATTTCAAGGCAACGGACTGCCATAGATTTTTGAGTTTTGAACTTCAAATTCTTAAGTTTTTAAATAAACTTTAAAAGGTTTTGCTGACCTATAATCTTTGAAATTACTTTTATTATTTAGATAAACCTGAATTACAAAATAATAATCATTTCTTTTTTAACTTTCTCTTTCTCCATATTGATTCAACTCCATTTAATTCAGTTTTATCAAAATCTGATTAAAACTAATCTTGGAATAAATTAATTTTTGCGCAACCCAGTGTTATGATGCATCCTTCAATTCACAATGCTGCTCCTGTGCCTTTTCTTAGCCCTTAACTTCTCTCTCTCTCCCTCTCTCTCTATATTGTTTCCTCTATGTCTCTCTGCCTCTCTCTGTCAGCCTGTCTGTGCCTGCCTCCAGCATACCTCAAGTTCCAGCCCACTTCTCCTAATAGTTTTCCTCTCTCTCTCTCTCTCTCTCTCTCTCTCTCTCTCTCTCTCCTTCTGTTTCTCTGCTCCTTTTCTGCCCGTAGATGTTTTTTTTTCCTTCTTGTCTCTCCTGTCCTGGCTTCATTCAATTCAAGAGCAATTTCCAATTACACGAAAAAGCTAGTCCTCAACAACATTTGTGTTCATTTAAACTCGCCTTGAAGACAGAGTGATCTGTGACCACCCACCCTTTAAACACACACACACACACACACACACACACACACACCTGCAGGCCCATGAAGTTACACTGTTCTGACCTCTGCCTTTACAAACACACAGAGACATGTCCGAACAGGCATGCTGCTGTGGATATAGGATTACACACATGCACACATTTCTGTAGGACATCCCGACACAACAGTTTGTCCTCAGTGAGAGGAGATTAGATGTGGGAAACTTTGCACTGAGAGGACTAGTTGAGGTGGATTGAGCAGCTGGTCATGACTGATCCTTGTGTAACTACACTTTGGTTAAGGAGAAGGCTTGAACCTACGATTTTCTGTGCAGACTCTATCATCACTGGTTCTAACCCACCTTTAATGTTGCTCTGGTGTTTGGTCTACTCTGCAGCCAACAAGAAGGATACACAACTGTGCAGCTAATCCAAAACAGAGCACTTACCCTGCACTGTCCGTGTCACATTGACACAATGCCTGTCAAAATCAGAGTTTCTTCTTGTTTGTTGGGAAAACCATCTTCTGAAGTCAAGTTAAATTGAATTTGCCAAGCCTAATATCACAAATCACAACTTGCCTGAGGGGGTTTTACAATCTGAACAGTGTTGGACACCCCCTGTGTATGCCCTCTAAAAAGTAAGGAAAAACTCCCCTTTTAACAGGAAAAAAAAAAAAGTAAGAAACACAGAGGGGAGATCTCCCTCCCAAGACATGCAATAGATATTGCGTGCACAGAACAGAACAGCAAAATTACAAAAAATACAGTATTTGAAGTTTCTGGTATT
Source organism: Lutjanus erythropterus (assembly GCF_056507025.1). Taxonomy (NCBI): domain Eukaryota; kingdom Metazoa; phylum Chordata; class Actinopteri; order Lutjaniformes; family Lutjanidae; genus Lutjanus; species Lutjanus erythropterus. The sequence goes on along the minus strand of NC_139335.1, from coordinate 31,641,338 downwards.
TAACATTAATAATATTCATGTGAAGAATAAAGGTCCAGGAGGACATCAAACAACCTCAGGTCTTGCCCACTGGCTCCCAGCTGTATGACCTCCTCCCTACCATGGAGACCTGGAAGATGACAGGCCACAAAATTACTGCATATAATTTATTGGTGACACATATAAAGAGAAAAGAAAAGGACCATGTATGGAGCCCTGAGGTACTCCATATTTCACTTCAGTTGATATTATTGTATTATTAGCCAGGCCAGAGATCCATTCAAGTCCAGTAACAGAAGCACCAAGGTGGAATTTGTGTTTATACTAACTAAAATATCATTTACCACCTGAACCGTAAGAGCGGTTTCAGTGGAATGACAGGCCCTGAGAGCTGAGGTTAGATTTTCCCAGGAAAGCCTTTAGAATGCTTAAATACATAAGCTGAAAGGAAAGAACTAAGTTTTCAAAAAGCCTCACAACAAGCAAAAAAAAAAAAGAAAACAGTAGAAGATACTAACAATAAGACAGTATTTTTATCCAGGTTTGTGTGGTGAATACTAGTGTGGAATTTCTTCCATTTGTGCCCAGTTTGAAAAAATTCCATGAAGACATTCTTGAGATATCAGGCCTCATGCAAGAACATTTTCGTATTCTCATCTTAAATTTGTATGAAGGGCTCGTATGAACACGCCACATCAGATTCAACAAATGCTCATAACTTCAGAAAACCATGTAAATGATCCACCTGTGTGTATTTGAGTGCACGTGCATGAGACTTGTAAATTACTATAATTAACGCCCTAATAATGCCACATGAGGCTGTTCTTCCTGCTCAATATGTCAGGAAGTCTTCATTCATGAAAATGGCATCAAAGAGAAAAAAAAGAACTTTATGAGTTTGGAATTTGATGTCCTACTTTCAGAGATTCATAAAAGAAAATGTGTCATTTTAACAGTGTCAACTGTGGGATTAAAAGAGCTGCTAAAGCAAAGAAAGAGGAAAAGCGAATGCTGTAATGCCGTGTTATCTGAGGGTCAGACTGTCACTGAAACAAAGAAGAAATGTCTCAATATGAAAATTACTTCAGAGAAAAAAATAAAACCTCACCACAGCCACAGTAAGGGGCGATCAATGACTGTAGTGAGAGGAGAGAGTAAGTCTTCATCATGGAGACAGAGGACAGAATAAGTGAGGATGTTCACCTGGACAGAGACTTCATAAACCTTCATAAACCTGCATGTGCAGATATACAACCAACACACCTAACAGCAGGTAATAATAGATCACTGAATGAAGGATAAGAGGCTTTATATGTAAGTTTATGATTATATTATTATTTGAAATGTAGTCAAACAGGATAATGCCAAAATATCTTCAAACTAATAAAATACACAGTCATTAGTGACAAACTTCAGTTTGGATACCAGCAGACTGACTGAACATGACTGTGTGACAGGTCTGGACCACACGTAAAGTGTGTTTGTATCTGAAAGAAAATTCAAAATATGAGAAAATTGGTGAACGTGACAAGTTCTCTTAAATCACTTGTACACAACACTGAAGGACAAATCTGTTCATACGAGCTGTTCTTGCATGAGGCCTGAAGTGTTGAGATACTGCATGTGGTATTAAGTGTTTTTCTGATATGCAGGTTGAGGAGTAAATGTAATGTGATTATGTAATCTTAAAACAAAAAAGTTAACCGTATTCCATTACAGTTACAGATTAAAAAAAAAAAAGCAGTAATCAGATGACAGATACATTTAGTAAAAATGTGGATTATTCGTAGGATTGCAGTTTTAAATTAAAGAATATTATCCTACCATGCACAGTTCACACACACAGCTGTCAATTCATTATCATGACCTCTAGTGAAAAAATGATTCACTGGGTGGAAATTTCAACATTTTTTGTCTTTAAATCAATCAATCAATACATTGCACATAACAAAGGAAGGAACAGCTGGACAAACTAATAAACCTAACAACAAATATAAAACACTTGGAGCTGCAAACATTCAAACTTTTGAATTAATCTGCATCTATGTTTAAAGGTTTGAGTCATTTTAAATTAAAAACAGGAGGACAAAACAAGACGTTTGAGGACCTCATCTTGGACTTTGGAGAATACTTATTAACATTTTTCACTATTTTCTGATATTTTATGGACCAAATAACTAATTGATTAATGGAGAAAATGGTTGACATATAAATCAATAATGAAAGTAATCATTATAGCAAAGATTTATTTCACTTGAAGAGACTGGGACAGGATAAATTAATCGATAAAGTGTTTTGAATATTTTTTTTTATTAAAACAAAGCCCAAATTCTCTGATTTCAGCTTCTTCAATGTGAATATTTTCTGGTTTCTTTACTCCTCTTTGACAGTAAACTGAATATTTTTGAGTTGTGGACAAAACAAGACATTTGAGGACATCATGTTGGATGTTGAGAAACACTGATCAACATTTTTCACCATTTTATGAACCAAATTGCTAATTGATTAATAGAGAAAATGGTTGACAGATTAATCAATAATGAAAATAATCGTTACAGGAAAGAAAAATAGCTGTAGACATATGTTTGTGTGCTCCACACCTGTTTTTTGCAACTGACACAATTGTGACAGGATCAATAAATCGATTAACCATTGTGAGTCATTTTTTTCAATAAAAAAAAGGCCCAAATTCTCTGATTTCAGTTTCTTAAATGTGAATATTTTCTGGTTTCTTTACTCCTCTCTGACAGTAAACTGAATATCTTTGAGTTGTGGACAAAACAAGACATTTGAGGACATTTTCTTGATTTTGATCAACATTTTCTGACATTTCATGGACCAAGCACCTGATTGACTAATTGACAAAATAATCAACCAATTAATCAATGATGAAAATAATCATTAGACGCAGCCCTACAAACACTATATTGGGCTAAACAATCAGTAATAATCAAGGAAGAGAATACATTTTTAAGTTGCCCCCCCAACCCTGCTGATATGTCTCACATGAAGCCTGTGTTTGCAAAAATAGTAGAAAGTAATGTCGTATCATCTTCTAGAGGACAAACAGATTTTTTTTTTTCTGTGAAAACCATCCCCAGACCAGATCATCTGGGACTGGTTTGCCTCCTGATCATCATCATCTTTCCTTATTTGTGGGGCAAATCACCATTTTTTTTTTCTCCACAGGGCGTTTGAAAGATTTTTGTTCTCCTGCCTTTTTAATATTGTAATTCATGTGCACTGAAAAGAGATCATTGTTGGACCCACTTAAAAAAAATACTTCAATTAGTAAAACACAAATGAATTAAGTCTTTTCAAATCAAGGTTACAAGTTATATAAACACAGTTGCTTCATAATCTGACTACATTCAAATCCGCAGTTTGCATTAAACTTAAATTTAAGTCAGCTCAACTTAAAAGTTTCCAGTTTTCAAGCACAGTTACCCCCAAAGTAATATAAAAGTACTGCTGCTCCTTATCAATCTAAAAACATGTTTTCAGGAAAAGTATTTTTTGTAGTAACTTAGTGTGTTGTTTGAGTTCATGATAGCTGATTTTGTTCTGTGAGTTAATGAAAAGTTAACACTATTTCACCAGTTTAGGTTGAGCACTTTATAGCTATCATAACACATTATAAGTTCGCAAAATGTAAATTAGTATTGCATCAGACTTAACCATCTTTTCAAGTCACAAGGAGAAAATGGCAGCTCAAAATGCGACGTCTAGACATGAGACAAAGAGAAACCTAACCTCTGTGCTTTTATTGAAATAAGAACAGCAGGTTAAAGGAACAGGATGTAATTTCAGGTTGTTATAATCAATTGACTTTTTCTTGCTTTGTATGTGTGTGTAAATGTCAAGTCTTTTCTGTTATAAAGCACTCTGAATTTGTCTCACTTTATGACTGTGTTCTATAAATAAATTTGTGCCACACTACATAATGACAAGCCATATAGTTTCACGTCTGTGTTTTCTATTGTCTGGGTTGTTTGGATCTTCAGTCAAAGTAAAGTGAGCATGTATCTGATGGGTGTATCCTAACAGCTGGATCTTTCTCAGCGTACAGCTCCCTCTAGTGGATCACTGCTTTTCCCCATCAGTCATACACGTGTACTGTTTTCTCCAGTCGTGCAGCAGAAAGCAGCAGAGCTGGCAAACTAAGCAGCCCCGGCCACCACAGAAAGGGAGAGCCGAGCATTATGGGAGCTCTCTTTGCGGCGTGGGCCAGACTCTGACCAATCGGGTCACTTGGCTGAAGCTCGACGATGTTTTAACTGGATGTGTTGTTGACCTCAGCCATCTAAACCCCATCCAACAGCAGACCGGCTTCATGTAATTCTATGTTGCAGTAATGACACACACAGGGAAGTCTGCTTTCAGTGTCGTGGTTTTTAGCTTTAACTCTTAACTCTGTCTTTCTAGCTTCATTCAACATCCAAACCAACGCAGGCAAATGCACACACCCACACAGAAACACACAAAACAGGCTGGGCGTTATATCTGAGTTCCTTTTACTGCTCCGTTTTTGTCTCGTGCATTTCACAGGCATGAACCATCAATGTTCCCAAACTACTCCACGTTCTAATCGGAGATATGACTGATACAAATAATTAGGAATTTAGTTAGACACAGATTGTCCTACAAAACACGTTTAACATCTTGCTCATAAATAAAAAAAATCACATTGAAATCTTCTATGGAAACAGAACTTGTCTCTCCTTTTAAAACAGAAAAAAAGTTATAAAATCCACCATACTGCTTACATCGGATTTTATACAACACTTAGTTCTGATAAAGATAACTTGACTGGATGAAAGATCAGCACACTTACATGAATATGTGTTGCCATTGTTACTAAATGATTTGCATACACATCTTACACAGATTAAATATACAACTGCTTCCTGAACTGATTTCACAATCAGCAGATGGATTTATTAGTAGTTCAACTCTTGAAATCATGCTAAAGTCATTAAAAGTTGTGGTTGGTATATTTGCTTTCAGATCACAAACAAAAAAATACAAACATCAATATTCAGTCTGTTAAAAAGAGCGATCTGAATACAGTCTCGTGGATCCATCCAGACAGCTGATGGAGAGCTCTACTGTGGTGACGTTACGACTTGCATAAAACGAGCTAGCCAGCTAATTTTAGTGCGCAGGAACATGTTTATGTGTTGCTGGGCAACAGCCCAGTCCCCGTCCACTTGCTGAACTATTTGTGTAAGTGAGTAAATAAACGGAGAAATCATAATCTCTTGTCGCTTATGTTAACCAATAAATGGCACTAGTTTAACTGTTAAACAGAAACAGTTTCACACTTGAGGTCATGCTGCACGCCTGCAGCCTCGTGCCGACGACTGAATCACAGCCATCATGATATTCAGTACAGCATCACTCCTCTCTCACTTCCTGTTCAAGCAAAGGCAAACAAACAGGCACCTGATGAAGACGCAGTTTGCCTTTGTGTGAAGAATACATTTTAGTATCATTTTACGAGATGGCAGAGTGACTTATTTGTTTTTCCCACTGTTGTCTCTATGCCTCAAGCAAGACTTTGTAGATTTTATTGTCTTTTTGTATTTTTACCTGTCTCTAAAATACAGTTGGACAAGTCATCTGAGCCATGCAGTGCTTCCTTCTCACATTACTTTCTCTGTTTAGTGTTTGAAATAGGCCCAAATTCCCATGATGCAGTGGAAACTACAATCATTTACTGTACTGTTGATCTGTGAGGCCTGGCCTCCAGCTCAGCCTATGCTCCATGTAGCTAACATTGGCAAACTGCTGGTACAGTCCACTGTAAAATGAGTGAGCTGAATAAATGAGCTGAAGTTGAAGTTATAGACACTCCTGCAAAAGACAAAGCTTTAAAGCTTTTTCTAACAGGTTAATATTTGTGATTTTTTAGTGTGACCATATGTAAGTGATTTTTTTTGTTTTGTTTTTTTGTTTTGAGTGCATTATTGTTGAGATCTTGTGTATATGTAATTTATTCTCTGGTTTCCAATAAAACCTTGATCTCAATCAGATTTCCTGAAAAAATAAAACATAACCAGCTAAGGCTACTCTTATGGCAGAAATGCACACTTTTCCTCAGAGATTTGTGGGAAAATTTCCCAGATTTTGATATATCCATACACACATTCAGGCAGAGGCAGAGCCAGCAGGGTGACCAGGCCTCTCTGGAATCTGATTGGCTGCCTCAGGTGCCCCGCCCCCAGCTAGAGCCAGAAGGTAATATATAGTTGGCTCATGTATTAGTATCAGAGCCTGTTTGAAATGACTGTTACAATAACATTTCTTTGGTGGACAGTCAATAAAATGTCTACAAAGAGATGCATAAGAACCACAAAGAGATATAAAATGACAACAAAGAGATGAAAAAAAAACTACAAAAAGAAACAAAATTTCTAAAAAAAAAATAACACAAAATGACTAAAACAAAACAAGTCATTTTGTATCTCTTTGTAGTTATCTCTGTAGTTGTTTCTGCCTGTTTGTAGTTGTTTGTAACTCTTTGAGCTGTTTTGTGCCCATTTTAATTGTTTCATATTTCTTTGTAGTTGTTTTGTGTGTCTTTGTAGTCGGAAAAGTGATATCAAACCATTACAGCCTGGGTATCTTGTAGAAGGGCTCAGGAGCTTTTCCATGTCTGTTTTCATGGATCTGTTTCTATCCATGGCTATAGGCAATTTGGAGTCACAAACAGCAGCTATTTATTGATTATTGATTGATATTATTCCATATTAAATTAGTTAAAGTAGGTTATTCGGGATACATTTATGTCACCAAATAATCAATGTAAGTATTGTCACTGTAATGTGCAGTTTATTGTTGAGAAAAACAGGGCATGAATATGCCCTCCTTCTTTAAAACTTGTGAGCCAGCCAATAAAAAAGTTTTATTTGTTGATTTATTGATCCCTGCCAGCCAAAAAGAAAAGCTGTGTCTGGAAGCTGCAGGCGATGATATCAGTTTGCAGTAGACAGCAGTCTGAATCAGGAAAAGCATGTCTCGTCCTACTGACAAAGGATTTGCTGAAGCATCCTAGTGTCCCCTGGTGGCCATTTTGGAAGATTACAGAAGGTCTAAAAATCATGTTGGTAAGTACACAAATTGTAGTTTGCAGGGGAGAAGACTAAAACACAGCTAATACAATAAAACAAGGCATCAGCAAAAAAATTTAAGGCATTAAGCATTGTGTAGGGCATAAACAGCCGTTTAAAAACTGCATACATGGCTAATTAAAATCTATCAGTGAACTAAAAACATAACAAAAGGGCAGTTAAAAACAACCTGTGGAAGATAGACTCAACTATGCTAACTAAGCCTTTATACTACTCTAAAGCTAGCTTAAAAAGCTCCATTTTTAAGTGCCTGCCTCTGTGATATGTTCAGGTAGGCTGTCCCATAATTTGGGAGCATAACTGAAAAAAAGATGCATTTCCAGTTTTCTTTCTGGTGGGGTTTTGGATTCCCAGAATGCAGTAAAAGATCAGAGAATTCATGAAGGAACATAAAACAGCAGGTGATCTGTGATGTAGGATGGTGCTAGGCTGTTGAGAGCTTTGTAAGCCAGCAGAAACACTCTAAAGTCAGCTGTGTTGGACACAGGGAGTCAGTGCAATGCAGCTAGGACTGGAGCAATATGTTATCTCTTCTTTGTTTTTGTTAGTGGTCTATCAGCCGAATTCTGGATCAGTTGCAGCCTCTCAATGGACTTTTTTAGAGGGCCAGTAAAAGGTGCATCACAATGGTCCAATTTGCTTGAAAGAGGAGCATGAATAAGTTTTCAGCATCTTGCTGAGTCAGGATTGGCAGCACTTATGCAATACTTCTGCCATCTTGTTCAGTTCATTTAAGAGGGGAGTGAGACTTAGTTCAGAGTCTAAGATAACACCCAGATTTGTTACTTCTGGTTTTATCCAGGACAGATTGCCATTTTTTTCTTTTTGATATGGGGCCAACTAATAGATTTTCTGCCTTGTTCTCATTTAGTTAAAACAACAACAACAACAAAAACATTCATCCAGTTATCTATTGCTGACAGGCAGGCAGTAAGGGAGTGTACAGCATCTTCATCATTTGGCTGGACAGATCTGAAAAGTTGTGTATCATCGGCATAGCTATGGAAATTAATGTTATGTTCCCTGATGATACCAGGGGGGCAACACCGGAGGTTGTGTTGTGTATGTCAAGTACGACACAGTGCTCAAAGCATCTTAGGAGAATTTCATGGTCTACTGTGTTAAATGCAATGCTTAAATCAAAGAAAACCAGCATCAGCACTAAGTCTCAGATCACTGACTATCTTTGTGAGAGCAGTCTGTACTATGGTTAGCAGTGAAACCTGCTTGAAAATTCTCTAGAGTTTTTTTGTTTAGAAAGTTGTTTATCTGGTGGAAAACAAGTTTTTTTTGGTATCTATCTTGCTTAAAAATGGAGTCAGCTAGCATTTTGTTAACATTCACGAATAGCTGTAACTAGCAAGCATACAATTAATGAGATTAGCTAGCTAGTTAGCTGGAGTTTTGTTAACATTATCTTTCAGATGTTTTGGTGTTTTTTTTATCAGATGTTTTGCTAGCATTAGCTAACTTAAAGGAACAGATCACCCCAAAATGAAACTTCAGTTTTTATCTACTCACACTCATGACAGTTGAAGGTTGAGTTTATCAGAGGAAAACAGTGTTGCAGAATCTCAAAAAGCAATGGAAGTAAATGGTGACCAGTTTTCAAATGAAAAAAAAACATGAAATGTTTCCATACTGCTCGTCTGGTGTAATCCGAATCTCCTAAAGCCCTGACGTGCCAAGTTGTTTTGAAAGACGTCATTTACACCATGTTTTTGGCCTGAATCTTAAGTGTAGATCAGCTTGGAGCCACGTTCACATGCACACTGTGTGACCTAGGTGTGTGTGGTGAGACGGTGTGTGCATAGGAGATTACACCAGACACAAGGCATTTTATGTTTTGGATTATTATTTTTCACATTTTGAAAATTGGTCACCATTTACTTAAATTGTTTGGGAGATTCTGCAACGCTATTTTCCTGTGAAACTCCAGCAGTATTTTGTGGACTAAACGTAATAAAAAGAGGTAAAGGGATGGGATTTAGGAAGGGTAAAATATGTATGTAAAACTACAACAAAAACAATACTGCAGTTATTAACAGTCCTTTTATACAATAAATAATAAAATAAAATAAAATAATTAACCATGCATTTTTTAATTGTGATATGCTGATAAATTGTTAAACCATTCATTTGTGAAAATATGTTTACTACATAACTACAGTTCATTGAAAAAATAAATGTACCTAGGCTGAGAATGGCACATTCTTCAGGGATTAACAGGTCATTAAACAACAGAAAGGAAAATCCCCTGACTTTGCTGAGAAATATTACAGTAATCAGAATTTAAATTTCTTCTAAAGTGTCTTGTAACAAATAAAGTTCCTTTTCTGGGTGCAGTTTTGTATTCCGAGAGTGGAGGTATTTTCCGTCAGGGTGCCACAGAAGCCCACACTTGGGCAATTTTTCATATTCTGGTGCTGCACTGCTTCTCCACCAATCCACATCCACTGACCAGCCAGGAAGCGCAGGCCAATCCACACCTACCAACATTCAGCAGAGAGATGTAAACTCAGAGGAGGAGTCACCCAGGAACACAAATGCACTGTAGAAAACTGGCCTACCTCAGTTTCAGCCTTTTGTGCTTTCTTTCGTGCTAAGGCATAGTCATCTACAGTGAGCAGGGTGGCGAGGTCATAGCGGTGGTTCTGGTAGTTAGTGGCTGGTTTACTGGGGTCCTTTGCCTGCAGAGCCCTGCAGTGCCGTAACGCCTCCTCCCACGTCTTGCTCTCCTTCACCAGGAGCAGCTTCTCATCATAACACATGAAACTATGTGGCTCATCACAGCTATCAGTATGCCATAGCTTCTCATATCCGTGCGTATAAGCACAGTTTTCACCAGGATCTGGCTCATCTGGAAAAAGCAGAAGTGGAGGCAGATGACTGCATTCATATTATAAAAAAATAAAAATAAAAACTCCTGAATTTTCCCTTTAAAATTTAAAGGAGCAAATATGTAGCAAGTGTGCATGCAAAAACTAGTATTCCAAATAGAGAGTTGGAGCCATAGACTGTATATTAAATAGATTGAAATCCTATTTAAATTCAATTTATGGTTGAAGTGAGTTGTCTCCCTCCTCCCCACAGTCGAGGAAGCTCATGCTGGCTGTGTCCCATTTGCAAATATTTTGCACACTACCATACAGTATCTCCCCAGAGTGGACAGAGGAGATGCATCACACTGTGCTCTGATCTACAGCCAGTTTAGTTGAATTTCATACTGTCATTAGAAAACAAATTAGCCAGAACTTCCATCTTGCAAGGTGGCAGTATTTTAATGTTTGCCTGGACTATGAGGTTGGGATGGATGGTCATGTATTATTATATTGTTAAAATATGCTATTATTATTATTATTATTATTATTATTATTATTATTATTATTATTATTATTATTATTATTAAATTGTACTGTTATTGTTACATACAGTGTTGGCTTTTACAATGTAGAAATACTCTCCAGGTCTGATGTAACTGATGTTATCACAGTATCTATGCCAACCTTTTAAGGAGGCGCCATGTTTGTTTGAGATTAGTCACTTCCACAGATATTTCTCATCACGTCTAAAACCACCTCCATAGCTGCCAGTAGTCCCTCCTGTGATACTGATTGACTTGTACCACCTCTGGTGCAGACACAAACGGATAGCTTGAAGTCTGGCAAGATGGATTCTTGCATGATTTTGTGATCTTTCAAGTTCAGCTGCTTCACAAAGTAAACTGAAATGGTTGTGGTAGGGGGAAGAAGCAGAACTGTTCACTGATTTGAGCACGTGCAGGATCCAAAGAAGCGCAGGACTGTTACCACAAATGTACAACTGCCACCATTTCTCTTCAGCTAGCAAAGCCTTCACCTACTCGCAAGTGCTTTTCCTTTTTTCTTTTTCTTTCATTTAGCAGCTACACTGCAACAATCTGTTAGTGAGTTTAGCTGCACTTTTACCCAGAATATCATCACAATAATATAATAATAAACAAAATCTAGCGCCTTGGTGTGTCCCGGAGGTGGCTTTCCGCTCCACTCCACTTCAAATACACACCAAGTCTATTTTTGACAGATGCCACGTTAGCACAGACCAAATTGAAGGGGCAGTTAGTCAGATACAGAAAAGGCAGGGAGAATCTGGTTAATTTTCAAAATAAAAGACCCTGTGCAGACTCACGATCATAAAGACAGACAGAAAAGAAACTGTTTAACCACATAGTCTGCTTATCCATATTAGAAGCACAAAGAGCAAAGAAAGAGGATCTAATCAACAAAATTTGAGCAAGTAAACATAATCAGACAGGCAAAACGCTCCGCTGCTGAAATGCTTCTGAAACGCTGCTGGTGGGGCTTGCAGCCATGTGGAGGACGGATCAGAACCGTGGTGTGGTGCTTGGTGGAATCAACTGGTTGTGTGTTAAGTTGAAGTCACTTGCCGAAGGTGGTTCTTTGCCTCCACATCATGCCTTCAAACAATTTGATGCACACTTACTCGTTGATTATCTCTTACATATTTGATGAGAACATGTTGGATATTTGCATGTGTTTTTTTCACCTATTTATTGTGTAATTAAAAAAAATATGAATGCCACCAATATTAAAACCCAAATGTTAAGATGTAATCTACAAAAACATATAAACTTGCCGTAATATAAGCCTGAAAGCCATGATATGCTTTACTCAGTAACACGTGGCTTACTCTCATGCCAGATGGTGAAGGTGGCTATCTCTTCTCCTCTGGACCATTTCCACTCAGAGCCTGAATCCTCTCGGTACAAACCAATCCAGCCATGGAAAAAGACCTCATTCTCAGTTTCGTCTCTGATGGTGATCAGGTCAGTGTGATGTGTCCTGCAGTAGTTCTGGGCCGAACTCCAGCCTCTCCAGGGCTTCCCTATTTTTATAAACTCATTAGCTCTCTGGTTTAAAACTTGCCCACACGCAGGTGGAAGGATGAGTAGAAGGGGTAGAAGAATGCAGATTTTCTTCTCCATGTTTTCCACTGGAGTGGTTCCATATACCTGCAGTAACATGCATATTTTTATCAAGCAGTTTTTTTTTTTCAGTTGAAATATACAACATTTTTTTAAACATGACTCAAGTGATGGAGCTGCTGTGATGATGCAGTGAGGTAGATAGATGCGTGCCAACTGGTGACAGGGTGTGTGTTAGCAGAAGTGCTGAAATGTTGTCCTTTAAATAATTATTTCACTTAGTGTACCATGTTTGAATTATTTTGTGCCATGATGTTTCAGAATAATATCTTATACACTGACTGATAATGATGGGAGTGACTTAAAGGTAGGTTCACACCAGTCATCATTAGTCCAGACTCATTCTCCGGTGTGGACTAAACAACAGCTGTCTGGTTCTCCTGGAAAAGTACGTCTTGGATCATATTGAAATATACTCTAGAGCGAGTCATTTCTGGTGTGAATACCATTCAAAGCAATCACAGGAAGTTTACCATTGCATGTCATTTCACTGATTAAAAACTTTCTCTTCCTGAGAGATTTTTGAACCACCAGCCTGTTTGCTGCCTGCATTATTAAATTATTTAACACCTGCTATCACCTTTAGACTCTGCTGATATTCCAAAAAAAGGCGAAATATTAGAGTGTGTGACTTTTTATCGTCCAGGCAGTGTAGTTTCCTCCTCTATGAGGGAAAATATACATTTTACACCACATGTCCTTTTTAGTGACTTTGCTGATTCCACATTCAAATGTATCACTGTTTTACAGGTGAAATCCTTCTATCTACAGAATGTCAGCCTTTTGGGAACTAAATAAAATTGATTACTTTGACATTTTAGTACTATCCAGGATGTTTTGGAAAGGCTTGTATAATCTTCACAAAGAGAGATTTAAGCTTTTAGTATATTATTCGGCTAATGCTATGGTTCTACCACTCCTACTAACACTTCACAAACACTTTGAATTCCCAACTTTTTATTGTGAATAAGAAGTTTCACACTGTTGCAACTGGAAACAGTTCTCCTACACATGACAACCAGTTTGATGACTATTTGATGATGAATAACTTTACATTTTAGAATCATTTTGAAGTACAGATGATGTGTAATTAACAGCCTTAAATGTGTAAAAACACTATTTCTTCACCGGCTTTCTTTGACAGACCATCTGCCACCCATGCAGCTCCAACAGTGTCTTGTTTCTATAGAAGCACTCACCTTGGGCGACCGCAGCAGGGAAGCCAGCTTTGAACTTCTGGGTTTTCAGGCACTGATGTTTTCCAGTCAGGTCTGAAATACTGATTTCACAGACTGACCACACCAATCACAGCCCAGATAGACTCTAACTAGACCAATCACAAACATAGCTGCTATGCAGAACAGTCCTTCCACCTTTGACATTCTGACATTCACACCCACCCACCCGCTCTCTCTGTCTGTCTCCCTTCCTGTCTCCCTGGTTGTCTTAATCTCACCTGCACTGTCCTGCTAAGTCCTTGCAGCAGCCATGCAAAGCAGACCTCAACATCTTGATGTTTTTTATGAAGCATATTTGGCAACAATGGCGAACCAGATTGGCCAATACTGCTAAGTAATGAAAACTGTTGGGCAAGTTTCTTGAGAAATACCAACTGCAAAAACAATTATATTATAAATTATTGAACTGAAAAATAATTGTAACAAGTATACAACTTGATGGTTGGTATTTGTTACTTAGTCTTTAAAACATGCCAGAGGCAGTCAATCTACTTTTTACAGGTAGCCTATACAGACCATCAACAGCTAGCTTAATACTAGAAGTGCAAGATTTCCATAACCGCTAGAATGGTGGCCATTTTGACCTTTGACTTCCAAACTGTATTATCTCTCATTATAAATAGTAGACTAAGAAATGAAAACATTTATTCTGTTATCTTTAATGTTTTTCAAAATGAAATAGTACCAAAATGTACATTTTGTCAAATTTATTTACATATTTGTGAATATGCAAGCCTTTGCGTATAGAAAACCATAATGATTGCATATATTCACAGCAGTATTTTTCTGTTGGATAACAATCATCAATGATCTGATTCAAATTTTAGATTCATCTAGAATTACTCAGAACAAGCTAACCCTACCCCTACCCCTAACTCTATGGGAAAAGGCTGGAAATGAGTACAAAAATAAAACCAAACAAAGTTGGAAACATTGCTATTTGTAATAGGTAAGGGTAGACTTCGTTGTTTTTTTTAACACAAACATTCAGTGAGTTATAGGTGCTGAAACAAAAAGTGTTACAACTGTCCCTGGTCTCCCCTACTTTAATTTTTAAAAAATAAAGAAAACGTGAAGTGCTATTGACAGAGACAATGATGGCTGCTGCTGTAAGCAACAAAGATGCATCTCCAACTGTGCAAAAAGTAACAATATAACTGTCAATTTCCGCGTGGTCAATATGACCACTGATGGCCAAAATAGTTAAAAATGATCACATTTTTTTGCTTTTTGTGTAATTTATATAGAAAGCGTTTTATATTAAAATGCTTGTAGGAAAGGTCAGGTACCAGTGGCATTGTATTTTTTAATTCAACAAAGTTATTGCACACATACATTTTTTGAAAATGGTCAAAATGATCAACTTAGCTGTTCTAGTGTTCACATTGTAACAGTAAAAGGGTTCACACATAACTGGAAATAATATACTTTAAACTACTTAAACCAAATGTGTCAAAGTAACAGGGTGTTACTGTGCCATGTTGTAATTACTGATTTTCAAATTTTGATTTTGAATGACTTCTTTTTACTGGAGGACCAACTAAAAAAAGAAAGCCTTCTAATTGCCAAGTGGCCAGGCCCACCTACACCTGCATACCTGTATTCAAGTCTGCTTTAATTCACTTATTAATCCATATATAGCTCAATTATTTTAGTAACAGTTATTGAATTTTTATTTACCATTGTATCTATTATCACTAATAGGAGACCTTAATATTCCTGACCACCAGAGAGCAGCAATGACTAGTGTTCCTGCTAGGAGGCTACACTTGCTTTGCCTCTGGTTTAAATGGTAGCATTAGGTAGTGGAAGACCACAGACAAAGTTGCGACAGTATTTAATATATAATTATGTAGGGTGCCCTGGTCTCTTGCTGTTAGGGCGTGTGTCCCATGTACAGAGGCAGTGCTGTTTCTTGCCATATGCGAACTATGCGGTTGCATAGGGCCACCAGGGGGCCCCCTAACAGTGTGATGTAATGATGATGTTTGCTCAATAGCAGATCCGCTATTCAGTATCCGCATTGCTATTCAAAGTTAAAACTGTCATTGTCCAGAAATCAGCAGGGCAGTTTTACTTAGTTACATGTCACGTCACTACGCCACTCACATGAACAGACTTTGCAAGAATGCTAGCAGCTAGCTGGAATATTTTTATATGTTTTTATATAATTAGTTTAGTATCATTTATTACAAATTTGCATTTAAAATTACAATTTTAAGGAAAATTTATCACCAGTCTCATTTTGGCAGATTCTGTACAATTGCAGCAAGTTTTCATGATTTTCTTATAAGTAGGGGAGCCCCAGTGATTCCCGTTAGTTATTATTTTACTTAGATTTAAATTGCTGGGGTCAACTTGAGAAATAGGGGCCCCACAAAAAAAAGAGATGGCCCTGTACAAGAAGCTGTCAGGCCTCGGCTTTTCCTACTTCATTCATTCATCTGAACGCATTTCAAGCATTTGGTTTAATCAGACACCACAGGTATGTGGTCTTCTAATGCACACGCACATTCAAATATCTTCATACCTCAGTGATATCCAAAACATTGGAATTTGACAAACAAATGTGTTTTTTCAGCAACCCATCTTGTCTTGTCTCTCTCTGTTTGTGTATGTATGTGTGTTTGTAGCAATATGGCTGTGAAGGCAGAACACAAACACTGCATAAAATTTGCCGCTCCACTTGGATGAATGCCAACAATATATATTTTTTAAGGTTTAATGTGTGTTTGTTTAAAAGAAAAAGGGTGGATTTACCCAAAATATTTACACTGGATCATTAGAGTACAAAATCATGATCATGGTAATATGATCAAAAACAAAACCAATGCATATTGGGCAAGCACCAGTCTTCTTCAGGGTCAGACCAATTCAAGACCAAGACTTTGAGGAGCTGAGGCAAAGTCAAGACCAAGACTCTGAGGGGCTGAGACTAAGTCAAGACCAAGATATTGAGGGTCTAAGACCAATTCAAGACCCAGACACTGAAGGGCTGAGACCAAGTCAAGGCAAAGACTTTGAGGGGCCGAGACCAAGACCAAATTTACACACTGTTGTACATTTTCTTTTGGATGATGTTTTGCAGATAAACTCTTTGTGCTTAAGGTAGTCAAATTCAATGTCCAAAGATTTGGCTGACATCTGCTCTCAAACAGCCACACCCTCCTCTCCCGTCTCCTGCATTTGCATTTGTTTTACATCCAATCACAGAAATTGCCTTATCAAATAAATCAGACAGTTTGATGATATCAACACAGTTGTGGTCATGACCAGTGTTGACATAAAATCCCTAGTCCTCTTTGTCTAAGTCTGAGACAAGTTCGAGTAAAAGTGCAGTCAAGACTAAGACAAGACCAAGACCTTCAAAAAATGGCCTTGATGATGGCTAAAATTTTAATATTTTCAATTAACACTATTTAATTTTTGGGCACCAAAATAAAAATAAATCATGTTTGCAGCTCACTGTGACCAGTATTTGTTTTGAGCTTCTAAAATACAAAGATTCAAGTTTACCTAAAGAAGAAAAGTAGATCATTTCAACTAAAGATTATAGGTCACCAAAACTTTTTGAAGTTTATTTCTACATATAAAAGTCTTACTGCAGTATGTTGCCTTGAAATTTTGAATTGTCGCAGCTACAGTGTAAAGTGATTATTACATTCTCCAACTGTAAAATATGTTCTCTATACACCAAATTAAAAAAAAAGTTTTAATATTTAATCAACATGTGCAGCTCAGTGCATTTTCCTCTAAATTTTGACGGTGGCTCATCTTCTTCAGTCTCCATAAACCTGCTATGGATGCCTAATTAAAAAATGGGAAAAGAAAGAGTGTAATAGTTGTGGCTCCAGACAGATTTCTTTTCTTTCTTTTGATCAAAAATGGCTCTTTTGATGGTAAAGGTTGCAGACTCCTGCACTACAGTTTGCGTATAAGAGGGACAGAGGTACAGACGATGCTGTGCTGCCTCAGTCACAGTCACCTTATGCGCCCTAAAGGATACACTAGGGTTTTATTTGTGGATTTCAGCTCAGCTTTTAACTCAACAACGACACATATTCTTCAGAGAAAGCTCACTGATCTCAATATTAACTCTTGTTCAGTGCTTTAGATCAGGGATTTTCTCTCATGCCACCCACAGAGGGTTTGTGTCAGGGGGAGCCTGCCAGACATGCTCACCTTAAGGCTGCGTTCTGTCTGCGGTGCTATTTTCGCTCTTTACAAATGAATTTATAGTCAGTGACACACATTTTCATTTGTTGAAGTACGCAGACGACATGGCTTTAGTTGGCCTTCTTCAGAAATCAGTTCCTTTAGGTGAAGCAGCCTCTTTGGCTCACATTCTAACCTGACCTTTCAAACAAGGTGTCACATTAGTCATCTAGATATCAACGTGGCCAAAACAGAATTGCAAGCAGCATTGGACAGACCCTCGCACCACCATGCCCGTCGGGGCATGCTGCAACAACGACCATGTCGCCAGACGCCAACTGGTGGACGAGTTTTCATGCCCTTTGGACACTGCAGGAATGAATTCGATGTCACTTTCTGGCTCCACTAGGTGGCACTAATGAATACTGAACTGATTATTGTCATGTGGATGTGTTCAGGCTGGGACTCTTATCAAACATGTCAAGCTTAGTACAGATCTGATCATTCAACCTAAAGTTATAGCAACTTCACGTTTCATAGCGAGACATCAAAATTTGATGCCATGGCCACGCCCTTCAATGAGTACTAAATCTTTTAATAACTTTAAATCACAAAGTTGGCTACGTGGCACGCACCAATTTTGAAGTCATCATGATAAATTCTGTTGGAGGAGTTTGTTAAAATACAACACCAGGAAACTGCCAAAACTGACCATGAAATTCAAAATGACTGACTGGGTTTAGACCGATTTTCGTGCATATTGGTGAAAAGTGTCCCCGGGACTGCTGTTTATGGGGTGTGGCCACGCCATTTGATCACACCCACAGCCAAAAGTTATATCAGACAAAATTTTTCAGCATGACTAATGCATGTGCCACGTTTCATGGGCCATTGATTACATTGAGCCCCTCAAAAATGTGATTGAACAGGTCGAAAAAAAAGAAAAAGAAGAAATAAAATAAAAATCCAAGCAAATCCAATAGGGTCCTCGCACCAGGCAGAAGACAGAACCAGTTTCACTTGAAGGTCAATATGAAGCCCGAATGAAACCGTGGAAAACTTTAAATATCTCGGCACATTTCTGGAGTGCCAGCTGAGCTTCTCTGAAAATACAGAGTACATCTGTAAGAGATCCTCACAGTGACTTTATCCTGTCAGAAAATCACGTGTGATTTTTGAGCTTGTTTCTTCCCGCTTGGTTCAATCACCAAAATTGTAGACTTCAGAATAAACTTTCTAGGATTGTGTCGATGGTCGATCTCTGTTTTTACAGAGAGGATGAGGAAGAAGGCCAGGAGCATCCTGTCAGATCGCCCCCATCCTCTTTCCAGCCAGTTTGAGCCTTTGAGCTCTGGGAGGCGCTACAGAGTCCCTCTGGCAACTACAAATTTATTTAAGCTGTCCTTCATCCCAAAAACCATTAATATTCTTAACTCTGCAGTGACTGATGTGATTTGGACCACAGACATGACATGAACTGCTTTTAGTGTTTAATGGTTAATGTTTATTATGTATTTAATATTATCCATGAATTTGTTGTTTTATTAACTGCTATACTGTGTCATGTGACAAATTTCCATCCTGGTGGACAATAAAGTTTTATCCTCTTCTATTCTATATTGTTCAGTTTAACTGTTTTAAACATCTGCTCGCTCCATACAAAAAATGATCAGTGATTTCTTACAACTTATAAACACACTTACTCATTCAGTGAACATTCAGCATGAATTTATTCAAATACACATCAGACGCCAAAAAAATATTATTTTAATAATTAAATATACTAGAAACAATACAACTTTGCCCTGTGGCAACAACTGTACAACTATGAGAACAAGCCTACAGTGTGATTTTTGATTTTTCTCCCTCTACAGAACAGAAATACTGTCAAGAAAGTTCTCCAACTCTTACTGCCTCTTTGACGGAGACATTGATGTCCTGTTTCTTCTATTTCCTAATGATGCATTTAACTGAACTCCAGGGGATGTTCAGTGAATTAGATTTGGATATCCACCCCCTGACTTATACTTTTCAAAAAGCTTTTCTCAGAGTTGCTTGGAGTGTTCTTTTGTCTTCATAGTGTAATTGTAGGTAGGGATACTGATGAACCAGTGACTGGACCTTCCAGACACAGGTGTCTTTATACTGCAATCATCTGAGACACAGTCACTGCACTCGGGTTAGCTTAGCTTTTATCCTGGCTGTCTTCTGCAATTGTGGTCCAGCTGGGTGACCCAACTCAAAGTTCCCACATTAATGAGTGTCATCTATCATCCATCCGACCAATGTTTGCTGAGATGTAAGCTAACTTTAGCCTCAGTCTTTTAGCATTAGCATTATATCATGTACGCAGCTGTTAGCTAACTTTACATAAACACTTTCACAGTGTTCTCGTTTTAAAACGTATCAGATGGGAACATTAAGACGTCAGCTGGAGATGGACTTTTTCAGCCGAGTCAAGGAGTTAGCAGTAGCTCACATCAGCAAGCTACAATTATAAAATCTGTGTGAGCCACTATTTTAGCCGACAAAATCCACCGTCATCAGCTGGAAATGAGAAGCTGCTTCTGTTTACGTTGCTAAGGATTCAAAGACCTCGTGTTTAAACAATTACTCCCAATTTTGATGTCAAATCTGCCAACGTTATCACCATAAACTGCAAAAATGCAGTGCGAGAATGGAAAGTTTGGCAGGCTTAGCAACAGTAACTAAAGAGGACGGGGCTTAGCGAAGGGTTCAATTGGCTGGAAAATGGCATTACTTTGTAGAAATTAATTTTCACTTTAACATTAAAGTTTTTTTTGTTTCTGGAAATTTTTTTTGTCAAAAAAGCCAAACTATATTGACCATGATTCCATTTTTGAGAGCAATAAGAGGGGAAACATCCACAGGGGTCGAATAATTTTTACAGGCACTGTTTGAAATGTTAATCAAAATTAAGGAACATTCATTATGGGCCAAATGTAAGCTGTTAGATTTCCCTTTAAAGGTCCAGTACTTAAGATTTAGAGGGATTTATTGGCAGAATATAGCAGAAATTTAATGTTATATTCAACAAGTACGTTTCAATTGGAGAAAAGTCACCTGGAAAAGGAGGTTTTGTTACTTTATATGAGCGTTTAGATCCACAGAGGGCGTGGCCTCTCTTCCATGGATGCCACATTTAAGGCCAGACTGGTTGTCCTATCATAGCTTTATCACTCTGTATCTGAATTAACGTATGTACTGTCCAATATGAAAACTCTTTTTTTTTCCACCTAGGTCGCCATGTTGGGCCACCATGTTTCTACAGTAGCCCAGAGTGGACAATACAAGCAGGTGATACAAGATGTTTGTAATGTGCAACTTCACTGCTAGATTTTACTACACACTGGTCCTTAACTATTATTTATTAGCAATCAATTTAAAGCAGTTTTTCATATTTTCCATAAAATTCATATCAAATCACATCATTATTTTCAGAAAGATATAAATTGGTACAGACTGTATTGAAAATACAAATATCTTTGAAAGAAAAGAAGAAATGTAAGTAAATATTAATTCATTATACATTTATTATTGGGAATTTTCTCTGTGCATAAGGAATTATATGCTTGCCTGTAGACATATTTAAAATTTTTACATTTTCTGCTGACTTGCTGTTCACTGACTATACAACTAGGCACACTAGAGTGTCATTTTAATTAATGAATTCGAAACATACTGACTGAACTTTTTTTCGGTTGTCCCTTCAATTAGCAAAAAAAAAATCCTTTCTTCTTTTGGGGGTGTTGAGGAAATTATTAGACATTTATTGTTGAAATAATGAACCTGTAAAATAAAGCATAATTGCTGATTCAAGTTAGACTGACATTAACACAGAAAATAGGTCAGAAGTGAACAGTTTCAACAATATAATTTATGTATTCCCAAGAGAAAAGTAACAATAAAACATCTGTAATGTCCTTGTATGATGTGGAGTGGCAGGCGGTGTGTGAGGTGTCTCTTCAGTATGAACAGCTCAGCAGACAGACTCCAAACCTGCCACTCGCTGTGTTGACATCACACAGTCTGGGAACACTAAGTCCAGGACCGCTCATTGCCGGGCCTCATCAGGAGTTGGCGCCGGTCCGCGGCCCTCTGATGATGTGGATCTTGGCTTCATCGTCCAGCTCCTCCATGATCCTCTCCTGTTTGACGGACAGGATGGTGTAGCTAACTGGACAACTACTGGTTAAAGGAAAACACGAAACTCTTTAAAACCCTTTAAAACAGACATGTATCTTGTTTACCTTATTGGGTGTATAAATACAGTTTTTTTTTTAATATTATTGGACAGGAAACTCAGACCTGACCAACTGGGTGGAAAAGGTACTAATTCTAGGTGTGAGGGTTGTACTACTGACATACATTTCTTTATCTTGATAATTAACATGTATTAATTTAGTCATCTTAGTTAAGAGTTTTGTTTCAACCCCACAGTGGGATATGACCAGTGGTGGAAAACTAAACTACTAAAGTACTCAAGTACAAGTACTGTTACATCACTATAATATTACTCAAATGCAAGTAAAGGTACTGGTGTTAAAAAAAAAAAAATACTTGTGTAAAAGTACAAAGAATTCTTCTCAATAACTACTCAGAGTATTAGTTACTTTTCAACCGTTGATTTTTAATCAGTCCCTGCAGGAAGTTGCGATGTTGATGAGTCATGCAAAATCAACCAATCTCCATGAAATCTGCACAACCTTTTCTGCAAATCTGACCAATCATTGTAACTTCCTGTGAGTTCCCCCAATCATAGAAGCTCCCCACACAAATGTCAGACATGTAGGTCTCAATGAACCAAATTATACTGTTATTGACATCAAAGCTCTGCACACTTTTATATTTAATAATTAGGTGTTTTTTATAATTGTTTTGACATAGTTTGAGCTCCAAAAAGATTTCGCTTCCTTCCTTCCTTATAAGATGTTTTTTTTTAGAATTTTTTTTCTAATCCTGAACCTTTCTGGTTACTTAGAACACCCAGAGCAGAATGTGATTTTATTCTCCCTGAAACATGTTGATTTTTGACATATACAAAAACAAATGTTAACTTTTTTTTTTGTCACGTTGCCCGCAATATCATTGCAAACAATTCTTTAAAACATCCCAAGATGCATTTCAACTTTTAGAAAAGCTGCTGTGAAAATAGGCATTTCAGACTGAAACAATTTCCCCCCGAAAAAACCTGTGAACTCCTGGAGGGAGTAATTAACAAATACTCAGTAATGTACTATGATTTTAAAAGTAACTAAGTAGATTATATGTGTACTTAAGTACAAGTAAAAGTACATACTTGAAAACTCATAAAAGTACAAGTACCCAAAAAACTACTTAATTATAGTAACTTGAGTATTTTTAATTAGTTACTTCCACTCTTGGATATGACGTCTGCGGGCCTTTGTAAGGGGACAATAAGGTTGACAATAATGCAGTTGTCATAGCTTCTTAGTTTGATTTTAAAGGAGTGTCTGGTGAAAGAAAAGAGACATGAAAAGACCAAAACCAACTGACTGAACTGATCTTACTAACATGCACAGTGTGCCCATCCGAAGCACGATATCTCTTCCTCTGTGCCATAGAGCTCCTCTGTTCTCCACAAAATATAGAAAACACATTAGTGAGCTACACTGTTGCACTGGATGACCTGTTCTTTCATTACCATCCTGCAGCCCCAAATCCTCACTCCGCACCGAATATAGATTCATCTGCAGCTGAAAATAGTCCCCAACAAATGCACTATTTTCTCTTGCTTGAGTGAAATTAGCTTCGTATTCACTTACACAGGCTGACTTTCAATTTCAGTTTTTCAAAAATAATAAGTTTGACAATAACACAGCAAAACATTGCTGGTTTTACAAGAATGTTATCAATATTTAAATAAAAGTTCGACACGTTTTACACAACTGACTTTGTTGACTTTACATCATTATCGTCATGGCAATACTTTGGCACCCCCTGGTGACGAACAGTTGTAATACAGAAATATGTGATAATTAAATGTTTGACCTGAACCATAACACTTGCAGTGTTTTAATTACTAAAGAGCAAATAAACAATACCAATGAAAGACTGAGGAGTGTTAAAATAATGGCTTTTGATAAGAACATCACAAATTTCTCTGTGCAACCTTTTGACTTTATTTAACCCTATTTTTTGTTTGTTTGTTTTTTGTGGAATCTGTGTGATTTAATTCTCTATCAGCAAACAGTTTGTGGTAAAGGCAAAATATACCACATTTTCCTAAAAAAGAAACACAATATATGGACTCAGAAAGATAATCCCTCTCCAACTGACTGACTGCATCTGCAGAGATCCCGCCCTCTGCCTCTATTTCTCATTCTACATTACCAACCCAAAACACGCATATCATGTCGGACAGACAAGATGAAAACAACATTAAAGATGTAAGGACGCAAAAAAAGATGTAAAAGTTGTAATGAGGCCAAAAATTTTATAAACAGACTAAAAAGACATAGCGAAAGAAAATGATGTAAAAAATGTAACCGAAAAAGATGATCAAGATGATCAAACAGATGTAACAAAAAAAAAAATGGCATGAAAGACATAACAAGACCAAAGTGGAGTGGTGAATGGTGATCAGTTTTCAGACATAAAAAACAACTGGATAAAAACAGAAAATGCCTCCACACTGCTCGTCTGGTGTAATCCAAGTCTCCTAAAGCCCTGACATGCTGTTTGCACACCGTCACACCACACACACACAGTTCACACAGTGTGCATGTGAACGTGGCTCCAAGCTAAAGATCTACAGTGAAGATTCAGGATAAAAACATGCTGTAAATAATATTTTCTCAGTCAACTTGGCATGTTGGGGCTTTAGGAGACTTGGATTACACCAGAAGAGCAGTAGGGAGGAATTTTATGTTTTTATTCTGTTGTGTTTTTCTTAATGTTTGAAACACTCCAGCAGTGTTTTGTGGACTAAAAAACATAAACCAGACCTTCAACTGGCATGAGGGTGAGTAGATAATGACTGAATTTTTATTTTTGGGTGAACTATCCTTTTAAAAAGCTGAGGGAAAAAAAGACATAAAAGATGTAACAAGATGAAACAGAGAGGGAGACTGTGGAGAAAAGATGAGGTTCAGTTCACTTTTACACAAAAACAACTAGTAGATATGAGGACTTCAGAGGACTTTTTACTTGTATCATTTAAGTACTGTGATTGATCAATTAATCAATTAATAATCTATTGTTAAAGTAATCAACTAGTTTGATAATTTATTAATCAAGAAAAATCTTAAAAATTCCCTCCTTTCAGCTTCTTAAATGTGAATATTTTCTGGTTTCTTCCCTCCTCTCTCACAGCAAACTGAATATCTTTGAGTTGTGAGTAAAACCAGACATTTGAAGACGCCATCTTGGCCTTTGGGTAAATACCAACAAATTACTATTAATTGATCAATCAAGAAAATAACTGACTATGAAAATAAGTTGCAGGTCCAAATTCCACCATATAAAGCAGTAACTAATTACAATTACTTGGTGATTACCACCCACTATATGAAAAGCCTACTTGCTAATTATCAGATAATTAACCATCATATTTGGGAGTAATTTCTAAGAAATTTCAAATATATTACTTGGTAATTAACCAAAGTAACTAATACTCTGAGTAGTTTTTTAAGATAATTACTTTGTACTACTCAAGTGTTTTTTTGACACATTACTTTTACTTTTAGTTGAGTAATATTTTAGTAATGTAACAGTACTTGAGTACAGATTTTCAGTACTATAACAGACTATGTCAATGGTACAGATTTTCAGTACAGTATTTTCAATATATATATACATACATATATATATATATATATACACATGACATGTATGACGGTGAAGGATACACATGCCGACCACAAACGCTCCGATAGTCAAGCCGGTCAGCAGGTTTCGGGTCCGGAGCCGCGCTGCGTTTTTCTTCCAGTAGTCGAGCTCCTGTCGGCGGCGGAGGAGTTGTTTCTCTGCCGCTGACAGTGTCGGTTTAGCGGATTCCTCTGCTCCTGTTTCTGCCATGACTTGTTTGGATAATCAGCTGCTTGAAGCGCCGTGTCCCATGAACCGGAAACACTCTTCTCTAAAAGGAAAACAAGAGCACAGTACCGCCACCTGCTGCATGGAGTGTGTCGAGTCAGTGCTAAAAGAAATCATCTGATCTGAGTACTGATTGGACATTAAAGTTCCTGCGGGCAGGCCTCGATTGATTGACACCTTTTTTTTCTCACCCCCAACTCTGATTGGCTATTAGTTGATGACTCTGTTGGTTACGTTGGTGGTAGCATTTATAGAATAATTAGGCACCTTAATAAAATAATTCAGTAATTGTGTGTTAAACACTGCATTTGCAGGAATACTTTTAATTTGTAAAAAAAAAAAAAAAATGTTAAAGTAGCGTGATATTTTCACTTGCTGGTCTTGTGTTTTCCTCATGCAGACACATCAGTGATGTGATAATATACTCAGAACAGAACAAAAAGTTAAATACTAATCTAACATGGCAGAATTAAATCCATCTTTCCAGAAGTTATTTTTAAGCTGGATCCTGCCAGAACAGGATCAGGGAGATCCCAGACTGGGATCAGCACATATTTAATTAGATCCAGTACATTCTCTTAATCACAATCAGAATCTTTCAATAAAGTTTGTGTAATATTTAATATTATCTGATGATCACTGCAAGCCTCAGACTGAAGTAAGAGGGTATTTGTGCTGTAACACTGATGAGGTTCAGTGCTGTTTTTGAATGATCAGAGCACACTGTGACATACATATGCAGACAGATTATAATGGTTCAGGTTATTTATCCACAGTTCATAAGTTTACATCGACTACATTTGTCATCTATCACTGAGCACACAATCAAATGTTAGACTGACTTAATGAAGACTTTCAACAAGTTGAACTTGAGAATATTCTGCAGCTGTCCCACATGTCCACATGAGCGTCTCCGTCTCCCTGTTTGACCGTCTGTCTGCTGCGCTCACAGACGCTTCACACTGCAGAAACTGCTCTGTGTCTGAGCTTTTAGCTTTAGTGATTATTCTTAAAAAAGGATGGATTTTGTCATCTGTGAACTTCCTGTATTTCCTCACAGAGTGGCGCAGCATCGTTCCTGTGTGTCCCGCAGCTTGACACTAAAGACTGACTTGGGGGTTCTGCTTGTGTTGGTGCGGGTCTGTCCATAGTACTGAAAGCAGAGGAGACTCATAAACAGACAGGATGTGTTCAGTTTTTCAGTTTGTAAATAGTCTCTCTGACACTGTTTGAGGTTCTATAATACAAGGGTTTGGCAGACTGAACAGGGTGGGAGGGTTTGTCCCCTCATCCCCACAGCAAGTGTGGTCCATGGGCCACATGCAGCCCACTGAAAGGTTTCATGTAGCCCACAAGGCCATCATGGAAATATCAAAAATTAAAAATCTAGCATAAACAGTCCATTGCTTACCATTAAAACATTATCAGACCTTTATTTTGAAAGGGGTCAGTGCTGTGTTCATTGGTAAATCACTACTTACTGATTAAATGAGAAAATAATCAACTGATGTCAACTATGAAAATAAGTTGCAGCCCTACTCTCCACCATATCAAGTCTGTTCTATTTTCTTTTTTATAATTTCCTTTAGTGATGTAATGATAATGAACTTCACCTTTTATATTAAACTGTATCTTTATTCATTCAGTGCTGCACATCCATGTTTTTTATGTTCTTCTTCTACTGCATACAGGCTACTACTATCATTGCAGCCTGTATGCAGCATGTATACTGTAAAACATCATGTTTTGGACATTCAGAAAGGGCAGCCAACAGTAGAAGTGTCCAGAACACTTGTGACCATTCCATTATTAGAGATTTGTCCATTACTAGGACCTTATATCATTTGTGTCTGACCCACAGCAGCCTGATCAATTTGTCATGTGGCCCCCATTGAAAAATAATTGCCCACCCCTGTTATAGAGGCTATTTTTACATGGATGTGGATACAGGTGTGCCTTTTCTCCACTGGATTCTCCACCCCATTTTGGATTGGACTTCTGAAAGATGTCATTAGTTCAAAATCATGTGTATAAGCACGTTCCATAAGGTTCTGGAAAACTGTAAAGTATCAAACTGATATATAAGTATTCAAACATGTCTTTTTATACAGATGTTAAAGGGATAGGTCACCCAAAAATGAAAATATGGTCATCATCTACTCACCCTCATACTGTTGGAAGGTCAGGTTTCATTTTTTAGTTCACAAAACACTAGTTTCACAGGAAAACAGTGTTACAGAATCTCCCTAACAGTGGAAATGAATGATCAGTGATCAGTTTTCAACAACTAAAAAAACAACAAAAAAACAAAAAAAACAAACAAACAACAACAAAAAACATAAAATGCTCCCATACTTCTTGTCTGGCATAAAAGTAACATGATAAAGTACTGTGATGGAAATGACAGTGCCAGTGTTATAAATGCATTTCATTCGGTTTATATAACTACTATAATATAAATATTTTACGTAAAATTAAAGTTAAATAAATCACAATATTTTTCTTTGTTCTTGACCATGAAGGAAGGAACGATAACAAGAAAACCTCGGTCCATGTACAAGTTCGACAGATACAGAGTTCATATGCTGTGCAGATATAGTAATATTAAAATGCAGGTACAGCACCACCACTGACTAAATGTTTTGTCTGTGAATATTCTCAGTCATCCAGGTCATGGTATTCGTATCAAGGTTTGTAGTAGGCAGCTGGACTTTATAGAGTTCTTGAAGACGCTTTGCCTCTCATCCAAGAGGCTTCTTCAGTTCTGCCTGATTGGTTTGGGAGTTAAAAAGCAAATTTAAAAAATTATTTTACCATCAATTTAAACTCATTTTAATCTAATCTAACATAAGAAGGCAGAGTTTGTTTCATTCTGAAGTTAAAAACTTAAAAACTTTGTAAAAAGTATTTTCAATTTGATTTATTTTGAATTAGATCATAAATTCTAGTTTCAAGTTGTTGCCTTTCAAACAAATGTAAATTTCACATGTGGTGCAACTAAGGATTATTTCATTTTCAATTAAACAATCAATTATTTTTTAAATTAATTCTTGTTTGGTCTATAAAATTTTAGTAAATGGTGAAAAATGTTGATCAGTGTTTTCCAGAGAGCAGAATGAGAACCTCAAATGTCTTGTTTTGGTCACAACCTCCCAAAAAATCTGTTTACTGTCATGAAGGAGTAAAGAAACAGGAAAATATTTACATTTAAGAAGCTGAAATCAGAGAAATTTGACTTGGGTTAAAATTGTGCATTTATTACATTTAATCTACTTAAATGGAAAAGTCATGATTGCACCACATGAAAAATACTGAAAGACTCAAGAACAGTTAAAAGATATTTTTCATGTGTGTGTGTGAAATTCATTAATTTTTTGAAAACACAAGGTATATTCATAATATGTTTAAAAACACATTTTTGTGGTGTGATGGAAATGATGATTTTCTTTGAATGTGACAATAAAAAAAACAATTGAATTCATATTGAAGCTTTCAAAACTACCATTATAATGTGCTTCACAAACAAGGACAAAAAAGAGAGCAAGCAGGAGAACAGTTAGGCTAAATACAGTTAGCATGGACTGGACTTAAAGCAACCAGCTAGAAGAGAGAGGCTGACAGATGTAAAACCCATCAACAGGCAGCCACCTGCCTGGGCCAGTCAGTCACACCGCAATTGGTTATTTTTTATTAAAAAACAACCTAGTTTGATAAGCAAAGCAAAAAAACAGCCTTAGAGACTGCTAAAGTTAGCTTAGTTAGCTGAAGCCAGGCTGACAGAATCGTAACCTAGCAACCAGCAGCAGTTAGTGACTGTTCTGAACTCAACTGATATTTCACTCAGTATTTCTCTGAAGACAGATTAGCTGTGAAGTAAATAAGGTAGTTTTCTTGGGGAAAAAGGTTTGTTAAAAATGTCAAGACTCCAAATGCTGAGAGAGTTGGTGGATCAGCGAGTCACTGCTGCTGCTGAAGAGATATCTGGACTGTTTGAAAGAACCATAGCAGAGTATGAGGAGGAACTTTGTCGAGTGAAAGAAAGTGAGCAACGACACAAGCTACTGGATGCTGTTTTCAACCCCACAGTTCAGTTACACAGAACAGGTCTGTACACACTCACATCTTACTCATAATTATCAAGAGCTCACTGTCAGTTTTGTGCTTAGAGCAAATTAGCAAATGTTAGCATATTGATAGTCAAACGGTCCACCCACTGCTCCAGATGCCCAGTCCCTCATTGGTTAAATGTTAATGTTAATTTGGTCCAAGGTGACTTGTTCTCAACCAGGCTCACAGAGTGACCGATCCACCAGGATTTCTCCCGATGACCAGTCCCACTGTCAGTAAAAACGTAGCATTAGAAGCTGCTTAAGTTAACTAGCTAAGCTTGCTAGCTGAAATCAGACTGATACAGTTGTAACCTAGCAACACAGCAGCAGTCAGTGACTATTTGAAATCACCAAACTCTCATAGCACAATTGCTTGTTTGTTAGCTGGCTAAAAAGGATTACTACACCTGTTACCTTGAAGGCATTTGGATTCATGAGATCACAAGATCATGCAAGAATCCAGCCAGGTGTCAAGTTATCCAGCTGGACCAAAAGTAATGTTAAACTTCAGTCATACGTGTTGTTGTGAGAGTCACTGGAAAGCGACTTATTCTGTTCTTTAGGTATGAGGATGTGTTGTTATATCTGTCATTATGGAGGGATGTTATAAATGACAGAGTTGGTCAGTTAGTTTGTAAGGAAATTCCATGTTCCACATTACTGATTAGTTTTTATTCATTTTATCCTATTTGTGTTTGTGTTTCAGTTGTCCCTACAGATGTCCAGCAGATGTCGGTGGTTACAGAAGAGGTTCCTCCTGAGTGGATCCCCAGCCTGGACCACGATGACCCACAGCTCCTACAGATGAAAGAGGAACAGGAGGAACTCCACACAAGAGAGAGACCATTTGGCTGTGGTGTTTGTGGGAAGAGATTTAAAAAAAATGGAAATCTGAAGACACACACCAGAGTCCACACAGGAGAGAGACCATTTGGCTGTGGTGTTTGTGGGAAGAGATTTAAACAAAACAAAAATCTGAAGATACACACCAGAGCCCACACAGGAGAGAGACCATTTGGCTGTGGTGTTTGTGGGAAGAGATTTAAACAACACGGATATCTGAAGATACACACCAGAGTCCACACAGGAGAGAGACCATTTGGCTGTGATGTTTGTGGGAAGAGATTTAAACAAAACGGGAATCTGAAGACACACACCAGAGTCCACACAGGACAAAGACCATTTGGCTGTGATGTTTGTGGGAGGAGATATAAACAACACGGAGATCTGCAGAGACACACCAGAGTCCACACAGGAGAGAGACCATTCGGCTGTGATGTTTGTGGGAAGAGATTTAAACAACACGGAGATCTGCAGATACACACCAGAGTCCACACAGGAGAGAGACCATTCGGCTGTGATGTTTGTGGGAAGAGATTTAAACAACACGGAGATCTGAAGCGACACACCCGAGTCCACACAGAGTGAAAACTATTCAGTTACAGGATTTGTTATGAAAAATTCATAAAATGACTGTGCTAGTTAGCACTATAGCATTTTCCTTGTGTTTTATTGTTTCATTGCATTTTATTTTTGTGTAACTCTTTTGAAATATGTTAAAAAGAAAGAATTGGCCATTAATGGAGTGTGAGAACTGGTGACATGTCTCAAGATAGATGCCATTCATTCTGTTGCTCAATATATAATAATCCTTAATATATGTATTGACATTTTGCAATTGAACACATCAAGACATGTATAAATAGAGTTGAAGTACATTATTAAATTTCCACTCAAGATACAGACGTTCCATCTAAGAACCAACACATCTCTTATTCTTCCAGAGAAAATTTGTGATAACCTTCTGCATACACTCTACACCAGGGGTGTCAAACTCAATCACAGAAGGGGCCAAAATTTAAAACACAGTCTAAGTCACGGGCCAAACAGAATTAACATTTATTAAACAGTCTTAAACTGACTATGTTTTATTCAGAAATATGAATTTTAACAGCCAGACTGCAACAACTTTTTCCTCAATAATATAAATAAGATTTAATTTTTTTTTTTTTCCAACAACAACAAAGGAAACGAGAATATTTCAGCTCAGAATATTTAAGCTCACATATCAAGGTGGGGGTTACATTTGAAAATGTTTGCTTTTTGTCTGGACACAAGATATTGGACACTTTAATCATGCAAACCCTCAATGGCACTGCATTGGACATAAAAATATGCTCATATAATAATATTACAAACCCATCAGTCCATCAGGTACAGATGAACATATTGACCTGCTCAATTTAACATTAAGGTCAAAACACACTGAGATCTTCAACAGAAAAGTCAACTGTAGCTTCTATGGTGCACTTCAGGCTTCAGATTTAAAATGTAACACCACAGAACCAGCAGTATTTTAGGAAAAGGTTAAACTGCTCACTGACACACACTGAGGAGACGAAGAGGAGAGACAGAGTCTGGACTCTTCATCATGACTTACAATAATGCAGCAATTAAGTATTTAAAGGTACACAAATCAGACTTGGAGTGAAAAAAACGCGCACCACAGAAGTGTACATTAATATTATGATTCATGATCGCGTCTTCGCGACTGCGAGCTGATTGATTTCTCGAGTTGCGCGGCAGCTGACGCAGTGCATTGTGGGACTTGTAGTATGGGAGTGGGAGTGCTATTTACCAACAGGCCATTCATAATAGACACGTGAAATTATCTCTGCCTTGAGTTTGACACGTGCCAAACGACCCAATTTTGGTTGATTTGTATTTGTTAATTGATTGAACTGCTTAGGGTAGTTGTTTGAACTTGCAAATCTATTTTTCTTAATTAAAATTTTCTGTTCAGTTGAATTAAATTAATTAATTAGATTTCTGTTTTGTTCAATATTTTTTCGTCATGTCATGTGCAAAAAATGTCTTTCAAATGGCTGTTTAAGATAAAGTAACCTTATTCTATCCTTGAAAAGGATAACCTGACCTCACCTCGCACAGAACCAACTTTCGTGAGGTTTCCTCCATCCTGGACACAACAGCAGTGCTGCACCTGAGAGGAGTGTTGGTTTGTGAGTCGATGCAGACTCACTGTTGGTTGGTTTTATAACCCACTCAGAGAGACGCGAGGAAACAGTGTAAAGAGACAGGATACTAGGCCTGTGTTTAAAGAGACATGAGATGTCCTTTCCTCTGAAGCGTCACATGAAGAGACATGTCAAAGACTAAATCAAGTCAGAGATTACACCGTGGAACAAAGTGATAATGGAGAGGTGAATTTCTCTGTGCTTTGGGATGCTGGTAAGGCAGTGCTTAGAGGGAAGATTATTGCAATGACTTCTTTTCTGAACAAATAAAAACAGCAGAAATCTTGCAGCCTACAGAGTTAACTAAAACATCTAGAACATCAAGAGAAAATGAATCATGATTTTCTTCAAGATATCAAAAGAGTTAGAAATTAGATTCATAATTTATGCACCCAAGATTTAGAGAAGAAGATCATATGTTTAAAACAAAGACACAATGAAGTTGGTGGTCATTCGATGAAGCTCTTGGCAAGGAATTGTGTAAACAAGAGGCGGATTCCACTATTTATAAAATACAGGATCCAGTAACTAAAAAACACACATCATGGGTTAGAGGAAATTCAAAATGTATTTGAATCTTATTACAAACATTTATATGCTACACCACATGTGCAACAGGGTGGGGACAGAGACATAGTGAAAGAAGATGTGCAGCAGTAACATGATGAAGTCTGATTTATTGTTTTATGCATTAATGTACAACTTTAAGATGATAGTAATGTACTGTGTTTTTCTAGTAATAATCAGTTCATGAGAGTTTTATTTTACTATTGTGTTTAAAACATCACTAATTCAAATAATTATCCTGCATTAGCTCCTGGTATCCTGCAGTGGTCATTCATTTATTTACTTCCTGTAATTACCACTCTACAGTCATTTACATTGTTAGTGGCAGAGTCCGCCATTGCCACAGATTCAGTCGGCTCTCCCACTTAAAGGATTCACAGGAATCAAGGCATGCATGTAATCCTGTGTAATTTTATCTCCTTATTGTTTACTGTTTGTTTGCTGTAGCAGAGCAAACCTAAATTTGTTTAAGACACAGTTCGGTCCAAAATCCAAACTAAAACACATATTTTTCCTCCGGCCTACAGTGCTATTAATCCATCTCCAACATTTTGGTGTGAGTTGCCTAGTTTTGGAGATAGCCTTGTAAAGATTTCTCTCCAATATAATGGATCTGGATGGCACTAGTCCTGTGGTGCTCAAAGTGCAGAAAAAAGGGAAAAAACTCAACAGAAATGTCTGTTTCCAGATATCATGAAATCAGATCTTGTTGTTGTTGTTGTTTCACATAGGAACTACTTTCTTTCTGCAGTAGAATCTACTGGAAGAAATGAATGAATGAGAGCAGGTAGATTCTAAAGTAGTTCTGGTAGATTCTACTGCAGAAAGGAAGTAGTCTGTGGATTATTTAGAGTGGCCAAGCCATGATTTTTGGAAAGAGACAAATTTTGAAATTTTCAAATGTAATTTTTTTTGAGCACCACAAGCTAAATGCCATTTAGTTACATTATAATGGAGAGAAGGCAGACATCTAAATGGTCAATATATCTGCAACTCACACCAATAGAAAAATAGACTACTGCAATACAGGCCAGAGAAATACTGGGGTGAACTGTCCCTTTAAGGTCATTCTGGATTGGGTTTTTTATTATTTTTTTTTAATTTAATTTCCTCAATCTGACACAGAGAAATGAAGGAACCATCAGAAGTTTTCTGTACTTTGTCAAAGCCAAGCCCTGCGTACAGTGGTTCAGTGAATCTGGTGTAGAGAGTGTAGATGTGTGTCTGTGTGTCAGAGGAGACTCTGTAAAAGGACAGAGTGCCAGCAGGCCAGTCCAGATACACTGCCACTGCATGGTTATTGTCTATGTCAGGGATGTGTATCTCTGTTTTTTTGTCATTGTGCCACAGACTGTAACTGTGACTATAGCAGTCCAGACGCCAGGACTTATCATTCTCCCCAAATCTGCAGTCACTGCTGCTTCCTCTCCTGCCGATTCCTCGGTAAGTCACTGCTACACAAAAGAATCCCTGATTCTTAATCTCCCAGTAACAGCGACCAGTCAAACCATTTCTACACAGCAGCTGTTTGAAGTAATCAAATCTCTCTGGATGATACCGATAGGGCTGTTCCTCCTTCACAAATTTCACCTCTCTGTTGTTCTCAGACAGGATCAGCTGTCTGTGGGCTGTGTCCGGGTCCAGTGTCAGATCACAGGCGTCTGATGGAAAGAGGAAACAATAAAAGCAGTAGAACAAGCGTGTTATAGTCAGCATATGTTGATATACTAACAACCTGGCAGTTAAAGAAATTAACTGTTTAAAGGGATAGTTCACCCAAAAATGAAAATCCAGTCATTACTGACTCACCCTCTTGCTGATTGAAGGTCAGGTTTAGTTTTTAGTGCAGTTTTTAGCTTCAGGAGACTTGGATTACACCAGACGAGCAGTATGGAGGCAATTTAATTACTGTTTTTTTTGCTACTTTTTCTGTTTAAAAACTGGTCACCATTCACTTAAATTGTTTGGGAGATTCTGCAGGGATGTTTTCCTATGAAACTCCAGCAGTGTTCTGTGGACTAAAAAAGGGCGAGTAGATAATGACTGAATTTTCATTTTTGTGTGAACTATCCCTTTAATGTTTTATGAACAATATACTTTGCACATGCGGCTTATTTGTTCTGTGAAGTGCAGCTCACAAATCGTCAGGCACTGTCACTTCTAAAACACTCTCACCACCCCAAATACAGTTTGAACACTGAGCAGATGTTGCACTGATCCAGCACACACATCAGGCTGGAGCTGCAGCTTGTGTGTCATTTGTGTGAGTGTTTACAAGAGATGTCTCGGCTCGCCTCAGGGTCATGTATATTCATCTACTGAAAAAAATTCAAAGAAAATATATTTCAAGTAGGTTGTTTGTTATTTCACCATTTTATTTTTATATCCTTTATAATATTTAATTCTCCCCTATATTTCACTGTTTTGTCACAAACTACTTCAATTTGCTCACCTTGTTTTCCTCCTCAGTTCTTCTCCACACACTCACACACCTCTGGTCTCTTTCTGCACACACACTGGATCACCCCTCCCCCCACCTCTTCCCATTTCTCTCACCATGTCCAGTTTGTGTCTCATCTTTCTTCTAGAGCTACACATAACAATTATTTTTGAAAAGATTATGACGGTGGCAGATTTAACATTATAATTGGGAGTAATTGTTGAAACATGAGGTCTGTGATTAATTAGAGACGTAAACAAAAGCAGCTTCTCATTTCAAGCTGATCACAGTGGATTTTGTCGGTTAAACTAGTGACTCACAATCAGATTTCATAAGTGTAGCTGGATGATTTAAGCTAATGCTAACTCACTGAGTTGGTCAAGAAGTCTCCTGCTGATGTGTTAATGTTTCCATCTGATATGTTTTAAAACAAGAACCCTGTGAAAGTGTTTATGTAAAGTCACCTGACAGCTGTGTACATGATATAACATTAATGCTAACAGACTGAGGCTAAAGTTAGCTTACATCTCAGCAAACATTGGTCGGATGGTGAAATACAGCAGGTATTATCTACATGTTAGATGACAGAAATACACTCATTAATGTAGGAAAAAGGAAGCACAGGGACTCAGTTAGTGCAGTGGACCTTGAGTCGGGTCACCCAGCCAGACCAGCCCACTTTGATTCTGCATCAGCTGACATCCTCCTCCTCAAACCCCCACAGAACAAATGCAGATGCAGTGGGATCTAACAAGTTTGTCTGGAGGTAACATGACTGCAGCTAGTAAGTTAGCATTAGTTAGCCAGACATGCTAACGTTTGCAGCTTATGTTAGAGCAGATGAAGACAGAGTTTAAACCATTCAGCACTCGTGTGCTCTTGGGTTTCACGACAACAAAAAAGACACCACCGTCCAGACTAATGAAACACTGAGTATCTCTTCTCGGAGCCTCCTGCACACCTTCAACATGGAGAGAAATAGAAAGCTTGACAGCTCTAGTTACAGTTCCTAACCTATGATAAGACAGTTACTGTTTGGAGGTGGGGCTTAGCGAACAGCCAGTTAAAATGCTCTAGGAGACTCTTTCTGTTTCTCTGCAGAGTGTGTGTGTACCTGCAGGGCGGACAGGTGAGGGAGGGGACTAATTTGACTCACTGGCTCTTTCAGATGCAGAATTAAAATGTTAAAATAGGTCACAAAATATACTTATTCCCTGCTGTTGGTGTATTCAAGCCTTGTTTATGATGGATTTAACTTCCCTTATGGCCTAATACATGCTGTAACATGTAATTCATATGTTTTGTCCTATGATTATTTCCCCTTTTGGATTTTGTATAAGAGTATGCTTCCCATTTTTTTAAGTATTGACACACAGGTACACATTGTTAATATAATATGTGACTACATAATAATAATATTTTGTGTCAATCCATACAAATCATTTAAGTACTGTATATATTTGTATGAATGGGACCATAAACTTGACACATACAAAAATGAGGATTTATATGCAATATAAAATACATTTTTAGGGTAAAGAATGAGTTCAAACAACATAGAAGCTGCTTTGTTCACAGAAATAAATAAAATACTTACACTTCCGCAGACCAGACTTTAACCTCTGCACTCCACCATGGTCCATTCTGAAATAATACACATAGTAAGAAAAGCAAATCTTAGTTTTATACTATACTTTATTTGAAGGGGTGTGTCTAAGACATTACACTGTCATAACCATGTTATGACACCTGTCATGCCAGGCAGGAGGAACACCATCTGAACAATAAATTGACCCCAAGTAAAGTGGTACATTTTGGACTTGTTGTAAAGAGCTCTCATCCCTCTATGAGACATACTTTAGAGTGTTCAGTCTCCACTGTGGATTCTCCAGTCCAGCAGACAAAAGCTTCTCTCCTGAGTCTCCTGGATGATTGTAGCTCAGATCCAGCTCTGTCAGATGGGAGGGATTGGAGCTCAGAGCTGAGGCCAGAGAAGCACAGCCTTCCTCTGTGACCAGACAGCCTGAGAGCCTATTAACATTGATGCATAGTCAGTTATTTTTTTGGTTTGAGCATGACGATAATTATTATTGTGATATGGCTATAGAAGACAGAGATTAAAAGACTTAAACTGTAATGAAAATGTGCAGAATTGTTCAAAAGTTTGGAATCACCGGCCACAAAAGTTGGATTTGGTGCAGTCAGATGGCTGAGGGGACTACATTTGATTTTTGAATGGCCTTTCATGCTTTCAGGTTGTATAAAGTCTTCTTTATGAGTAGATTTTACTTTGTATGAATGGTTTACTAAAAGTAAAGTAACAAGTAACATTTGTAGATCGAGAACAAAACACTGAAAGGGGTCAGCCAAACTGTAAACTGAAAGGGCAGAGTGAGACAAAGATATCTCTGAGCAAGGGTTGAAGGGATACTTCAATTTTTTTTAATGAGTTTGTATGAGGTACTTATGCACAGTCAGTGCATTAAAGAGATGATTCAACCAAAAATAGAAATTCAGTCATTATCTACTCACCCTCATGTCAATTGAGGGTTGGGTTTATTTTTTTAGTGAACAAAACACTGCTGGAGTTTGACAGGAAAACTGTGTTGCAGAATTTCCCAAACAATGGAAGTAAATCGTGACCAGTTTTCAAATGTAAAGAAACAACTGGAGAAAACAACATAACATTCCTCCATACTGCTCTTCTGGTGTAATCCAAGTCTCCTAAAGCCCCAACATGCTGTTTGCATACCATCACACCACACACACCCAGTTCAGACAGTGTGCATGTGAACATAAACATGGGCTTCTACAGTGAAGATTCAGGCTAAAAACATGCTGTTAATCTAAATGTTCCATTTCTGAATTACACTGTTTTTATCCATCTATTATTGAAGGAAAGAATAAAAAACATCAATATAAAAGGTGATTCCAAACTTGAATGGTAATGTATGTGAAGGAGCCTTTACATGTCAATGGGAATCTGTTCTAACCTGAGAGTTTCCAGTCTACATTGAGGACGCTCAAGTCCAGCAGAAAGAAGCACCACTCCTGAATCCTGCAGGTCGTTGATACTCATGTCCAGCTCTTTCAGACTGGAGGACTGGGAGCTGAGACCTGAGGCCAGAGCTTCACAGCTTCCCTCTGTTAGCTTACAGTGACTCAACCTGGATAAGAATTAACAATGAGGACAAAAACACTCTTTCATGGGTCTGCAAACTAAAATGTTAATCTAAATTCTTTAAAAAACAAAATACTTCTCTCTGCTGACCTGAGAGTTTCCAATGTGCAGTGTGGACTCTGCAGCCCAGAAGAAAGGTGCTTTATTCCTGAATCCTCCAGGTTGTTGTTACTCAAGTCCATCAGTCTCAAACAGGAGGTCTGGAGGCTGAGAACTGAAGCCAGAAACTCACAGCTTTTTCCTGACAGGTCACAAGTATTTAGCCTGAAGAAGAATGAATCATGAACAAACATTAAAAAGAAAAATCTGAATTATAACAATGACAATATATGTCCAAAAAGGGGTGGGACGTTTAGCTAGTCTTGCATAGCCAGACCTCTCTCCACAGCACCCAGTCCTGGAGAAAGGTCTGGCTCCACGCATAGACATTCTGCCATAGGAGAAAAACACGCCCTGCCTTGTTTGCATTACTTTAAACTAATCACAAACATCTTGGGCAATGCTAAGCCCAGGATACAGTGACGGTGCTGCTGCAAAACAGTGTCGAAGGGAAACTTGCCGGGAGAGAAGACATGGTTTACATGGCTCTCTGATCAGTTAGGGGGGCCCCTTAGCAGAATTCTGCTCAGGACCAGCTCTGGGTAAGAGAACAGAACAAGCTCACTGAAATGTCAGTAACTGTGATTGCGTTATTCATTTGAAAAAAGTACTTATTGCCAAAAGTAGTAGAATTACAGTAATGTGTTACTTTGCAACACGTTACTCCCAACACTGCCTGAACGTATGACCAAATTCTGAAAGAAAAAATTGAGAAAATTCCCCACATAATGTTGGATCAACCAGTCAGCTTGATGCACAGGCGTTGGCTGAGATTTGGGAGATTTGTGCGTCAGCCCCTCTACAAAAACACTTCAATCTATGGTTACACCTTTCTGTGTGTAGGTTTGCAGAGATGTTAATGGCCATCTCTGTAGAAGCACAATTCCAGCTTTAATAGGCACACCCAGGCTTGGGGAGTAATGGTTTACATGTAACAGTGTTACATAATTAGGATACAGAAAAAAGGTAACTGTAATCTGTTACAGTACAGAAAAAAAATATGTAATCAGATTACCGGCATATTTGATAAAAACAGGGATTACTTAGCAGGATTACATTTTAAAATCAGACGGGATATACTACAATGCAGCAGACACATGGACAGTGTGCACGCATTGTGACACTTTACAGTGTAGCCTCGATCTGTGTGTCAACATAATGTAAGCTAAGGTCGTTCATCATTATGGCCACTGCTGGGGAGAGAAATGCTTTTACTGGATGGAAACTCCAGCATCATTTTGAGTTTAAATCAGAAAAGGGGAACAACAACAAATTATGCCTCCCAGCTGTCAAAATACTGTCATCATCCAGGGACTCGACGTCCAACTTCAAGAAACATCTACAGGTACGAAGACAAACCACTGACATTTGCTAGAAATCCAGTAAGCTAAAGTTAAGGTTTGCTAGCTTGCTAACACGTAAACAACCTGTCAATAACCTGTCAATACTGCTACTCATGCTACTACTGTACTGTATCACTACTACTGGAAAACATTTTGGGACTGTAGGTGCTGATACTGATTTGTGTCGTGCCAAAAAGTGATAACGTTAGTCCGCCAAAAACTGAATCACCCAGTTTATATACATCTAATATTATAACAGCTGTATGGTATTGAAGTAATCAAAAACTAACTAAAAGTAATCAGGTACATTACTTTAATATTGTAATACTTAGAGTAAGTTCCTGATTACATTTTTTGACAGGTAACTTGTAATTGTACTGGATTACATTTTTAAAGTAACCCTCAGAACCCTGGGCACACCTGTTATCACCTGAAACTTCCAAACCGAGTGTCAGAGGCTGGTGTGCCAGCCTAATTAAAACAATACAGAAACCAGCTGACCTGAGAGTTTCCAGTTTACAGTGTGGACTCTCCAGCCCAGCACTGAACACCAGAACTCCTGAATCCTGCAGGTTGTTCATACTCAGGTCCAGATGTGTCAGACTGGAGGACTGGGACGTAAGGAAAAAGGCCACAGCATCACAGCTCTGCCATGTTAGTGCACAGTCAATCAACCTAAAAAAGAATAAGCAATACATGCAAACTTTAACTTAAAAAAATGCTTCTAATGAGACAGAATTGAGCTGTCTGTGTCATGGTTTGGGGTTTTTCTGGGGACTGACACAAAAAGGCAACAACAAACTGACACAGAAACACAGAAACATGACTAAGTAGGAACTAATTAGACACAGGTGAAATGAACAGTAATCAAAAAGGGTGGGACAAAGGACAAAGACAGGAAGTAAAGACACAAAAACAAAGGGGAAGGAAAAAACTACTAAATAAAACACGACATGACCAATAAAAACCCAAAACCATGACTGCTGACTGACCTGAGCTTTTCCAGTTTACAGTGTGGACTCCCCAATCCCACAGAGAGCAGCCCCACTCCTGAGTTCCACAGTTTGTTGTTGGTGAGGTCCAACTCTTTAAGACGGGAGAACTGACAGCTGAGAACTTCAGACAGATCGTTACAGCTATCAAATGTCAGATCACAGCAACACAACCTGAAGGAGAGTAAATGACGAAGATTGGCAAATACCTGAAATACAAGTTTTAATCAGTGGGTGAGAACTGGTGGTGTTCCTGCAGTCACTACTCCCCACAACAAACTGAGGAGGGAAACTTTTGCAGCAAAGAGTGGGACCTGGAAAATCTAGATGTGTCAAGTGACAATGAATACATTTTCCTTTAAGCAATGAACGCAACCCTAAGCTGCACTAGTGAAGCAGCCCAGTGTCCAGTAGATCAGATCAGTGGCTGCATAGGACAGTCTCCAGATATGAGTAGTTGTATGTGTGTCCATGTGTGCAAAGTTTTGGACAAACTGAAATTTTAAACAGATGGTGTTTCTAGATGAAATCAAGGCATTACCAACAGTTACAACTGATCCTCTAGGAAACATGAAAGTCTAAACCTAACTTCAATGCAATCCAGTATCAACTGCTTGTTGAGCTACTTCTACCCAATCCAAAAAAAATGAAACCTTTTTGTAGCACTAAGGGAAAAGTCAGGGGGTCACTTAGTCTTGAGGACAGATCCTCTGGAAACCATGAATATCTGTACCACACTTTGTGCTTTCACTGGATCACCAAAAACTCTGCTGCTGCACAATTAAGTAAGTTTCTTTAAGTCATCATAATTCATCTTTCGAAGACAGTGAACATGTGTACCATATCTCATGGCCATCCATCCAATACTTTTAAAAAATTTCCAGGACTTACATAAAGTGGAGGACCAACGAACTGACCTTGCTATCCCTAAAGCCACATCACCATCATGGACAAAAAGTCTGTAATGTCTTACTTTTTTAAGGTAAAGATAACTTTTTTAAAAGATAAGAGTTGCAGCTACAAACTATTAAAACATGATATTAAAAAAAAATCCTTAGGTAAAGCAAGCAAACCTGAGAATCTTCAGTCTGCAGTGTGGGCTGTGAAGGCCATCTTTCAGTTTCCTGGTACCAGTGACCTCCACAGCGTTGTAACTCAGGTCCAGCTCTCTCAGATTAGAAGACGTGGAGCTGAGAACTGAGGCCACAGCGTCCCAGCATTTCCAAGACAGCTTACAGTCACTCAGCCTAGAAGCCAAAGCAGGAGAACAGATGAGCAAGAATGTAAAAATCAAACATTAATAGTATTTAATATGTTCAGTAAGTTGTACACCCACAGAGCTACACCGGAGGCTTGAACCACCGGCAGCAACCTCAGAAGACCTTCCTCGGAAGCAGAAAATTTCTTCAGGTCAAAGACATCCGACTTGCTCTCTGATGACAGTAAGATGAGGACCAGAGCTGACCACTGAGCAGGAGTC
This sequence comes from Lutjanus erythropterus, assembly GCF_056507025.1. Taxonomy (NCBI): domain Eukaryota; kingdom Metazoa; phylum Chordata; class Actinopteri; order Lutjaniformes; family Lutjanidae; genus Lutjanus; species Lutjanus erythropterus. Next base: position 31,598,524 of record NC_139335.1, on the reverse strand, counting down.
AGTCCTTCTGTGGACAGACTACCCTCACCAAGGTACTGTTGGATCTCCTGCACTAGAGAATGATCCTTCATCTCATTCAGACAGTGGAACAGATTTAAGCATCTCTCTGGACAGGGATTCTCCTTGATCTTCTTTTTGATGTACTGGACTGTATCCTGATTGCTCTGTAAGCTACTTCCTGATTGTTTCAACAGAGCTTGAAGAAGTGCTTGATTGTTCTGCAGTGACAGACCGATGAGGAAGCGAAGGAACAAGTCCAGGTGTCCATTTGGGCTCTGTAAGGCCTTGTTGACTGCACTCTGGAAGAGGTGTTCGACTGGTGATTGTGCTGACTGGTGGGAGACTGATTGTTCTTCAGACAAGAGTTTGACACCAGAGTTGATGAATGTCACAATGACATGAACAGCAGCCAGAAACTCCTGAAAGCTTGCATGGACAAAGCAGAAACGTCTGTCCTGGTTCAGCACACAGTCCTCTTTAAAGATCTGTGAGAACACGCCTGAGTACACAGAAGCAGTTCTAATATCAATGCCACACTCTAGAAGATCAGCCTCATAGAAAATCAAGTTGCCTTTCTGCAGCTGCTCAAAAGCCAGTTTTCCCAGAGACACAATCATCTTGCTGGTCTCAGTGTTAGAGAGTGGATCTGTCTCAGTTCTTCCATGATATTTGGACTGATTTAATAGAAAACTGATGTACATCTCAGTCAAGGTCTTGGGCAGCTTTCCTTTGTCATTGGTTTTGAACACATCCTCCAGAACTGTGGCAGTGATCCAACAGAAGAGTGGGTTGTGGCACATAGTGTGGAGGCTTTGTGATGCCTTGATGTGGGTGATGACTTTGCTGGCCAGCTCCTTATTCCTGAATCTCTTCCTGATGTACTCATCCTTCTTTTGATCAGTGAAACCCCCTACCTCTGTCACCATGTCAGTGAACTCTGGAGGGATTCGACTGGCTGCCACGGGAGTTGTGGTTATCCAGAGGGAAGCAGATGGGAACAGTTTCCCCATGATGAGGTTTGTTAACAGGATATCAACCGAAGCCAAGTCGGTGATATCAGTGAGGATCTCGTTGTGATCAAAGTCCAAAGAAAGTTGGCACTCATCCAGACCATCGAGGATGAACACAATCTGGAGTTTATCAAAACTGCATATTCCTGCTTCTTTGGTATCAGGAAAGAAATGATGAAGAAGTTCCACCCAGCTGTATTTCTTCTCCTTCAAGAAATTAAATTCTCGGAAAGTCAATGGAAATATGAACTGTATATTGCTCTTCACTTTGTCTTCAGCCCAATCCAAGGCAAACTTCCGTGTCATGACTGTTTTCCCAATACCAGCCATTCCTTTCGTCATTAACGTTCTCACTGATCTGCCTTGGCCAGGTAAGGTTTCAAATATGTCTCCTATATTGATCGTGCATTCCAGGCTTTGCTTCATGGCACTGACATGGAGCTCAGTGTATATCTGATTCATCAACATCTGCTTTCCAGGTTTTGTGCTTTGCCCAAACAAATGCTGAAGGGTCTTGCTCAGATTGGATTTGAGTTTATGCTGGCAATCAGTGAGAGCCTCTGAAAGAACGAACAACAGATGACTTTAATAAAAATATACTAACGTAAATGGAATAAAGCAAACAAAAATATAACAATAATAATATAATACAATAATGTAAACATTTCCAGAAAGATGGATGTAAACACATCTCTACGTCCTGTTTTTTACGTAGCATATTACTGTCAAGTGGAGTAGCAACCTGACAAAATGTTGTAAGACTTTGACATTTTCAACAGCATGTGTTTTGTCTCTGTTTTTCATCAGTGTACTTTCAGTGGCTTTTTGTGTCTTTCTAATTATACGGCAATATTACATCCTTTCTCTAGATGTACAAACTCAAACACTCCACAGTATTGTCACGTCCAAGCTTGATTAGAGACCCCCCCCCAGGGGATCTCTCATAGCACAAGCAGCTGCAGTATTGAAGGGCCAGGCCTGCCAGCAAGCTTTTGTTCAGCTGTATTTGTGTGTTACAGTCTTGACACGTATTGTATTTAAGTTTTATAGAAGAATCACCTTTTCTCTTAATTCTATTACGTTATTACTGAAGCAAGTTATGTTTAAATCTAACTAAAATGCTAAATGCTAACAGAAAGACAGTAATTTAGCTGTTGAGGCTAATGCTAAATAACATGCCATCATCTATCAGCAAACTTTGATGCATCCAAATAAATCCACTGAGAATGTACATGAAACAGTTCTTGTAGTCAAATACATTTTCTTGCCATTCCTCGTCTTCCACAAAACATCCCCTTATGTAAACAAATGGGGTAACCATAGAGATAACAGCGGACACTGATGTCAAACAAAGCAGACAACAGCACACACAGCAGGCCTGCAAGCCTATCAAGCTTTGTATTTCTCTATATGTGGAAGAGGTGTGCATGGGGCTGAAGAGTGACACTGCATTTCATGAGTCTGGACCATGGCATCTATTTGTAGTCTTTCAAATAGATGAAACACAAAAACACTTGAACTTATGTTTCATTTTGTACAATATGCTTTAGCAATACTGTACTTTACTATGGTCACCAAAAAAGCCACTTTGAATTTGAATTTGAGTTCAGGTATTAGCATTAGCGTTCATTAGCTGTTGCACTTTTCCAGTGAGAGTCATCATTTTAGCCACCAAAATCCACGGTCACACACTTACCTTTGGATGTTAAGTTGCTGATCGATAAACGCTCCACCAAGTCATTCTTATTGATCAGCTTCAAAACTTTAATGGTCACCTCCACTGCATTTTTGTTGTAGGTGTCTGTGATCTCATCCACTGTGTCCAGCCTGTCTGCGTTCTGTAACTGGCTCCTTGGGATTGCTGGGAAGCCTTGCAGGACGTCAGCCTGCTGCAGGAACCATTTGAACTTTTTAAACTCTTCATCTGCCAAATCCTCCAGTGTTGCCAGCAGTTCTACAGCTGTTGCCATGGTTTCTTCTTACTGAAAAAACAATAATAAATACAATTTAAATTAAAAAAAAAAAAAAAACCTTGCATTATTAACATACATTAATACATGAAGTATAATGTAATATTAAACAATACGTAAATGTGTTTCACATTGTTTAGACTACAATTTTGGCACTCTAACCAACACTTGTAATAAATGTAATGATTAAATGTCATGTAATAAACATAACATTAATCTAAAGTTATTAATATGCATTTATGTGTATATTTGCTAAAGGGAATTTAAGCAATTTAATATCATACCATATAAAGTTGGGAGTCTTAAAATCAGGGCGTATTATAACTTTTAGTCCCTAGAATAGGTGAAGCAGCTGTTAAAACACTAGATTGTACATTTCCCATAATGCAACTCAATATTATCTTTGACTGACCACAGAGCAACAGACTCCAACTGATGAATACACTTTTTAACTTTTTAATTTAATATGTAAAATCAATAAAGTGTCCCTTAGCTTGCTCCTTTGTGGCAGATAATGCAGTTCATGATATCAATTCATAAAATCCAAATGAAATCCCAAAATCGATTTTTAATGTCTTTTCTCCTATGGATGTGTTACAGCCTACAGTTTTAACCCTGTAAGTCTAGTGTGACCAGCCTTTGGTGCGAGATCTTATAGCAGGAGATCTCATAGTGATAGATCATGTGGCACGAGATTTCCCTAATTTCAGTGTGTTGGTCAGGTCAGGTTTAATATAAAGTACATGATAAATGTAACTACTTTGGGGTCAATTCTTAATGTACACATTAATATTTTTTATACGCGGGTTAGAAGGTTCTTTGTACAATTTATAGCATTAATTCTCTGAGAATCTCTTTCATAACCAAGCAAAACTGGTACTGTGACTGAAATATTCCTGACATCAAATTGAGCCAAATTGTGAATTCAATTAAATCATGACCTTGTGAACTGAATCAAATTGATTTGGAAATATGCAATAATGAAGATTCAGTGAGTCAAAACATGTTGGTCAATCCATTTATGAGTTAATAAAGGATTTTTATATTGACAATCAGAGTGCCTCTGATTTTTCTAGACAACCAACACTTTGGACTTCCATCACTAGTAAGTGGAATAGTCATTGTTTGTTTTATCTTTATCCAAATAAAATTTTTTATGTGTACTTCCATGACTGTATGCTGAAAGACCTTTAGAGAAACTTTAAAAAAAATGCCTCCATGCTGACAGTTGTGGCCAGAGGCATTACGTTTACAGGTCATCCCATTCTTTCCTCTGTTTCTCCAAACAGCTCTATAGCTCCTCCTTGTGGCGCTTGTGCACCTCAGATTTTTTTTTATATACACGTATATATTCCATGTTAACACATTCATAGAGCTGAATATTCTATGGGTGTTGAAAAACCAGTGAATTTTGTCAAAAATGCTGCTGCTGGCTGGCAATTTTATTAAAAAAACGCTGGCGGGGAAAGAGTTAATGTGACTCGGTGGCCAGCAGCAACACACACTGAGCCAATTGGCAAAAGAGGAGGGTGGCTGGGCAGCCACATCATTCATAGAGGGATTGTTACAGCATGACATTTCAAGTACCTCGAGGCAATTTCTTCAAATTTGGTAAAAATGTCCATTTGAATTTGGTGGTCAAAGGTCACTGGAACACTGTATAAACTGTATGACATTTTAATTTTGTATGAGACTGTTTTCTTATTCTAGAAAAATTAAAATTAAAAAATAAACAAATACATAAGTCACTGTGACCTCACAAAACACATTTTTGACCATAAATCATAGAAGAATTCATAGACTAATTATGACAAATGTCTAATAGGATACTAGCAGTGCTGGAGAGTAACTACTTACATGTAACTAGATACATGCAATTAAATGACAAAATAAATGTAACTGAAATCTGTTACAGTTACTAAGAAAAAATACGGAACTAATATGGAAGTGGCAGATATCTGCAGTCTGCTGAGTGCACTCTTTTAGTGGACATGTGACTCTTCCGACATGTTATGTGCAGGGACTTCCTTATTGTCCACTGGTTGACTGGCACTTAAGATTTTGTACAGATTAAATCAAACAAATGTATTATTGGATTTTGTTACCTTCAGAGCTAGACTAGCTGCTTCCCCGTTTTCAGTCTTTGTGCTATGCTAAGATAACTAGCTGCTGGTGAATTACATTCAGCATTCAACTCTCAGCAAGAAAGTAAATAAACCTACAGCCCATAATGTCAAACCTTTATAACATTTGTGTACACAAGAAAAAGTCTGTCTAATACTTAGCTTGTTATAACTGATCTGTAATGACTACATTGCCAAAAATGCGTGTGAATAAAGACCAGTAAAATGCTCTAAAACACCTTGTCTTGTAGGCTTTTTGAGTGTTATTCTGTGAAAGCAGTAAGTGAGAAAGCAGTACCTTTCCTTTGCATGCAGAGGTCTCGATTGAAGCTCTCTGTCCAGGTTGAGGGCTTGAGTCTGTGTGGTGTTACAACCGCTGACAAACCAGGGCAGAGAAAAAAGAAGAGGAACTCAAAGGTTCCTCATGTACAGTTAGTTCCTCTGCCAAGACTGTCTGATGGTGCACACACAACAGATTGTTGCTAAGCACCATAAATTGCATTATTTATTAATTAAACATGATGATGTTGTGATACTTTCTGCCTTCTGAGGTGATGCATTAAGTTGGAAATTCCTCTTTCCACCTGCAGTTGTATGAAGTAACCCACAGGAGCGGCGCACCATCGGCCCTCGTCACATTCTGGTGAAATGTCTGCAGCTTACCGACAGAGAAAAAGTCCGACTGGGAGCGAAGGAGCTTGGAACTTTTCAGTGGAAAGGTGCTGAAGTGGATTTTTTGCCGGGCTTCACTAAGGGTGAAGAACAGAGAAACAGAACAAGAGAAACAAATTTAGGGAAGTCAGATGCATCTGCAGGAAATGTGGACTGCGATACTCTGCAGTATTCAGCAGTGCTCTGGGTTACATTGTTTACTAGTTTATATCTTAAATAACTTTTAAAATCAAAATTTTCTTACAACTCTTAAAATGAAGATGTCACGACCCTTTGTGAAGCTTTGAAGTCCCCTGGTGGGGAACCAGTGATAAAGAGCATAATAATGTCTAAAGCCTATTGCCTGTACAGATACTGTACATTCTCTCATTTGACACACATTACAAGAGATCAACCATGACTACATTACCCAGCACACCTATACACAACAGAGCAGGAGCTGAGAGTAATTTACACTGAAGAAGAAACCCCTTTGATTGAATGCTACGATTGTCATGGTTTGGGATTCTTGTTGGTTGTTTCCTGTTTTATTTTGATAGTTTCTGTTCCTCCCTCATGTGTTTTGGTTTTACTTCCTGTATTTGTCTGTGTTCCCTCCCTTTGTGATCACTGATTATTTTCACCTGTCTCTAATTGCCCTCACCTGTGTCTTGTTTTCTTCCCCTTCCTAGTGTATTTAATCCTGTGTCTTGTCCTCTTTTGTTTGTCGGTTCATTGTCTCTCCCTGTCGCCTCGTCTCAGTGCTTGTTTGTTTCCCAGTGTTCTCCTGTTAGTGGATTTTCGTTTTTTTTCCCTGCCTGGATTTTTGACCCTCACCTGCTGGATTTCTGTAAGCCTTTTGTTCTTTTGGTTTTTGTAATTAAATCTGTTTGAACCGCTCCTCTGTGTGGTCTGCATTTGGGTCCTCCACCTTGTTCAAATCGCAACAACAATTGATAATGTATTTAACATCAACAAAAAGTAGCTAATACTCTGAGTAGTTTTTGTACTTTTACTTAAGTAGTTTTCTAACACCAGCACTTTTACTTTTAACTGAGTAATATTTTAGTAATATAACAGTACTTGTACTTACACCACTGATTATTACTGTGATTGTGAAGGTGATACTGTGACAGCATACAACCCAGTTTCCCTTCTTTCTTTGACACTTCCTCTGTAGACCAAGAATATGCTATTGGGCTCATACTAAGAGGTGGAAAGTAACTAAATAGAAATACTTTGTTACCGTAGTTAAGTAGATTTTTCATGTAACTGTACTTGATTAACTTTTTAAGTTTTTCTCCCCATTTTAACACAAATATGTGTCCTTACATTTTAAAAACAGGCTTGTTACTTAAGTTTTGATATATTTGAGGGGAATTATTGATTATTTTTGTTTTGCATCATTGTTCCCCACATCAAGACCAACTTCAGCCTAAATAGTTTGAACAATAACGCGTAGAAAAGAATACGACTTCTTGGTGTATCCATCAGTGTATATCAAGCATGACAGACGTAACAAGACATAAAAATGTTTAAAAAAGATCTAATAAAACTAAAAATGATGTAACATGATGAAAAAGATGCAACAAGACAAACAACTACGTAAAAGACATGACAAAAAAACAATGCAAAAAATGGGAAAGACAACAAAACAAATAAGGCAGAACAAGACAAAAAACATGTACCTACCAAAGCTGTGGTCTTGTCTTCTAAAATAGTTCACTTTTCTTTTGATTCACAGTTATTCACTGTAAAAAAAAAAAAAAAAAAAAAAAAAAAAAGATCAATTTCAAGGCAGCTTACTTCACTATTTTTTTTAAGTCTTAAGTTTTGAAATAAGCTCAAAAATGTTTTGCTTGACCTATAATTCCTTACTGATTTAATTTATTTACTTTTCTGCTTTTGATAAGCTCAAATCTTTGAGTTTTAGAAATAAAAAAAAATCTGTATTTCAAAATTTGTTCAATTTTTTAATGCTTGAAAATTTATTGTTTGCAACAGTTGCAATTCAAAATATCAAATTATTAACCATTACTCACTCTAACTTTATTTACTTTACTCCAAATAGAAAATGTTTTGTCCAAAACACACTCAAGAAGAAAAATTATAATTATCACATATTATAAATTATGTGAACAAAAGATTACAGTTTAGAAAAAACTCAAAACGCAAAAGTTTGAGTTTGATACTAAACCTTAACATTTAGTGAAGACAGTTGCCTTGAAGTGATCAGTTTCCTGACAAAACCCTCATATGTGCTGCATTATATAAGGGGAAATCAATGATTGTAAGGCAGGTGCTGTCAGTCAGTTGAGATTTTTAGATCATGGCTGCTTAAGTTGCAAATTTTCTTCTCAGAACCGGCTTAAGTAAGGTTTCTTATGCTCAGTATCTTTTATGAATGGAACCTAAGCACACTGTCAGAAATGATCTTAAGACTAAGCTCAAGTACAAAACATTTTTTATAAATGAGGCCCCAGAGCAGTTTGCCTTTGTGTCTATGTTTCAAGTCAAGTCAGATTTTATTTATGTAGCTCAAAATCACAAATCACTATTTGCATAAGATCTGTACAGTGTTCAACACCCTCTGTCCTTAGATCCTTGATTTGGATAAGGATAAACACCCCGAAAGAAGCTTTCTGACCAGGAAAAAATGGAAGAAACCTTAGGAAGAGCAACAGAGGTAGGACTGCTCTCCCTGTAACCTTAACTTGTGTAACAGTTCACTCTGAAGTCGACTTGGGTCCTTCAGTGTGTGAAATAATGTAAATCGATGGAGGCAGTAGCTCAGAACATAACTAACTGCAAAGACTGAACCTGAACTTTTCTCAGAGATGAATCATTTGTTACATATTTTACAAAACAAACAAAAGGCTCAGTTCCATTAGTAGTAACAGTGACAGTGAACCAGCATGCATAATAGAGGGACTTCCCCTGTTGTTGGTGTGCTAAACAATAAATGGAAGTGCTTACCTTTCCTCTATTCCATGACACCTGTGAGAGTGTAACAACAGTCACACTGTTTCATTACTACATGTGAAATAACATACACAAAACAAACACAAACAGACTGCTGATTGAAGTAAAGTGCCCAGGTTTATTATTGGAGTGTCAAGATAGTAAAAGTAACTTAATGCTCAGCGACCCCGACCTGTGTTATCGGTCGGTCATCAGCTTGACCTGCCTGTTTTGAAGAATCCACCATCACGTCAAAAACAAAACTGTACCGACCTCCACCATCTGACCGGCAGATCATTTAAAGCAGCTGAATGAAAAACGTTTGAGCTTAATGGAATACTAGCAAACCCAGTATTATCAGAATTCAACTTGAAAATACAAATACAGCGCAGTGATACAACTCCTAACCCCCACGCTTCAAAACTTATCACTGCTACTGGGCAAAAAACTGTCAGGACTAAAAACACTCCTACCTCAGAGTAGGACTTGGAAGACTAAGTTACACTGCCTTTCAGCAAAATGCAGCTGTGTTCTACATCGCATACTTCATTTGTATGGGCAGCTGCAGTACATACTAAAAGTAAAAATATTAACTGTTGCCACAGGCCACCAAGCCCTAAATTTGGTGGGCAAAGTACATTTTTGGCAGCCCAAATGTAAACTTAATGTAACAAGACTAGGTGAAACCTAGTATATGGCTGGACTGCCCTCAAATTAAAAGGGTTGCTGTGACATATAGACAATGTCATTATATTGACAAACCTACTTGTTTGTCACTGTGAACAGACTTCAGAATTGTACATCACATCACCCAGCGATTCATACATTGCAGGCGGCGCCACTGTGGCCACAGGAAATGTGATTTGTTTGAGGGGCATGAGGCTGAACTGAATGGGCAAGGCCACTGTGAAATTCCCGGCCTGATAACTTGACTCTGGTTTACTGTGACACCTGTGTCGCCCACTTTTTCCATGAAGTGTGATGTAGTTTTACTTGAAGGCACTGATCCTGATGAAAAATGAGCTACACTTGACACACACCGCAGTACATTACATCCTCGGATGTGTCATCTTGCAGCCACTTTAACTCCCACTTCCATTCACTCCTAAATTTTTGTTGCCGTTTAGTTTTTTCATTGTTCTTCTGTAGGGATCGCGTCATGCTAGGCATAGTAAACCTAGTAGCAATATACCTTGAACTCTGATTCTCTTGCTCACGCATCCATTGCAAACTTTCTGCCAGGTGTCAATGAGCTGTCATCTCTCTGCGCCGCCTCTGCTGCACAGCTGATGTGACGGATCATCTGCAGCGCAGAGGATTGTGGGTCAGAACAGCCAGAAGAGCATGCTGCAAAATGTGACTGCATGCAGTGGGATATCATGGCATTTTTGGTTTGGGACGCACAGAATTTTTTTCTGGCATACTAAATAGTACGGTAGTATGGGTACTGAATCCAGAATGTAGAAAAGTGCAACATTTTTTAAGTGTGTAAGGCAACATCCTAGTTTACTTGTCATGAGGAGTCCTCATTAATATATAACCTTGGAAGGGTACTTGAGTTTTGAGTAAATTTGGTGGAGAGCCCTTTTAATAACACCTGTATTTAGAGGTGCAACAATTAGTAAAAGTAAAATTCTTAAAAAATGAATATTTTCTGGTCCCTTTTCTTTCTTTTTCTTTTTTATGGCAGTAAACTAAATATTTTCTGAATTGTGAGTAATTTGAAGATGTCGTCTTTGGCTTTGGAGAACTAAGTTTGACATTTTTCACCATTTTCTGGCATTTTAAAACAAACAACTATTAATCAATTAATCAAGAAAATAATCAATGATGAATCAACTGTCAACCCTGTCTGTATTACATCCTCTGTATATGTATTGATTGGCCTTTAGTCCTTAGCTGTAATCTCTAGAATGCTTTGTGAAAAGAAGACGATTCACAGCTTGTCAAAAAAAATGCAAATATTAAATTGTCACTGCAGGTTCGGTTTTCAAGTTTCAAGGTCAGAGAAAAGCTCATGAAATAAAATAAAGAAAAAAAAACAGAACAGAAACAGTCCAGTCAAAGCAAAAATTAGAATGTCCATAGCTCAAAGGTTGAGCAAAACAAAACTCCAGAGCAAAAAGAACGGCTGTGGTAACAATTCTCCGGAGTTAAAGAGCTACATGAGGAGCAGCCAGGAGGAGGCGGCTCAAGATCCTGCGGCGGGTGAGGGGGCCGGCTGAGAGATGTGGAAAGAGTCGGGGAGGTTCTTGGCGTACTCGACCAGCTCGTAGGAATCTCTGATGTCTGTCAGACCGAACCAGAAGACAGTCCACACCCCATTAACGAAGCTGCCATCACAATGTTTAAAGTACCTGGACAGACAGAATGAAAGATCACATCAGATAGGATTGTTTGTTTTAAATTAATCTTATAACAAGACTGAGGATGCTGTATTAATCAACAAATGACAAGCGAGGAGCGGTAGTGTCGATAAATACACTGTCAGCCAGTCACATCACTAGTTGAAGCGCTCTGAAGTAGGGATGTTCCTGAAGACTATTTTCACTGTCGATTAAATGCAGATTTTAATTATAGTCAGAAAGCAGTTAAAATTAAGCACAATTTATTGATCGATAATGTTAAACCTCCTATGAAAAGAATGCTGCGGGCATTAAGAGTCATTTCATTTTTTTAAGAGCCACATTCTTCAGTGATCAAATTGTATTACAAGTGCTGCAGAAATGTGTGACACTAAATGCTTCAACTTTTCAAACCAAATAGGATCACGGTGTCTGCTGTAAACAACATTGTTTACCAGGAGCTGATGTTGGCTGCTGTAGTGGGAAAATTATATGTTGGCCTTTGTGCTTTGTATAAACCTGCCTAGTATAGCCTGGAATGAGGGAGGTTTTCTCACATGATGAGAGGACGAGAGGCGAAACGCCTTCAAAGACATATAAACGAGTCCAGCTGCCTTCGATTTAATCTTTTCTTGACGTTCTCACAGGATTGTTTCTTATCCGAGGATCGTTTGATAAAAAACAAACTGTTTTCCCATCCTTGAGCACACAGCTACTTTTCCTTTGTGGGACTTCAACAGGTGGACAACTTTTGTCCTCAGTAACCGTGTGTGTGTGACTGTACTTATTATTACTTATTAAAACACTACAGCAACAGCTTTGGTCATTGTGTCTGTCTTTATTTTCAGACTGCCCACCACACTACCGACAGTGTGGCTAATGTTAGCAGTGCTAGCAGCAGCTTGCAGGTTAATGTCCGTGTCTGTGCTGAATGTGATTACCAGTCAAGTCCAGTCGAGTGGTTATATAAAACTCTATCAGTCATTTTATCTGATAAATAAGGTTATTATTAATGTTTGTTATTAACCGGCCCCTGACCTGTCATTTTGCAAGTGATCCTCGGCCAAGCAAGTTGATTGTCCCAGTTCTACACCCTGGCCCCCAAATCACTGCACTCCTCTGCCTCTGGACATCTAGATATCTCATCACTTAGAGGTCACTCCTGCAGTCGCTCATCTTGGTCAAAACTGTTCTGGCTCTACAGGGGTGGAATGAGCACCCACTGAAGTAAGGAAGCTACACAACGTCCATCTCCTGCCACAGGCTAACATCACACCTTCACAGACTACACCTTGACCACCCTTACTAACACTTGTCTCATTCTCAAAAGATCTCAAAGCACTGAACACGGTTGGATTTATTTGTTTAACAGGGATACACTCTCACTTTCTGTGGATATTTACAAGGTACCCCAAGGGTTCTGCCCGATCAAATTAAGACTTTTTAAGACCTTTTAAATACTTGAAAGAAATTTAATGCCAACTTCACGGCCATACTGGCCAAAGTATGGAGGATTTGATGGGAAATCAGGATGGACTTTAAGCCCTAGAAAACAATTATTTTGAATTTTTTTTTTATTATAATATTCATATTTTACAATATATTACTGTAATTTTGGATTCTGCTGCCACTTAAAACTGGCATACACAGTACCTATATTGTTGTAACATCCCAGTCACACCAAAATACAGAGGGGTATGGCCAGGATTTTATTAGTAGGACTTGATACTCCTTACTGCTTGGTTCTTTATCAATCCTTTTCAGAATCAGAAACACCCAGGTGGAACTGGGGTTTTGTTGTCGCTCCAACCAGGAATTATCAGAAAAATATTACATAAAAATATATCTATAGATTTTTCATGACCGAATAATTGCCTTTTAAAAACATATCATTTCAAAAATAACTAAATTCACAACAAGATTAGAACTGCATATTTAATATTAAGCGTAAGACGTGATATTTTACCTGCAGTTCTTACACAATATGTTCTGCACTAAGCTGGGAAATTTTTTTTACATTTTTTATTTTACTTTTATTATATACAATATTAGGGGTGTAATAATTTCGATATTACAATGGAGACCGGACTGGACTGAGCTTTTAATTTCAATAATTAAAATCAAAGGCAGAATTTGCCATTCTTACAATACTTTTTTTCTCTCTCCACCCCGGCTTCTTGCTGTATCTGGTGCGTGCCCGAAAAAAGAAAAAAAACAACATTTCAGAGACCTAAGTCGAGCTTACCAACCGTTATATCACACCGTTTTGAAAAAAAAAAAAAAAAAAAAAGAATGCAACTGACCGTTGTCAGGGCTTAAATCCAATGATCTGACTTGATAGTCTAATCGTGGAATAGCCAGCAGTGCTTAAAAAAAGTGTTTAAATCAAATTAATCATGACCTTAAAATCAAAATTGAATCGTGGAGCTGGAGAATCATGACACACCTTCACTAGGGTGACCAGACATCCAGAAACATGCAGGATAGTCCCAAATTACAAGCAGCTATTCTGAATCCTGTCTCAAAAATTAGCATTAGACTGTGTGATTTTGTCAGTAGAGTTTTTGTGAACACAGTTTGAAGATTTGGTTTTGAGAAAAGATCGGAAGCTTTCAAGAAACAGCGACCGTGCCAAATGAAAATAATGTAAATGCCAACATGAAAGTCTTCAAATGTGTGTGTGTCTCACCAGGGGTTGATCCTGTTGGTGGCTCGAGACCTCCAGAACAGTTTGCCCAGGTCCTGTCTGATACACTCCCACAGGATGTGGCTGGTGCCCTGACCCTGCTTGCTGCTGCTCACCACAAACTTGTCCAGGTAAGGAGTGCCGCTGTTCACCGGCTCCATGGTGATGATGGCTGCAGCGCTGTAGCTGGAGGGACAGAGAGACTCGCTGGGTTTAGATACACATGCTTGACATACTGACACACGCAGGCTGCAGACTATAATACTAATGTTTAGCTGGATTTGTAAGGGGTTGTTTCTTTCCTGGAAAAGTTGCACTCACCCTTCAGAGAGGTAGATGAAGTGCAGTCGCCCTTTCAGGGAGTCGATGTAGTCTTGCCTCAGAGTTTTATCAAATGACTTGTTGATGAGAGCCAGCAGACGCTCTACATCGATCCCATCCAGAGAGCTGTACCTGCACGCATGCACGCATGCACGCATGCACGCACACACACACACACACACACACACACACACACACACACACACACACACACACACACACACACACACACACACACACACACATCAAATTACTCTGGAGGCGACAGATGAAGCGCAGGGTCTGTTATTTTAAACTTGTAGAGCAGAAACTCTTGTAAGGAGGTCAACTGGATTATGACTTGAACGTCAAAGATGTTAAGGGTCAGATTACGTGTGGCAAATACTCACCGGTGTATGGGGTCTCCGTTTTTAAAGAGTGTTCCAGACCCTGAGCAGGAAGGACAGATAGAAAAGAGCAGCATTTAGATATAAATAGAGATGGGGAAAAAACAACTGGTTCCAAATTGTCAGATCCATCGCGATTGAGTGCCTCTGAGTTTATCAATTCCTTTTATCAGTCGAAAAATGTGGCTTCATTTCACTAAGAAAGTTGACAGCAGTGCTAGCTGAAATTATGTAACATGGGTGGAAACACCAGCAATATGAAACATGTCTCTACGCAACATGGGCTTAAATTCCAGGAATGCCCCATGTATTTGACACTGTACACATGCATACCACTGCTTCCAAACCGAGCTGCAAGTCTGCTACTGAGAGTAAATATCCTGTTAAAATAACATTAGAGCCATGCAGGCAGGCTCAGAGGCTCCAGTTGAGAATGGAAACATAATTATTTGGCTTCTCCTTTAGCTTCATATCTGATGTTATGCCATCAGATATGAAAGAAACATGAAACTGAAATACTTTTTTTGACTGTTGCTCAACAGTTGCCATGTCCTCCTTTGAAATTTCTATCCCAGGCTGTAATAACTGTTTTTGTTTGCCTGTTTCACGTAAATTAGAATGTTCTAAATGCTCTTCAAATAAGTTCATGTCGGTTTATGTGTCGTAAGAAATAATTAAGAATCTTTTAGAAAGAGTAACCCTTAAACTGAGCAAAATGTTAATGGAATCTGGCAGGCAGTCACTGAACTCAAAGTCAAGACTGTGTATTTTCAGAGCAGTAAGCTTTTGTTTTCACGATAACAGGTTAAGTTTTACATAGACGCTGACAGTTAAAAACTGCTGATCAACTTCTCGTCTTTACTTCACTGGTCTTGCGCTTCTGCGGTGTTCCTGCAGCGTGCCTGAACTTCCTTAAGTCTGGGGAGGAGGGGGCGGAGAGAAACAGCTCGCTTCAGCCTCAGACTGTTTATGAAACACGATTTCAACCTATTTAATATACAGTATATGGTTCCAACTCGCTATTGAGACTGCAGTACTCATTTTTAGATGCCAACATGCTAAATATTGCTACTTTAATGATTAATGACATCATTTTTGAATTCCTATCTTAAAGTTTTCATTTTTTGTACAAAAGGCTTGTATGAACATGCAAAATGTGCCAAAGCAAGGGGCGATCAATGACTGTAATGGGAGGAGGGGGTCAAGGGGAAGTTTCCATCACCGAGACAGAGGATAGAATGAGTAAGGATGTTCCACTGGACAGCAACTTCATAAACCTGCATGTGAGGACAATACACCTGACAGCAGGTAATAATACATCATTAAATTAATGATTAGAGGCTTTATGTGTAAATTTACAATTATATTATATTTTTAAAGGCAGTTAAACAGGATAATATCACTACAATTATTAAGTGTTATTTTTCAAACTCAAAATGTCTTCAAACTAATGAAATATACAGTTAGTGAAAAAATTAAATTTGTGTAACAGTGGACTGACTGCACAGGACTCTACAACAGGTTGTAAATTGTGTTCATATCTGAAAGAAAATTCAAAACACTAGAAAATTGGTGACAAGTTCTCTTAAATCACTTGTACACACCACTTAAGAACAAATCTGTTCGTACGTGCGGTTCTTGCATGAGGTTCAATGTTTACTAATTGTTCTTTGAATATTTATGTAGCAAAGGTTGAGTGAGGAGTTCAAGGTCAACTAAATTATTCTCAGAATAAGGTATGGTCAGGTGTGTTCAATAACTGTCACTCTAAAGATAATCTCTTAAACATATACAGACAAAGCAAAGCTGAATGGTTGAATCTTAACAAATAATCTTGTCTGGTGGGCTGGCTGCTATACAATTAAAGGTATAAAAGCTCCAAAAAATTGATAAAAAATAGTCTTGCATTAACTAATCTTAATTGCGTTTTCCTCTCACAGAAAATGGATCAGGAATCAGTGAGGCAATCGATAAAAAACCTGACAGATAAGCAGAATTGATTATGGTGATGGTATCAATAAAATCTAATCAATTCCCATTCCAAGATATAAACTCATGTCACTGGGAAATCAAAACCACCTCCCCACACACATGAACACATACATCAGGGGTCCCTAACAGGCGGACCACGGTCCGAGTCCGGACCCACACACCGTCCTATATGGACCCGGACCTAATAACCAATAAATTATTAATAGATTTAAAATTTTTACGGGACGCTTCTATTTTAACTGGCGCGACTTTTCTGGTCTTTCCGGCGCTGGTTTAGCTGATCAGGAAACGCACAGACCAACTGCAGAGAAGCTGCATGTGGAGGAGACTGTTGTTAATGACGGAGTTTATTACAACAGTCAAAACTAACGTGATGGTTAATGACATCAACACCAACCAGATGCACTTATAAAATTAAACAACTGTATAAGGAGGCCTATATGTAAAACAGGAGAGTCTGTGTTTCTCTGTGAGAAACTTTCAGACCTTCTCACAGCAGAGTGAACACGTGAGGGAGGAGAGGAGGACAGACTGATCACTAATCAATCACTGATACCGTCATCCTCTTGGACTGATTAAAAAAATAAAAATGACAAAGTTGGTGACAAACCAAACCTGTGTGTCCACACAAATAAAGTCTTTGTGTGAAACACTGCAGAGTGTAACATCGTGAGTCTAGAAGGGAACCCTAGACCCGCGCAAGTTTGATTATTTTAGTAGAAATAACGGAAACAAATCTCGCGACAGTTGTGCAAATAAAGAGTTACCTTCTAGACACGACCGAAAAAGGTGCGCAGCTCCAAAAATAGAAAATCATGTCGTGGTGCCGATGTTTTTAATGTGGCGGCCGCCATAAATAAAACACTATTCACTGATCCACAGAGAGTCACTGAAACACTGATCACTGACCTGCTGTGATGGAAAAATACTCACATTCTTTATGTAGGTATTTTTACATTGTGGTATTAGTGTTTTTACTAATTACAATTTAAAAATCTTGCATGTTATCATTTCCTTTTTTGAAAAATCAACATTTTTATTGCTGTTGTTGTACTTTAATAGTATTCTTATTTGTATTTTTTGATGACTAAATCCAGACCTGCAAACTCATAAGAGGAGAAAAAGGTGGCATGTTGGTAAACCAGTCCCCTGTCCTCTGTCCCCTGTCCTCTGGGGGTCTGGGAGTGTCTGTCCTGCTCCAGAAGAAAAATGATGTGATTTTAACATGTGAACAAAACATTCTGTTGACTGTTTCAGTTAAAAGAGTTAGTTCACTCTTCTGTTTGTGGTTTCTGCAGACATTACTACCTTTACTTTTACCTTTGTACTTGAAAAAAAAGTAGAAAGTAAACTGAAAACAGTAAAAGTAAATCTACATTAAAAGTAAAGTTACTTTACTGAGTATTTTTACTTTAGCAATTTTTAGTTGTTCATTTAATAGACCTGTCTTATCTTTTCTTTTGTATTTTACCATTGTTCTTAAATAAAGCAAAAGAAAAAAAAATCCAGAACACGCAATATTTCTTATCTGATTACTCGATTAATCACCAGAATAATAGATAGATTATACTTTAATTTTACTGGTTCAGCCCACTTGAGATCAAATTGGTCTTTATGTGGCCCCTGAACTAAAATGAGTTTGACACCCCTGATGTAGTCGTTGATACAACTACTACATTACTTCAGTATATATCACTCTCATAACACAAGTTAGACATTATGATGTTCCGGACCTTTGCTTTAGGAAATCTTCTCTAACCAGACCTCTTTGAATTTTAGTTGAATACCCCTGACATACATGGACTGTAACCACTTGGGTTACACCTCAAAATAGACAGCTCTCCATATGTGTGTGCATGAGCACTCAGCTGTCTCACCTCTGTGGCTGAACAGCTCGGTGAGCAGCGTGTTGGCGGAGGTGATCACCGCCGAGGACTCTGTTGACAGCTGATTGAGGAGCCTGGCGATGGTGGTCACTCTGCGGCGCTCGACTGCGCTCAGCCACGCCGCCGTGGACAGACCGGGGAGGTCGCTTGGCAACGACACAGTTCCCAGCACCTGTAACATAAATACGACATGTTCAGGAGAAGCTACGGTAGACCTCTGTCTTTTAAAATCATGTTGCAATCTGCCTGACTTGCAAACCTATATGTGTATATAAGTGCTGGTACAGCCATGTGTCATGCCTTGTGTTCTTCGCTGCGGAGGCCTCCTGAGTTGTTCAGGAACATGACTTTGTGGGGTTGCAGGGCTCGGGAAATAGCTGCCGTCACCTCTGTTGGGTCCAACATCACCGAGCAACCCCGCCCGTCCCTCCCCACTGGACAAATCAGTGGAATTGTCCCACAGTCCAGGCTCCACTGAAGGAGGCTCGTGTCCACAGCGACAGTGGAAGGGGCACTGTAGGAGAGAAAAGGAGGAAGAGGGTGAACAAAGCATCAAAAGGGATGGAGAGAGGGGAAAGCATGACAAGGACCGAAAAAACGTCAGGTCAGGCTGTGCCATGTCAGCTGGAGATAACTGCATCTTTCTACACAATGCTTGTGATTCCACCTGCAGCGTGTCAGCACGTCCCAGATGTGGCTCTCCGCTCCACTTCAAAGACATGCCGAGTCCATTTTTGATGGACGCCACGTCAATCTGCACAGAGCAGATCAAGCCGACAGCAGGTCGTTTATTTTCAAAATGAAAGACCCCATGCAGAATTGCGATCATGAAGACAAACAGAATATAAACAATTTAACCTACATAAGCTACTTATCCATGATAGAAGCATAAAAGGTGAGGAAAGAGGATCAAATCAAGTAAATCTGAGCCAGCAAACACAATTAGGCAGGCAAAACGCAAACGCTGCTCAGACACCTGCTGGTGGGGCTGCAGCCACGTGGAGGACGGATCAAATCCAAGACACAGATGTGCCGTGCTGAGTGGAATCAACCAGTTTGATCCAGATACACATATGCCCATCAGAACAACAGTCTGACTGCTGGGATTTGACTTTTGCAGGCCTTCTATGTTTTCCATAACTTCATAACGTGTGTTGTTAAATAATGTGTTTTTAATTGTGTTAATAGTGTTTTAGGCACATCCACCACAACAAAAATTAGCTTTAGGCCTTAATAATACCCATTCAATTCCAAACACCTGATCAGTCTATTTAAACGATTAATCTATCAATTATCTTTTCAATTAATCTATTGATTTATTTATCGACCAACGGTTATTTTTGTTACTATTGAATTAAATAACAATTAATTTACCTAAAATATATATCAAAAACTTGCCTCATTAATATTCAAATATATAATTCAATCATAATCCTGTAAAACAGACACATAATGCACCCTGGAATAATGATAACAGTGGCATATTTAAAAATTTGTCTAATGTCCACCCTATTTAATAGACTCCTTGTCAGGTGCCTGATCAGAAAATACCACACCTCAAATTCAAAACAAACTGTGTTTCATATTAATTTAATAGCTAATCACTGTCAACCCTTTACTGAACTGGACAGTCAGTATTTTGACTTAAACTGGTTATGACATGAAGATATTTCATCACTGGTGAGACACTGCCGCCTGGTCTCAGGGTGGACTGCTCCTCTGACCAGGCATAGCAGTTCATAGTAACGCGTTGACGCACTATAAGCAAGTCGATGTATTATTGTAATCAATGACACTGACAAACCGCCCCAGCCTAAAAACAGGAAAGAAATTTTCAATACCTCCCAAGTCATTAAAACAACAAACAGCTGATAAGTGTTGCATATAAATTTGTGAGGGGTGATGATGTTTTAACCTTTCATGACTGAGCTGAATGGTGGTGGCCGGATGTATTCTAGGTCTGATGCTTATATACACTGTATTGTACTGTATATTACAGTAATAAACATACAATAAGCTCTCTGCTATTCAACACAAGGTTGAATGGGAGAACACTGCACAGCACAGCTACACAGCTACAGGTTTTAGACAAAGGTGAAGGAAAAATGGCAAACCTCCTAACATAAATAGGACACCTGGTGCCTCGGTGTGTCTCAGCCCTCACCTGCTTCCACGTGGGGCCTCGTGCAGCAGGAGGAAGGACTCGGCGGAGAAGAGCGGCAGGACGGTGGCCGAGTGCTGCTGCAGAGCCTCGGTCAGCTGCTGGCTCCTCTCCACCAGCCCTTGGGTGCACTGCGACCCAGCCACTGGCTCCTTGGGCCCTGTCTCCTCATGCTTAGACCGGCCCATCACCACCACAGGCTTCATATCCATCCGCTGCAGGAAGGAGAGGCCGAAGGCCAGGCTCTGGACCATTTCCCTGCTCTCAAACACCGAGCTGTCCACCTGGGAGAGACAGAGGTCAAACGCTGACTGAACCAAAAAACAGGCCTGATTTGGTCAGTTCATAAGAATAATGGACCGTCACAGAATCACAGACTTGTGTAAAACCTGCTTCATGTTCGGAACTGTAAGTTTTCATGGGTTTAATAAAGTTACAGATAATGGTCAAATGTAGCTTTGTTTTCTTCACTTGCAGTCATGATTTTGTGGACTTTTTTTCTTATTTTAGGGGGGGTTAGGGTACAGATACCTGAAAAATCTACTTAAGCACAGCAACAAAATATCTGTACTTAGTTACTTCCCATTTCTACTAATGAAAACATTACTTGCTATTTCTTGGCTACACCTGAACAACAAGCCTCTTTGGTGCTGTACAGTTGTACACTGCACTATTTGGCTGTCATTTTTTAAAAGTAAGTTACAGCATTAAAAGCCACCATTTGGAATGAAACAGGAGGGTAGACACTATCAAGGTTTTATAGTAAGGTATTGCTGTTACAAAAATACTTAGCAGTACAAAGTATTCATCTCAAAAACTAAGCAAAGTATTAGTTACTTTTTAACCAGTGGTGTTTAATGTGTTATCAATAGCAGCAGGTTTGTTTCTCCAGACCTTCAGTCTGAATTACTCCCAGCTCCTGCTGCGTTCTGTTCAGTGCTCACAGTCACCTCTCCAAACAAGGGCTGCAAAATTTGTGCATTTTCCTCAACCGACAGTTGCTGCAGTGTTAAGTTTTTCATCAATATCAATATTTGTGATCAGCTCACCTTATCGGCTACAAAAATGCAGACAAATATTTTGGATATTAATTCAACTTATACTAAGTAGTCAGTTATGATTTTTAAAGTAACTTAGTAGATTTCATAGTGCAATGCATACTTAAGTAAAAGTACAGACTTGAAAATCTACTCATAAAAGTATACATACCCCCCCACCCACTTAAAGACAGTAACTTGCATACATGTCATTAATTACATCCACCCCTGAATGTTAGGATGGTGTGACAAAATAGATTTGTCCAAGCCTAGTACACACAACTGTTACAAATGATAGGAATTAAGTTTCAGTCTTCTTCAGGTCATGGCTCTGTTTTAGTGGATGGAACAGGTTAATTAGTATCATTGGGAACACTTGTATTTAACTCACTTTTTCCATATCAGTATGGCTGCTGTGAGGAGGGTCTCTCATGAAATATGATATTTTATGTCTGGTGCTTGCCAGCTTTCATATGTAAACTCTCTAAGGACTTTTTTAAAACCTCATCACTGATAAAAGTACGTTTTCATCACTTGTATCTCAGTTCTGAAACAATGGCAAGGAATTCATTTTCATGTGTATTTTTTCATCAAAACAACTTGACGTGGGCTTCCATATAATACCCTGAAACTTGTATAATCAAGTTAGTGTTCATAAAGCATTATTAATGTATCTTTATTTGAGACAAACGTTTCAACATCTCCAGCGTTTCTTTGTGACTTACCTCCAATACGGCAAAGGCAGGAGACTGAGCCGAAGTCGCTCTCTGAAATTGGGTCAACCAGTACCGAGCCTCCCGGGGGTCTCCACCGACTTCATTGAGAAAAGCTTTCACGTCCCGGTAAATCAGATTCCGGTTGGCCAGCAAATGTCGGTCTGCAGCGGAGAGATAGCTCGGTTGCTCCTGCTGGGCCAGAGCCGCGGTTTTTCCTCCCGTGCCGGCCGCGTCAGAGCTCATCACGCGGCGCTGCTGGCCGAACATCCTCCGCTGGCGCGGGCCGGAGCTCCGCGTCAGCGCCGGGGGAGACGGGCTCGAAAGGTACTTTCCTGCCATCACCACGGCCCGACAACCGGAGGAACCGCTGTTCACTTTGGCCATGTTAATTGTTGACAACGCTTCCTCGGGCTGAGCACCGCATGAAGTCCCCGCCAACCAACGGCGCCCGGCGTTAGCTGCCCTCAGCAGCCGTACAGAGAGTTTCATTCAACCGGCTGCTGCGTCGGCACTTCTCACATTTCATCAGACAGGTGTTTCAGTTTAACTCGTGGTTGAATTCACTGGTGATGTTCCCAAGTCAGCAGACAGATGTGCCATAGTTGCAGCCTGTGAGAACCCATTGTTTACACGGTTGTAAACTGCATGATGATGGATTTAGTATAGTAAAGTATAGATCCAGTATCTCCAGAAGTCACCATAAGGTATATTTATGTACTTAGTTCACTAAATCTAGTTTCTACATCGGCTCCTTACAAATAGGTGACCGTGTCGATGCCTGTTCAAAACACTGCAGACCTAAATAAATCATTCAAATGCCCATGCTGTTACATTTGTGGGACAGGTGGGTCTACGTCCAGTCTACTTCACAATTAAAATAATAGTAAATAATTGACACTGTTGAACAGGAAGGAGGGACAGACATGCCAGTTTTGTATGAGATAAATGAGTCTGTTAGTAACTCAAGGCTGATCTTTTAGCTATTAGTTGAAGAGGAACAAAAGTCAAATCAAAAGATTATGAGATAAAAAAAAAATAAAATCCTGATTATACGATAAAATTACTTACTAAAACAACATACACTTCATTCAGGAGCAGTGTGTTTATGAGTCACTACAACAGTTCAGTGATTGATGGATAAGGCTCTTTCAGCTGTTTAATGTTGTATGAAGGTTTCAAATGTTACCAAAGCATTAACCACAATTCAATTGCAGTTATTAAATACAGTAAAAGATCAAATGTATCCATCAAGCCTTGCACCAGGAGGATTTAGTTCATGTTAAGTTACTTTGGAAAATGAAGAATTTCAAAGACAAGTTATGGCCTTTTAAAGTTCATCCCTGCTTATGAGGTCAGTTAAAATACTACATTTGTGGGTTTTTCAGTAGGTTGAACTGGCTAAACAGACAGTGCTAAACACATTGGTACATGCTACACATAATACAGCCTGTATGCACTGTCACAAACCAGCTCAAAGGATGTGATGGGAAGTCCACACAAGGGTTTTATGTAAAAGCAAGAATAATTTATTAACTTAAAGGTAAGACAGATCACAAGAGAAACCAAAAGACAACATGGGGGGTGCTTTTCATTTGGAAAATAGGTCTCCTCGTCTCCTCCACTTGCTTCCTTTCCTCGCGTCTTAGCTCCACCCAGCGAGGAAATGAAAGAGGGATGCAAGGAAAAGACGTGAAGGCGGAGGAGACAAAACTCTAATGAACTCTCTCAAATGAAAAATCCTCGTTACAGTGTCAGTCTTAAGCGATGTCAATTACTGATTACTGATGATCAATGGCCATTGAAGCCTTTACTTATGAACAGTTTCTAAAAACTCACAGTAGTCTTTAATTTTGTAATTTGTTTTAAATATGTGGATCATTTAAACTTTCTTTTAAATTATTTAATATATGCATGAGTTTGTGTTGTTTGACGATCACTCAAAAAAAAAAAGTTAAAGTCACCTTTATATGTGCCAAGTGCCAGACACATCACGGACAGACTGATGGTGCATGATATTGTATTTCATCATTTAACTGTGAGAATAAACTGCATAATTAAAATGATTTCATTGTGTTAAGGATAACGTGGAGTGAGTCATTTATACGGCACGCCCCTTAATTGATAAAAGGCATAGGTTACACCAGTGTATCCTCGCTCTGAGCTCCTCCAGAAGCCTCCTCTCTCCTCACTCCTCATCTCCTTCAGGTGCATAATGCAGTTGGAAAATCCTTCATCATGTAGGAGAGATAACAACTTCCGGGTCAACGAAGGAGAGAGGAGACAAGGAGGCAAAATTCAACGTAAGGAAAAGCACGCAAGGTGGATGCCAGCTGGAGAAAGGGAGAGAGAGAGTGAAGAAAGGGCCCAGTTTTTAAGCTCAGAGGCCCAGGTGAGCTCTATCAGCTGACAGGTCTGCCATGTCAGCCACTCCCACATGATCAGTGACCTGAACCTACAAACGCCTAGAAGTGGCGTTAAGTTGAGTTTACAGACAAGATATTAAATGGTAGAAAACAGTAAAATAGCACGGATCAGATTCTGACAGCTATCACCATCGGTTCATTTTACAAAGCAGCTGAAGAGGAGGCTGCTGAACTGAGGAAGCGGATTCGTAAGAGACGAGCCAGGATGCGGAGGAGGATGGAGAGGAGGCGTGCCTTGATGGCATGTCTCTCTGGCACTGTACGTTTGTCTAGTCATTGAGCTTTTTTGTCAGGCTGTCTACAACTTTACTTAGAACTTGACAGTTTACTTGGTAACCCTACATTAAACATTGTATTTAGAGATGTTCATTAATATTTTGTCACCTGTGGTTTGTAGCGATGTTGAAATGTACTGAGTTATACTGGCTGGACAAACACCTCTCAATACCAGATTACATAAAAAAAAAAAATAGCTGTGGTGCTATAACCTTACTGAGACTGATACTGTAGAGCTGTTATATAACACTACGTTACTAATATTGAAACGGTTTAGCCCACTGTTTCCCAAACTTTTTTTTTAGGGACCCAATTTTTAAATATGACAAGCCTTTGCGGCCCAATTCACAATATGACTTATTATAAGTTGATGTTGAACATTTGTAAGCTTTCACTTGCATGTTCCTACACTGGTTACACAGACATTTCACAGTGGAATTACAAGTTAATCTTATCAGTCAACAAATGGTTGATGATGATTCATGATGATGTGACATTTGTTGGTGTCTGTGCCAAACAAACAGTTTTTCTTACATCTGGAGAACAAGATTTGATGACCAGGACATCTCTGCAGTGCTACAGTACTTCAGCAAAGATGTGTCATAGTCTGCCTTTCCCTTCATTCCTCATGTGTCAGCTGTTTCCCCCTCCCCTTTGTTTCTTGTGGTTCCTTGTTTGTCTCTCTCTCTGTGTCTGTGTGTCTGGGCGTGGCTCATCAGCTCTGCTGCAATCAACTCCTGCTTCCAATCTGCCTGCTCACCTGAGAACCATCCAGCAATCAACTCCAGCAATACAAATACTCCGGCTCTGCAGTCCAGTCTCTGCCAGATCCTCCAGTTTGCCTCACGGTACTACTTTGGCCTACCTGTTACTGATTGCTTTTTTCCTCTTGTGGATTTTGTCTAAAGACTTGTCTGTTTTTGCTTCAGCTCGACACTCACGGGGAACCCATTCGCCTGCCACTTCAGCCTGCCATCTGTCTCCAGCCTTGCCCTGCCTGCCTGCCTCTGATCCATTCACTGGTACTCGTTTGCCTGCCTACCCTGTTTCACCTGAGAGTTCTGCATCCACCCAAGACGTCCATTCCTGTTTGTTTAACAATAAAACCACCTAAAACTGCTATCCGGGTCTCGCTTTTGGGTCCAGTTCTTTCCATTGGATATAACAAGATGTCCAACACACAAGCTTAAACTCAGACTTAAACTAAACTTAAACTTGAGCTTGGGCTGGTGGACTTCCACTGCTGCCTCAGGAGGTCCCTCTGAAGATGCTTGTTCCAGTCTGAGAAAACACAAGTGTATCAAACAGGGCAGGTGAGATACTGACAGTGTAACTGTGGTGGGGACGGACCTTTGATGACACTGGTTGGCACAAATGCAAAACATGACATAAATCACAAATCACCCAACAACATTTGTGCACATGTCATGTGGTGTGTAATGTGGCTGCAGGATCTGATGATGATGCTGCAGTAGCTGCTATAACACACTGTGGTGTGTGTCTGTGCTGTGTTTTTTAAACATCGACTGTCTTCATGGTGTTTATGCAGCAGTGACTGATTCAACAACTTTGTTTGTGTATTTTTTTGTGTGTGTTGCATGTGTGTGTGTGTGCAAAGGTCAGGGGTGAGGTGTTGTGTTTGTTACTGAAAACTCACAGCACACTGCTGAGAATAGAATGACATCAATTATTCCATAGGAATATGGCAGAGAGTGGAAAGTGTGCAAACCGACCCCTGTCTCCCCTATTTTGGCAGCTGTAGAAGAAGGGCACCTCAGTGGTGGTAATGAGGGAGGGGCAAGAGCTGCTCTTTCAATTTCTCCACCCAGATTTATCCTGCTGACGATCTCCAGGACACAAGCTTGTTTCTCAAACCTTTAGGTCACCACTGCCCCAACATTTCTGTTGACCACTGAATTAAAGACACTAGAAATGATATTTTGATCTTTTACTATTGTATTGTCTTGATGTTTTGGATGTTTCCTTCTTGTCTGACCTTTTTATTCTTTGACTGTTTTCTTCTGAGTATTTGATGTAAAGTTGAACTGAGTCTGTGTGTGAAATGTGTTTTATAAATGCAGCTGTTTTGTCTTCATGGTGGATCTGAGTGAAGGTTTATGAAGATCATTGATGAAGAAGCTTCTGAAGGTTCATTCTGACTTTGTTTCTTCCTCCAGGGTGGATCATGGTGGAGAGGAGTGGCTGAAACCTGGTCTGAGGAGCTCCAGTCTGAGTATGTTCACTGTGATTCATGAAAACAAGGCAGCTCATCTTCAAGTAGTTTAAAGCAAAAGCTTCTGTATCTGCATTTAGCTGTCAGTTTGAAAGAAGATCCAGAAAGATGAGAAGTTTTGATCTAATTAACAGTCAGTCTGTTAATGAAGCAACAAATAAACCCATCATCTGACTTTTGGACTGAAAAGATTTAATGAAGCCTGTTTATTGTTTTTGTTGAGTCTCTGATGGACAAAGTTCTGAAGGTCAGCTGATCCTGATCAGTTATTTTCTATAAATGAATAACTACAGTCATTATTTTATGGTTTTATAGTGGAAAGTATAAGATCATTTTCTCAAGCACGACTGAGAGGTACTTGTACTCTACAACAAAATAAGTGACACAAAATAACACACAATAATTGTAATACAAGATGTAATCAACAAATAAATGATGATGTTATAGATATAAGACTTTATTGATTCCAGAGGAAAATTCACAAGTCAGTCATCAGAATATAAAGTCATTAAAATGAGCTCTACATTTACCAGCTGCAACATTAAACTGACATTAATGCATCAATAATTATAATCCAATAATAAAATGTACATTATTCTGAAATTATACTTTTCATACAATATTTTGAAAGTGTGTTATGAACATATAGCAGAGAGCTGTCAATCAAAGTCTTTTATTCATGTTGATCTCTCACAGTTCAGTTTTATTAACTATTGGACTTCTGTCAAACATCTACTTTCTGTCCAAAAGACCAGAAACATTAAACATGACTTTGGTAGAGAGCAGAGATGAACTGTGTTGGTATAAAAAGAAACAGAAGTGACTGATGAACAAGTTTGAATGAAAGCAGATCTGCTGCTGTAGATGACGGGGTTCAATGTATCATCTGATAAACTCATAATAAAACAGTAAAAACTGAACTTGGTCCTGTGCTGCAGGTTCAGGCTGGTTTATAGTGTTTTAATATTGAAGCAGGTCGTCACACTCAGATGAATCTAAGCCTGTTTTTCTGCACAGACCTGATCAGGACACAAGTGAGCAGCTGGACTGACAGACACTCATGGAAATAAGTTCAGTAAGTGGAAATCTGCTGAATCTGAATTTTCTTCACTATCAGAACTTTTCTGTTTCTGAAAATGTTCCTGTTTGACATCAGTATTTATTTTAGGTTTGAAAAAAACTATTTCTGATTCCTTAATGCAGACATCAGTTCAAACAGAAATTTTTATATTTACAGGTTAAATATTGTGTGTCAATAGGGCTAAGAGTAAACACACACATGTTCATGGACTTAATTGGTTTCATGTATGAGATGTGTTTCAGTTTACACCAGACTTTCACAGAGACTGGGTTGTGACCCTCAGGTGAGTCACAGAGGATTTTATTTTACACTGTTTAACTTCACTCACTCCTCTCCTACAGACTCATTTAATAGATGTGCAAAGGGTTCTGTTGTTCTGTGTCACCAAATACATTAAAGACTGTGTAAGAAATTCAGCAAAATTAAGATTTATATGTGAAGTACACCATCTGTAAAACATTTAAAATGTGTATATTAGGGTTTTTCTTTTGAGAGGAAAAAACAAGAGCCTGTTAATTCTGCTTAAATATACTTTGTCGCAGTTGTTGGCTAAAATGTCTCATATTGTTTTCCTGATGAGAGTAAATAAAAACAATGAGATTACCTGTTAACTCACCTGAAGTCATTCATTTCTCATTCATAAAATATTTAACATGTATATGACTTCAATAACATGCATTAAGATAATATAAGGTGATGCAGAAATAGTAATAAAAGTGATCAGAAACATTCATTTCTGCACAAATTAACTCTTCCCATGATTTATTGATGAAGTCTGTTGTCATTTTAAAAAGTGGGTCCCCAGAAAAAAAAGTTGGAAACACTGGTTTACACAACATCTAACATATTTGTAATGAATTGAATGAAGATTCACTGACACAGACTGGTCACCTGTCAACCAATCACTGTAGAGATACTGAATATGTTTAGTCAAAAAACACGATGTGATCCATAGTAACAGGAATAATCAGGAGTAATTAATCAGCTAATCTAACAGTCTAATGATATTTTTAATGCTAAAATGTAATTATTATTGTTAATCATGAATTTTCAAATTTACTGTTTTACAAAAAAACAGAAAAAATAGTAAAGCACATTATTATTTCTTGAAGATGTCAAAGATGTAGTTATTTACTTGCATTCCTGAACAGAAAAATTAGTTTTAGTGGTTGAATCCACATTAAAGCACTTCATGATGCTGGATGGTCTCTGAGACAAATAGGGAAAGACATAAAGTGTCCTCACAGTGTGGTCAAGTATGCTTTGGAGTCAGCTGCAGGGACTGGAACTTACAAAATACACTGAGGAAGAAGCATGATGAATGAAAGTTAACTGAAGCAGATGTCAGACACCTCAAGCTTTTAAAAACTAGAGACAGAAGGAAGACCACTGCTGATCTTCAGGCAGAGATAAATGCGTCTAGATCAGAGTCTGAATGACCAGAAGCAGACAACTGACAGAACAAGGCTTAAAGGGAAGACTAGCTGCTAAGAAGACATTATTGAGGCCTGCAAACATCCAGAAATGCCTCAGATTTGCTAGGGAGCACAAAAGAAGGTCCTCTGGACGGACGAGTCCAAGTTTGAACTCTTTGGTCAGTATCGTCGTGTCCACAGAAAAACTGGAGAACGTTTTGATGCCAGATGCAGCCACAGTGAAACACGGTGGAGATTCCATTATGGTACGAGGTTCCATTTGTGGAAACGGCGTGGACAAATTAGTGAAACTCAATGGTATCATGAACAAGAACGTCTGTCACAGCATCTTACTGCGTGATGGAATCCCTTCTGGACTGAATCTGAGTGGTTGTGGGTTCATATACCAACAAGACAATGAGCCCAAGCAAACTTCAAAGCTGTGCAGAGACTATTTGACCAAGAAAAAGAATCTGGAGTTCTGGAACTGATGGACTGACCAAGTCAAAGTCCGGATTTGAATCCTATTGATCAAATTTGTGATTTAGTAGTTTCAAAGATTGATCACACAAAAGTTTCATCTAAAACAAGTGTGTGTGAACAGATAGAAACTATTTGGAACTCACTAACAAAAGAGACTGTTGAAAAGTCCATAAAAAACAATGTCAGCAAGAACTCAAGCTGTTATCAAAGGAGGCCAAACAAAATATTCAGTTTTTTGGTTGTTATGTGTGAAAAAAGACTATTTAGTTGTTTCAGTTATTTGCCAAATAAATAACATTTTTTAAAGATATGTTTTTGGGCTTTTTTGCCTTTATTATAATAGGACAGCTGAAGAGCAGACAGGAAACAGGGTGAAGAGGGGGGGGGTGACAAGCAGCAAAGGGCCGCAGGCGGGAGTCAAACCAGCGGCCGCTGCAGAGGACTAACAGCCTCAGTACATGGGGCGGACGCAGCAACAGCTGCTCCAACAAAAACATTTTAGTTTTAAATTAGTTTTTGAAAGATTTCTAAAATATTTACATTTTCTCGTTTTTCCATACTTATTACTCCTTAATTTAAAATATTGTGTGAAGTCTTTAGAGTCAATTGACTTTTAAAATATTGAATGAATAACCTTTGTATATATTTTTTTAATCTGTGTGCTAATTTTTTTATGTGCAAATTTTAAGAATGAAATAACAACAAAATAACAAATAACTTCCGCTGCTGAGGTCATGTGTTTCCTGTCAGCTGTGGAGGTCTGCAGCCAGGTACCTTGGCCTTATCTGATAGTTATGAGGAAAGGTTTAAGATATCAATCATTGTTATTCATGAGGATGGACGTATGATGGTTTTACCTCATTTAATTCTCTTTTATTGACTCCAAAATTACAAAAAAAAATTGAAAAAAAACAAACAAACCTTGGCCTGATTTTAATGAAACCTGGTGGCAGGGTGTAGAGTCGGCCAAGGAAGAACCTGTAAATTTTGTGGTCAGAATCAGTCAAAATCAGAATCATTGGACACACAAATAATTTTACACTTTCATTAACATTGTGAGATCGGTCAGTTGTAATACAGACTAGGGGTTGAGTTTGCTGATACTCATATCATAGAGGACTGGACTGTTGACCTTAGCAGAGGTCTGTGCTCTGTCAGTGCCTTTCTAGTTATTATTAGTGTGGGATTTTTTTCTGTTTCTCCAGAATCACTTGTAGCAGCTTTAAGAGAAAAGGTCTCCAGTTATATTTTCTTTGAGGAATGCAACATCCATCTTTATCACAGTATATAAGATGTAATGGGTTACATCTTATGGGTACTTATATACCAGTGGTTCCCAAACTTTTTCTGTCATGACCCCCTTTCAGAAACCAGAAAAATATCAATTATAATAATTGGATGAAACGGATTAAAAAAAAAAGAAAAAAAAAAAAGATTCAAATGTTGAACTTTAGTGAAATAGAGGTTAGCAGGATAGAAGGTATTTTTTTTTAAAAATAGTTTGTTTTATTAACAGTTGTAGTCCAGTCATCCTCTGTTAAAGGTTTTGCTTGCAGTCATTTCCATGTGATGATTTCTTGCTCGCAGCCAAAAGTTCATTAAAGAGAGATGTGCTGACTTCAGGTGCAGGAACCTCATTTAGAGTCACATTTCTTTCATCTCTATATGTAAGTATGTAGTTGGATCCTTCACAAATTAACACCAACACCCACAAATTAAAGATTCTGAGTTTCCTGTAATTTGGACTAACAGCCAATAATGACTGTTTCTGGTGCAGCACAGTAACTTCCTTGTGTCTCTGCTGGTTGCCTGGCAACTGACCAGAGACAAGAAATATTCTGGCTCTTAAACCCTGTGAGCAAAAGGAAGCTGGTAATTTTTGTAATTTCTTTTTAAATTTCCTTTTCCACTGACTAAACAAATGAGATATAATGTGTTTATTACAGCTTTAGAGCTGCTGGAAGGTGAATTTTGTTACCTTTGGACACAGCTAGGCTAGCTGTTTCCACCTGTTTTCAGTCTTTGTGCTAAGCTAAGCCTGTCAGCTTCTGGCAGCAGCCTTAAATTGACTGGACAGATAAAAGAGTGTTACTAACTCTGACAGAAAGAAAATAAGCATATCTCCCAAAATGTTGGACTCCTGCTTTATGTTAGATGATCTTTGGTGTGATGGTTTAAAGATGCTAACACATACTCCAAATCCCATTGTTTTTGTTGTTTTGTTTTTGTTTTGTTTTTTTAACTTTGACTTTGCAGTTAAAACAAAGAAATGATGGTCATAATGCATTTATTCTATTTTCACTGAGATGAGTTTGTCTTCATCTGTCAGGTATTTACTCAATCAGCTGTGACCAAACTGAATCTCTGAGTGACTTCAAAACAGTTCAGTTATTGATGAAAAGAGTTTTCATTCATTTTGTGTTCGTTTGTGTGTTTGCAGCAGAGACACCTGTGGAGGATTCAACTGAACCTCAGATGGAAGCAGGAAGGTCAACAGTCACTGCCAAGAGTGGTAGTTCCATCATGGCTCCTCATCTTACTGGTGTTCATGTTGGAGGAGACGTCCATCTAACCATCATCAACAACACACCTGGTAGACAGACACCTTTTGAATTTCTCTGCATTTCTTAAATGTATTTTATTACCAAGGTGTTGTGAAGAACAGTGGTAGAACTTGAAAGTGTTCCAGTCTGCTGTGAGAACGTACAGAACCATATAATGTGTTCCAGTATAATGTTAGTGTATTTGATGATGATGTGTGTTCTCTGCTGCAGCAGCAGACAGGTACTGTCCTGTCGCTGTTCTTGAACTGGCACGTGTGCCGTCGCTCCAGACTGTGATTGGCTGCTTTAAGGCTCAGTCTCACTCAGTTCTGAATTTTCACAGCAGAGATCCAACTTTTCTCTGATCTGTTCTCGTGACGTGTTCCGACACATTCAGCAGTGTTCTGTTGATTAATGGATCAGCTTTACCAACATTTAATATGAGTGATCAGAGAGAGAGAGTTGGAGACAACAGAAGGTTGTCTTCTTCACTTTACTGTCTCACAGGTCGACTGTGTCTGTCTTCAGTTAGCAGCCTGTTAGTCTGCTCTCTGTCATCACTTCATACTGTGTTTTAATTCAGACAAATGCACACTTCACTTGTTCTCATTTATATACTTTTTGTGTTGTCAGACTATAAAATGAGCATAAAACAGTGATTTAGTCAAAGCTCATATGTTCATCTGCAGTTATTTCCAAACTGCTGCTGCTGCTGTGAATGAAATCAGCACAACCACAAGTTAACAGCAGTGTGATCAGATGTTCAGCATATCAACAGTTAATTGATATAAAAGAGATTTTGAACATTAATGCAGCAGGAAACAGCTGATGTAGTGGAGTAAAGTCATCCTGAGCACAGAAGGATGAGGATGTTTTTATTGTGTTTTCAGAACATGTTAAACAATAAAACCCATTAAAATCAAATTAGTAATAAATATGTCAATCTAAACTATGAGAGAGAAATGACAGATAAGAAGGTGATCAGAGCCCAAAATGCAGCAGTGTTCAGGTGAACAGCACAATAAATAAATGTTTGTAATAACTATAATATAATAATAATTTCAGAACAGCAGTGATGTTTTTTGATGATCTGTGAGGTAAAATTAAGGTTTTTGCTGACTGAGTCTGGTGAGCTGTAGTGTCAGTTTGTTTTGGTCTGAGATGCCTGTGTATGTAGAACCTTTAAAATGAGTGATCACAGAGAAATTCATCTTCTACCTTGACATGATGCAGCCCCTGTATGATCCAGATACAGTGTGAGCTGGTTCCAGATACAGTAGTGATGGACTCCTGGTGGCAGAAAAGAGAACAGCATGTTGGATTTTATGAGGCTGGAAGAAAGTTTCCAGTGCTACCACTGCTTTTATCATTTATCTTGTTAAGTCTTTAACACAGATCACATGTAGCTGATGGTTTTAATGCTGACAGTTGAATGTTTCCACAGGTTTGTACTCACCTGATAACACTCACAGAGACACATGCACACATACATGCACACACTGGAGGTCTTCATGGACCAAAGAGTGAACCTCACCCAAAAAACAACCTGTGTAGCTCAGCAAAGTACAGAAAATACAAAGACCAACACACTACAGTGAATGTATGATTCATTCAGTCAAACTTCACTTGTATAACACTTTTCATTCAGGTTAGTTCAGCTCAAAGTGCTTCACTGATGACTGACAAACTGATAAAAAGCCATAAAATGTAAACAGTAAAACAGATTGAGACTAATGCACTGAAGAAAAATAAAAGTGAAATAATAAAACTAATAAAATACATTAAAACAGTAAATCAGATAAGACAATATCAAATAATGTCACTAACACGTTGATACTGAATGTATCAGTAAAATGTTCACTGACATCACATTTCATTTATTTCACACCAAAATAGACAATCTGACAACACACTGATCAGTCGTATTGACTGTGGTGTTAAAGTCCTGAGACCTGCACTATGAAGCAGGATTTGAGGTTGTTGAGGGAACTTTAAGGATTAACTAACCTAACTAACCTAATCCAGAGCAGGTTATGTTCCAGCTAAGACATCAATATGGATAAAGCACAGCCTGCTGACCAATCAAATCACTTTATTAAACAGCACTGGGTGTCAGAAGAGATAAAGTGTCATTTCATTTCAACAACAGAAACTGATTCAAGACCTAAAGTCTTGAACTTGTACTTAAAAAAACATATGAAAGTCATCTTGCTGTTCACTTTGAATTATGTTTTTATATTTACTTTTTATTTACTCCTAGTCTGTTTAACACTGCGCTCTGACTGACTGGTGTGTTTTCTTAAATGTATCTATATAAAACAGGGAGGGTCAAACTCACAAGTCTGTCATTTAATATGTTTGATCATCTGTCTGCAGATCAGATGACAGATGATCAGTAAATATATTAAATTATATATTTCACTCCCAAGTCAGTTTGACACACTGAGTGCAGCTGAAAGAATAAAACTAAAACTGTCTCACACACAAGAAGAATAACCTTCATCTAAGCAGCACATTAATTTAATGGACGACACAAATGTAATTATAGTCAGATCTACTCGTGTTCTGGAGCAGTGAAATTATCAGGCCCTCAGTCAAAAGTGTTTCTCCAGGTGAAAGTTATTAATGTTGTGTGTTATAAATATGTTAATGTGTTTTCTTTGATCATTTTAACCTATGTAAAGTGTCTTTGAGGATCCTGAACAGAAGATATAGAATAAATGTATTAACATTATTATTCTGTCCTTCCTGCATGTGGAAGCTGCAGGAGTGTTTCTTTCAGTCTGGATTATGATGGTTATGATCACCTTCTTCTTTATTATTTGTCTAATATTATAGTTTGTTCTTTATTGTAAAATATGCTGGTGTGATGTCAGGAGTCTTGTCCATGATGTGATTGGTCAGATGCTGCAAACTCTGCCCTGTTTATGTGAAAGTCCTTGTGTCTAGTTAGGGAAACCCTGGGTTGACTGACTGAGTTGATACCCACTTATACTTGATCGTCTTTGTTCAGTTTAGTGAAGTCAGATCACTTAAAGACTCCCTGGGTTTGTTGAACCTGGTGTGTCAGACCTGCCAGTCTGCTCTGGAGCCCCGGGACTGGACCCAGACCCTGTTTCACTGCCAGCAGTAATAAAATAATAACAGTTATAACAGCAATAGTGCTATTCTGTCAGCTAGTCTTATTTTATTATTATTTGTTTATTTGTTTGTTTGTGTGTTTTTTAACTGCATAGTAGTTATTATAGTGTTATTACTAGTATTTTATTTTCTCTGTCTGCATACACACACACACACACACACACACACACACACACACACACACACACACACACATTCACATACACTTCTGTACTGTTCTGGTTTTTGTCCTAGAATCAATAATAATAGTAAATACATAAAAATAAAAACACAGCTGAAGGACAACTCACTGACTGTATCCATTGACCTCATGTCTCATTCACGACAGAAAACACCTTTATTGCCTTTATTGTCGATCTCATCCTTTACTGTTTTGTAGTTTGAATGATTTCATTTATTCCCTTTTTAAAATAATATTTGTATATAATTTTATTGAAGAATTGCAGCTACAAATAAAGATTTATTGGTGGAGTTACACAGAGATCACAATCCAACTAATCAGCTGTACAAGATGAAATGATATAACCTACAGAACATAACACAGAGACATTTAAATAAACACATGGAAGTGAAAAGGTAATTAAATTAACTTAATGAAAGATGAGTAATAAGTCAAACTGTAAATATAACACATAATCTGTGTCTGTCTTTGTGTTAGTAGATGTCAGTGATGTTGGACAGACTCCAGAGAACAGAGGACCTTCCTCCTCTCAGACTGAAGGTAAAACTGCTGTATTCTCTGCTCTGTACGGAAGCCCTGAAGGACAAACTACAATTAATCTACTAACTAATCTCTTATCTTAAAATTAAAATTGGAACAGACACAAAAATGAACCTGATCTGATCGAATCAGATGTTTTCATCCACCTGTTTTTATGCACAGTCTTAATTTGCACATTAAAACAATCTGAGTGGAAACACTGGAAAGATGGAAAAAAGTAAAAACATTACAAAATATCTTTGCTTACCAGAGGTGGAGAAGTTTGTGCATCTTACAATCTTACAATTTCATTTAGCAGATACAAAGAAAATGCAGCTTGCAGCAAATGTTGGAGACTGAAACCTTCATCACATTAATACATGAAACAAAAAGTCACATTTCATCACATTGTCCTCATGGTTTCCTGAGCTTTAAGGTCTGACTCAGGGTCAGATGTCATCTTGTTGCCTCCTCTCCTTTTTCAATGGTTTAAAGGAACCTAACTGGGAAATTTATGCCATCAGCTGTTTTTCTCAATGTGCCCACCTCCTAATATTCTCAAAACTCTCATGGATGATGTTAAAGTCACAGGGAGTATTTTCTCATTTTTGACTGGTGAATTTGGTTCATTTCATCGGTTTAATTACATGGAATTAACATCTAAACATCATTTAACAAGAGAATAAAGGAAATACAATGTGTGCACTTCTGGGCATATGAGAGAGAGAGAGAGAGAGAGAGAGAGAGAGAGAGAGAGAGAGAGAGAGAGAGAGAGAGAGAGAGAGAGAGAGAGAGAGAGAGAATGTACATGGACAGAGGGAGAAAAGTGAAAGTGATGTTACAGGACTTTGTTTCTGACACACAACCAGCAG
This sequence comes from Lutjanus erythropterus, assembly GCF_056507025.1. Taxonomy (NCBI): domain Eukaryota; kingdom Metazoa; phylum Chordata; class Actinopteri; order Lutjaniformes; family Lutjanidae; genus Lutjanus; species Lutjanus erythropterus. The sequence goes on along the minus strand of NC_139335.1, from coordinate 31,561,112 downwards.
ATGGCAGCAACACCAGCAGCTGCTCAAACCTTAACTTAAACTTTTTAATCTCTGTTGCTCCACTCATTCTGTCTTACTGCAGTTTAGTTTTGTTTCTGTTTGTGTCTCACAGATGAGATTATTCCAGTACCAGAGCCACGACACATCTCATATTACCAAAACAGGCTTCAGTCAAACCTCCAGGATAAGTTTAAGTCTGTACAAGAGGCCTGGATGGAAAGAAAGGATAAGCAACCTCTGGATGAAATCTACACAGAGCTGTACGTCACAGCTGGAGGTGACGTTCACATCAACAAACAGCATGAGGTCTTACAGATTGAAGCAGCAGTGAAGCCAGCAGATACAGAGACAACAATTAAACCCAGTGACATGTTCAAACCTCCCTCTGGAAATGAAATATCCATAAAAACAGTGCTGACCAATGGAATCGCAGGAATTGGCAAAACATTTCTTGTGCGCAAGTTTGTGTTGGACTGGGCTGAAAGAAGAGCCAATCAAGATGTGCATCTCATTTTCCCCTTCACCTTCCGCCAGCTGAACTTACGGAAGGGAAAAGAGTTTCGTTTGGCAGAACTCCTTCATGAATGTATCAGGGAGACCAGAGGCATCCCAGAAGAAGCTCTTAATTACATCTTTACATCTCTGCAGTCATCAGGAAACACAAACTTTAACAATAGTAAGTTCAAACTTCTGTTTGTTTTGGATGGACTGGATGAGAGCCGCCTTCATCTGGACTGTTCTACCAAACAAAACCAGAACACAGACTTTGATGTGACACAGTCCACCTCAGTGGATGTTCTGATGACAGAACTCATCAAGGAGAATCTGCTTCCCTCTGCTCGAATCTGGATAACCACACGACCTGCAGCAGCCAATCAGATCAATTCTGACTTTGTTGACATGGTGACAGAGGTCAGAGGGTTCACTGACCCACAGAAGGAGGAGTATTACAGGAAGAGATTGAGAAATGAGAAGCAGAGCAGCAGAATCATCTCCCACGTCAAGACATCACGAAGCCTCCACATCATGTGTCACATCCCAGTCTTCTGCTGGATCACTGCTACAGTTCTGGAGAAAGTGTTGAAGACCAGAGAGGGAGGAGAGCTGCCCAAGACCCTGACTGAGATGTACGCTGAATTCCTGTGGTTTCAGGTTCATCAGACAAATAAGAAGTATGACTTAGAAAAGTGCATTCAGTACATTAAGTCCTTAGCAAAACTGGCTTTCCACCAGCTGAAAAAGGGCAACCTGATCTTCTATGAGAAAGATCTGACAGAGAGCGGCATTGATGTCAGTGGAGCCTCAAAGTGTTCAGGAGTGTTCACAGAGATCTTTAAAGAGGAATGTGGGAGGAAGAATGATGAAGACAAGAAGATGTTCAGCTTCGTCCATCTGAGTGTTCAGGAGTTTCTGGCAGCTTTGTATGTGGAGAAATCACTCATCAACAAAAACAAGAATGTGATGTCTAAGTTCGCACAAACTGTTGGTGAACGTGTGCGAATGTTTTTCAGAAGGTCTGTGACAGAGGTCCACAGGTTTGCTATTGACAAGGCCTTACAGAGTCCAACTGGACACCTGGACTTGTTCCTCCGTTTCCTCCTGGGTCTTTCTCTGCAGACCAGACTCCCTCAAGGTCTCCTGAAAAAGGAAAGACGCCCACAGACCAATCAGAAAACTGTCAAGTACATCAAGAAGAAGATCAGTGAGAATCTGTCTCCAGAGAGAAACATCAATCTGTTCCACTGTCTGAATGAACTGAATGATGGTTCTCTAGTGGAGGAGATCCAACAGTACCTGAGTTCAGGACGTCTCTCCACAGATAAACTGTCTCCTGCTCAGTGGTCAGCTCTGGTTTTCATCTTACTGTCATCAGAAAAAGATCTGGACGTGTTTGAACTGAAGAAATACTCTGCTTCAGAGGAGGTTCTTCTGAGGCTGCTGCCAGTGGTCAAAGCCTCCAACAAAGCTCTGTAGGTTCACAGATAACTGCAGATAATAATGTCATCACATGTGGAGTTTAATTGTGTCTCCACAGATTAATACAGTCCCGAAATTAAAAAAAAAAATCACCATCACATTGTATTTCACTTGAGGCTAAAATTATTGTGATCCCAGAGATGTGACTATAATTTTAGAAATGTTCATCAGTTGCTGTTAGATCCCAGTAATATACACAGTAAAAACACTAATCATGGAAAAATAAGGGCAGTCATAGAAATGTGTTTTATTATATTGTAGATGACAGAAACAGTCTCAGTGTTTGTCTCTAACTCTCCTTCAGGCTGAGTGGCTGTAATCTGTCAGAGAGAAGCTGTGAAGCTCTGTCCTCAGTCCTCAGCTCCCAGTCCTCGAGTCTGAGAGAACTGGACCTGAGTAACAACGACCTGCAGGATTCAGGAGTGAAGCGTCTCTCTGCTGGACTCCAGAGTCCACACTGTAGACTGGAGACTCTCAGGTCAGGATTTATTTTCTGTTTAACAGAGGAGCATTTAAATGTTACTTGACATACAAGTTAATGTCTATTAAAAAAGATCCCCAACATCTACTGGATTTCACTTCGAGATTTAAAATGTTCAGCAAAGGTAACATTAGCAGCTTTAAATCCTCTGGAAACTCAAACCCACAATAGTATATTAGCCATACAATTTCAGGTCTCATGTCATGAAAGTCAGCATCTAAAACATATTAGAAATTGGTTTTAATCCAAGTCATTTAATTTTGTCTTCACTTCAATCTGAAATTTATTCCAAGGATTGCACAGTTAATTCCACTAACCAGTCATAGAAAATCCACATCAGTTGCTGGGTTTTCCCTTCACAAGGTGGAACAAAACTTCTCTGCTCCTGTCAGTTGAATCAGCCTCTCTTCTGGTTAGATTTCATCAGGCACAGCTGTGTCATGATAAGGCTGCGCTGATCACAGTTGTTCTACACGATGTTTGTGATTCTACCAGCAGTACCTCTATTTTCAACAGACACCACATCAATCTGCTCAGAGCACATCAAGCACAGAAACAAAAACGGCAGAGAGAATCCAGTCACTTTTCAAAATAAAAGACCCTGTTCTGACTCGCAATCATTAATACAGACAGGCAAGAAACTATTTAACTCTACAACTTACTTATTCATGGTAGAAACACAATGAGCAAGGAAAGAGGATCTTAGCCAGTAAACATATAGTCAGGCAGTTCTGATGCTGAAACACTGTTGAAATGGTGCTGATGGAGGCTGCAGTGCAGGACTGATAAAAACTGTGGCTCAGACATGTCGTGTTTATTTAAATCAACCAGTTAGTCTGAGACTCCTTTAACACAAATAGTCATTTTACTTTGCAGAAACCGATATCAGTTTAAGAGTAAACAATATTTATAATATTTTCACTGATTTACTTTTCAGACAGAGAACTGATGCTGTCGTCTATGATCTCGTCACACTCACCAAGACTCCTTTGGAAAGAAAAAGTCATTTTATCTGACAGGACACAGGAGCTGCTGGTCTTCTGCTGCCCTGATCTGTTAGTTGGGGAGATCATACAATCAAACATGTGAGGGTTTGTACATGTGTGTGAGCCTCTATCTGTGGAATGTAATGTTAATTTGGATCTGAACAAACACATTAAAACACTGAAGTCACACAATAAGACAAACAAACTAAGTGATTGAGGCAGCAGTAGACCAACAACTCCTGTGTCCTGTGAGGTAAAATGACTGTTTTTGTGAAGAGTCTTGGTGGCTTTGAAGAGAACAAAGATGGAGGCTTCAGTTCTCTGTTGGAAAAGTCTGTCTGACAGCAACGTGAAGCAGTGAAAACATCCTAATATAGTCTACACTTTATTTACACACTAAACTGATACTGATTTTTTTAGGATGCACAATAAATATTGGTACAGATAAATTATCAGCTAATATTGTCCATCACAGCTATATCAGTCTATATCAGTATCAGCATATATTAGCTGATAAATATCTGATATAATAATATCTGATTTGACAGATGATGTCAAATCATTTCATTTGAATTAATTAAAGGTAAAATCCTCCATGAAGCCAAAGTATATTTGAAGTTTTTGATGAAGTTTGTTTAAAATACTAAGTGAACATTTGTAGAGTCAGAACTGTTGTTTGTTTTTGTTGTAACAGTGATGTCAGTCAGATTTGGTTCAGTCAGAGTTGTTGAATATTAAATCATCCATCTTTGATCACTACATCTGAGCCTTTCTTACCCTCAGCTGTGCATAAACTACAGGATGGATGAACTTCTTTTTCAAATATTAAGATGTGAAATGATCAGTAATCTTATTGTTATCAGCCATGAGAAGCAGGTAATTATCAGTTATCAGTATCAGCTGAAAAACTCCATGTGGTGCATCCCTACATTTTTTTCAGGTGTGTAAAATATGTTTGCTGCTGCTCCTGTCCACACCGGTCCACACAGCAGTACATTGTTTAGCTTCCATGTTGATGTCGATCAAATCATGACGTCCAACACAGTCTTAAGAAACGGTCTAAACCCTGGGTCTGTAACAGGGAGTCTGTGACCCTGAGGGGATCCTGACTTACTGCAGGAGGCCCAAATTATTGTTCCATCATTTTCTGAAAGTTTTCTTTTCAAGAAGTGAAATGTGTCTGAAAACATGAATCCAACATATTATTTGATAAATCAGTCAGTTTGTAAAAGAAAAGCAACAAGAAACATGTGAAAGTATTCAGTGTAATATATGGAGTATGAGGCTCCAGCTTTGTTTATCAATCAGCTAAGAGGTCCAGGTGAAGATCCCTGGTCTTTGTATTTTTACTATTTAAAGCAACATTTCCAGAGTCTTTAAGTAGTATTTTTACATTAACAATGGATCAAATGACTATATGTAATATAAAAGATGATCTTCTAGATGACTGATTTGTTTCTACGATACACAACTTAACTGTGTCAGTCAGTGTTTCAGTCTCACTGCTCTCATCAGCTTGGGGCGACACGGTGGTTCAGTGGTTCACACTGCTGGCTCACAGCAATGTCTCAGCGTACTCTGGCTTCCTCCCACAGACCAAAGACCTGCAGGTTCATAATAGCAGCTTATAACAGGTTCATTGGTGACTGTAAATTGTCCGTAGGTGGACATGATTGGTTGTTTGTCTCTATGTGTCCATCCTGTGATGAACTGGTGACTTGTCCAGGGTGAACCCCGCCTCTCGCCCAGTGTCAGCTGGGATAGGCTCCAGCCCTATGGATCATCTGTGTCTTTTTCAGCAGCAGCAGGCAGCGATTTTCATCAAACAAGCTGTGATGAAGCCACTGTCCACTACCTGTCCAGGAGCAAACAGCAGAGAGACACAGTTAGAGACTATCTGGTGAAGAAGGTGGAACATGTAGCAGCTAAAGAGCAGCACAGATTTCAAGATATTTTTCTGATCTCACAGATGTCTGATGTCTGCCCACAGTGATTAAGAAGGTTTTGTTTTGGGCTAAAAGCAACTTTACTGTGTCTCCAGTCTGTCAGGCTGTCTGATCACAGAGGAAGGCTGTACTTCTCTGGCCTCAGCTCTGAGATCCAACCCCTCCCATCTGAGAGAGCTGGACCTGAGCTACAATCATCCAGGAGACTCAGGAGAGAAGCTTCTGTCTGCTGGACTAAAGGATCCACACTGGAGACTGGACACTCTGAGGTATGAACACACAACAAGAGCTCACACACTGTTTGTGTGTCACACTGACAAGCTGAGGACTGTTGGTTCACAGTCTGTACCAGCAACACTGCTGATAACAGTGAAGACAGTAACTGATGTGCTGAGAGTCCCTGAGAGTCCCTGCATCTCACCAGTTACACCAGTATGTCCATGCTGGTCTGCCATCAACTGACCAGTTACACAGCACTACCAACCTGTCTGCTCACCGCTCAACCAGCTACACAAAACTCAACAACTCAGCAAAGATCAATCAAATGGATTACTAATTGTTTGTTGAATATTTGTGTCCAAGTTGTTGAATGTTTGTGTAACATATGTTGAGTATAATGTTTGATGAATTATCACCTAAACTCTATAGATAATCTGTGAAACATCTGCAGATAAACTGAAACAGTTGAATTGTTGAAATGTTACAAATACTCTCTAAACTATCTGTAGGTGGACTATCCAAATAAAGTCTTACTCAATAGCTAATTAAAGAAAACAATTATTAATAATAATAATAGTCAACAAATAATCAGATACATATAAACAGTGACATGTTCCAAGTGCATCATTTGACGTGTGTGAAATGATGGTCTGGTCTGTTTGATTGTGTTTGTTCAAAGAATAAATTTATGACATCACTATTTCACCTTGTTTTTTCCATAGTTGTCTGAACCTCTTAAAGGAGCAGTCTGTAGGATTTGAGGCTCAATCACACTCAAAGTGATAATTGACTTTATTTGAACTTTATTTATTGAGGGGAGTTTGACTGAGAGCAATGCTCTCTTTTTCAGGAACGTCCTGATCACATTCACACAGTTACACACATTCACAGCTGGAAGCTGTCCAGTACAACCACAGTCTGATCTGCCGGCCAGAGCAGCTCCACTGGAGCAGTTGGGGTTCAGGGTCTTGCTGAAGGGCACCTCAGTGGTGGTAATGAGGGAGGGGCAAGAGCTGCTCTTTCAATTTCTCCACCCAGATTTATCCTGCTGACGATCTCCAGGACACAAGCTTGTTTCTCAAACCTTTAGGTCACCACTGCCCCAACATTTCTGTTGACCACTGAATTAAAGACACTAGAAATGATATTTTGATCTTTTACTATTGTATTGTCTTGATGTTTTGGATGTTTCCTTCTTGTCTGACCTTTTTATTCTTTGACTGTTTTCTTCTGAGTATTTGATGTAAAGTTGAACTGAGTCTGTGTGTGAAATGTGTTTTATAAATGCAGCTGTTTTGTCTTCATGGTGGATCTGAGTGAAGGTTTATGAAGATCGTTGATGAAGAAGCTTCTGAAGGTTCATTCTGACTTTGTTTCTTCCTCCAGGGTGGATCATGGTGGAGAGGAGTGGCTGAAACCTGGTCTGAGGAGCTCCAGTCTGAGTATGTGTTCACTGTGATTCATGAAAACAAGGCAGCTCATGTTCAAGTAGTTTAAAGCAAAAGCTTCTGTATCTGCATTTAGCTGTCAGTTTGAAAGAAGATCCAGAAAGATGAGAAGTTTTGATCTAATTAACAGTCAGTCTGTTAATGAAGCAACAAATAAACCCATCAGTTGTGTTAGATGATAAACTGCTGCTGTGTTGTGTCTCGTTCTCTCCATCAGATGCCTGTGAACTCACAGTCGACACAAACACAGTAAACAGATTCCTCAAACTGTCTGACAACAACAGGAAGGTGACACGTGTGAAGGAGGAGCAGCCATATCCTGATCATCCAGAGAGGTTTGACTTCTGCTGTCAGCTGCTGTGTAGAAATGGTCTGACTGGTCGCTGTTACTGGGAGGTCGAGTGGAGGGGAATAGTTTATATATCAGTGAGTTACAGAGGAATCAGGAGGAGAGGAGACAGTGATGACTGTTTGTTTGGACAGAATAATCAGTCCTGGAGTCTGAGCTGCTCTGATTTTAGAGGTTACTCTGTCTATCACAATAACAGAAGAACAAACCTCTCCTCCTCCTCCTCCTCCTCCTTCTACTCCTCCTCCTCTGTCTCTAACAGAGTAGCAGTGTATGTGGACTGTCCTGTTGGCTCTCTGTCCTTCTACAGAGTCTCCTCTGACACACTGATCCACCTCCACACCTTCAACACCACATTCACTCAACCGCTTTATGCTGGATTTACAGTCTCTTCTGATTCTTCAGTGTCTCTGTGTTCACTGTAAGAGGGAGACACACACACACACACACACACACACACACACACACACACACACACACACACACACACACACACACTTTTTGTCTCCATGTGTGTTTTTACTTTGCTGAATGTTTGTCTGATTTTAAAAACCTTACAAAACCTTTAAATATGTTTTCATTCAGGTTTTTGGAATAAATGCAAATATTTTAGTTGTAGATTTTCTGAACTTTGTAATCAGATTTTTTCTCACATATATAAACATGTATATACAATAAAATCAGGTTCTACACACATATAATTGATCAAAAATGTCTCTTTTCTTTTCTTGGACAGATCAAATCAAACCAGTCATTTTATTTTGTACAAATCATTCCACAGTTTTTTATAAATGTGAGGTTGTTATAAAATGTTTGACATTAGTTGTGTAATGTATCTGAGCTCTGAGATCTCTGTATCATCTCTTCTCATGTAACATGTGTCTGAATGATAAATGCTGTGATGTGATCATATCTTTGTCACATGTGTTTTTTATTTTATTTTGTTCTCAAATATTCAATAAAATATTGTTAAAAAATCAGAAATACTTCATTGAGTATTGAATCATTGCTTTATTGAAGTTTATATTTAAAATGTGTTAAAAGCTTCAAAATCTAAAACTAACAATACCTACTGATAACATCAGTGTAAAAATGTTCTCTTATAATCACCTTTGTTTTAAAATCAATTATTTATGAAAATGTTGGACCTTTAAAATTGTGTCCCAGATTTCCAACAACTCTACATCAACTTTAATCAGGCATAAAAAGGGTCAGCTATACCCTAAGGACCCCTGTCTCACTTCCTGGTTTATAAAAGGTGGGAATACAAACACTGGGAAACTTTCTATTTTTAGATCAATTCATTCAATAATATTTCTATCAGGTGTGTCTCAGCCATAACATGCCGACTCTGTAGTCCTTCTAAATCAAAAATCAATAGGAATTATGGTTTAAAAATGTGTATTTTGATGAACATTAAGAGACTCTGAGACACTTTAAAAAAATAAAATGTCTGCTCACTGTGACGACGCTGTGAAATGAAAAAATGTTAGACATTATCAACTCTGTCAGATCTTAGAGAGCTGACATCTCTGCTGACGGAGATGATTTAACTCTCACTTGTCTAATAATTAAATGATGTCTTTGAAATTAGTACACTTTCAATTTAATAATAAGAATAAAAATAAGTCAGTCACCCCGTCAAAAAGTCTGGACACACCCATGTATGTGACATCAACTCTGTGAGGGAGACATCAGAAAAGTTTGTTTTCTGAAAGAGAAAAACTTTAAAAAGTTGCAGGAGCTTTAAATCAGGGCTGCAACCAACGTTTAATCTGACAGTTATTTTCACTATTAATCAGTTAATCTTTGTGGAAAATTCCCAAATTTTCACATTTAAGAAGCTGAAGTGAACAAATGTGAAATTTTTGCTTGAAAAGTGACTGAAACAATTAATCAAAGTTTGCAGCTAATTTTCTTTCAATCTTTCATTGCAACTCTACATTAAATACAAATGTTGGCCTTGATTTTTCTAATGTCTTCAAAAAAAAAATTACACAACATGAACTGTTCATAGTTTGACTTAAGATTTATTGGACCCAAAAATCAATGTTACACAAATCATTTTGTTTGATATTAGATGTCTAATGTTAATTCTGCTTCATTTTTATTGAGTCAGCTGTGGGTTTTCATGTGTTTTATTGTGAGTAAAAATATCCTTCGAGCATCGCCAGCTAAAAGTAACGTGTGTCGTCTTTCCAGAGAGGCGCATGCGCTGTTGTCCACAAGCAGTGATGATTTTTCTTTCTCATCCTTTGTCTTAACTGCAGATGGAATAAACCTGAACTGCTGCCAACTCAAAGCAGCTCTAAGAGGTTCATTCAGGAAGGCATCTCACACAGAGGTCACACATACAGTGATGGAAAATCCATCCAAACCTTTTACTCAGGTTCTTCTACTTCTACCCCACCACATTTCAGAGGTACATATTATACTTTTTACTCCAGTATATTTCTCTGTGGCTTCTTCTTCTTTCAATTCTTTAAAAATGATAATTTTTCATATCCTTCCTGTTGTCATGATTGTAGGATTTTTGGTTTTGTGTGGCGTGCTTTGTGTTTTCCCTGTCTCCCCTTCCCCCTCCTTTTTCTCTCCAGGGCAGTGTGTGTGTGCAGCGGTGGCGGTGATTGGCTGGCTCCTCTCAATGAGACACACCTGGTTCTCCTCTACTCATTCATCCTACTATATAAGCCTGGTCTAGACACCACTCCTGTGCCGGATTATCCCGTCTCAGTCGGTAACGTAGCGACAGCGCTTCTCTCGTGCACCAGTGGACTATTTTGTGTTTTTTGAGACTCTAAATCATCTGTGTTTTTCGTGCAGCAACCAGTGTGCCTTCCTGCAACCTCTCGTGCTCCGGAGCTGCCTCCTGCTCGGCTTTTCCAGTTCCACCTGCAATGCCAGCCAGCCGACCACTGCCTGCACCTGCCCTCACCTTTTGTTACCTTTTTACCCCGCGTGGGAAAATAAACACGTTAAAAACTTTCTCTGTCTCTGTCTCTGCATCCGGGGTCCAGGCCTTTGTCTAAACGTAACAGTAATAATGTGTCAGTATAAAGAATTATAAGAATAGAAAAGAGGTGTGTAAAAATATATACAAGCTACTAGAACATATAAAATATGACAATAATAACAAATATACACAATAAGAAGTGTGTAAAGGTGCATGTGCCTTTTCTACAATGTGTAACAGCAATATAAAAATATGAAAACTGCAATATGTAGAAAATTTGACATGAATAGAAATATGAGAACAGACATAAGATTCTCTACAAAAAGGTGCATCAAGCTATAATCATTTATTTTAATATGAATTCAGTCAATATTGGACACTTGAATTATTGTCTGACAGTCCATAGTGTACAGTTGAAGTATAAATAGAGAATAAATAACGAGGTCATAGTTGCTGTCAGGCTGAAATAAGTCTAGGATGAGTCTATGAGTGTCAGACACTCAGAGGGAGGAGTTGAACAGTTTGATGGAAACAGGCAGGAATGATTTCCTGTGGCGCTTTGGGGTTCATTTCAGAGGAATGAGTCTCTCACTGAAAGTACTCTTGTGTCTGTCCTGCACATCCTGGAGTGGCGGTGAGACACTGTCAAAGACTGTCTGTAGTTTAGACATCGTCCTCGTCTCTGACACCACCGTCAGAGAGTCCAGCTCCACCCCCACAACGTCACAGGCCTCGCCGATCAGTTTGTTGAGTCTGTTGGCGTCCGCCACCCTCAGCCTGCTGTCCCAGCATGCAACAGCATAGAGGACAGCACTGACCACCACAGACTCATAAAACACCCTCAGCATAGTCCGGCAGATGTTGAAGGACCTCAGCCGCCTCAGAAAATAGAGACGACAGGAATGACTGCACATATTAAAACCTGAGGCAACGTTCCTATTTCAATAAACAGAGGAAACAATTATTTAAGTGCAATTAAGTAGTTTGACAGAAGAAACAAGAAACATTATCATGCATTTCAATTTTATAACATTCTTAATAAAACCATATCAAATATTTTTTATCTAGTTCAACTGAATAAACTCAAATGTTCTCACGTCCTGTGACACAAAATGTTCCTTAAGGAACTACGGAAAATGCACAAAATGTGTAACTCAAATAGGAAGCAAAGTCTTCTTACAGACAGGTGACACATTTTAACATTAAACTTTCTGTCACAAAACATAAAATTGGTTGATAAAAGCAAAATAACATCTAATTTAATGTGATGAAGAGGTGAAATAATTGTTCTGTATATAATTTTGCCACAGCTGTAAGGTGATGGAAAAGATTGAAAATTCTTGAAAAGTGCTTGAATTTAACTTTGGAAAAGGTGCACAAGCCCTGAAATTGTGATTTTAGTTGACATGTGCAAATCTGATTTTGAGGACCTCAGAAGAGACAGTGTCTTGTGGACCCCCTTAAAGAGGGACAAACTTTTTCCTCAGTTCTTAGTTTAGTCATTTGGTTCAGTTTGAGGTCAGTTCTCAGTCAGTTCTGGATCTGTTCTGGGTCAGTGTTAATCTGGGTGCAGCTGAAAGAAATAAAAGACAAACAGAGGATGTGGGTCTTGTAGCACAGAAGAACCACACCGTCATCAAGTCCACTTCTCTCTTCTCTCTCCGGTAACTAACTTTCACTTTCTGTCTCATGGTGACACAGATTATTTTCTCTCTCCATCTAAAAGGTAAATGTATGTTTTTACCGTCAGTTTTTCATGTGTGATTTGTGTGTTTTCTTGTGTAGTACCTCTTGTTTTGGGACTGTTTGTGTCTCACTGTAGTATAGTAGTCATCAGTGTAAAAAGTGTGTGAGTGTGTGAGAGGTGTCCAGGTTGTTCAGGACGTTTGAAACAGTGAAAAGCTGCTTAACCGCTGATGCTAACAGCTGCTAACAGTCACTAATCAGTGTCAACACTTGTTTATTGTCACAGCTGATTATTCATTTAGTAGAAAATAATAGAAAAAATGAAGTCAGTCGTTACTCAAAACCATGATACGATCCGAACCATGAGTTTTTTTGATCCGTTGCAGCCCTACTTGAGGGAGGACTTAAACAACTGATGGTCCGGTGAGGAGGTTTTGCAGCGGTATTCGTTTGTGCACGGTGTATTCTTGCAAGATGACTGACGAAGTGAAGTGAGCATCCTGTGTGTGTCTGACTCTGCACACACCTCTCATAAGTTATAGACGCTAGTTAACCACACACAGCGTGCTGAGAGGAAAAAGTATGTCCGGCTTCTTTTTGTTTCTATATGTTTCTTTTGTCATGAGCAAAGTGCATTAGAGAGATGTATCATTTTACTGTCATGTGAGTTGCAGTGTTTTTCCTTTGTTTCTAGAGACAATGAGGCATAGGCTGTTATTTCACTAAAACTATGCAATGTACAGGCATATTCACATAATTATGGACTATTACAGTATAAATACAACAACAATAACAATAATAATTAGAAGAATTTGAATTGTGATTTTCTCAACCTCTCATTTAAACATATCAGTACTTGTTTATAACATTTGTATATATACACACGAATTCAACATAATATGCATAAATATAAATATAACTTAATATATATATATATATATATAACTTTTATAACTTTGCTGTCTTGCACAAAGTGGATAGTGAAACTGAATAAAAGCAGAAATACATTTAAATACATGATTTCTATATAATTTTATTATTTTTTACTTTATTATTAGCACTATGAATAATAAAGGGCAGATTATGAATCAGCACCATGGAGCAAATTCGTGGCCCCCTTTTAACTTTGAGCACCTGCCCCTCCAAAGGTCTCTGCACGGCCCTGGAGTTTAGCCACCAGATCCATCCCAACAAGCTCTAGAGGCTCCGTCATCTGAGAGGAGGAAACATACAGACATGAGATTGAAATCACTGATGCGTTTAAAAACCTGACAGTATCTTGTTTCGTTTACCTCAATTGGACTACAGGCTTCCAGTGTTTGCAAAAACATTACACTACTGTACTTTAACCTGAATGTGTATTCCTCACTTGCGAATATCACCCTCCATGCCAGACCAATAATAGCGGGCAATGATGACACTGTGAGTTTCCTCAACACCACAGTGTCCACCAAGAGGGCTGGTGTGGAACTCAGTGAAGAGGTAGCCTCTTCTTCCGTCGCCACAACTTTGGCCAGGTGCTCCGCTTTGTTCTTCTTTTGCCTGCAGATATAGTACAGTTCTCCATCTGGGGTTTAGATATCAAAAGATTAGATTAATTGGAAGTCTTATCAGGCATGTGGATATTTGTTTGAAGTCCATGTGGCGTAAATCCTTACCCTTTACCCTGAAGTTGTCAGCGCGTCTCATCATCACATTATCATTCTTTGCTTGTTAACTCCTTAGGATAACGGTTATGGACGTTGATATCAGGAATCTCTCTCAAGATGTTGGGATCTGTCCCTGTCGTCATTGTCTCTTCATCTACCTCCACCTGTCTCACACCTACTACTCTACCTTATTCATTCACACGAGCATACAACCACTCAACCAGCAAACAAGCACACCTCAGTTACTCACCCACTATCACTCAAAGGTCCACAAAAGCAGCACTCAATCAAACTAGCACTTGCTGCCAGTCATTATCACTCGGTATGAGGCGGGAGATATACTTGCTGTTTGACCATGCGTTCGCGTAGACCAGTGTGTCCTAAACTTGTTTTCTGGGGACCTACTTTTTAAAATGACAAACCATCACAACCAGGTGTTATCTATATTTTGTGAGAAGAGTATATTTATGCATAAAAGAACATTACTGACATTTTTTACTGCCTTTACTGCGTCACCTCATATTATTTTGAATAGATGAACCAGCTATTTTGGAGATGTACATTTGATAAATGAATCACAACATTGTTTTTCTGCATGTGTTGCTGAACACATATACACGTTTAACACTAAATAAATTAGAAATAAAAGCATGTAGACAGAGTTAACAGATTATCTTGTTTTTATTTTGTTCTCATCAGTAAAACAAAATACACATTTTTAATGCTTTATAACTGAAACAAAAGAAATGCATTTAGGCAAAGTTAACAGGCTCACATTTTTTCTTCTCATCAGTAAAACTATGTAAAAAATTTATAAAATGTTAGATGTAGATTCTCAGAAAAATACAAAAGTTTTATCAAAAACCTGAAAGCTTTTTTGAAAAGCTCATGTCCATTATCAGGATGAGTAGACTTGTGTTTAAGTGAAGCTCTTGTTCAAACAATCAATCAATCAATTACAACAGTGAACAATTAATTCTTCAACTACATCAGGTTTATTCCACATCAAATGTCTTTAGGCTCATTATGTGCTACTGTCACAATACAGCAACTTGTATTTCCACTGTTAAAAAATGACTCGTTCGGTGGCTTTAAATAATTTATATAAAACCAATAAAAACACAGCATTGACAAATGCAGGGATTTAAACAATACGGATAAAAACTGTTAAAATACAACAGTTAAAATGGGCTCTTTAAAATGGCTGACAGAAATGCAAATGTTCAAATAAAATCTTCAATTCAACCAGATTGCCCAATAAAGTCTTTAAAAAAAAAGTTCCCAACATGTATGTGGTAATAAATACAATTGTTCAGGAAGGGGAAGCTTCTACTCATTCTTTTCAAAGGGGTAGTAGTAAGGGGTAGGCCTCATAGTCCTCTCACCATTCCTTTCAGTCCCCTGGCGTCTCTTCTCCACGCCATTCCACTGTCCCTCCTCCCTACGACTGCAGCAGATGCTGTGGGAAAGAAGAACGCGTCCTCAATCACGTGGTCACCAAACATGGAGTACCATACACACACACACGCTGGCAAGCTTAGCTTTGTCAACTTTCGTTGACCAAGTCTCCGTTGCTCCGTGTCCACGCGTCGGCCCAGTGCCTCGTCTCGGCAGCTTTTCTGCTCTGCCTTTCACCTGTGCAGATCCTCTGTCCGGTCACCTCTGCTCTGCGATCCAACTCTGAGCTGCATGTGTGCGCGCGTTGTCCTCCTCCTCTTGTCCCGCTTGTGTGTCTCTGTGCCGCCTTGCTTCCCTCTTCCAGTTCCCTGATACCTGTGTCCAATCTCCTTAAAAAGAGAGCACTGACCTGTGCTGGCCAATCATGAGTCTTGGGGTGTGTGGTCAGTTAATCACAGTTCCTTTCCTCCTCAGTCCACACAGCATGCCAATCTACAGGTTCCATGCATGTCGAGATCAAGTCGGACACAAATCTAACCAGCATGCATTGTGCGGCGATCACAGCTGATCGATTCTGCTCAGGCCTGGATCATCTCGAAGGCACCTATTATCTTCTTAGGCCTACTCTAAATACTGCACTGTGCATGTTGCTGAAAGGGGGGCTCATGAGAGTAGTGTCAGGTGAGTTGATTTACACAGCTGCTGCTGTTTTTTTCTTATTGCATCTCTCCTCCTGTTGTTGTGTTCTGGGCAGCAGTGTCACAATGAAGGTTTTGCATGAATCTGTGCATCTGTGCTGGGGGAACTCACAGTGGTAGCAAGATGGCTACGTGTCATGTCATGTCATTGCAGTATGGGATCACTGCTTGGCTGTAACAACTCTCAGGCTCTCTGGCTTGCTTGTAATCACCTTGCTCAATGACGTTCTAGATTAAAAAGTAGGGGTGCAACAGATTGCAGTTGTCCCGTAGGGATTGCCTCCCCCACGGCACACATGTGATCACTGTGTTTTACTCTGTAGGGCGTCTCTGTGAGGCAGCAGAGTCTAAAAAATATCAAGAGCAACTGATTTAAAAGCCATCATGACTTTGAATGACATCTTGACCATGACTTTGGGCATTTTCACTGGTGTAACTATACTATCGTAATAGAATCACATCATAAGATGGTGATATTTATTGAAACTCTGGCAATGTCTGACTTCTACACATCTCCTCTCTGATCACCAGTGCAGCTCTTTGTATGCCTGTCCGTGTTGACTGGCTATTACTTGTGAGTTCTAACCAATCAGATTGTGCTGTGAGTGGAACATTGAACCTACAGAGTGTAGTAGTGTATTATCCTATATGTACTATAGTATAGTATAATACAGTATAGTATCTTAAGCATATTGTAAATTATTATTATTGTGTAATTGTGCAGAAATTTAACTACAGTTTGTGTATTCTTTTGGCAGGCCAGCAGTGCAGCCAAACACTAAACCCTCAATCACCCTCAATATCTTTTTCATACATTATATATGAATATTAATACTTGATAAAAAAGTAATTAACTGTGAACATGTTGGTGTCTCTACATACTCAGCTTCAGAGTTTACAGTCTTTACTGCTTTTGAACTCCTAACTTCTTTTCATGTACAGAATACCAGCATAAACAAATACAGATTCTACTATCTCATAATTTAAAGGCAATGGAGCTAATATCGTATCTGACTGTTAGTCCTTCCACCCAACCATGAAAAAAAAACAAAAAAAAAAACTCATCCAGTTTGTTATTGGAGGCCCAGATCCAGGAGGCTCTGACGTGGAACACATGGCATAGTTATTTGCCAAATCGAACACTAAAACAGAAGGACAAATAAAGTTACATTTATAAGAACAACATCAGCTATTTAGTGTGAAATTCTGCATTGGCAGGACAAGTAGTTTACAACACTTTCAGTAAATACTGCACAGACTCCTTTAATTCCTCTGATTTTTTTTAAACAGTAAGTTTCATCAAATTATTTTAAATGCAGCATTTCAAGTTGTTTTGGCAAACATTTACTGGTAAACAGTTCAGTAGCATATCAGATTATCAAAACTGTTGACATTTTTAGATTGGCACCAATGATCAAACAGTGCTTCTTTCTCGCACCCAAACTCAACATAAGTCTGACTTCAGTTTTTTTGAACTGGCGAAACTTTTGGCGATACGCCTCGGGGACCAACTCAAATGCCCTCAGCACAGCTGTTCATCCTGACTCATTTCAGGTGACAAGGATGCATAAGCTTCTTGAGCCTTGCCAGTAAACACACACTGCAAAAGCAACGGCCACTTAAATGTGTTTGCGACACGCTCAAACAAAATGAAGTACTTATCAACATCCTTCTCATTAAAAGACAATTCATTAAAACAAATGCACTTATTAACATCAAGCTGAGACACAATGGGTGAGGAGTACTTCAACTCAAGCTCCTTTAAATGAAGCTGTCTTTCAACCTCTGTTCTTCTTAATTCCAATTCATTTTAGAGTTATTTTCCTTTTATTTCATTTTCGAGTTCTTTTTGTTTTATTGCGAGACAACGCATTTCAACTTCCAACTCCTTAAAACGGAGCTGGTCCCCCGGATCTTGTTGTCTGGCAGTCAAACTCATTGTCAACACACTGGGCCCAGAAGGCAAAACCCCTTTGTCAGAAATAGCAGTCAGTAACTCAGACTTTATCACTTGTTTTTTCACCTGTGTAGGCAAAGTGACACTAAACTGATTGGCAATAACAATTAGCTGCTCTTTTGTGCAAGGATGTAATTTATCAAGGCTAGGGTGCCCAACAAAATCAAATCAAATCAAGATTAAACTCCATTGCCATAAGCACAGCCCACAGAAAAAAACAAACAAACAAAAAAAAAACCCACAAAAACAACACTGAGTCAAAAAGAAAACGGATGGACTGACAAAAAACACACCACTCAAAACGTGGCACAGCACACAATAAAAACAGCACAGAGAGCTGCACAACCTAAGTGGCGTCCAAAAACGTGTGCACAAAAAACGAAATCACAAAGAGCACATGAAAGGTAGACTATACAAACCAACAGCAAACAATACAAATTACCAAGGCAACATCCCGCGGTGTCAAGCTACGCATCAATTAACACCGGGAAAGAAAAAAAGTTACTATAATATGGTTCGCAGACACAAGTAACTGCACCAAAACAAAATTGCACAGTTACAACGCGGAGACAAAAACCCAAAAAGCCACCAGCACTTAACACCACACTATGTGTCAAAAGTATTGAAAACAAATTATTGAACAAAAACACAAAATAACTAAGGTGAAACAAAAGGGGGCTGGAGACCCTGGCCAAAAAGAATAAAAGGAGGGAAGATGCTGGGCCAACCATGCAGTGGGTCGTCGCTCCCAACGTCTCCCCCTAAACTACCTAAAAAGAAAAGCTAAACCTAGAATCAGTGTGTGTTTTGTCAGCAAAATTTGATTTAGTTTTAGTGATAGTCTTTTGACTAAAATGTAATTTAGTTTTAGTCATAATTTAGTCATCTAAATTGTTTTAGTTTTAGTCTAGTAGTTAGTTGACAAAATATCATAAGATTATAGTCGACGAAAAACTACAGTAGATTTAGTCGACTAAAAAGTATGTAAAGGGTAATATGTAAACTTTCCCTTCAATTTCTGAAAGTCGTTACATTCACTTAGATGAAATGAAACCTCTATGAATGTGTTAAGGAATGTTATGTTAGGTATGACTGTGCAATTCACACACAGACACAGATTTAACTTATTTGCAACAAACATTTATTACCTGTAATACTGTAAAATCAGCAGTGCCATTAGTGCAAAAATAAAAACGTGAAAGAAAAAGTGCATAGGCTATAATACCATCAGGCCTGCTCTCTCTGAATCAGTGTAACTCAAGTATTAAAAAGAAAAAAAAAAGGTACTTGCTTCAGTTCACTGTTAAATAGTATTGCATTGACAATGAGCATTGACATTCTGTTGTCTTCCGTGTGAAACATGTTAGTTGGGAGCAAGTTGTATACATTCCCGGGTCAATCTCAAACTAGCTCAACTTCCTTATCACGTCGCTCTGATTGGTTCTCTTCCCAACTCCTCCCACCTCTTCCTAAATCGTCATTACCTTCCACAAACGAAATTAATTCTGATTGGATCTCATCTCTGGCAGACATTTCCGTCTCGTTTTTATTTGTTGATGAAAATGTCAATACACCTCGTCATCATCTTAGTCCTCATGAATTAATTTTTATTTAGTTATCGTCTCGTTTTAGTCAGAAGAAAAGGTCGTTGACGATAACTATGACGAAAATTTTTCGTCAACAAAATTAACACTGCCTAGAATAAACAAAAGAGACTACTACAAAACTACCAGCAATCTCCAGCCCAAACTAACACAACAAACTAAAACAACAAAACCCCAGCACCTAAATGTGCATGGAGAATAAAACCTGCTTGGAGAGCAAAAAGAGTCTGATGAGCAGACCTGTGATCAGCGGTGCATGCTGTACATGCATTGTGCGTGTGTATCGGCCATACAGTGCAGATAACCTACATGTGATCTAACAAGATGCTAGTGTCTCTTCCTGTATATTCTCTGAAGTCTGCTGGAAAATGTGCGACTTGCAGCTTTTTGTCTCCACCTCCTGCTGCAGCCACCTGATCTAGTCTCCAGGCGAGGTGCAGTTCATCTCGAATGCACCTCATGTATGCTGTGAGCCATGTGTCATGTGCCTCCACGTGCTGCCTTGTCTCTACACTCCCTGTCCTTTTTATCCCCTCCTCTGCTGATTGGACCACAAGAGAGTCCAGCTGCAGACCTCCAGCGTGAGGCTGCTTCCACTGCAGGCTCCTCTCTCAGGCCGCCTCCAGTGTCAGGATGCTCAGGACAGGAAGTGCATGCAAGAAACTTCAAAATAAGATTGTGTTGACACTTTTGGAGGAAGC
This sequence comes from Lutjanus erythropterus, assembly GCF_056507025.1. Classification (NCBI taxonomy): domain Eukaryota; kingdom Metazoa; phylum Chordata; class Actinopteri; order Lutjaniformes; family Lutjanidae; genus Lutjanus; species Lutjanus erythropterus. The sequence continues at coordinate 31,541,060 of NC_139335.1, read as the reverse complement.
GGCTTTGTCGATGATTTATATTTCATTAATCAACACTTTAACATGAAAAACTTTTGTTTCTTAAATGTAGAATACGTGTTGATTTTGCCTATTCTTTATACGTAGCATTTAACATGGGTATACGTCTGCCAGCAACATTACTGCATTACATCAACTGTCAAAATGGGGTATAAACTCCAAGTACACGTAAGAAACTTCAAAACAAAAATTGTGTAGATACTTTTGGAGGAAGCGGCTTTGTCACTGAATTATAATTAATTACACAACACTGTAACGTGAAACCATTTGTTTCTTAAATGTACATGCATGTGTATGTAATTTCTTAGATGTACATGTTGACTTTGCCTATTCTTTATTACGTGGCATTTAACATGGGTGTAAGTATGCCAGCAACATTATTGCATTAAGTCAGCTGTCAAAATGTCAGAATTTTTTCATTAGCCTCAACATCTCGTGTATAACATTTATTTAAATTAAATACATTATTTTGTCTATTATTACATTAAATGATTCCACCTAAGTCTTTACACCTGAAGATCTTAGAAGATATAGAGACCAATCAGATTTTCAGCTATGCTTAAATTTAAAAATGTCAGCTTGTGTGGAGGTGAGGAATAGTTAAAACTGTATTCATTTTCTTAAAATGCACGAACTTACCTGTGTTCTTCATGGTATAATGAAAATAAATTATTAGGTGCATGATTTAAAAAAAACATTAAAAACAACACATTTTCATTCTGTTTATTCTGCCTTTTATTGAACATCATTAGTCCTCAATTGCACATTCTGTGTCTGCCAAGTACCCTCATCTGTCAACAATCTCCTCACAAAAGATGCACGTCTTCCATTTTGTAGAACTTAATTTAAATGGCTCCAGGATTGCTTAGTAGTCAGTGTACAGCTTGTATAACAGTGTAAATTTACTGTCCCCTCAATATAACTCAACACACAACCATTAATGTCTAACGCTGGCAACAAAAGTGAGTACACCCCTAGGTGAAAATGTCCGAACTGGGCCCAATTAGCCATTTTCCCTCCCTGGTGTCATGTGACTTGTTAGTGTTACAAGGTCTCAGGTGTGAATAGTGAGCAGGTGTGTTAAATTTGGTGTTATCACTCTCACACTCTCTCATACTGGTCACTGGAAGTTCAACATGGCACCTAATGGCAAAGAAAATTGGAAAATAGATGTACGAGTGCTGCCAGCATTGCTGCAGAGGTTGAAGGGGTGGGGGGTCAGCCTGTCAGTGCTCAGACCATAAACCACACACTGCATCATATTGGTCTGCATGGCTGTCATTCCAGAAGGAAGCTTCCTCTAAAGATGATGCACATGAAAGCCCACAAACAGTTTGCTGAAGACAAGCAGACTAAGGATGTGGATTACTGGAACCATGTCCTGTGGTCTGATGAGACCAAGATAAACTTATTTGGTTCAGATGGTGTCAAGTGTGTGTGGCAGCAACCAGGTGAGGAGTACAAAGACAAGTGTGTCTTGCCTACAGTCAAGCATGGTGGTGGGAGTGTCATGGTCTGGGGCTGCATGAGTGCTGCCGGCACTGAGGAGCTACAGTTCACTGAGGGAACCATGAATGCCAACATGTACTGTGACATACTGAAGCAGAGCATGATCCTCTCCCTCCAGAAACTGGGCCGCAGGGCCGTATTCCAACATGATAACAACCCCAAACACACCTCCAAGACAACCACTGCCTTGCTAAAGAAGCTGAGGGTAAAGGTGATGGACTGGCCAAGCATGTCTCTAGACCTAAACCCTATTGAGCATCTGTGGGGCATCTTCAGACGTAAGGTGGAGGAGCGCAAAGTCTCTAACATCCACCAGCTCTGTGATGTCATCATGGAGGAGTGGAAGAGGATTCCAGTGGCAACCTGTGAAGCTCTGGTGAACTCCACGCCCAAGAGGGTTAAGGCAGTGCTGGAAAACAATAGTGGCCACACAAAATATTGACATTTTGGGCCCAATTCTGACATTTTCACCTAGGGGTGTACTCACTTTTGTTGCCAGTGGTTTAGACATTAATGACTGTGTGTTGAGTTATTTTGAGGGGACAGTAAATTTACACTGTTATACAAGCTGTACACTGACTACTTTACATTGTATCAAAGTGTCATTTCTTCAGTGTTGTCCCATGAAAAGATAAAATTAAATATCTGCAGAAATGTGAGGGGTGTACTCACTTTTGTGAGATACTGTATATGGACGTCAAGGTGCCACTGAAGCCTCGCTCTTTGGCTGGGCTTGTGTTTGGGGCAAAGGGGGCAGTGAAACAGCTTACAGCAAGCTGTGCAGCATTCCACTTTATGCCCTACACTTGTTTGAATAATTAAGTGATGCATCTACGTAACAGAAAAAAATACATATGTAACATTCAGTAATTTATGTACGTAGAGCGGCTAGAAAAATGGCAAACATATGCAACCTGTGCATTCGTTTTTTTGGATATATAAATTGTCATTGTCACTTACTGTCATGGTGGTAGTCAACTGGCAAAAGCCGGACACAGTGGCAGTGAAATAGCAAAAGTCTGTTACTTGTAGGCAACTGATGAAAATGCCAGAGTCCTTTTCGAGATGCACAAAAAGTTTATTTCTGGGCCTGACACTGGAGGCGGCCTGAGAGAGGAGCCTGCACCAGAAGCAGCCTCACGCTGGAGGTCTGCAGCCAGACCCTCAGGTGCGCAGCAAGCAGAGGGACACGGGAGACAAGGCTGACAGAGAGCGAGAGAGAGAGAGAGAGAGACAGGGCTGCTGCATGTAACTTAGGCATAACTACTGGGTTGATATTAGGCATGCGTATGCATTTTCATCACTGAAAGTTTTTCCTTCATACTGAGGATGGCTCCGCCTATGATCACTAGTGTCATCACAATACTGGAATTCCTACATATAATATACATATTATGGAATTCATACAATAATTTGAAAAATATAGATTTTTGATATAATTTACTACAGTGAAAAATTGGCTAACCACTGAGGGCATACAATTCAGTATTTTCATTACAAGATAAATAGAACAAGGATATAATATAACTACAGATATAGAACGAGTGAAAGAAATAGCACTGAGAGTAAGTGATAGGAGGTGAGACCACATGGGCACTGTAGCGGTGAGTGTCAGCTCACTGTCGGAGAGGAGAGAGAGTGAGAAAGGGCATGTGGTTGGTCTGTTGTTATTTGGATAAATGCTTAAGCTGGATGTAGGTGAATGTCCCACTGGCCTACAAGGATGCTACAAACAGTCACACCGAACAGCATACAACAACAGACAACACTCAGATTCTATTACAGCACTGCAAGATATTCAAATGGCTACAAATTGTTGCTGTCAGCAGAACAGTGTGGGTGTGAACATGCGCCACAAAACAGAAACAAAGCGAACAACGCGTGAACAATGGCAACACCACTAAGTGTACACCACTACACTGTGATGGAGGAACCAGTGAAACAACTGCTCGCCTCTCTTCTCCTCTACAGATGCACCCAAGACTGAACTGGATAGGTTAAGAAGCATCCCACAGATAGAAGCACACAAATGAAAATGAGGAAGACCAAGATGATGGCCTTTATATAACAGTTAGTTCCATCCAAGTAATTTGACTGGATGAGATACAAGCCATGAGTTTTGTTATAGAGAAAACTACAACTAAAACTACATGTATCTCTCCACATTCACGTTAGAATGACTAATGGATAGAGACCATAGAGACAGGCATCTTGTACATCAGGGCTTATTACTGTGGGATCGATGTCACACACTTTTTAGTTCACCCATGGAAGAACATAAATACTAATTAGATATGCATTTTGAATAATATTATATTATTTATTATTATATTATGTATAACATATTATAATATGTTTTATTTTTAAAGTAATGTGAAATGAAAACAGTTTTTCTATATGTTGTGCATGAAGCATAAAAAAATAAATGGTCTATGGTGTCACATTTTGTTCACCAGCACAAGATGGCAGCACTTGCATCCTTGATATTTCAGCTTCATGTTTGTACAGTGGGAGGAGGTGGAGATGTGGCTTCTGCCTTAATTTTAAGTCAGTGGGGTAAACCAGTAGCAAAGCCACTTAGAGGGATATGCACATACTCATAGAAGTGGAGCAACATCCAGGCAATTACTATGCTGAATCTTTTCTTAATTCTATTTCGTACATATGAAATTATGTGCCTGGGCCAATCTGTAATATGCAGGATGCTGTTATAGTCATTCATGAACAGGTACTGTACTGTGATTCAGTATGGTCAGTTCAGTTTGAAGATTCTGTCTTCAAGATGTGTTTGAACACCTCCAGAAATGTCTGATCTGTATATGTCTGATCTATTTTTAAAGATTTCTGTCTGTAGCAAGAGGAAATTTACCTTGTGATGCAGCTGGATTCACAAAATCACATGAGAATCCATCCTGCCAGGCTTCAACTTATCTGTTTGCGTCCACACCAAAAGTGGTTTAGCCAATCAGTGTCCTAGGAGTGACTACTGGCAGCTATAAGTCACATGTAATTGACTTGTGTCATTTTGTTGTTGACATAGTTAAGCTAATGTTGATTTCTCCTTTCCTTTATTTGCAAGGCAAACACAGCCTCTATTAAGAGTCACGGTTGTATGAGGACAGACTACACATCAAATTTTGTGGTTTTGCAAGGCAGATCTCAACACACACACCTTCTAAGTCAGCTGGATCTGACTGGTCCAGTATGATACACATGGCTGCCAGAGGACTGCAAACAACTTATAAAGTTATTGATGATGATTTTTCATTTCATACTTTCACACTCAACATTAAATATGCTGGTTAAAGTCTGTATAATGGAGGAAGGGGGGTTTTCTTCTAAACACATAAAACATGTTAGAACATAGTTATTGAAAACATGTTAAAAGACAGAACTAATGATGAATTATAGAGTCACAACATTTCTGTGTTCAGGATTTTTTTGGAGGACCTGAAACATAGTTCAGTGACATGCCAGAGTCATGGTCACCCAACACTATATAAGCCTCACAAACTGACACACGACGGTCGGTTAAACGAGCCTTCAGCGACTCTCTCAGTCCATATCAGCCCAGCAGTTCACTTCAGCTCACTTCAGTTCTAACAACCTGACACAGAAGAAAAAAAAAGTCCTGCCACCGCCCTCTGGCTTTCGTGGCTAAAACATGTCTAGACATGTCCAATAAAAATGCTAGGTGGAGCGTCCATGTTTCAGGTGGTTTTCAGGTCATAGTGGTGTTTGACACTGAGACTGAGGTGTTTTATCCAGGGACTCATGGTGCTTTTATCAGCCCTGAGAAGAAAGAATGAGTTAAACCCACTGTTGCGTAACTAGATCCCCGTACAAAAATAGCAAAACTGCATCAGGAGTAGGTTTCTATTAACAGGTCCAAGTAGCGATGCATTGTGTAAACAAAATTGCAAGTTCCTTTAACCCCATCTCCTGTCAATGTAAAGATGTCTAATCAATAAAGTCTAAAGTGCCACCCAAACAGCTGTGAACTGTGCGTTTCCATACCCATCCAAGCGTGGGAATGGAGGTGCAGTTTGTAACATTCATGATGTGTAGATCAAAGGAGCAAGTGTTACAAAATTGCAGCTTTTCAGGAAATAGACAAAAGACCAAACATTTTTTGGATCAGTTCATTTTGTTTTTACAAAATATTGTCCCTCAGGGGAAAAGGAACAAAAAACAGAAACAGGCAGTTTAAGGTTCAGAAAAAATAACAGTTACCAAATACAAACACATGTATCCCAAAGCAGAATGCCACATCAACAGAAACTGTCAGGTAGGATGGTGGCGTATAAATGACTTGCCCACAATCCATCTTATCAAATTTTTTTTTGACCACTGGAAAGAAAAAGTCACGGTACAGTCCCAGATTTACATTTGTTTTTCAGCTTGAGAACTTGGAATCACACTGTATACAGACTCCTGGAGAAAGTGAGGATGCTCCATTCACAGACGTTTCCTTAATTTCCTTTTGATATCAGCTGGAACACAAAACAAAACAGGAAATGACTCACGGTAAAGCTCTGGATTGGGTTGAACCAGCTGTTAGTAATCCATTCCAAAGTTTGTGTGTGAAAACATTGCTAACTTATTTACTAGCTAGTTTCAAACTCATGATTTACTGTCAGGTTACACCAGTAAAACTTAACAAATGTGTTAGCTAGTAAAGTAGCTATAGGAATCATTTGTAGAGCCATCCAATCAAAAGCAATCAACTATGTAAACAGGAAGCTGCACTCCTGCAGTCAGTCAGCATGCTGGTGAGAGATGAAAGAAGCAAACATGCTCCTTAGGTTACTGCTGACAGTGGGTTGTTGTGACATTGAAGATTCAGGACCACATCAGCATCTAACTGGACCAAAGTGACAGTTGGTACGTTTTTCTGCAGTTTATAGTTTTTCTGAAATGCACAAAAACTAAAACTATGCACTCAAGTCTCAAAACTCATCTCAACTCAAAGCTCATGCATCCACAAGACTCCACGACTACTAAACTCTGAGCACAGTTCCTTTGTTTTCTCTCAAATGTAATTTCTACATTGTGAAAAAAATAGTTGAGACAACTTAAAATTTCAAGGCAACTCACTGCAACAGATTTTTGAGTTTTGGGCCCAACTTAAACTCTTAAATTTGCATGAAAGATTAAATAGTTTGAATTGAAAATATTAAAATTTTAACATTTATTATAATATCTATTGTATTTTTTAAATACAATGTATTGAGTTTCTAAACTCAAAATCTATTGCAGCAACTTTTTCATTTTTACAGAATATACAACATTTCTGTAAACATTTAAGTATAAATCAGATCCTTTAGCAGTGTGTGGTGTGCCATTATGTTCAAATTCTGTAGTGTGTGGGTGTTTAAGATTTGAGAGAAGCGAATCTGCGGATGTGTGTGTGGTGCAACCAGATGTTAAAATCTGTTAGGGTTTTAAAACTCCTGTAAGTGTGGGGCCAGCTTTAGTGAACACTTGCATTGGAATTGGCTGAGTAGCAGCTTATGAAAAGTTGTTGTAACCAGTTCTGTCTGTGTCTGGAAAGAAAGATTGTTGTTGTCTTACATGCACCACATATAAGGTTTTATTTGCCTCATTCTATGGAAGGAGAAAGAAATCCAAAAGACAGATAGGATTAGTACAGTTGTGGGGAGTTTTTTAAGGTATTGTTCCCCTCCCAGCTCTCACCATATGTTCCTCCCGCTGAGGTGGACTAAAAAGGAAGATACAGAGTGGAGCGAAGATTATATTTACTGCTCCAATTATGGTCATGAGCCAGGGGAAGCCGATCGATGCCACTATAGGACCTGCAATAGCTGGACCTTTGGGCAGAAGAGACAATATTAAACACTTAATTCAACAAAGTCAGGAAAAAAGAAAGAAAGAAACCAACATACATTCAGTCACTGTGGGGCTGTTGCTCTGACATTAGCATAGCTGCACTTTAAGGTTTGATGTTTGAAACAAAATCACATAGTCCATTAAACCCCACTGTGTGGTCCTCTGGGGCTGGACTTCATCTGTGGTTTAAGACTCCGAGAGAAGGCACTGTGTCAGAGGTTGAAGTTAAACACACCATAGACCTGTTTGAACTGATATATGCTACATGATTTTCTGATTTTCCACTTGCTGAAAGTTTTTGGACATTGCGGACGAAACCCAACAGATCAGAGATAAATCTATGCACGCTCCCCAGAGGTGGCTTAAGTACCCACATTCTGTACCCAACTTCTTTTCTCAAGCAAAAGTGAAAAAGAACAGGCTCTGAAATGTATTCAGCAGTTTCTGTGCAAAACTGAGTCTCACCTTTTCCCCACGTTAGACCCGCCCTCTCTGTCTGTTTCATCTTGTTATGTTGTTACTATGCCTCCGCCCGCCGAAGGTGCCGTGCCGGAGGCATACTGTTCTCTGGTTGTCCAGCCGTACATGAGTCCGTGCGTCCGTCCTTCCGTCCGTCCATCACAGATTTTTGTTTGCGCGATAACTTTTGAACAGGTGGATGGATTTGTACCAAATCTTGTGTGCTAACACTCTATAACAGGTACATGAACTGATTAAATTTTGGAGGCCAACGCTTTCAAGATGGCCGACTTTTTGTTTGCGCGATAACTTTTGAATGGGTGGATGGATTTGTACCAAATCTTGTTTATATTTGACTTTGATATATTTTTGAATAACTATGTTGGATACTATTAGGTAATAAAGGTAATAGCTCTTCCCTTGCAATCTTTTCTCATTAACTGTATACTGTATCAATATTCTATAATATTCAATCAATATTCTCAAACTCTTGGGACACTTGCAAATAGGATTTATAATGAATCAATGGTTTCAATCAGGTGTAGGGAACACAAAAAGTCACAGTTGTATGAAACTATTGCAGGCGGATCAGAATTGACGCTTTAGCGTCGACTTCTACCCATTTTCATTTTCTTCATGTTATGCCTTTTATGTCATTTTCGTCTTGTCAGGTAATTTTTGTCCTGTTCCATCTTTTATGTAATTTTTGTCTTATACGTTTTACATAGTTTTCGCCTTTTTATGTCTTATGGTTGCTTTCGTTTGTTATGTTAATGTCATTTTCATTTTATGTCCTTTTAGACTTGTTGCGTCTTTTATACCTCTTTTCTTTTGTGTAGTTTTTGTCTTGCATCAAAACTTAAATAATAATAAATCCATTATGAAAATGTAAGAAGTAGAAAGTACAGATACTTGAGTACTTTTTACTTTGACTCCCTACATTTTAACACAAGTAGAGAAATACTCAAGTAAAGAAGTGAAAAATAAACACTACAGTAGATTTGCACATAGTAGTTTTTCCCATTCATAAGATAGAGCCACATTTCCTGATGAAGAGCACTCACCTACACAAAATCCAATGCAAACAGCAACATCAGCAATAGCATAAACTGTACCATATACTGGCTCATATCTCAGGTCTACCAAGTAACCCATGAGAGGCATCATTGAAGAGTCCACTATTCCTGGTAGAAACAAGATAAACATTGTTTATTTCAACCAACAAGTCATTATTTAGACTGACACCAATTATTAGGAATAACTTACCAACTGAGAAGCCAACACATGCATTCAGAACCATCACATGATAGATGTTTTTGGAAAATCCAAACTGAAATATAAGGAAAGGCATTTCTATAATTGATGCATGGATAAAACTTGCAGCCTGACTAGATGACATACAAACATGTACAAACTCAACCCTCCGTTTGACTTCATTTCATTTATAAACTTGCAGGTTATTTGCCAAATATATGGCAATATGACAGTTTACTGAGTTTATATTACAGCCCAAAAATCAAATTACTGAGTATATATGAGGTTTCAATATAATCCTTCCTGAGAGATTAGGTGATAAGAAGCAACACCTGTGCGTGTATGAGAGACTTAAAATAATTTATACTGTTATAATAAATATTTATTGAATTATTTATAGCACTATTATTACTGGCTAACAAGACAAGAAAAATGTGAACAGTGATGATATTGCAATAAGATAAGTTATAGTGTTTTAAAATGGACATATTTGAATTGGTTGGGTCAGTATCAGAGAGGTAAATGTTTTAAAATAATAACTTTGTGTGTATGCAAACTCTTTCTGAATACTTCTCCTCTCCCAGAATCTTTCACTATCAAAACACAATAATAAATAACATCATAAAAATGATTAGTTAGTTAGTTTTGAGTTTCAATGTATTTTGAAACCAAATTTTCTTTGTAAGGACATATAATGGATCATACTCACTTCAAATTTAAGGATGAACTAGTTTCAATATAAACTGAACCAAACACTATTATAACATCTTAATTGCTAATTTAAAAACAATTTTAAAAATGTTATATTTCAGCTGGTATTCAAACTATCATATTACAGAATTTTAACTGATATGAAGTTTATACTAAAACACTTCTGATTGACAAAACTGGGTTAAAATTATGTCCATTTCCCTCAAATAAAGGATTCCTTTGTCACTTTTAAACAAACATGTCTCAGCCTAAACGTCATTGCGTTCTGGTAGCGACTGTTTCGGTAATGACGACAAACGTACAGGGCTCTGTCTTCCAGTCTGCACAGAGCAGCTCTCAGCTCTTTTCTGACAGACACAGTTGTCTCACCCTGCATCCACGTTGTGTAGGTGACAAATGTACTTGCGCCCATCTGTGGGCCCATGGGTGTGTTGGTCTTAAAATGAGGTGTGGTCAGGAGCGTAGCTGGCACATTGCTATCTTGATGCAGCAGAATGTAACTGGTGCAGTGTTTTCCTGCTATTTAAAGGGCACATTCTTCAGACAATAAGATGAGACTACATAGGTGCTCTCTCAACACACGTGCTCTGCTTCTTAGGTACTGCAGTTAATCCACAGATCATAAGAAAATTAACAATCTGATTAACAGTGGATGATTGCAGGTGGGTTAAATAGGATGAAGCTGGGCGCACATCAGAGAGAGACACCGTGCCGTTTTACACATGAATGTGTGTGTTCAGTGATTGTTTAAATCCTACAGGATCAGTTAGGACCTGATGTTAATGATCTTCTTTTACACATCCAAAATAAAAGACTTATATGACACTGTCACTTACACACAAACTTAATTAAAGTTTATTGGACAGCATGCCGTGTAGGAACACTGTGGTATGCTACTTATGCATTCAGTCCAGGTTTTCAGTCCAGCCAAGGTAATGTGCATTACTTTTCTATGTAACAGTATGCCATCCACAAAAAGTACTGAAAATATGTAAGAAAATGTCCTAATTACAGTGTAAGACCAGGGTATGTGGGCTGTAAAATAAATATCCTCTGTGTGTATACTGGGATGATTTAATATCTTCAGGATAATTAAGAAAACATTTACAGACTACTTTACCCCACAGCATTAACATTACATTTGTGAGCTGCAATCTGAAGTTTTAGCATTTACTAAGACTCACAGCAATGCTGGTTATTCCCGCCAGGATCATTCCAATAAAGGCACACAGCCATCTGTGGGAAAAGATTAACAAAATAATATAAATAGTATTTCTGCTTCTTCTCTTTGCACAAACTCTGAAATACTTCTGTGTCTGTGACTCCGACATACCTTCCACTGAGTTTTTGTGACAGGTGACTGCAGATGTTGGATGCAATGAGGTAGGACATGCTGTCTGGCAAGAAGACGATGCCTGTACAAAGACACCGTGAGATGGAATAAGTTTGACTTTTCAACCAAGATATTTTGCACCAAAGATTTTCACAGGAAATGAACACAGCAATTGTAATGCGTACATTAAAAATGATAAACCATCATGACCCAATTCGCGACAAGCCTTATTAATAAATCTTGGGAAGTGTTAATTTGTGCATAAATGAAACATTCCTGACCATTTTACTGCCATTTCTGCATCAACTTATATTATCTTTACACATGCATATAGTCATCTTAAGTACCTCAATAATAAATAAATGAGAAATAAATGCATTAGCCTGAGTTGTTTTTATATTCAAATCAAAACAAATCTTTAAAAAATATTGCGACAGCTAAAAAATTTCCAAGGAACTCACTGTGTTTTGAGTTTTTAATCAAACTCAAGTTTTGACATAAACTGAAAAAATTGCTGACCTATAAGCTTTAGCTGAGATAATTTACTTTTCCTCTTTAAATACACTTGAATCTTTGAGGTTTAAAAACTCAAAAAAATTGTATTTCAAACACCGTCATGATTTGTTCTTATTCATAATAAGAAAATATTAAATTAATAGCCATTATTAACTTTCACTTCAAAGAGGTTACTCAATCATTTGTAAAATATTTTTTTTAGGTTTCTAAAACTAAAAGATTCAAGTTTATCTAAAAACAAGAAAAGCAAATTATTTCAACAAAACAGTTTGTTAAAGCTTTTTTTCAAACTTAGTCTGAGTTGGTCTTAAAACTCAAAAATCTATTTAAGAAATTAGATTTTTTTTTTGTTTTGTTTACAGTGTAGGACATTTTAGTCTACTTCATGAATGAAATAAAATAAGTGCATGTGGGCAAAATTAACAGGCTTTTGTCTTTTTCCCTCTCAGTAAAACAATATGCACATTTTTAAATGCTTTATTAAAGGTGCACTGCAGATATGAATGTTTAATTATTTTATTTCATAACCAAAATATGATCTCCTGTGACCCACCTGTGGGTCACGACTAGGGATGTTCCTGGCAACTAATTTCCCTGTCGATTAAACGCAAGATTTAATTCAGACTAGTCGACTAGTCTAACAATAAGAAAACACTTAGAAGGCTGTTAAAATTGAGCAGAATTTATTAATTTCTAATGTTAAACACTGTCTGAAGCTGTTAATCACAGTCTACAATTGCCTGAAATCTGCTGAAATGCGTGCCACTTTGCGCTGTGCAATACAAACATTACACATTAACCGACAAAACATGACAACAACTCACTAAATGCTTCACCTTTTCAGACCGAAGAGGATGACAGTGTTGGCGGGTAAATGACCCGGAGCTGATGTTAGCTGCCAGCCTGACACACAGTGTGGCTAACATTAGCAGTGCTAACAGCAGCTGCTGCTCTGCTTCCAGGTTAACATCTGTGTCTGTGCTGAATGTGGTCACATGTTGCTCCAGTTGAGGGATTATATATCACTTTATTCTGTCACAGTCTACATTCAATGTTATTTCCTTTTTCTAGATTGAAAAACTGACAAATTACGCTGGTTTTACGAGCTGTCATCTGTCTGACTATGCTGATAAACACATCCGGGGCTGCTGTCTGATGGGGTCACAGCCCCAACTAATGGCAGGCAGCTGCGTAACACCTTAGAGGCAACAGTTAATTGGCATTGTGCATGAATAAAATATTTGTATTGACTAGTATTTCTGGTACTGACTAGCGAGGATGGCGATGTTTAATGGTGTAGTCGACTCATCGTGCACACCCCTAGTCACGACCCAGTCTTTGAGAATGACTGATCTACGTTAACAATGAATAGGACTACTTGTGAGTACAGGTTGTAAACACGAGGATAAGCACAACATGAACATGTCATTAATACCTAGCTGCCATTTGCTAGAACACATGGTCTTCATCATCCAGATAGGAAGGGCTGTCTCTATTGTGGCTACAACAAGAGTGCTAAAACATACAGCTCCTGGAAAGCAGAGTCAAGAGAATATAGTTATTATTTTTATTATGACATCCAGTATGCTGACAATCCTCAACCCATTCCACAGAGCAACAAAAGTTCATGATGCCTGCTTTTCTTAATACATAATGAAGAGCTGAATGTTTCATGTTTCTTTAACTGAACAAGGACGATACACAACTTACAATATATAAAGCAAGGAGAGATGTAATGTAGCAGGTTTTTGCTATTTTCCACCTGTAGTCCTGGGACACTTAGGTAGAAGAATGTTGTGCATTGTAACATTCTTAGTGAAATGTAGTGACAAGTCCTCCTCATTGAGTCCTCTTGGACATCATTTTGCTTTTCCAAAGTTGATACAAATCACAGTTTGAAAAATGTTTTCAAAAAGTATTTTCTTGTTTAACACTGAAGTCACTTTTATCTGAGAAAATATGACCTAAAATGATTCTACAGTTGCTGTGCAAAATGATCTGTTTTTCACAGAACGGTAAAGACACTGTGGACACATTTGTGGAAACACTGTCTGAGTTTCAGGCCTCGGGAGGTGTCTACAAATGCAGCCCACATTACACTGGTTGTGTTACCAGTGGTTTGAAGGTACAGCGTGTAATTTCTGTTGCTTGAGGTCTTTCAATCAAAACAGTAACAAAAGATGGATTCCAATGATGTGAATAGTGTGGGATTATTGGGGTGGGGTAGTCTTTGATTGTCTTCTGATTTGATGAAAAATAAAATAGTCAGAGGCAGCCCTACTGTATTTAAATTACCAGCAGCAATGAGAATGTATGGATCCATCAGTAGAGTTAGCAGTGAAGTCCCTTTTTCCCTCTGTATAGAAGCATTAAAAAATATTTTAGACAGGTAACAGTTTAAAAAATGAAGTTTGTAGCTTTTAGATTTAATTAAACCAAGAATCAATGTTGCAGGCAGGATATTTTCCTAAACCTAACCAAGTAGTTTTGGTGTCACTGTCATGCAAAAAAAAAGAAAAATCCATGAACATGTACAAGAATATAATGGATTACATTTTGTGACTATTTCACAAATTGCAAAACTGTTGAAATAATAAAAAAAAAAATTGTACTGAATTATATTTGCTAATAAATCTGAGCAATGGATGAGAGCAGCCATACATCAGGTCTCACCACCACGCCCCCCTCTGGATGAAAACGAGCAGTGTAAAAGCAGCCAGTTAATATGTGTGTGTGAGTCAAACACTTCATCACAGGTCAGTTAATGATGTTACTGAGTAAATGAAAACCTGTGAGCCAATTGTGTCTGTAGATCAAAGTGAATCAGAACAGGGTCTGAGTGATGGTCGAAGTAAAGTTTTTACTGTGAAAAAATATGAACCTATCATGAGACACCTGCTTTTAGAATGGAATTTGGTTCAACAGTTCCAAAACAGCAAAATCAAGTGTCTTAACGATATAAAAAGTGACAGATGTCTGATGTACACTAGCTGAAGAGTCAAGTTTGTCCACTCACACTGAAAGGACCCCTACATGTATTTTCTCAATTTTTTTCCACGTGACAACACCAATCAATGATCGACAGACATGACATAACTGGTCTCCTGACTGGCCAGAGGATTTAGGCTCCGAATAGCTAAACAGTGATGTGATTTTATTATTTTTGGCATTTAAATTGGCAAAGACGTCAGAAATTGGCTTGACTGCCAGTCAAATTAGAGTTGTTGTCAAAGAACCCAGATCGGGTTGCTCTCATCCATGATAAAATCAGATTATTTTTTTTTACAGGAAAATAAAAATACTAAGTTCTACACAGACTCTAATCTTTAATATTCAAAACACAGGTTTCTTTCAGTTATTGTCACAGCAAGTCAGTTATTGAAATATTTTACCTCTGTTTGCACCCATGCTGGCTGAAAGATGAGGAAATGTAAGCCTGTGCGTGGACAGTGAAACAGGACAGTCTGATGCACAAATACCACCACATACAGCTGTTTTATCATGGTACTGAAGCTGGATTTATCTTAAATAAAAAAATTCAAATCTTAAATAAAGATTCCTCTGTACCACCACCCAACACAGCAATGGCAGCCAGGACCAGGAATGGCACCATCTTCCCCAGAAACTGATACATCACACTGCCAAATGGAGCACCCACTTCAGGATGTGAAAGGAAAAAGTGATACAGTAAGTTATAATGAAACAGTTCAACACTGGAGTGGAAGCATAATGTAGCTAAGTGGAAAAAGCATCATTAGAGAGATCATTAGAAGGTGACCTGAACAAACAGGGACTCTATCCATTTTCTTATACTTCCCAGGGGTGCATTGGATGTTTTACACCATTATGGGCAATGCTGGATGCTTTTTGCTGATGGGCACAAGTTTTTAGTACATGCATTTTACTCATATTTACTCTCTAGGATGAATGCCTATGTTTGCCTTGGGACCCAAAATGAGTAATCTGCTCCTGTACACACACCTATCAATCCTAAGGCCAGACCTGTGAAGGATATACCCATTGCACGCCCTCTCTCCTGGTCATCTTTGTACACACTAGCCAGCATTGACATTCCTGAAAAACAGGTAATAATAATAATAATGATATTAATAATAATGAGTGGAAGTGAGCATTTTAATTTACCTGTTTTTTCTAAATCTATTTCAAAATGAACAGTAAAGTCTACTGTTTTTCAGTAAGTTGTAAGTAAGTAAGTACTTATCCCACTTGAGGAAATTCCTATCATTTAGTAATATCATAAAAGTTTTAAAAATAAAAGATATCTCACCTGCCATGGACAAGCAGGATCCACCTAAACCTTGCACTGATCTGGCCAGCAGCAGTAAGATGTAGCTAGATGAAAAGGCAAACACTACCAAGAGACAAGGACATGGAGATTTAGATTGACAACACACGAGGAAACAACTGCTTTTCTTTGTGGAACATGTCCACAAAAAAAGAAATCAGCGAAGCAAACACCAATATCCAATTGACAGGCTGATGGTATAGGAAAATTTTAATTTATTGCCCAAAACTTGCATCATGGCAGACGTCTACATTTTGCCATGTTTTTGCTGGCTACCTCTGCAGTGGCACCCTGTCCCTGCACCAACAAACTGGCCTCATTCAAATGAATGAGCGGGCTGTTTTTTTTTGTCTGAGTGCAGTCCAATGTCATACTTACAGGTGGTCGCCAAAATGATGATGAAGAAACCAGCACACATTGGGATGTGGGATCCAATCCTGTGCAATATAGGTAGGGAAAATTGATTCGTGCTTTGGAGCTTGATGTATGTATCGCGTGTGTCTTGTCAATGGCATTTTGTCATTATTTTTAGGGACTATAGGAGAATGATTTAAGTCACTCACCTGTCAACAAGTGGCCCAATGAAGGGGTTAATGATCAGCTGTACGGTGGACTTGGAGGCCAACAAGAGTCCGACTTTTATGTTTACTTCATCCAGCTGAGAACCTTCTGCAGAGCAGTTTGAATCAGGGGATTTCATGGCCGTGGTGGCATCACTGGAGAGAGCTGGGTTCTGGTATGGAGGTGCAAATGTGGAGCCCAGAATGCTTGATCTGCTACCATGTGACTGGATGAGAGGACTGACTGGTGGGTCACTGCTGTTCCCAGAGGTGATGGTGGAGGTAGCCTGGTCATCTCTGTGCAGGTAACTTGGAAGAATTGGCACTGGTCAACAGAGTAAAGAATAACAAAATCCTTATCTCATGCATGCAGTATTACTCCCAAAATGACATACATGACCTATGGAGACCACCGGCAGCAACAGGTGTACCAGACCTTAACATTAAGGGCCCTATCTTACGCCCGGCGCAAAGCCATTGCGCCGCCAGCGCAAGTGATTTTGCTATCTTGTGCCAGCGCAAATGCCATTTTTGCCATGTGGGTAAGATAGCAAACGCACTTGCGCTGGGTCTGTGCCTCTGTGGGCGGGAGGTCTAAGCATGAAGGCAAAACGAAGGCGTGGCTGGGCACGTTTGCTATCTTGTGCTCAGCGCATTGGAGTGAAACATGCTTGTGCCTTAGGGTCATGTCTTGTGCTGATCGAAAGCAAGCGGGAGGCGCAATGGATTTAATTTATTCAAGGTGTGTCCAAATCCAACTTTGCCATCTTGTGTCAGGGGCGGGAGTGATATTTTGCCCTGCCCCGCCCTTTGCACCACCAGCGCAAAGCGGGATACACCTATCAGATTTGCCCAAGTGCCCTCATTAATTCACAGGCGAGTTTAGGCCGAACATGCAATAAACCAATCAGAAAGTCAGCTCTCATCACATTTAAGAGGCAGGTGCCCAGCAGCACAAGCGGAGGCAGCATGACGGCAGATTTACTAGGAGGAAACAAAGAGAAAAGATTTACAAAGCAAGCAGACAGATCTCCTGGTTCGAGAAGAGAATGTGCAAGAGCCTGCAATATATGGAGACAGCAGGACGTCTCCAAAACAGCTTCACGCCGAAATACTTTACTTTACAGTAACGCCTGCAAAAACCAATACAATAAATATGAACTGCAAATGTCATGCAGACATGTAACTGGTTATGTTTTTTTATGTATTTTATAATTAATTATTAGCATCATCATCATTATTAATTTTACTGGCTGAGGAACGGGAAGAGAGATGGTGTAGTACAGAGGAGAGGTGGACAGATCCAGAGGCCACAAAGCTTCCCGGTTCCCGCTGGCCCACCTGAACCAGGTGGAGGAGCAGTTAAGCGGCGGTCTGTGCGCCTCCTTCTTCTCCTCTCCCACCTAATCCTCATCTCCTCCTCCCATCCTCGCTCATCTGACCCGCTGCAAAACAAGTTGTTATGTTCTGAAGTTTGAAGTGCACAAAATTACGCACGGATCTATCCAACCAGCTCTGGTAGAAGCACACATAACTTTTTCTCTCAGGTTAGGTCGGACTCCTGTGGTCAAATATAGTGTCTTGTATATTTTGTATGTTATAGATCATAATTGTCCAATCATTGTTTTTCTGGATCATAACAAACACGCAGACACAAACACTACAGCTGCTCCAGCTGTCATGCTGACTCATCTGATAAAGACGATCTGACAGCTGTGATCACGGCCATGCTCACTTCGCAGGTCTATTTAGATTTATTAAGCTTTATGATTATAATTCTCTTCCTCATTAGTGCGTTCATCTTTAAAGATGCATGCGCACACGACTTGATGAAAAGTGTTCTGTGATTGTGGAGACGTGTGTGCGCCTCAGCCAAGCGTGAGACACACGCGAACACTTTTAATTTCAATATTAACATTTTATTGCTGATAAAAAAAATGTGTTTGAATAACACTTAACTAATCGACACTCCCGTGTGAGGAAAAGAATGACTATAAATGAAGGTGTTTTGTGATTGTGAAGACGTGTGTGTTTTGGCCAAGCCCGCCGGGTGCTATCTTGTGCTGAAAGACCACAGACTTTGCACTTCGACCAGGTTTTAGCTGGTCTAAAGCGCAAACGCGTTTTACTCCAATGCGCTGAGCACAAGATAGCAAACGCACCCGGCCATGCCTTCGTTTTGCCTTCATGTTTAACGGACAATTGGACTCGAGTCATACGGACTCGGACTCGAGTCGACTCGAGTCGCAAATTTGACGACTTGCAACTCGACTCGGACTTGGAGGGTCAGAGACTCAAGACTCGACTTGAGACAAGATGACTCCCCTCGACTTGAGACAAGATGACTCCCCTCGACTTGAGACAAGATGACTGCCGCCCCCATCACTCTTTCACCTGACTGCTGCTCTCTCTCTCTCCTCCCCCCGCGCTCGCCCGCTTCACCACGGTGCAACGAGCCCCTCCTTCACCTGACCACAGCTCTGCTCTCCTCCTCTCTCTGCCTCCTCTCTGACAGTCAGTCAGCTGTTCCTGTCAAAAACATGACGTGTCGTGGCTTTTATACCTGTGGATGTTAACATTAGAGCTGAACAGTATTACACAAGGCTGGTAAACATATAGCTTCGCTGTTTGTTTTTGTTTTGTTAGTTTTTTTTACCCTGCGCTACGTTGACTTTGCTCATCTCAGCCATAGACTGTAAAGGTCTCAGCTTTATGGTCATCACCTTTTTAAAAAATATTTAATAAATCTAAAGCCTCTATTTTCTTCTTCTCTTTTATTTTCTTCTCTGTGCATCGGACTTCTACCGACCGCACATAGAGCATACTGAACAAAAAAAAGACAACATCAAAGTTTGATGGCCATTTGTGTGTGTGTTTTGTTTTTTTTTTTGGGGGGGGGGGGGGGTGTTCTTCACTATATTAAGGACAACTGGGGGGGGGAAGCTATTATGATAACTCAAATATTAGATTTTTTTTTCCACAAATACGCCTGTTTTGAAATATTATTTATTATTACTCCATAATTTAATGAGGTCCCACCCATAGATATAGAAATAGAAGTATATAGTTTCTTTATCTATGGTCCTGGCACCCACTGCACCCTCCAACCTGGGCCCAGGAATGTAGCCTTTCTCCATCTACCTTGGACTAAATGATCAAACATGTAATGTAAGAGTAGATAAAATTAACAGCTTTATGCTTTAATCCATGCAGACTAGACTGCATGCTCTTTTTTGGATGAGGAACAATAGTGAGAGACTTGACTTGACATAATCTGCGACTTGACTCGACTTGACTCGACAACCTTGTGACTTGACTCGACTTGACTCGACATAACCTTGTGACTTGACTTGACTTGACTTGCCCATGACAAAAAAACTTGGGACTTGCTTGAGACTTGGACCGAATTACTTGATACTTGCTTAGGACTCGGATTGGAGGGACTTGTGCAGTTGTCTGATCTTTAACCTCCCGCCCACAGCGGCACAGACCCAGCGCAAGTGCGTTTGCTATCTTACCCACATGGCAAAAATGGCACTTGCGCAGGCGTAAGATAGTAAAATCACTTGCGCCGGCGGCGCAATGGCTCCACAATCACCAAACACCTTAATTTACATGAGTCTTTATTCTACTCAGGAGTGTCGATTAGTGAAGTGTCCTTTGAACATATCCACCAGCAATAAAGTGTAAATATTGAAGTTAATAGTGCAGGTATGTGTGTGTCTTGCCCTTGGCTGAGGTGCGCACCCTCATCTCCACAACCACCAAACACCATTCATTTATCTTTAAAAGTCGTGCACTCGCATGTGTGTCTTTGAAGTTAATCTCACTAATAAGTACAACAGTACTATTATTATAAAAATAAGCCCAATATATCTCAGCAGACCTGCAAACAGGATCACAGCTGATCGTCTTTATCAGATGAGTCAGCATGACAGGTGGAGCAGCTGTAGTGTTTGTGTCTGTTTGTTATGATCTAGAAAAACAATGTTTAAACAATTATGATCTATAACATATAAAATATACAAGACACTATATTTGACCGCACGAGTCCGGCCCAACCTGAGAGAAAAAGTTATGTGTGCTGCTTCTATCATAGCTGGTTGGATATATCTGTGCGTAATTCTGCGCACTTCAAACTTAAGAAACTCTCTCTGATTATTTCTCAGCGGGTCAGAGGAGCGAGGATGGGAGGAGGAGATGATGATTAGGTGGTTCAGGTGGGCCAGCGGAACCGGGAAGCTTCGCGGCTAGACTGGATCTGTTCGCCTCCCCTCTCTACTGCACCATCTCTCTCCCCGCTCCTCAGCCAGCAGAGTTAATAATGGTGATGATAATAATAATTAATTATAAAATACAACATACTTTCAACGTGCTTCAGGTTAAAATATTAGCAGTTACATATCTGCATGACATTTGCAGTTCATTTATTGTATTGTTTTTTGCAGGTGTTAATGTAAAATAAATTATTTACACATGAAACTGTTTTGGAGACGTCCTGCTGTCTCCATATATTGCGTGCTTTCGCACTTTCACCCCTGGACACAGGAGATCTGTCTCCTCACTTTATAAATCTTTTCACTTTGTTTCCTCCTGGTAAATCCGCCGTCATGCTGACACCACTTACGCTGCTGGGCACCTGCCTCTTAAATGTGATGAGAGCTGACTTTCTGATTGGTTTATTGCATGTTCGGCCTAAACTCGCCTGTGAATTAATGAGGGCACTTGGGCACAGCTGATAGGTGTATCCTGCTTTATGCTGGTGGCACAAAGGACGGGGCAGGGCAAAATATCACTCCCGCCCCTGGCAGAGGATGGCAAACGTGGATTTGGACACACCTTGAATAAATTAAATCCATTGCGCCTTGCGCTTGCCACTTGCGCTTTCGATCAGCGTAAGATAGGGCCCTAACACTTTAAAATGGTCAAAGGTTGGTTAGGTTGAATCATGGGTTTGACTTTTTTGACTGGGGTGGCCCAAGTCAGTTATCGACTTCGACTTATGCAGGGGCAGCATGACTTCCATGGGCATGCACACACACACACACACACACACACATATTCCATGCCACACACACATGTCAGAGTTACATTAATTTACCATTCCCAATATCTACTTTAATTACTATTACGAGTATCAAACATTCCTATATTTATTTATTTTTTTATTTAAAAGATACATAGTCCTACTAATCACAGCACAACAGAGTAACAAATATCATATAAAGCTTCCACACTTTATTCTTTACTTGTCAAAAAGAAATTGTACCTCCACTGTACCACTTTCCTCAGGCTGTGAGACATGAAAAATAATTAGTATAATAATATTATTTCTATTATTTATTATTTTTTGTTTTTATTTATTTTTTATTCACCCATTTGCTGCATATACTTTTTTGTGCATGGTTTTTGTGGATAGCATAAAGGGAACTACAGCTATTACACAAACCTGTGTTGTAAAAGGATACATAAAGTAAAATTCAAACCTTGTAAAACATTAAGGGCCCTATCTTACGCTGATCTAAAGTGCAAGTGGAAAGCGCGAGACACAATGGCTTTGCGCTGGGCATAAGATAGGGCCCTAAAAGTAGGCTACATACAAAGGAAACAATGCACATGTATATATACTTGTCAAACAGTTGGCTCAAACTAAGGTCCAGCCTCTCACTGGAGATAGATAGCCAATCATATTGTGTTTGAGGGAAATGGGGTGGCACGTCAGATTTCAGGGGTGGCCAGCGTTGTTGCTAAAATCGAAGTGTACCTTGAATTAGTGTACCTTGCCACATTTGTTATGTGTTAAGATAAGGTGTTGGACAACAGGTTGTATGTGAACCTACCAACCACTGAGAGTAGCATGTGATCCAGGAACAAGGCGATAAACACAATTACCAGGATCATCTTCTTCAGCTGGGCCTCCTGTCTCAGCCATGTTAGTAAATCTAGGTTAAACAACAGACATGTATAAGATTTATCCTAAAAACAAAGTTGGTCCATTTTGCTGTTGAAAATTACTGGACTGGAAAGTCAAGTTTATTTGTACATACTAACTAGTTGCTAAAGTGTCCTAACCTTCAGTGAATTGTGTATTAACTTACGCTGACATGACTTTTCTGAGTTGAGGCTAACTCCCACTGCATCAATCTTGTTAAATGATTTTAACGCCAATCATTGTCGTAAGTTATGAGGGAACAAAACAAAACAAACATGTAATGAAACAAACCCGGTTGAGAGAAGAGTGAAAAGATCTTTTCCACTGAGAAAAAATGTCAGTGTTATTCTTTGCACTTCTTTCAATGAAAAAAATAATCTCCAGGTCTGATGTAACTGATGCTCTCACAGTTTTCACACTAACCTCTTCAGGAGCCGCTATTGTTTGTTTGGGATGAGTCGTTTCCATGGATGCTTCTTGCTGTTGTCACACCTAAAACCACAACTGTGGCTGCCAGTAGTCTGTCCTAGGATGTTGATTGGCTGCACCACTTTTGGTGCAAACACAGATAACTTGAACCCTGGCAAGATGGATTCTCTTCTGATCTTGCAAATCCAGCTCCGTTGCAAGGTAAATGTAATTCACCATGGAGCCAGACTTGGAAAACTTTTAATCTCTATTTTGTCTATGTTAATCTAGGTTTTGTATACTTCCTTACCTTTGCCTTTCACTGTTGAGGAGACAATCAACAAAAAACTTTCTTCAGGGCAATTCCTGAAGGAGACACCAAAAGTGCCACCCAAAGTGCTTTTGTAATGGAAATCCTTTTATCTGTGTACTGGATAGTTATGAGCTTTGTACCAGCATTTTCAAATGTTTCAAGTAATTATTTTAACTACTAATAATATAGCAATATAAGATGTTTCCATACTCATAACTACCTGAAACACAATTCAATACAACAGCAAGATTATTACTTTTACATCTGGTCTCTTAATGCACACACACCAGCTCACTCCACCCTGCCTCTTCCTGGACAGTAAGTGTATAATCTGTTGACTTTCTACATCAGCAGGATGTTTTATTAACTCGCCCCAAAAAAAACCACAACACCGCATTCTGTTCAAACGATCTAAACCAACACGGTGCAGAATAACATCACCTCCCACTGATGACATTACAGTACAAGCTGTAAATAAACAACTGCAGTCATTTAAGAACAGTGTATTACTTTTATGTATCTAACACAAATGTTAGACTTTTCTAGATAAAAATTCAAACAGCCAAATCAATATGTGACTACAGGGACAAAATACATAACACACAAAACAATGTGTATTTCACAGCAGTTCCAGCAAGACATTTTCATATTTGTGCAATACATGTAATCTCTGTTCACACTCTGTATTTGGATAATGTAAGAGAACAAGATTTAAGAAACTGGAGCTCAGACTTACCCATATTTTATGATGTACACAGTGGAGAGAATATTCAGTAGCAACTTGCCAGGAGTGACCAACTATGACAATGTGCAGCAAACAAACAAAGCAGACAAGCAGGAAGATTTACTGAGGGCTACGCCTCATCCTACTGCATGCACAAAATAAGATTTGCAGTACAGTTTAACCCCAAGACAACTAGGACAGTAAGTTACTAACCCTAACCCTAACAGCAACGTTGTGGACTTCGAATAAGGCTTGGATAAAATGAATCAAGATGAAGATGTCTGCTTCAGCTCTGCTCAGTGAGTCACAGCATCTCTCCAGAAACTCTTCAGTGATGCTGAAGAGCGATACAGTGCTGCACAAACAAACAAACAAACAAACAAAAAAAGCCTCTGATCATTGTAATAATAAGTCTTTCTTACAGATCTTGTTGAAAGGGATAGATTAACTAAAAGTAAAATACAGTAGTGGGTGGAAAATGTGTTCAAAATTTTTAACATTTGCCTCCTACAGTATACTTTATAAGTAGGACTATCGCCAAGTAGGTTTCCTTATAGAAGGAATCTGTCTTGAGATTAATCATGCATAACAAAATGTAGTTGGAGACAATTAAAAACAAAAAAAGTTAAGAATCATCTAACTATGAAACAAAAATCTCTGTTCATTCAGTCAACTTCACACTTGCTGGGTGTATTCCTGGAGACCCAGGGGAGTGTGATCTCGAACTGGGTGCAATTTGGCCAGATGGTGGCAATATAACAACTAACTGCACGTTTTGGCTTGTGATGTTTGAACCGTAAGTCTCTGGGATTCTGTGGGTCTGGGTGAATCTGTGCAAACTATGCTTGCTTACATCTTGATTGATTTGACGATATCTAACTGTACAGGAAGGAATCTCTTTCTGGATGTGTATGTATGTTTGTGTTTATGACTGTTCTTCGCCTGACTTGAAAACCGTTCATCCGATCAACTTAACACTTGGTGTGTGAATTGCTGAGGACCGAGTCAAGTGCAGCCTGGAGTTTGAAGTCGATCAGATTAGTGGTTCTCAAGAATGCTGCAGTCGCCACTCTGCAGTTTTCCACCACGCTGTAAACAACGCTTCTGGGGGCAAAGCAATCAGCCTGCTCCAAATAGCTACACTTTCGAGGCAGCCATTTGCTGCAGACAATGCTGCTAGCAGCAATAACAGAAGCCAAGCAGTCTTCCAGTACAAAAACCGGCACCACTGCACTAGCAAATATAAAGTAGGAAATGGGTTAAAAATATTTTTAAAAATGCAAAATGTACATGTTTAATATAATATTAATAATTAATAATATCTGTACTTAAGATGAAAAGAGCTGAAAATTGTTTGAAATTGAGATGAAATGTGCAAAATATTGACCAAGGAGTATGTAAATGTTGCATGAATGAACTATAAAAGAATATGTGCAATGTTTCTATTTTAGCGTTATGATTTGGAGATTCGGTTTAATTTCTCCTTGTTTAATTTTTCTGTCTCAGCTTGTACGTTCAAAGTTTCTTGTTTAACTGCATCTAGCAGTGGCGGATCTTCCGTGGGGGCACGGGGGGGCAGTGGCCCCCGTACGGAGAGAAGACATACAGAATTTTTTCATTAATAAGAAGTCAGTAGGTCAGTGCAGGTCAGACTGACAGCACTGACAGCTACAGACAGGGCCAGGGTCAGTCTGAATGCAGTCAGGGACCATCATGTGTTGTTGAGCCAGAGCAGCAACCGTGAACCTCCAGGTGAAAATACAGATATGAGAAAAGTGATGCACTTGTATTTATACCATATAATATTATTTATTTGTTGTTCTGTCATAGTTGGGTGAATTAAATGATTAAATTACCTACTCTAAATGACTAAATTGATGGAACTGAATTCTGTGCAGTTTTTAATTGTGTCTTTGTTAAATGTCTGCAATTAATGCCACATTGTAAAATTGTATTTTTTTTTTTTATATAACATTGGTTAAAGAGGTATTAACTCTGTTTCAATCCACACCTTTAGATGCACCAGTGGAGGAGCCGGATACTTCTGACCTTGATGACTGTTCAGAATCGGATGGCAGCAGCAGCAGCAGACACATACCAGCCCTGCCTATATTTGCTATACCTAAAGGTCCCACACAAAATGTTATGTAATGTAATGTAATTAATGCACCATTTAGCAACATTTGAAGCTAAGTTGGTTTAGTAGCCAACATGGAAATCGCAAAATACTGTTTTGAAGTGTTTTTGCCTCTAAAAAAAGAGAACTTTGAAATTGCACTATGAAAATGTACTGATGCTTATTCTGATTAAGACTGATTACTGTGCACAACACTAAAATTAAGGAACAGAGCTGAGCACTAGGTACTTATTAAGAGTAAATAATATAGCTCACTGTGAAAATATATTGAGAGCTGCTTCTTCTGATTTCTATGCAGAACACTATGATGTTTACTGAGCCGTGCACTAATAAATGATTTAAGAATATGGAGTATTGTTACTGTTTATTATTGTTCTCAGGTTTACTATAAAATGTATAGAGTGCTGCTTATTGTATTTTATTATTATTTTAAAATTTACATTACTGCACAGAACATTTAAGATTATTTTATTACAGGTCAAGGGTAAAGATTATTGTTCACTGTGATGTATTGGGTAGTACTCATTTTAATTAAGACTGATTAGTATACAGAACCCTATGATGTTTATGGTATACAGCTGAGAACTGGTTGCTAAAAGTGCAAAATATTATTTCTTATTTTATGTGATAATTGGCAGTAAACATTCTAAGAAGTGGAAATTGACAGGGTTGTAAATAGTGTTGTTCTTGCACAATATTTGTCACTTAATTGCCCTTAGGATACTGTCGTTGAGCTTACCAGTTTTACATAACAGGCAGATGTTGCAGATGATGATGCTGTTGTAATTCACATAAACAAGGAAACGTGTCCATCATAATTTTAATGTTAACAGTCCAAAATGAAAAGGTCATATACACCTTTCCTATTGGGTTAAAGAGCTAATAAAAACATGGAAATACTTTGTAAAAGTGAGAGGTCGGTAGCAGCTTTCATGTTTTCTTATAACTTTTCGGTGCCCCCCCAAAATATCTGTTGTACCCCCCGTGCCCCCCCACTAAAATTAATCTGGATCCGCCCCTGGCATCTAGGTCTGCATTATGAAGCAATGTCCTCTACTGAGGCTGATCTCTTCACAGAACAGTTGACTAAAGGAGGAAAAACTGATGGGGAAGTATTAGAGAGGTCTGTGGAGAGGCCTGCTCAACCAAAGAAACTGTAGTTCATTCATAATACACAAACAATACACCTAGGAAATAAGTCTGTATTATTACAGACCCCCGGATTTACAGTAATCAGTAGGGAACACTGTAAAATTTCACTTGTCAAAAGTTTATTTCTAATTTGAAATTGTATCTTTTCACACAGTCATGGCTGTTTGCCTTGTAAATAATGGAGAAGAAAAAAGCTATGTCAACTAATTGTCAAACATAGGCCATGCCTTATTATCAGACTACATGTTATCACTCACTAGACAAATATTTGGCTGGTCACTGATCCTCTAGACTTATGTGCTCTATAAACTTCACTCTTTAAAACCACACAAGCTGATAATTGTTGAATGACACACAGTGATGTCCAACATAGCAACATAGCAGAACAGAGCAGATCAAACGGGCAGGAAGTCAGACACAGAAAATGCAGGGAGAATCTGCTTAATTTTCAAAGTAAAAGACCCCATACAGACTCACCATCATAAAGACAGGCAGAATATAAACTGTTTAACTACATAGTCTGCTTATCCATGGTAGAAGCACAAAGAGCAAGGAAAGAGGACCTAATCCACAAAATCAGAGCACATAAACATAATCGGGCAGGCAAAATGCCCCGTTGCTGAAATGCTTCTGAAACGCTGCTGGTGGGGCTTGCATGTAAGTCCATGTAAAACTGAAATAAATACACAGAGTGCACATGTAGACCACAGCCAGCCACTGTCCAATAATTATGGTGTTGTAAACTAGTTGAATGCCTCGGCTAATTAATCATAAGGTGAATTAAAAAAAAAACACAGCTGCCACCAGTCTGTAACCCTCTTTTCTTTGTAATAAACTGCTATAACTTCTCTTTGTGTACGTAATCTTCACCAAATGGCCTGACAGCACAGACGCACAACTTCACTCTTTGGGGTTCACATCAGGGTCAACAAAACTGGTGCACAAATGGCGTCACATTCATACCTGTCCCCCCTAAACAATGACAGGTAGGAACTAATTAGCTCTTAGACAAGAGGGACGTGAACAAGAAACTGCAATACTACACATGCACAGTAAATGTGTCATTATAATACTAGTTGAAGTGTTGTAAATGATAATGAATTCATTATCATGTATAACACCATTTATAACAGTAAACTTAATTCTGCAAGTCTATAACAATGTTGTGAAATTATTATACTGAAATATATCACGTATACAGTAAACTGCACAGCTTAGTAATAGGGCTGCGCGGTATACACGGTATGACGGTAGAAACGAAATAAATTTGGCCACGGTAGAGATTTGTGCTCTCCCGTCATACCGTTGATGACATCATCGCACCTGCCTCTGTGTGAAAATGGCCGCAAGCACAGTAACGGCGGAGAAGGAGGGGCTGGTAAAAAAAAAACAAAACACGGTGCTACATCCGTGATTTGGACGTGGTTCGGGTTTAAAAAGTCGGATGTTGAGCAGAAAAATGTCATCTGCAAGATGTGTGGAGTAACTGTGACCGCCAACAAAGCTAACACGAGCAATTTATTTTGCCATTTGAAATCAAAACTCAAGTGCTCGAGTATGCAGAGAGCCAGAGCCTGCGCTACGACAGGGGTCCCTAACAGGCGGACCGCGGTCCGAGTCCGGACCCAGACACTGTCCTATACAGACCTGGACCTATAACCAATAAATTATTAATAGATTTTATTTTTTTACGGGACGCTTCTATTTTAACTGGCACAACTTGATGGTTAATGACATCAACACCAACCAGATGCACTTATAAAATTAAACAACTGTATAAAGAGGCCTATACATAAAACAGGAGAGTCTGTTTCTCTGTGAGAAACTTTCAGACCTTCTCACAGCAGAGTGAACAGGTGAGGGAGGAGAGGAGGGCAGACTGATCACTAATCAATCACTGATACCGTCGTTCTCTCAGACTGATTAAAAAATAAAAATAAAATTGGTGACAAACCAAACCTGGGTGTCCACACAAATAAAGTCTTTGTGTGAAACACTGCAGAGTGAAACATCGTGCTGTTTACAGACAGTCTGCTGTCTGTAGGTTGACAGAGAGACAGAGAGGGTCGTGTCTAGAAGGGAACCCTAGATCCGCTAAAGATCACGAGAGTTTGATTATTTTAGTAGAAATAACGAACACAAATCTCACGAGAGTTGTGCAAATAAAGAGTTACCTTCTAGACACGACCGAAAAAGGTGCACAGCTCAAAAAAATAGAAAATCATGTTGTGGTGCCGATGTTTTTAATATGGCGGCCGCCATAAATAAAACACTATTCACTGATCCACAGAGAGTCACTGAAACACTGATCACTGACCTGCTGTGATGGAAAAAATACTCACATTCTTTACTTAGGTATTTTTTTTTACAGATTTTTACAGGATTACAGAACCTTTTCACTGTTTTTGCCATTTGACTTACAGAAAACCTCTCTTACTTGAAGTACTGTTTACAATATCCACTTTATTTTTGTAAGAATTTTCGTACTTCTGAAGCACTATCTGTACTGTAAATTTATTCTTCAAACAAAGGCAAACAAACAGACTTACGCATATTGACTCTACGTCTTCAGTCTGACAAACACATAATCAATCTGAATTAAATGCCAGCTGTAGGTGGCACTTCAATGCATAACCCACAGAGGGCGCTAGATTAATGCCTCAGGCCTCATGAACAACAAAAACCTATAATTGATGACATTCAACAATGTGACAAAAATAAAATAAAATAAAAATAATATTGCAATCAACTTACCATACATGAATTCAAATAATTTTAAATGTTAAGCAAACAATATTTTGAATAATTGTGTATAAAGAAAAATCAATAATAAACAAAAAGACTATATAAAATGCAAATGTGCAGAAAAGACTCACAGCAAAACAACAGGTTAGTGCTTTCATACCAAGAAGATAATTTTCTGAGACTCAAATGTCTACATGTACACTCTATAGTTAAAGCATATACAGAAATATATTGCAAGCTAGAATGAGCATGTATAGGAGTAAACAGTTGTATCAAATTTTAGCAAGACTTAAGAATATAATATAACTAATGTGAGTAACAAATTGTTGACATATAAAAGCATTTTAAATATTAGTTAATCATAATGGTTATGATTATAATGATGGATTCTTCTTCATTAGCTCTGTCCTTTACAACAATATCCTCATACACCTCTTCCTCACCGTTGGCATAGACGTCCTCACTTCCCACATCATTTTGACCTTCATTGTTCTCTTCTCTCTCACTGTCATGATCTTCAACACTCTCCTCTTCTTCCGTCCCTCTTGGTTGCTCCTGCTGAGTCCTCTTGGAGTGAACTGGTTCAAAGTTCACCTAATGCTCCTTTTCAGAGTCTTCATAAAGTTTCCTGACAGTCACTGGAACACAAGTATAGGAACAGAATGTGTCGTGAATATTAGAATCAATTTTCATAGATGGATGTATGAAAAAAGTCAAACAAACAGCAACATTTAGTCTTATAATGTCATGTGTGTCCTGGTGAGCACAGACATTCAGTTTGGATCAAGGCTCCAGGCTGCTTGGCTTCTTGTCTTCTCCTGTGGACCAGACAGACCACCACCAAGACCAGCAGGAGCAGCAACAGGATCCCAGCAGCTACTGAGGAGACCAGCAGCAACAAAGACACTAAAAAAGAAAAATATTTTATTAGAACGTGTATCCCATCTCTGACAATGATACCTATGATCCACCATTCACATAACAGTAATAAGTATTAACATGTGTGTGTATATATATATATATGTATATATATACATATACATATAGCATTACATTACATTTATTGTTAATACTGTTGTTATATTTATTATACTGTGCTATCATATCATGTTATTAACATCATATTACTCCTATTGCTACTATTATTTCTGCTTCTATTATTAGATATTTATGCTAGCAATCGCTCTACATTATTCAACATTACATATAACTATATAATTATTATTATTATTATTATTATTATTATTATTATTATCATGGTTGTCTGTATCAGTCTGCTCTTTCACACCAGATTCTTTCAGACTTTGTCCAAGGTACATTAATCTTCAGTACCTACCTGCACCTTCTTTCTTTCTTTCTTTGTTTTCTTCTTTGCATGTATTGCATGTCATTTTGCTATTATGACAATTTAATTTCCCTCCAGATACCACTGGTTTCTACTTAATTATATTGTTAAAATCTTCTGTTTTGTTCTTCAATTGTTTGATTTTTTGTTGCTTATTTTGAGAATATATTTTGATGTTCTTTTACATGGAAACAGTAAAGTACCATGAATCAGGGCTGGGACAAAGCTTGGGTGTGTCACGGTGTTGGATTTTTGTTGGTTATTTCCTGTTTTATTTTGGTAGTTTCTGATCCTTCTTCATGTGTTCTGGCTTTACTTCCTGTCTTTGTCTGTTTTCCCTCCCTTTGTGATTAGTCATTACCTTCACCTGTCCTTGTCTGCCCTCACCTGTGTCTCGTTTTTTCCCCCTCCCTAGTGTATTAATCCTGTGTCTTGTCCTCTGACTTGGTTGGTTCATTTTACTCCTCTTGTCTCGTCACCGGTCGGTTTTTTCCTCGTGTTTTCTGGTTCTCCAGTGTGTGGATTTTGGTTTCTTCTCCCTGGATGGATTATGGACTTTCACCTGCAGAATTTATGTAAGCCTTTTTTGGTCTTTTGTTGTTTATTAAAATATCATTTGAACTCTCCCATCTGCCTCCTGTTGCCTGCGTTTGGGTCCTCCACCTAGTTAAACTTAACAGGGTGTTCCAGAGGTATTACCATATACCAGGATATTAAAAAATCCTGACATTTGATTTTCAGTACAGTCATAAATACAGACACTCCTCTTTCTATGAAACTAGTTGGGAGACACTATTAAATCACCAGGGGTCAGTCCCTGCATGGCAGTGCAGCTGAGCAGAAAAACATGGCAGTAAATGAACAGAAAATAGCGCCGTAAATGCACACTTTAGATTTAAGTTTGTAGCTTCTCAAGACTGAAGCAGAGCTCCTGAGTGTGTGTGTGTGTTATTCCCAGCTGTTGGAATAGTGTCACTAAGGCAAAACTACAGCACAGTGGAATACAGTCAGTTTTACACAAATACAGCAGTAATACCATATACCCATTATGATGTCAGCAATCTATTAAAGTATGAAAAAAATAGATCCTACCTAAGCCTAACTGAGACCTACAAAAATACCCATTTTCTGTTTTCATATTTACTTATCTTGAGGCGATAATGCTTCTCCTACTTAATTGAGTAGTTTTATCTCTTGCTTGAGGACAATAGCAATATTAAACTTATGTTTGAAATACTGTGATTTCATATTTACACATGAAGCTGCTTTGGAGAGCTTAAATACTGCCTACTTACATTTAACGGTGACACTCATTGCTGTCATGGTAGATGAGAATTTCCTTGAGGACAGTGTGACTTCATACACACAGCTGTAGATTCCCTGGTGTTCATACTCAGCTACAGGGAAGTTGAAGGAGGCTGAGTGGTTGACTGCTGGCTTGGTGTCAGTGATGTTGGAGCCAGAGAAGATGAGAGAGAAAACACCTCCAGGATAGCTGGAGTTAATGGAGCAGGTGATGATGAAGCTGTAACCCCTGGTGACCTCTGCACCTTCAGGACCCCAGACCAACCCTCTGTTAGGAGATGTCAGGGAGATGCTGGGCTGCTGCAGTGGCACTGGGTAAAAGAGAGATGACATAAACGCAGAATATATGTCATTAAAAGTTTCTGGAGAAAAAAAAGCACAAACAGCCTAAACTTATTGCAAGCATTTTGAATGTGAACTTTAAAGACAACTAAAGCTACATGTAGCATTAAATGGACCCTTGTACCTTTCCTGCCACTGTGGCATTGTCATGGGAGGTCTGACAACTTGCCTCTGAATTTAGTAGGCTGTTTGACTCACCACTACACCATGCACAAAGACAAATACAACAAGTACACTGGAGCTGCCAGAGCTGCCATCGTAGTTGACCTGAAAGGAAAAATACACTGACAACTTCTTTTTTCCTTTTTACCAGAGCCACAACCACACAGGAGTCCTCTCTCAAGGTGTCCTATGCTGTTTCACTCAAGCTTGCTAAAGCAAAGAAACCCTTGTCAGATGAAGAAATGGTGAAGCGATGTGCTGTGGAGATGGCTACAGCTTTTGGAGACGATAACATAGCTAAAAACTTTGAAACTGTCTTTCTGTCTCGCCGCACAGTGGCGTGGAGAATTTTTGACATTCAAAATCATGTCATGGGGAAGCTAAAACAAGTCATGCATGACTGCAAGTACTTCTCCTTAGCATTCGATGAGAATACAGATGTGATGGATGTGAGCCAGCTCCTCATGTTCCCCAGAGTCATTGACAATTCATTTGAAGTGCATGAGGAGTTATTAAAATTGGGGTCTCTGCATGACACTATCAAGGGCACAGATATTTTTAATGCTGTTAACCGTATTTTCAGTGACTTTAACAAGCTGTCAGCTGTTATTACCGATGGCACACCAGCGATGCAGGGAAGACACCATGGATTTGCTGGACTCCTCCAACAGAGCAGTGTGGACTGTCCAATACTGCACTGCATCATACATCAGGTAACTATTAGCCAGCTAAATATTAATATGGTTATGAATGTTAGGGAATTTTCCAATATTTAGGCAACATGCTAAGGCCTTGGAGCCATTGAGAGACAGAGACAGTAGATGCAGCTGTCTTCTCGTTTCAGATAAACAAGGGAACAACCTGGTAGTGTTGCTATGGCGGCTGAGGTTGGAGAGGTGCTGTCTTGTCTCTCTGAATGGAGAAGACCTAACTGTAATCTGGTTTGGATAACCAGGGGTGTTGAACTGTGGTCTCAGACATTGTGTATTCATAATTCCTGTGTTTGGATTTACAGACCAATAGGCTAATTCAGTATGTTGGGTCTGACCTTATTTGGGCATAGGTTTATCGTGACCTTGTCTGTGAATGTTTAAAGACTATCTTGGAGGACTGAAACTCCAGAACTGAAGGAAACATCAATACCAACTGTGTACTGGTTATTCCTTCACTCTCTTTGATCAAGTATTATTAAACCAGTTTCAGCGTAAGGCATATTGAAACCCTGTGTAATTCCTTCTTCTCATGTATGGGCAAAGGACAGAATCCATGACAATGAATGTGGATATTTTTTGTGAGATTTTTTATGGGCTAAATAAGGTAGGCTACATAGAATTTAGCCACTAAATCCTATTTGATTTTGATTTGACAGGAGGACCTCTGTGCCAGGACACCCAACTTCAGCCATGTTATGGAAGTAGTGATAAAAGTTACCAATTTCATTTCAGGAGGGAACAGGTCCCTCAATCAGGTTTGTAGCCTTTTTGGATGAAGTGAGCGCTGCTTATGAGGATGCACACCGAGGTCAGATGGATGAGCCGTGGAAAGTGTCTTGAGAGGTTTGTTGCGCTGCGCACTGAAATCCCAGTGTTTTTGGAGGATAGCATTTCTTAATCACCTTAACATGTAATTGCATGGGAGAGGCCAAACTGTGTTGGATCTTTACGCACATGTGAACACATCTCATCGTAAACCAATCCTGTTTAAAGAAGGCTTTTTATCTGCTCATCCAAATTTGACACATTTCTCTACCTGTGAAGAGATGCCCAAAGATGTCCCTGAACGCGAGAAAACATTTCTCAAGTACAGAGCCAACATCAAAACACTGCAGCAGCAGTTAAAGGACCGCTTCCAAGATTTCCATGTCATGCTTCTACGAATAACATCATTCACGGACCCCCTCTTCCACTTTCCACTCAGGGATTTTGCACTCTTAATGGCCAGCATGTTTGGGAGCACTTACATTTGCAAGAGCAGCTTCTCAACAATGAAGCACTTCAAGTCAAAAGAGAGTAGCAGGCTGAGAGATGAAACTCTGTTCCAGCTCATGCAGACTGGATGCACAAACATTGACACTGACATTCAGTCTATTGTACGGCAGCAGGAGAGGCCACAAGTATCTCATGAAAACAGGACTTTTTACTGATCCACCTATGGGTGAGGTATATGAAAAATATGAAGTGCATGCTTGTTTGAAACATGTCATGGAATGGGAGTATGTTTGCACTGCAAATATGAATGTTAGTTGTTGCACTTAATGTTGGTGTTCACTTTTTGCCATTACCAAATGGTGATTTTTGACAGCCCATTATACTTAAAAAGTGCTTTATCACTCAGGATTGTAGCTTTTTTTTTCAAGATTAAGTTCATAAACTGGGTGCAGTGGTTAGCACTGCTGCCTCACAGGAAGAAAGTCCTGAGTTCGAATCCCCCAGCTGGCTGAGGGAGGGCTTTTCTATGTGGAGTGTGCATGTTCTCCCCATGTCTATGTGGGTTCTCTCCAGGTTCTCCGGCTTCCTCCCACAGTCCAAAGACATGCATGCTAGGTTAATTGGTGACTCTAAATTGCCCATAGGTGTGAATGTGAGCGTGAGTGGTTGTCTATCTCTATTTGTTAGCTCTGTGATGAACTGGTGACTTGTCCAGGGTGAACCAGACTCAGGGAAACAAGATAGTGAAGCAGCACAGGAATGCTGTGAGCGTGGATGAGTGATTACAACATGGCCACTGAAGACAGCCTCAGGTAAGGATTAGTGGATGTCTATAGCACAGCTACAGGGGACTGCTGTGGAAATGGGGGACTGCAGTAGTTCAGGAAAGGGTAATGGCTGGTGTGCAGGATCAACAGATTGCTGTATTACAGGAACCAGTGACAACTGCAGCTGGTTTCAGCCCAATAAGAACCAGAGATCCACCAACTCAGCAGAAACCAGGGATGGTCATGGCTCAGCAGGAACAGGAGATGGCTGCAGCGCAGCCCTAACAGGAGATGGTTGCTGTTCAGTAGAAGA
Organism: Lutjanus erythropterus; assembly: GCF_056507025.1. NCBI lineage: Eukaryota > Metazoa > Chordata > Actinopteri > Lutjaniformes > Lutjanidae > Lutjanus > Lutjanus erythropterus. The sequence continues at coordinate 31,504,971 of NC_139335.1, read as the reverse complement.
GACAAGGTGCCAGCCAACCCATGGGCTGAAGAGACATCAACTTATTTAGAAGCTGTCTTAGGATACACCAACAGGGGTGAGAGGGTTAGGGTTAGGGTTAGGATGTTGAAATGTTTGGTGGTGCTGCAATGACAGCTGATGCTGGGCAGCTGGGAGGCATGGCGTCAGAGGGTTGTCAACTGGCTGGAGGCTAGCTGTCGGGGTGCTGTCATGTTCTAGAGTGAGGTCTAGCATAATAGAGACCAGGGAGCTAGACGATGTAGAGCTAGAGGACAGGGAGCCTTGACGTTGTCTGGAACCTTGCTTTCCTGTGGACCAGTCTTGAAAGCTTGCCAAGTTCCCCAGACAAAAGCTGGCAAACTCATGAACATGAATTTACTGATGGCTAGTAGGCTGGTGGCTAGGCTACGCAAGGGCTGGAGTGGGCAGGAGGTTAGCAGGCCATTGGCTAGCTAATTCAGGAAAAGGACCTAACAGGACGCTTGCAGACTGAAGGCTAGCTCAGGAGCTGAATATGACAGGAGGCTTTTAGATGGGATGCTGGCTTGGATAGGCAGGTAGAAGGCTGTTCAGCTCAAGACAGGAAGTGTGCAGGGCTTAGAAACATGAATCTAATCAAATGAAGTCCTTACCAGTGACAGAGATTCTGACAGAGTCACTTAAGGCAGAGCTGAAGTCTTGACTGGAAAACTTTGTCTGGCACTGACACTGGTATGAACCGTCATGATCAAAGTTGACCTTGAGGAAACTGAAGGTAGCAGAATTGGTACTTGATGTTTGGATTTTTCTGAATGAGCCTGAGGTTTTCTGCAGGATGAATGTTCCACCTAAATGCTGAGTTGAGATCGAACAAGTGATGTTGATGTCCTGACCCCAGATAACCACACCAGCAGGATTCATGGAGATGCTGGGCTTTAGGAGGCTCCCTGCAAGAATAATACGAGATTAGAGGAGAATACTTTTTTTCTTTAGATGACGTGTATCTCTTTACTTGAAATTCTTGAAATTGCTAAATAATTTAAAACAAGTTAAGAAAATAATCAAGACTGGGAAATTTATTTTGCTCACCATTAACAGAGAGTCTGACAGAGTCACTTAAGGCAGAGCTGAAGTCTCGACTTGAAATGCTTTTCTGATACTGACACTGGTATGACCCCTCATTGTCAAAGTTGGCTCTAGGGATACTGAAGGTAGCAGAGTTGGTACTTGATGTTTGGGTCTCACTGAATGAGCCTGAGGTTTTCTGCAGGATGAATGTTCCACCTAAATGCTGAGTTGAGACTGAACAAGTGATCTTGACGTCTTGACCCCAGGTAACCACACCAGCAGGATTCATGGACAGGCCAGGCTTTGGGAGGCTCACTGAAAACATAATACAAGATTAGAGTGACTTGCAATAAACTGCCTTTGAGGTAAGGTCTTGCCCTTTATTTCACTTGACATTCCATTTTTTTTTTAATTCAAGTTAACAACAAATCAAGATTGGGGAATGTATCTTGACTTACCAGTGACAGAGATTCTGACAGAGTCACTTAAGGCAGAGCTGAAGTCTCGACTTGAAATCCTTTTCTGATACTGACACTGGTATGATCCCTCATTGTCAAAGTTGACTTTGAGGATACTGAAGGTAGCAGAGTTGGTACTTGATGTTTGGGTCTTTCTGAATGAACTTGAGGTTTTCTGCAGGATGAATGTTCCACCTAAATGCTGAGTTGAGACTGAACAAGTGATGCTGACGTCCTGACCCCAGGTAACCACACTGGCAGGATTCATGGAGATGCTGGGCTTTGGGAGGGTCACTGAAAAAATAATAAAAGATTAGAATGATTTGCAATTAACTGCCTTTGAGGTAAGGTCTTGCCCTTTATTTCACTCCTTGTTATTCCCATTTAATTTAATTCAAGTTACCAAAAAATCAAGATTGGGAAATGTATTTGCCTTACTATTGACAGAGATTCTGACAGAGTCACTTAATGGTGAGCTGAAGTCTCGACTTGAAATCCTTTTCTGATACTGACACTGGTACAATCCCTCATTGTCAAAGTTGACTCTCGGGATACTGAAGGTAGCAGAGTTGGTACGTGATGTTTGGGTCTCTCTGAATGAACCTGAGGTTTTCTGCAGGATGAATGTTCCACCTAAATGTTGAGTTGAGACTGAACAAATGATGCCAACATCCTGACCCCAGGTAACCACACCAGCAGGATTCATGGAGATGCTGGGCTTTGGGAGGGTCACTGAAAAAATAATAAAAGATTAGAATGATTTGCAATTAACTGCCTTTGAGGTAAGGTCTTGCCCTTTATTTCACTCCTTGTTATTCCCATTTAATTTAATTCAAGTTAACAAAAAATCAAGATTGGGGAATCTATATTGACTTACCAGTAATAGAGATTCTGACAGAGTCACTTAAGGCAGAGCTGAAGTCTTGACTTGAAACTCTTTTCTGATACTGACACTGGTATGACCCCTCACTGTCAAAGTTGACTTTGAGGATACTGAAGGTAGCAGAGTTGGTACTTGATGTTTGAGTCTTTCTGAATGAACCTGAGGTTTTCTGCAGGATGAATGTTCCACCTAAATGCTGAGTTGAGATTGAACAAGTGATGCCAACATCCTGACCCCAGGTAACCACACCAGCAGGATTCATGGAGATGCTGGGTTTTGGGAGGCTAACTGAAAGGATAATACAAGATTAGAGTGATTTGCAATTAACTGCCTTTGAGGTAAGGTCTTGCCCTTTATTTCACTTGACATTCCAATTTTTTTTAATTCAAGTTAACAAAAAATCAAGATTGGTAAATTTGTTTTTCCTTACCAGTGACAGAGATTCTGACAGAGTCACTTAAGGCAGAGCTAAAGTCTCGACTTGAAATCCTTTTCTGATACTGACACTGGTATGACCCTTCACTGTCAAAGTTGACCTTGAGGATACTGAAGGTGGCAGAGTTAGTACTTGATGTTTGGGTCTTTCTGAATGAGCCTGAATATTTCTGCAGGATGAATGTTCCACCTAAATGCTGAGTTGAGACTGAACAAGTGATGCCAACATCCTGACCCCAGGTAGTGACACCAGCAGGATTTATGGAGATGCTGGGCTTTGGGAGGCTAACTGAAAGGATAATACAAGATTAGAGTGATTTGCAATAAACTGCCTTTGAGGTAAGGTCTTGCCCTTTATTTCACTTGACATTCCATTTTTTTTTAATTCAAGTTAACAAAAAAATCAAGATTGGGGAATGCATCTTGACTTACCAGTGACAGAGATTCTGACAGAGTCACTTAAGGCAGAGCTGAAGTCTTGACTTGAAAGCCTTTTCTGATACTGACACTGGTATGATCCCTCACTGTCAAAGTTGACCTTGAGGATACTGAAGATGACAGAGTTGGTACTTGATGTTTGGGTCTTTCTGAATGAGCCTGAGCGTTTTTGTAGGATGAATGTTCCATCTAAATGCTGAGTTGAGACTGAACAAGTGATGTTGACGTCCTGACCCCAGGTAACCACACCAGTAGGACTCATGGAGATGCTGGGCTTTGGGAGGGTCACTGAAAAAATAATAAAAGATTAGAGTGATTTGCAATTAACTGCCTTTGAGGTAATGTCTTGCCCTTTATTTCACTCCTTGTAATTCCCATTTAATTTAATTCAAGTTAACAAAAAATCAAGATTGGGAAATGTATTTGCCTTACCATTGACAGAGATTCTGACAGAGTCACTTAATGGTGAGCTGAAGTCTCGACTTGAAAGCCTTTTCTGATACTGACACTGGTATGACCCCTCACTGTCAAAGTTGACTTTGAGGATACTGAAGGTGGCAGAGTTAGTACTTGATGTTTGGGTCTTTCTGAATGAGCCTGAGGTTTTCTGCAGGATGAATGTTCCACCTAAATGCTGAGTTGACACTGAACAAGTGATGCCGATGTCCTGACCCCAGGTAACCACACCTGTGTGATTCAAGGAGATGCTGGGCTTTGGGAGGGTCACTGAAAAAATAATACAAGATTAGAGTGATTTACAGTATATTGCCTTTGAGGTAAGGTCTTGCCCTTAATGTCACTCCTTGTTCTTCCAATTTAATCTAATACAAGTTAACAAAAAGTCAATACTGGGAAATGAATTTTGCCTTACCAGTGACAGCGATTCTGACAGAGTCACTTAATGGAGAGCTGAAGTCTCGACTTGAAAGCCTTTTCTGATACTGACACTGGTACGATCCTTCATTGTCAAAGTTGACTTTGAGGATACTGAAGGTAGCAGAGTTGGTACTTGATGTTTGGGTCTTTCTGAATGAACCTGAGGTTTTCTGCAGGATGAATGTTCCACCTAAATGCTGAGTTGAGACTGAACAAGTGATGCCAATGTCCTGACCCCAGGTAACCACACCAGCAGGATTCATGGAGATGCTGGGCTTTGGGAGGTCCACTGCAAATATAATACAGGATTGGAGCAGAAGATATTGCCTTTGAACTGAGGTGTGTCAATTTATTTTAGCTTCTTGTAATTCTGAAGTAAACAAATAAAGTTATAAAAAAAATAAAAAATAACCAAGATTGTAAAATTCATTTTCCTCACCATTAACAGAGATTCTGACAAAGTCACTTAAGGCAGAGCTGAAGTCTCGACTTGAAAGCCTTTTCTGATACTGACACTGGTATGATCCCTCACTGTCAAAGTTGACCTTGAGGATACTGAAGGTGGCAGAGTTGGTACTTGATGTTTGGGTCTTTCTGAATGAGCCTGAGCGTTTTTGTAGGATGAATGTTCCACCTAAATGCTGAGTTGAGACTGAACAAGTGATCTTGACGTCCTGACCCCAGGTAACCACACCAGTAGGATTCATGGAGATGCTGGGCTTTGGGAGGCTCACTGAAAAAATAACAAAAGATTAGAATGGTTTACAGTATACTGCCTCTGTGGTAAGGTCTTGCCCTTTATTTCAGTCCTTGTCATTCCTATTTAATTTAATTCAAGTTAACAAAAAATCAAGATTGGGAATTGTCTTGCCTTACCCGTAACAGAGATTCTGACAGAGTCACTTAATGGGGAGCTGAAATCTCGACTTGAAAGCCTTTTCTGATACTGACACTGGTATGACCCCTCACTGTCAAAGTTGACCTTGAGGATACTGAAGGTGGAAGAGTTGGTACTTGATGTTTGGGTCTTTCTGAATGAGCCTGAGGTTTTCTGCAGGATGAATGTTCCACCTAAATGCTGAGTTGAGACTGAACAAGTAATGCCGACGTCCTGACCCCAGGTAACCACACCAGTAGGATTCATGGAGATGCTGGGCTTTGGGAGGTTCACTGAAAAAATAATACAAGATTAGAGTGATTTATAATATACTGGTGCAGATGTTACTGCCTTTGAAGTCAAGTTTTATTTTATGTTCCCGTAATTTGTACGAAATTAAATACAAGTTAAGAAAAAAGTAAGATTGGTGTATGGATTTTTTCTGATGGAGTCATTAAGGCAGAACCAAATGAAGCAAATATTATAACTTCTTGCCATTTCTTTTCAATATAATGTTATTCATTTCCACAAGTAAAATCAGGATATTGAACTTTCATTTTATGATACTGAAGGTAGAAGAATTGGTAGAGAAGTTGTAGGCTTTAGTTCAAATTTGAACAGTCTTAACAAATGAAGGATATGCAGTTGTCTGCACACAATCTACACACCATCTGACAATTTAATTTACATGACACAGACCCAATCAAATCCTTGGACATTCCTCTGCATATGAAGTATAATACCTACTTAAGGCTGACAAACATGAAAATGAAAACTTTCCTCACCTGAACAGACCACACCAGCATCCTCACCGTGTCCACAGTTGTGTGTCCCAAATCCTCCATGCTGACACTCAGTTAGAGAAATTTCACCTCCTGAACAGGCCACATTATCAAGCCAGATTTGTCCAGTTCCTTGACCAAAGTTGGCTGACTGAGGGGCACTGAGTGCTGCACCACAGCCCAACTGTCTGCACACAACCTTTGCATCATTTAAGTCCCAATCGTCATCACAGACTGTTCCCCAGGCACTGTTGTAATAGATTTCCACTCTTCCTGAACACATAGTAGACCCAGACCCAGCTAATCTGATCTGCACACTTCCTAGAGAGACAGACAGAGGTAGACAGGGGACTGTGGTCAACTCAACAGATTGGATTATAGGTCACTATCACCCGCATTGGTAGAAGCCATCAACTGTTATTGTCCAACCCCAGTTCCAAAAAAGTTTGGATGCCGTGTAAATAAAAACAAGAGGCAATGATTTTCATGCTATTGGAACATAAGCACAATGTGACTTGGCATTTTCATGCTAAAATATGCTTAATAATGTTGCTTCTCTGAAGAAGATGTCGTCTAAGTAACTGTGTTGACTGACAAAGGTTTTCCAAAGTGTTCCCAAGCCCATTTAGTACAATCAGGTTGGTTTTACATGCCGAGATTTCTCTACATTATAATCTCTACACACTATAAATTCCTAAATTCTTTAAAACTGCGTGTTGAGACATACTGTTGACTGTATTCAAATAAAAAAAGGTCAAAAAGGATACAAACTGGTTTCTGGTTTTTGTGTTTTCCAGTGTCACAACCTTTTTGGGATTGGGGTTGCATTTAGGATTGTTTTATATGGAGAATAAAAGAAATGCCATATGTTTAGAATAACTTTAAATCACAATTTTTGCATCAACACAAAATGTTTTGATTTGTGTTTGTCATTATGACTATTTCAGGATGTCCTTTAGCAGTAGAATGGTCTCTTCTCACATTCCATCATTCTGTCCTCCTTTACTACTTCCTGTTTCCTTCAGAATCAACTGCAAGTTTTTGTTGGTAAATTTTAAGACACTTGAAGATGAAGTTGCTTGTTACATTTTAGACATGTTGAGCTCCACTGAGCTACAGCACAGCTGAAGATCTGTTTGTTCAAACTATATGACTAAGCTGATTACCTTTATTGATCCTTTATTTATACTTGGGAAATTGCTCGACATCTGCAGGGATCTCCAGTTGTTCAAACTATATGAGTTAATCAAGTGACAATTTGCAAATTGATATTGTTGGTTCTTCTCAGCTTTAAAGGGATAGTTGGATGTTTTGGAGTGGCAGTATATGAGGTACTTGGCTATACAGTGTATTACCAACAGTTAAAAAAATCCAAACTCTCCCTTTAAGCATCTAAGGCTAGCTGAATCAGCAAATAAATATGTGCTCTCACCTGAACACAGCACACCAGCGTCCTCACCATGTCCACAGTTATGTGTCCCAAATCCTCTGTGTTGACACTCACTTAGAGAACTTTCACTTCCTGAACAGGCCACATCATCAAGCCAGATTTGTCCAGTTCCTTGACCAAAGTGGGCTGAGTTATGGACTCTCAGTGCTGTGCCACAACCCAACTGTCTGCACACAACCTTTGCATCATTTAAGTCCCAGTTGTCATCACAGACTGTTCCCCAGGCACTGTTGTAATAGACTTCAACTCTTCCAGAGCACCGAGTAGACCCAGACCCAGCTAATCTGATCTGCACACGTCCTGGAGAGATAGATAAAGGTAGACAGTTGGCTGCAATCAACTCAACAGATCGGGTTGTAGGTCACTATCAACCACATTGGTACAAGCCATCAACTGTTATTGTCCAATCCCAGTTTCAAAAACAGTTTGCATGCTGTGTAAAATGTAATCTAAAAAATAAGGCAATGATTTTTCATGAGTAATATTGAATTGAATACAGTACAAAGACAATATATTTAATGTTAAATCTATGGTGGCTGACAAGGTCATATGCGCTGCATATACAAAAACAAATGCAAAAGGAAAACGCTGCAAATACAGAAATGTGCTGCATATAAGAAAACAAATGCAAAAGGAAAACGCTACGTACCCAGTCACCCAACTCAAGGCTCAAGGGGCAGTGCTGAGTTTCCACCTGAGAGACTGACAATGGACGTATGAACGTATGGTATGGAACAGAATATATGGCCTCTCCTGACTCCAACTTTCTTCCAACCATAACTTTCTTCTTCTTTTTTTTTTTGCTTTATTACAAATATACAGCATTTTTGCAGCATTTTCCTTTTGCATATGTTTTCTTATATGCAACACATTTCTGTATATATAACTTGTTTTTGTATATGCAATGTGTTTGACCTTGTTGGCCACCGTATAAATCAGATCAACTTGGTTGCTTTTTGTAAATATACACCCGTTCTGAATTTGAATTCTACAGCATGTTCCAAAAAAGTTGGGAGGAGGGCCTGTTTACTTCTGTGTTGCATTGCTGTCTCTTTTGAGGAAACTTGAGAAATCAGGATACTATTTTTTTATTTATGTCAGAGTTTTGAAAGCAAGATTCTTTCCCACTCTTTGTTTGATATACAACTTAAAGTGCTGAACAGTCTGGGGTCTCTGCTGTTGTATTCTGTGCTTCATAAAGCACCACACATTTTCAGTGTGAGACAGATCTGGCCTACAGGCAGGTCAGTCAAGTAGCTGAACTCTTTCACTATGAAGCCACGCTGTTGGAACATGAGCACAATGTGACTTGGCGTTGTCCTGCTAAAATAAGCAGGGACGTCTCTGAAGAAGACATCGTCTAGATGGCAGAATATGTTGCTCCAAAATCTGTATGTGCCTTTCAACATTAATGGCGCCTTCTCAGATATGAGTTACCCATGATGCCATGGGCACTAACACACCCTCATACCATCACAGATGCTGGGTTTTAAACTTTGTGCTGTGAACAATCTGGATGGTCTTTTTCCTCCTGGCAGGGAGGACTCAACATCCATGATTCCTAAAAACAATGAATGTGGTCCCAAAAAACAACAGCATACATCTTCACTTTCCATCAGTCCATCTCAGGTGAGCTCAGGCCCAGAGAAGTTGGTGGATGTTGTTGATTTGTACATGCAGTGACAAACTATGTTGACTGACAAAGGTTTTCCAAAGTGTTCCCAAGCCCATTTAGTAATATCCTTTGTACAATCATGTTGGTTTTACATGCAGAGATTTTTCTACATTCTCTGAATCTTTTAACGGTATTATGGATTGAAGATGATCAAATTCCTAAATTCTTTGAAACTGCATGTTGAGAAATGCTGTTGATAAACTGTTGGTATATTTGCCTACGGAGTTTTTCACAAAGTGGTGAATCTTGCTCCATCCTTGCCTGTGGACACCTGAGTCTTTTGAGGATACCTCTTACCCATTCCCAATCCTTATACTGTTTCCTGTTACCATTTAACCTGTGGAATGTTTTATGGAGCATTCCACAAAATTCCCAGTGTTTTGTTGGTGCTGCTCCAACTTTTTTTTGAAATGTATTGCAGAAGTCAAGTTCAGAATGCATATATATTATCAGCTTAAATATAAAATATCTTATCATTGTACTGTATTCAAATGAATAGATGTTGAAAAGGATGTGTTTTCCAGTGTCACAACCTTTATGGAATCAGGGCTGTATTTAGGATTTATCTATATGGAGAATAAAAAAAGTGCCATATGTTTGGAATAACTTTAAATCACAATTCCCCTTTCATCATTTAGATAGTTGTGCCAACAAAAGGTTTGTTTGTATCAATGCAAAATGTTTTGATTTGAGTTTGTCATGATGACTATTTCAGGATGTCCTTTAGCGGTGGAATGATCTCTTCTCACATTCCATCATTCTGTCCTCCTTTACTACTTCCTGTTTCCTTCAGAATCAACTACAAGTTTTTGTTGGTAAATTTTAAGACACTTCAAGATGAAGTTGCTTGTTACATTTTAGACATGTTGAGCTCCACTGAGCTACAGCACAGCTGAAGATCTGTTTGTTCAAACTATATGACTAAGCTGATTACCTTTATTGATCCTTTATTTATACTTGGGAAATTGCTCGACATCTGCAGGGATCTCCAGTTGTTCAAACTATATGAGTTAATCAAGTGACAATTTGCAAATTGATATTGTTGGTTCTTCTCAGATTTAAAGGGATAGTTTGGATGTTTTGGAGTGGCAGTATATAAGGTACTTGTCCATACAGTGTATTACCAACAGCCAAAAAATCCAAACTCTCCCTTTAAGCATCTAAGGCTAGCTGAATCAGCAAATAAATATGTGCTCTCACCTGAACAGACCACACCAGCGTCCTCACTGTGTCCACAGTTGTGTGTCCCAAATCCTCTGTGTTGACACTCGCTTAGAGACCTTTCACTTCCTGAACAGGTCACATCATCAAGCCAGATTTGTCCAGTTCCTTGACCAAAGTGGGCTGAGTTATGGACTCTCAGTGCTGTGCCACAACCCAACTGTCTGCACACAACCTTTGCATCATTTAAGTCCCAGTTGTCATCACAGACTGTTCCCCAGATGTTGTTGTAATAGACTTCAACTCTTCCAGAGCACCGAGTAGACCCAGACCCAGCTAATCTGATCTGCACACGTCCTGGAGAGATAGATAAAGGTAGACAGTTGGCTGCAATCAACTCAACAGATTGGGTTGTAGGTCACTACTAGGTCTACATATATAGAAACGAGACGCATATACAGAAACATACTGCATATAAGAAAACAAATGCAAAAGGAAAACGCTGCAAATACAGAAATGTGCCGCAAATAAGAAAACAAATGCAAAAGGAAAACGCTACGTATCCAGTCACCCAACATAAGTGCTCCAGGCCTCTAGGGGCAGTGCTGAGCTTCCAGCCGAGAAACAGACAATAGACGTATGAACGTATGGTATGGAGCAGAGTATATGGCCTCTCCCGACTCCAACTTTCCTTCAACCATAACTTTCTTCTTCTTTTTCTTTTTTTTTGCTTTATTACAAATATACAGCATTTTTGCAGCATTTTCCTTTTGCATTTGTTTTCTTATATGCAGCACGTTTCTGTATATATAACTTGTTTTTGTATATGCAACGTGTTTGACCTTGTTGGCCACCGTATAAATCAGATCAACTTGGTTGCTTTTTGTAAATATACACCCGTTCTGAATTTGAATTCTACAGCATGTTCCAAAAAAGTTGGGAGGAGGGCCTGTTTACTTCTGTGTTGCATTGCTGTCTCTTTTGAGGAAACTTGAGAAATCAGGATACTATTTTTTTATTTATGTCAGAGATTTGAAAGCAAGATTCTTTCCCACTCTTTGTTTGATATACAACTTAAAGTGCTGAACAGTCTGGGGTCTCTGCTGTTGTATTCTGTGCTTCATAATGCACCACACATTTTCAGTGTGAGACAGATCTGGCCTACAGGCAGGTCAGTCAAGTAGCTGAACTCTTTCACTATGAAGCCACGCTGTTGGAACATGAGCACAATGTGACTTGGCGTTGTCCTGCTAAAATAAGCAGGGATGTCTCTGAAGAAGACATCGTCTAGATGGCAGAATATGTTGCTCCAAAATCTGTATGTGCCTTTCAACATTAATGGGGCCTTCACAGATATGAGTTACCCATGATGCCATGGGCACTAACACACCCTCATGCCATCACAGATGCTGGGTTTTAAACTTTGTGCTGTGAACAATCTGGATGGTCTTTTTCCTCCTGGCAGGGAGGACTCAACATCCATGATTCCTAAAAACAATGAATGTGGTCCCAAAGAACAACAGCATACATCTTCACTTTCCATCAGTCCATCTCAGGTGAGCTCAGGCCCAGAGAAGATGGTGGATGTTGTTGATTTGTACATGCAGTGACAAACTATGTTGACTGACAAAGGTTTTCCAAAGTGTTCCCAAGCCCATTTAGTAATATCCTTTATACCAGGGGTATTCAACTAAAATTCAAAGAGGTCCAGTTAGAGAAAATTTCCTAAAGCAAAGGTCCAGAACATCATAATGTCTAACTTGTGTTATGATTTACAGTGATATATACTGAAGTAATGTAGTAGTTGTACATTTTAGTTCAGGGGCCACATACAGACCAATATGATCTCAAGTGGGCCGAACCAGTAAAATTAAAGTATAATCTATCTATTATTCTGGCGATTAATCAAGTAATCAGATAAGAAATATTGCGTGTTCTACTTTTTTTTTTTTTTACATTACTTTTGCTTTATTTAAGAACAATGGTAATATACAAAAGAGAAAATAAGACAGGTCTATTAATTGAACCACTATAAATTGCTAAAGTAAAAATACTCAGTAAAGTAACTTTACTTTTAGTGTAGATTTACTTTTACTGTTTTTACTTTACTTTCTACTTTTTTTCAAGTACAAAGGTAAAAGTAAAGGTAGTAATGTCTGCAGAAACCACAAACAGAAGAGTGAACTAACTCTTTTAACTGAAACAGTCACCAGAATATTTTGTTCACATGTTAAAATCACAACATTTTTCTTCTGGAGCAGGACAGACACTCCCAGACCCCCAGAGGACAGGGGACAGGGGACTGGTTTACCAACATGCCACCTTTTTCTCCTCTTATGAGTTTGCAGGTCTGGATTTAGTCATCAAAAAATACAAATAAGAATACTATTAAAGTACAACAACAGCAATAAAAATGTTGATTTTTCAAAAAAGTAAACTATAACATGCAAGATTTTTAAATTGTAGTTAAGTAAAAACACTAATACCACAATGTAAAAATACCTAAGTAAAGAATGTGAGTATTTTTCCATCACAGCAGGTCAGTGATCAGTGTTTCAGTGACTCTCTGTGGATCAGTGAATAGTGTTTTATTTATGGCGGCCGCCACATTAAAAACATCGACACCGCGATATGATTTTCTATTTTTGGAGCTGCGCACCTTTTTTGGTCGTGTCTAGAAGGTAACTCTTTATTTGCACAACTCTCGCGAGATTTGTTTCCGTTATTTCTACTAAAATAATCAAACTCGCGCGATCTTTCGCGGGTCTAGGGTTCCCTTCTAGACACGACCCTCTGTCTCTCTGTCAAACTACAGACAGCAGACTGTCTGTAAACAGCACGATGTTACACTTGACGACGGTATCAGTGATTGATTAGTGATTAGTCTGCCCTCCTCTCCTCCCTCACCTGTTTACTCTGCTGTGAGAAGGTCTGAAAGTTTCTCACAGAGAAACACAGACTCTCCTGTTTTACGTTTAGGCCTCTTTATACAGTTGTTTAATTTTATAAGTGCATCTGGTTGGTGTTGATGTCATTAACCATCACGTTAGTTTCGACTGTTGTAATACGTCATTAACAACAGTCTCTTCCACACGCAGCTTCTCTGCAGTTGGTCTGTGTGTTTCCTGATCAGCTAAACCAGCACCGGAAAGACTAGAAAAGTTGCGCCAGTTAAAATAGAAGCGTCCCGTCAAAATTTAAAATCTATTAAGAATTTATTGGTTATAGGTCCGGGTCCGTATAGGACAGCGTGTGGGTCCAGACTCAGACCGCGGTCTGCCAGTTAGGGACCCCTGCTTTATACAATCATGTTGGTTTTACATGCAGAGATTTCTCTACATTCTCTGAATCTTTTAACGGTATTATGGATTGAAGATGATCAAATTCCTAAATTCTTTGAAACTGCATGTTGAGAAATGCTGTTGATAAACTGTTGGTATATTTGCCTACGGAGTTTTTCACAAAGTGGTGAATCTTGCTCCATCCTTGCCTGTGGACACCTGAGTCTTTTGAGGATACCTCTTACCCATTCCCAATCCTTATACTGTTTCCTGTTACCATTTAACCTGTGGAATGTTTTATGGAGCATTCCACAAAATTCCCAGTGTTTTGTTGGTGCTGCTCCAACTTTTTTTTGAAATGTATTGCAGAAGTCAAGTTCAGAATGCATATATATTATCAGCTTAAATATAAAATATCTTATCATTGTATTGTATTCAAATGAATAGATGCTGAAAAGGATGTGCTTTCCAGTGTCATAACCTTTATGGAATCACGGCTTTCCCCTTTCATCATTTAGATAGTTGTGCCAACAAAAGGTCTGTTTGTATCAATGCAAAATGTTTTGATTTGTGTTTATCATGATGACTATTTCAGGATGTCCTTTAGCAGTAGAATGGTCTCTTCTCACATTCCATCATTCTGTCCTCCTTCACTACTTCCTGTTTCCTTCAGAATCAACTGTTTGGTAAAAGTTTTTGTTGGTAAATTTTAAGACACTTGAAGATGAAGTTGCTTGTTACATTTTGGACATATTGAGCCCCACTGAGCTACAGCACAGCTGAAGATCTGTTTGTTCAAACTACGTGACTATGCTCAACCTTTCAACCTTTATTTATACTTGGGAAATTGCTCAACATCTGCAGGGATCTCCAGTTGTTCAAACTATATGAGTTAATCAAGTGACAATTTTCAGATTGATATTGTTGGTTCTTCTCAGATTTAAAGGGATAGTTTGGATGTTTTGGAGTGGCAGTATATGAGGTACTTGTCCATGCAGTGTATTACCAACAGCCAAAAAATATAAGCATCTAAGGTTAGCTGAATCAGCAAATAAATATGTGCTCTCACCTGAACAGACCACACCAGCGTCTTCACCGTGTCCACAGTTGTGTGTCCCAAATCCTCTGTGTTGACACTCAGTTAGAGAACTTTCACTTCCTGAACAGGCCACATCATCAAGCCAGATTTGTCCAGTTCCTTCACCAAAGTGGGCTGAGTTATGGACTGTCAGTGCTGTACCACAACCCAACTGTCTGCACACAACCTTTGCATCATTTAAGTCCCACTCATCATCACAGACTGTTCCCCAGGTGTTGTTGTAATAGACTTCAACTCTTCCAGTGCACCCAGTAGACCTAGACCCAGCTAATCTGATCAGACCACCTATCAGGGACATAAGAATTATAAGTACAATATTTGACATTGATATTTCATGCATACCATATATGGAAAATTACAGGATTTTCTGAATCAAACAGGAGAGTGGACTGACCTGCAGCAGATGACAATGAGGACAAGAAGAGACAGACTATTGGGGAGAAACAAAAGATGTCTAATTAATCATAAATTAATAATTGTCATCTCCAAACCACTTTGGAGATGTTACTTTGAAAGGAACAGCATGGGGCACATTCACATAGTAAAAGTCTATTTCAGTATCCTCCCAGTGAACAGTTTTCCATTGAACTACATGGTAAATGCTGATTGAATGTTCACATTTAGACCAATTTTCACTAGGATTTACAACAGTGACTTTTTTCATCCTCTAAAATGTTAGAATAATAATATGTCGTCACTTTGGATCCTCATTACAAACTCGCTGACCTTAGACCTGGGAGAATTTTAAAATGAAAGCAGGGGAAAAAAACACTTTTATAGACTTTGTTTCCTGCATTCTGGAATGAAAATAACAAACTAATAAGTACACATTTTTTGGCAAACAAATGCCTATAGATGACCTGTACTGTCCTTCAAAGCAAGAAGGCAGTAACTTCATTGTTTGTGAGAAATAAGTTTTGTGAGTTTAAAGATATCTTTTGTCACATGGACAAATACTTTCTCTCAAATGTGTTGTGTTTTGGAAAAAATAGGTCATAATTACAATAACTGTAAAAAGCCGTAGAGAAGCTACAGCAAACCACCAGAACTTCACTTACTTTATTCTAACATATAAAATGTCTGCAAGAAATATGCCAACTACTAGCATTACACTACTATATATAACAACAGTATAGACAATATAAGACTCATAACTCTCACACTCACCACTACAACAACTCAGGTCTGACAATGAAAATTCAGTCATTATCTACTCATCCTCATGCGGATTGAAGGTGAGGTTTAGTTTTTTTAGTCCACAAAACACTGCTGGAGTTTCACAGGAAAACAGTGTTGCAGAATCTCCCAAACAATGGAAGTGAATGGTGAGCAGTTTTCAAACATACAAAAACAACAGAATAAAAACATACTGCTCATCTGGTGTAATCCAAGTCTCTTAAACCCCCGACATGCCTGAGAAAATGTTATTTACAGCATGTTTTTATCCTGAATCTTCACTGTAGATCTTTAGCTTGGAGCCACGTTCACATGCACACTGTGTGAACTGTGTGTGTGTGGTGTGACGACATGCAAACAGCATGTCTGGACTTTAGGAGACTTGGATTACACCAGACGAGCTGTAATGGGGGAACTGTATGTCTTTTTTCCCCCTGTTGTTTTACTTTACATTTGAAAACTGGTCACCATTCACTTCTATTGTTTGGAAGATTCTGCAACGTTTTCTTCCTGAAACTCCAGCAGTGTTTTGTGGACTAAAAAAACGGGGGAAAAAAAGACCCTCAATCAGCATGAGGGTGAGTAGATGATGACTGAATTTTCATTTTTCTCAATTGCACACTCTGGGAAGTTTCTGCCTTTTTCTTTTGAAGGGCAGAATAATTGACAGTCATTTGTTGGAAACACAGTGGGACTACAGGATTAAGTCTATCCTGGTCCAATTTCAAGTTTGATTACAATTGCAATTGTTTTTTTTTCCTTAAAAACTTACTCATAAAATGGGAAATTTTGTTTTGGAGGATTTGTGAAATTTGTTCTCTCAATACCCTACACTTCATTTAATACTCACCACCATTTTCCTGATTATACTTTTACTAAGTTCTTCTTTTACTTGCCATGCTCTCTCTGCTTCCATCTCTCATACACACACACACACACACACACACACACACACACAAATGTCTCTGTTAAATACACACAGACTGAATACCATGTGTAATGACTGACACACTTGCAGTGCACACATAATACAGTAGTTCTCTCTGCTGTTTGTGAAGATATGTGAGGTTGACCTCAAAGGGAGGGTGGTTAATATAATATATATATATATATATTTATATATATATAATAATTATCTTGCTTATCGTCTTATTACATAGTTGCTTCTGGATAAAAATAATATTGGTTTTAGTAATAACTTAATTAATAACTAGCTCTGAAAGCACATGTCTTGGAAGAATAATGGCAAGCAGGCATTCAAGTGTACAACTATTGTACAACATTAAAGGTAGTACAATATAATCAACATCACAATAAGGGCTGTTTTACTTTGTCGAGTGCACAAGCAGTAAGGGTTCAAACCCAAAATGTATATTTGCTTACCCCTTTCAAAGGCATTGCAACTACATTGTTGACCTTTTTCACGACCAAATTGCTGTGATACATAGTTAGCAAAACCCATATTTGACTGTTTATCATCATCCCCCTGACTGAATGTCTAACGCTGATTATGTCCACTCACATATAATGTATGAGATATTGTTGAAAAAAAGAAAAAAGGAAGTTGAGTGTCACTTTAAGTCATACCTGAAGAGTAGCTTCACACCAGTCAAAGTTAAAGTACAGAAAATGATCTCACCATTTCATGTTCTAGTCTCCGTAATGATTATATTTCTGCTGAATGAATTGTGGCATTAACATTTATCTGTAGGATACCTGTATAAAAATGTGAGTAAACTGAAACTGAAGCTCTCCATAATGATAAATCCAACACTCAAAGTCTGTGATTATTTATCAATTTCTCTGTATTGAAGGCCATCATTATTGTTGTTAGCATGTTTGTTAGCTGCCCACTGGCAATCCCATAATACCTTTGGTTGAGCAAAGCTGTGTGGGCAAATGTGTGACAGCTCTGTTCTTAAACTCGTTGTGTAATGGAATAACATGAGCTGTGCCCCATTCCCCTTTCAATAGATCTATACCCTAGATTCTCAAACTGTGGTACGTGGACCATTGGTGGTACGCAAGCTGCCTCTAGTGGTATGCAGAAGAATGTCAGAAATATTTTCAACAAACAACATTAGTTACTTTAAAACATTTAAAACAAAATTTGAAATGAAAATACACCAAATATGAGATCACTGAAATGCAATTTAAAATAAGTTTTGTCTCCTCCAATTCTTTTTCTCTCCTAGTTTTGTTTTAATATCAGTCTGATTATCGGTAGAGACGAGCTAAACTGTGATGGTGAGACAGTAACATGTAGAGACTGAAGACAGATGGTGCAAAAACAAAAGTAGAGACCAGGAGGAGAATATTTCAAGCAGCGATGCTGAAAATAAATAATATTAACTTTAACTTTATTTATATATCGTTCAGTGAACGCTGCTCTTTTAACACATTCATGCACAACACTGATTCTAATAGAGGAGTACATTGTAACCATTTGAAAACATGACTTGACTTGAAGTTGCTCACCTAAATACAGGTTAGGTAGAAGTCTCGACATCCTGGTCGATGCAGGTCACAGGTAGAAGCGTCCAGGTTCTAGGAGCAAGTCCAGGAGCTTCTCTCCTTGTACTCACAGAGGCAGGAGTTTCTCACACACAGTGTGAATACAGCCTAAAAAGCAAAGAAAGAGGAATTTGTAGGCGTGCATTTTACAACCCAATGTCTGTGGTATTGACCATTTGCAGTTTTTCATGATTGCTTACACATTAAAATTTAAAATAAGGTTTCAGGTAGTGAAACCTGACACCCAGTGAGCAAAACCTCAACCAGATCTGCACAACTATCAGCACATTTTCAGCTTCACACTTTTTGCAAAATACTAAACAGTGTTTTTCAAATCACTAAACACGTCTCTACATTAGACACAGAAATCTAATATCATGTTACTTCTTTGCCCTTTCAAAACACTGCCTTTCAAAATAAAACACAATTCAAACAGTGGTTCACACAAAGCCGGCAGGTGTACACACACTCAGCTGCTGAACAGTAAACTCTCCAGTCAACAGGTGACTTTACCTGTAGCAGATTTATCAAATATACATCACTGGTTGACCATGTTGTAAACATTGGACAGAGTCCAGCCTGACCTCGACAGATCTGCTGCTGCAACACTAATTTGGACATTTCGACATGAGTACAGGTGAAAAAAAACAACTTTTCTCTAAAGCTGAGTGTAATTCATACTTTCTATTTTGTCTCCACACATGATGTTGCTGTGTTCATGTGCTATTTAGAATGTTTGTTCTGATTTTCAGTGATTGCTGATTCTACCTTCTAAACTTTATCTCACTAAAATTAATCTTTTGAATCTTTTTTTTTGAGCAGTTACACCCTCGATTATTGTTAATGACTGATAAAAATGGTGAGGTGGGGGAGTGAATACTTTGTTAGGCAAAAAAAAAAGTTTGTGAACCACTGCCCTAACAATATCTCCATCTCCATCTCTATAAAACCACAAAGCCACTAGTTGCTTCTGAAAATGTGCCCATATTTGTATCAGTATCACATCACCCTGTCTCTATGAGGGCTTGTTTTTAAGTTTGCCTCGAGTATGGCCATTCTGAACAGCTATAAACACTTAAGTCCTGCACTGGTTCCAGTTTTGCAATCCTGACCCTGCCCGCACCCCCAAAGCTGAGATCCAGAACTGGCCTGATACCTGCAATTATCTCTAAGTCAAATCCACACCCACCTGTGTATATAAGCCCCACACTCTCCTGGTGCACCTGCTGTTTTGTCTCTACAACCTGTCTTCTTTAAAACTGTTAAGCCTGACTAGCTTATTATCCCTAAGTTAAATTAGTTCGTTCATTTTAAAGGATTATTTCTCTTGTATGATTTTTTGGTTTTTGGTTTGGTTTTGACCAGTTTCTGTTACAAAGTTCACGTTTTAAAACAGAAAAAGTCAGTCATCCAAAGTCTGTCTTTTTAACTAACTCCAGAGCAACAAAATTAAAGACCTCCTCCACTGAAAATTTAGGTTTTTAACTTTGTTAACATGAGTATGTGGTGTTTTTCATGTGCTGAGCATTCCTTGCTATAAAACTGCAGTGAGCAAGACCAGTCTTGACAAAAATGGTTGTGTGGAGAAGATGGGGACTGTTTGCATATTCATGAATCCCTGAATATTAAATGAAGGTGTAGAGCTATATGTAAGCCATTTTAACAAAGTCTTTGGACTTATTTAGCCAAAAAAACATATCAGATACAATTTATTACTTCTTGCAGAGCATTTTATATCATTTAAAACATGACTGGAGGTGAACTTTAAATACAACTGTTGCTAGCGGTTAAAACCAGACAAAGTTGCCTTTTAGATGGAAAGGAGAACTATTTCCATGGTATGAGAAGCCTGACACCACTGTTTCATAAATTATTATGAGTTTAGAGTAATGAAACTGCTTATCACTGTAAACTATATGTGTGGTGTGCAAAACAGAAAGCTTGACATGGTGGTAACTAATCATCATGCAGTCACTGCAATATAACTGATGCAGTAAAGTAAATATGCCCCAAAATTAGAGTGTTTGGTATCACTGTAAGCCAATCATAAAGAGACAGTACACTGTCAAGGTGTTCCAAATTCTCTCAACCCTCCACCCAAATCATCTCCACCCTTCTGTATCCAAACCTACAATGGTACATAACACTGCAACACAGCCAGGCAATGTATGGTGTCAGTTTATAGAGCTGGTATCATCAGTAGCAGTCTACAGGACAGTCAAAAATGACTGGAGTAAAGAGAAGTTTTGGGGCAAAACAGAATACATGAGGAAGTGTGACCTGATAAGGGTGGGGAAGAGATGCTTGGTCCACATATACATATGAACTTCCTCTTTCTTTGAAATGCACCGCCTCATCTAAGTAACACCCTGGCATGCACTGTACATGTACATTTATTGAGGATTAATTTATGTCACAGTTTTATTGACTTGTATAACTGTTATATCATGGTCCTACAGAGCTGAGTCCAACTTTTCTTTTCATTTGACCTCATACTGTTTGCATTAAAGCCAAAGGGAAACACAGATTATCTAGATTCAGCTGGATGAGTCAGATGAGTTTGCCCTGCACTGACCTTTATGATTAGCGAAACATGAGGTCATGATGGTTAACAGCAGACCAGACCACAGACCAGACACCACAAAGTTAAGACGTCTTCCCAGATGTTGTTTTGCATCTGAGAATAATAAAAATACATAATATGTACATTGGCTGCGACAGTTTAAGACATGGTAACATGATGAAAAACATAATGAGCATCTAAGGCATACATTCTTAGAAATAAGGGGTTAAAAGAGTTCAAAGGGTTCTACCCAGCACCATTTGCTTCTGAAGAATCCTTTTTACAGGAAAAGATTTGTCAAGGGTTTGTTGTTTGTAAGACAAAGGGTTGCATTAAGAACCTTTTTCATCTAAAGAACCTGTTTTGGAAGAATGGCTTTTGTTCTTGGTGTTCTTGGTGGAACCCCCTGGGTGGGTTCTAGATAAAACACAGTGTAAAAGGGCTCTCGGTAGTCAGTGACGTTTAAGAAGAACACAGACATTAGTCCTTCGTCCTGTCCTCCCTGTGCTGCTCTAATTCATAACCTGCAGCAGGCAGACAGAGGAGGGGCTGCCTCTGCCAGCAGCTCAGTTTATAACAATTTGACTAATTTTAAGATTCATCGCTTTCAGCTGGTTGATCTCAAAACTCATCAGCATAAGGGACATATTCATCAAGTCGCCCAATGATACTATGCACTGTGGTTGTGAAATTACAACTGCAGACTGGAGTTGTTCTTAAAGTAAATTTCACCTCACCTCGTCTCAACTGCAGCTTCTCTGTAAAAGTGGGGTAAACAAACACTCACAGAAGAGGACAGAGAAGCTAGCGCGACTATAGAGCAAAACATGGTAGAGGACTCTTTCTATAATTTCGGTTCTTTTCTTTTGCTGTACCTTGGTGTTAGAAGGTTAAGGAAAACCTGGCAACATGAAGAGTGTGTCATTGGCCTTGAAGCTGCATATATATTTTTTTCTTGCCAAAAACTTTCTTTTGCTGCGCCCGCCACCCCGACTATCCTCCCACTTTTAAGTTGCACATGATAACTTGCAGCTATGCTAGTGCTGCAGGCTAAGTTAGTATGACTGAGCATAATTACCAGACATTTTCTTCACATCCTAAGCCTCTGTTTTACTTTTTATTTCTACCACAATCTGAAAACTGGAAAGACTGTAGCTAACTCACTTAACTCAAACTTTATTCTTCAAGTTCAGTCTGCACAGTCCTCTGTCAGGGAGTCCAGTTAACGTCCAACAGTCGCTGCATAAAAAGGCTGCACTTGCAGGGAGCTACAAGCATGTTTTTTACAGCGTGTATCAGCTTCTTAAATGCAGCGG
The DNA here is from genome assembly GCF_056507025.1 of Lutjanus erythropterus. Lineage (NCBI taxonomy): Eukaryota > Metazoa > Chordata > Actinopteri > Lutjaniformes > Lutjanidae > Lutjanus > Lutjanus erythropterus. Next base: position 31,482,940 of record NC_139335.1, on the reverse strand, counting down.
TTGGGGTTTGAATCTGACACAAATCAAAACAATGAGAAATGCCATCTTAAATCAACTAATTTGTTTGAAAACAATAGGCTACCAAACAGAACTTTGGATTAAAGTCAAACTTATTAATTTAGAAACTATTTATTTCAAAAACATTAATTTTAAGAGTTATTTCAAACACTTTAAAACATCTTTTTAAAACATTAGCATAATAACAATATGACAGACTGTGTGTGTTTCTTACCATGTGTCAGCGTGTGGGGTGATATTTGTGATGGATGTGTGTGTGTGTGTGTGTGTCACAAAACTGAACAAATAACTTGTTTCTTCCTATGTGTAAACAGAACACTCAAACCCGTTCACAAATGTGAATTCCTTGAAAATATACCAGAAACAGGTATGTACTGTATTAACTAGTGCTAGAACAGAAATGACATGGCAGCTGCTTTGTTGTGAAGAACATCTCTACACTGTGCGCTGAAGCAATTTGTTGCACAGTCCATGAACCCGAGCAGAGCAGGTGCTTCCCCCAATGTCCATGATTACCCTCTGAATGACCTTGAAGATATACTTCAGTTCCTTCAGATAATCAATGTTGAGGCAGTAAAGTAGTACAATCAGCACTGCAAAGCCATTTGGTACATCTTGCAACTCACGCAAAACAATGCGCTCCTCCAGGATTACGGCAACATCCACGATGTTCTTTGATTGGGCTGTCATCTCCGCATTTTGCTCTGTGGTGATCAGTAGGCCAACATTCACTCCTTTTATCACTGCCAGTACCTCCACAGCGTCAATGGTCTGAAGTATAGAAGAACATACAATGTGTATACCCCTAGCATTCAAAAAGATCCTATTTGCTGATGGTGCAGTTCTGCAGAGTTCCCTACCTTTGAATGTGTTTTGTTGTGGTTCTTTCTTCTGACATTTGGGCAGCCTTTGGGCTGCAGGGGTGGATTAAGGATAGCCCTCAACCAATAACCAAAACACAGCCAGAGGGAGGGGACTCTGCAGATCTTCACACCACTACACATTCTAGTGGGGCCTTTTGAAGGTAAATCCTATAAATTTTAACATCAAGTATGTCACACATTACAAATTACACATTGAATTTCAAACTCACACCTCTGAGAACTTGATGAAGTTTGAGGGATCCTCTCTCAAGATAAATGGAAGTCCAAGAAGTGCTGAATAACATTTTTTTCTGCTTTTTTGCATAAATCTCTTAACCCCTTCAGACCCGCATTTTTTCTGCTGGGCAAAAAAAAAAAAAAAAATCCATCTGATTCTGGCGCCTCTCCAACATAAAAACAAAGTTGAAAGAACAAATTTTTGCTGACTCATGTTTTTAATAGCTTTTTTTTTTCATGTCCATTACAATGGACGCCACGACACGATGGGCATAAAACATCATAAAAACTTAAGAACAATAAGGCTGAGTTTTTCCACATAGTAATCAATCAGGTATGACCTAAACTGGATCTGGAACTGGATGTTTGCACATGTTTGTGTCTGTGTACAGTTGTGAACATGCACATGAACTTAACAGGTGTATCACAGCATTGGTAAGGAACAGCAGTGAGGTCATCACCAGGAAAACCTGGAGCCTGCAAGAGGGTCTGCCTTGTGTGTGTGTGTGTGTGTGTGTGTGTGTGTGTGTGTGTCTGTCCGTGTGTCCTGTCTGTCTGTCTGTCCTGTCTGTCCGTGTGTCCTGTCTGTCCATCCGTCCATGTGTCCTGTCTGTCCGTCTGTCTGTCCATGTGTTCTGTCTGTCTGTGTGTCCTGTCTGTCTGTGTGTGTGTGTGTGTGTGTGTGTGTGTGTATGTCCTGTTTGTCTGTCTGTCTGTCTGTCTGTCTGTGGGTGTGTGTGTGTGTGTGTGTGTGTGTGTCCTGTCTGTCTGTCCGTCTGTCTGTGTGTGTCTGTCCATCTGTCCTGTCTGTCTGTCCGTCTGTCTGTCTGTCCTGTCTGTCCTGTCTGTCCGTGTGTCCTGTCTGTCCGTCCGTGTGTCCTGTCTGTCTGTCTGTCTGTCTGTCCGTGTGTCCTGTCTGTCTGTCTGTCTGTCTGTCTGTCTGTCTGTCTGTCTGTCTGTCCGTCCGTGTGTGCCTGTGTGCGCCTGTTTGTTGGTCTGTCTGTGTGTGTGTCTGTTTGTTGGTCTGTGTGTGTGTGTGTGCCCTGTCTGTCTGTGTGTCTGTCTGTCTGTGTCTGGCATTTCAAGAGTTAAAATCCTCAAAATTATTAACTATTTGTAGAATAGAATATATTAATCTATTAGATTTTTATAGCACTTTTTCCGAAGTGGACATTTTTTTTTCCCTAAACATCAGGAGTGTATGTAAAATTTGGATCACAGTGTTCTGCTGCCCTGTTAAAAAATTCAAAAATTTGTCATGAAAAAGGCATGATTACAAAAAGGTATGACATCATCACCAACACAGACAAGATGGTGCCCAAATAAAGATGAAATGTTGGCCCAAATTGGACAAAAATGTCCAAACGAGGCCAGAAGGTTAAACCCTATAGTTGGACTCTGACCCCACAATTGTACACTTTCATCATAGCCCTTAGGGAAGCAAATGTATGAACTAGTGTATTTCCAGCAGCCAGTTTGAAAAGAAAAATGTGAGCATTTCAGACACAAAATATGCTCACACGTGTCTATGAATTGATTTCATTTATCCTAAGACACTTCGGAAACAAAGAGGACCTTAACATCATGACTTGAGGTGTTCATCATCTGTTTATATTCCATTTTCCAAGCACTGCTGGGATGGACTAGATTCTTGCTAGTCCAACCCAGCGGTGCCTGAAAAACAGACTCTAAACAGATGATGACATGATGCAATGGTCTCAGAAATCAGTACATTTCACAAGTGTCTCCTTCTCAACAATTTCCTGTCTGCGAAGCGCAAAGGTCCGGTCCATCAGTGAATCAATCAGATTACAGTCCGGCTTCTTCTTCTTGACTTCATCTAGCAGAGATTCTCTCTCCTCTTCAAGGATGTTGGGAGTTCTACCTTGAGGGAAGTCTGGGAGAAAGTTTGCTATTTATGTGCATCTGTTTATTTATTTAGTGTAACTATCAATAATAGTTTATGTCTTTAATAAAATATTGTCCTCTGAGGGAAAAAAAAATCCTCATCTTTTTTCAGGTCCGTCTATATAATGACTAAACGGTGCATGATATTCGTGTTTTTGTATTAATGCAGCAGGATAATTTACATCAGTGTCACTCAGTTTACATCAGTGAGGATGTTTTAGACCACAGCAGACAGCAAACTGCACACTGACACACACCGAGGAGATGAAGATGAGACACAGCGTCTGGACACTAGTGACGTGTCGGTCGCGAACGATCCGGATCTTAGAGCCGGCTCTTTGAAGTGAACGACGGGAACCGGCTCTTGTGAGCCGATTTGTTTTTTCTCCTCTTTATTTTCTGTTAAAGCCTCACGTGATTGGCCAAGATGTGTGTCCACACTTAGTAGAAGGGAGAGGGGTTATAGACACACAGTACAGTGAGCACAGGAACAGGAGGGAGGGAGACGAGAGAGAACATGCGCTACAGACAGAGACAATATGCTGGAAAGGTGAGAAAATAGGCTCGTTCAAGATGAACTGTGCGTCGCCTGGAAAATAGACAAGATCAGGCGGCTGCAGCAGGAGGTGGTGACGAAAATCTGCAGTCAAGTCGGACAGTTTTCAACAGACTAGACAGAGAATAGAGGAAAAGACACCAACATCCTGTTAGATCACCTGTAGGTTACCTGTAGTCTGCAGACCACGTTCATAGATGAAGAAATAAAGTGTGTTCTTTATCGCTGACTGAACTTAAAATAGAAGAGATCCCCCTTCTGATACATGTAACATCTGTTATTTTATCTGCCTTGTAAAACCCTTTATTACTGTTATTCTGATAAGTCATATATATAACCTTTATTATTATCAGACAAAATATCTGCTTGTTGACAGATTAAAACTTCATTGCACAACAGAAGACTGATATGTCCAGTGTTAAATATTACAATTATACAGAAAATTTGTATTTTATACAACACATGGTGCTTGTTGTTAAAATTAAACACTCATGTAATACTTTTGTAGTACTCTCCACGTTGAGTATGTTGAGTATATAAATAAAGCCATATAAATGATAAACATTTGATATAATGTATGTTTTTTACATTAGTAATTTATTTTACACACAACTTGACATAATTTTTAGTAATGAATTGATTTAACAAAAAAGCACTTGGGAGCCGAGAGAGCCGGCTCTTTTTAGTGAGCCGAGCCAAAAGAACCGGCTCTCTAAAAGGAGCCCGAATTCCCATCACTACTGGACACTTCATAATGATTTAAAATAATGTTGCAAAGTGACAAAGCTTTCTGTTTGTTACTGAGACAGATATTTTAGTCAGGGAATTGTACAGTAACATCAGGATTTGTCATCAAACAAGTTTTATATCAGTCAGCACTTCACACACGCTCCCTCTCTCTCCTCCTTCGCAGTTATGATTAATCGGCGGGGAGTAATTTAAAAGTAAACAAATCGGACTTGGAGCAAAAAAACTCACACGCCACAAAAGTGTTAAATATGGGAAACATAAAGCTCCATCAGCTCCTCACGTCCATGCCTTTTTTATTCCATGTAACTCTCCCCAAAGATCAACTGCAGCAGATAAAAAAAAAGTCCTGGTCCTTATTTGACGCTCCAAAATCGAAACAAGGTCGGAGTGTGAGCTTCAAGTCAGTTTGACGCGCGTCATGATGCTTTCACTGCCATTTAGAACAATGGGTGCGTTTCAAATCGCGAGAATCAGACGCCTTTAGTGCGTTTTGGCCTTTAGAAGGAAAGGAAACAAAAGTAATATCTCAACAAACCAGTTATTTTGTGAGTATCACAACAACATGCCAGTAATAACAGGTAAGTTAATAGTTAAGTTAAGTAAGTTAATAAGGATGATTTTTTGACTTTAGAAAGTTAACGTTACATGTAGCTGTAATTATAAAACCATGCTGGCTGGCAAAGACAATGTTAAGTTACCTTCACGTTACTACTACTGAGGACGTTGAGAGACATTCAGGGACAGCAAATGTTCAAAGTCATTTTTCTCACTTTTCACTTTTTGACATATGGTAGATTAAAATGCTCATAACATTCAAACAGTTATGAATAGCAGAGAACTTCTAATTCATGGAAATAGACCTATCAAAAAATTAAAATATTAAAATGCCACCATGCGACAGTTTTCAGAGGCCACCGCACAAATAAAAACAAGTAGCAAACGTTTTATGTCCTCCTACCGCTTTTCAATTCAATTTTCATGAAGAAAAATATAGTCCTTAGTCCAGCACATGGAGGTCCAACATGAGGTGAGGAAAATGAATGCATGTGATCATGCAGGCACTGGTTGACAAAGGGGACTGTGCAGGGGCAGTGTTCTGAGCATGTGCAAAACCCATCACACTATTGTACAAGTTGGCCAGTCTCACATTTCAAAGTAGACTGTACTATTTCATTAGTTGGAAGGATCAAAACCTAACATTTCTAGTTGTCTCAACTTTTTGTCAAAATTTAGTTGACCTGACGCACAAAAATAAGTTGAAGGAACTAAAAGCAAAAAAATAAAATAAAAAATTGCAGTGTATAATACGACCATGGTTTAACCTTGCCTGGACTATTTTTTATTTTGCTGCTGTGGTGGCAATTTCTGTTGAATAAAGCACGGAGTCAGAAACTTGTCTTTCTGTAAGGTTTACTCAAGCATGTGCAGATGGACTCACAGCACAGTCAAAGAATGAACTGGGCGGAATGAGCCCAGAACAGAGAATGTGTCAGTGTTTTATACACAGATAAGTGCAAGGTCAGGAAAGGGTGAGTTGCATATTGTTATCACATGATGGTACAGGACATTCAGAAAAACAATACAGCACTTCTGGCTTGTTCTATCTCATGTTGTCTTGTGCATCATACAAGTATATTGGGCCTTCCTCTCTGTCCTGTATTTAGGTACTTACAATATGCAGATACAGGATTACATCAGAAATGGGAATTTCTATCACACTGCCAAATCCAAGCACCAAACTGATGTGTTTCATGTGCAAATGCATTGCAGTGTTTAAAGATTACAATCTCCAGAGGCACCACTTTGAGAAACACAAACCAGACAAACTTTCCAGACGGATCACAGGAGAGGGCTGCAAAAGTGCAGAGTTTGATTGCATCTTACAACCGGAGCTGTACTACGATGATGCAGTCATGCACAGCCCAACAGAAAGCTGCAGCAGCTTCTCTCTGTGTGTTCTGGATCCTGGCAAGAAAAAAAGGACAATCACAGACTCGCACACCATGAAAGACTGCATGTTGGCCGTCGTGGACGAGGTGATAAATGATGAAGTGTACTGAATTTGTAATTGAATAGCCCTGCACTTTGAGATATGTCAGGGTCAGATGTGACCAAAATGTTTTATTTATTTGTTTATTTTTTTTATTACAAAAGTGGGAAAAAAATTGAATTTCTGCTACCTCAGGTTCTGGTTTGTTTTTTATGCACTTTTTGCTGTACTTGTGTCAGATGTGAACAAATTTAAAAGGGAAACAATGAATAAACATTGCTTGTTTTTCATTACATTAATTTGTGTTGGTTTAAAATTTGTCATTACCTGCTGCTTACCACTGAAAATATCTGGCCCAGCTAAAATTCTTTTTTGGTTTTTTTTTATTTTTAATCTGGCCTGATTGAATCAGTAATTGAATATCCCTGCTGTAAGCCATTACTTCTTGTATCAGTGTTGGGGAAAACATAATAAAGGAGCTGCTGTTAAAAAAAAAAAACATCTTTGATTTCATGTTTTGTAGAAGCCTTATATGAAGACAGTTTTATTAATTAAAAAGTAACCCATATTAAAAATGCAAGAAATCCATATTAGAATAGGGCTGTAGATTAGTGATAGATAGATGAAGTATTATTTAAAAATGAAAGTACAGCTAGTAAAATAACCCTGAAACACCAAGCATTTTTATAGGGTTTTTGTAATTATATACAAAGATAGTCTGAGTAAAATTTACTAGCAAGGGATGAGTTCATTTTATGTCATAGAAAGAAAATTGCTAGTAACTATGAAGGAAGACAAGCACACACAGCTCTCACCTTCACTCATCTGTACTGAGTCACATATACAGCACATTTACCAAAGTATGACACACTCAGTTTCAGGACCACAGTTACCAAAGTCTCTAACAAAGTATCTTTTTACAGTCATTTATATTATCCTTCTAACAAAACTATCAAATTACATTGAATTATAAAATACATTTTTAACCTCTTTATTTTATTCTTATGGACTGAACTACTATGTTTTTACAGTGTTAAATGAAAACAGCTTCAACCTAACAGCACATTTCTTCGGCAAAAACTCTGACAAACATGAGTTAATCATTTCAAAGTGCTTGCTGTATGTAATGACTTAAATAAAAGGGAGTAGTAACAAAGACGGATGGAGGAAAACAACCACAAGCAGCTCTCGCCTTGCCAGCTGTAAGTGGAACTCCAATGCATAACCCATAGAGGACGCTAGATTAATGCCTCAGGCCTCATATACATATGTGCCCAAAAAATGGAGCAATTGTGACAGTGAATTAACTTAAGGTGAAAATATATCAAATTCTGCAAGAAACTCAACAAAAAACAATAAATGAAATTCAACAATGTGACAAAAAAGATATACAAATATAAAATAAAATAAAATAATATTGCGATCAACTTACCATACATGAATCCAAACAATTTTCAATGTTAAGCAAACATATTTTGAATAATTGTGTATAGAGAAAAATTGATAATAAGCAAAAATACTATATAAAATACAAATGTGCAGAAAAGACACAGCAAAGTAGAATTATCTGAGACTGGAATGACAACATAACACTCCATAGGTAAAGCATATACAGTAATATACTGCAAGCTAGAATTAGCATGTACAGGGGTAAACGGTTGAATCCAATTTTAGCAAGATTTAAGAATAGGGATGCACCAATACCACTTTTTTTCTGACCGAGTACAAGTACTTAAATTGGGGTACTTGCCAATACCGAGTACTGATATTAGCACTTAATAATGCCATTAAAGTTCTTACAATAACTTTTAAAACATGTTTTATTTTCATTAGATGGTCACTTTCTAAACAAAACAAATCATTGTTGCTGTTTCGTGCTACAAGTGTAACCATGGTTACAATACACATTACATTTTTAAGTTATTTGTAGTTAAGTTAATTTACTGATTTTGTGTTCCTTATTAAGCTGTGCAGTTTACTGTGTATATTTCAGTATAATAATTTCACATTATTATGGACTTGCAGAATTAAGTTTACTATAATAAATGGTGTTATATATGATAATTATTTAATTATCATTTACAAAATTTTAACTAGTATTTTAATTACACATTTACATGTGTAGTGTTTAAGTTTCTTCTTCATGTCTTTCTTGTCTAAGCACTAATTAGTTCCTACGTGTCATTGTTTAGGGGGGACAGGTATGACTGTTGTGACATGTGTGCACCAGTTTTGTTGACCCTGCTGTGAACCTCAAAGAGTGAAGTTGCGTGTTTTGTGCTGTCAGGTTGTTTTGGTGAAGAATAAGTACACAAAGAGAAGTTGTAGCAGCTTATTATGAAGAATGGGGCGGCGGTGTTTTTTATTCATCTTCAGATTAAATTGCTGAGGGATCCAGCTAGTTTACACCCACCAGGACTTATTGGACAGCAGCTGGCTGTGGTCTACAAGTTGCTGCGGTCATTAGTGGATGATGTTGAGGACAGCGAGTCCCTCGCTGATGATGATTTTCGTATCCAAACAAAGAGGGTAAGCATCAGCAAACACTTTGAACTCTGCATCATGGCGGATCTTTAGATGTTTACTTGTATCGAGCAGCTACTTTCCGTGACGTGGTATCGGGTGTGGGGTATCGGAGTAGTTTTATGAGTATGAGTACAAGTACGTGAGGACAGTATCGGACTGACACCAGATGCTGGTATCGGTGCATCCCTACTTAAGAATATTAGATAAACTCATGTGAGTAACAAACATATGACATATATAGCATGATATGACATAAAGTATTTTAAACATTAGTTCATCATAATCATGTTTAAATAAGTGAGAGCTGAAGTTTGCATTGTAGCATGTAACCACTGGGGATCATTTAAATTCAAATTTAACCTGCACTAATCAAGTGTGAGTCTGTACGTACATCTTCATGCTGTTCAAACTTGACCTGTGTGAAAAGGTGATTTACAAAGTGTCTCATTCAGTGTAAAGTCTGACACATTCTCACTGAAGAGCTGGACAAAACTGATATAGAATATAGGTTGAATATAGGTTCACCAGGTAGATCAGGTTGTCAATTAATCACAGTAATCGGCGGTTTGATCCCATTTGTATATAGTGTGTGTGTTTATATATTTACTGTACACACACTCACACACACACTATATTAGGTACTCCTGTACAATCTAATGCAATCTAATACAACTGTTCCTTCATAAACTCCTCTTCTTTAGTGTGTATGAGGTTTTGTAATGGAAATAAACAACTGAAAAAAAGCCTCCATACTGCTCATCTCCTCAAGTGCTGACATGCTGTGCGCTCACAGCATACAGTCACACCACACACACCCAGTTCAGACACTGTGGACACACACGTGACCGTGGCTCCAAGTTAAAGATCTACAGTGAAGATTTAGGTTCAAAACACGGTGTGGAATTATGCGTTTCAAATCAACTTGGCATGTGAGGGCTTTGGGAAACTTGGATTACACCAGACGAGCAGTATGGAGACTTTTTTTTTTTTTTTGGTTGCTGTAACATTTGTGTCAATTGTTTGGGAGATTCTGCAACACTGTTTTCCTGTGAAATTCCAGCAGGAACGAAATGTGATCTTCAATCTGCATGAGGGTGAGTAGATACTGACTGTATTTTCATTTTTGGGTGAACTATCCCTTTAACACAGCAGGCCTTTATGCACACAGACACATGATGGAGACACGTACGCCAGTTTTCATCATAACAGCTCTGTTTTCTGGACATATTTAGATTTTAGCTTCTGTCTTTCCTCGCTCATTCTCTAATTTTTAGATCTTATTTTATTGATGTCACACTTGTCATTTTTGAACAAAGAAAAGGGAAACAAAGTTTATAATGAAAGAAAATAATTATGAATAAAATGTTTGTGATGGCTAGTAAAAAAGTAATAGCTAGTAATTTTTCTTTATCAATGATAAAGGAAAATGTTCACCAGTTAAATCTAAAAGTTTTGATAAATATTCTCATGTTCTCCATAAATGTCCAGAATGTCTCTAGCAAGCGGCTGCTGTGCAGTCACATAACTGGATTCTTCTTCATTAGCTCTGTCCTTTACAACAATATCCTCATACACCTCTTCCTCACCGTTGGCATAGATGTCCTCACTTCCCACATCATTTTGACCTTCGTTGTTCTCTTCTCTCTCACTGTCATGATCTTCAACTTTCTCCTCTTCTTCCGTCCCTCTTGGTTGCTCCTCCTGAGTCCTCTTGGAGTGAACTGGTTCAAAGTTCACATAATGCTCCTCTTCAGAGTCTTCGTAACATTTCCTGACAGTCACTGGAACACAAGTATAGGAACAGAATGCGTCGTGAATATTACAATCAATTTTCATAGATGAATGTATGAAAAAAGTCAAACAAACAGCAACATTTAGTCTTATAATGTCATGTGTGTCCTGGTGAGCACAGACATTCAGTTTGGATCAAGCCTCCAGGCTGCTTGGCTTCTTGTCTTCTCCTGTGGACCAGACAGACCACCACCAAGACCAGCAGGAGCAGCAACAGGATCCCAGCAGCTACTGAGGAGACCAGCAGCAACAAAGACACTAAAAAAGAAAAAAATATTTTATTATAAAGTGTATCCCCTCTCTGACAATGATACCTATGATCCACCATTCACATTACAGCTTGATAATAAGTAATATGTAAAGATGGAATTACAGTGTAATAAATGATTCCCCTTTTTGCTTGGGAACATTTGAACCCCCTCAAGGACCCCTAGAGATACCCACACCCCACTTTGAGGACCACCACTTTAATATTACAGCTAAATTTCTGTGATAGGGTAACAATGATACCCAGAAAGCAGGAAAAAAAAAGAAGGAGAAATAGGTCTTCTCTTCTTTTCCCTTGCCTATAACAAATCTGACTCTGTCAGGCCTGTGGTGTCTGAACTGGACTGGACATATATGACACTATTATTATACATATATACTATTATATGCTACTATTATTTCTGCTGTTATTATTAGATATTTGTGCTAGCAATCGCTCTACATTATTCAATATTACATTTAACTATATAATTATTATTATTATCATGGTTGTCTGTATCAGTCTGCTCTTTCACACCAGATTCTTTCAGACTGTGTCCAAGGTCCATTAATCTTTCTTTCTTTATTCACATTGCCACTGAGCGTACCTGAGCATACAGTGTACTTGTCGTTTTTATTTTGTGTATTTTGTCTTTACATTTATTGCATGCTACTATGACAATTTAATTTCCCTTGATAAAGTTACCTATCTATAATAATTTCAATAATTTCTCTTGTGGAAACAAAAAAACAAAAGTAGTTTTGGTATTGTAGCTGAAATGCTAAACCACTGGTTTCTACTTAATTATACTGTTCAATCTTCTGTTTCATTCTTCAATGTTTGATTTTTTGTTGTTTATTTTAAAATTATATTTAAATATTTAAAACACTGATGTTCTTTTACATGGAAACAGTTTCAGTGTAAGTTCCATGAATCAGGGCTGGGACAAAGCTTGGGTGTTCCAGAGGTATTACCGTATACCAGGATATTAAAAAATCCTGACACATGATTTTCAGTACAGTCATAAATACAGACACGCCTCCTTTTATAAAACTAATTGGGAGGCACTCTATTAAATCACCAGGGGTCAGTCCCTGCATGGCAGTGCAGCTGAGCAGAAAAACATGGCAGTAAATAAACAGAAAATAGCGCCGTAAATGCACACTTTAGATTTAAGTTTGTAGCTTCTCAAGACTGAAGCAGAGCTCCTGAGTGTTTGTGTTATTCCCAGCTGTGGGAATAGTGTCACTTTGACGATCAGCTTTGCCGACATTAAGGCAAAACTACAGTACAGTGGAATACAATCAGTTTTACACAAATACAGCAGTAATACCATATACCCATTATGATGTCAGCAATCTATTAAAATATGAAAAAATACAGATAAGATCCTACCTAAGCCTAACTGAGACCTACAAAAATACCCATTTTCTGTTTTCTTATTTTTAGGCATTAATGCTTTAAACTCAACAACCAAAGTAATTTATTCATGATAAATCATCATAAACCACCTTCTCCTACTTATTTGTGTAGTTTTACCTCTTGCTTGAGGACAATAGCAGCGAAAATTCTGTCTGAAAGGGTAGAAACCCTAGAAATCACCCTAGTTATTATTGGAATAATACCAAAGAATCATGGTTCCTTCCTTGTCCTAGAAATGAAGCAATATGAGAAATAGATGGTGATGGAGCTCTGCTCTTCTCCACTATTTTGAACATAAGCGACCCTATCTTATACCTGGCACAAAGCTGTTGTGCTGGTGATGCAGGTGGATTATAGGGGTGTGTATCTCACTGACTGAGACCAATTCAATACACATCACAATACATATTGAACAATACTATATATCTTAGAACTTTTTCAATGGCCAACGATTTGGTTCAATACAATTCAGTTCTGTCACAATATGATATGATATGATGCAATGTGTCAGTCTTTACATTTTGATTCAATCAGTTGCTATTAGTTTCAAAAAGAAATCCTGATAGTTTTACTAAGTACAGTAACAGTAGAAACAGAGAGAAGGAGACATTACAGTGGTGTTTACACATGTCTGGTATAAATGAGATCCTGTAGCCTAAATGAGAATCAGTGAACAAACTTTAAAACTGTTTAAAATATCAGTATATTATGCAGTAAGATGATGTGCTGCTCTGTTTCATATAAAGAGTGCTGTGGTTTTGATTAGTGTGGAGGAACAGTGATGCTCCGTGTTACCTGCTCTGACAGTGACATGACGTCTCTGTGGGTCAGACTTGTGTCTCTGTACTCTGCTGTCAGACATGTTTTGCATAAATGATCTGCAGCAGAGTTTCTCATCTTTCTTATAAAACCCAAATTCAGTCTACACTTAAATGTTATGAAAGTTTGGTGGTGCAACGCGGTACAATATCACTTCTGTTGTCTGTTTTCAGCGCCATCTGTTTGGAGTAAATGAAGAGGAGACACAGGAGAGGAGGGAGGGAGCGCTTGTTTTGTGTGAGCGCAGCAGCAGGCATCCAACAAGAGCGGTGCAGGCAGAGACAGGAGGAGAAAGAAAATGGAGAAAAGTTACACTGGCAGCTCCCTGATGCAAACATTAAACTTATGCACATCCTAGTGAGATACATTGATATGCTAGTGCTGCATCAATTTGTTTGTGATTCATGTTCAGTACAGGCCGTCTCAATGCACTCATATCTTATGCAATAAATTCCAATGCATTGGATGCATGAGTGAATCATGACACCCCTAGTGGATTAGCTATCTTACACTGGCAGAACTGCCATTTTGCCACAACTGCAAGACAGCAAATGCACTTGGTGCCTGGTCCTTGCAGCCATGGGCAGAAGGTCTACAAATGAAGGAAAAACAAAGGCATGCAACAGCAAGTTTACATGTTGTGCTTGATGCATTAGAGTAAAACCTACTTGCGCTTAAGATCCAGCTAAAACCTGATTGAAAGTCTGTGGCCCAATACATCTGTCTGGACAAGATAGCACACAGGGTGTTGTTGTGCACGGACATATCTCCACTGTCACAAAACACCCTCATTTATATTCAGTCTTTTCCTCACAAAGAGGTGTCAACATATTTTCTATCAGCAATAAAGTGGAAATATTAAAGTTAAAACCTGCATGTGTGTGTGCATCTCACACTTGGCTGAGGCTTGGCTGCACACAGTTCTCCATAATCACAGTACACCTTTCATTTATGTTAAACAGCTGTGCGTGTGTGTCGTTAAAGTTAATCTCACTAGCAAGGAAAAGGGAATTATTATTTTAATTATAAAACCTGCAAAGTGGACACGGGGCGGGATCACAGCTGTCAGATCATCTTTAACAGATCAGTTAGAGACAACTGAAGCAGCTGTAGTGTTTGTGTCTATGTGTGTATTGTAATACAGAAAAACAAAAATTAAACAATTATGATCTATAAGATACAAAATGAAAAAGACAATATATCTGACCTCCAGACTGGCCCGACCTGGAGAGAAAAAGGTCTGTGTACTTCTGTCAGAGCTGGTTGAATATACCTGTGCAGAATTTGCGCACTTCAAACTTCAGATACATTTTCTGATTTCCTCATTGCTTCACAGCCAGACTAGATCAGTTTGCCTCTCCTCTCTACCTCTCACACTCCTCAGCCAGTGGAGCTGAATAATGGTGATAATAATAATGAATTGCAAAATACAACACACTTTCAAGGTGCTGCAGTGTAAAACATAACCAGCTACATATCTGCACAGCATTTACTGTTGATTTATTGTATTGCTTTTTGCTAAATGTAAAATAAACTATTTACACATGAAGCTGCTTTGGAGAGCTTAAATACTGCCTACTTACATTTAACGGTGACACTCATTGCTGTCATGGTAGATGAGAATTTCCTTGAGGACAGTGTGACTTCATACACACAGCTGTAGATTCCCTGGTGTTCATACTCAGCTACAGGGAAGTTGAAGGAGGCTGAGTGGTTGACTGCTGGCTTGGTGTCAGTGATGTTGGAGCCAGAGAAGATGAGAGAGAAAACACCTCCAGGATAGCTGGAGTTAATGGAGCAGGTGATGATGAAGCTGTAACCCCTGGTGACCTCTGCACCTTCAGGACCCCAGACCAACCCTCTGTTAGGAGATGTCAGGGAGATGCTGGGCTGCTGCAGTGGCACTGGGTAAAAGAGAGATGACATAAACACAATGCAGAATAGATGTCATTAATTTTTTCTGGAGAAAAAAAACAAGCAGTCTCAACTCATTGCAAACATTTTGAATGTGAACTTTAAAGACAACTAATGAGAGGTCTGTCAACCTGCCTCTGAATTTTGTAATTTTGGTGCTAGAGAACACCCGCTAATTGTGCATGATGTTCCAGTATATCAAGTGTTGACCACACCATGAAAATTTCATGTAAATCAAATGATGATTGTCAGACAAGCTTTACTTCCCGATACCATTAAGTGATGCAGAGACTGCTTATTATATTATCTTATTATAATTATTCGTTTGGGAGACTCAATGAATAAATAATGTAATGTCAAATTAAGATATAATGTAATTCTGCCTTTTTATTTCAACTTCAGTTAATTTCTACTCAATTTACCCTTGGCCTGTGGCTAAAAACAGCTATTGTACAAAAATGTTTAATAAGCACTAATGCTATTCAAATGCTTTAAAAAGTCAGGTGATGTGGAGAGCTTGGATTGTAGCTTTTCAGTGGTATTGCATTTGTCTCGTGGACATTTGGCCATCTCATTTACAGGCTCTTCAACAAAAGATCAAATCATCAAGGAAACCCATGTAGTTTCTACCTCTGAGCCACCTGGCAATGGTTATAGGCAAATAGTCCCAAGCTGGTTTCCCTTATCAACATCGGTTTCGATCTGAGATCAAAACCAAGCAAAAGAGTCTGGGTGACCAGGAAGCAGGGGCGAAAAGTGCGGAGTGGGTCTGGACAATAACCTGAATGCTGCTGCTGCAGCTCTTGAGGACAGGCAGCAGGAAAACTAGACTGGAAGAACACCTCTGGACGATGGCCTAACAAGCAGAGCAGGTCTGTAGGGTGACTGGGAGGCAGGGGTGAAAGGCAGAGCATGTCTGGATGACAGCCTGAATTCTGGCAATATAGGTGGAGTAGCAGGTGGAGGATGATCAGACCATTGGAGCACCTGTGGAGGACAAGCAGGAGGACAACAGGAGAAGTAGATGACCTGGAGACCTGTGACAAAGATGGGGCTGCTCAGGGAGCCAGTAAGGTAGGCAGAACCACTCTAGAGGCTGGCAGCAACGGTGGTGAACCTTCTGGACGCCAACACTGAGGCTGGAACACAGGAAAAACAGCTTGGTCTAGATATTCAGTTGCAGGTTGGACGGGCTTTTGGATTCTGGTGTCTGGAGAGCATCTTTACAGCAGGTCCAGAGTCTGGCAACTGAAGTGAAGAACTGGAATCTGGCAACAGGCATACAGGGCTGGAGGCTGACAACAGCAAGACTGGCAGATGAGCCGGTAGATCCATGGAAACAGGAGAATGAAGCAGCATAGGAATGCTGTGAGCTCAGGTGAGTGATGATTGTAACATGGCCACTAAAAACAGCTTCAAGTCAGGATTAGTGGATATCTGTAGCACAGCTACAGGGGACTGCTGTGGCTTGAGAAATGGGGACTGCAGTAACTCAGAAAAGGGTAATAGCTGGTGTGGATCAACAGATTGCTGCAGTACGGGAATTAGTGACAACTGCAGCTCGGGAAACCAGGAATGGCAACGGTTCAGCAGAAACCAGGGATGGTTGTGGCTCAGCAGGACCAGGAGATGGCTGCACGTCAGCCCTAACAGGAGATGGTTGCTGTTCAGTAAGAACAGCTGTTGGCTGGACAGGAGAAATACAACAGGTGCTTCCCGGGCTGCTGACTCTGAAGCAGGTGAGACAAAGGATGACTCAGGAACAGACAAGGTGCCAGCCAACCCAAGGGCTGAAGAGACATCAGCTTACTTAGGAGCTGTCTTAGGATACACCAACAGGGGTGAGAGAGACATTGGCTGGGATAATGGGCACAGAATCTCTGTGGTGCTGTGACAGCTGGAGGTAGCAGGAGGTGTGATGTCAGACAGTACTACGTTTCTTTCAGACAGTGGCTCTAGGAGAGGGTCATGCAGGGAGCTGGCTGGCCTTGTTGTCAACTGGCTGGAGGCTAGAAGTCTGGGTGCTGTCATGTTCTAGAGCGAGGTCTAGCATAATAGAGACCAAAGAGCTACACGATATAGAGCTAGAGATCAGGGAGCCTTGACGTTGTCTGTGACCTTGCTTTCTTGTGGACCTGTCTTGAAAGCTTACCAAGTTTCCCAGAAACAAGCTAGCCAACTCATGAACATGAACTTACTGAGGGCTAGTAAGTTGATGGCTAGACTCCACAAGAGTTGGAGGTGACTGCTAGAATGAGTTTGAAAAACAACAAAAATACAGGACAGTCAGGCACCTCAAAAATTGTGTGAGGACTTTAAAGAAAGCAATTTTTCCTACCAGTAACAGAGAGTCTGTGAGAGTCACTTAAGGCAGAGCTGAAGTCTTGACTGGACTCCACGGCAAACATAATACAGCATTGAAGCAGCAGATATTGCCGTTGAGCCGAGGTGTGTCACTTTATGTTAACTTCTTGTTATTCCTATGTAAACAAGACTGGGAAATGCATTTTCCTCACCATTGACAGAGAGTCTGACAGAGTCACTTAAGGCAGAGCTGAAGTCTCGACTTGAAATCCTTTTCTGATACCGACACTGGTATGACCCCTCATTGTCAAAGGTTACTCTCGGGATACTGAAGGTAGCAGAGTTGGTACTTGATGTTTGGGTCTTTCTGAATGAGCCTGAATATTTCTGCAGGATGAATGTTCCACCTAAATGCTGAGTTGAGATCAAACAAGTGATATTGAAGTCCTGACCCCAGGTAACCACACCAGCAGGATTCATGGAGATGCTGGGCTTTGGGAGGTTCACTGAAAATATAATACAAGATTAGAATGGTTTATTGTATACTGCCATGGAGGTAAGGTCTTGTCCTTTATTTCACTCCTTGTCATCCCCATTTAATTTAATTCAAGTTAACAAAAATTCAAGATTGGGAAATTTGTTTTTCCTTACTAGTGACAGAGATTCTGACAGAGTCACTTAATGGGGAGCTGAAGTCTCGACTTGAAATCCTTTTCTGATACTGACACTGGTATGACCCCTCATTGTCAAAGTTGACCTTGAGGATACTGAAGGTAGCAGAGTTGGTACTTGATGTTTGGGTCTTTCTGAATGAACCTGAGCTTTTCTGCAGGATGAATGTTCCACCTAAATGCTGAGTTGAGACTGAACAAGTGATGCTGACGTCCTGACCCCAGGTAGTGACATCAGCAGGATTCATAGAGATTCTGGGCTTTGGGAGGTCCACTGAAAATATAATACAAGATTAGAGTGATTTATAGTATATTGCCTTTGAGGCAGGGTCTCGCCCTTTATTTTACTCCTTGTCATCCCCATTTAATTTAATACAAGTTAACAAAAAATCAAGATTGGGAAATTTGTTTTTCCTTACCAGTGACAGAGATTCTGACAGAGTCACTTAATGGGGAGCTGAAGTCTTGACTTGAAATGCTTTTCTTATACTGACACTGGTATGATCCCTCATTGTCAAAGTTGGCTCTGGGGATAATGAAGGTAGTAGAGCTGGTACTTGATGTTTGGGTCTTTCTGAATGAACCTGAGCTTTTCTGCAGGATGAATGTTCCACCTAAATGCTGAGTTGAGACTGAACAAGTGATGCTGACGTCCTGACCCCAGGTAACCACACCAGCAGGATTCATGGAGATGCTGGGCTTTGGAAAGTTCACTGAAAAATAATACAAGATTAAAGTGATTTGCCTTATACTGCCTTTGAGGCAGAGTCTCGCTCATTATTTCACTCCTTGCTCATCCCTATTTAATACAAGTTAACAAAAAAATCAAGATTGGGAAATTTGTTTTTTTTTTACCAGTGACAGAGATTCTGACAGAGTCACCCAATGGGGAGCTGAAGTCTCGACTTGAAATCCTTTTCTGATACTGACACTGGTATGACCCCTCATTGTCAAAGGTTACTCTCGGGATACTGAAGGTAGCAGAGTTGGTACTTGATGTTTGGGTCTTTCTGAATGAGCCTGAGCTTTTCTGCAGGATGAATGTTCCACCTAAATGCTGAGTTGAGACTGAACAAGTGATCTTGACGTCCTGACCCCAGGTAGCCACACCAGTAGGATTCATGGAGATGCTGGGCTTTGGGAGGTCCACTATAAACATAATAGAACATTGAAGCAGAAGATGTTGTCTTTGAGCTGAGGTGTGTCACTTTAATTTAACGTCTTGTAATTCCTAGGTAAACAAATACTAGTTAAGATAATAATCAAGACTGGGAAATGCATTTTCCTCACCATTGATAGAGAGTCTGACAGAGTCACTTAATGGGGAGCTGAAGTCTCGACTTGAAATGCTTTTCTGATACTGACACTGGTATGACCCCTCACTGTCAAAGTTGACTCTGGGGATACTGAAGGTAGCAGAGTTGGTACTTGATGTTTGGGTCTTTCTGAATGAGCCTGAGCTTTTCTGCAGGATGAATGTTCCACCTAAATGCTGAGTTGAGACTGAACAAGTGATGCCGACATTCTGACCCCAGGTAGTGACACCAGCCGGATTCATGGAGATGCTGGGCTTTGGGAGGTTCACTGAAAATATAATACAAGATTAGAATGATTTATAGTATACTGCCTTTGAGGCAGGGTCTCGCCCTTTATTTCACTCCTTGTCATCCCCATTTAATTTAATTCAAGTTAACAAAAAATCAAGATTGGGAAATTTGTTTTTCCTTACCAATGACAGAGATTCTGACAGAGTCACTTAATGGGGAGCTGAAGTCTCGACTTGAAATGCTTTTCTGATACTGACACTGGTATGACCCCTCATTGTCAAAGTTGACTCTGGGGAAACTAAAGGTAGCAGAGTTGGTACTTGATGTTTGGGTCTTTCTGAATGAGCCTGAGGTTTTCTGCAGGATAAATGTTCCACCTAAATGCTGAGTTGAGACTGAACAAGTGATGCCAACATCCTGACCCCAGGTAACCACACCAGCAGGATTCATGGAGATGCTGGGCTTTGGGAGGTTCACTGAAAGGATAATACAAGATTAGCGTGATTTGCAATAAACTGCATTTGAGGTAAGGTCTTGCCCTTTATTTCACTTGACATTCCAATTTTTTTTAATTCAAGTTAACAAAAAAATCAAGATTGGGGAATGCATCTTGACTTACCAGTGACAGAGATTCTGACAGAGTCACTTAAGGCAGAGCTGAAGTCTCGACTTGAAAGCCTTTTCTGATACTGACACTGGTATGACCCCTCACTGTCAAAGTTGACCTTGAGGATACTGAAGATGGCAGAGTTGGTACTTGATGTTTGGGTCTTTCTGAATGAGCCTGAGCGTTTTTGTAGGATGAATGTTCCACCTAAATGCTGAGTTGAGACTGAACAAGTGATCTTGACGTCCTGACCCCAGGTAACCACACCAGTAGGACTCATGGAGATGCTGGGCTTTGGGAGGTTCACTGAAAAAATAATAAAAGATTATAGTGATTTGCAATTAACTGCCTTTGAGGTAAGGTCTTGCCCTTCATTTCATTCCTTGTTATTCCCATTTAATTTAATTCAAGTTAACAAAAAATCAAGATTGGGAAATGTATTTGCCTTACCAGTGACAGAGATTCTGACAGAGTCACTTAATGGGGAGCTGAAGTCTCGACTTGAAATGCTTTTCTTATACTGACACTGGTATGATCCCTCATTGTCAAAGTTGGCTCTGGGGAAACTAAAGGTAGTAGAGCTGGTACTTGATGTTTGGGTCTTTCTGAATGAGCCTGAGGTTTTCTGCAGGATGAATGTTCCACCTAAATGCTGAGTTGAGACTGAACAAGTGATGCTGACGTCCTGACCCCAGGTAGTGACACCAGCAGGATTCATGGAGATGCTGGGCTTTGGGAGGTTCACTGAAAATATAATACAAGATTAGAGTGATTTATAGTATATTGCCTTTGAGGCAGGGTCTCGCCCTTTATTTTACTCCTTGTCATCCCCATTTAATTTAATACAAGTTAACAAAAAATCAAGATTGGGAAATTTGTTTTTCCTTACCAGTGACAGAGATTCTGACAGAGTCACTTAATGGGGAGCTGAAGTCTCGACTTGAAATGCTTTTCTTATACTGACACTGGTATGATCCCTCATTGTCAAAGTTGGCTCTGGGGAAACTAAAGGTAGTAGAGCTGGTACTTGATGTTTGGGTCTTTCTGAATGAGCCTGAGCTTTTCTGCAGGATGAATGTTCCACCTAAATGCTGAGTTGAGACTGAACAAGTGATCTTGACGTCCTGACCCCAGGTAACCACACCAGCAGGATTCATGGAGATGCTGGGCTTTGGGAGGTTTGCTGAAAAAATAATACAAGATTAGCGTGATTTGCAGTATACTGGAGCAGAAGACACTGCTTTCAGCTGAAGTGTGTTACTTTACTTTAACTTTTTCTAATTCCTAAGTAATTAAATACAAGTTAAGGAAAAAAAAAATGAATATTATAATAGAGCTGAATATTATAAAGTAAATATTACAACTTCTTGCTGTTTCTGTTCAATATAATGTTATTATAGTCCACAAGTAAAATCATGATCTGAACTGTCACAAAGTATAAGAAATAAATAAATAAACATTCTTGCCTTTTGGGGACTTTCAAAGAATGAAAATAACAATTATTACACTGCAACAGCACTTTATGTTGAATAATTTTAATTTACGTTTGGACAAAATACAAAATAGCTATTAGACAGAAAGAAGTTTTGGTAGATTCTTCTGTAGAAAGTAGTTAGTACCTGAAACTGATCACAACAAGGTCTGTAGATTGTTTTGAACAAATGGGTCATGACTTTTGGAAACGATTTTTCAAATGTATTGTTATCTATCTATATGCTAGCTATCCCTTTAAGCTTCTAAGGGCTCCCGAAACGGACGCATACATGGACTGCTGTGGAGTTTGCTTGCAGGGCGCATTCCACACATGTACAGCAGATTGGCATCAGTAATGGCTGCATCAAAGGGTCCACAGACTAATTTGAACAGTCTCAATGCATGAAGGATATGCATGTGTACACCATCTGATGATTAAATTTATGTCACACAGACCCAAACAGATCCTTGGACATTCCTCTACATGTAAAGTATAATACCTACTTAAGGCTGGCAAAGCTTATGAAAAAAAACTTCCTCTCACCTGAACACCCCACACCAGCATCCTCACCGTGTCCACAGTTGTGTGTCCCAAATCCTCCATGCTGACACTCAGTTAGAGAACTTTCACTTCCTGAACAGGCCACATTATCAAGCCAGATTTGTCCAGTTCCTTGACCAAAGTTGGCTGACTGAGGGGCACTGAGTGCTGTACCACAACCCAACTGTCTGCACACAACCTTTGCATCATTTAAGTCCCAATCGTCATCACAGACTGTTCCCCAGGCACTGTTGTAATAGATTTCAACTCTTCCTGAACACATAGTAGACCCAGCTAATCTGATCTGCACACGTCCTGTAGAGACAGACAGAGGTAGACAGGGGACTGCGGTCAACTCAACAGATTGGATTGTAGGTTACTATCATCCACATTGGTACAAGTCATCAACTGTTATTGTCCTTGCAACAATCTGGTCCTTTTCCTCCTGGCAGGGAGGTATCAACGTCCATGATTCCTAAAAACAATGAATGTGGTCCCAAAGAACAACAGCATACATCTTCACTTTCCATCAGTCCATCTCAGGTGAGCTCAGGCCCAGAGAAGATGGTGGATGTTGTTGATTTATACATGCAGTGACAAACTATGTTGACTGACAAAGGTTTTCCAAAGTGTTCCCAAGCCCATTTAGTAATATCCTTTATACAATTATGTTGGTTTTACATGCAGAGATTGCTCTACATTCTCTGAATCTTTTAATGATATTATCGATTGTAGATGATTTTTTTTTTTTTTTTATTTGCCTATGCAGTTTTTCACAAAGTGGTGAATCTTGCTCCATTCTTGCCTGTGGACACCTGAGTCTTGAGGATACCTCTTACCCATTATACTGTTACCTGTTACTATTTCACCTGTGGAATGTTTTAAGGAGCATTCCACAACTTTCCCAGTCATCTGTTGCCGCTGACCCAACTTTTTTGAAATGTATTTCAGCAATCAAGTTCAGAATGCATATATATTATCAGCTTAAATATAAAATATCTTATCATTGTATTGTATTCAAATGAATAGATGTTGAAAAGTATGTGTTTTCCAGTGTCACAACCTTTATGGAATCAGGGCTGTATTTAGGATTTTTCTATATGGAGAATAAAAAAAGTGCCATATGTGTGGAATAACTTTAAATCATAATTTTATGTTTTTTCTTCCCCTTTCATCATTTAGATAGTTGTGCCAACAAAAGGTTTGTTTGTATCAATGCAAAATGTTTTGATTTGAGTTTGTCATGATGACTATTTCAGGATGTCCTTTAGCAGTAGAATGATCTCTTCTCACATTCCATCATTCTGTCCTTCTTTACTACTTCCTGTTTCCTTCAGAATAAACTACAAGTTTTTGTTGGTAAATTTTAAGACACTTGAAGATGAAGTTGCTTGTTACATTTTGGACATATTGAGCCCCACTGAACTACAGCACAGCTAAAGATCTGTTTGTTCAAACTTTGTGACTATGCTCAACCTTTCAACCTTTATTTATACTTGGGAAATTGCAACATCTGCAGGGATCTCCAGTTGTTCAAACTATATGAGTTAATCAAGTGACAATTTTCAGATTGATATTGTTGGTTCTTCTCAGATTTAAAGGGATAGTTTGGATGTTTTGGAGTGGCAGTATATGAGGTACTTGTCCATGCAGTGTATTACCAACAGTCAAAAAATATAAGTATCTAAGGCTAGCTGAATCAGCAAATAAATATGTGCTCTCACCTGAACAGACCACACCAGCGTCTTCACCGTGTCCACAGTTGTGTGTCCCAAATCCTCTGTGTTGACACTCAGTTAGAGAACTTTCACTTCCTGAACAGGCCACATCATCAAGCCAGATTTGTCCAGTTCCTTCACCAAAGTGGGCTGAGTTATGGACTGTCAGTGCTGTGCCACAACCCAACTGTCTGCACACAACCTTTGCATCATTTAAGTCCCAGTCATCATCACAGACTGTTCCCCAGGCACTGTTGTAATAGACTTCAACTCTTCCAGTGCACCCAGTGGACCCAGACCCAGCTAATCTGATCAGACCACCTATCAGGGACATAAGAATTATAAGTACAATATTTGACATTGATATTTCATGCATACCATATATGGAAAATTACAGGATTTTATGAATGAAACAGGAGAGTGGACTGACCTGCAGCAGGTGACAATGAGGACAAGAAGAGACAGACTATTGGGGAGAAACAAAAGTTGTCTTATTAATCATAAATTAAATTATTAAAGACAAGATTAATTATGATTCATAAAATTAATTATGAATTATGATCTAAACCACTTTGGAGATGTTACTTTGAAAGGAACAGCATGGGGCACATTCACATAGTAAAAGTCTATTTCAGTATCCTCCCAGTGAGCAGTTTTCCATTGAACTACATGGTAAATGCTGATTGAATGTTCACATTTAGACCAATTTTCACTAGGATTTACAACAGTGACTTTTTTCATCCTCTAAAATGTTAGAATAATAATATGTCGTCACTTTGGATCCTCATTACAAACTCGCTGACCTTAGACCTGGGAGAATTTTAAAATGAAAGCAGAAAAATGAAAGCAGAAAAATAACAAACTAATATGTATACATTTTTTGGCAAACAAATGTCTAAAGATGACCTGTACTGTCCTTCAAAGGAAGAAGGCAGTAGCTTTTTTTCTTTTTTTTTTTTTTTTTTGGTCAAAAATGAGTTTTGTGAGTTTAAAAATATCTTTTCTTATGTGGACAAATATTTTCTCTCAAATGTGTTGTATTTTGGAAAACATAAAATAACTGTAAATACTAAATTGTACAATAACTGTAAAAAGCTGTAGAGAAGCTACAGCAAACCACCAGAGCTTCACTTACTGTATTGTAACATATAAAATGTCTGCAAGAAATATGCCAACTATGAGCATTACACTACTATATATAACAACAGTATAGACAATATAAGACTCATAACTCTCACACTCACCACTACAACAACCCAGGTGTGACAATGCATTGTGTTAAAATTAAGCAATCAGTTTCATATTTCTCCTATTGCAGCATACTGCCTTTTATATTTAAAAACCCCATTTTATTTTATAAGAATATAAATATTAGTAGCTTCAAATGCTCAGAAACATCCCAAAACCATTGAAATAATCTGATTTAAAAAGTGATCAGATAAAATGTAAGTTACTTCCTTTTGTTTTGTTATGACACAATATTTTTTGTACTCTCTGTACTCTCAGAGGTCAGGATTAATATGTAGAAACGATACAATATAAAGCTATAAAACTGCCACATAACCAATTACCTTGCTGCAACTGTTTTGGCTCGACAGCTAGAAAACTTTAAAGGGACAGTTCACTAAAAAATGAAAATTCAGTCATTATCTACTCATCCTCATGCTGATTGAAGGTGAGGTTTAGTTTTTTTAGTCCACAAAACACTGCTGGAGTTTCACAGGAAAACAGTGTTGCAGAATCTCCCAAACAATTTAAGTGAATGGTGAGCAGTTTTCAAACATACAAAAACAACAGAATAAAAACATACTGCTCATCTGGTGTAATCCAAGTCTCTTAAACCCCCGACATGCCTGAGAAAATGTTATTTACAGCATGTTTTTATCCTGAACCTTCACTGTAGATCTTTAGCTTGGAGCCACGTTCACATGCACACTGTGTGAACTGTGTGTGTGTGGTGTGACGACATGCAAACAGCATGTCTGGACTTTAGGAGACTTGGATTACACCAGACGAGCTGTAATGGGGGAACTGTATGTCTTTTTTTCCCCTGTTGTTTTACTTTACATTTGAAAACTTTTCTTTCTTTTCTTCCTGTGAAACTCCAGCAGTGTTTTGTGGACTAGGACTTTGTAGGGCAGAATAATTGACAGTCATTTGTGGGAAACCCAGTGGGACTGTACTGATTATACTTTTGCTAACTTCTTCTTTTACTTACCATGCTCTCTCTCTCTCTCTCTCTCTCTCTCTCTCTCTCTCTCTCTCTCTCTCTGTTTCTCTCTCACACCAGTCAAAGTTAAAGTACAGAAAAAGATCTCATCAGATTTCATGTTCTAGGCTCCCTAATGATTTCTGTTGAATGAATTGTGGCATTAACATTTATCTGTATGATACCTGTATTAATGTGTGTGAACTGAAACTGAAGCTCTCCATAATGATAAATCCAACACTCAAAGTCTGTTATTATTGAATATTATTGGTTTTAATATCGGTCTGATTATCGGTAGAGACGAGCTAAACTGTGATGGTGAGACAGTAAAATGTAGAGACAGAAGACAGATGGTGCAAAAACAGAAGTAGAGACCAGGAGGAGAATATTTCAAGCAGCCATGCTGAAAATAAATAATAATAACTTTATATGTGTGTGTGTGTGTGTGTGTTTATATATATATATATGTATATATGTATATATATGTATATATATGTATATGTATGTAGCTCTTTTGCTTTGTAAACTTAAATACCCCAGAGGCAAAATAACAACAGATGGCCAGTACAAGGCCAGACAGGAGCTAAAGTAAAGCTAAATAAAACATAGTAAGACAGTACAAAACAATGAACTAGATAAGAACAGAAAAACAGGAAAAACATGACAATAAGAATAAATAAAATAGAGGGAGGAGATTTCGTGTTGTCAAGTCAACATCAATAAATAAATGGAGGACATAAGACAACATCATATAATGTCAACATAAAGTACAAACAAAATAATAAAAATTAAATTAAAGTGAGATGATGACATCACATAAAAGCAAGTCTATAAAAATGGATTTTAAGAAGTGATTTAAAAGATGTTAGTGATTCTGCAGCCTGATCTCCTCGGGCAGGTCGTTCCAAAGTCGAGGGGCCCTGATGAAGAAACCTTTAGATTTAAGCCAGTTAGGACGGCCCCGCCCGAGGATCTAAGGCTGCGTACTGGCTCATAAAAGGTTAACATTTCCAACTATGTAACTTGGGGCCAGACCCAGATGGGCTTTAAAAGCGATCAGTAAAATCTTAAAATCAATTCTAAAATGCACAGGGAGTTCAGTGGAGGGAAACCAGGACTGGAGTGATGTGATGTTGTCTGTTAAAACCAGTAAGAGTGGACAGTGAATGGAGCGCATGGACTAGTGGTTATTTAAGATGCACCAGTAAAGTGTCCACAGCAGCGATGTAAAACAGTAAGGTGGTACGTGGAGTGTCCAATATTTTCTGAAGTGGTAAACGGTGTTAAAATTTTGAGAAGCGCTGATCTATACTATCACAGCAGCACCCTAAATAAAATGAGTAGACCAGCATAAATGTAACAATAGATGTGTAGATTCTGCTTTTCACATGTAGATAGACCAAATATTTATTATTATTTGTATTCATTTAGTTTTGTAATGTATTTCTTTTATTACATTAGTTTTAGATATAACATGAGCATGTTCAGTGAACGCTGCTCTTTTAACATGTTCATGCACAACACTGATTCTAATAGAGGAGTACATTGTAACCATTTGAAAACATGACTTGACTTGAAGTTGCTCACCTAAATACAGGTTAGGTAGACGTCTCGACATCCTGGTCGATGCAGGTCACAGGTCGAAGCGTCCAGGTTCTAGGAGCAAGTCCAGGAGCTTCTTTCCTTGTACTCACAGAGGCAGGAGTTTCTCACACACAGTGTATATACGGCCTAAAAAGCAAAGAAAGAGGAATTTGTAGGCGTGCATTTCACAACCCAATGTCTGTGTTATTGACCATTTACAGTTTTTTATGATTGCTTACAGACTAAAATGTAAAATAAGGTTTCCGTTAGTGAAACCTGACACCCAGTGAGCGAAACCTCAACCCAGATCTGCACAACTATCAGCACATTTTCAGCTTCACACTTTTTGCAAAATACTAAACAGTGTTTTTCAAATCACTAAACACGTCTCTACATTAGACACAGAAATCTAATATCATGTCACTTCTTTGCCCTTTCAAAACACTGCCTTTCAAAATAAAACACAATTCAAACAGTGGTTCACACAAAGCCGGCAGGTGTACACACACTCAGCTGCTGAACAGTAAACTCTCCAGTCAACAGGTGACTTTACCTGTAGCAGATTTATTTATTTGTGTGGTGTTTTGACAAAGTGGCAAAGGCACACTAGCGGCTGCACTGTGACCGTCCGCCAGTGTTTCTCTCCTGGTGCAAGTTTCATTGGCTCATTCGTTGTTCATTTTAAAGGATTATTTCTCTTATATCACTTCTTGGTTTTGACCAGTTTCTTCTGGACCCTTCCCGACTTTTACAAAGTTCACATTTTAAAACAGAAAAAGTCACTCATCCAAAGTCTGTGTTTTTAACTAGCTCGCCAGCTAACAAGATTGAAGACCTCCTCCACTGAAAATCAGGTTTTTGACCTTGTCATCATAACCATGTGGTGTTTTTCTCTCAACCCTCCACCCAAATCATCTCCACCCTTCTGTATCCAAACCTACAATGGTACATAACACTGCAACACAGCCAGGCAATGTATGGTGTCAGTTTATAGAGCTGGTATCATCAGTAGCAGTCTACAGGACAGTCAAAAATGACTGGAGTAAAGAGAAGTTTTGAGGTAAAACAGAATACATGAGGAAGTGTGACCTGATAAGGGTGGGGAAGAGATGTTTGGTCCACATATACATATGAACTTCCTCTTTCTTTGAAATGCACCGCCTCATCTAAGTAACACCCTGGCATGCACTGTACATGTACATTTATTGAGGATTTATTTATGTCACAGTTTTGCAGTGCCTTGCTGACTTACATAACTGTTATATCATGGTCCTACAGAACTGAGACCATTTGGAATATAAAATGGTTCTCAATAGAACTTTATGGTTGGGTTCTTGTTAGGACCCTTAGAGGGTAGAAAGATTCTGGACAGAACTCCAGAGGGTTGTTGAATTCCTTGATGAACTCTTTCGATATGGGTTCTTTGGAAAAATGTTCTCAGTAGAATCCCCTGGGTGAGTTCTAAAATAATGTGCTGATTCTCATTTGTGCATTTGGAATAGCATGGATCCACATGGCATGAGAATATTCCACAGAGATATAGTTGTTTTGTTTACATTTTTACACATCGTATAAGAAGTGACGTCAGCTGTGTTTACCTACGTCTCAAAGAGTCAGAGCTGCATAACTTCACCCAGGACAGAGGGAGAGCAAACATGATTGACAATGACATCTTCATCACAGCGAATTTCCAAAGACAAAACCCTCAAAGTTCTTTTTCAAAGTGATGATGATGTGGAGTGAGGGGCAGAAAACATTCTCACAGATGATGAGTTGGTTTACTGACAGGGACCTGATCCAGCTGTAGAGTTTGTGACCTATATTTATTTTCAGGATATGTGAGATAACATGAATGAAGTGAATATGAAGAAACGAAAATATGTTCATGGGTAATTCTCTGCTTATTTGTATATTTGGTGCTTATTTGTGCAGATATCCAAAAAGTGTTTGTCACAATTGTGGGATGCAGGATGTGGGGGAGGCTATTGTTCTCAGGTAAAGTAGGTAATTGCATAAACACAGGATGTTTTGTCTATTGGGGGTTGAATAAGCTATCACTCTACTTTGCTCAGCATACAGAGTGTGTAGAATAGGTCTGCGGGTTTCAGTGAAATGAGATGTGAATGCAAAAACAGTTACTGGTTTGATATAGTATATGATCTCATATTTTTTTATTCATTTTATTTGTTTTACAGTGGTGAGGAGCCTGGTACCTCTGCTGCAGGGTAATAAGCCAGTCCCTTTGACTCACAGGGCCTTCATGTAGGAGCTGACCGTCCAGCTGTGCACTGTTACAGCTGTGGCCCCTTCTGCCAGGACACAGTGACCACGTACCTGTGCCAGTCTCTGCTCAGACTGACAAGAGCAGGTGAGCCTTGTGTGGACACAAGACCTCTGTAGACTCTAAGCAGACGAGCTAGGCCAGTCAGTCTACATCCTGGTGTGAGGAGTGTGATGTGGCCCTCTGTCTCATCTCATATCTCAAATGAAAGGAGTTATCTTGTAACTATGTGAATAATTTTTGCTGTGTGTTGATGAGAGTGTTTTGTTTTTTTTCCCTGATCACCAGGACTTGACAGAACAATATTCAAATGCCAGAAACCAGGTTCCAATACATATATAAAATGTTTTGAATAGAATTCTGTGAGATTCAATTTCTGCTTTGTTTTTTTTTCTTTTCTCTTTATGGTCATAACCTTTTATACAGTCATGTGACATCACTGCAGCTTACATATTCTGATAGCTCAGGTCATCCTGAAAATCCTGTTCAGAACTTTATTGTGTTGTACACTAGGAGACCAGGTGAACCAAAAATGAGGAAAAAGGCTTAGACCCCAGAGGACTAATGTATGTTTTCAAGCTGAGGTTGTTGACTCCTAGATATCTGACATCTTATCAGTGTAATTCTCTCCATTGTAATTTCCCTCCTGAGATGAGAACATCCTGTTCTACGTTTACAGTGTTGCTTTTAGACAAAAACATACAAACTGTCTTTGATACTTTCAGTTGTAGCTGTAACATCGGTTGATCCTGGATGTGACCTTCTAACATTTGAGCCAAACTGAAACCATCAGGAATGTTTAAACTTTTTCCTTGAAGACTCGTCTTCCATGTTTAAATTAAAGTCACCCATTACAATGACCTCAGGAAGACAAGCACACACAGCTCACACTTTCACTCATCTGTACTGAGTCACATATACAGCACATTTACCAAAGTATGACACACTCAGTTTCAGGACCACAGTTACCAAAGTCTCTAACAAAGTATCTTTTTACAGTCATTTATATGGTCCTTTTCACCAAACTATCAAATTACATTGAATTTTAAATATGTTTTTAACCATTTACATGTTTAACCTCTTTATTTTATTCTTATGGACTGATCTACTATGTTTTTACAGTGTTAAATGAAAACAGCTTCAACCTAACAGCACATTTCTTCAGCAAAAACTCTGACAAACATGAGTTAATCATTTCAAAGTGCTTGGTGTATGTAATGACTTAAATAAAAGGGAGTAGTAACAAAGAAGGATGGAGGAAAACAACCACAAGCAGCTCTCATCCTCACTTGTCTGTATTGAGTGAAGAAGAAGTGTGTGACCTAGAAATGTTCTTACTGTGAGCACAAGATAAATTCTCATGCAAAGTCACCATCTGATTCATGAAACGTGCATCGGCCAAGTTTGTTCTTACCACCATGCACATGTTAGTGAATCAGAATCATTCTGAACCGACAGGCTCCTGCCTGCAATCTGCATACTGACACACTCCTTTTCTCCATGTGAGGAAAAATGTTTGCAAATATCATAGAGGAAGTGGTGAAGTCGTACTAATGTCACATTCAGACAGAAGCAGGTGTTGCTGCGGTGTGTGGGGGTGTTTATTTGTGTTTAGAGTTTAACTGCTGTCAAAGAGTCAGGAAATTTCATTTTCTGTCTCTGGTTCAGCAGCTTTTGACCAGTGCTGAGCGCCGCCTCTCCACATTCAGTCTGTACTGCAGACACACTGCTGCACTGTCCGAGTCTGAGGAGGAAGACAGAGAAGGAACACTGCGACTCATAATTAAAAGTCCTTGGGCTGCAAGAACTGAAGCACTGCATGTTGTGTTGTGTCCCAGGAGAAACAAAATGTGTCTCAGATGAAAAAGAAATGGGTTAATATTAAAGTTGATGCATTAAAAAGAAAAACAGACTAGAAGAAAATTATGGAAATAAGTGGAGAACAAGGAGAAGCTGATCTGTCAGCCCAAGATCAGAGACTCACTGCACTTATTGGAAATATCTATAAGTCAGATAAAAACAAAAATGAGGTTGAAAGTGATGACATTCAGCAAGATGACTTTCACCCAGTGATCATTCATTCATTCATTCATTCATTCATTCATTCATTAATCTATAACAATATATTCATGAAATGCAACACAAAGTGTTTAACATAAAAACAGATCATCAGAACAGGGAACAAAGAGCACAAACACGTCTTGCCGACGTCGGTATGATTATTAAAGTTCACAGATAAATTATCTTATGTACCAGCTGTGTCATATTTGATACGCACATTTTCAACATGATTTTACTATAAAATAAGATACAAAATATTATGTAATTATGGTTTGACTAAAGTAAATATTCATTTTAATATTAGTAACAATATAACTGTTATTCTCACTGTAGCTTTTTCAAAATTAGTAAAGATTTCCCTGTCAGAAACATGTCACTCACTATGTGAAGGCAGCCATGTTGGATTTTGCATTCAGACACTGCTGCCTGCAGTTCACTAATAATCCACCAGAGGACAGAAGACAGTCTCAGATTACATATAACAGATTTTTCAGAGATGTCTCAGAAACTCATGTATGAAGGTCTGGACCCATATGGAATCCATTTTCCCTGATCAGCATTCAAACATGACCAAAAACATTAGCTGCACTCACACACACACACACACACACACACACACACACACACACACACACACACGAACATGATGAAGGAACACATATAGATTTTATTGTTTGTACTACTTTACTTTTTTACAATTCACCTTGGTCAAGATACTTTTTACATTTACCTCTCAGAAACTATTCAGATTAATTTTCATTCAGAAAAAACGATTTGTTTAAACAATTTTAAAATATATATTTTTCACTCCACCTCTTTACATTGTATTTCAATATTCAAACTTAAGTGTAATGTGATACATTTTTAACATAAATGTTCTAAGAAATTCAATAAGAAATAACCAGTAGATAACATGCTACTCTTAAGGTGTCGGTCTCAGTTTCATCCTGGGCCACATCAGCGTGATGGTGACCCTCAAAGAACCAGGCTGTAAATGTAAGACTATATAAATGTATCTACTTGTTAAGATATTACATACCAAAACTTCATCTTCATCTTTCTTGTTCTAAACCCATCATCTTGACACCACTGTACTTAACCGTAATGTTAAGTCAGACCTTCCTTCTGAACAATCTCCACACTATAATGACCCTTTCAATAACACTCAACTCTTTGATGTACTTCTGAAAAATTAGGATTATAAATGAACCTTAATGCTACACATGACTCACTTTGATTACAGAACATTCTTATTAAGTAAGCTACCACTTTGATTCTTCTTAAAGACAGTGATATATTCTGTCTTTTGTTTTTTGGGTACATTTTAATGTTATAGTGACATGTTTGAGCAATGCAAACACAAGTTAGCTAACACCTCAGGCCCAACATTTAATTATACAGTAATATCAGTTGGATCAGTCGATTATTTTAGTTGTGATGTTTGAATCTATAGATGCTAACTGCTAACCACCAAATTAACTGCCATTGATTTATCTCAAATCATTAATAGATAAAGTGTTAGGGGGCTGATCAGACTACAGGCATGGCCACTTCAAAAGCACCTTAGTAAAGCATGTCACCAAAAATAGCTACTGTGTGTGCAACCAGGTGATCAATTAGTGGGAAAAAAATTGATTCAAGCAGATGTCAAGTTCTTGCCATTGTTCTTACTATGAGATGAGGAATAAAGCCCATAAAAAGCAGAGGTTTTGGATTAACAATATCAAGCTCTTGTCTGCATTTGCAATTGTCCCACTGTTTCCATCACATCTACCAGCCTCAAAGTATGAAGGAAGTAGGAAGGTAAACTAGTGAATCCATCCACTCACTTTATTTGACTGGTTACCTGAGCCAAGTGTGACACTGACAAGCTGTGCTGATTTGAGAACTTTTTAACATCTATGCACATTTAAAAGCCACTAAGGAGAGGAGCACATGCCAGGCACACCTTACCCATGAAAAACTTAGTTGTAGTGTCAGTGTGATTGCCCCTTTAGGTGTGAGACTGGCTGAAGGCGTGCCATGTCTCAGCTGTTACGACAGGGTAAACACGTGGTCTTTAAAAGCCATTGAAGTCAGTGCATATACTAAGAGAATAAGCGCCCATGTTGTCGAAGAGTGGTGCAGTGGTTCAGTTCAGTGCAGAGTTTGCATGTTCTCCCCATGTCTGTGTGGGTTCTCTCTGGGCTCTCCGGCTTCCTCTCACAGTCCAAAGACATGCATGCTAGGTTAATTGGTGACTCTATAACTGATAGTAAGCACTCAATGCAAGTCCCAAGACAGAGTGATATGTTTGACTTTTCTCCTCCTTCTACCTTAAAAAATAATCTTTAACAAAAAAAAGAATGCCAGGTTGTGTTGTAGACTTTCACAATGAAACTCTGGTGGCTGATTAGGCTTGATATTATTGTATTAGTGAATATAAATGTTAAAAATACTGAATAATCACTTTCATATCTGATTTCACCATGAAAAAAAAACATGTTGTTGTATTGTGTCTGTTATATTATTTTTCTCACCTGCTGCCAGCCTGCAGTTAGTTCATTGTTACCCATCCTGGCACATTATGTCATACCTCATTCACTCTAACTTTTTTCAAATCAATTTACACAAACAATACCAAGAATATCAATATTCATGTACTTTTAGTTTAGCTTTGGCTTGCTGAGTAATGGCATAAGGTCATTAGTGTGATGCACTCATCATCATGCATGCTCAGTTTCAAACAGCACACTTTACACAGCACAAAAGTAAAACACTTAAAGGTGTTTGTCAAATGATCCCAGAGAATGCAAACAATCAAATATCCGTCTGCTATATGCCAGCTGTCACTGATACTTGACAATCTCACTGGCAAACATTTCA
Source organism: Lutjanus erythropterus (assembly GCF_056507025.1). NCBI lineage: Eukaryota > Metazoa > Chordata > Actinopteri > Lutjaniformes > Lutjanidae > Lutjanus > Lutjanus erythropterus. The sequence continues at coordinate 31,448,038 of NC_139335.1, read as the reverse complement.
TGTTATATGTCATCTGACATGGTTAAGCTAATTAAATGTCTCCTCTACATTATTTGCAAGGCAAACAGGACCTCAATTCAGTCACAACTGTGAAAAATATAATTTGGTCAACATGAGTGTGGAAATTAAATTAGAAATAAACTTTTGCAAAGTGTTTAACTTTCAGTGTTCACTACTGACTGAGTTAAAGAGCAGGAAACCTGTTGTCTGCACTGATGAATGTATTGCTCTGTTGAATGAGGTATGTGTTACTGTCTGCACTGAATTCAGGCATCTTAAATGTCAAACTGTAATGCAAATGTTACTTTGTAAATTAAACAGAAAGACGTGTAACCTTTGGTGAATATTCTTATTTTTCTACTTTTGCTTTGCAAGCAGGAGGAAATGGTAGAGGAGACTTTCCTGAGAAGTTAGAGGTTCTCAGGGTTACTTCTTCTGCAACTGATGTGCTTTTTTCTAAAGTCTTTGATGACAGGGATGTCATTATAGCATGAGGTGAGTGAGGCACGTCATGTGAATAGATAGCAGGAAAAGACTAACCGGTCTGTGTCCTCAGTGGACACACACAGGTCTACTCACAGGTCTAAAAAACACTAGGTTAAAAGTTACCCAGTGTGAGGTCAAGTTAATCTTCAGGGAGCAGACATCTTGGTTTAACTAGGACTGTCCAGTAAACAATATATGTAGCACAATGGGCGTAGAAGCATGTGCAGAAGCACAACTTGCAGAAGAGCTGAGTGAAGGTGAACATCGATCAACAGGTGAGATGATCATGAAATAGTCTCCCTCACATCATCAGTTCCATCACATTTAAATGTGATATAACAGCTCACCAGTATGAAGAAATTCGTTAGGTGATGATTCAGTTGACTGACACTATTTTTTAGAAATTCTACCCTAATTTTTTACATGGTCACGAAGTTTGTTAATGTGCGGTTGCGCTGCGATGTGTTTCAAGGATAAAAGAAATTTAGACATGAGCCCTGACATCTTCATCATATAAAAACTAAATATGGAGTTAAAACTGACCAGTCTGTGCTGTGCAGATGTACTGCACCACAGACTTTGCGCATTGATAAATTTCTTTTATCCGTGAAACAAATCGCAGCACAACTGCATATTAACAAACTATGTGATGTTGGTCTAGGGGTATGATTCTTGCTTTGGGTGCAAGAGGTCCTTGGTCCAAATCCCAGATGAGCCACAAACTTGTTACGGCTGGCTCATAGGCCGCAACAAATGAGGGAGAAGTTTATTAAAGGTTTCAAACAATAAACACTACGATGAGTTGTGGTAGTCAGTATCAGTGGTGTGTGAGGGTGCGTGGATGTGTTGAATAATGTGAGGTGCATGTTGTCAGTGCGAAACAAAGAACACAAAAAGAAAAGGGTGGCATGGATTGAGGAGGGGGCCATCAGGGGCGCATCTGCAACCACTGCTACTGCTACTGCAATCGCGAGCACATGAGAACAACTGGTGACTGGACAGAGGGGTGTACTATGAAGCGAGATTAATGGGTTAGAGAGGTATATTGAGTCTAAAGCCAGGATTTTCAGTGTCATGAAGGCAGCTCTCTTTTAACCTGGCTAGATCACCATGGTAACTGATGCTAAACTCATAACCTGGTCAGGAGCAGGTTAAATTCAGAGTTTCAGATTAAATCATCTGTAAAAAGCGTCGTTCTTAAACTAATTTTTGTCCTAACAAGGTTGTTTATGAGCAATATACAGTATCTCACAAAAGTGAGTACACCCCTCACATTTCTGCAAATATTTAATTATATCTTTTCATGGGACAACACTGAAGAAATGACACTTTGATACAATGTAAAGTAGTCAGTGTACAGCTTGTATAACAGTGTAAATTTACTGTCCCCTTAAAATAACTCAACACACAGCCATTAATGTCTAAACCAACAAAAGTGAGTACACCCCTAGGTGAAAATGTCAGAATTGGGCCCAAAGTGTCAATATTTTGTGTGGCCACCATTGTTTTCCAGCACTGCCTTAACCCTCTTGGGCGTGGAGTTCACCAGAGCTTCACAGGTTGTTACTGGAATCCTCTTCCACTCCTCCATGATGACATCACAGAGCTGGTGGATGTTAAAGACCTTTGCGCTCCTCCACCTTACGTCTGAAGATGCCCCACAGATGCTCAATAGAGTTTAGGTCTAGAGACATGCTTGGCCAGTCCATCACCTTTACCCTCAGCTTCTTTAGCAAGGCAGTGGTTGTCTTGGAGGTGTGGTTGGGGTCGTTAACATGTTGGAATACTGTCCTGTGGCCCAGTTTATGAAGGGAGGGGATCATGCTCTGCTTCAGTATGTCACAGTACATGTTGGCATTCATGGTTCCCTCGATGAACTGTAGCTCCTCAGTGCCAGCAGCACTCATGCAGCCCCAGACCATGACACTCCCACCACCATGCTTGACTGTAGGCAAGACACACTTGTCTTTGTAGTCCTCACCTGGTTGCCACCACACACACTTGACACCATCTGAACCAAATAAGTTTATCTTGGTCTCATCAGACCACAGGACATGGTTCCAGTAATCCACGTCCTTAGTCTGCTTGTCTTCAGCAAACTGTTTGTGGGCTTTCATGTGTATCATCTTTAGAAGAGCCATGCAGACCAATATGATGCAGTGTGTGGTTTATGGTCTGAGCACTGACAGGCTGACCCCCCACCCCTTCAACCTCTGCAGCAATGCTGGCAGCACTCATACGTCTATTTTCCAACGACAACCTGTGAATATGACGCTGACATTTGCACTCATCTTCTTTGATCAACCATGGTTAGACCTGTCCTGTTAAACTGCTGTATGGTCTTGACCACCGTGCTGCAGCTCAGTTTCAGGGTGTTACCAGTCTTCTTATAGTCTAGGCCATCTTTATGTAGAGCAACAATTCTTTTTTTCAGATCCTCAGAGAGTTCTTTGCCATGAGGTGCCATGTGACCAGTGACCAGTATGAGAGAGTGAGAGAGTGATAATACCAAATTTAACACACCTGCTCACCATTCACACCTGAGACCTTGTAACACTAACGAGTCACATGACACTGGTGGAGGGAAAATGCCTAACTGGGCCCAATTTGGACATTTTCACCTAGGGGTGTACTCACTTTTGTTGCCAGCAGTTTAGACATTAATGGTTGTGTGTTGAGTTATTTTAAGGGGACAGTAAATTTACACAAGCTGTTATACAAGCTGTACACTGACTACTTTACATTGTATCAAAGTGTCATTTCTTGAGTGTTGTCCCATGAAAAGATAAAATTAAATATTTGCAGAAATGTGAGGGGTGTACTCACTTTTGTGAGATACTGTTTTAAACTGAGGGAAGACATTAAAAATGAAAAGTTGTTGAGCTGTATGTTCGTAATATCACCGAATGAATCCATATAATGTTAACATAATGTAATGTAACAGCAGAACAAACTGTATGCTGTCATGGTAACCTCTGTTTGGTGATGCAGTCATTTTTCCCATTTGCTCCAGATATACTTTAAATTGACATGGTATATAATCCACACACTAAAATTTTTTGTTTTGTCTTGGTGATATTGCAGCTCAGATCATTGATTAGAAAATTCATCATCATTTATCACAGACAATCTTAAATCAGTTACACTCATTTTATGTTGGTTTGGTCAAAAACGTAAGTGATCTCCACGTCTCTGTCATCATAGGACAGTGTCAGACAGACTTAGTCATGTTTAAATCTGCTGTATGGAGTTTTGTTGTTTATGTGCAGGCTCTGGGGCCGTCGCACCATGTAGGTTAGAGTAAAAGTTCTGAAAAAAAATAGTGTCAGTCAACTGAATCATCACCTAATGAATTTCTTCATACTGGTGAGCTGTTATATCACATTTAAATGTGATGGAACTGATGATGTGAGGGAGACTATTTCATGATCATCTCACCTGTTGATCGATGTTCACCTTCACTCAGCTCTTCTGCAAGTTGCGCTTCTGCACATGCTTCTACGCCCATTGTGTTACATATATTGTTTACTAGACAGTCCTAGTTAAACCAAGATGTCTGCTCCCTGAAGATTAACTTGACCTCACACTGGGTAACTTTTAACCTAGTGTTTTTAATGTGTAAGCTTTCTTCAGTGTCAAAGCACTGTGTCAGAGGTTGAAAACCCCTTCTCAGCATATCCATATATTGTTGTTTTTCATGCCACCGTTATAAAAAAAGATCATGTTCCCTTTTCCTCAGAAGTAGGGCTTTGCACTGTGACAGTATGATCATCAACACTTCAGACATAGGAGAGAAGCATGAATCATGATCACTGAAGAGGTAAACTGAAATTGTAACAACTTTACATTGAAATTCAGGAACGAGCAATAGCTACTGTTATGATGTGCACGGCACAGTGATAACAGTTTAGAACAAGCTCTGACCTACAACATAAGAGATAGTGGTTGTTGTAAGTGTTTTTGAAACTGTGCTTTTAAGTTTTTTGATTTGAGCTGAAGCTGAGCACTTTCTGGTTTCTCTTTCTCATCAGTGTTTTTGTGTAGGCACTTATTGTGTGAAGACCGAAGAAGGTGAAGACCTGTGAGTAGACCTGCGTGTGTCCACTGAGGACACAGACCGGTTAGTCTTTTCCTGCTGTCTATTCACATGACGTGCCTCACTCACCTCATGCTATAATGACATCCCTGTCATCAAAGACTTTAGAAAAAAGCACATCAGTTGCAGAAGAAGTAACCCTGAGAACCTCTAACCTCTCAGGAAAGTCTCCTCTACCATTTCCTCCTGCTTGCAAAGCAAAAGTAGAAAAATAAGAATATTCACCAAAGGTTACACGTCTTTCTGTTTAATTTACAAAGTAACATTTGCATTACAGTTTGACATTTAAGATGCCTGAATTCAGTGCAGACAGTAACACATACCTCATTCAACAGAGCAATACATTCATCAGTGCAGACAACAGGTTTCCTGCTCTTTAACTCAGTCAGTAGTGAACACTGAAAGTTAAACACTTTGCAAAAGTTTATTTCTAATTTAATTTCCACACTCATGTTGACCAAATTATATTTTTCACAGTTGTGACTGAATTGAGGTCCTGTTTGCCTTGCAAATAATGTAGAGGAGACATTTAATTAGCTTAACCATGTCAGATGACATATAACATGAAATGTTTGCCAGTGAGATTGTCAAGTATCAGTGACAGCTGGCATATAGCAGACGGATATTTGATTGTTTGCATTCTCTGGGATCATTTGACAAACACCTTTAAGTGTTTTACTTTTGTGCTGTGTAAAGTGTGCTGTTTGAAACTGAGCATGCATGATGATGATGAGTGCATCACACTAATGACCTTATGCCATTACTCAGCAAGCCAAAGCTAAACTAAAAGTATATGAATATTGATATTCTTGGTATTGTTTGTGTAAATTGATCTGAAAAAAGTTAGAGTGAATGAGGTATGACATAATGTGCCAGGATGGGTAACAATGAACTAACTGCAGGCTGGCAGCAGGTGAGAAAAATAATATAACAGACACAATACAACAATATGTTTTTTTTCATGGTGAAATCAGATATGAAAGTGATTATTCAGTATTTTTAACATTTATATTCACTAATACAATAATATCAAGCCTAATCAGCCACCAGGGTTTCATTGTGAAAGTCTACAACACAACCTGGCATTCTTTTTTTTGTTAAAGATTATTTTTTAAGGTAGAAGGAGGAGAAAAGTCAAACATATCACTCTGTCTTGGGACTTGCATTGAGTGCTTACTATCAGTTATAGAGTCACCAATTAACCTAGCATGCATGTCTTTGGACTGTGAGAGGAAGCCGGAGAGCCCAGAGAGAACCCACACAGACATGGGGAGAACGTGCAAACTCTGCACTGAACTGAACCACTGCACCACTCTTCGACAACATGGGCGCTTATTCTCTTAGTATATGCACTGACTTCAATGGCTTTGAAAGACCATGTGTTTACCCTGTCGTAACAGCTGAGACATGGCACGCCTTCAGCCAGTCTCACACCTAAAGGGGCAATCACACTGACACTACAACTAAGTTTTTCATGAGTAAGGTGTGCCTGGCATGTGCTCCTCTCCTTAGTGGCTTTTAAATGTGCATAGATGTTAAAATGTTCTTAAATCAGCACAGCTTGTCAGTGTCACACTTGGCTCAGGTAACCAGTCAAATAAAGTGAGTGGATGGAGTCACTAGTTTACCTTCCTACTTCCTTCATACTTTGAGGCTGGTAGATGTGATGGAAACAGTGGGACAATTGAAAATGCAGACAAGAGCTTGATATTGTTAATCCAAAACCTCTGCTTTTTATGGGCTTTATTCCTCATCTCATAGTAAGAACAATGGCAAGAACTTGACATCTGCTTGAATCATTTTTTTCTCACTAATTGATCACCTGGTTGCACAAACAGTAGCTATTTTTGGTGACATGCTTTACTAAGGTGCTTTTGAAGTGGCCATGCCTGTAGTCTGATCAGCCCCCTAACACTTTATCTATTAATGATTTGAGATAAATCAATGGCAGTTAATTTGGTGGTGAGCAGTTAGCATCTATAGATTCAAACATCACAACTAAAATAATCGACTGATCCAGCTGATATTACTGTATAATTAAATGTTGGGCCTGAGGTGTTAGCTAACTTGTGTTTGCATTGGTCAAACATGTCACTATAACATTAAAATGTACCCAAAAAACAAAAGACAGAATATATCACTGTCTTTAAGAAGAATCAAAGTGGTAGCTTACTTAATAAGAATGTTCTGTAATCAAAGTGAGTAATGTGTCGCATTAAGGTTCATTTATAATCCTAATTTTTCAGAAGTACATCAAAGAGTTGAGTGTTATTGAAAGGGTCATTATAGTGTGGAGATTGTTCAGAAGGAAGGTCTGACTTAACATTACGGTTAAGTACAGTGGTGTCAAGATGATGGGTTTAGAACAAGAAAGATGAAGATGAAGTTTTGGTATGTAATATCATAACAAGTAGATACATTTATATAGTCTTACATTTACAGCCTGGTTCTTTGAGGGTCACCATCACGCTGATGTGGCCCAGGATGAAACTGAGACCGACACCGTAAGAGTAGCATGTTAGCTACTGGTTATTTCTTATTGAATTTCTTAGAACAGTGAAAAATATATATTTTAAAATTTTTTAAATATTTTTTTTTTTTCTGAATGAAAATGAATCTGAAAAGTAAAAGTAGTACAAACAATAAAATCTATATGTGTTCTTTCATCATGTACGTGTGTGTGTGTGTGTGTGTGTGTGTGTGTGTGTGTGTGTGTGTGTGTGTGTGTGTGTGTGTGTGTGTGTGAGTGCAGCTAATGTTTTTGGTCATGTTTGAATGCTGATCAGGGAAAATGGATTCCATATGGGTCCAGACCTTCATACATGAGTTTCTGAGACATCTCTGAAAAATCTGAGACTGTCTCCTGTCCTCTGGTGGATTATTAGTGAACTGCAGGCAGCAGTGTCTGAATGCAAAATCCAACATGGCTGCCTTCACATAGTGAGTCACATGTTTCTGACAGGGAAATCTTTACTAATTTTGAAAAAGCTACAGTGAGAATAACAGTTATATTGTTACTAATATTAAAATGAATATTTACTTTAGTCAAACCATAATTACATAATATTTTGTATCTTATTTTATAGTAAAATCATGTTGAAAATGTGCGTATCAAATATGACACAGCTGGTACGTAATATAATTTATCTGTGAATCCATCAATCATTATTCTGTAGAATTTCATGATGCAATCTGTTCCTGCCACAATCACAAATACACTCTTAAACAAACTAAAAATCATCTTAAGAGAAATTTGGAGTGGAAATGCAACTTTAATAATCATACCGACGTTGGCAAGACGTGTTTGTGCTCTTTGTTCCCTGTTCTGATGATCTGTTTTTATGTTAAACACTTTGTGTTGCATTTCATGAATATATTGTTATAGATTAATGAATGAATGAATGAATGAATGAATGAATGAATGATCACTGGGTGAAAGTCATCTTGCTGAATGTCATCACTTTCAACCTCATTTTTGTTTTTATCCGACTTATAGATATTTCCAATAAGTGCAGTGAGTCTCTGATCTTGGGCTGACAGATCAGGTTCTCCTTGTTCTCCACTTATTTCCATAATTTTCTTCTAGTCTGTTTTTCTTTTTAATGCATCAACTTTAATATTAAACCATTTCTTTTTCATCTGAGACACATTTTGTTTCTCCTGGGACACAACACAACATGCAGTGCTTTGCAGCCCAAGGAGTTTTAATTATGAGTCGCAGTGTTCCTTCTCTGTCTTCCTCCTCAGACTCGGACAGTGCAGCAGTGTGTCTGCAGTACAGACTGAATGTGGAGAGGCGGCGCTCAGCACTGGTCAAAAGCTGCTGAACCAGAGACAGAAAATGAAATGTCCTGACTCTTTGACAGCAGTTAAACTCTAAACACAAATAAACACCCCCACACACCGCAGCAACACCTGCTTCTGTCTGAATGTGACATTAGTACGACTTCACCACTTCCTCTATGATATTTGCAAACATTTTGTAGTGTGAGTTTTTGCTGAAGAAATGTGCTGTTAGGTTGAAGCTGTTTTCATTTAACACTGTAAAAACATAGTAGTTCAGTCCATAAGAATAAAATAAAGAGGTTAAACATGTAAATGGTTAAAAACATATTTAAAATTCAATGTAATTTGATAGTTTGGTGAAAAGGTCAATATAAATGACTGTAAAAAGATACTTTGTTAGAGACTTTGGTAACTGTGGTCCTGAAACTGAGTGTGTCATACTTTGGTAAAAGTGCTGTATATGTGACTCAGTACAGATGAGTGAAAGTGTGAGCTGTGTGTGCTTGTCTTCCTGAGGTCATTGTAATGGGTGACTTTAATTTAAACATGGAAGACGAGTCTTCAAGGAAAAAGTTTAAACATTCCTGATGGTTTCAGTTTGGCTCAAATGGTTAGTGTTAAAATGTTAGAAGGTCACATCCAGGATCAACTGATGTTACAGCTACAACTGAAAGTATCAAAGACGAAGATCAAAGAAGTTTGTATGTTTTTGTCTAAAAGCAACACTGTAAACGTAGAACAGGATGTTCTCATCTCAGGAGGGAAATTACAATGGAGAGAATTACACTGATAAGATGTCAAATAGCTAGGAGTCAACAACCTCAGCTTTAAAACATACATTAGTCCTCTGGGGTCTAAGCCTTTTTCCTCATTTCTGATTCGCCTGGTCTCCTAGTGTACAACACAATAAAGTTCTGAACAGGATTTTCAGGACAACCTGAGCTATCAGAATATGTAAGCTGCAGTGATGTCACATGACTGTATAAAAGGTTATGACCATAAAGAGAAAAGAAAAAAGCAGAAATTGAATCTCACAGAATTCTATTCAACACACACACACACACACACACACACACACACACACACACACACACACACACACACACACACACACACACACACAAACAGCTATTGTTTGATTAAGGTAAAGGGTGGAGAAAAGTCAAACATATCAGTGTCTACCAGTCTTCTTCCAGTTCTGTTTCATAGAGATGCTGCTGTAAGACTTTCACTCATTTGAAAATATTTGACATTTTCAGGGATGGCACACATGGATGAACATGCTGGCTGTGGTAAGACAAACACAATATCTCAGGTTGATGTTTAATGTGATGTAACGTGAGGAAAATGTGCCTATGAATGTTATCACTACATTTAATGTTCTTTTGTTACTGACTTCTGTTTGTATGGTCTAATTTAGACAAATCACTAAAAACAAAGACAAAAACTGTTGTTGTGATCCAGCCTTATATTAATATTTGCTTTGTGTTTGCAAATTCAAATGTAAACTGACACTTATTATTCATTTTTGTACTTCTGTCTTTTACTGCTTGTCATCCTTTGCAGCACCAGTAACTATAAATTCATCAGTCATGCATGAGCACAGTGAGATTGACATTTTAGAAACTGGAAGGACCATCGAAGATTTCATAGACAATAAAATAAAACAGCTTGATTCAGAGGTGAGAATTAAACACATCATGACACTTAAGTCTGAATCTATAATTGTGTTAACGTGTGATTGTTGCCATTCTTGAGACGTGCGTTTTCAAAATTAAAAGGTAACTTTCCTTTATTCATCTAGGGCACTGAAGAACCATTCTATGTAGCAAATCTAGACAGTGTGTATAAGAAGCACCTCAGGTGGCTCACTTACTTACCTCGAGTCAAGCCTCACTATGCAGTGAAGTGCAACGGCACACCAGCAGTGTTGAGGATGCTGAATGCTCTGGGCACAGGTTTTGACTGTGCTAGCAAGGTACTGAACTCTCTCTTTTCCTATTTTCACAATCCTTGTTAAGGAGAAACACTGTTTCTTTGGTAACACTCAACAATACCAGTCCACTAATGTGCATTTATTCATGTTTAACTAATGCACAGATTGTGTGAAGGATAATCAACATGTAGGTGTGCGTTAAACAGTTTGAATGCACAATGTTCCGGTTCTTTCTTTCTTCTTTTTTGGATGAAAGTTTCGCCTCAAAATTGAAAGTTATGAAACAAGAGCTTTTAAATAACAAGGAATAATTCTAGTCCCTTTTGCAACCAAACTCAACTGGCTTGCTGCACTTCCTTGAGATTCCTCCCTCAGTAGATGAGTAAATTTAGTGTCCGAGTCATTTTTTCGTTGGAGCAAAGTTTACTTGTAACTCCCAAAAGTTTTGTTTTTGCTTCCACATCCTGTCCTTTTTGAGGATATTCCTATAATAATGCTGCTGTGGATCATGTAAAAGGTGCTGCTTCTTGTCCGCCACTTTCGTTTGTCTCTCATCCTCCCTTTCACCTGCTTTGACGAGGGAAACAGAAACATCACATTGATTTTAACCAGATAAAATAGCTTGGAGGTGTGAGAAACTTGCGCTGAAAATAGATGCTGAAATAGATCGCAGAGTGAGCAGTTTTTCAAACAAGTGACACGTTGCTCAGCCTGTTGTCTCATGTACAGAGCAGGTCAGGACGTCCTCATTTAGGAAAACTGACTTGTTCAAATCGCCTCCAGGAAGTGGTGTGAGTTTGGATGGCTGTGCTCTTTAATGGTTCTATGGTTTCAAGTTGGGTGAATTTTGCTGAACTACATGTGTGTTAAAAGGTTTTAACACACACCTGCCAGCCAATCAGAAAAGAGTTCATGTATGACTCATGAAGAACAAAGACGTGCATTAATGTTTCCCACATCAGCAACTGATAAAGAGTCCATGTGATTAACAGACTGAGTGATATAATTGTTATTAATGAAGTCTGGATTAGTTCACTATTAGTCTCTAGCATTAATTAATACTGTGAATTCATGTGTTAATTTCCACAGTGGGTTGAATCTATGGATTGTCAGTTCTTGTCTGTACTAACTTTATTTTTGTTGCTACTGTCTAAATCACAATAGGCATCTGTTTTAATGAATCATCAGCTAATGAACTGTGAAGACATCATTATGTTATGACTTCACCTACTGAGGCATATGACTACTATCTAATTCTTAAGTACATATGTGGTTACGTTCACTGGTTTTGGTACTGTCAGACAGGCAACACACCCGCCCACAGTGTCCCGCCTTTGAATCCTGGACTGCAGGCCTCAACCAGGAATATTCCTGTCCAGTGAACAAGGTGTTAGGTGAAAAGCACATGTGCTGGTTCATCTCTTGCAGTGGGATCCAGCTTGCAGACAGCTGGAAGTTGAAATCCATGGCTTCATCCCAGTGTTTCATGAACCGACAGTGTTAATGAATGCTAGAAGCTCACAGGGAGTTGCTGATGTGGTCAACATTAATGCATGTCCTCATGAGTCATATATTAATTCATGATGATCTGTGCATTAGTTAAGCTTTAATAAATGCATTTTGATGGACCAGTACTGTAAAGTGTGACTGTTTCGTTCTCATCTGAAACATGTTTTGGTCTAACAGGGTGAGATTCAGATGGCCCTGTCCCACGGAGTGACACCTGATAAAATCATTTACGCACACACAACCAAACCACCGTCACACATCAAATATGCCTGTGCTCATGGAATAGATATGATGACTTTTGACAATGAGGATGAACTCTTAAAGATTTCTCATTGTCATGCCAAACCTAAGTAAGTGACCAACTACTACTGATACTTTTTCTTGTACATTAAATGTAAATCCATGTTTGAGTATTGTACTCTTCACTTTCCAGACTGGTACTCCGCATCGCAGTGGATGACTCTCAATCGAAGATAAGACTCAGTTCAAAGTTTGGAGCCAAACTGGTGACAGTTGGTAAACTGCTGGAACGTGCTGGAGAGCTGGGCTTAGAGGTCATCGGGGTCAGCTTTCATGTAGGCAGTGGGTGCACTGGAAGTTTGTCATTTAAGCAGGCCATAGCAGATGCTCGACGTGTCTTTGACATAGCGGTAAGTCACCATCACAGCAATACAACATTACAAAAATACAGTACATTCAAATATTTAGAGGTATAGCCATTAAACTGGGTGAGGAGAGCAAAAGAATATGATGGACTGACATTGTGGCACCACTGTCTGATAAGGCAAAGTTGCAAAAATGTTTGTGAATGCTGTCAATTACAGTTTTTAGAAAGTTTGGAAATCAGAATTGGCCAAAATCGGAATCGGTAGGTCAGACCCCTCAAAAATTGGAAATTGGAATCGGCTAAGAAAGTTGAAATCGGTGCAAGTCTAGTTGATACGTTTGTTGTCTTTCTCTTGGGTGGAAGTTCAGCACTGCCTCTACAGGCCTGGAGCACTTCCATTGTAAAACTGGATATGCAGCGTTTCCTTTTGCATTTTTTTTTCTTATATGCAGTACGTTTCTGTATTTGCAGCACCTTTGTGTAACTTGTTTTTTTTTTATATTCAGTGCGTTTGTCCTTGTCTGCCACCGTACAATTACACCTTTTTGCAGAGCTGTCCATTTTACTGAGCTCTATCTGTGAGATTGTCTATTTTAATCATCTTTAGCCTGACTTGCTGCTGCTAACTTGCTAATGTTAGCTGTTCACAGTCTGGGCCAACTCTGCAGTGAAGAGTACAAGCAGACACTGTAGTAACATAACATGAACAGGGACTTTTTCTTTCCTTTCTTTTGCAACAAACACAACATAGCCATTCAGTAACTATTACACTGCAACCAGAGCTTATCTACACATTTTCTGGCTGACAGAGTGACGTTACTACTCCTCTCACAATGGTAACAACAAATTCACTAGCCAGCCTTTCTTAAAGGGGAAGGCCTGGTGAGTAACACACGTGCAGGCTGTAGGTGTGCTAAATAATTAGATCCATTCTTAAGCAAAAGTACTGTTACCAGTGTAATATAATACAACTGTCAAAATCCCTGTTGATTTTTAGGCCTACATTTTCCATTTCGGACAGTTAAGTTTTGCTGTTGGGCAAATAAAACATACTTGCCCGGTCAATTTGACGCTTTTCCGTCTGTTTAAAATGATCTTCTGACTCGTTCATTGCAGTTTTTACTTTGCTTTAGTGTCCTGGCTGCCTCTGCTCTGGGGCATTTTTTTCAGGACGTTACTTTTGTCCTCAATCTGCATGCTGTCAGTTTGACAGTACGACTCTACAGACTGACTTTAAGGGCTGTCTACTTTTACATAAATCCACTATGATTGATTTTTTGTTTGTTTGTTTTCCAGAATTTGCTTGGCATCCAGCTGAGTCTCTTGGATATTGGTGGAGGCTTCTTTGGGAGAGAGGACTTTAATTTTAAAGAGGTAAAATAAAGAAAACATACAGTGATAGTGCTCATTAACTGATGTGATGCACCTCAGCATTCTAAAGACACAAATTACTAGAAGAAAATATTCAGATGTAACCCAATGTAACAATCTCCACTATTTTGATTAGTAACTGCAATTTAATTACATCTTTTTCTCAGTAATGGTGACAGATTACAATTACATTTATTTTGTAATTTAATGACATGTAAGTAGCTACTCCCCAACACTGCTAGTTAGCATAGCAGTTTTTAAAAGGAGAGAGCAGTTGGTATAGTTTTATGTGGACTTAACTACTAACTATTACAACTATATTCCAGCAACATGTCCTTTTTTTTCTGTCAAAGACCATTCAAGTTATTAAGTTGCCTTTAAATAGATTGTTGACTTGATTGTACAATTAAAACCATTACTAGGTATTTAAATAAAGACTTTGTTCAAAAACGTACCTATATCCTTCTCATCATTAGCAGTTGTATGGTTTCTCTGTTATCAAAGTTTCGGTAATTCAAGGAAGCATGACAACATTTTGTTGAATATCATTTAATTTTCATCCAGGCTTTCTAATTAAACAGATTATGCTTCATAGAAACATATGTAAAGGTGTAATAGCTGTAGCTGATACATGTTTTGTGTTTGATTGTGTTTTGCTCTTCCAGTTTTCAGAAGTCATTAATGGAGCACTGGATGAACTCTTCCCGTCTGACACTGGGGTGCAGGTCATTGCAGAACCAGGCCGATACTACGTGGAATCAGCGTTCACGCTAGCAGCAAGCGTCACTGCTAAAACAGTCATCGTTTATGAACATAGTGGTAGGCAAATACATAGATTTGTCTTTTGGAGCCGCTTGAATGTTTCCTAAATAAGTATGCATTGTTATATGTTATAAGTATTACACGTTGAATTTAAATACAAGGGGGTGGGTGGCATGTTACTCAAATGTACTTACTTACTCTCAGCTGATGAAGGTCAAACCATTAATTAAAACAATTAAAAATGTGGACAAATGAAACCACAGAAGCTCTACAGGACTGTTTGGAGTGCAGAGATGTGCAGGAATATTCTCAGAGATGCTGCTACACAGGACAATCACATCACATTGTCTAAGTGGCATCATATCATCATCAAATGTGTTGATCATGTGATGAACACAAAGACAATAAAATCATTCATCAACAACAAACACCTGGATGAATGTAGAGGAAAGGACTTGATCCACAACAATAAAAGCACTGAAGTAACAAGGAAGGTGTCAAGGAGACCAGAGGAAACGCCCAAAACACCACAGATATGTGACGATCTAGAACATTACAGGCTACAAAAACAGGAGCACCCCATCATGTGTGAGAACATGTTGCCAGATGAGCTTAACACATTTTATGCTCTGATCTCCTTGATAACACTCATCTATAAAGTGAACATGAGTAAAG
This sequence comes from Lutjanus erythropterus, assembly GCF_056507025.1. Lineage (NCBI taxonomy): Eukaryota > Metazoa > Chordata > Actinopteri > Lutjaniformes > Lutjanidae > Lutjanus > Lutjanus erythropterus. The sequence continues at coordinate 31,432,810 of NC_139335.1, read as the reverse complement.
CTGTTTGGCCTGATAACATCTTTGCTCTTGTGGTAAAAACATGTGCCACTCAGCTAGTTAATGTTATGACTGACAGTTTTAACGTGTCACTGTTACAGGAGAGTGTTACCCCCTTCTTGAAGACAGCTACCATCGTCCCTGTACCTAATACGTCTGTGGTGTCTTGTCCAAATGACTACCACCCTGCAGCACTCACACCCATTCTGATGCACTGCTTTGAGAAACTAGTTCTCCAGCACATAAAGAGCTGTACCCTCACCAGTTTGCATTGAGAACCAACAGATCCACATTGGTTTCCATCTCTGCTGTGCAATGTTCAGCTCAGCTTTCAACTCAGTCTCCCCCATGAAACTTACCTCCGTACTAATAAACCTAAGATGGGTCTGGTGCCTAACACCGGATCCCCCCAGATGATTAATAGGCATTCATAGGCAGAGTTTCTATTTTGATGAACCATTTTTCATAGGCCATTGATTGGTCTCAGCAGACAGTATTTGATTGGTGCGAGTAAGACCCTCTCAATACTTCAGCCCCGCCCCCTCCATAACTTTGTTGCTTTTGTTTCAGGCACTTGTGGCAGCCATAACTTGACGAAGCTGAATTCATTTTTTTATTGGTAACAGTTAACCTTGCCCCCATACCTTTATTAACTCAGTGAAACTTTAGCCATCGGGATGAAGTGATTGTGTGTGTGTGTGTGTGTGTGTGTGTGTGTGTGTGTGTGTGTGTGTGTGTGCATATGTACGCCCTAGTAGCCGGTTGCAGCTATTTCAGATTTGAAGTTGATTGTTTTTGTGCATGGCACGACAGGTACTACAGCTACCATTTAATTATACAACTTTGTTCTGTAAAACAAACAATAAATGAAGCTTGTACATGTGTATGTCTCTGATGATGGAACAATCAGCGCTCTACTACAGTAAGATGACTTGCAGGGTTGGAGTTTTGAGCAGAGCTCCAGACACAAGGTTGCACGTGTTGGGAACCATAGGAAAATTATAATGAAAATTTTTACTTTTATCTGTGACTTTCAACATTTTTTTTTCAAAATATTTGCACATTTGACAGATCTAGTTGTCATTTTAATAACTTAAATTATGCTTTTTTTCAGATGGTGTTGAAAACAGCCCTCACAGGAAGATGTCGTACTACATTAATGATGGAGTGTATGGCTCAATGAGTTTCATTATCAATGATGCTGCACACACCACAGTTGAACCACGCCTCCACAGGGTAAATATCAGCCCTGTCACCATATATAAGAAACAAAATATTATCTTTAATGACATGTTTGTTATTTTGTCCAGTGCTGAAGATTTAAATTCTTGCCTTCTACAGTATCTGAGGATGGTTACCAGTGAGGTAAAGATTGTGATTATAACAAATGAGCTACAGTTCAGTTTAAAAACAAGACATATGTCTAGTTTTAGATTTTATATGTTATATGTTTTTTGTGTGTGGACCCCAGGAAGAGTAGCTGCTACATAATGGTAGCTAATGGAGATCCAAATAAAGAATAAAAGTGTGGTTAGAGAGAAGCAGATCTGTAACAGAACACATGGAAACCAGACTTTAACCTCCACAAGCTTGATGTCCACCTAAAGAGGACCTACTTCTAGCACTGGCACTTAATGTTGGACACTAGACATAAATCTTGAGGTCTGGAGTTGTTCAATATTCATGTAACTGTTTGAATACTGGGCTCTAAATTAATCACAATTAATTAACACATAATCAATCAAGTTGGGCCACCTTGATATCATCCTTGTGTTCAGTAATTTAGGATTGTTTGACTGAAATAAAACATGGAAACATGATATATTTGTGCTCCATACAGGCTGTTGAGAGCAGTGAGCAGAGATACCAGTCTGTTATCTGGGGTCCAACCTGCGACAGTACTGACAAAATATCTGACAGCTGCTGGATTCCTGAGATGCACGTGGGGGATTGGCTTCTCTTCGACAACATGGGCGCTTATTCTCTTAGTATATGCACTGACTTCAATGGCTTTGAAAGACCATGTGTTTACCCTGTCGTAACAGCTGAGACATGGCACGCCTTCAGCCAGTCTCACACCTAAAGGGGCAATCACACTGACACTACAACTAAGTTTTTCATGAGTAAGGTGTGCCTGGCATGTGCTCCTCTCCTTAGTGGCTTTTAAACGTGCATAGATGTTAAAATGTTCTCAAATCAGCACAGCTTGTCAGTGTCACACTTGGCTCAGGTAACCAGTCAAATAAAGTGAGTGGATGGAGTCACTAGTTTACCTTCTTACTTCTTTCATACTTTGAGGCTGGTAGATGTGATGGACGTGATGGGCTTTATTCCTCATCTCATAGTAAGAACAATGGCAAGAACTTGACATCTGCTTGAATCATTTTTTTCCCACTAATTGATCACCTGGTTGCACACACAGTAGCTATTTTTGGTGACATGCTTTACTAAGGTGCTTTTGAAGTGGTCATGCCTGTAGTCTGATCAGCCCCCTAACACTTTATCTATTAATTATTAATCAATGGCAGTTAATTTGGTGGTTAGCAGTTAGCATCTATAGATTCAAACATCACAACTAAAATAATCGACTGATCCAGCTGATATTACTGTATAATTAAATGTTGGGCCTGAGGTGTAGCATGTTATCTACTGGTTATTTCTTATTGAATTTCTTATAACATTTATGTTAAAAATGTATCACATCACAAAAAAAAAAAAAACATCTTTTTTTCTGAATGAAAATGAATCTGAATGGTTTCTGAGAGGTAAATGTAAAATGTTTCTTGACCAAGGTGAATTGTAAAGAAGTAAAGAATGAATGTCAGTACAAACAATAAAATCTATATGTGTTCCTTTATCATGTACATGTGTCTGTGTGTGTGTGTGTGTGTGTGTGTGTGTGTGTGTTCTATCTTTACCTCCACCAGGGAAGCTAATGTATTTGGTCCTGTTTGAATGCTGATCAATTGTGATCAATTAATTTTCATAAATGCCTGACACATCAAATGTGAAACAAACAAAATATCATATAGAGTAAAAGTTTTGATTTTGTCAAAGGGCACAATAAACACTTCATGCGTCAAGCTTTACAGGGTTACATTCCCAACTAAGATCATTTCGAACCTCTTCATAGATCTACTATAATGCCCTTTTTGTTTGTTCTATGTTGTTCTACAAAGACACAGGCATCTTCCATTTGCTATGATCATTTAATCATTGGCAGTACAATGGTATTTTTTTAGCATTTTACAGCAGAGGATCTCAAGCTCTTAATCGTTGCAGGATCATTCAAAGTCCTATGACGCTATTGCTTTCTTAGACCAGAAGCATGGAGTAGAGAATCAGAGCATTGTGTTACGAAACAATCAGTTGTAAATAATGAGATAACATTTGTCATTTCTTCTCAAAATCTAAACCACAAAAATCTAAAAACATTTTTTATCTCATCTCTAACCTTCATGTGTAAAGTGTGCTTTGTATTTAGATGGTCTTTTTTTGTACGTGACTTTTACATTTTGAGAATGAACAGATGTGACCGTAGATTAACAGATATATGAGGTATTCAATAGAACCCAGTGGTATTACAATCTTCTTTACTCTTTTCATGATCATGGTTGTCACACATCTTTTTTCACACTTTTGTCTCTCGGGTGCTTCTGCCTCTTTCTGGTGTGCTTCAGTTTACATGGTGCTGTTCCTCCTCCTCTTCCTTCCTCCCCTCCTCTTCATTCACAGGGCCCTTGTTCATAAGGTTCACTGTAACACAAGCATCAGAACAAAGATTTCTCATGAAAAAATACTTTCTGACTAACAGTTTCTTCCACACTGGTACACAAACACGAAGACTGAGGTGTGTTTTAAAAATGATGAGAACAAATAGCAATAGTCAGGCTGCTTGGCTTCTTGTTTTTTCCACTGGACCAGAAAGACCGCCAACAAGACCATCAGGGGCAGCAGGAAAGGGACGAGGACTGAGACCAGCCGCGACAAATGCACTAAGAGAGAAAAAATGCTCACCAGTTTATTCTCAAAATAAGTTTGGTGCTCTAACGTATAATATTTTTTGACAGACAAAAACATGTATGCTAGGCCAGCACTGTGGTCATCCTACCACGACACTGGCTAAGAAACAGGAGTTCGTCCTTTGCAGAGCGGTAATGCTCAGTACTTAGGATGGATTAAAGGCGGAGACTGGCACCCTATCTTAAGCCGATCTAAAGTGTGAGTTCAAAGCACAAGGCACAATGGTTTTAATTTATTCAAGGTGTGTCCATTAGGAGCGCGAGAAGTTGGGGAAAGACGTGGTGCAGTCAAAAGGAGAGGTGAGCCCAGACTGATAGATATATTGTCTTTGAGCTGAGGTATATCTCTTTGATTTCTTGTCATTTCAGCTTCATTCAATACAAATTGAGGGAAAAAAATCAAGATTGGGAATGGATTCTTTCTTACCAGTAACAGAGAGTGTGACAGAGTCACTTAAGGGGGAGCTGAAGTTTCGGCTTGAACCCCCTGTCTGATACTGGCATTGATATGACCCCCAGACATAAAGTCACAGAGCAGTCCTGGGTGTGTCTGAAAGCACGGACAGACAGACAGACTGCAGCACATCTGACATCAGACAGACAGAGAGGAGCATCAACTTAATGTTACTGTGAATGAATAATATCAAACTTAGAGAGGAGTTTACCTGATACTGCCTACCTGAGGGGAAGGCTGGGCCCTTACATAGCTCATAAAGCCCTATGCAACTTGCGTAGTGTGCGTATAGGGTAGATCAGCCATGATTATGTATTACACCTATAGTTTCACCTGAAATATCATCTGTCTGTGGTTCACTGGCTGCTGCTGCTGCTTCTGTTGATGTACAGCTTCCTGTGGACACCGGTGCCGTTGGCTTTTTTGAAAACTGGATGTCCATACTGGAGGGTAATCACACACCTCCTCTTCAGGGCAGGCTATGGAGGCTACACACCCTTGCGCGGCGTATTACTGCCTCTCTGCCTCACTGTGCATTGACACACACACAGTGCAGTCAGAGAGAGACAGAGAAATTACTTACACAATGTAATTTTCACAGGGCTTTTGAAAAAACATCAGTCAACAGTCGTCATCGCCTAAATCCGCCTCTGCAGTCAACCACATCCAGAGCTCTGCAGAAGAGTGGCATATAGAAGTGTGGCTACAGGCATTATTACCTAAGAAGAGCCATGTCAGAGTCAAAGTAACCAACAGTTTACCTGAGAGGAATTGAATGACATCCAGGATGCTGAACAAGTTTTTCAAATCATTAGTCAAACGCTTTTCTTTGAGTGGGACTAGGACATGTTTTTAAAAGTAAAGAATTATGGAGCAAGATCAAGTAAGCAACCACAAGAGAACCTTAGAGTGGAGATACACTTGCCATATGTTTGCATTTACGCATGCATAGCACATACGTAGTATTAATTTCTGAATATGTGTACAACCATTGCTCCAAATGGCCCCAGGATATGGGAGGAACCAAGATGCATAGGGGTGCGTATGTGACCCTGTAGTCAAAAGCAAGTATATCTGCAGCCTTAGCCTTTTAGCAATAATCATGATTCTGCAGTCAAGCATGTAATCATGTACTTTCTCCACTGACCTGCAGCTGCTTTGTCAAGCCTAACCATGTATTCCTTGTCAGTCTCAAAGTTTCTGGGTTTTGGGGGGATCATTTGCGTTCTCTTAACACATCGCAGTACGTTTATCTGCCAAGCCACTCATCTATAGTGAGAAACTGTCAAGCTCAGGTAAAATGTGGACAGCAGACATACAGTGGACACTGTGCATTGACTCCTTCATGATCTGAGAAAACATTAACAAGACACTTGTTACTTACTTCACATATAAACAAAATCCCAACAATACAAATTAAGACCAAGGGGAAATGTCAGTATCTGGACAGGACCACACTGACAGTTTCCCACTCTTAAACTTACTGACCACACGTCACACACTTTACTGATCTGCAACAGTTGAGCAGTAAACTGCTAAAAATGATAAACTTAGTGAGATGAGTACAGGGAAATGAAAGAAGTGGTGGAAAGCACAGAGGACATCAAGCAAATAAAAATGGCTGAAAAAATGGAGAAGTAGCTTGACCAAAATAGAAGGCTTGATGATAATACTTTATAATACAGCCTGTAGTTTACTGTGTAAATGCTCGCAATTTATGGTGCAACTTACTGCAGCTCATCCAGGGGATGCACCCTATTCTTTATGAAATAATTCTACATTGTGAACAAATCTGTGCTGAAATATGAAAGAAGCAAACTAGAAAATTTCAAACGAAATTTTAAGTGTGCCTGAAGCTCGCTGTCGACTAGTATTTCCACCATATTGCCAGAAGTATTAATAGCAGTAGATGTATCATTGAGGTTGTGTGTGTCTGTGTGCACATGCATACGCTGTCACACGTGTGTATGTATGCGAGTGTGTGTGTCGCATGCACATTTGTGTGTATATGGGTGAGTGTGTGTCTGTATGTGCACGCACTGTTGCTCATGTTTGTATGTATATGGGTGAGAGTGTATGTCAATAAAAGTCCCCTTACAGACACAAAGAACAGGTTTTGTGTGTGTGTATATATGAGAAGGTGTGTAAGTAAGCAGGTCAGAAGAACAATATGGCTGACATTAAAAATGTCAGTAGGCAGCCGTGGATATTAGACTTAGAGCGAGACATTCAATTAAGCCAATCACAATCAGCCTTGTCAATTTCTGCCAAGAAACTGTGAGTGGACATGTATCCACTGTGTAGACAAGATGGACATTTCATGAATGAATGAATGAATGAATTTAACATTAACCAGCTCAAACTTTGAATTTATTAACAGTTTAAAAAAAAACTGCAGTCTGAAATGTCCTAGTTGAACACAGACAGACACAGACAGAGACAGAGAGACAGGCAGTGTTTTTAAACTGTTAATAACTTCACACTTTGAGCTGCTTTTAACTGTCACAGCTTTAGGTCAATCCACCAATCAGAAGACAGGACCGGCCTCAGGTTGGTGAAACTGGCCAATCGCCTGTATGTTACAGCACAGAGAAATTTGAATAATGAAAGGACCAAAAGAGAGACAGAATTTAACCTGAAGCAGATCAAGGTTTTAATTTATGTACAGTTGAAATAGACCGCAGACAAAAATGTCAAAATTGGACACAGACAGACAGAAACAGACAGATAGGCAGACAGTGAGAGAGAGACAGAGAGACAGTCATTTTAAACTGCTAATAATTTCAAACCTTGAGCTGCTTCAGCTGTAATTTGTCTCTGTATGAGGTTTGAACTGCTAAGATCACCTGACATGGTTCTAGTAATTCATGCACTTGGACTGCTTGTCTTCAAACAGTTTGCGGGCTTTCTGGTGAGCCAGCTTCATAAGAGGCTTCCTTCTGGGACGACGACCATGCAGACTGACTTGATGCAGCGTACGGCGTATGGTCTGAGCACTGACAACAGGCTGACCTCCCACTTCTTCAACCTCTGCAGCAATGCGTGCAGCACTCATACATCTGTTTTTTGAAGCCAACTTCTGGATACGATGCAGAGCATGAGGACTCAACTTCTTTGGTCGACGCTGGCGAGGCCTGTTCTGAGTGGAACCTGTCTTGAAAAACCGCTGTATGGTCTTGGCCACTGTGCTGCAGCTCAGTTTCAGGGTGTCAGCAATCTTCTTATAGCCTATAGGCCATCTTTATGTAGAGCAACAATTCTATTTCTCACATCCTCAGAGAATTCATGTTGAACTTCCAGTGACCAATATGAAAGAATTGTACCCAAAGCACTAAATTTAACAGCTGTAATCCATGACATACAAATTTGTATGGTCCAGTCAAGCAGACAAAAACAGGCTGAACACGACTATACAGTGTTGTATAGTAGTATTATTTCATCAAGATCACTTTATGTTGTCAATGGTTAACCAATGTGCATGTACTTGTAAAGCTAAAGTTATAGTTCATTTAGGCAACAGATAAGTCTGACAAAGTGAGGGAGCTCTTCCCCAACCCTGCTTTGTACAATCCTCCTACCAAATATACTAAATACATGCTGAGTGGATTAACAATTGTAATGCAAACATATGGAGAAAAGAAGTTGGAAATAAACATGACAGCGTAATATCATATAACCATATGATGAAGGCCTGTGCTTTATGCTTAAATAAGCTTAAATAGGAAATTTTATTGTGTAGAACCCCTGAGTCTGTCCTAATATATGAAAGGGATATGAAAGGGTTCTTGTTAGAACCTGGTGGGTGGGTTCTAGATAAGTTCTTGGAATATAAAAAGGCTCCTCATAAAAGCTCATGAGTGTGTTCTATATAAAACCCTTGGAATATAAAAAGGTTCTGAGTAGAACCCCCTGCATGTGTTTGTGTTGGCATCCTGGTTCTAGGTGTAACCCTTTCTGCTGAGTTGTATGTAACTCTCAGAAAGGGTTCCTAGTGGAACCTTATACCATAAAAGGTTCTACCAGGACCCAAAAAGGGTTATCCTATGGGGACAAGCCGAAGAAACTGTTTTGGTTCTAGTTAGCGCTTTTATTTTGAAGAGTGTTGTATGGTGGATTTACAGTTGGCACTAGCAGCATTTAAATATGGAACTTTAATGTGAAATAAAGGCCTTCCCGGGCACTCTGACTCATATAAAGTCATATGAAAATCAGAACATTTCACAGTGAACCATGTTTTACCGAAGAACACAGAATAGAAGAAGAAAATCAGACTTCTTTATTAAACTCCCTGTATATTTTCATACTTTCCAATGAGTTTTACCTCACGACACATTGAAAAGGAGAACACTGAAAATGATTTGTACCTGACAGAGGAAGTTGTAGTGAGGCAGTGGCACTGTGTAAACACACTATGACAGTTAGTGGTGCGGACTATAAAAACAAAACACAGCTTTTACAGTTTGAGTCATGTTTTGGCAGCACCTGTCATCGCTGATGAGGAGATTTCCATATTACCTTCACTAAACCATGATTCTGCAGAGCTCAGCAGCTCTAGTGCCACAGTGGGAGTTTGTCGATGAGAACACTCTTATGGGCTGTTTGCACTCCTGGTATCACAGTTTGCTTTGGTTCGAAGAGTCCACCAACAGGCCGACACTGTCTCACTTTGAAATGAGAATCTCCTGTTTCACAGTTAGTGGAAATGAATCACTTGAGTCGCTGAAGCTGCACGTGAAAACAAACCACATGCACTTTTGCTTAGTGTACAGAGGATGATGCAAAGTAACACAAGGGTGTCACAACTCTCCAAATCAAAGATATGACTTTCAGTTTTCAAACTTGATTTGTTTTTTTTTATGTTCATAAAACACTTTCTTATACTGGCCATTTCTGCAGCTCCTGTATTCACGCTCTGTCTGAAACACTCAACTTTAGTTTTAGCTCCTGTCTGTTCCTGTCCAGTCTGCTCTGATTGGTCAGCCCCCTGCTCAGGGTAGCAGGCACTGTTAACTGTGATTCACTAGGTATTCAGTGGGCGGGCTGATCACCTATCTAGAGGTCGTGTTCAGCCCGTTTTCAAAAAAAGAGAGAAGATGGTAGTTTCTCATATTTTGGGGCCTTTAGAGACAACAAGGATGCATATTTGAAACATATGAAACACTCGCCTGACTTGACATGAACACTGCAGCCACGGTGTCCCCCTTTGAAATTTCCCTTCCGGACTGGAGAAACACTGTCATTTACATTTTCAAATCCTTCTTTAAAAAGGTAGTCTATGAGGTATCAAGTGTGATACTACAGCTGGTAAGCTTCACTGTGGTGTCTTATAAGTGGGTTTTCTTTTTACGATTTGATTTTTGATTTAATATTGAAATTGTGACACCCCTAATATATTTACCTCTAGCAATAGAAAGTTTTAAAATTCATGTTCACACTTCTGATTCCAGTGAAGGAAAATATTATTATTTTTTCCCTGATGTGTCTGTGAGAGGATCAAAAGCAGAAGCTTGTGTGTACATGTGGTTGAAAGGAAGAACTCTTTACAGCTGCATTGGGGAAACATAGTATATACACACGTAGGAAAATAACTTCTTATATCAGTCCATCTCTGTCCGGTTATTTCTTGCACGGGCTTTTTTTTATATACAATATATTACACATAATGATTCTGCATTCTATACATGACTTTTCATGAGGGGGGGGTGTGTGATGTTGTCCTCTTCATCACTCTGTCCACATTCCAGGTTCTTGATAAATCCTTCACACAGTCTGAACTAAATTGGCCTTTGAGGCACTGTAAAAACATACCAAAAAAAAAAAAAACATGTTTTTTGCATTTAATGTATAAAACCATGATGTCTGAACATAAATCAGTCCTTACAGCATAGTTTGCCTGCTGTCTTTCAACCACTTGTATAAAGATATTTAGCCTCCCTGCTGGCTGGTGTAGGGTTTAATAGATTTTATAGACAAAACATGTCACCAGTAACCCAGAGAGTTCATGGGTTCACACATTCACTTTTTGTCCTCTTGATTATTCGGTGCAGTTTCTTCTGCTTTCAGTCTGGTGTGGGTGGGTTTCTTGCAGTGTCACGAGGCCGTGTAAAACATCAGGTGGAGGGGGAGAGAGAAGAGGGGGAGCAAGGCGCAGGGCTCGGGCTGGGGGAGGGAACTGATTTGGGCGACAGACAGCTTCCAGGATCTTTTTCTTCCTCTTCTCTGCCTCCTCCTCCTCCTCCTCCTCCTCCTCTGCCTTTTCCTCCACATCCTCCTCCTCCTTTCCCTCCTCCAGCTCCGTGCCCCTCCAGTCCCTCAGAGTTCTCCAGCATCTCCTGGATGAGAGGAGGCATCGAACCGGGTATCTCCATCTTCAGTGTGATCACTCGCTCTGCTCCTGTGAGAAAGAGGCAGAGAGAGAAAATTCAGAGTAAGAGAAACAGGCTGCGTTTCCTGCACATTTTCTCAAGTCAAATTCAAGCACTTTTCAAGCTTTTCCAGCACGTTACAGAGGTGCTAAATGACTTATTTATATACATGTATATGCTTAAAATGTTTAAATCGGATGTTACTGTGCAATAAACAACTACAATTATGTTTCATGACAGAATTCTACAGAATGGAGACAAATTTAAGGAAAACAAAGTTTGATGTTTCAAAATCTGACACCTGCTGCAACAATTAATCAATTAATTGGTTATTCTTCAATTACTGAATTAACTGGCAACTATTTTGTTAATTGATTATCTGTGTAAGTAATTTTTTTTTTTTTACAAAAAAGTCAAATTCTTAAACGTGAATATTTTCTGGCTTCTTTACTCCTCTCTGACAGTTAACTGGATATGTTTGGGCTGTGGACAAAAAAGACATCTGAGGACGTCATCTTTCAACTTTCGGAATTTTTCAACAATTTCTGAGATTGTATGGTCCAAACAACTACCTGCAGTCGTTACAGGATAGAGCATGAAAAAACAAAAACAGTGAAAGTAGCTAAAAATCATTAGCAACTAAAAAGTATTTCTATCAAAAAGAGAAACTCAGAGCAGCAAGTATGACATGACTGTCGAGTTATGTCTTTTTTTTCCTTCTTCCTTTCTTTTTTTGTTGCCAATATTTTACTGTCATGCCAACGCAGTTGATAAGAATTTGCTTCAGAGCAGCTGTGTGTGTGTGTGTGTGTCTTACCCTTCACACTGATGCTCCTGAGGTCAGTAATCTTCATCAGTATCTTGGGGAACATACACGGTTTATCAGGCCTCCTCCTCCTCACATAGATCTATGCACACACATGAAGACATGGAGGACAAGTATCTGGTTATAAGTATGCAATTATTTGGCAAAGCATCTATTCATGTACAATATTATAATATTCCCTCCTGAATGTTATTAAGCACTGATGTTTGAGAGTACTGACACTTTTGTTCACTGTTCTGTCATCTTTCTACTTTGTTCAGGAGTAGTTTTTCCTTTGGACAAATTAAAATGTTTCTGTAAATTCTGGACAATCCAACTTTATTTTACTTTTGTTTAATTCCTCACTTTGTCATCCTATTACTGCTCGATAAAAATACAATGTAAGAAACATTTTGGCACATTTGGTGCAGACACAAATGGATAAACTGAAGCCTGACAAGATGGATTCTCACATGATCTTGTGAATCCATGTTACTCTACCTGTGACGCATCATTATAATATGTATATATGTATGTATATAATTACCTTAATCCCTTCTTATACAATAATAGCAGACTTATTACATTTTGTAAACCAAAGCCTTCATTCTCAGATTTTCAGTTTTTCTATAAATTACTAAACTGCAAGTAAAACTATACTGAATCCTATAATAATAATAATTGAGTGTCAAACCTTCAAGGCTTCGACAATTGGCTCCTGAAGAACATCCACCTTCTCTGACTCCTCCAGGTCCTGACGATCTGTGCACACACAGCCAAAGCAACAAGCTAAGTTCACAGATAGGAATCTATCCACATCATCTCCATCTCCTAAAGACACTTTATGATTTTCTTTTGTTGTTTACTTAATTCCATATGGCTATGAAATTGAGTGCAGTACCTCCACAGAGCAGGCAGATGGCGCTGAGTAATCCTGTTTCTGCATCATCCATCTCCAGTGGGAGCAGCTGGTTGGCGAAGGAGAACACGAGGTCTGTGAGTGGTCCGAACCCGGCATTGTGCATCTGGGTGCGGTTCAGAGTCAAGCCGTCGGAGAAGGTCATGGTGTCCTGGTCTGGGGTGTAGCGCGTGCAGATCCTCAGAATCTAGGAAAAAGCGGCAGAAAAAAAAGCATACTTCATGAGATGAAACATTTACAGGTGATTTCTTTTTCTACACAACTGTCTGCTGTGTCACAACTGTGCATTTTGCCACATGTGGTAGATTTTTCATTAGCAGCAAAAGTGATAAACTCACCAATATGTCGAGGCAGGCGGCTTTGAGCAGCGTGATCTGGTCAGCGATGGTTAACGTTGTGAAGCCAGGCAGCTGCTTGGCAAACTCCACTGTCTTAATGATGCATTTAGTGGACAGCTCACTGAATTTGTCCCATAGACTGACATCCAGAGAGACACGGTGCTCGGAGCTGTTGCTCTGCAGGTTGGGGTCACGTACAGAAAAGAAGGCATAGAGACACAGATTTTTCTATTAAGCTGAAGGAAACACCCTTAAAGTACTGACATGTATGTTCAAGATGTTTGAAGCTGTGATCTGTATTTTTGGGATTAAAATAATTGTGTGTGGGGTGTACCGTGGTGTATTTTCCCAGCTGACAGAGGGAGGGAAATGTGTCCTGATGGGCACGGCGAACTCTTTCGATCATCTGCTCAGTGTCTGCTGACAGGACATAGACCTCTGCCTCCCCCTGCCTCTTCTCCTCCTTCTTCTTCTTCATTCTGTCATTTCGCACCACTGACGGTGGAAGGAGAGATGGGATTCAGCTCAGGAGCTTAAGCAGCACTGAACATCAATCAAGACATTTTTCTTCATTGTACTGATATCACCTTTATTTATTTAGATTAGATTATGAGTTAATTGTAGTTCCATGAAATATTGTAAACCCCATATATGTTCATTTGAATATGTCCTGCAATATTATTTCCAGTAGGAAAAAAGAATGAATGAAGACTGTAGGAGGGAATTTAACAAATACGTAAGATGCAAATATAATTTTACATCTTAAAAGAACGATGGATTAGGGTGACAAGAGCGCAAAGTAAAATTTATGAGCAGTGGTTCTTATCATGTGTCTTATCCTGAGTACATAGATATTATAGTATTTATTTATTTATTTATGGTATTTTGCTTTATTTTATGGCAGTATATGAATGAAAAGCAACTTACGGTTTATACAATTGCCCAAATAAGTACATGAGCTATGTACAATCAAATTCGTTTATGGCATGTTTATATGGATTGTAACCTCCAAAGTGAACAAAGAAAGAACAATAAAAACTTGGTCACAAAAAAAAAATCCAAGACAAGGATGCAGCTCTGTCAAAGTTAGATTTAGATTGATGAGTGCAATAACAGGAGTATATTGAAATCCTTTGTGTATATTTATGCTTCCCACTGGACTGTACTTTCTTGTAAATCTAGTGTTTTGAAGCTTTACGGTAACCACTGAAGGGGGCACTTCCTCAGTTTTACAAACAGAAGTCAGTTTACTTAAGCAGAGTATTACTCAGCCTGTCAAAACTGTCCCCATGATATTGAAAAAAGAAATGCTTGTGATAACATGAGCCTGTGGTTAACTGATCAAAGAAGAGGAAACGAGTGGTCGGTAGATAAGTTTCAGCTCTTGTTTTTTATCTGCCTCACTGTAAACAGAGCAATGCAACAGCATGACAGGCTGTAATCTTTACAAACAGTCTCTAAATCACTACAAACCACAAAACTAACCGTGATAAAGGCAGAGAAGAGTGATAAAAACAGAGCGCAGTGTGACGTGCTGCAGCAGCCACCTCATCCAGGCGCACCACAAAGCATGCAGGATAGGTGACACCTGTTTGTTTACTTGTGCTCGTTGACAGGCTCAGATTGTGATTCTCTGTCTGATAACATCATGGAAAGGACTGCGACAGTGAGAGTGCTCGGGCTGGGCTGTGTTTAAAAAACTGCAATACCTGTAGCAATACCGATACATACAGAGTACTTCATTCAATACCGTTTATTTTGATTTAGTGGCATCTCGCTGAACTGCCACCTCAATTCACTACCACAGACTGTATATAGCTGTAAGTTATGGTAGTGGGCTGATCACATACTTAAACTGAAGCACACTTACAGTGGTCTGGGTATAAAATGGACTGAAAGCAGGTATCGTTTGACTGAGGAAGGTTTGATTGATACTGGTTGATTCGATTGAGATCTTAAAGGTATTGAGCACAGATACCCAGACCTACAGAGTATGATCCATTCTGTTTAACTAGAAAGAGAAGATTTCTTGCTCTCACAAACTCACCAGACACCCTTTTGAAAAAAATCATCTTCAGCTTCATTCAAACTCCACAGAAACAAAATAAAACTCCAGTTCATTTTTCCACTGTTCCAACAACCACCAACTTTGGTTTGGTTGAAATAAACCCTTTATTCACTTTTACTTTCTCTAACTGTGTGAAAATCTGATGTTTTTGTGTCACAGGTGATGGTGAAAGGCGTTAATACGTGAAACATATTCATATAGATGGATATAGGAATTCGGTGTGGTGCACTATGTTCATAGTGAGAAAAAAATCATAGTTGGCGACAACCCTAATAAACAGGCCTGCAAACTCAGATAAGATGAAAAGGGTGCCTGCTTCTTCTTAGCCACGTACCACTTTTCTCCCTCAGTCACCTCTGCTGTTCTATCTACTGCACTTGAAGATGGCTGGCAGTCAAACTCTAGTGATCACACTGAATCAACATATATGCATGTGGCACACATCGGACGCACTACACAGGCAGAAGTGTGTCAATCTGAGTGAATGTGAGTAACTGCAGTGCGTATGTACACAGGTGTTTTGACATGCTGCCTATTGCTTTAGAAGTGAATATTACACAGAAAAGTCATGCACTTACTGTCTTTCTCTCTTTGACACTGAAATGTCATCTGTCAATCTAAATTTAGAGTAGCAATCAGGATATTTGTGTTTTTTTATATATATATGCAGCCTAATTATAATCACATGGTTGTTGCAAACAGTTAGCAAGATTAATAATTGTCTTTTAAATTCATTTTCACTAAAACAGTTGCTTAGCTATCTTTATCTGTATGGTGTATCCTGCCCACAAAGTGAATTGAAAAGGTTTCTGTTTGAAAAAGGAAACAAACAAAAAATGTGCTATGCAATATTTGTTTTGTTTTTTTTGAGTTTTCATAAATGGCTAACATATCAAATACAATACAAACAATATTACATGTAAATGATATCGATTTTTTTTCTAAAGGTCCCATAAACACTTCTTCTATCAATTACTTTGTGTTATTCTTTAATGAAAATGAAGTACAAAAACTGTTTTTTGAACTGTCATGCATATCAGGGAACATAATGGCCTGCGGTGCATTAATTTGGCTGTTCTGTTCTCTAATCCTGCAATTACATGAATGAAGCCAGGCAGGGAAATCTGAAAAAAGCACATATATAGTAATGCAAGGGGCTTGTTACTACAAGGTGATGGTGGCAGTCGTGTAGGGGGTGTATTAACTCAGAAAGACCACAAGAGGGAGACAAATATCAAGGTTAAAAGGCATCACAACACGCCTGATTAAATCATGGTTTTGTTCAAATCTGATTGAATTGGGGGAAATCTAGGACTAGTTTAAAGGGACAATATTTTCATTAAAAAATCAATCATAAAACTAAGATTATTATAAAAGCACATTATTCTACCTATCCAATTGTCTTCCTGGTGTTAAAGGCTGTATTACAGTAAAGGGATATAATTAAAAAAGAACAGGCGACTGACACTTTTCCCATTGCCAGTGGACCCTTTTGCCTGTTTTTTTTCCTGATGTACGCTATAAATCTGAGATTCAGCTCATGTTTGTTAATGCAATGATGAAAACCAAACATTTTCTAATTTTCCTGCTCCATAATAAAAGCTTTTAGAAAACAAAAGAACGGGGGACTCTTATTGTGAAGAATGTGCCGATTGGACCCTTTCCCACTGAAGAAAAAAAGCCAGACGTTAGCGGGTGTTAGTGGGTCTTTTGTCCAGTGTAAAATGAGCTTTACTGTGCTGTGCTCTGCTTTATTACCGACCATAAAAATAATATAAAGCAAACATTAAACCTTTGCAGCAAAGTATCTTCAGTATCCCTGTCTACACCCCTCCATCCCCTACCAACACATACAACTGAACTGAATCCAATACACTGTACTCACACTCCTTAGACATGCCAACATCGAGGCATTTCTGCAGCCGACAGGATTGACACCGGTTCCTCGTCACCTTGTTTATGACACAGACTTTGTCTCTGTGACATGTGTACACCATGTTCTTCTGGATGCTCCTTCGAAAGAAACCCTGACACAGAGAAACAGGGGGTAAATGACTGAACAGAATACAACACAGCACTATCATGACATGACATTTGAAGTCGATGCTTTTGTTAAAAACCCGCAACTAACACAGGGACAACCTCGATGCCTTGGAACCAAAATTGTGTTATTCCCAACAATCATCATCATCAAACCTTTATTTAAACAGAGAGGGCCACTGACAGCAGGCTCTCTTTCACAAGAACAATCTGAAGAACAAAAACACACAAGAGGCCAAAGACATGAACACAAGAAACAAATGCCTTCACACTGCTCTATGATAGTCAAAAACTGATTAAAAGAGATTAGCCTGTTTAATTTTAGAACATTTTGCAGGTTGTTCCACTTGTGTGGAGCATTAAATTCAAAAGTCAGTTTCCCCATCTCAGAATTAACAAGATGATTTTAGAGGACCAGATAGTCTTGGAACCTTGTGCAGTGCGACGATAATCGATTGCTGAAAAGACCTGTGAGGTACCAAGGAAGTTTTCCAATCAGTGCTCTGTACATAAATAGAATATAGTGCTGTTCTCTTCTCACTGCCAGTAGAACACAATGATGAGTTCTAAAGCCGACCTGAGCTGTGAACCTGGACGGACGGTAGACTGCACTGAGTGGTTTAAGAGTAGAGGCAGCAGAGGGCATATAAATTACATCACCATCGTCTATAACATAAAAAGGTTGACTGAACAGTTTTGAGTAAAACCTGCCTTATTTCTATTAGGCATATATATTAAGTCCAGTTTCTTGTCAAGGTAAAAACCAAGTTATTTATAAGCAAAGATGGTAAGTTACTAAGTAGAAATACTTTGTTCTTGTACTTTAGTAGATTGTTCAGGTACCTGTACTTTAGTTAAGTATTTCTTTTTGTGACAACTTTTTACTTTAATTCCCTACATTTGAAAACAAATATCTGTACTTTCAACTCTTACTTTAATGCAAAACAAAAACAACGTAAAAAGGTGTAACAGGAGGAAAACGTTACAAAAGACATAACAAGACAAAAACAACATAAAAGACACAAGAAGAAAATGACAGAACAAACAAGACAAAAATGATGAAAAAAATGTAACAAGATGCAAAAACACATAATAAGACAAAAGATGTAATGGGACGAAAATTACTTCAAAGATGTGACATGAAAAAACAATGTAGATGTCACCAAATAAAACTGAAAACTGAAGAAAATGATGCAACAAGACAAAAACAACATAATAAGATGGAAAAAAATCAAATCAAACAAAAGACGTAACAGGATGAAAATTACTTAAAACACGGAACATGACAAAAAATTGAATGTAACGGACATAAGAGAACAAAATGTAAAAGGTGTAACAGATGAAAATGATGCAACAAGATGAAAACAATGTAACAGTACACAACAAGACAAAAATGATGGAAGAGACCAAGACGAAGACAACAAAAGGATGTGACATGACAAAAACAACGTAAAAGATGTGGTAATATTCATGTCAGTGGAACTGTCTGTTTTCTAGAGAACAGCATGCATTTAGTCTTATCAGAGTTTAGAAGTAATTTAAGATCAATTAAAATCTACGCTACAGCACATACATCAAAACTCAAGTTGCAACAGTCCCCCCTGGTCAACAGAGGGTACTGTTGTATAAAGAATAACGTTGTCCATGTACAGCTGTGACCTTCTGTCTCTAACACTTTCATCTAATTCATCACAACTTAACTTAAGGAGCATGTTATTTATTGTTGATGGGCTGCTGGTAGCAGGGTAGTAGATGGTCTAACAGGACGTGAGCTTCACAACAAGCACACAAAGCCCCAAACACAGATATCAAAGCAGATACTAATTGTGTGTGTGTGTGTAGGATTAGATGACGCAAAGAGGCTTACACATCCTAGGGGAGGTGCAAAGGTCGTGACCTCTTTGCTTACACATTATGCAAATACCCAGCATCTCACGTAACTATTTTTAAATCCCGTTTTCTAGCTGTAGCTTGCATCTGTTCACATACATGTCCCAGTTACCCAGAATGAGTGTAGTAATGTGTGTTGTGTAGTGTAAGTTTAGCTCATGCGTATGTTTAGCTGTCTACCTTACAACCCTCGCAGGCGCTGACTCCATAGTGGTATCCTGAAGATTTGTCCTGACATACAAAGCAGGGCTTGTAGATGCGGGGCGGAGGAGGCGGTGAGGGGGGGCTGGGGACGAGCAGGTCCTCCCCTGAGCTCGTGCTTTCAGTCTCTATGGCTGCAGGGCAGACAGAGGGAGGAAAATCAGTGACATTTACATTTAGTCAGAGTGCAATTAACATACATTTTTGTCAAGACTTCAGTATCTCTCTGCTTTGTATTTTACTTGAGTTGTAGTAAGATTTGGACGAAGTTTTATTATTTACTGGGTGCAAGACTGGAGAAGAGTTGAGTCAGGTGAATGGATACAGCTAACAGTCATACAGGGCAATGTTTAGCTCCACTGTAAATGTGTACTGTAAAACAATAGTTGCCAAAGGAGCTGACTAACAAAACCAAATGAGCTGAGGATTTTAGGGTACAGTTTCGAGGCAGAGAGGACCATCCTCTATGGTCTTCACCTTACGCTAGCTTTCATGCACCAAATGATACTATACAAGATTTTGGAGACCACGGGTAGTTCCAGTAACAGAGATGCCTCCAATGCAGCCTGAAATGCTAGTCAATGCAACGATCCAATATCACATCATTTATTAGCCCAGCGGCATCCTGTATGCCTTTTTTTTTTTTTATCTAAATCACAGCCAGACCATACAACCATGACAAAGCGGGGATGCCTGACATGTTAAAAAAAAAAAAAGAACACGTTACAATTATTTTGGCAAATTTTGCATTTGTGATATGATTCATGATTAGTGGAAATTATCATTTTTGTCAAAACGAGAAAAAGTTCTGCACACTCATAGTTCCGTTTTACTGAAAACGAGCTCTGAATGTGCAGCGTTTTTCCATGTTTGTGTCTTACTGTCAGTGCCAGCACCTCAAAAAGACCAGTGATCATTTTATATATATTGCAATTTTGATAATATTTCAGTTACTTGTGCAGTAATCTATTTTAGGTATTGATCAGGACAAAGTTCTATTCAAATTCAGTTCAAAGCTCAATTTCAGGTATCAGATTCAGTATCCAGAAGGAAAAAATGGCATAGAAACAATATATTGCAATAAATTTATTAACATGGAGTTAAATGAGAAGATTGATACCAGTGTCATGTTTGTTTGGTAAATATGAAGCTACCACCAGCAGCCAGGTAGGAATTACTGGAAACAGCCAGTCTGGCTGGCTGGCTGCCTGCCCACCTGGAAAAAGCTCACTGAATATCTCCTCTCTTGAATAGAGGCAAAAACGTAAGTGTGAAAACAACACATTACGTGTCAGATGATTTTTTGGCCAGGTACAGACTCTAGAAAGTTAGGTTTCCCAAAATGTCAAACTATTCCTTTATGTAGGCAAAACATAGGCATGATAAATTGTTGTTTTATTTATTAGATGACTGCTGTTTGTTGTGTCTCAGGCTCACACAAAAATGTGCCAACACAAACTGAACAATGCAACAGAGACTAGTAGGTCAGTTCATCCAGGGGCATAGTGAGCTCCAAAGTATGTTGATGTGTCGCATTTATGTTTTAACAGCAGTTTGTGTGTAACCTTTGTAATGACACTCTCTTGGACAGTATCATGTTTGATTTGAATGAAAGACTGCTAGAATAGACAAACATGAGAAAAAGTACAACTATTTAAAAACTGTCCATCTACAGAACTGCAGAATTTTGACTCTTAATTGAAAACTTTGTCCTACAACTTTTAGGACCACCATTTTTTTTTGTTTATTGCAATCATATTGTCTTATAATATATTATGAACCTGTAAGCCACACACTTCAAACAGACAGATCATGCAACTGCATCAAACATGAAATTCAATGACTGAGAGCTTTTGACTATTGAAAAAAGCATTAATCTGTTGCTTTGCAGTGGTGATCAAACTATATTGCTTCACTGAGAAAATAAGTCATGACCTCTGTCATCTTTTTATTGCCGCTGCTGTATGTTTAAGTGGTTATGCAACTGGGATTTTCCCCTGATGTTTTTCTGGCCTTTTTGTGATGTTTCAGGTGGCTGTACAAAATTGCAGTTGTGCTTTTGGTTACAAAGTGACGTTTCTGACCATCATCATAGTCTTGGAATCTGGTCCCATACAAGACTGACTGCACAACTTCTTATGGTACAAGCACAGTGTTTTTGTCAGAACTGGGGGTGGATGAACATATTTCTTCTTCCTTGCCATTGCTGGTTTCCAAGAAATCAAGTCTTTTTTTTTTTCTGAAAAGCTTTTTCTTTCACTGACTCTCATACCTGTGACATTTCTTGACATCTGAGCGAGTTCTTTAACAATGCTTTATCCTGTTTGAAATCAAGTTTATGCTGCACTGTCTGCACTGAGGGGGTGCCATTTTTGCCATTAAAATCTAATACAATCTAAACTCTATATTAGTTTGGTGTGGTGAAAATCAGGTCTGATCTGAACTTACAGTCTTGCCTGTAACTCTTCACAAAGTTAGCAAAGACACCAGAGACATAGAATTTGTTTCACTGACCCATGCAATTAAAATAGGTCAGATTTTATTCAAGTATGAATTAATGTCCCATACGGCAAATGACCATGTGGTCAGATTATAGTTTTCAGTATTTCCACTGGTCACTGCTGAGGGGCAGTTACTTTACTTCAGTCAGCCGTAAAGTGTGTAGATCAGCTCAGGTTTTAGGATAATGGCTACTGAAGGGCTGTGTTTTATATTTGCTGCCAGAGAAAAGAAACAATGTCCCTGTTTGCATCTTCCTTTACTCTTCGCAGCAGAGCTGGTCTGTGAAATGCTACCTTAGCTAACTATTTAGCAGCTACAGGTACGCAAAAATCGATCATCTGGTGGCGTCTGCCACCCCACTAGCTTCCAGCTCTGATAAGTATCTGGAAGACGTCTGGTTTAAGGCTTTTTTAATTGTCTTTAGTCTGGATCAAGCAGCTAACAATGTTTATTTGTTTATTTGACACGGACAATGCACAGCTCCCTAACTGTAACAGAGTTAGCTATACACTAATAATTACCTGGCTCACTTTCACAACAAATGCCTCTAGACCTACATCACATAGGTTACCCAGAAGCCCTCGTTCCTTAAAGGGGAAGGTTCATCCAATAACATACTTAACAAAAGTACTAAGACCTCTCACTGAAAATAAAATATTCCACTACAAGTCAAGTTCTGCATTCTAAACTTAACTACGGTAAAAGCAAGTAAATATTATAGCAAAATTTACTGAAAGTGTCAAAAGTAAATGTAACATTATTCATTGTGCAGTAAAATGGTCCCTGTCAGTGTTTTACTATTGTATGATGTTTTTGATGAATATTACTGCTGCATGTTGCATTTTACTGCTGTAGATGTTTAATTGTGCTCATTTTCTATTTTCTATAAGATCACTGTATGTTTGTATCAGAATGTACAGTATGTTAATTCAGAGAAAATGTGTCTATTGAGCAGGACTGCATAATTAATCACAATTGCATCAAAATTGCAATATGGCCAATAAGTGCAACATCCAAATCACACAACCAGAACCAAATTGCATTTTTAAACAAATTAAAAATGCATGTGAAAACAGCATTATAAGGAGGATGCTGTAGTGCTGCATATATGCCCTTGCCTAAAAATCTTGTTCTCTAGAGTTACCTAGTTACCTCTAGTCACCTCATCATGATTGTATTTTATTTATTTATTTATTTTTTAAAATAAAAATTGCAAAGCAAAAACTATAATTTCCTATAATCATTGCATATCTCAATCACATTTTTTGTCAAAATAACAATAATATGACTTTTTTTTTTTACCATATTTTTACCATATCGGGCAGCCCAACTATTGAGATATATATGGCGGAATGGCCTACAAATATTGATTTTTATGAAATATTGCCCAGCCCTATGAGATAGGTATTGGCCTTGCCAGAGGTCTCTCCGTGTGCCCTTCTAGTCCCTTATGTAATTTCATCATGTCAGTCCAGGCAGCAGTGGAGGAGTCAGCTGCACATCAGCGACTACGCAGCAACTAAACCATAACATCCCACTCCTTATTCAGTGTCCAGGTTCATTTTTGTCAAAATGGTTGTTTTATTCTAGTTCAGCGGCCTGACAAAGACAGACAATGACACATTTTCAGGTTTTGACCCTTGAGATTACGATACCAGGACCATGCACAACTTCCCTGCCTCTCCTACTCTCATTTGGCCTCCACTAACCTCTAACCTAACACACACACACACACACACACACACACACACACACACACACACACACACACACACACACACACACACACACACACACACACACACACACACACACACACACACACACACACACACACACACACACACACACTCTTCTCCCCTCCCCCTGCTTTAGTAGCCATACCAGACATTCCACTATGAAGGAGACTGAACTCCCCTCTGCTGGTCTGCTCTGTTTACATAGAGAGGGAGAGAGAAATAAAGAGAACAGATCCTCCTCCTCCTCTTCAGCCATCATACCATCCCTCCATCTTCCCCTCTCTCCATCTCTCCTCTATTTGTCTTTGCTCTCTTCTCACAGATACACTAACCAACAGTCCCCTTCAGCACTGTCTGACCTCTTTTAAACTTCTCTGTTCCCCCCCCCCTCTCTCTCTCTCCCCTCCCATTTCTAAGTGTCTTACTCAGTTTTCATCTGTGCATTTGTTAATCTCTTCCTATTGCTTCCCACTTCTGCTTTAGTGTGCAGAACCTGCGCAGACGGCAAAGTTCCCCCCCAAAAATGCACAGCTTTAGCTGTAGGGTTCGATTTTGAGAAAGATTTTCTTTTTGTTGAGATGAGGGATAAGGTATTTAAACAGAATGTGATACTGGTGACTCATCTTTAACAATATGACTAGGGAGGAGGATATCCTCCCCCTTTAATCAGATAAAGATAATAATGTTCATATAAATTCATCTCAGAAAACATAATGTGAAGTGACCCAATTTTTTATACATCTACCGTCATTTGACTAAATATTATTTAAAGAAACTCATTTTAAGATATAAAGTATCATTCTGCTGTAATTACAGTATTTGTGTGGTTTGTTTGGGCCAGTGTGAAAAGCTGTCAATCTAACCCTGGCGAGGACGAAACAACCGGACCATCAGTGTGTAAGCATGCTGACGTTAGCGTTGAGCTCGAAGCACTGCTGCGCCTGAGCACAGCCAAGTCTTGTTGAAGTTACAGTGCAGCTGTGCTTAGTTGTGGTTGGGTGTATCAGTGTTCAATCAGTGTGGCCACCTCCTCTGCCTCTGTTATCACTGTCAGGATCTCCTCTCTAAGCTTTCCCAAGGTGAAAGGGAAGGTCAGATTTATTGTCATTGCACAAAAATGCACTGTGCAAAAAAAGTTAATGTACAGCCCTGATTTTCACGCAGTACTGGTGCTGCAGAGGTTGAAAGTTTTGTAACACAAGTCACAAAGTTAAAGCATGAAATTAACCACCAGTGCAGGTCCATTATTTAAAGAGATAGTTCATACAAAAATGAAAATTCAGTGTCCGCACACCATCACACCACACACACTCAGTTCAGACAGTGTGAGCACACACGTGAACATGGCTCCAGGATCTGCAGTGCAGATTCAGGCTAAAAAGTCAGCTTGGCATGTTGGGGCTCTAGGAGACTTGGATCATACCAGAGTAGCAATGTTTTTAGACAAATCCTTTTTCCCATGATGATAAAATGTAGGGAAATAAAACTTTTTTGCTATATAAAGCATCCATATTATGCTTCAAATGGGCAGTACAAATCTCAGTAAATTTATATTATTATACATGCATTTATATTAAATTTGTTTAGGTCATACATAGTGTTTGACAGTATACCAAAATGTAAGTGTTGTACTCTTCATTAACGGTCTGATAGTTGTTATGGATAAATGTTGGTGTGTTTGCACTGATGGTGAAGTAAATTTCCACCTCAAGCAGCACCAGTGTGTCTGAGTTCAGAGCAGCCTCTGACTGGGCAGCATGCTCAATGGACTCTGGTTGTTTCTAGGGGTGTAACGTATCACAGTTGGCCTGTATGGGTTGCCCCCCATGGTTCAGCCCGCATGTGATCATAGGGTCATAAATCATAGCGTGAAATACAGTATTACTGTCGTGATACCTTTTTAAAGTAATAAATCCTCAATCTCTGATGAGTAAAACAAGACAGAGAAAAGACAGGATGTGCCATGGGTTGTAAAAGTGGAAATGAATGAGATCCTGACCATTATTTTGAGCATTTTAAGTGTTTTAATTGACAAACTGGACATGCTTGAATAGATCATAAGATTGTGATGTTTACTGTAACTTCAGCAACATCTGCTGACAGTTGTACCCCTAGTTGTTTCTGTTATTTCCCTCCAGTCCCTTCTCTTTTCTCCCTCTCCTCCCTATACGTCTGTGTGTTCATACAGTAAAGTAGGTCAGCTCAGAACAGAATCCAACATGACACGGTGTTTATTCCTCGAGAAGCTCCGGCTCTGCCCCCAGCTCTCTCCTCCAGAGCTGCCCAAGGTGCAACAGCTGTCTGTCAGCGAGCGCCGCCTCTGTCCCACTGCTCCCCACGGTCCTCCCCACACATTTTGCAAAGCAATTCACTTTTTGCTTAAATTTGATATTTTCAACTCGCGCTTTCGACCGGCCAGAGACTGGAACAGGCTGTTCAGCACCACATATCTGATTCTGTACCAGTCAAATTCAAACGAATGCTCACATCATATGAGCAGCGACACAGACATTTATGTCACAGCCGCAACAGTGCTGTTCACTGCCAAACACACTCTAAACACATGCTTGCATGAAGTCAATGTTAACAATAGATTCCAAAAACAGGACAAAGAGCAGACATACAGTCTACAAGGAGAGACGGTTTTGCCGAACAACCACAAACTTTCTACCTTTTTAGGCTAACATTAATCAGCAGCAGACTACTGCTCACAGACTGACAGTTAAAATCTCACCTCCTGAATCTCCTCAAACATTTTCTCATCCAGACTAACTTCTGCGTCTGTTTTTCTCGCT
Organism: Lutjanus erythropterus; assembly: GCF_056507025.1. Taxonomy (NCBI): domain Eukaryota; kingdom Metazoa; phylum Chordata; class Actinopteri; order Lutjaniformes; family Lutjanidae; genus Lutjanus; species Lutjanus erythropterus. Next base: position 31,406,675 of record NC_139335.1, on the reverse strand, counting down.
GCAAAGCTTCACAACAGCAAACTATTGCATCAAGTCTGTCTCCAGTTTGTTTACACCTATTTCCACATGAGATCACGTTCCATTTCAGATTTTGCAAGATCATGCTCCCTCTGGTACATAATCTTAATAAGGCCAGGCTGTAACCTAGAGCACTTTTAGAGAAAATGTAAAAGTTATTTCATAGTTAGTGTTTAATTATGAACATCCAATTTTACATTAAAGAAAAGTTACAAAAATGTTTATGTATTCTGTCAATGATAGTTCTTAGAAAGATTGAAAATCTGAAGCAGCCAAAATCAGAATCTGCAGGTCAGAACCTTAAAAATATTGGAAATGGGAATCAGGCTAGAACACTGCAATTTGTGCATCTCTAAATACAGTTAGTAGTCATACTATATAACTAAATAAGTGTTTTTCTTGTCTTATGAGTGATTAACACAAACAAACAGGGGAAGCAGTATCACAACCAAAAACCAGAATCTGAAAGATTTTTTTGCTCTTTAACTGAATGCAACAGATTCCAGTCACTGGCCACAACTAGGGTCTGTTGGCTGACATCACTTAATAAAAGGGCTCATTATATAAGGCTTGTCTCCTCAAATCTTTTCTGGAGCTTCCTTCCACCAGAAACAGAACAAGAGCTGCCGTTCCTGCTCAAAAGTTAGCCTTTCTTCCTTTATTCCACTCTGCATTTCACTGCATGCATTTCCATGAAACAAAATATTGTACACCGATGTTTCTCAAATTTTTTACACCGTGTACTTGTACTGTCTTATATATGACTTTACAAGTGCCACCATTATGACCATTGTTAAAATGCAGTATTGTGAGCCCACCCTATTCACCTATGGACAGTTCATGCAGGCAGCAGGTTTATTCCTAAAGTCCTGCTTCAACTGAAGTAACTTCAGTTATATCTCTCTACTTTTTTGCACTGTTTGGTGCTATTGGTTGCTGTGGACACTTCACTGGTCATCCACTTCATTTTCAACATTGCTGTTCAAAATATTCCCTCCCTGATCTGCACTTCTCTTCAGAACAGTTCTAGTTTGGAGCCTCAATTGCAGTGTTTTTGAACCATTCATTTTCAGGCTCTGTGTTTTACCTCTACTTACTATCTTGCCATCACAGTTTATCTTGAAACCACCAGTAATCATAGATGACGCATGTGTGCGCTACGTGCATGACTGTGACTATGTAGCAAACTGATAATGGAAAGAATACAGAAAAGATAGAAGTCATTTTCAATTACATTTCGGTGATCTATCTTATGTATTCACATTTAGAAATTTATAGCATTTTGATAGCATTTTATAATTTTAATTAATTAAGTCATTTTAAAAAATATTTTGACATTCCTCTGCATACCACTAGAGGGTGCTGATGTACCACCAGTGGTACACGTACCACAATTTGTTGACATCTGCATCTGCCTTACATTTGTCAAGGGAAAAACTATGTCGTAACAAATTATACATATTCAGTGCAGACAGACAAGTAACTGTATAAAAGTCTAATGTTAAGGTTAACTTAATATGCATTAATGCCTACATTAATTATACGCTTGAGTTTTACTCTGGCATGTGCTACAAATAATGCATGGTTAAAACCTATTAACATTGAGGCCATCTTTACTCCTGGGCATGGCAGCCGATCTATGTCCTCGGGTCAGTTTGGTTTAAATCCAGTAGTGACAATGTTAAATGTTAGCCAGTGCTGGGGTGAGCCCTTTTCCAAATCTGATGTAAAAAACTGTTAAATGGTCTCCCCAGGCAATCCTGGCTTTATGCCAGCCAGCAGTTCCTGAATAGAGAGCATGCTCTGATCACAACACTGAATTCTTCTCCCCGGACAGTTAATGAAACATAGACAGATGTTCTTCATCATGATTTTTGTAGACGCACTGTTGAACCCGACTGACAGCCGTCATCACTGCTTATGATTTTCTCCAGAACCAAACTAATAACCACACATACAGTCAACTACCAATCTTGGACAAACACATGACTCGTCCCCTGTTCCACATTCACCTTCATCTAGGGAAGGGCAATATGTACACAACCTCCTTCATCACTGTGTGCCATTTTACTACAACGTCAGTGTTAACACTAGAAGTGCCAGAATTCCATATCTACTAGAATGGACATAAGCTGTCATTTTGATCTTTGACCTTTCTAAACTCTTTTATCTCTCATGATAAACAGGAGATTTATTCTGTTAATTTATCGTTTTTTAAATGAAATAACAAATGTAAACTTTAAATTGTATTTATATATTTATCAATATACATGCCATCATGTGTAGTAACAGGTAATGATTGCATATAGTCACAGCAGTATTTTTGTGTAGGATAACATCCTTCAGTGAACCGATTCAAATTTTAGATTAATCTAGACTTACTCCGAGTGAGAAACAGTTAAACTTTTTTTTTTTTTTAGATTATAAACATGTTATTTTGACATAATAATAACAAACTTCCATCTAGGACAATCACAAAAAAAAATCCTAGCCTATGGGAAAAAGCTGGAATCGAAGACAAAAATAAAACCAAAAAGATTTGAGAGCTTTAATACAAAAGTTCAATGAGTTAAAAGATGATGCTGACACAGAAAGCTTTGTATTTGAATATTGGGAAATTGGAAATCGAGACCACTTGTGAAGTTTTATTGACAGAGATGATGATAGTTGCTAAGCAACCAAGATGCATCTCCAACTGTGCAAAAAGTAACAATACAACTGTCAATTTCTGTGTGGTCAGTATGACAGAAATAGGTCAATTTTATCACATTTTGTTTGTCTTTTGTGTAATTTATAAATTAAAAAACATTTTAAATGAAAATACAGACACTTTTAGGAAAAGTCAGGAACCAGCAGCATTGTATTATTTAATTCAATTAAGTTATTGCACATATAAATTTGAAAATCATCAAAATGACCACCTTGGCTGTTCTAGTATTAATACATATCATGATATAGGGCGTAATTAGTGGAAAGTATAGTGGAAATCCAACGAGAGACCATATTTACATGCAACAACCAGACGGGTGTGTCTCTGATCAAATTAAGTAATACCTGACAAGTCAAGTTTGCAACAATCCTGTAAATCCAATATTGCCAAAAAGCAGTGACTGCTCGTTGATTTGCTCACACCGGCCTGATGTAACCAGAGTTGTTAAAGAGATATCTACCACAGCCTCAGTACACGGGGTGTGTGCTCAACCAAGTGACCAGGCCACCATTTTTGTATTATTTTCCAGTGAAAATTCAGCTTTATTTTAAACATAAAACAACCAAACAGACCAAAAGTAATCAAGAAAATAATCTGTAGATTAATTGATAATGAAATGGCCAATTGCATTCAGTTTTGGGAGACACATTCTCCCAGTTAAATTTTCATTCATATCATCAATAATTTTCGCTTATCAATTTAATAATTTTGAGGCAGGACCAGTATTTAGCTCAAATAGCTACTGAGGAATAACGTGTGCCATACTTAGTGAGCCATTTCATCAATTTGTCTACTGATACACACACTGAGAAAATTTACACCAACCTCTCAGATTTTTAAATGGCATCCTGCCCTTTGTCATGTCAGTATTTTCACTGAAACTAAACAAACCCACGTTGCTGCTGCGTCTGCATCAGGGAGATGCTGATAACTGCTGGAGAATTTACCCTGGGTTTTTCACCCTTTTAATGATAATTCAAATTTAAAATGATAAAACTAATCTTAAGTAATTTTATTGTAGCTTCTCATGAAACCAGTATTCATTTTGTCCCTAGCATAAAAGTTTCTTTCAGGATGAATTCAGTTCTGTCATATCTCATTTTCAGGTTGCAGTTTTAGTGTCACTTAAGTCAACATAAACATTAGAGAGGATTCAGTATTAACAAACACTCAGTATTACAGGACTCTGATCATTATCAGGTCCAAAACACTCCCTGACTGTGTGTGGAACAGACTTGAGGAGTAATAGGTTACATATAAAAATATTACATAATCTGGAAAGAAAAAAGGTAACTGTATTCCGTTATAGTTACAGATTAAAAAAAAAAAAAAAAAAAAAAAAAAAATTATATATATATATATATATATATATATATATATATATATATATATATATATATATATATATATATATACATACATATATATATATAGTCAGAAACATATATGTGCTCCATGTGTTTGGACCTATTTTTCAACTGACAAGTCCAAATTCTCTAATTTCAGCTTCTTAAATGTGAATATTTTCTGGTTTCTTTACTCCTTCTGACAAAAAACTGAATATTTTTGAGTTGTGGACAAAACAAGACATTTGAGGACATCACTTTGAGCTCTGATCAGCATTTTCCACTGTTCTCTGACATTTCATGGACCAAACAATTAAACGATTGATTGAGGAAATTATCGACTGATTAATTGATGATGAAAATAAGCATTACAAGTAATTACTAACTGTACTGGAATACATCTTTAAAGTAACCCTCCCAACCCCGCTGGTATATTAAGAGGAAACTTATGCAGTTTGTTTCATTTTGATGGTCCTGCCAATAAGTCACATAAGAGGAGAATGCAAATACACTAAAACAAAAACAACAAACTTTATCTCTGCAGAGCTGTTAGATTAATGTGGTATTGAAGTTGAAGGACTGTGCACTTACTCAGAATTAGAAATTGGTACATGATTAGCAGTGAAGGTGAATATTCTTTTCCTGTCTCCAATAAATACAAAAGATGTGACACAGTCAAACACAAAGACATGCCATGCCTGAAGATTCAAGAACGAATGAATTACTGATCAGCTTCCCACTGCCACTCTTTTATCATTTATCTGATGACAGTGTGATCCCACACACACACACACACACACACACACACACACACACACACACACACACACACACACACACACACAGAAATGAAGACATCCAAACAGCAATCCACCTCCTCCCCTTTTCACACACTCACACTCAGGTCAAACTTGGTCAGTATACCCTCACATTCCCAGACAAACTGCGAATTTGAGTGAATGTGTGTGCGCAAGTGCGTCACTGTGTGTGTGTGTGTGTGTGTGTGTGTGTGTGTGTGTGTGTGTGTGTGTGTGAGTGTCCAACAGACAGAAAGAGAGGTCATTCAGTGCGGGGAAGTGATGACTGGGCAGCTGACACAGGAAAGAAAGAGGCAGATAGAAGGAGAAATAAAGAGAGGGAGAGATGTAGGTCACTTCCCAATTGTCAGTGAGTCATTGCTCTGGATCACACCCAAACACACACACACACACACACACACACACACACAAAGATAGAGTGAACCACTATCCCCCATCCACTGCTTACATGTCACTGGAGCAGAGGCTGAATGTGTGTGCGGGCCTGCGTCTGTGTATGGCCTTTGACCTCTGAACCTGTTTGACGTTCTTCATTCCAGTCATGCACAAAGACACACACTCTCTCTCACACACAGACACAGAGGGCAATCCTCCCTGTCTTAACAGCTTGAATTTACGAGCGCTCCCCTCTCGCCTCTATACATCTCTCTTTCCCTCTGTTTCTCACCAGCCGACCAGAGTCCACTGTGTGCTCTCTCTCTTTATGGCTTTAACTTGGCTGTGCAAGGGCCATGTCATAGTGACATCACCACGTCATCACCCATGGGTTACTGTCTGACTCTGAGGCTGACTGTCTCTACCATGTGACACAGGAGTGAGAGCAAAGAGGTCCTGTGTTCATGTGTTTGTGTGTTAGTCTTGTGATAGACGGGCAACCTGTCCTCAGTGTACCATGCCTCTCAGCCAATGCATGCTGGGACTGGCACCGGCCCTCATGATCCTGCATATGTTAAGCAGGTAAAGAAAATGGCAGGGTGGAAAATATCTGTCTTACATCAGTGCTAGATATAGAGCCTCAATATTTGCAATGACTGAAATAAACTAATAGCTTCCAGTACTGAAAACTGTCAAGTAGTGAGAGCTGGCACTGAATGCCTGGTGTTGTTTTCTTATTTGTTTCTCAGATAGTATCTGATTTAAATCAGAATGTTGCTACTTTTAGTCTTTTATTTTATTTAGCCAATGTTGTACAGCTACTTGTGATCAGGCTTGGGGAGTAACAGATTACATGTAATGGGATTACATAATCTGGAAACAAAACAAAGTTACAGGTAAAAAACACATAATCAGATTACTGATACATGTAGTATATATGGGGATTATTAGTGGGATTACATCTTTAAAATAGGCTAAAGAATGATATACTACCATCCACAGTGCACACACAGTTGACAATTCATTATCATGGACTCTTAGGAAGTTTTTGTCTTTAAATTATTCAATCCAACAATAAATCGTGCTCAACAAAGGAAGGAGCAGATGGACAAACTAATAACAACAACACACATAAAACACTTAGCTGCAAGGATTAATCTATTAATAATCATCTATTAAATATATAGGCATATATTTTGAGTCTTTTTTTATTATTAAAAAAGGTCCTAAAGCTCTGATTCCAGCTTCTTGAATGTGATTATTTTCTGGTTTATATACTCTTCTCTGACAGTAAACTGATTATTTTTGAGTTGAGGACAAAACAAGACATTTTTAAACTGACAAGATTGTGACAGGATTTATTCATCAATTAATCATTTTGAGTAATTTTTTAACCAAAAAAAGTCATCTTAAATGTAAATATTTTCTGGTTTCTTTACTCCTCTCTCACAGTAAACTGAATACTTTTGAGGTCTGAGAAAATAATTGACTGATAAAGTGATGATGAAAATAATTGTTAGTTGCAGCCCTAAAACACTATATTAGGTTAAACAATTTCACCATATTTTGTATTGACGTAATCTAAAAGTAACAGGAAGTAATCAAGTTAAATTACTTTAATTTTGTGATTCTTGGATTATGTTACCGATTTTTAAAGTAACCCTCCCAACCATGTTTGTGATTAAGAACATTTAAGATGTGAAAAGTTTGATTCCTTTCATTGCATTAAAAAAAGGTGATTTTGTAGAAAAACACTGAGATTTCTCTAAATAAAGTAATGTACAGTTTTTTGGTATCTGTACCAAAACCCCAGAATCATTTTGGTATTATTATATACAACATCATATTTTCAACCTCTCAAGCTATGCCTAACATTAGGCATAATGATATGCAAAGAAACAGTTATTGCTACTGTGACATGAGCCATGATTTTAGTGTGATATACTATGTGATTAGTAGGAAATAGTAGGAATGATCATTTTTGTTTTTGTTTTTTTTAGGTCAGGGCATCTCTGCAGGACTACAGCACTTGTGATTTGGTTCTGGTTCTGCAGTTTGGATATTGCACTCAGCCGTATTGTGATTTCAAGAATACTGCAATTAACTGTGCAGCTCTAACAAAAATTACCATGAGATTTTTGCTGGGGTATGCACCAAACAAGCATGGTCAACAAGCATTAAAATTAAAGGTATAATATGCACCATTTTCTTTAAAAACAATGTATAATTTACCAACAGCTTGGACAAATCCTAGTGATTCTACCTTTAAAGTCCATATGTACAAAATGTCAATATTTCTGTCTTTACAACCAAAGAACACACAGATACTGTCCATTAAGCTAACGAATCTAAAACATATACTATCAGAATAGGGAAGATGACATAATGACCTAAAACACGCACACAAAGGGGCTTGAATGATCATAAAACATACAATAATTATTTTTACTGGCAGCATTTTTGTGATAAAGTATCCCCCCTTAATTCGTAGTTAATTCAGGTAGAAGTAAACAAAACATCTGTTATGTTACATGTGTGACCAACAATATATCACTACCATGTAACATGGAAAATAGTGCAAAGATTTTTTTTGTGTTTAGTATCGCACAGGACAAAGAAAAGGTTTGAGAAGCTTATACATAAGTAATGTTTAGAAATCTTGCATGAAAAATTACTTTAATGAATTCATTAATTAACAAAATAGTAGCAGATTAATTATCTACTAATCTACTCATTAAAGAATAAAAAAATCCTCAGCATTAAACTATTCCTCCAATAAAAGCCTGTGTAGGTCATGTTGACAAGCTGTAAACACTCTGAGCTCATTCTCAGTCACTGAGAAGCACTAAGCCTGAGGTCAGGATGGGCTAGATTTGGTAAATGAGACCGCTGACCCACTGAGGTCATTCCAGTCACTCCATTGAAAAAAAAAAGTATCAACCAAACCCTCAAGTTGCATAACACACAGTGCAGACATACTACGGTTGTCAAAAGTAGTGATACTTTCCAAAATCACATTTAAAATGATATGATACTAACATTTGACAGCATTGAATGTACTGTAGCTAATAAAAAAATGACCTCATTCAAGACCTCAGTTCAGTTTTTATCGTCCTTTCTGAAATTTGTCTTGCAGCAGAGCAAAACCAGAAAGTGTTCAGTGACTTTTTCAGTTCCATCTTTCCTGTGTGAGGTGGTATCACAAGAGATATTGAGTATATATTTATATTTTTTTTTTTGTTTGTTTGTTTGTTTGTTTGTATGTTTACTATTATTGTATCAAAGTTTAAAATTTTTGTATTATGACAACTACAGCTGCAATGATTAATAGATGAACCCATTAATAATCCATTATTGATCCATTATTAAATTGATTTCAGCTTTTTAAATGTGTTTTTTGGGCAGTAAACTGAAAATCTTCAGGTTGTGAGTAGAACAAAACATTTTAGAGTGTCATCTTTGGCTCTGGAAAACAATGACTGACATTTTTCACCATTTTCTGACTTTTTACAAGAAACAACTATTTGATTAATTGAGAAAATACTTGACCAATTAATTGACTATTAAGATCATTTTAGTTGCAGCTTTAATGACAACTCTAGTAGACAAACAAGTACAATGAAAACCTGATGGCAAAGGACTTAAAATGAAAATGGCCACCTTAACATGAATGCAGCATTTGTCAGTTTAAAGGGCTCTGCCACTTGGACAGCAAACAACATGGGACAAACTGCAAAATTATTTAGTATGCCAAGTCATAACAGAAAATGCATGCTGAGGAACAACAGTCACAAGCTGAAACTAACCAGCAACTTACATAGATCTGCAGAATAAAGCCATCTGACATGAAACCTAATAATATAATAGTTACTTAAAAGTCCTAAACTGCCTCTGAAAGAACAATCCAATCCTCATGTTCATAGATAAATATTTTTTCATGTATGGTTTCAATTGTGCAGACGCTCACAGTAGCTATATGGAACAAATAATCAAAGGAGGGAAACATGCTAAGGAGGCTGGCAGAGTAAATGACTACATGTTGTGTAGAGCAGTGGTGTGTTAATTTCCCATCTAGTTAATAAGAGGCTAAAACGAGGCTGCGGGGCACCTGATACTGGAAGAAGGGCTGGCATGTCCCACTTGGAACCAATGAACTCGTACATTCATCCCCCCAAGCTGACAACACATTTCCAAGCATAAGCACGGGCTTTACCCGCCAGCAGCCCCTTGTCATTTTTAAACAAATTAAATTATCTTCACTGACTAACTGTGGTGCCCTGTAGTTATTTTGCATATACGTCAAAAATAGTTTTTCTTAAATATTTTTTAACGGGACTCACAGTGGCTGGATCCGCTCCAGTGTCTGCCGGTCACCAGGGACCCTCCGAACGGACGCTGGAGTCCTCCAACTCCGGGCAGGAGTCCTTTCTCCGGCCCGAGCCCCGGGGGTCTGTGGTAGTAGTCCATGCTCAGAAAAGAGCCGGGACTGGGGCTGCTGGGGCCGGGGCTGAAACCCACAACATCCACGCTTTCGTACATCCCCGAGAGGCGGGAGTCGTGTTTGATCTCTTTGTAGCAAATAAGAGGAGGGGGGGCAAAAAAAAAAGATCAAAGCGTCCTGGACGGCGGAGAGAGAAAGAGGAAGGGAGGGAGAGAGGGAGGGAAGAGTTCACATCTTCATAACAGACTGACGGGAGGAGGAGGGGGAGGAGAGAAGAAGAGATGACCAGTCCCGGTGACCTTTCAGCCCTTGGAGGCGCACGGTCAGGCAGTTCACTGTCTGTTGTATAGCGGTCCTTACCGTCCGTTAAGTCGAGTTTGGACGGGTTAGGGGGTCCGTCTTTTCACGGTCCAAATGCTACAAGTGCCTCCGACTTTACTGCTGTGCCAGTGGAGTTGTAGCCCTCGTTTCTGTTTAGCAACAAGGATTAAAAAGAAGGTACACGAGTGTACCAAGACACAAGAGTTTATGACAGCCTGTGCCTCTACGGGTTTACGCAGGTCTACGACGCTATCGTCGGCAGTTTTTTCGTTTTATTTTTAGTAGCCAAAATTGTAATACGGCTTGCTAATCCTTGTAACCAGCACGTTTCGTTGACAGACTATTCCTTCATGTCACAGCCGGTTTGTCCTATAAACCCATACATGCGGTGAATGAATGTAGCCGTCACCGAAAAGTAAAAGGCTGCCGTCGGTGGAAACGCGCTGCTCTTGCCGACAGTCCGAGCGTTCGCGGCAAAAAACACAGTTAATGCTGGATATACACTGGCGTATGTGACTTTGAAGTTGCCGCTGTACGTCCAAGTGGCAGAATATCCAAGAGTCGAATCGGTGGCGGTGAGGTAGGTCGAGATATCCGAGGCAGTTTGGGTTTGAGCGACTCTTGTTGCACGCTGAGGTCCGGCAGCCGTACAGGGCAGGCAGCACAGTGTCCTGTGGTAACCTCTGCTCTGTACCCGACGGCCTCCCTCTCTCTCTCTCTCTCTCTCTCTCTCTGGTTTGACGAGTGACACCAGCTGCGCACGAGCTCCACCTACCTGCCCTGCGCGTGCTTCCAAAATGCCCGCTGACTACTTTCAAAATATTATTTATTTAATTTAATTTTTTATGAATTATTTTTCATTTATTGTATATTTTGATATTTTTACATCTATTTTAAATTCCAGAGCAGAATACTGTAAGAAATTTAATTTATTAAAGGGACAGATAGATAGATAGATAGATAGATAGTACTTTATCGATCTCAAGCTGTGAAATTCTTGTCACAGCAGACACACAGCATGTGGACAGTATTATACAGTAAATATACATGAAAACACCATAAGAGAAAAATAGATTAAGTAAATGAATGAAATGAAAATAGTTGAGTATACAGTATAAGAAAAGTGACATATACTTTAAACATTAAGATAAATATCTATAGAATATACAAATATATAGAGAAAAACTATACCGAAATGTTAAGCATATACGAGAGTAATGTACAAGGATATGCTATACTAGTGGTTCCCAAACTTTTTCTGCCAGATCCCCCTTCAGAAGCTGAAAAATAGTTCACACTCTGCCTCCCCCACAATCATTATATTCTGTTATATTCTGTCCAGTCATTAACAATTAATGGGATTTAAATTAAATTTGACTGAAATCAAGGTCAGCAGGATTGCATTAGCAAACTCTTGTTTGTTTATTTCCCGTACATAAATCCCATTCATTCAATTTTTTTCACTCTGTGGACCCTGTCTTACACTGATCTAAAGTGCAAGTTGAGAGCACGAGGCGCAGTGGATGTAACTTATTCGAGGTGTGACCAAATCCACTTTTGCCATCTTGCGTCGGGGGAAGTAGGGTATCATGCTCTGTACCGCCCCTTGCGGCAGCGCACAGCCGGTTACACCTAACAGCTGCGCCAAAGTGCCCAGATTAATTCACCACCAAGTTTAGGCCAAACATGCAAGAAACCAATCAGTAAGTCAGCTCTCATCACCGTTAAGAATCAGGTGCCCCAGATATTATCTCAATAGACTATTATTTTTATTATTATTATTGTTATGATAGGCTACCTGTATATACTTACATATTTGTCTGTCTGCAGTGGTGGAAGAAGTACTCAATTCTTTTACTTACAGGGAAAGTTCACTCTGAAATAAAAATAACACATTTTTCCTCTTACCTCCAGTGATGTTTATTTTTCTAGGTATTTTTGGTGTTAGTTGCAAAGTTGTGGAGATAATAGCCATTGACGTGTCTGCCTTCTCGCCAGTATTATGGAACTAGATGGCACTCAGCTTGTGGTGCTCAAAGGTTCAAAGAATACACTTGAAACTTAACCTGCAGTGCAGTGTCTCTTTCTGTGAACCCGTGACCTGGTTACTCAAGACAATCCACAGACCTTGTTGTGAGCAGTTTTATGCAGGAACTATGTTCTTTCTAGAAGAAAGGAAGTTGTTCTAGTCGATTCTATCATAGAGAGAAAGTAGTTCCTGCATGAAACTGCTCACAACAAGGTCTGAGGATTATCTGGAGTAAACCAGGTCACGATTTCTAGAAAGAGACACTGCTGTTGAATTCATGTTCCAATTCAAATGTATTTTTGTCCTTTTGAGCATTACAGGAAATGAATGCTTTCTGGGTGCAACAGTTCACTGGATCAACAGCAGAACAAGAACATCAGCAAGTACAAAAGTAACAGTATTATAACCAGTTATATAGCTAATTACTTTTAATGGTAAGTAATAAGTAAAGTAATAATATTACTTCTTGCACAGCATTTTATATTGTTTAAAACATGACTGGAGGTGGACTTTAAAATGCTGTTACATAAGCCATTGGTAATAATTATCCAATATTATAACCTTTGATAGCATAACACCAACAGGCAGCATTTGAGTATTTTAGTGTGTAAGTCCTCTATCTTTTGAATACAGGACTTTTTTTTTTTATTGTAGTATTATACTGTTTCACTTCCATTTAAGTGAAGGCTCAGATGTTCTCTGCCATTAATGACATACCTGAGTACATCTAGATTCATTGAAAACTAATTGTCAACACTTACTTATGTGATTTGAATGACAGAACTTGCCATATTAATATGCAAGATTTTAGTTTAGTTTTTTGTTGTGTTTTGGTGGGAATTTTGTTATGTGGACGGAACAGGAGGGAGTAAAATACTGCACACATATATTGTTTGCATTTCTGTGGTATTTTTGCCATATTGCCTAATTATTTGGAATGGTTCCTTGTTTTTCATTTTCTTTCTTTTCACCTGCCTGGTTCCCTGCTCAGTGTGACTTTAATGCTTTATAGAAACTTGCAGAGCATTAGGTAAGTGTATTCAAAATACTGTATGAGTTTGCAGGTATTTTTGCACATACAGATGTAGAGGCACATTAGCAACCAGTCAGGCATTCATGCATACATTCTAACACCTCTTGTACACCCCTGTCACACGCGCGCACACACACACACACACACACACACACACACACACACACACACACACACACACACACACACACACACACAAAGCTTAAATCCTTTGCCGTAAGTGAGCCTATGTCCTTGCTGGGAGGCCTCATGGTATTGATTAGCTGCTGGTTAAAATATGAGCAGAGAAAGGGGAAACACATCACATTCATTGCTGCCTGTTAATCGATACTGGACATTAAATCTATGGAAACCACAGAGGCAGGGGAGAGGTGAAAATGGGTTTGGGGTGGGGATGGGGGGCAGTAACAAAGAGCCAGAGGAGGATGGACATGAGGATGAGGGTTATAGGTTAAATGTGAAAGCAGCAGGAGAAAATCATTGTGTCTATATCACTTTGAGCTGAAAATGTGGACTCTTTGGAGTGACAGTCCGGTGAATCTGCTCACTGGCGCCCAGCGTGGGAGGTACTGGCGGCCTCACCACTTTTTGTTTCTGCCCTCGCAGGGCTGCAAGCAGATGTGCATTGTTGTCACTCAAAGATTGTTTCGTGGCTGACTTTTTTAATACTTTGATGGATTTTGAGTATATCTCAACCAGTTGTTGGAGCCAAGCTTGCAGTGTTGGTTTATGAAAGGATTGCCATGAAATCTGTTACAGACATTCATGTTCCTCCCCAGGATAAATTGTAATAATGCTGGTGTTCCTCTGGTTTTTAATCTAGCAGGATCATACTTTGGTTTATGACCACGCTGAAGCACAATGATAGTAAACATTATCATGAAGAGATTGGTTGCATGCTAATGTTAGCATTTAGGTAAAGGCTACAGTACAGCTTCACAGAGCTGCCAGCGTGGCTGTAGGCTCTTTCTTTTCAATTTCAAACCTGCCTTCAGACAGGAGTTAAACAGTCTGCGTATTTGATTCACATGGCCACGAGAGAGCAGGTGTGCACAGGTGTCTCGCAGGCATGGTGGTGCCAGCCAATCAGCGCCGTAGGAGGGATTACTGAACTGTGAAGCAAGAAGCGTCCATGGAAGCAACTCATCTCAAACAATCAATGGCAGCTCCTGAAGAGTTTAGCGTAGATATTGTCATAAAAGAATGACACTCGAGACTTTTCTCCATGGAAAAGATGTTTTTGCTCTTCTCCTGCCTGACTTTGGCAGGGGCTTGATCTGATTGGTTGAAGTTAGTTTGTGTTAGACATGATAGACATCCACTCACCCGCCAAGTGTTTTTTGAGAGTGCCTGCCCCTTTCCAAATAGTTTCTCCCAGATGATTCTGTATAACAAACCATCTGACATATCAGGTTAGCTTTTAATTGCTCCTCTGGAGAAGTTAACAAGCACATAGCAGGGGAATTTTACCCTCTTGATGATGGTAGTACTTATTTGCACATTTCTACACTAATTTGTTGTTACTCAGTAATAGCAATGCTGTACACTTTGCACACAGAAGGGAAGTAAGGGGCCCAGGTTCATCTTTGTCCCAGGCCCCATAGCAAGATAATCCTGCCATGTGGGTCCACACCCAGCTTTGGTTACTGCCTGTTAGTAGCGATGCACACAAACTAAATGCACAGCTGTACTCATTTAACTAGATCTCACACGTAACATTTTGACCAGTCATCCAACATGAAAAGAAAGTCTAAAAAGATCCAGATGATTGTAAGTCAAGCAGTAATAAAAATCCAAGTGCTGTCAATAGAAAACAGGACAAGGCGAGCAACAATCAGAAGACAGTGTGCACGAAGGAGGGGAGAGTGTGAATGGAGGAGTGTGAAGTGTGAAGGACGAAGTCGAGGGTAATAGAGTGCAAAAGAGGGATGCAGAGGAGAAAAGGGTAAGAGGTGTTACATTTTCTCACTTAGAGGACCAGTGTGTAGGATTTAGTGGCATCTAGCAGTGAAGTTGTTGATTCAACCAACTGAATCCTGCTCGCCTCACCCTCCCCTTCCAACTGTTGCTGCAGCAGCAGCAATGTTTACAACAGCCAAGTCTCTATATAAACTCAGAGATGGAGAGTATATGTAATAGGTTGTAATACTGTTTAATATGCAGTCTATGGTTGAAGCTATTTTTTCCCCCACAAGCTCCTTCCCAGGCACGGCAGAGACAGGAAGGCTGCAGGAGCTCTGCAGGAGCTCTGCAGGAGCACAGGATGTGCATGAACTCATAAATTGACAATAACAGAACAACAGTCACTGTAAGCTGATCAGCTGTAACTATATGTATTATAACTGTCAGTTGTCGATGTAATGTTATCCTGAAAACAAAAGCCCTCTGCTCCAAAATAACACACTGGATGATGAGTTAAGTGGCTGCCTGCTTCATTGCCCATCAGACTCCATTCAAATTTTGCTCAGTTTAATAGTTGTAAACATCTACTCCTTCTACAAGATTATTAATGATTTCTTACAACTCATAAACAGACATTTACTCAATGTTGAAAAATTCAGGATTAATTTGAACTCTGACTTATGTGCAACAGAAATACAAAACAGTTATTGTAGTCTAGAATGGAAATTTTAAAGGCGGACACTGCGGTTGTAGCGTTCATGTTAAGTGAAGCAAGAATTTCAACTTAACATGCTTCCTTGATCTCTGATGACACATCGTGATCATTTTATGATTTCTTACAGTAAATATATCACATATTTCTCCTTTAAGCCAAAGTCATCATTTTCATCCATGGCTTTGTGGATAAATTTAGTCTTGTGCTTTTGCAAAAACTGTCAAGAGGAAGAGAAACAGAGAAGAGCTGAAGTTGAAAGGAGGAAGGAGGTGAGGAGAAACTTTGGAGGAAAGTTGTGAGGAAAGGCAGTAGGCAAGGGGAGATGAGCAGAGATCAAAGCCAGGATCCTGCTGATGGAGACGCTGATAGTAACTGTCTCTCCTCCATTATTCATCAGACAGCTGTGCTGTAAGTAGGTTACACTTTTCAGAGAGAAAGAGAGATATGAGGATGGGGAGACAGGAATATAGACAGCCTGGAACACAGGAATACCGAGAGAAATAAAGCGAATGAGGTTGATAGACAAGAAAATCACACGGAGTGACAGGGACGGGATTGGAAGGGCGAGATTCGCATGGAGAGACAGGTATGGAGAGAGAGAGAGGAAAAAGACAGGATAGACAGAAGTGTAAAAATAGAGATGAAAAGCGAAACAGACGGAGAGGGAAAAAATTATAAAAGAAGGAAAACAAACATGATTTGACAACACTGTGATTCCATTTGCCTGAGGTAAAAAGGAAAATGTACACAAACACACGCATGTATAGAGGCATTTATGGTTGACATCACACATAATTTACAGCACAGAAACGATCACGCAATGTTGAAGGAGGCACAGCATTCATAGCTCACATTTACAGGCAGAACACATGCAATGTACTTGTAGGGCCTACTGTACATGCCATGTGAAGCAGAGCATGTTTGTACAGCGTGTTGTTCTATGTTGGTTTGATGTCTCCTGGGCCTTGTGTTAGCAGAACACTGGCGGTCTTCAGAAAGGTACAGAATCTTGCAGAGAAATAGTAGATGACATCCTAAAGGGCACGTGTCAAACTCAAGGCATCACAGGCCATATCCAGCCTGGCACCTCGCAAAGAATATCACTTGTACCATAGAAATTCCATGCTGTGTAGTGTTCTGTACAGTTCTGTGGTTGGACACTAATGTCCAGTCATGTGTACAGTACAAACAGAACAGGGTTTTCATGAATGCCAACCTGTTATAGCAGTCTGATATGACTAGCAGAGGTGGAAAAAGTACACGCATTCTGTACTCAAGTACAAGCACAGATACTTGTGTAAAGAAAAGACTCTGGTAAAAGTAGAAGTACTCGTTCAGCTTTTCTTACTGCAGTAAAAGTGAAAAAGAACAGGCTCTGTAAAAGTAAAAAGTGCCTTCTGAAGGACTTTTCTACCAGCTGTTTCTGTGCAAAGCAAACTGAACTTCACCTTTTCTCCACAGTTGAGTCTCCTTCTGTTTCGTCTTGTTACATTTTTATGTAGATTTTGTTATGTTGTCTTTTAAGTCGATTTTTGTCCTGTTACATCCTGTTTCATCTTGTTTCTGTCTTATGTTGTTTTCGTCTGGTTACATCTCGTTGTGTAATTTTACACCATTTTCACCTTGTTATGTCTTTTTATGTTGTTTTCATCTTAGTGTATTGTTACTGTGTTCGTCCTGTTACTACGTCGTGTAACGTTGTTTTCATCTTGGTGTCTTGTTATGACATTTTTGTCTTGTTATGTCTTCTATGTTGTTTTCCTCCTGTTACATCGTTTAGGTCTTGTTACGTTATTTTCAACTTTGTCATTTTATGTTGTTTTCATTTTGCATTAAAACGAAAGTAAATAGTGTAAAGTACAGATATTTATGGTTAAATGTAGGGTAGTAAAAATAAAAAAATTTCAGGAAAAGAAATACTCTAGTAAAGTACAGATACCTGAAAAATGTAATCACAAAGTATTTGTGCTTAGTTACTTCTCATCTCTATTACAGATAAAATGGGAGTTATTAGACCTCTGTTATCTGTTACCATGCTAAAAAGTCCACAAGACAATATTTATTGCACTATTAAAAGGTCCATTATTAAGGTCCATTGTTTTTTGAGGTTTTTATACTATTCTGTGGCTTCCCAGTAGTTCTCATTATGTATTCAAATCCGAAAATTAAAATTTTTGCTCTATGTTTTGGCATCAAAATGATATTTTCCTGAGCACTTCTAAAACCTTTGTCCCATGTGATGTGACGTAGGTTTCTGCTTGATGATGTTGATGGCGTATATAAACCCCTGAGGTTGAAGGAGTAGCATGTTAAATATGGCCACCTGTCAAACATAAATCCAAACACATAGGGGACAGTATAACAGTGGCTCTCTGTTGTAATTCTCTTTGGCTTTAGCTACCCTATTAGCTGCTTAGTTAGCTGTGCAGGTAAAGGCTCTATTATGACTTGAGTCAACCCAGACCTGCAGCTCAGAGCACCGTTTACACTGTACCAGGCTCAGCAGCCTCTTAGTGAACATGGCTGAACTGGAACCAAACACCGCCCCTGCGTCTGACGGGCACCAGCTTTACAACAGGGACTGAGCCCGGGCATCAGAGAGGCAGCACACATCTATTTAATGTGGTGGATAAAGGATTTATTTTCAAACAAGCTAGAATTGGTGGTTTCTATTCCCCAAAAGGGGACGCAGCCTCTTGTTTTGGCGAAGTACCGTATATACCAGTCTGATGTATTGCAGGTTTGTAGGAAAAAGAATTAAAACAACTTTAATGATAAACACGTACTTTTTTCATTTGAAGCCACCATGTTCACAAAACTTTACTACATCAAAGGTCCAGGTGAACAAGAAAAAACATAAAAATGTAATCAAATCTATATATTTTCTTAGTATTTGTACAGTGTTGTACCCACCAAACACCAGCAACACCAACAGTTCAGTGCATTTTATTTGATCCATCAGCCTTCATATGTTTAAAATGGTGTTTCACCTCAGAGTTGTTATCCATCACTGCACTGGAGTGTCTTTATGTTAAAGTGGAGGAGGCCTCTACTGTTACTGTACAGCAGCAAACACCATGAGGTCACACAGTTCAGGGCATCGCGTGTGACATAAGTGTCACAGCCATACGAGTACTGTATGTCAGTGTGTGTCAGTATGTGCATGTGTGTGCTTGTGTGTTGGTATGTGCAAAGCTGTATCAAATATATATAAATATATATATAGCATTGCGTGCTGTGTGCATGTCATGGCCAGCGGGGTGGTGTGGATTTGTGTGTATATGGGTCTTGTGCCTTTTTTATATATAGCACATGATGATGCTTCTCTGGTGTGTGTGTATGTGTGTTTTGTGCCCTGCTGGTGGATATCCCTTTGTTGTCATTATTAACGGGTCAGTGAGAAGCAAATCCCAGATGCAACAAAACTGCAACACACAATGAGCATTAAAGTTTAACTGACACACACACACACACACACACACAGAATATATACATATATATGGTAATGATAGCTTTAACATTGTTCTGCATGGTAGCAAGGTAGCTCAGTTGGTAGAACATGCACCTCATGAACTGAGGCTGTAAGTCCTCTGTAGCAGCTGTGGGTTTGACTCTCACCTATGGCCCATTGCTGTGTCATCCCCCATTCTCTATCCCCCATTTCCTGTCATTACTTCAGCTGTTATATCTAAATAAAGGCATTAAAAATATATATATATAAAAAACAAAACACTGTTCTGCATTTCTCCCATGCACCATTTTTGAATGATACTGTCGTTTGCAGGTCTTTCACAGGTCTGATGGTCTGACCTGTACTTGGTCCAGCTGTTAAAGACATGCAGGGTGGTGCAGAAAGTCCATTTATTCCAGTGGCTTGATCTTAGATATCGTCTGATCATGTGTTCACACAGATCAGATCTGCCTCAGTCAGTGCTCAGTTTCCTGAAGTATGGGAAACAGTTGAAAGTGAGAGGAAGCAACTGTTCCCCACAAAGAACGTGAGTTAGTTTGTTTCAAAGGCTTAAAATTGACATATACTTATAAAATCTTAATATAATAGAGGTAAGTCTGATTAAAAAAAAACCCTCATAAGGATAACAATATATCTTTATAAATCTGATCACTTAAGCCCAGGGTTTGCTTTTTAGGTGACATTAGGACTCGAATAAACTACATGCATATATGTGTATATATACCTGTGTGTGTGTGTGTGTATTATAAAGAAGGAGAATAAGTAACATAAAGGGAAAAAAACAAAAAAAAAAACCTCTTTGCCACCCATATATCTCAGAAATATGAGAAAAGTTAACATTTCAATTTAGTAAGCTGCCAAACAAGGCCGCGCCATTGCATTTAAAAAAAAAGAGTTTTGCTAAAATAATTTGTTTATGCTTTTTTTTTAGCACCTCAAGGATCAAGGACTTTTAAAAAGAAAACTCCAAAAAGAATTTGTTGATGGAAGGCAGATAAATGACAGCTTTCTCAGTTAAAAATGACAGGTTAAGAGAAATTTTATCCCAACATTTGTTTTTCTAATATCTTGTATTCAGGAAAGCAAATGATTTTCTTTCACTTTATAAAAGTTAGTCACTCTTTATTGTTGACTTCTATTCATTTTCCTTTTATTGGTGATTATCTTTATTTTTTTCTCAATAATTTCTGTTTATTGTCTTTATAGCATTCATAAAATCAGAATCAGTGATGTCCATCTCTCAGTTTTCAAAGCCTTGTGAATGAGTTATTTGTCCTGATATAATAATGACTTCAACTCTATCTGGCAGTCACTTGGATGCAGGGGCGTTTGTAGATGGGGGGCACTGGCCGCCCCATTATCTTCAAGTATGACTGGTTATCTGTTCAGTGAGAGGCAGAACCTTCATTTCAACTAACTGTTTGATGAGTATTTTTTTTTTTTAGCAGTGAATTGTTTTCTTTTGTGTTTAGCCTACTTTTCATTTCTGAAATAATAAATCAGAAAAAAAGTATTTTTCATAATGGAGTGTGGAGGATGAACTTAAGAGTCTCACAGCTTGAGGATAGATATGCAATGGAGGTACAATGTCCTTTTGAGGACTTAAAGAATAAAGTGTGGAAGCTTTATGTTATTATATTTATTTGCACTAACTTTTAAACTAAAAATAAAAAATTCTGTTATGTTAGTGATTAAAGTAGATCCAAACCAATCCAACTTTATTTGTAAAGCACTTTAAAATAACCACAGTGGACCAAAGTGCTGTACAGAAATAAAATACAAGAATAGATTAAAAGACATAAAACGGCTATACAATTTAAAACAATAAAAATGCAACAATAAACAAACTATATATAAGCAATAAAATAAAATAAAAATAACAATACATTCAACATCTCACATGGTGTTAAAAGAAAAATACTTATGATGGTACATTAATGTGCGTGTGTGTGTGTGTGTGTGTGTGTGGGTGTGGGTGGGTGCAAACGCTTCATGCCACCGCTGCATAAGTCAGTGCCCCACTTGGGCCACCCGTATCAAAAAAAGTCTGTAAGCGAGGAGGAAAAAGAAGGACACAGCAACCCTGCACAGGACAACGACTCCATGATGGATGGATCAAATGAAGGACAGCATGACACATAATACACACTTACAGTGGTACACTAGACACATCAGTCAGAGCAGCCAGAAGCACCAAGCTGAACAAAGGCAGTCTGCGTCACAACATTTTCAAAATTATGCATGTATGCATTGTGTTTGCGCACACACGCTCTTAAGAGTCAACCTAGAAACAAGCTTCTCCTCTTTATTTCTTTGCAGTGTGTGTCTCTTGGTCTATGCGCGCGTGTGTGTGTGTGTGCCCCTTGCGTGAGTAGAGTAGAATAACAGATCAAGCTGAATTTAGTAATTAAACATGATGAATATATGAGGGCGTGCGCATGTGCGTGCACACACACACAGTCAAGTTACAGGCAAGAACAGGAATCCTGCAGGATTGTAGGGAACTGTGTGTATGTCTGTGTGTGACTGATGGAGCGGGGGAGCACAGCGGGGGACAGCACAGCGTTACAGTACAAAACATAATGGGTTTGTCTGTCGTGAAGTCAGATGGAGGGACTATTGAGGTTATGCAGTATTCTGATAGACTGGAACCCTGTAACAAGAACTACTTAGCCAGAGGTGTAGTACTATTTTTTTCAAGTACTGGAGCGCATGACGCGTTTAAGTTTAACCACTGTCCCTGTAGCAGCAAGTCTACCATAACTGACCACACGATCAGATGTTTGATTTCAAAAGTTTCATCATGTTGAAAATATAGAGTTCCCCTTCCAGTGGACCACCATGGGACCTAACTTCAGAAAAAATATAAACAAATTAGTTTTTGATCCCTTTTGAATTGTGCCACAAATCACACATTTGATGTTTGTAAATAGAAATGAAAGTCAGTTTGTTGTAAAACTGTTGAAGCATCAGACTGTGAAGCTACGTAATTACAAATACTACAAACCCAGAGGTCATGTAAGTGACATGATGACGTCTTTCCCCCTCCAAAAGCTAACGTTAGCCACTGAAGCTACGATGTCTGTGTATTTTCGTACCCAGATGTAGTCACACAACAGCCGGTCTTACTCTGTTCATCAGGTAACTCTGTAAAAAAACCTCAATACTGTACTCTGTCATCAAACTAGCCTTATAGCATTTAATGATATCTTTATGACAAATCTAAAATGCATCACTGTAGTGGAAACAATTATATACAGCCAACCACATATGACAGTATAATGCAATGTTTAAGTCTTCATGAAGGAAATTCATTTTTTCTTCTGAACACATTATACATGTTAGAAAATAGCTGCTGAAATTTATGTAGCCAGGATTTTTTGGGCAGACCTGTAACATGGTTTGGTGAGGCAATGGAGCCATGCTATACAAGCCCCAACATACAAACAACAGCTCCCTCAGCCCTACCCTCCCCAACAGTCAGTCATGTGTGTACCCTCAGTGACTTTTTCAGTCCAAATGAGCTCATTCAGTGGTTACTGCTCACTTCAGTTCCAACAACCCAGCACTGAAGAAAAACTATACCATTGTCTTGCACACTAAGAGAAACGAGTTGATTCTCAAACAAGTTTATGAGTCTCCATCCTCTGGCTCTGGTGGCTCAAACATGTCTTTACAAGTCCAGTAAAGCTGCTAGACGCAGCATCCATGTTTCACAGGTCAAGTGTTTACCACTTGGGACACACCCCCAGCATTTCAGAGCAGAGAAAAATGCTATTTTTTCATGATTTTGTGACCTAATTTTATACACTTTTTTTTAAAATCATTAAACTTTGCAGCTTAATCATGTTTCTGTGGTGTGACAAATGCAAAATACACATGTATAAATGCTTTACAGACTTTAAAACATGCAGCTAGTTTATTTGAGTTTGATTGGTTAATTTCAAATTGTCATAACAACGTCAGCTTTAAAGTAAAAGTAACATAATTGACCAAACAATACTTAAGCATTCTTAAAGACTCCTTTGTGTTCATGACAGATGTCATGTCATGTTATGAAGGTATCATGTCAGTCTTGATGACAATTGAGAGCCATTTTGCACTGGGATTAAAGCCTAAAGTTGACCGGGGTAGTAAATAAAAGACACACAGGTGGCTAGACCAATCAAATTGACAGTTGGGTGCATGGGTGAAAATGCTTTAATTTTAATGTAGTGTTTTCAAGGTTTGAAAAGTGCTTGGGTTTTGGATGAAGTGTTTGAAATTGCTATTGCACTACTTTAATCACAAGCAGCAGTGCCTTGGTGCATCCCAGAAGCGGCTCTCCACCCCACTTCAAGTACGCACTGAGTCTATTTTTGACGGATCCTGCGTCAGTTAGCATGGAGCAGGGACTAGAAGTCAGATACAGAAAAGGCAGGGAGAATCCAGTTAATTTTCTAAATAAAAGACCCGTTGTAGACTCACAATCATAAAGACAGACTGAAAAGAAACAGTTTAACCACATAGTCTGCTTATCCATAGTTGAAGCACAAAGAGCAAAGAAAGAGGATCTAATCAACAAAATCTTAACAAGTAAACATAATCAGACAGGCAAAACGCTCTGCTGCTGAAATGCTTCTGAAACGCTGCTGTTGGGGCTTGTGGAGTACGGATGAGAACCGTGGTGCCGATGCCGTGCTCAGTGGAATCAACCGGTGAAAGTCTACTGTTTCCCAAACAACAATACAGCTACACCAAACCAGACTTCCTGAGAAGAATACACATTTCTACAGGAACTTTTTGAAGGAAAGGGGCATCCATTTTGTAAAATCTGCTGCGTCAATTTTCTCTCAGGGACAGTGGCATAAAATAAATGAATGAAAGAAAAGTGATGAGAATTAGTTTATGCTACAGATTTATTTTATTTATTACTCGTTCTTTCTTGAAAATTACAAGAAAAATTTAAAAATTCAATATAAAAATACTGTTGCCATGTGCTGTTATTTTCATTCCTTAAAAAGTCACCAGAATGCAGGAGACAAAGTCACTGGAACTCAAATATTATGCTATTATTCTCCTATTCTCCTTATTTTTGGGGGTCTCAAGGTTGGCAGGTACGCCTATAATGTGTTAGAGCACTGAGATCAACTGACATCGAAATTCAGGAATCGGATTGGCTAGTATGTATATAAATATGTAATTTACCACTGCTGGTAGGTGCTGGAAAAGCTTGAACATGCACCTTGGAAATGCATGAAAAGTGCTTGAATTTAACTTAAGAAAAGTTGCTGGAGCCCTGATTGAACACAGCCAGTTACACAGGCTGATGGAGACACCTGAGGCTACATGAAAAGGAAGAGAAATCATCAATAGACAAAGGAGAGCGGCACAGCTCTCAGCTAACTCTCTGTGACCCCATTACTCCGTTGGGATGATGTGGGTGAGAACATGCCTGTGTGCGTGTTTGTGTGTGCGTGTGTGTATCTGCGGAAATATTTGGGTCTGTTGTGTAAGGTCAGACAGCTCTGCACTGCGCAACTAGTTACACAATGTGTTCATAACTGCAGCCTCTCATCACATCAGCAGTTACGTGTTCCCAAACCGTTCAAAACCGCAAAAAGCAAAGAATCTTTTTCTGCATCTTTAATCCAATGAAAAGGTCGTTCTGCTAACATTCTTTTCACAGGAGATTCTGTTTTATGGATTCATCGATGTCCTGTTACAATAAACCCTCTGTGTGCAGACACACACACACATGTGCCCCTTGGTTCTCATTCCAGCGCATGACAAGCAGGCTGTGTGTAAATACACTGCTGTCACTGCTGGCCCTTCTGTCTCTGTCAAACAGGGGAATGTAGGGGAATCCCTCCATGCCACAGCTCCCCCATTGTTTTATTCCCCATCTGCTTCAGGCATCGAGCTTCCCCTCCCTCCCTGCCTCTATCGCTAGCTCCCTGCTCACTCCCTTCACTTCCTGTGCTTCCTACCTTCTGTTTGTCCAAGACTCTCTTTCACAAGAATAACATTTCTATGTTGTCCATATGCCTTAAACAAATTTTTAGTTTTCCTGACAAGGATCTCTAATGGCTGTGTAAATACTGTACTGATTTTATAGAAGTGGTCTGGATAGAAGGACAAGTCAATAAAGTGTGTGTCTTTGATGCAGGAAATCGCCATTTGCAACTCATTTCATACCAAAAGTCCATGCTGAATGCTTAATCGTTTATTATCTGAATAAGGTATCCAGCAATGGATCCCGTTTTAGTAACAGGTGTAATTGGGTGAAAGAGAGGCTCTTATGTAAGAGAAATACATGCATCAGAGAGATTTATGAATTTGATAATTAAAAACATAATTGTCTGTGGCCTGGTAGCTCAGTTGGTAGAGCGTGTGCCCCATGTACTGAGGCTGTGAGTCGTCTGCAGTGACTTTGGGTTTGAATCCCACCTGTGATCTTTCGCTGCATGTCATCTCCCATTCTCTCTTCCACTTTCCTGTCCTCACGTGTAGAAAACCCCTAACTGTCCAACTCTATTTCTGCAACATTGCATCAATCTCTGGAGATGTAGGCTTCTTCATTAAGGCTGTTTTTCCTGTTGAAGTGTTAGATATTCCAATTTTATTATTAAAGTGTATAAAATCCTGAAAAAAACAACTCATTATTATTGTCTGTGATAGTTTTCGTCCTAGTCATAAACAAAGTAGTTCTGGTAGATTCTACTGCAGAAAGAAAGCAGTTCCTGCATGACCTGAGAAACCAGGTCCAGAATTTTGGAAGAAAAAATGATGCCTTTTTTTTGCTGAGCACCTTTTAGTCTAATTATATTTCTTCAGCCAAACAAAGCATTTACAAAGCTATTCAGCTGAAAATATTGCTGTTTTTCTTTGCTCCTGAAAACTTGACATTTTTTTTGGACAGCGATGATATGTATTTTTGATTTGGTAGTTAAACTGTCCCTTTAATATAACTCCTCAGACATGTGACATTTGAAATGTCTCTTATCAACAGGACAGTTTCATTTAGGATATATTCATGTATCATAAGTTTATCTGTATATTTAGTTTAGTTTTACCTCATTAATTATATGCCTCTGTCGTGTTGTGGCGTCTCCATACTAATATTTTTGGCGTATAGCGAGGACGTACAAACTGAAGCCTCTGCAGATTGCACTTCCTCTTCCCTAGGCTGACGCCCACAGCAGGATATCCTGTGTCACCAGCCTGCCTGTGTGTGTATGAGGTCACCTAAGCGAGCACTACGGGTGTAGACGTCAATCATTCAGCAGCACCACCATTCTTTGAAATCCACCAACGTCATGGGTTCCCCCTTTTTCTCTCTGAGATCACATGATGATACTGCAGATCAAAGGACATGATTGCGTTCCTCAGAAGCAACTTCTTCACAGAAAATATTCACACCAAAAATGGAGACATTTGAACGTGTAATCTGAATTTTGACAAACTGGTGATGACAGCAGTTTGCTAAAAGCTCCTTGAGGTGATTATCCTAGCTAAAGGCTCCCTGAGGACAAATAAACTCCCCAGCTTGATGTGCGGTTGACTGTCTCCTCTTCTGCCCATGTTTGCATGCCTGACTACCACCAAACCAGCCAGTGAGAGAGGCAGAGGAAGCAAAAGGATTGATTAATTATTGAGGATACCAACACATGGCTTCTCTCTCCTTTTATTCTCCCTCTGACCTACATAGTGAACCACCTGATCCCGGCTCCAAAACAAACCTATTGACATCCAGCTCGCTGTCTGTCTGCTTGTGTGCAAGTGCACGCGCGTCATTTCATCTCTTAGAGTCAACTTGCACACGAGAAGAGAAAGAGTGAGAGACGAGAATGAGAGATTAGAGCTAATGTTTTAGCGCCCTGCTAATGAAATCAACCACCCCCATAAGCACATCAGAGATCATCTGCAGGAGTGTGTGTGTGTGTGTGTGTGTGTGTGTAAATGTACATTCATGTGCGTCCATGTGAGGCATTAGGCGTCTGTCAGGGGGCCCCAAAGTATTCTGGGATAAAATGGAACGTTGGGTCAAAGGGTAAACTCACCTCCCTCATTTTTCTCTCTTTCACTGCCCTCCCTCTTTTCTTCTTTTTTCTTCTTCCATCACTTTTGTGCATCGCTCTCTTACATCTCTCTCATGAATGCATCAGGCTGAAGGTCTTTTGTAGCCTTATGAGAAACCTGGATGTGCTACCTGGAGTACTCTGATAATACAGCTTGGGAAGTAACTGATTACATGGTGCAGGTTTGGCAGGATCACAATTTTAAAACACATTTAAAATAAATCATGATATGTGCAGTATGCACATTACAATGAATTTGACAGTTGCTTGTGTCATCATTATATTGATCATTTGCAATTAGAGAAGAATTAGACAATGAAAAATAAATGAGATTCTAATTTGGAGTTTACTTAAGTCTCACCTGTTTCTCCTATACCCTAAAACTGAGTTTATTTATGTCTAGGAAACACAGGCTAAACAAAGACGAGAGCTTATTTTGAGTTTTTCTTTTCCTCTGGGTCTGCTTCCATCAAGAATGTTTTCAACATGAGATTTAAGGAGAGCGCTGTTTGGGAAATGAAGGGATGAAGTTCAGGTAGCACGGAGGTGCGGCGGTTTGCATTTTCACCTCACAGTAAGAAGGCCGTAAGAAGGCTGTGGATGTTCTTCCCGTGCTTACGAGGATTTCTTGTGGGTCCTCCGGTTCTCTTCGCCATCAAAAACAACATTTATGCTTGGTCAATTCTCCAGTCAGTCCCTGACCAAGGTGCTGGTTTAGATCTGGGGTTGGTCCCCGGTGCTGCATGGTGGCTGTACAATTGTATATGTCACAATGAAGTTGACCTGTACCTTCACCTGTAACCATAAGGTTAACATTAACATAGATAGCCCAGAAAGGCATCCTGCACAGACAGAAGGAATTTCAAAAACACTGGTGTTGGACTTCAAATTATTTTTTTGCAGAACATAGTCTGTGGCCAGTATCCACATTCTCATCTGGTGACAGGGTTGCATCCAGTCTTGGGCAAGTTACTGAAAATAAGTAAGTACTTACAGTTACTAGTTACTGCTCTCAAAAAGTAACTGGATGACTAGCTGAGTTACAACATTATAAAAGCAATTATGCCACACTGTAATGTGTAATGACGCATCACAGAAGTTCATATGCACCCCAATCATACAGCACAGTAGAATATCTAACATTCTCCATGAGGGGATGAAGACTGGCAAAAACTAAAGCCCACTGCACTGTGAAAGCACAGACCAAGGTTACACAGCACAGGGGAAACACAGCTCTCCATGTGCCGACAGCAAGGAGGGAGAGTGGAGTGCACAAAACACTCAGTAAAGAGTAAGTCACAGGAAAAACACAGACATCCCACAGATAAAAGCTAAAAAAAAAAGAACATGAGAAGACCAAGAAGCCACCATCATTCCAAAACCAGAGAAGATGAAATTATTTCGGCAAAGTGGCCCTCTCTGCGCACAGGTGCGCCAAACAAACAAACGCACGCTTAAGTTTGCAAAATAAATTTCAAAATTCATAAAATTCATACAGCTGATAATACTGAGCCAAACATGTTTGTTAACCATCCACAAGCGGTAACATTAACTTTCACATTAACTTCTCACTCACTATCCATGTGTGTTGCCATGTGCCTGATAAAGTCTGATGAAGCAGACATTATATTTGGTGATTCTTTTGTTTGGGCCTTATGTGAAGTTATGATCAATACTTTTGACTTTTTTTCCTGTGAGCACCAACCAGATGATGTGCTGCCTCAGTCTGACCCCAGTGAGGCCGGGATTTGCATCTGGTCTGCTCACATGAAGGTGTGTCTTTATATGGGCTTGTCTTGAATTAAGCTGCTGGAAAAATCTGGTTAACCACATACCATGTCCTATTAATTCTTCACAATAAAGATCCCCCAATTTTTTGTGATCCATTATTATGAAGCAAGCAAAATCTGGAAATGTTCGGTTTTCTTTGTGAGGAGCTTGACATGACCCCTTTTACCTGAAAGCAAACCTGAAACAATAAAAAAGCAGATACCTGGAAGTACAAACAGCAGCACAAGAGAGAAAATAAACTTGAAACTAGGGCAAAGGGCTCCATTTTCTAGGTTACTGGGGTGACGAGTCCCTGTCTAACATATGATTGGCTGCCCGAAACGATTGTGATGGTGACAACACCAGCGCCTTTCTGAAAAGTTCAGAGATTTTCACCTCGGAGTGGGCACGTAGAAAAGGCAGGGTGCACAGAAAAACATGCTGGGTCCTCAGAACAACTGAACTCAACAACTGCTGTTGACTGACCAGTGTTTAAGATATACAACTCTTAAATTGAATCTTCTGATAGCCCATTTAACAGTTAAGTTTTTCTGTTGGAGGTCTTAATATTTTTTAGGTTGAAGATATCTCATTTTACAGAGAAGCCCTTAAAGGGATAGTTCACCCAAAAATGAAATTTCAGTCATTATCTACTCATCTTCATGTTGATTGAAGGTCAGGTTTAGTTTTTTAGTCTACAAAGCACTACTGCAGCACTTGTTTTTACATTTGAAAACAGGTCACCATTCACTTCCAATGTTTGGGAGATTCTGCAACACTGTTACACTCCAGTAGTATTTTGTGGACTAAAAAACTAAACCTGACTTTCAATCGGCATGAGGGTGAGTAGATAATGACTTAATATTCATTTTTGGGTGAACTATCCCTTTAAGGTATAAGGTCTTTAGTTAGCAGTTTTGTACTTTGCAACCATGCTAGTCCACGACAATGTAACAATGCTACAGTAAAGCTGTGTGTGTGTGTGTGTGTGTGTGTGTCCATGTCCTCCACCAACTACAGATTGGGAGTGGAGGGAAAATGACACAGTGAACAATTAAAATGATCTAAGTCTTCCCTTCCCTGCCTTATTGCGCCCTCGCTCCCTCAGTCTTTCTGTATTTCTTCTTCTCACCCACCTCTGCCCCCCCATTTCATTCTTCCCTTTCCCTCCGTCTCTCCATCTCTTTGTCTCCCTCAATGCCCATCTCTCCTTACCTCTCCTTAATGAGTCTTTGTGAGGGACAGTAGCCTTTTAGCAGGGAGAAGAGTTAATGGCTTTGCTGATGGCTGCTGCTAATGTCTTTGGGCTAATGGCCTTGGCCACCGCTGATGATAACCATGAACTAATAGCATGAATGACAGATAGCCCACTGCTTTCAGACTCACGCTCTGTATCAAGAATAGATAGATAGTCTCAGGGGAACAACTAGGAAGTCCAGTCCCCCTGAATATAGCAATAATACCCAGAGGAGCCATCTCTATTGTGATTAGGTATAAAGATGAAGGTGATGTAAGTGGATAAAGTGTACAGCCAAGTTCCAGGGAAAGGGAGTCACTAACACGCTGGCTACCACAAGAGTTTGCACAGCAACCAACCAGTGTGTAGGACGTTTTCACAGTAATCAAAGCTTTAAGGTATGCAGGCGGCTACTGGTTTCACTTCATTTCAGTATACAGCATGATGAAAATTAGCCTGTAGAGAATCAAAACATGTTACAGTGGAAAAACTTGCACAAAGAACATGTAGTCACTTGAATTTTAGCTCTAGACAGCTGACTCAGACTGATGGTTGTTTCACAGAACTATCTGGGAAGTCATCCGTAGAAGCTGTTTGGAAAAGGGCAGGCACTTTCAAAAAAAAAAAAACAAACATCTGGTACCACAGGTACCATCTGTCAACAAGCTAACTTCAACCAACCACCAACCAGACAGGAGCCAGTTGGTAGAGGAAA
Source organism: Lutjanus erythropterus (assembly GCF_056507025.1). Taxonomy (NCBI): domain Eukaryota; kingdom Metazoa; phylum Chordata; class Actinopteri; order Lutjaniformes; family Lutjanidae; genus Lutjanus; species Lutjanus erythropterus. Next base: position 31,375,713 of record NC_139335.1, on the reverse strand, counting down.
CTCTTGTCAAAGCCAGTTGGGAGAAGAGTGAAAACATCTTTTCAGTCAAGCAAAGCCTTCAGTGCCGTTCTTTACTCCTATTTTCAGCTCTCCAGTTCCAGAGATGGCAAAGTAGAGTGCACACATTCTTTACTCATATAGAAGTACAGATACTTCTGATCCAGATACTCCTGATCCAACTTCTTTACTCAAGTAAAAGTGAAAATTTCAAACTGTTGAACACTGCCGCCACATTTCTGGCATCTTCGTGGTGGTTTAGCATGTAGCTCATCTCATGTTTATGCAGCAGACTGGGCTTTACCTCAAGTTAATGTTTTTTTTTTTGCTAATCCTTCCCTAACCTTAACCATCCCATAGTTGCAATGTGCATACGTTTTACAAATAAATAACCTTAAAAATTCATGGAATGAATTAGGGGTTTTGTTAAATTGTCATGTTCACATTCTGTTGGGGTATAAGGTTGGAAACCAAGGAATGAGGTTATTCAAGGTTATTCCTAATGAGTTCCCTTACATCTTGGGGCCGTGCGCTCCCTCCCCAACAACTGTTATCAAAGTATTTTGTTTCATATCCTCAATTTGATATCCCTTGTCACACATAGCCACTGATCCCAGACAGGGCCAGTGGTAGTTTGCCAGTGTGAAAGCTTCCTCTTGGTACAGTATGTCCAACATGTAATGGGATTACAGCTGGAGAAACTAATACACCTAAAAACAAACATAAAACACTTAGAGCTGCAACTATTAATCGATTTATTAATCAACTGTTAAATTAATCAGCATCTATCTAAAAAAAAAGTCTGAATTCTGTGATTTCAGCTTTTTAAATGTGCATATTTTCTGTTTTTTCTCTCCTTTCTGACAGTAAACTGAATATATTTGAGTTGGAGACAAAACAAGACATTTGAGGACTTCATCTTGAGCTTTGGGAAACACTGATCAACATTTTAAGGGATAAATAACTAATTAATTTAAGGACAAAGCAGGCAACAGATTGATTGATGTGTGCTCCACACGTTTGAACCTATTTTCAAAGTGACAAGATTGTGACAGGATGAATTAATTGATGGTTTTCAGTCAATTTTTAATTAAATAAATGTAAAACTTCTGATTTAAGCTTCTTAAATGTGAATATCTTCTGGTTTCTTTACTCCTCTCTGACATTGAACTGAATATCTTTGACTTGTGGACAAAACAAGATGTTTGAAGACGTCACCTTGAACATTTTACACCATTTTCTGACATTTTATGGACCAAACAACAAATTGATTAAGTTAGAAAATAACCAACCGACCAATCAATGATGAAAATAACTGTTAGTTTCAGCTCTAAAAATAAAATTAGGCTAAAGAATTGCACCCATTTTTATACTGATGTAATCAAAAAGTAACTTTTGTGATACTTGAATTATATTGCTAACTATATTTTTAACATTTAATTAGTAACTGTATCAGAATACATTTTAAAGTAACCCTCCCAACCCTGGTAAGGATGTAGAACCCAAAACTATAAAAACATCTCTGTTCCTTTATGGTGACAGCCTTTACAACATTCCAGTGAAGGATGTCTGGGCTGAACTGCTTTCTATATCAGAAGCACCTGGATCATTAGAGCAAATTGTTCCGAAGTCATGTGAAAGGGGTAATCAGAATCTTTCTTCACTTGGATGGTGCTGTTTAAAAAAAACCCCATCTGTCTAGAAGTGAGGCATTGAAGATGTGCAAAATGTACGCGTGATGCAGTGAAGAATGTGCGACGTGAGGAACCTCTCGCGACGATGACTTTTTCATCTTAAGCAGCAGTTGGAAGGTCATCCGGCGGCAGGATGAAGAAGAGTCGAGGCCAGGCGGAGCGATGACGAGCTAAGCGTCCCGCAGAGGCAGAGCCACTTGATAGAGACACACCATTACAGTGACATACAGTCATTAGCCAGCTCAGCTCTTTCCTGCCAGCCCAATATGTGCTGTAGCAGTTAGCATTCAGCTTGCGCTAATGGGGTAATTCCCATTCAGCTGGGATAGCAGCCGTATGAGCGATGTGTCACATCTATAGTCAGCTAGTGTAGCAGCCATGCAATAATTTCTCCACTCACTCCCGCATTAAATGACACTCAATCTTTGCCAAGAACGCACCCCCACTCCTCCATTTTCCTCTTGGCCCTAAATCACACCTCACTGTCTCTATTACATACCTCAACCGCTCTTTAAATCACTTTCCCCTCTATGTTTCTTTTCTCCTCTACTTCTTAGGATCCCACTTTTCTCTTGTGGATCATAAACACTTTTCTAACTTTTTCTCTCCATGGCAGGTTAAGACAGGCTTCTGTTTGTCAGTGACGGCAACATAATGCTGCGAAGAATTTGAAAACAGGAGAGCTCAGATTGAAGGCTTTTAAATGACAATGTCTTTGCCCATAAATCAAAAAATACTTAGTTTCCCTCTTACCTGTAGTACTAAATATCCATTTAGACTGTTTGAGTGTGAGTTGCAGAGTTTTGGAGACATCGGCAGTCCACTCTCAAATATAATGGAAGTAAAGACTCAGCCTGTGGTGCTTAAAGTGATAGTTCATTCAAAAATGACATTTCACTCAATATCTCCTCACCCCTGTGTTGATGTGAGGCTGGGTGAAGATCTCCAGTTCACAAAACACTCCTGGAAAACAGCGATGCAGCCAAATCCAGTACAATTGAAGTGAATAGTGACCAGTTTTAAAATGTACACCATACTGCTCGTGTGGTGTAATCCATGTGTCCGTAAGCTTCAACATTAAAATTTGACCCAAAAAGACGCCATTTACACCATGTTTTTAGTCTAAATGTCAACTGTAGCCTCTCAGACCTGATCCTCATACACACACCTGAAGCAGGTACACAGGCGGCGCGGCTGCAGCAAAGAAATGATATTCCTCTTCTATGTCGAAGTCCTCTGACATTTTCTTCTTTGTTGAAAGTTTGTGAAGTGAACTGTGCACATAACAAGTCACTATTTCTGAGCAGATCTCTTTCTGTTGTCTGAGTTGCTTCCAGGTAGCATGTAAACACAGATGTGATGGTATCATGAGATCTCTTACATCTCATGTTGCGCCGCTTGGGTGAGAGTTTGTGTACCTGCTTCAGGTGTGTGTATGAGGATCAGGTCTGACATTTAGACTAAAAACATGGTGTAAATGGCGTCTTTGTGGGTCAGATTTTAATATTGTGGCTTACGGACACTTGGATTACACCACACGAGCAGTATGGAGACATTTTGTGTTTTTTTGTGTTCTTTTTTTACATTTTAAAACTGGTCACTGTTCACTTCAGTTGTACTGGATTTGACTGCAACGCTGTTTTCTGCTGAAGCTCCAGGAGTGTTTTGTGAACTGGAGATCTTCACCCATCCTCACATCAGCACAGGGGGGAGGAGATATTGAGTGAAATTTCATTTTTGGGTGAACTATCACTTTAAAGCTGTTAAAAGCTGTTAAGTGGATAAAGTGTTGCAAAAAAAAAAAAAAAAAAAAAGTACATTTGATAAATTTAACAGAAATTTCTGCATGGTAGAACACTTTTTCTCAACCTAAGGTGTGGCTTAAAATACACACATATCATGCAACTAATTATAATCTTCCCTTCATCCAAATACATACAAATGTGTAATGTATTTACAATCTGAATTCATAAAATGATCATTATATGGTAGGAAACATGCTAAACTGAGATACCGGTTTCTTTGACAACAATGCTACAAACAGTATGTTCTCCTTTGATATTTCCATTCCAGTGTGGAACATCTATTTTTGTTTGCTTGTCTGTTAAAGTTCAAATTAATGACAAATTTCGCCAAATGAGTAAGTGTCTATTTATGAGTCATAAGAAGTCATCAGTAGTCTTATAGAAGGAGGATAATGGTTCAGTTTAATGATTTGTAAATGAAGTGTGGGAGACAGTAAGACAGTCGCTGAAGTCAAAACTGGGTGTGTATTTTCAGACGAGTGAACTTTTGTTTTCGGGATAATGTGCTGAGCTTTACATCGACATACGACTGACAGTTATAAACAGACTGTAGTGCTCAATTTTTGATCCTAGAGTCTGTAACAGTGTATTTTGTAATATCACCTGCCTTTTGTAAAACCTCAAGAAAATGTAATAAATTCAGTTGGACTGTTGTAATTATCTGCCATATTTTGTAATAAACAGCCTGGATGCAGTATGTAATATATGTCCCTGCATTTTGTCACAAATTATTACATATTGTGGTCATTAATCTAAGGAATACAGTGACACTTGATGAAAGATACTGCTAATCTACTGAATTCATTGTATCATTTAAATTAATTTTGAGTCAGTATGATTCATGCCACAATGTAACAAATGTTGATACAAAAGTTTTTCATCAAAAAAAAAAAAACAGTCATACTTTCCTGAACTTAATAACCACTGCAAAATGCAAAGGTTTATTGCAAAATTCTGGGGAATGTATTACGTATTGCATTCAGGCTGTTTATCACAAAATGTGTCATTACTGTGATGTTTTTTTTTTATTGTGTAATGATGTGAAAATTTAGTGAAAGTGTATTACATTTTGTTGAGTTGTGAGTTACATAATGCAGTGTTACAGGGTCTTTCACAGTCCATTAACTGTGAAGTTTGCGCTTGCAGATTCGCATAGAAGAGTAAACTATAGCATCTGTGGAGGTCTGGGGATTAAAATATGTTATTTGAGTGGTGAATTTAAAAAAATCTGATCGTTTACTTCAGTTGAAGTTCAAATTCCACACTGAAAATACTCCACTACAAGCCAAAGTCCTCTCTTAAGTAAAGAGATTCAAGTGTTATCAGCAAATTGTAGTGTTTTCTATTATATATGATATTTTTGGATGAATATTACTGCTGCATTAATGTGTATGTTGTATTTTACCGCTGTAGATGTTTAAGGTTGAGCTCATTTTAACAACTTTACATACAGTTGGGTACTTTGATCTACAGCAATGCATCATGGTCTATAAGATCATCATGCTTGTAGCTTCACCATCCTGTGAGAACATCAGCTCAGCTCTGTTTTCAACAATATTTCAGTATTTGAGTAAACGTACTTAGTTACATTCCACCACTGCTACATGGTGAGGTATCTATGTAGACAGACCTGTGTATAGAAATTGAGTAATTTTGTGAACTCAGCTTGATGAGATTATCATCCTGACTCAGCACTCATGAGTCTGACTCACTTGAAATTAGGAATGAAATGCAAGCTTGGACAAAGACTAATATAGCTGGAGAGGATTTAGCTATTCTCCAAAAAACATGGCTAGCTGCATACCTGTTTATAAATGTACGTTCATGCAGATTTAAAAGTTTCTCTGTTATTAAATTACATATTTAGAAGGTGACAGTGGAGATCTGTGCACTCTGAGCGCTCTCCACCAGCTATCATTCTTGATACATGTGAGGGTAAAAGAGACATTCAGCATTGCTCAATACTTTCTTACTCCATAATTTTTAATCTTTTTTTTCTTTTAAACTGGTGGCTTACGGGGCGAGATGCCACTTACCAACACAGAAGTAAATAGTAGATAGCCTACCGGTTAATGCATGACTCTCACATGGCCTAACTCATGACTGAATCAAGAAGTGTTCTGTGTCTGCCAGCATGTGCAAGATGAAATTAAACTTAAACAGACAGCTGATTGCAGAGAGCATAAATAGCCACCATTACATGCAATGTGTCTGCATGTTACAATGCAGTCATATTATAAGAAAAGAGGTGTTACACAATAAAAGTTTTCTTTCATTTGAAATTTGACTAACACTCTTTAATGCTTACTGTGCAAGGCTCTGCAAGGCTTTAATGGCAACTCCTAATAAAATCAATAATTCAAGAAATTTGTTTCAAATTTGCCCTAAATTTGAGAAATATTTCATGAACCCTGCAGATGTTGTCAAAAGTATCTTAGAACTCATTTACACATGCTATTAAAATGAAACCTGTATCACACCTTATCCTGATAAAAGGAAAATACAAGAAAATGCACTGCATGATCTCAGAGAGCAAGAGAAAAGGCTGAAAGAGACGTGCTTCCAATGACTGATTATAATCTGTGTCATGAAAGCATCAAAGGATGATTTTTTCAACAGAATTGTGTAATAATGAAAGCAATAGGAAACTAATGATATACAGTGAGAAACAACTGTGTGTGTAATAGTGTGTGCTGTATTCTTCTCATCTAATGTTAACAAGACGTATAATTTATCCAGTCACTTAGTATTCTACATGCCAGTACAGCAACACACTGGGGCAGTGACTTAATCCTTTATATAAAAAGGAATAACTTAATTTTTACATTTGCTAAATTAACAAGAGGGAATAAATAATTGAGAATTTCTTGTAGACAGTGTTTCACCAAGTTTATAAAGTTTACCCTGACAACAAGTGATAAAACTCTGTGATTTTATAAAGGAGTCTGGGGCTGATTTGACGCCACCTCAGATGACTTGCGCACAGGTTTTTCTCTGGACAACAGGGAACTCAAAGTCAAGATCAGATTGCTTATTACTTGGATAACATCTGGATATAAATCCTTTAACTTGTACACAGTTGTGCAGCAGGTCATGTTCACAAAGTCTGTGTTACAGAGTTTGAATGATGTGGGCTTTTACCTGCTAAGGACAATCTAACAGATGGTACTGAAGCAGTTTTGCACAGAATTATCATTGCACTATAAAATTATTAGATTTATTTTACTTCCATTAACTATTCTTCTTTGTCAAAACTTGGCACATAAATTACTCTCAGTGCAACTTGATTGTTGAAAGGTTTGTCTCAAATTTGGGCATGTTATACCAACCCATTCTCATCCTTGCTCAAAAGGCACAAATAGTACTTGATCAGATGTAGGCACAAACAGTACTTGGTTAGGTTTAGGCATAACAAGAACTTTATTGGGGTTAGGGATAAAAAGTATTTGGTTAGGTCTAGGCACAAAAAGTACTTGGACAGGTTTAGGCACAAAAACTTTATGGAAGTGCAGTGCTATATTGTTGGAAATTGTCTTTAATTGTGTATTAAACAAACACTGCTGACTCTGCCTTGTGTTGGTCAGTCATGCAGATGTTTCCTGTTGTCTTATCTCAGCAGCTGTATTTTAATTTTATCAATCATATGAACTGCTGTGCTCATCTGTCCATGTGTGTTCAGCTACTGCAGGTACAGTGTCAGTGAATGAGACGAGTGTATTTTACCTCACACACATTTTGCCCTGTACCAACTGCTGGTCTGCCTGCCTTGTTTAGCCACTGATGGATTTGTCTAACATGTCAACATTCCTGATTTGTCAGTATGTCTCATGGCACGTCCGTGCCCGTCTGTCAGTCCTCCTGTGGGTCTCTCTGCTCCCTGTCTGTCTGCTGGCCCAAACCCACCCTGATCATCCGTCCACCTAATCTCCACCCCTCAACTATTCATCCCCACCTCCACCTCCTCCACTTAATGTTTTGGGTTTTCAGCTGCTGTGGACAGAAAGCCCATTTAGACACTATGTGCGTGTGTGTGTGTGTGTGTGTGTGTGTGTGTGTGTGTGTGTGTGTGTGTGTGTGTGTGTGTGTGTGTGTGTGTGTGTAAACGGTCCTTCTGCGTCCATTTTGGGAGGCGAGGTGCGTCAGAGCGTGAAGGCTAGCTGTCGGTCCGAATTACATTCAGTTGCTGGGCACTCTGTGTGTGTGTGTGTGTGTGTGTGTGTGTGTGTGTGTGTGTGTGTGTGTGTGTGTGTGTGTGTGTGTGTAGAGGAACACAGCCCCAGTGCTGTAAAACAAAATGAAGGAATCTCTGTCTTTCCTTACTTGCTGCCTCTTAATCACCCCCAAAACAAAACACACACACACACACACACACATACACACACGCCCCTCCCATCTGTCTCATGTGTTCTCTGCATTGCACAAGATGCATGTTTAACCAACTGCTTTCCACCCTCATGCTTCACCCAGCTAAACACACACACACACACACACACACACACGTGCACACACCAGACACACTTCGCTGCCATCCTTACACCTCAAATTTCTTCCTGTTTTTCAGTTCCGCTACTCAGACATGACCTCTGGTAACCTTTATGGGCAGCTTCCCGCTGTGTGTGTGTGTGTGTTGTGTGTGTGTGAGTGCACGGATTGAGAAAGAGAAAGCATGAGGAAAAAACTAAACAAAAACAACTTTACGCTTAAACGCAACAGCATCTGACCAAATCTTCAACATTATGACCTCAAATTCTTGAACATATGACTGTGTGTGTTTGCGTGCAGCAGATGAAGATGTCGGTCAGTGAGCATTACACTCCCTCACACACCACAAGTATAGTGCATTTACAGTGCAGGCATGATGCTCTCCAGGATGAACTGCAGTGAACCTCACAGTACAAAAAACAGCCCCCGTCAGTGATGGAAGCAGTACTCAGATCATTTAAAATAATAATAAATATATTGGGGATGCACTGATAACACTTTTTTCAGACCGAGTACAAGTACTTACATTTGGGTACTTGCTGATTCCTAGTACGGATAGGAGTACTTAATAATGCCATTACTTTTTTTTTTCAGATCACTGTTGCCGTTTCCTGCTTCTACTGTAACCATAGTTACTGTACACATCACATTTTTGGGTTATTTGTTGTAATTTACTAATTTTGTGTTCCTTATTAAGCTGTGCAGTTTACTGTGTGCATGATATATTTCGGTATAATAATTACACAGCATAAGTTTACTGTTACAAATGGTGTTACATATGATAATACTTTCATCATTTACAGCACTTTAACTAGTATTTTAATTACACATTAACACATTACACTAATTAGTTCCTGCCTAAATTACTTAAGGCATTCAGCTGGTTTACGCCCGCTGGGACTTATTGGACAGCTGCTGGCTGCGGTCTACAGGTGCACTCTGTGCATTTATTTTAGTTTTACATGGAGTTTTATGGACAGTTTCCTCTGCATCGTGTTGGATCTTTATTTTTCATGACTGTACATGACTGTATGAAAGTACATATCTGTACTTTCTACTCCTTACATTTTCAAAACAAGCTCGCTCCTTTAGTTTTAATGCAAGATGAAGACGACGCAAAAAACAATGTAAAAAGTCACAATACATAGGAAGATAAAAACATGTTTAAGATACAGTTTTAGCAGTCAATATGAAAGGCAATATCCGCTTTGTCAGACTAGCCGTCATTGCATCCCCCAGTGTGTCTCAGTGGCTTAAAGAGCTCCCATCATACCTACACTCAGAGAAGAGAAAATGGAAGCTTTGAAACCTTTTTACAAAACAGAACTCCTCGTGATTCTGATGTACACGGTCAAACTTTTATGTGGTTCTGTAGACCAGTCAAAGTCTGAGCAATCTATTATAAAGGCTACATGTAATGCAGCATTATGTAACATTATAGTGTGTTTCGTATATTATCATGTCATAATGTCTATCTGTTGTACTCACAGTTGATTTTTCCCCCCTTTTTTTGCTTGTTTGTTTTTCTTACCTATTACACCAGTGGATAGTGCCATAGATATTCTTATAGTTATTACTGTCATTATTTAATCTGTTTTCAATACTTCTTTTCTTGTTTGTAAGGGAAATAGTAAATGGAAAACTCAATAAACATATTGTTGAAAAAAAAAGAATATGATACAAAAATGTAGCAAGACAAAAATTATGGAGACGTAACAATAGAAAAATGACCCAACAAGATGTAACAAGATAAAAATGATGTAAAAGACGTGAGAAGGTGAGAACAATACAACAAGACAAAAACGACATAAAAGATGGAACAAGACGAAAATGATATAACACAACTATAAGCAAAAAAACAAGATAAGAGATGAAAGTAGAAGACCGAACCCAGGGATCTGCAACCTGAAGCTCCAGAGCCACATGCATCTCTTCAGCTCCTCTCCAGTGGCTCCCTGTGAACTTTTTAAAGAAATATTTTTCATGTTTTACCAGCACTGATCTTTGGTTGAGATAATTTTCTTTTCTTCTTTAGATAAATTTAATTTAAAAAAAAGTGTTAATATTTCATCAGGTAAAATATCAAAGACTGTCTATGGGTCGGTGTCTTTTCCTCTAAATTGTCTTCTTCAGTCTCCATAAGCTATGGCTGCCTAAAAAAGTCTTCAGGGAAAAGAGAGCATTTAATAGCTGCGGCTCCAGACAGATTTTTTTCCCCCTGTTTTGGCCAAAAATGTCTCTTTTGATCTTAAAGGTTGCAGACCCCTGACCTAACTGGACAAAATAGAGAGGGAGACATGACAGTGGAGAAAAGGTGAAATTCAGTTTCCTTTGCACAGAAACAATCAGTAGAAATGTCCTTCAGAGGGCGGCTTTTCACTTTTATACTTTGAGTACATTTCAGTCTGTACTTTTTTCACTCTTACTTGAGTAAATAAGTTGAATCACTACTTTAACTTTTTTTTAAACACAAGTATCTGTCCTTCTAGTACAGAACGTGTGCCAACTCTGTCTGTATTTGACAAAGCAGATACAACTACAGAACAAAAAAGATGTTCCATTTTGTGAAAAATGAGAGGACATGATTGAAAGAACTAAAAAATAGTTATAAAATGAAAATAATCATCATAGTAACAACAATAAAAGTTGGAGAAACTGTCAGAGAGAAATTATCGTCTGTAAACTGTATGGTTTTGCATAATTTCTGTGAAAGTGTGACAACGGTACAGTGGCAGTTGAAAGCAGATTGTAATGGGGTTCAGAGGGACGGGTGGGTGAATCGAGTCTACCGCAGGCTTCAGACTGAGCTGCCACAAGGCTGCGGTGGCAGCATTCTCACACCAGTCACTTCCTCAGCCTTCTCACGCTATGAGGCTCACTGAGCTGTCAGTATCGCTCAGTGTGCACATGCAGTGTGAGTGTGCGCCATCTCTGTGTGAATGCTTCAATTATATTCATTTTAGGAAAGCTCTGACATTTTCTTTCTCACACTGGAGGGTTTTTTGCCGGGGAATAAAGGTTTTTTACGTTCCCAGCTTGCTCGGATCAGGAAGAGAACAAAGTGGGTGAGACGGTATGATATGATACAAGCACACTGTACATAATGTTTTACTTGGAACTGCTCTCCAGAGAACGCTACAGCAACCAAAATAACTACAATCAACAAAATCTGTGGTTCTTGCAGCCACTGTACCTAAAAACAACTTGTTATTGGCCAACTGCGGGTATGGTCCAGTGGACACCAATACTGTAGTGGCCTCTAGTGGCTGGGACAGGATACTACAACAAGTGCAGACAGGAGAGGAGGGGTAAGCTGTGAGTTGGATCAGTCTTTAATAAGGACAAATACAGTAAATCCACATGTGATATGCAGCATTATGTAGCAACAACTTATATTTAAACTTGTCAAACCCATAGATGGAGACCCTTTATCAATTTTGTTAAGGGTTTAGTTTCAACAGATGATTAAAATGACTCATTTCTGTGTACAATGCTTGTTTCCAGCCTTTTGTAATTTTAAGTAACTGTCCCAAAAAGGCTCAGGATTACAAAAAATTCTAACAGAATAGGTTTATTTGTAAAAGAAAAAGTGCACCTGCAGGGTATAAATTATTTTCAGAAGCGCACAGGGCATTGATAAATGCCTATATCAATGACAAATCTTGTGTTCTTCCCATGACAAAATTAAAAAAATGTAAATTCAAAAAAGAAAATAGCGAAACATTGTGACGTACGTGTATGATATTTGCACGGGGGACTACTGTGATTGGTAGAACCTGTGGGAAGCTACTGTGATTGCTCAGATTTACAGAAAGGTTGCTGAGTTTGGACAAAATTGCAAGATGGTGCAGAATTCACACATGAATTGTTGCGATCACAACTTCTTTGAGGGACTGTTAAGGGGTGAAGAGTGATGCCTGAAGACCTGGATGGATGTGATGTGAAGCAGGATGTGACGGGTGTAGTTAGAACCCAAACGCAGCACTCTGGAATTCTGGGACCGTTGGTAAAGACTTTTATTTACACACAAGCAGAACAGGAACTCGAGCAGATGAGGAAACACAGAAAACAGTTCTTTCTTCAGGCTCAGGGCCCACACAAAGTCTCTGGGTTTCAGGCTCGAGGATTGGGTCAAGCTGAGCCTGAATGTGGAACCAAGGGGGAGGGCGTGAACCCTCGGACCCGTACAGTTCTGTTCAACAGCAGGCAGGAGTGACAGAGAGGGGCTTACAGGAGACGAGGTCAACGACGCGAGGAGTCCAGAACCAAAAGTGCAGGCCGATGATGCAGCAGAGCAGACAGGGGATGAGCAGCAGCGAAGACGGGAACAGGCAGAGAAGTCAGGACCAGGTGAGCAGACAGAAACCAGAGATGCTGAGGCAGAAGTCGTGGTCAGGGACAGAAGGCTGGCGAGTTTACCGGGAGACAGGCGATGCAGGCAGGTCAGAGGCAGACAGGTTCGGCAACAGGAGGTCAGGCAGGAAAGGAATGCTGGAGAGTCTTGCATGAATGCTGAGGAACAATCTGGCAAAGAGTGAGAGTGCAGGAGAGGCTTATGAGCAGGGCTGATTGGGGATGAGCTGCAGCTGTGCCAGCAGGTGAGTGGAGTTGAGCTGATGAGGTGGGAGTGGCTGACAGGTAGAGTGGAGCAGAGACAGGGAGAGTGGAAATTTACTGGGGCAGAGGGACAGGAGGGAACTGGGGGAGTGGAGCTGTGACACAGGACTTCTGATGAGCTCAGCTGAAGGACCCCTGTGGACAGGATGTGATGAGAACAAAAAAAACTAAACGACATATATTCATGTTTTAGTCTAAATTCTGCATGTTTTAGTTCTTTCAAGCTGTTACTTGTTTATTTAAACCTGTAACAAAGGTTAGCTACATGAAATATTACAATGGCTTCCAGTAGGACTGAATGAATCTAGTGCATAAACATCTTACATTTTCATTCCAATAACAGTAATGCTAGTTAACATTACAGTAAGAGACATAATGTTAGCAACTGAATGCTAGATGCTGCTTTTCAGTGCAAAATGTCAACATATTTTTTCACCACCAGAGGACACTGTGATATGAATGCTTTGAATAAGAGTTTGCATCTCATCTGTTATGTTCAGAGCAAAGGCCTGGACCCTGGATGCAGAGACTGAGATTTTGAAAAGGTTTTCAAAAAGTTTATTTTTTCACACGGGACAAAAAACAACTGAAGGCGAGGGCAGGTGCTGGCCGTGGTCGGCTGGCTGGAGCAGCAGAGCAGGCAGGGAGGTAACCGAGCTGGTGTCAGTTCAGAAACACGAGAGATGCACACACGGTCGGGAGGCACACTATAGGTTGCACAAAAACACTGAAGATTAGAGTCACGAAAAAACACTAGAAGTCCACTGGAGAACTAGAGACTTGTTAGCACAACGTTATCGACTGCGACTGAATAGTCCGGCACCGGAGTGGTGACTTGGCCAAGCTTATATAGCAGGGGGGACGAGATGATGAGAGCCAGGTGCGTCTCATTGCACTGAGCCAGCCAATGACTGCCGCTGCTGCCACACATACTGCCCTGGAAGGAAAGGGGAGGGGGAACGGGAGACAGAGAAAAAAGAAACACAAAGCAAACAAGACAAAAACCAAAAACCCTACAACCATGACATCATCATCGTTCTCACTTTCAAAGACAGTTATTAAGTTTTAGTCTCATTTTTGTCTTTAAAAACAGGTCATCATCTTTGTAGGCCTACAAAGATTTTTGGTTAAGGTAAGTAAAAAGTTATGGGTCTTTTGGGTCTAGGAATATTTTGAAGCTCAGATTGTATATTTTTTGTTGTATGCTGCTCAACAAAACACCAAGACTTCTTGTAATGGTCTGGTTACACAGCAGACATTTTGACTTGTCAGAGCAGGAAAAACACAGGTGGACTTAAGGTAGTAATTAAGTAATTAAGGCTCAGTTCCATTAAATGTCCCAGTAAAAGTGACAGTGGACCAGCATCCACAATAGATGGACTTCCTCTAAGTGGAATGCAATAATCATTAATACACCTGTGAGTTCTCTGGTATGACATGTCAGCATGTCTGCTGTGCAATTAGTCCAGACAATTAATGTGTTCCACCAGGGAACCAGCAGATGGGAGAATTTGTCTTGTTATTTGCTGGGACTCATGACAAGGATCTCTCTTTTCCTGGAGTTAAAGGAACAGTTCACCCCAAAATAAAAATTCAGTCATTATCTACTCACCCTCATGCCTATTTAGGGTCGGGTTTAGTTTTTGAGTCCACAAAACACAGCTGGGGTTTCACAGAAAAACAGCTTTGCAGAATCTCCCAAACGGTTGAAGTAAATGGTGACAAGCAAAGTCCCCCAAAAGCCCCAACATGCCGTTCACTCATGCGTGCACACCGTAACAGCACCTGGTGGTTTTCTGTTGGTTCAACGTGTTGTGCGTTCAGAGATGGTCTTCTGCATACCTTGGTTGTAACGAGTGGTTATTTGAGTTACTGTTGCCTTTCTATCATCTTGAGCCAGTGACCAGTGATGGGGGGATTTGTTCATAGTGACTTGCCTGGTGAAATAAAGATAAACTTAATTTTAAAAAATAAATAACTAAAATTCATATCTGTTTATACAGATGGCACCATCATAACATCACACTGAAAAGATATCCCACTGTGGATAAATAGTGTGTCTATAAAAAACAAATGGTCCAGAAGAGGACCCTTGTGGTACACCATATTAAACATGTGGCATACAGTGTCAGTTTCATTCAGTCACTTTCCCAGCTGTGTCCACAGACTGAAGAGGCTCTGTGGTTTAAAAAAAAAATAGTAGTCTATGTGTCAAAAATGCTGAGGACTGGATGTGAACTGCTACAACCTATAACTTCCTCGTCATTGATTAGATACAGCGCATGAAGGACAGTATGAGTGTACCTGTCTCTGTCATTATGAACTCTCCTGTAATGTTTCTTATTTCACTGCAGTGATCATGAAGAACTTTGTGTATTTGATCCTGACCCACAAAGGCAAACAGTGATGACAGGTTTTAGTGTGTTTTGTCAAAAACACAGTGGTGATAAATACCTGCAATCATTTAGCCCAAATTATTTTTTTACAGGGTTACTGTAAATTAGTTATCAATTAAGGAGATACAACATGAAAACATCATTTTATCTTCTTCTTATTATTATAATTACTTTGTTAATGCTTCGACAAGAAGCCTGAAGGTGTGTGTGTGTCTTTAACTGAAGACGAGCAGCTTAGCTTGAGTCGAGCAGCTGTAAAACAGTCAACAAACACTGAACTTCCTACAAATTCTTCACAATAAAAGTCCTGTGCTTTTTAAAAAGCTTTGACAGTAAAATACAGCAGATACCTGAATGTAAAAACAGAGACACAGGAGAGAAACTAAACTTAAAGCTGGACTGAAAGCTGAACACACAGTCACAGACACTTATAGAAAACACTCACTTGTCTGAGGGGGAGAAAGAGGGGTCGTCACAGGTTGGCCGTGGTCAGACAGACGTCAGCCTGCTTGGAGGCGGGTCTAGCTCATTTTGGCCCCACTACAGAGCAGGTCCATCTCAGGCTCAACTCAGCACAGCTCAGCATGATAAAAGGGGTGATGGAAATTCAAATCAGAGTGTCATGGTTTGACTTGGCACGGCCAAAAGTGCCTCCGGGTGCTTTGGAGGCGGGGCTTAAGTGAAGGGTCAATTCTATGCCAAGGAGAAGGGTGAAGCATGACGATGAAATTAACACTAGAAGTGCCAGAATTCCATAATTACTAGAATGTACATCAGTGTCATTTTGACCTTTGACATCAAAACTTTATTATTTCTCATGATAAATACCAGACTTGGAGATTAACACATTATTTTTTTCAATCATTTTAAGAATCAAACACAAAACACCACAACACTAATTTTGTAAAATGTATTCATACATTCATGAATATGCATGTCATTGCATATATTCACAGCAGTATTTTTCTGTAGGATAATAACCATCAGTGATCTGATTCAAATTCTACATTAATCTACAATTAATCAGAGTGATAAACTGTTAAATGTATTTTTTAAGATTATAAACATGTTACTGAAAAACAATCAGAGGCTGTGGGAAAAGTTGGAAACATTGTTATTTGTAATAAGTAAAGCTTCTTTGATATTTGTGCTCTTTGAGATTTGAGACCTCAGTGAGTTATAGGTGCTGAGACAAAAAGTGTTACATCTGTCCCTGGTCTCCCCTACTGAAGTGAGTCACATGCTTCATTTATGTCATAATGTTTTCACCAAGTCAGTTTCAACTGTATTTTTTTTACATTTTGATTTTATCAATACAACCAAGTTTTCCACCACAGACAAGGGCAAAAACTTGTGCAATATGTCAACCTTTGTCTGGGAGGGGGTCTTTCCAGTCCTTTTTCTTTTTGCACAAATTGACCATGTGCAGAAATATTGGTGGGTGGAAATGCAGTTTTTGTCATAAGGCAGCAGGAGATTCCAGGCATGATGACAAAAAGACAAGTTCAAGGACAAAGGAAATCCAAAGTTTACAATAAATTGCCTTTAAAAAACAGAGAGATAGATAGAGAGAAGCATGTGACATTCATGCAATGTACAACTTTTATGGTGTCTTGCAGGAACTCAGGCAGAGAGATAAGAGGATGACATGCCATCAAGATCTCCAGCATGATAATGATGTAGAGATATTATGTAGTATTTTCACTGAGATCACAGGAAATCATAGCTTTTTTTTAAACATTACCAAGTTATGAATATAGTCAGGATTACTGAGGTTTGTTAGTGTCAATGCAGTTTTTAACTACGTACAAACATAACATACCATTACCCTCTTATATCAAGGAATTTGAGGAATCTGACCATTTAATTTGGTGTTGACAGACATTACTGATGACATCCATTAACTCTCTGCCCCAGAATGTAACGTGAGGTTTGACCGGATGAATGGCTGTTGGGTGTAATCCTGTTGCAGCCAATCACACCAAGTGCTCTGAAAGGATGTTACCAACTGTTACCAGCCTGAGCATCCTGTTTAAGGAGGTGGCCTCATGGATAGTGTGTGTGTGTGAGAGAGAGATGTAGGCAGCATGTAGCCATGTTGTCAGTGTGTGTACGCTCACAGAGAAGCGTGTATGTCTCCCTCTCTGGTAAACCGTGCAAGAGGTAATGTCAGCTATAGCCTCTGTAAGTTTCTGTACAGTCAGTGTGATGAAGCTTTACTCTACAGCCATAAAAGTTCTGTGTTGTAAGTTTGAAAGGAAGAAAAGATCCTAATAAAGACCTGATCCATGTGTTCAAGTACTCTTCCTCTCCTCCTCTGTGTGTGAAATTAGCCCAGACTGCTAGTTACCAGCACCAAACAAGCCAAGCTGAGGTGAAACAAGACTTAGTTTTATAACCAGCTGTTCCATACTACGATTAGGAACTACAAAGCTGTGGAGGTAACACAATATAATATTGGTTGGTTGAGATCACTCAAAGAAGCTGTGACCACACTGGATTTTTTTCCTCAGGAGACAGGTATTCATGTTGAACCTGCAGGTCATTTTTGTTAAGAGTTCATGAACGTGACAAACAAAAGTCTTCAGTTGAATCTCTGCTTTTGGGGCACCTGAAGTTGAAACAGTTGTCATCTGACAATTAACAAACTTTCATGCTAATTCACTTGAACAGAAGCGCCAAAGAAACAACTGTTCCACGTGTTTAAAATAAATTTCTGTGAAAGTGTAAAATTAATCATTTGAAATATCTTTCTGACCATGGATGTGGTGTAGCTGTTGAACTTGTTGATGTCCAACAAATATAACATTTAATAGTTTCTTTAAATGTTGCTTGTGCTGCAGCACTCTGACTTTAAACTAATCAGTTACTGATCTTAGTTGAAAAAACACCAGAAGAGAGGAAGTGATTCAGGAAGAACAGCAAGGTGAAGTGTCACACAGCACCACAGCTCTTAGTTCATTTTTCTCTCCTCTGCTCTGACACTGACCACTCAGAGCATCCTGTCTGTTTCAGCCATGGAGAGCTCACAACAGAGACACTTGTTCTGTTTGATCACTGGTGAGAAACATTTCCTCAAACTTACTTTTCTTAATTGTTTTTTATATTTAGATAGTACAGGGAGGAGGGTTTACAGAAGAAATATTCTGTTAAAAAACTACAGTTCATTCATTATATTTATTCCAATTAGGAAGCTATATCACAAAGAGAATGTCTTATATTTCAGTGCGTTTTTCTCCTCTGTAGTTTCTCTTTTCTTGACCTTATCTTCACCTGCTGCAGGTCAGTCCATTCTGTTGTGGAAAATCCTTGTAGTTCTGTATTCATGTCCTGTGTAAATTTTGAAATGCTTTATATGACTGTATGTCTTTTTTTTCTATAGACATCCAGATCAGATTAGCTGGGTCTGGGTCGACTCAGTGTTCTGGAAGAATTGAAATCTATCACAACAACATCTGGGGAACAGTCTGTGATGATGAGTGGGACTTAAATGATGCTGAAGTTGTGTGCAGACAGTTGGGTTGTGGTACAGCACTGAGAGCCCCTCAGTCGGCCCACTTTGGTGAAGGAAATGGACGAATCTGGCTTGATGAAGTGGACTGTTCAGGAAGTGAAAGGTCTCTAACTGAGTGTCAGCACAGAGGATTTGGGAGACATAACTGTGGACACGGTGAGGACGCTGGTGTGGTGTGTTCAGGTGAGAAAACTTTTGGATCATTTACAGAATATCAAATCACTGTAAACATCTGCTGTACTGTTTTACATGTCTATCATCCAATAATTGTGTCTTATAATGTGTGTCAGTTGACACAGCAGTAAACTAGAAAACAATAAGTAACCACACTCTGCAGCCAACCATGTCTCCTAGAAATTACATTTTTATACAATCAATTTACCAGCTGAGGTGGAGGAGCTGGAAAGTATGGCAAGCGGTTTTAACATTTAATGGCTAAGCTGGACATGAATTGCAGATATCTGTAATTCAATTCTTCCTATTCAAAAATAACTTTTCAGATATCCACAACATGATTCTTCCTATTGACTATTTTGAATAGTCATAATTCCAGTTCAAGATATCTACAGTGTTATGGGTGAAGAGTGAAGACATCTTCAACTGGAACTACAACTAGTCAAAATTATGTTGTAGATATCTGTAACTGGGATTAGGGATAGTTGTAATTCAGATGTAGATATCTTCAATGTGAGTTGTGGATATTTGATCTGTAAAGACGAACCCCATACACATGAATGGGGAAAGTGATGTCATTTGTCCTTGTAAGAATGATGTGGATATCTGAAATGTTATTTTTAAATCGGAAGATTTGAATGGACGTGACACGGGTTAGACAGAGATGAGATTTTGTTTTGACCTTTTCTTTTCCTCTGGACATAATCCAGGTGGAAATTAATTATACAAACACTAGTGTAGCACTAACGCAATATACAAATGTAATTTCTAGGACACATGGTTTCTGCAGCACATGTTCTTCATTTCAGAGCAGAGTGTCTAAAAGTGAATATGTTGCTTGATCCACAACAAATGTAACTGTATTTCAAAGAGAATGGATTTACACAGTGTTAGCTATGGTTAACATACTCATTATAACTAACAAAAGCCTATTTCTTTGGCTGTGAGTATTAGGGGTTTGGGCTGATGGTCAATGCCATCATCCTTCACTGATGACTGACAGTCACTGACCACTGACACACCATTGTAACATCATGATTTAAAAAACTTCTGTGTTTTAAGGTAGTGTGTCCCCTCAGAGTTGCCATAAGGCAGGAGTTTTGCTCTGTTTTTGACTTGTAGAAGAAGAAGATGTTGCTGCATTAATGTTCCGTCTCCATGTCCTCCATGTTCTTACTAAAGCTGCCCAGTTAGGAGAAAAAGACGCTTGATCAAATTGGTGACAGTGACATTACTTTTCTGTGGGATGCTGTCAGTGTGTGTCTTTCAACCATGCTGCTGTTTTCTTAGCTTAGCTTCCTCATTTTTTGTTCCATTTTTATCATTTAATGGTTTAGTTGTATTTGTCTTGTTGTGCGTTGGTCTTCATCATATATTTTTTATATTCTTTACCCTTTTTTACCCAGTGCCACTGCAGCAGCCCAGCATCTCCCTGACATCTCCTAACAGAGGGTTGGTCTGGGGTCCTGAAGGTGCAGAGGTCACCAGGGGTTACAGCTTCATCATCACCTGCTCCATTAACTCCAGCTATCCTGGAGGTGTTTTCTCTCTCATCTTCTCTGGCTCCAACATCACTGACACCAAGCCAGCAGTCAACCACTCAGCCTCCTTCAACTTCCCTGTAGCTGAGTATGAACACCAGGGAATCTACAGCTGTGTGTATGAAGTCACACTGTCCTCAAGGAAATTCACTTCTCCTGAAACAGCAACAATGAGCGTCACCATAAAATGTAAGTAGCCAGAACTGAAGCTTTGTTTTAATTCATGTGTGGACAAAGACTGAATGATGCATAAGCCACTTATGGGGGCACCGTAAATGTCTGCTGCTCATACTAATATTTCTATATACTCTGTTTCATACATGTGCATTAAAATCTCATTTTTTAAGGTGGAACAGTGAAGATAAGTTCAGGTAGAACATGTTTGACCATGTTGGTTCAAAGTACAGGGATAATTTATCCCAGGATTAAAATTAAATGGAAAAATCCAAGTATTGTATCGTACTAGAACAGCAAACACCACACAGAAGTATCTGGAAATTTTTTTCTAGCCAGGTGATGATGGCCAATGGTCAATGCCATCATCCTTCACCGATGACTGACCCGGCATTTACACCCGGTGCGGCTGTGCTGTGGAACGGCTGCGCCGTGGCACGCAGTGAAATGGATCCCATTCTAGTCAATACTGTAATTTACACCAGAAGCGCCGCGGCGCGTCTCAGCAGCGTCCCAGCTCTGCGGAGAATACGCTGCAAGTCTATTTTCGACGGATGGCGCGTCAATTGACACAGAGCTGGTTGAACGGGCAGGAAGTCAGGCACGGAAAACAGGGGAGAATCCGGTTAATTTTCAAAATTAAAGACCCTGTGCAGACTGGCGATCATAAAGACAGACAGAAAATAATCAATTTAACTATGTAGCCTGCTTATCCATGGTAGAAGCACAAAGAGCAAGGAAAGAGGACTTAATCAACAAAATCAGAGCAAGTAAACATAATCAGATGGGCAAAACGCTCCGCTGCTGAAATGCTTCTGAAACGCTGCTAGTGTAAATTGAAGTCACGTGCATGACGGAGCAAAACCGCGGGACAGCCGTTCTTTGGCGCAGGCGTGCCTGGTGTAAATCCCGGGTGAAAATCACTGACCATTGACACACCATTGCAACATCATGATTTAAAAAACGTCTGTTTTTTAAGGTAGTGTGTCCCCTCAGAGTTGCCATAAGGCAGGAGTTTTGCTCTGTTTTTGTCTTGTAGAAGAAGAAGATGTTGCTGCATTAATGTTCCGTCTCCATGTCCTCCATGTTCTTACTAAAGCTGCCCAGTTAGGAGAAAAAGACTCTTGATTAAATTGGTGACAGTGTCATTGCTTTTCTGTGGGATGCTGTCAGTGTGTGTCTTTCAACCATGCTGCTGTTTTCTTAGCTTAGCTTCTTCATTCTTTGTTCCATTTTTATGATTAGAAAGTTGAGTAATATTTGTCTTGTTGTGCGTTGGTCTTCATCATATATTTTTTTATATTCTTTACCCTTTTTTACCCAGTGCCACTGCAGCAGCCCAGCATCTCCCTGACATCTCCTAACAGAGGGTTGGTCTGGGGTCCTGAAGGT
Source organism: Lutjanus erythropterus (assembly GCF_056507025.1). Lineage (NCBI taxonomy): Eukaryota > Metazoa > Chordata > Actinopteri > Lutjaniformes > Lutjanidae > Lutjanus > Lutjanus erythropterus. The sequence goes on along the minus strand of NC_139335.1, from coordinate 31,353,927 downwards.
GCAGAGGTCACCAGGGGTTACAGCTTCATCATCACCTGCTCCATTAACTCCAGCTATCCTGGAGGTGTTTTCTCTCTCATCTTCTCTGGCTCCAACATCACTGACACCAAGCCAGCAGTCAACCACTCAGCCTCCTTCAACTTCCCTGTAGCTGAGTATGAACACCAGGGAAACTACAGCTGTGTGTATGAAGTCACACTGTCCTCAAGGAAATTCACTTCTCCTGAAACAGCAACGATGAGCGTCACCATAAAATGTAAGTAGCCAGAATTGAAGCTTTGTTTTAATTCATGTGTGGACAAGAACTGAATAATGCATAAGCCACTGATGGGGGCACCGTAAATCTCTGCTGCTCATACTAGTATTTCTATACTTTTGTCTTTTTGAAGGATTTACATGTGCATTAAAATCTCATTTTTGAAGCTTTAAATGTTGTCTAGTGGCAGTAAATGTACAGTTTACCCATTAATACACACTGCAGAAGAAATGTTCCTGTGTCCTGCTTCCCACATGCACATATGGCTAAATCAAAAGCATTTCCTAATATTGTAATAAAACACAGTTGTGTTCCAAATTTCAAGGGTACTAGGCGCCTGTGGCCAATAGACTCATTTCTTACCATCTGCATTTCCAGTATTGAACCATTTATCGTGAACAGTGACAATGTGGATTTATGTCGATGCAACAGAAAGAAGTAACCAACAGATCATAGTATTTCACAGTATATTATATCTTTACTGTGTGTGTACTCATCATGTAAATCTCTTTCAACAGATCCAACAGTTTATGGAAGTATAATCAGACATGTTACTGTGCTGTTTATTCTGCTGTTGGTGAACATCATCCTTTATTTCTGCTACAAGGTACTGTGTACATCTTTGTTCCTCACAGGCTAAAATCCACAGTTCATTCTGTGAATAATAACTGGAAGAGAGGAGAGATGCAACCAATGACATGTGCATGCTGTTATGTCTCTCCAGGCCAGAAGAGGGCAGAAGAAATCAAGCCAACAGGAGACGACTGAGGTGGATTATCAGAACCTTGATGATGTTGGAGCTGAAGGAGGGCCTGCTGAGGAGGAAGAAACCCAGCAGTAGGACCTACAATGAGCTTGTGCTCCTTCCAGGTGGATTTCTTAGCTGCCACACAACCGTCTGTCAGCTCAGTGATGGATTTGACATTTTCATATTGCAGAAGAGAAGTGTGCTTGAATCAATGGAACAAATATACATGATAACAGCTCAAATGATTTGCTGAATAAAACCATAACTTGGTTTGAAAATGATGCAGATATGCTGAGCACACTGCTGTTTATATGTACAGATGTTATATGTAATTGTTTGTGTGTGTACATGCTAAAGTGTGCAGAGTGACTTTTTGATTTATACACAATATACAAAGTCTTTAGTGCAGCATTGATCAGATATATTGATCTGTTATTACTCATGACTCATAACTTCTTCTTTTGAACTGTAATTAATTAACCCTGTAAGAATTTTCTGCAATTTTGCTTTTTTCTTTTTCATCATATTTTGTGTTTTCACTTATTTTGAAGGAAACTTTTCAGAGATGTTATTTTGATTTTACTCTGTTTAAACGTAGAATCAGTGGGATTTGACTGAGCTATTATGTTTATATGAGTATTTTTAAAGAAAATGTTGCATTTTATACCTTCAATAAAACACAATACATAAAGGCATGAACCCATACCTCTGACTTGTTTCTATTTTTGCTTCACTCACAAACTGTGTGTTCAGACTCTTTAAACTCTCACACTAAGTGACTGTAAAGTAAAAATTCCCTCTGACATTTTTCAGAATGTCCTTAACTTGATGTATTTATATGTATGGAGGACACAGCTTGAAAGGACTGTGTTACATTGTCTTTTAGTCTATAGTTGTTGACTGGGTGTGTAAAATGAGGGGACAAACTCTCAGTCCTTTGCTCTAAATCCAAACACTTGCACAGCTGGTTTGAGGTGTCTCCAGACTGCAGATAGAGAATAATGATGAGTAAAAAATATTCCTGAGGACAGGATTCACCTCAAGACTAAAAGTGTTAAATGGAGTGTATATGTAGAACTTTTCTACCTGAACTGTCAAAATGTCTTACAGTTGAGCTTCTATTACTCCCAATGTCTCTTACTCTGATGTTCTTCACCTGCAACAAGATACTTTTATAATAATAATAATAATAACAATAATAATAATAATAATAATATGTTTTATTTAGTGGCGCCTTTCATAACACTCAAGGTCACCTTACATCAGAAATGACAACAGCATAGATCACACATAAAACTCATACAATCAAAAAACGACAGTAGCAAAACATATAGAGCAGAAATAAATTAAAATCAGTAACTGTACTAAATAAATGAGATTCCATCAAAGGAGTTAGAGCAAGTACGTAAGTTTAAACAGATGGGTTTTAAGGGCGGATTTAAATTTTGCAACAGAGTCCAGTGTACGGATATGGTGGGGAAGAGAGGTTAACAGATGGTACTATTAGTAGATCAGCAGATGAAGACCGAAGTGGTCGAGGTGGAGTGTAGGTGTGTAAGAGTTCTGTGAGGTAGACGGATGACAGGTTATGAAGGGCTTTAAAGGTTAGCAGAAGGATTTTGAAGTTGATGCGTTGTGATACAGGGAGCCAGTGTAACTGAATAAGCAGAGGAGTGACATGTTCAGTGGATTTTGTGCGGGTAATGATCTGTGCTGCAGAGTTTTGGATGAGTCGAAGTCGGTGGATGAGTTTATTAGGGATACCAGTGAGGATTGCGTTGCAGTAGTCCATGCGTGGGGTGACCAGGGCATTGACAAGGATTTCAGTAGAGTGCTGTGTTAAGGCAGGGCGTAGTCTGGAGATGTTTCGTAGATGGAAAAGGGCAGTTCGTGATACACTCATTATATGGCTGGAGAAGGAGAGGGTACTGTCCATGATAACACCAAGACTCTTGACTTGTGTGGAGATGGGTATGGGGGCATCAGCTATGGAAAGTGAGTGGATGTTTATTTTTGAGAGTGTGGATTTGGAACCAATGAGGAGCTTACTGTTGAATTTTAAGTGGTTGATTGTCATCTATGTCTGGAGGTCCTTGAAGCAGGCAATGAGTGTACTAGGGGGTAAAGTAGAGGTGGGGTTTGTAGTTACGTAGAGCTGTGTGTCATCAGCGTAGGAATGAAAATGAATGCCGGAAGACATTGCCAAGAGGGAGGAGGTAGATGATGAACAGGAGGGGCCCCAATACAGAACCTTGTGGAACTCTGTGATGGACTGTGGTGCTTTCTGATTTACAGTTCTGAATTTGTACAAATTGCGATCTGTCAGAAAGGTAGGATGTAAACCATTTTAACACAGTGCCCTTGATTCCAATACTGGCAAGACGGTCCATGAGGAGTTGATGAGATATTGTATCAAAGGCAGCAGTGAGGTCTAGAAGGATGAGGAGAGAGAGCTGACCAGAGTCGGCTGCCAGGAGGAGGTCGTTAGTGATCTTGACCAGGGCAGTTTCTGTGCTGTGTTTAGTGCGGAAGCCTGATTGGAACTGTTCAAAGAGGTTATTGTTTTCAAGGTAGCTTTGAAGTTGGAGTGTAACTACTTTCTCAGTGATTTTGGAGATGAATGGAAGATTAGATATGGGCCGGTAGTTGTTCAGATCTGTGGAGTCAAGTCCAGGTTTTTTCAGTGTTGGTTTGATTAAGGCAGCTTTCAGAGAGGGATGAACTGTACCAGTGGACAAAGAGGAGCTGATGATGGAGGTTATCAGAGAGATGATGGAGGGCAGACATGCTTTAACAAGGGTTGTGGGCATTGGATCCAGTTGGCATGTGGAAGTATTGGACTGGGTTATGATTCTAAGGATGTTTCTCTTGGCAGCATGAACTCACATAGGGCAGTTGATGGAGGCAGTTCAAGGGCTCTTGCAGATGGCAGATCAGTGGACATCGTGTTTTCAGAGGTCAGTTGCTTATGAATTCCGGTGATTTTGGAGTTGACGAACTGCAGAAAAGTGGAACAGTATTCATTGGAGAGGTTATTGTACATGCTGGTTTTCCAGAGGGTTGAGCAGACGTTTCACTATGGAGAAGATGGTTTTGGTATTTCTGTCGCCTGTATTGATGATTTTTGTATAATAAGAAGTTTTGGCTGTTGAGAGTGCATTTTTGTAATGGAGTATGTGATGAAGATACATTTGTTTATGAATGACAAGTCCAGTCCTGTTATAAAGCCTCTCGAGGCGCCGGCCTAGCATCTTGAGCTGGCGTAGTTCAGGCGTATACCAAGGAGCAGTATGGGTGAAGGAGACAAGTCTTGTTTTCAGAGGGGCTAGCACGTAGGTATCAAGCACTGAGGATAAAGTAGAATTGTAATAGTCCATGAGATCCAAGAGTGAGGAGGAGGGGCCAGGAACTGGGTATGAGGTAATTAAACTGGTAAGGTCTCTGGGGTTAATATTTCTGATATTGTGGTATGAAATGATACGGTGCACCTTAGATTTACTGAGCAACAGGTTAGTATTGAATAGTACAGCTTTGTGGTCTGAGATGGGTAACTCGGCAGGGGTAATATTATTTGGTATGATACCAAAGCAACAGACTAAATCCAAGATATGGCCCTTGCTATGGGTTTTAAATTGGACATACTGAGTTAAATTGAAGCAGTCCAACATTGCTTTCAAATCATTAGTAAAAGTATTGTCTGAGTTGTCAAAATGGATATTAAAATCCCCCATTAGTATAATATTAGGAGACATTTCGGTAAGAGTAGATAAAACTGTTGAGAGTTCAGAAATAAAAATACTCGAGGGCTTAGGTGGTCTATACAGGATAGCTAAAATAGTGGGTGCAGGTTCACGAAGCATAGCTGCCAGCAATTCAAATGAGGACTGCTCAGGAATAGAGAGGGGGGTTAGTTTAATGCTCTCATGATAGATCACAGCAAGGCCGCCTCCCCTGCCAGAGTGACGGGGTTTGGAGATGTAAATGAATCCTGGTGGAGCTGCAGAGTTTAACTGTAAAAAATCATTCTGTGACTGCCAGGTTTCAGTGAGACAGAGATAGTCCAGTTTGTGATCTGTGATGAATTTGTTAATCAGAGGGGCTTTATTGGTAATAGATCTGGTATTGAAGAGGGCAAACTTATGACAGGTTGTGTGCATATAAGCAGGTGATTTAGGTAATGGAGTTAGTTATCAGGTAGGAGGGTTGATGACAGATATAACCGATAGGGGGGGCTAGTGGAGAGATGAGTGCTCTGTGGCGTTTCTGTGGGCGTAGAAGAAGATTCCAGAGAAGGGGTGTGGGATGTAAACAGTCAGTCATGTGGAGAAGACTGTATGGTGTGCTGTATGTTAGCCGCTAGCACTCGGCTACCCAGCCTGTTTGGGTGAATTCCGTCACTCCTTAGGAAGGAGAAGCGGTTCCAGAAGAGATTGAAATTGTCAATAAAACCTATATCGTGAGTTTTGCATGCGGACTGGAGCCAGGTGTGCAGGCTGAGGATTCTGCTAAAATGACCCGCCCCCTGGTCCAGTGTGGGAATGGGGCTGGAAATGAAAACTGACTTTCCAGAAGTGCTTAAAAGGTTAAAAAGTTCGTTAAAATCCTTCTTGGTCAGCTCAGACTGCTTCCGAGCTGCATCGTTTGTCCCCACGTGAACAATCACTCGTCTAGTAGAAGATGGGAGTGAGCGGAGCAGCCCCAGGAGTTTACCCAAAATGACAGGGACTGTGGCTCCCGGGAAGCAATGAGTGGCAGCGTTGAAGAAACGGACGTTTCTGATTATGGAGTCACCTACAATTGATGTAATAGGGGAGAAGAGGGGACAAGGACCTGACGGCTGTGAGTTCTCTGAGCTTGAGGGTGCACATTCAGCCGGTGAGCATGGTGGCGGGACAGCAGCATCTGATCCCGAAGGACTCCCTGGTGCAGGGCAAGGAAGACTATCAGAACGCCTGAGCACGGCCTCCTTCAGGATCCTATGATGGGAAGCGGAGGTAAGTTGCCAGGATGAAGGTCGCTGATCAGACCCCGCAGTGGAGCAGTGAGCTGCCCGGCGCGGAGCCGAGGTCACTTCGCGGGATGTAGGACGTTGTTCTGTCACTCCTGTGGCGCAGGGAACACCGCTAACCACCCGTGGGAGGGAGGCCGCGGTGTCAGTAATCGCAATCCCTGGAGAGGGGTCCTGATCTTGGGCAACCGGAGCCGGTGGAGCCGATGGAGCTGGAGCCGCATGAGCAACAGCATCAACTGGGTGAGCTGGATTGTTGTCGCGTACCGGTTGGAGAGGTTCATGTGCAGGGGTGAAGCAGCCCCGTCCAAGTCTTTCCTGCGGCCACGGACTACCACCTCGGCCCAGGACGCCTGCCGGTTCGGTGTGAGCAGGAGAGCGAGGGACCATTTGTGGGGCCCCAGAGAACTGTGTCCTGTATGGCCGTGTTGAAGGAGGTGATTTGTTTGGATTGTCCAACAGCCACATCAATGTAGATGGTTAAAAGAGAGTCTTTTCTCCGGAGCTCACCAGAGAGCTGTTGGATATCTTCCTTAAGGTCACCAATCTTTTTGTTTGCTTTTTTGAGCAGTACGCAGTACTCACAGGAGATAACTGGTGGAATACAAACGGATCCGTCAGTCAGTCGTGTGACCAGAGACCAGGTGTAGTTTGACAGGAACGCAAAGGGGAAGATCTCTTAAAACTAGCAGAGCTGTAATACAAGTTCAGCCACTTATGAAGCTCAGCGCAAGTTCAATCAGGAAGACCTTCTATTACGCTGCCTTCATTCACAACTTTCCTTTACTCCTGCTCTCTCCTCCTAGTCCCTCTAATCAGCTGTTGTGGGTGTTCACCTTCGTCTTTACTATCCAATCAGTTCACAATTCTCTTCACTACAGCTTCATCATTATATATATATACATATTGTTTCACCTCAATGGGGTCTAACCGCCGAAGACTATTCATGTTTCATATATCATGCACGTGCCAATAAACCATTTCTCTTTAACTCTTAGTCTCTCCTGATTGAAATGCAACCACTGAGATCAAGTCCAATCGCAAAGTTTAAACAGAGAAAATACAACTTTGAAAGCTGTTGACGTCGCTAAAATCAGGCCAAACCTGTTTTATCCCACTACCCTGTCTGAACCTGAAACTAGAAACAGTAGTACAGATAAGAGTGTCTTCCAGTCCTCTGGATGTGGTACCAACAAAGTTTTTACAAAAAGTGCCACCAATGGAATTTATTGTGTCCCTGTTAGATTTATGTTTTTAACACTTCCTTATCTAATGCTTGTGTCCCTGATGATTTTAAAACTGAATGTGTGTATCCATTTCAAAAACACAAAACACAACAAATCCCAGGCTCCATGTGTTCCTGTAGCTCAGTTAGTAGATCACGTGTCCCACACATTGATGCTCTCAGTTCTCTGCAATAGACGCTGGTTCTACTCCCACCTACGTCACATTGGCTGCGTGTCATCCTCTTTCTCTCTACCACCTCCCTATATAAGTATATAATAGGCATATGTTATAGTATATACTAAGGATTTGTTCTTAATGTCTTCCATGGGAAAATAAAGGAAAATTAATAAAACATGAAATAAAATTCATATACAGATATCTGTCAGATTGCATCATCATGACATAAAAATACAGTGTCAGATTCAATCAGTCACTTTCCCAGCTGTGTCCACAGACTGAAGAGGCTCTGTGGTTTAAAAAAAACCCAAAAAACTAGTATGTGTTAAAAATGCTGAGGACTGGATGTGAACTGCTACAACCTATAACTTCCTCTTCATTGATTAGATACAGCGCATGAAGGACAGTATGAGTGTACCTGTCTCTGTCATTATGAACTCTCCTGTAATGTTTCTTATTTCACTGCAGCGATCATGAAACACTTTGTGTATTTAATGTTGACCCACAAAGGCAAACAGTGATGACAGGTTTTAGTGTGTTTTGTCAAAAACACAGTGGTGATAAATACCTGCAATCATTTAGCCCAAATGATTTTTTACAGGGTAACTGTAAATTAGTTATCAATTAAGGAGATACGAGACAAAAACTTTATTTTATCTTCTTCTTATTATTATAATTACTTTGTTTATGTTCAACAAGAAGCATTAGGAACAAACCAAAAATTTGAATTATCATATGAAAATAAGAATGCAAAGCTCTGAAACTAAAGTTTCTAAACTTTCCTCTGTGATGTCAGTGGGTCCAATGTCAGGTCCCATTCACAATGAACAGCAGCCTGTTACCCAGTTTCCACACATGTGCTGTCTTGGTTTGACTCAGTTTGACTCGGCTCGTCAGCACGGCATGGCAGGGATTTGCATTTTCATCACAACAGGGCTACTCGCATGAAGGTGTGTCTTTAACTGAAGACTCAAGACTGAGACAAAAAGTGTTACATCTGTCCCTGGTCTCCCCTACTGAAGTGAGTCACATGCTTCATTTATGTCATAATGTTTTCACCAAGTCAGTTTCCACTGTATTTTTTTTACATTTTGATTTTATCAATACAACCAAGTTTTCCACCACAGACAAGGGCAAAAACTTGTGCAATATGTCAACCTTTGTCTGGGAGGGGGTCTTTCCAGTCCTTTTTCTTTTTGCACAAATTGAACATGTGCAGAAATATTGGTGGGTGGAAATGCAGTTTTTGTCATAAGGCAGCAGGAGATTCCAGACATGATGACAAAAAGACAAGTTCAAGGACAAATAAATTAGGATAAATAAATTGATTTTAAAAAACATGAAGTCAAAAGCTTTCAGTTGTTAAAAAATGCAGTGTGAAGAACTAATCTCTCCTGTCTTGACCCCTAATGAACTCTACTATTCCCCTTGAATTTATCACCATATAGATTTTATATTCAGCATCTTTCACTGTGACCACAGCACATCATACTATATTAGGCTGCATACACAGCTGCACCATAATGTTTAAAGTCCAGTGCATTATTTTATAGACATTTCTCTGTAATTTAGTTTTAGTGTTTAGCGAGAAGCATGTGACATTCATGCAATGGACACCTTTATGGTGTCTTACAGGAACTCAGGCAGAGAGATAAGAGGATGACATGTCATCAAGATCTCCAGCATGATAATGATGTTAGGTGGTATTTTCACTGAAATCACAGGAAATCATAGCTTTTTTTAAAAACATTACCAAGTTATGAATATAGTCAGGATTACTGAGGTTTGTTAGTGTCAATGCAGTTTTTAACTACGTACAAACATAACATAACATTACCCTCTTATATCAAGGAACTTGAGGAATCTGACCATTTTACTTTTCTGTTGATATCTGTTAACTCTCTGCCCCAGAATGCAACGTGGGGTTTGACTGGACAAATGGCTGTTGTTGCAGCCAATCACAGCAGGTGCTTTGAAAAGATGTTACTGATTCCATATTGGTTGGTTGAGATGTCTCAGAGTAGCTCAGTGATATGTACCTTAGTCTTATTTATCATATCACACACATCAACATGATTTTCATGCAGTCTGTTGGTTACCATAGAAAAACTCAAAAGGTCACATCTTGTTACCTTTGGAGCTGGATTCACAAGATCATGCAAGAAACCATCTTCAAGTTATCCGTTTGTGTCTGCATCAAAAGTGGTGCAACCAATCAGCATTGTAGGAGGGACTGTTGTGACAAAAAGTCTCAGAAAAATAGGTCAGTGAGGTCTGGGCTTAAGGCCACAACACCTTAATTTCCTTAATAAAAAACACTATTATTACTCTTCTGTCAAAGTTCAAACTATCATTAGAAGCATCAGGAAAAATCAGGAAGAGTCTAGAAGAATCACTGGAGGAGCCATACAAAGTTTATTGATCTCTGTGGTGTAGAAAAATCAACCCCGGGTTAGACTGAAGAAAGAGGTTCAAAACACCTTATTGTATACCAGTTTGGAGGCTCTAGGAGCCTCCTCCCATTTTTAATATTTTGGCTTACGTTCAAACACATTTGTGAATCAAATATTGTCTTATCAGGGCTTAATGTCATTCATATTCTACCAAATTGCTTCTTCCCTTAGACCTGCATGATTTATTCTTGTGTTTTTTTTAAAAGAAAATTAATTAAAAGACGAAAAGATTTATTATTTTAACAGATAAGAGAGCTGACCTGAACGCGAGCCTGAATGGTGGCCAGATAGCCAGCCCAAATGCTGGGAATCAAGTGCTGGGAAAGCACATAGGTGACCTAGGTGATAAATATTGCTGTCAAACCCTTCATTACAACCACTCTGGAAAACACCAAACACTGCAGCAATATTGAATGACATATGCTGGATGAATGTCATGACAAAAATATACCACTACAGGACTACTGGCTCCTGAAGAGGTTAGCATAGATGCTGTGACAGCATCAGTTATATCAGAACTGGAGAGTATTTCTTCATTGAAAGAAGAGCAAAGAACAGCATTGAAGGCTTTTCTCCATGGAAAACCTTGACCGGCTTTGACAAGAGTTTTGTTATGGAGGTGATTAAGCAGGGCGAGCTCGTATGGGGTTTAACAGTAAACAGGATGGTGTATCGGCCAGGACACAGGAATGATGATGAAGATATGTAATGCCTTCTTAGAACTGAAGTGTAGTCCAGCCAGATTTATTCCATATAGTATTGTCATCAGTCTAGAATAACAAATAAATCACTGTGAGATACTGAAATCTGAACAAGTACAGCAAATAACTTCTTTAACATGAATATAAATGCCTTTATGAACATTATCCTATTACACCCACCAAATGCAATTCAAACATAAACAAATATATGTTGCAATAGTTGTTTCTGACCAAACAGTAGCTTAAAGTTACACATTAATGAAACCCTCACAATACTAAGCAAAAATGACTCAACTTCACATATCACCCAAGTTACAGATGACAATGGCGCCACACTGTGGCTAGATGCATTAATACAATAATAGTGTCCACATGCCCGACATCTCCTCTCACATGGAGGAGCTGTCAGCTCTTCACATTATGACAACATAGACGGTGCCGTTTTGACTCGAGTGCATGAAGGCTAACACTTAGCACTGCCGTTAGCTTGAACTCTCGCCAGTAAACTAGAGCATAAGCGACGTGACTACATCAGGATTATCGCTCATTACAACAGACTAATTAACATACATTAACATGAATCAACGGGCACTTACTTTTGGTCATTAACTCAATACTGGAAACATCAACGCTACACAGGAGGAACAAGGCAACAATCGTCAGGTACAGACAACAGGTGACAAAAGGCTAAAACTGTGAGTGGTGAATGCCGAACTGCAGCTCCTCCTCTCTCCACACACGCACCCAAAAGCAACACATACGGATTAAAGGGGCAGGCAACCAGAATGTCCAGGCCTTTTATACAGCCGCCCCCAAATGTGCAGGGCACATTTGCACAAATAAAAGGTCTATCAGTCAGGCCTGGGTTTGGCCTCCTTATTGTCCTCCCCTGACGGGAGAGCTGGCAGGATCACCAACCAAGCTACTGGGCGGGTGTACACATGACCTTTGACGTTCACATCAGCTGACCTGATGCACCTATCGTCGCTGCGGTGAATCTTAATTACATGTCCAATGGCCCACAGGGCCCGAGGCAGCTGCGGGTCGAGTCTGCAAGCCAGGGAGGTATTCCCTGATGAATCTGGACCAGAAGTGATCAGCAAGGATCTGTGAATGCCGCCACCGTCTGCGGCTCAGGATTTCCGTCTCAGGATAGACCACTTGGGGAAGTGATCCATCGGGCCGCCCCATGAGGAGACTATTTGGAGTCACAGGGTCAATATCCGCTATGTCTGCAGATACATAACCCAATGGGTTTGAGTTGAGGATTGCCTCAACCTCCAGGAGCACCGTGAGAAGGATGTCTTAACAGAGCGGTTAAACTGGCACTTAATCCTTTGTCGGGCAAGTTGTTCTTGCAAGGTTGGTGCCATGCTAGCAAAGACCTCTTGAAGTTCGCATTCCCCTCCTTTAAAATTGGTCCCTTGGGCTGACCACAGCTCCATAGGGGTTCCTCTTCGGGCGATGAATCGCCTCAGGGCCATGAGGTAAGCATCAGCATCCATACTTCTGAGGAGATCTAAGTGTACTGCCCTGGTAGTTAAACACTTAAATATAATCCCCCAGCGCTTCTCTTGGCATCTACCCACCTTAACAAGCACGGGCCCAAAACAATCCACCCCAGTGGAGTGGAAGGATGGTTTATGTAACTGGAGGTGGGCAGTGGGAAGGTTGGCCATTTTGGGGATGGAAGGCCGAGCTCTCCAGCGCTGACATTCGACACAGGCACGCTGATGTCGGCAAACTGCCTCCCGTCCACGGATTATCCAGTATGACCTCCGCAGCTCTGTGAAGACTCACTCTGGACCAGGATGGTGTAGGTCGGCGTCGTATTTCTGGATGAGCAGGCGGGTCACTGGGTGTGAGGCGTCCAAGACAACAGGCTGTCCATGGAGTTGCGAAGCGGTGGCATCCATGAGCTCCTGCCAGGTGTTGTACACCTTGTCATCTGAGCTGCCAGCTACAGGTGAAGTCACTGTTACCCCACAGAAGGTGGCCTTCTGGAGCTCTGCTTCATCCTCAGAGTTAATAACTATTGCTTCCCTAAACCTACTTCACTCTCCACAGTTTTCCAACGAATCACTACCTCGTGAAAACAACCACAAACCAACAAAACAAATTTAAGTAACACTTCATTTGACGAAGGTATGCATAAGTTTTCATAACACCAACTCATTATTTAAAATTTGACATAAATATATCCTCTCAAAAATGGTTATTATATCACTTTGAATGACGGGGCGGCATGGCTCAGTGGGTAGAGTGGCCGTCTTGTAACCGTTGCTGGTTCGATCCTGGCCTGCAGAGCTCATGTTGAGGTGTCCCTGAGCAAGACACTGAACCCCTAACCGCTCCTGATTAGTCGTGGTTAATGTCTTGCATGGCAGCTCTTCCGCCATCAGTGTGTGACTGGGTGAACGTGATGTATAATGTAAATCGCTTTGGGTATCGTTTCAGGTATAGTAAAGCACTATATAAATACGGACCATTTACCATCTTCCTCTAGCCTATGTCAAGTGATAGTGGTCAGCTGACATACCGTAAGATTTACCTCTATAAGTATAGGTTTAATAAAAATGTCAGCTTAAAAGTGATAATGACAACTGACTTGGTTATTTTTTAACTTTTGGGGTTTATATATATTTTTGGGGTTTACATATACATATATATGTATACATATATATATATATATATATATATATATATATATATATATATATATATATATATATATACACAAGGTAATAAGTAACCTAAGGGATCATATTGAGAAGCTAGGACTCGATAAATGTTCCTCAGGGTTGGGGTTTCATAGACTACAGGCCTGTGCTTGTAGCTCAAGGAGTCTGTCTCCCAATTCCAGCTGACGCCGAGTGTTGATTCGAGAGGGTTGGACTTATCTTGAGCTAGCCACAGGTCCAGGCTTTCTGATCTGGCTTCTTGGGGCAAGTGGTTCAGGACACTGGTATCATTGCACGCCCACTGACGAGGCCAGAAGAGCATGGAGCCGATCCACCAACAGCTTGGCTCCCTCTGGAGTACGCACGCTCTGCAGGCAGTTGTTGACGTAAAAGCACTTTGTCATCAGGCTGGCTGTGGTCAATAACATGGCGTTGGAGAGCGTACGTGGCGCAGCAGGGGCTGCAGGTTGTGCCAAAGGGCAGGACTTGCCACTCAAACGTCCTTGGAGCCTCATCCACGTTCAAGTCACGCCACAGGAACCTCAGCAGAGGGCGATCATCAGGGAGGAGGCGCACCTGGTGAAACATCCCCTTGATGAACCAGCTTTCCTTAGAGGAGGTCTCTGTGCTGACTTCCTGCACCAGACAGGTTCTGATAAGCTTCTGCATCTCTGTTTTGTAGGCTTCAGCTTGCTTTGGGTCTTTGAGGAGACGTCTCTCTGTGCTATGCAGGAGAGGCATGACTGATTCCATTGGTGCTCACAATGGTGGCATATTTGCATGGCGCAGCAGCGGTGTAGCATACCTGAGGAGTCCATCTACCTGTGTACGGACTGTCTGGGCGTCGAGTAATGCTACTGATGTTGGTCCTGCTTTGACCGAGTCACCTCTCTCTCCGTACGCTGAGGTATGGTATCCACTTGCCAGAGCCTTTCAACATGCTTGTATAATTCATCCAGCTGTGTTGGAGATGTCGTAAACAGACACTGTGCTGAGTGAGTTGGCCACCCCGTGTGGTGGATAGGGCCTTGAAGTGTCCACCCAAGTCTGGTGTGGACCGCAGCTGGGCTACCAGGTGGCCAAGTCTCACCGGTTCAATGGGAGTTATGAGATGGGGCTGGTCGGAGCCTATAAGGAGAGATGGCTTGGCCTCACTCAGAGCAGGTATGGAAGTGCCACGTAGGTGGTTGAACTTCTTCTGAAGGCGGTCAACAGGGTGGGTATGCTGAGCCAGGCTGAGGCGACCAGCTGTAAAGGCACAGTTGATCTTATAACTTGTCTGAGGGCTGGCAGCTGGGGAGACACGGAAGGACACAGTGTGGCCATGGAGTACCTGGATATCCTGACAGACTGTACGGAGAGGAAGATCCTCAGGGGTCCCCTTGATGCCAAGAAACTTGGTAACAGCATCGTCCTCTCAGAACCATCGTCCAGAATGGCAAAGGTGTCTAGGGTCTGCTCTCCATAACGCACGAGCACAGGGACGACCTTTAGCATGACCCTATTCCCAGGCAACCAGAATATCCAGGCCTTTTATACAACTTTGATCTGATTGGTTGAACTTAGCCCATGTTAGACATGATAGACAGATGGTTCATCCAATCACCTGCCAAATATTCTTGGAAAGTACCTCCCCTTTTCCAAACAGGTTTTAGATGGTCTGTGTAACAAACCCTCTGGTGTGTCAGGTTACCGTATCTGGCCCACGGACTGCTAGTTTCAGATGATTGTGGGCGTGGCTTGTTAGTATCTGGGTGAATTCATGGTTTGACTGGGCACAGCAGGTCATTGTAACCAACAATGCACGTTACACAAACTGATGAATTTCAATAATCAATTAAATTAAGCTAAAACAGTCCCACCCTCTATAACTGGACATTGGACTCACATTGATGGTCTCACCTCCTACACTCTAGTGCTCAACAACGAAGCCCCACAGAGCTGCGTGCTCAGCCCCCTACTGTTTATGTCATACTCCCATGACTGCAGTCCCCACAGAGAACTATTGTGAAAGTGACACCAGGTGAAGTTTGAGGAGATCATGAGAAATGGAGTAAATACTTGGAGGACTGAAATTCACTGTGACCACACCTGGAATGTTTCCTCAGGAGACAGGTATTCAGGTTGTACCTGTAGGTCATTTTTATTAAGAGTTCATGAACGTAACAAACAAAAGTCTTCAGTTGAATCTCTGCTTTTGGGGCACCTGAAGTTGACACAGTTATCATCTGACAGTTAACAAACTTTCATGCTAATTCAGTTGAACAGAAGTGCCAAAGAAACAACTGTTCCACGTGTTTAAAATACATTTCTGTGAAAGTGTAAAATGAATCATTTGAAATATCTTTCTGATCAGCACTCTGACTTTAAACTAATCAGTTACTGATCTTAGTTGAAAAAACACCAGAAGAGAGGAAGTGATTCAGGAAGAACAGCAAGGTGAAGTGTCACACAGCACCACAGCTCTTAGTTCATTTTTCTCTCCTCTGCTCTGACACTGACCACTCAGAGCATCCTGTCTGTTTCAGCCATGGAGAGCTCACAACAGAGACACTTGTTCTGTTTGATCACTGGTGAGAAACATTTCCTCAAACTTATATTTCTTAATTGTTTTTATATTCAGATAGTACAGGGAGGAGGGTTTACAGAGGTAATGTTAAGAAAATCCTTTTATTGTTTATTTTTTTAATTTTTTATTTCAATTAGGAAGCTATATTACAAAAATGATGTCTTATATTTGTTTTTGTCTTATGTAGTTTATCTTCTTTTCACCTTATCTTCACCTGCTGCAGGTCAGTCCATTTTCCTGTGTAAAATCTTTGTAGCTTCTCTTTGATGTTCTCAGTGAATATTGAAATATTTCATGCTATTGTATTGTTATTTTCCCCTAAGACCTTCAGATCAGATTAGCTGGGTCTGGGTCGACTCAGTGCTCTGGAAGAGTTGAAGTCTATCACAACAACATCTGGGGAACAGTCTGTGATGATAAGTGGGACTTAAATGATGCTGATGTGGTGTGCAGACAGTTGGGTTGTGGTACAGCACTGAGTGCCCCTCAGTTGGCCCATTTTGGTGAAGGAACTGGACCAATCTGGCTTGATCATGTGGACTGTTCAGGAAGTGAAAGATCTCTAACTGAGTGTCAACACAGAGGATTTGGGAAACACAACTGTGGACACAGTGAGGACGCTGGTGTGGTGTGTTCAGGTGAGAAAACTTTTGGATGAAGTATTTTGAATACATGTGTCCTTTTCTGTATAATTGAAGAGCTCTGTCATGTCATCATTGTGTCTTGTGATGTCAGAGCTGTTCAGATGCAGCACTGGAAAGAGCTGTAACCTCACTCTGCATCCTGCTGCTATAGAAGAATAACAAGTGTGAAATGTTGCTTAATACACTGTAATTTCATCTGTTATATAAGTGACAGTGTTTCTTAAATGTTTGATCCACTGTGAAATGTGTTATATGTTACTCACCATCTGTGTAATAAATGAAAAGTGTGTGTAATTAATGCAAATTTTTGTCATGCTCTATCTAGCAATAACTTTTTGTGTTCCATGACTAGGTGTCAGATTAGCTGGGTCTGGGTCGACTCAGTGCTCTGGAAGAGTTGAAGTCTATCACAACAACACCTGGGGAACAGTCTGTGATGATGAGTGGGACTTAATTGATGCTGATGTGGTGTGCAGACAGTTGGGTTGTGGTACAGCACTGAGAACCCCTCAGTCAGCCCATTTTGGTGAAGGAACTGGACCAATCTGGCTTGATGATGTGGACTGTTCAGGAAGTGAAAGGTCTCTAACTGAGTGTCAGCACAGAGGATTTGGGACACACAACTGTTCACACAGTGAGGACGCTGGTGTGGTGTGTTCAGGTGAGAAAACTTTTGGATAAAGTATTTGTAGTAAATGTGTCCTTTTCTGTATAATTTAACTGCTCTGTCACCTCGTCATTGTGGCTTGTGATGTCACAGTCTGTCAGATAAAAAGATCTGCTAACCTCACCCTGCATATCTTACTCAAAGTCTGTGGAAGTGATCAACAGTATGTACATTATGTTTATCATAATTTTTGTTAAATGTGTCTTTTAAAATCACTTCCTGTCATATACAAATGACAAAAAGCAGCAATACTTTATTTGTCTTCTACAGGTCTTCAGATCAGATTAGCTGGGTCTGGATCTTCTCGTTGTTCTGGAAGAGTTGAAGTCTATCACAACAACACCTGGGGAACAGTCTGTGATGACAACTGGGACTTCAATGATGCTGAAGTTGTGTGCAGACAGTTGGGTTGTGGTACAGCACTGAGAGTCCCTCAGTCGGCCCACTTTGGTGAAGGAACTGGACCAATCTGGCTTGGTGATGTGGACTGTTCAGGAAGTGAAAGGTCTCTAACTGAGTGTCAGCACAGAGGATTTGGGACACATCACTGTTCACACAGTGAGGACGCTGGTGTGGTGTGTTCAGGTGAGATACCTTTTGGATAAAGTATTGTGAATAAATGTGTCCTTTTCTGTATAATCTATCAGCTCTTTCACCTCGTCATTGTGGCTTGTGATGTCTAGAGAAGAGCAGGTAACCTCACCGTGCAGCATGCTGTTCAAACTAAAGAGCAGAATAACAAGTGTGAAATGTTGCTCCATAATTAAACTGTAATGTAGGTGACCAAGTTTGTCACAAATATTTGATCTAATGTGAAAGGTGTTATTCATTCGTTGCAGTAATGTTAAGTATGTAAATTATTGAGAAATTTTGCCAAATGTTTGTTACAAAAGCACTTTCTCTCACAACCAAATGCCAATCAATCAATGAGTCAATCAAAAATGTGTTTTATTCAACAATTATTTGTGTTCTGTGTTCTGAATATAGGTGATCAGATCAGATTAGCTGGGTCTGGGTCGACTCAGTGTTCTGGAAGAGTTGAAGTCTATTATAACAACACCTGGGGAACAGTCTGTGATGACAACTGGGACTTGATTGATGCTGAAGTTGTGTGCAGACAGTTGGGTTGTGGTACAGCACTGAGAGCCCCTCAGTCGGACCACTTTGGTGAAGGAACTGGACCAATCTGGCTTGATAATGTGGACTGTTCAGGAAGTGAAAGGTCTCTAACTGAGTGTCAGCACAGAGGATTTGGGACACACAACTGTTCACACAGTGAGGATGCTGGTGTGGTGTGTTCAGGTGAGAAAACTTTTGGATAAAGTATTGTGAATGATTTCTGTATAATTGAACAGCTCTGTCACATCATTATTGGGGCTCATCATGTCAGAGCTGTTCAGATGCAGCAGACTTGAGTTTAAGATAAAAGCTGTCAGATGTCAACTTACAGCTCTGGCAGTTGTGAAAAAGACATGAAAAGTTACTTGTCTTATACAGAGTTATTATTTTCAGAAGAAATACCAGTTTTATTAACTGCAACAAATTTAGCTACCTAACCTGCTACAAGGTTGTGAGGCAGCTGGATTCATGAGAATAATAATATATGTTTAATATGTTAACTAGTAATGATCGTTGTTACTTTATGCACACATAAAAATTTGTAGCCTAAACAACAAATACATCTTTGAAAAAGTTCTAATATTTTATCATTTAAAATGTGCATCATATCATGTGTCTTCAGGTCTTTTCCTCTATGTTGTTGATACTCTTGAGTCTCTCTAGGCTAGCTGCCAAATCCAAACAAAGAAAAGTCTCAGAGGAAAATAGAGAATTTAATAGTTACAGCTCCAGTCAGATTTCTTTTTCTTTTTCTTTTGATAAAGGTTGTAGATAAGTGGTCTAGGCTACACAGAAATCTCTGTCTTCTCTACTACATATGTTTGATGTGTCACATTGCCATGCTCCTTTATCAGGTTATAAATTGATTTTTATACATTTAGTTGGTTCCAAAGAGAATAAGAGTAAACTATGTGGGCACTGGAAGCTAAAAAATAACTTAATTTAACACAAAACCTTTCAAGATTCTACGGAGCCCCTAAAGTGTCATGAAGAAAAAAAAACAAAATCATGCGCACGAGATACTAAAACGCGCGCACAAGATACTAAATCGAGCGCACAAGATATTAAAACGTGCGCACGATTTAGCTTAAACGTGCGCACGTTTTAATATCTTGTGCGCTCGAGATACTATATCGAGATATTAAAGTGACCACTTCAGATGTTCACAGTAACACATGCGATACAATGGAGAGAAGAACTCAGCTAATTAACTTTTATTTTCACCTCGGAATGTCATATAATGACATTCTTGTTGCTCTTGCCAGGAGACATAGGATAATCATCAACAGGAGTACTTTGCTGCGCATACTGAAGAACAATAGGCTCAGCTGACGGAAGGACTATGCAGATTTAGGCCGTGTTATTGACTTCATCCAGGAACAATTACAGGGTCCGGGGAAGATGCATGTGTTACAGGTACCGGGCTGCGGCACCCATGAACAGTTATATGTGTGTGTCCTGTAATGCAAGGAACAATGATGAGGCAGGGAGACGCGACTGGACTCAACTGGATCCTCTGTTGCTATGAGAGGAAACCAGCAGAGCAACGGTCCTGGCCACAGACCAGTGCAAACAACGGTCTCACACTGCCGCCCACTGACACAAAGCCGCCACTGCAGTTATCTACTTTGACCCAAATCCAGGTTACTTTCTCACAACATGAACATAGCATTCCCCAAACAAAACAAATAATACACAACAACAAAATGAATAACATTCATTAAGTGGGCATCACACCTGGATATCGATGGATGTTTACCAAGTGCCAAGAAAATGGCCTAAAAGTTAAAAAAGAAGAAGTAAGAGTTATATTGGCCGAGCTGGATCCAGAGGGGTCTGCATTCAGACAGCGACGGAGACTTCACAGAAGACAGTACTTTTCAAAGGGACCTTTATCATCTTGTGCGCATGTTTTATTATCTTGTGCGCACGATTTAGCTTAAACGTGTGCACGTTTTAGTATCTTGTGTGCATGATTTAGCTTAAACGTGCGCACGTTTTAATATCTCGTGCGCTCGATTTAGTATCTCGCGCGCACAATATAGTTTTTTTTTTTCTTCATGACACTTTAGGGGCTCCGTAAGATTCAGTGAAAGAAATGGCAGAAATTTTATATTTGGATGGTATTCTTGCACAGATTAGACAAAGAAAAGATCTGGTAACCACACCCTGCAGCATGCTTTTGGAATTAAAGAGCAGAATTAAACTAAACTTAATTTAATCTAACCAGATTTTGATTTAACTGTTGTGTAATTGAAAAAGTTTATCAGGTTTTATTCTAATGTGTAAAGTGTTACTCTTACTCACAGTCTGTGTAAAAGTCTGTACATTACTGTGTATGACTGTATGTCTTTTTTTCTATAGGTCTCCAGATCAGATTAGCTGGGTCTGGGTCGACTCAGTGCTCTGGAAGAGTTGAAGTCTATTACAACAACACCTGGGGAACAGTCTGTGAAGATTGGTGGGATTTGAGTGATGCTGAAGTTGTGTGCAGACAGTTGGGTTGTGGTACAGCACTGTACACAACAAATTCATCCATTTTTGGTGAAGGAACTGGACCAATCTGGCTTGATGAAGTGGACTGTTCAGGAAGTGAAAGTTCTCTAAGTGAGTGTCAGCACAGAGGATTTGGGATACACAACTGTTACCGTGTTGAGGACGCTGGTGTGGTGTGTTTAGGTGAGAAAACTTTTGGATCTTTTACAGAATATCAAATCACTGTAAACATCTGCTGTACTGTTTTACATGTCTATCATCCAATAATTGTGTCTTATAATGTGTGTCAGTTGACACAGCAGTAAACTAGAAAACAATAAGTAACCACACTCTGCAGCCAACCATGTCTCCTAGAAATTACATTTTTATACAATCAATTTACCAGCTGAGGTGGAGGAGCTGGAAAGTATGGCAAGCCATTTTAACATTTAATGGCTAAGCTGGACATGAATTGCAGATATCTGTAATTCAATTCTTCCTATTCAAAAATAACTTTTCAGATATCCACAACATGATTCTTCCTATTGACTATTGACTATTTTGAATAGTCATAATTCCAGTTCAAGATATTTACAGTGTTATGGGTGAAGGGTGAAGACATCTTGAACTGGAACTACGACTAGTCAAAATTATGTTGTAGATATCTGTAACTGGGATTAGGAATACTTGTAATTCAGATGTAAATATCTTCAATGTGAGTTGTGGATATTTGATCTGTAATGACGAACCCCATACACATGAATGGGGAAAGTGATGTCATTTGTCCTTGTAAGAATGATGTGGATATCTGAAATGTTATTTTTAAATCAGAAGATTTGAATTACAGATATCTGCAATACATATCCAGCCTAGATATTAAATGTTAAAAGGGCTTGCCATAGGAAAGTGTTGCTGAAGAGAAGGACGTCATGTTCGCCCTGCTGCCACCACAACCTGACTGATTATAAGTGGAAGAAAATGGATGAATGGATGAATCACCAACTATCAGAGACATGGGTTAGACAGAGACGAGATTTTGATTTGAACTTTTCTTTTCCTCTGGATATGTTCTGGATGTAAATTAATTATACAAACACTTCAGCAATATACAAATGTAATTTCTAGGACACATGGTTTCTGCAGCACATGTTCATCATTTCAGAGCAGAGTGTCTAAAAGTGAATATGTTGCTTGATCCACAACAAATGCAACTGTATTTTAAAGAGAATGGATTTACACAGTGTTAGCTATGGTTTACATACTCATTATAACTAACAAAAGCCTATTTCTTTGGCTGTGAGTATTAGGGGTTTGGGCTGATGGTCAATGCCATCATCCTTCACTGATGACTGACAGTCACTGATGACTGACAGTCACTGACCACTGACACACCATTGCAACATCATGATTTAAAAAACTTCTGTGTTTTAAGGTAGTGTGTCCCCTCAGAGTTGCCATAAGGCAGGAGTTTTGCTCTGTTTTTGACTTGTAGAAGAAGAAGATGTTGCTGCATTAATGTTCCGTCTCCATGTCCTCCATGTTCTTACTAAAGCTGCCCAGTTAGGAGAAAAAGACTCTTGATCAAATTGGTGACAGTGACATTACTTTTCTGTGGGATGCTGTCAGTGTGTGTCTTTCAACCATGCTGCTGTTTTCTTAGCTTAGCTTCTTCATTCTTTGTTCCATTTTTATGATGAAAAAGTTGAGTAATATTTGTCTTGTTGTGCGTTGGTCTTCATCATATATTTTTTTATATTCTTTACCCTTTTTTACCCAGTGCCACTGCAGCAGCCCAGCATCTCCCTGACATCTCCTAACAGAGGGTTGGTCTGGGGCCCTGAAGGTGCAGAGGTCACCAGGGGTTACAGCTTCATCATCACCTGCTCCATTAACTCCAGCTATCCTGGAGGTGTTTTCTCTCTCATCTTCTCTGGCTCCAACATCACTGACACCAAGCCAGCAGTCAACCACTCAGCCTCCTTCAACTTCCCTGTAGCTGAGTATGAACACCAGGGAATCTACAGCTGTGTGTATGAAGTCACACTGTCCTCAAGGAAATTCACTTCTCCTGAAACAGCAACGATGAGCGTCACCATAAAATGTAAGTAGCCAGAACTGAAGCTTTGTTTTAATTCATGCCTGGACAAGAACTGAATGATGCATAAGCCACTGATGGGGGCACCGTAAATGTCTGCTGCTCATACTAATATTTCTATACTTTGTCTCTAACATGTGCATCAAATTTCATTTTTGAAGGTGGAACATTGAAGAGAAGTTCAGGTAGACCACGTTTGACCATGCTGGTTCAAAATACAGGGAATAATTTAACCCAGGATTATAACTGAATGGGAAAATCCAAGTATTGTATTGTACTAGAACAGCAAACAACATACACAAGTGTCTGGAAATTCTTTTTTAAAAGGGTGATGATGGTAATTTCAGTCTCCTAAATACCACAGTCCTTTGCAGATTCTCTGCTACGATGCCAAAGTCAACCTTGAAAAAGGCAGTGCTATCAAGTTAGCCACCTAGCAACAGCATCAGTCTCATCTGCTTCGCTTCGAGCGAGATATTGCTGTCCTACAGGAAGGCCTGAGGGGAATAGTTTTGGTCCCACCCACTGTAGATCAAAATGTGATTGGTTAATTCACCAAACTTACAATGTGGATTTATGTTGGTGCAAAACAAACAAGTAACCAACAGATCACAGTATATTATATCATAATGTGTACTCATCATGTAAATCTCTTTCAACAGATCCAACAGTTTATGGAAGTATAATCAGACATGTTACTGTGCTGTTTATTCTGCTGTTGGTGATCATCGTCCTTTATTTCTACTACAAGGTACTGTGTACATCTTTGTTCCTCACAGGCTAAAATCCACAGTTCATTCTGTGAATAATAACTGGAAGAGAGGAGAGATGCAACCAATGACATGTGCATGCTGTTATGTCTCTCCAGGCCAGAAGAGGGCAGAAGAAATCAAGCCAACAGGAGACGACTGAGGTGGATTATCAGAACCTTGATGATGTTGGAGCTGAAGGAGGGCCTGCTGAGGAGGAAGAAACCCAGCAGTAGGACCTACAATGAGCTTGTGCTCCTTCCAGGTGGATTTCTTAGCTGCCACACAACCGTCTGTCAGCTCAGTGATGGATTTGACATTTTCATATTGCAGAAGAGAAGTGTGCTTGAATCAATGGAACAAATATACATGATAACAGCTCAAATGATTTGCTGAATAAAACCATAACTTGGTTTGAAAATGATGCAGATATGCTGAGCACACTGCTGTTTATATGTACAGATGTTATATGTAATTGTTTGTGTGTGTACATGCTAAAGTGTGCAGAGTGACTTTTTGATTTATACACAATATACAAAGTCTTTAGTGCAGCATTGATCAGATATATTGATCTGTTATTACTCATGACTCATAACTTCTTCTTTTGAGCTGTAATTAATTAACCCTGTAAGATTTTTTGGCAATTTTCTTTGTTTTTCATCACATTTTGTGTTTTCACTTATTTTGAAGGAAACTTTTGACAGATGTTATTTTGATTTTACTCTGTTTAAACGTAGAATCAGTGGGATTTGTCTGAGCTGTTCATGAACACACCATAAAGATACCAGGATGTTAAATACCAACGTTTTGAGTTTGTCAAGTGTCCTGAGAACAGCAAAATAATGATAAAAATGGTGAAATACAGACAGAAGGCAGGTTCTCTGCAGACACAGACACCACCACACACTTCTAGTCCATCATAAGTGATGATTGAGAGCCATCATGTTTCTATGAGTCTGTGTGTTGTTTTTATAGGAAATGTTGCATTTTATACCTTCAATAAAACACAATGCATAAAGGCATGAAGCCATACCTCTGACTTGTTTCTATTTTTGCTTCACTCACAAACTGTATGTTCAGACTCTTTAAACTCTCACACTAAGTGACTGTAAAGTAAAAATTCCCTCTGACATTTTTCAGGATGTCCTTAACTTGATGTATTTATATGTATGGAGGACACAGCTTGAGAGGACTGTGTTGTCTTTTAGTCTATAGTTGTTGACTGGGTGTGTAAAATGAGGGGACAAACTCTCAGTCCT
Source organism: Lutjanus erythropterus (assembly GCF_056507025.1). Lineage (NCBI taxonomy): Eukaryota > Metazoa > Chordata > Actinopteri > Lutjaniformes > Lutjanidae > Lutjanus > Lutjanus erythropterus. The sequence continues at coordinate 31,329,099 of NC_139335.1, read as the reverse complement.
TTGCTCTAAATCCAAACACTTGCACAGCTGGTTTGAGGTGTCTCCAGACTGCAGATAGAGAATAATGATGAGTAAAAAATATTCCTGAGGACAGGATTCACCTCAAGACTAAAAGTGTTAAATGGAGTGTATATGTAGAACTTTTCTACCTGAACTGTCAAAGTGTCTTACAGTTGAGCTTCTATTACTCCCAATGTCTCTTACTCTGATGTTCTTCACCTGCAACAAGATACTTTTAACCTGTTTTATCCCACTACCCTGTCTGAACCTGAAACTAGAAACAGTAGTACAGCCCCAGAATGCAACATGAGGTTTGACTGGATGAATGGCTGTTGTTGCAGCCAATCACAGCAGGTGCTTTGAATAGATGTTACTGACACCATATTGGTTGGATGAGATGTCTCAAAGTAGCTCAGTGATATGTACCTTAGTCTTAATTATCTTATCACACACGTCAACATGATTGTCATGCAGTCTGTTGGTTACCCTAGAAAAACTCAAAAGGTTGTATCTGTTACCTTTGGAGCTGGATTCACAAGATCATGGAAAAAAACATCTTCAAGTTATCCGTTTGTGTCTGCATCAAAAGTGGTGCAACCAATCAGCATTGTAGGAGGGACTACTGGCTCCTGAAGAGGTTAGCATAGATGCTGTGATAGCATCACTTATATCAGAACTGGAGAGTATTTGTTCATTGAAAGAAGAGAAAAAAGAACAACACTGAAGGCTTTTCTTCATGGAAAACCTTGACTGGCTTTGGCAAGAGTTTGATCTGATTGGTTGAACTTAGTGCGTGTTAGAAATGATAGACAGATTGTTCATCAAATCACCTGCCAAATATTCTTGGAAAGTACCTCCCCTTTTCCAAACAGTTTTTAGATGGTCTGTGTAACAAACCCTCTGGTGTGTCAGGTTACCGTATCTGGCCCACAGACCGCTAGTTTCAGATGATTGTGGGCGTGGCTTGTTAGTATCTGGGTGAATTCATGGTTTGACTGGGCACAGCAGGTCATTGTAACCAACAATGCACGTTACACAAACTGATGAATTTCAATAATCAATTAAACTAAGCTAAAACAGTCCCACCCTCTGTAACTGGACATTGGACTCACATTGATGATCTCACTTCCTACACTCTAGTGCTCAACAACGAAGTCCCACAGAGCTGCGTGCTCAGCCCCCTACTGTTTATGTCATACTGCCATGACTGCAGTCCCCACAGAGAACTATTGTGAAAGTGACACCAGGTGAAGTTTAAGGAGATCATGAGAAATGGAGTAAATACTTGGAGGACTGAAATTCACTGTGACCACACCTGGAATGTTTCCTCAGGAGACAGGTATTCAGGTTGTACCTGTAGGTCATTTTTATTAAGAGTTCATGAACGTAACAAACAAAAGTCTTCAGTTGAATCTCTGCTTTTGGGGCACCTGAAGTTGACACAGTTATCATCTGACAGTTAACAAACTTTCATGCTAATTCAGTTGAACAGAAGTGCCAAAGAAACAACTGTTCCACGTGTTTAAAATTAATTTCTGTGAAAGTGTAAAATGAATCATTTGAAATATCTTTCTGATCAGCACTCTGACTTTAAACTAATCAGTTACTGATCTTAGTTGAAAAAACACCAGAAGAGAGGAAGTGATTCAGGAAGAACAGCAAGGTGAAGTGTCACACAGCACCACAGCTCTTAGTTCATTTTTCTCTCCTCTGCTCTGACACTGACCACTCAGAGCATCCTGTCTGTTTCAGCCATGGAGAGCTCACAACAGAGACACTTGTTCTGTTTGATCACTGGTGAGAAACATTTCCTCAAACTTACTTTTCTTAATTGTTTTTATATTCAGATAGTACAGGGAGGAGGGTTTACAGAAGTACTGTTAAGAAAATCCTCAGAGGTTATTTTTTCATTATTTATTCCAATTAGGAAGCTATATTACAAAAATGATGTCTTATATTTCAGTGTGTTTTTCTCCTCTGTAGTTTCTCTTCTTTTCACCTTATCTTCACCTGCTGCAGGTCAGTCCATTCTCCTGTGTAAAATCTTTGTAGCCTCTCATTTATGTTCTCAGTGAATATTGAAATATTTCATGCTATTGTATTGTTCTTTTCCCCTAAGACATCCAGATCAGATTAGCTGGGTCTGGGTCGACTCAGTGCTCTGGAAGAGTTGAAGTCTATCACAACAACATCTGGGGAACAGTCTGTGATGATAAGTGGGACTTAAATGATGCTGAAGTTGTGTGCAGACAGTTGGGTTGTGGTACAGCACTGAGTGCCCCTCAGTTGGCCCACTTTGATAGAGGAACTGGACCAATCTGGCTTGATCATGTGGACTGTTCAGGAAATGAAAGTTCTCTAACTGAGTGTCAGCACAGAGGATTTGGGATACATGACTGTGGACACAGTGAGGACGCTGGTGTGGTGTGTTCAGGTGAGAAAACTTTTGGATAAAGTATTTTAAATAAATGTATCCTTCTCTATAATTGAACAGCTCTGTCATATCATCATTGTGTCTTGTGATGTCAGAGCTGTTCAGATGCAGCACTGGAAAGAGCTGTAACCTCACTCTGCAACCTGCTGCTATAGAAGAATAACAAGTGTGAAATGTTGCTTAATACACTGTAGTTTAATTTGTGATATAAGTGATAAAATTTGTTAAATGTTTGATCCACTGCCAAATGTGTTATATGTTAGTCACTGTCTGTGTGAGTGATGAAAAGTGTGTAAAATTCATATAAAATTTTTGTTGTGTTCTATATAGCAATGATATATTGTGTTCCATGACTAGGTGTCAGATTAGCTGGGTCTGGGTCGACTCAGTGCTCTGGAAGAGTTGAAGTCTATTACAACAACACCTGGGGAACAGTCTGTGATGATGAGTGGGACTTAAATGATGCTGATGTGGTGTGCAGACAGTTGGGTTGTGGTACAGCACTGAGTGGCCTTCAGTCGGCCCACTTTGGTGAAGGAACTGGACCAATCTGGCTTGATGAAGTGGACTGTTCAGGAAGTGAAAGGTCTCTAACTGAGTGTCAGCACAGAGGATTTGGGACACACAACTGTTCACACAGTGAGGACGCTGGTGTGGTGTGTTCAGGTGAGAAAACTTTTGGATAAAGTATTTGTAGTAAATGTGTCCTTTTCTGTATAATTTAACTACTCTGTCACCTCGCCATTGTGGCTTATGATGTCAGAGCCTGTCAGATAAAAAGATCTGGTAACCTCACCCTGCATATCTTACTCAAAGTCTGTGGGAGTGATGAAAAGTATGTATTTTAAGATTATCATATTTTTTGTTAAATGTGTCTTTTAAAATCACTTCCTGTCATATACAAACAACAATTGTTCTTCTATCCAGCAATAATGTATTTGTCTCCTAAAGGTCTTCAGATCAGATTAGCTGGGTCTGAGTCTACACAGTGCTCTGGAAGAGTTGAAGTCTATTACAACAACATCTGGGGAACAGTGTGTAATGACAACTGGGACTTAAATGATGCTGAAGTTGTGTGCAGACAGTTGGGTTGTGGTACAGCACTGAGAGCCCCTCAGTTGGACCACTTTGGTGAAGGAACTGGACCAATCTGGCTTGATGATGTGGACTGTTCAGGAAGTGAAAGTTCTCTAACTGAGTGTCAGCACAGAGGATTTGGGACACATGACTGTCTACACACTGAGGACGCTGGTGTGGTGTGTTCAGGTGAGAAACCTTTTGGATAAAGTATTGTGAATAAATGTGTCCTTTTCTGTATAATCTATCAGCTCTTTCACCTTGTCATTGTGGCTTGTGATGTCTAGAGAAGAGCAGGTAACCTCACCGTGCAGCATGCTGTTGTTTTTGTCAGTAATGTTAAGAATGTAAATTATTCTGAAATTTTGCCAAGTGTTTGTAACAAAAGCACTTTCTCTCACGACCAAATGCAAATCAATCAATCAATCAATGAGTCAATCAAAGACATGTTTTATTCAGCAATTATTTGTGTTCTGTGTTCCGAGTATGGTTCACCAGATCAGATTAGCTGGGTCTGGGTCGACTCAGTGCTCTAACATTTTAACTAGTTATGATTGTTGTTACTTTCTGCACATGTAAAAATTTGTAGCCTAAACAACAAATAAATTTTTTAAAAAGTTCTAATTTTTTTTGTGCATCATATCATGTGTCTTCAGGTCTTTTCCTCTATGTTGTTGATACTCTTGAGTCTCTCTAGGCTAGCTGCCAAATCCAAACAAAGAAAAGTCTCAGAGGAAAATAGAGAATTTAATAGTTACAGCTCCAGTCAGATTTCTTTTTCTTTTTCTTTTGATAAAGGTTGTAGATAAGTGGTCTAGGCTACACAGCAATCTCTGTCTCGTCTACTACATATGTTTGATGTGTCACATTGCCATGCTCCTTTATCAGATTATAAATTGATTTCTATACATTTATCTGGTTCCAAAGAGAATAAGAGTAAACTACTTGGGTACTGAAAGCTAATAAATAACTTAATTTAACACAAAACCTTTCAAGATTCAGTGAAAGAAATGGCAGAAACATTATATTTAGATGGTATCACTGCACAGATTAGACAAAGAAAAGATCTGGTAACCACACCCTGCAGCATGTCTGTGTAAAAGTCTGTACATTACTGTGTATGACTGTATGTCTTTTGTTCTATAGGCATCCAGAGCAGATTAGCTGGGTCTGGGTCGACTCAGTGTTCTGGAAGAGTTGAAGTCTATCACAACAACATCTGGGGAACAGTCTGTGATGATGAGTGGGACTTAAATGATGCTGAAGTTGTGTGCAGAGAGTTGGGTTGTGGTACAGCACTGAACACCACAAAATCAAACATTTTTGGTGAAGGAACTGGACCAATCTGGCTTGATGAAGTGGACTGTTCAGGAAGTGAAAGTTTTCTAAGTGAGTGTCAGCACAAAGGATTTGGGACACATGACTGTGGACATCATGAAGATGCTGGTGTGGTGTGTTTAGGTGAGAAAACCTTTGGATCATTTACAGAATATCAAATCACTGTAAACATCTGCTGTACTGTTTTACATGTCTATCATCCAATAATTGTGTCTTATAATGTGTGTCAGTTGGCACAGCAGTAAACTAGAAAACAATAAGTAACCACACTCTGCAGCCAACCATGTCTCCTAGAAATTACATTTTTATACAATCAATTTACCAGCTGAGGTGGAGGAGCTGGAAAGTGTTGCTGGAGAGAAGGACGTCATGTTGCTCCATGAGAAAGAAAATGGATGAATGGATGAATCACCAACTATCAGAGACATGGGTTAGACAGAGACAAGATTTTGATTTGAACTTTTCTTTTCCTCTGGACATAATCCAGATGAAAATTAATTATACAAACACTTTAGTAATATATAAATGTAATTTCTAGGACACATGGTTTCTGCAGCACATGTTCATCATTTCAGAGCAGAGTGTCTAAAAGTGAATATGTTGCTTGATCCACAACAAATGTAACTGTGTTTTAAAGAGAATGGATTTACACAGTGTTAGCTATGGTTAACATACTCATTATAACTAACAAAAGCCTATTTCTTTAGCTGTGAGTATTAGGGGTTTGGGCTGATGGTCAATGCCATCATCCTTCACTGATGACTGACAGTCACTGACCAGTGACACACCATTGCAACATCATGATTTAAAAAACTTCTGTGTTTTAAGGTAGTGTGTCCCCTCAGAGTTGCCATAAGGCAGGAGTTTTGCTCTGTTTTTGTCTTGTAGAAGAAGAAGATGTTGCTGCATTAATGTTCCGTCTCCATGTCCTCCATGTTCTTACTAAAGCTACCCAGTTAGGAGAAAAAGACGCTTGATCAAATTGATGACAGTGACATTACTTTTCTGTGGGATGCTGTCAGTGTGTGTCTTTCAACCATGCTGCTGTTTTCTTAGCTTAGCTTCCTCATTTTTTGTTCCATTTTTATGATGAAAAAGTTGAGTAATATTTGTCTTGTTGTGCGTTGGTCTTCATCATATATTTTCTTTATATTCTTTACCCTTTTTTACCCAGTGCCACTGCAGCAGCCCAGCATCTCCCTGACATCTCCTAACAGAGGGTTGGTCTGGGGCCCTGAAGGTGCAGAGGTCACCAGGGGTTACAGCTTCATCATCACCTGCTCCATTAACTCCAGCTATCCTGGAGGTGTTTTCTCTCTCATCTTCTCTGGCTCCAACATCACTGACACCAAGCCAGCAGTCAACCACTCAGCCTCCTTCAACTTCCCTGTAGCTGAGTATGAACACCAGGGAATCTACAGCTGTGTGTATGAAGTCACACTGTCCTCAAGGAAATTCACTTCTCCTGAAACAGCAACGATGAGCGTCACCATAAAATGTAAGTAGCCAGAACTGAAGCTTTGTTTTAATTCATGTGTGGACAAGAACTGAATGATGCATAAGCCACTGATGGGGGCACCGTAAATGTCTGCTGCTCATACTAGTATTTCTATACTTTGTCTCTTTGAAGCATTTGCATGTGCATTAAAATCTCATTTTTGATGCTGGAACAGTGAAGATAAGTTCAGGTAGAACATGTTTGACCATGTTGGTTCAAAGTACAGGGGATAATTTATTCCAGGATTAAATTTAAACAGGAAAATCCAATTATTGTATTGTACTACATATGTATTTTTTATATATGCATATGTATATATAGTTGAGCCAAAATTTAGCCAGATGAACCAAAAATATTCCAGTCCTGATGTATTTTTCATCAACAAGATGTATATGTGCAGTGAGTCCTCAGAGCAGACAAGTGAAGTTATCTAGTGGCAGTAAATGTACAGTTTGCCCATTAATACACACTGCAGAAGAAATGTTCTTGTGTCCTGCTTCCCACATGCACATATGGCAAAATCATATGGTTAAATCAAAAGTGTTTATTAGTTTCCTAATATTGTAATAAAACACAGTTGTGTTCAAAATTTTAAGGGTACTAGGCACCTAACAGACTCATTTCTTACCATCTACATTTCCAGTATTGAACCATTAGTCTTAAATGTGACAATGTGGATTTATGTTGGTGCAAAAGAAACGAGTAACCAACAGATCATAGTATTTCACAGTATATTATATCTTTACTGTGTGTGTACTCATCATGTAAATCTCTTTCAACAGATCCAACAGTTTATGGAAGTATAATCAGACGTGTTACTCTGTTGTTTATTCTGCTGTTGGTGATCATCGTCCTTTATTTCTTCTACAAGGTACTGTGTACATCTTTGTTCCTCACAGGCTAAAATCCACAGTTCATTCTGTGAATAATAACTGGAAGAGAGGAGAGATGCAACCAATGACATGTGCATGCTGTTATGTCTCTCCAGGCCAGAAGAGGGCAGAAGAAATCAAGCCAACAGGAGACGACTGAGGTGGATTATCAGAACCTTGATGATGTTGGAGCTGAAGGAGGGCCTGCTGAGGAGGAAGAAACCCAGCAGTAGGACCTACAATGAGCTTGTGCTCCTTCCAGGTGGATTTCTTAGCTGCCACACAACCGTCTGTCAGCTCAGTGATGGATTTGACATTTTCATATTGCAGAAGAGAAGTGTGCTTGAATCAATGGAACAAATATACATGATAACAGCTCAAATGATTTGCTGAATAAAACCATAACTTGGTTTGAAAATGATGCAGATATGCTGAGCACACTGCTGTTTATATGTACAGATGTTATATGTAATTGTTTGTGTATGTACATGCTAAAGTGTGCAGAGTGACTTTTTGATTTATACACAATATAAAAAGTCTTTAGTGCAGCATTGATCAGATATATTGATCTGTTATTACTCATGACTCATAACTTCTTCTTTTGAACTGTAATTAATTAACCCTGTAATAATTTTTGGCAATTTTCTTTGTTTTTCATCACATTTTGTGTTTTCACTTATTTTGAAGGGAACTTTTGACAGATGTTATTTTGATTTTACTCTGTTTAAACGTAGAATCAGTGGGATTTGTCTGAGCTGTTCATAAACACACCATAAAGATACCAGGATGTTAAATACCAACGTTTTGAGTTTGTCAAGTGTCCTGAGAACAGCAAAATAATGATAAAAATGGTGAAATACAGACAGAAGGCAGGTTCTCTGCAGACACAGACACCACCACACACTTCTAGTCCATCATAAGTGATGATTGAGAGCCATCATGTTTCTATGAGTCTATGTGTTGTTTTTATAGGAAATGTTGCATTTTATACCTTCAATAAAACACAATGCATAAAGGCATGAAGCCATACCTCTGACTTGTTTCTATTTTTGCTTCACTCACAAACTGTATGTTCAGACTCTTTAAACTCTCACACTAAGTGACTGTAAAGTAAAAATTCCCTCTGACATTTTTCAGGATGTCCTTAACTTGATGTATTTATATGTATGGAGGACACAGCTTGAGAGGACTGTGTTGTCTTTTACTCTATAGTTGTTGACTGGGTGTGTAAAACGAGGGGACAAACTCTCAGTCCTTTGCTCTAAATCCAAACACTTGCACAGCTGGTTTGAGGTGTCTCCAGACTGCAGATAGAGAATAATGATGAGTAAAAAATATTCCTGAGGACAGGATTCACCTCAAGACTAAAAGTGTTAAATGGAGTGTATATGTAGAACTTTTCTACATGAACTGTCAAAGTGTCTTACAGTTGAGCTTCTATTACTCCCAATGTCTCTTACTCTGATGTTCTTCACCTGCAACAAGATACTTTTAACCTGTTTTATCCCACTACCCTGTCTGAACCTGAAACTAGAAACAGTAGTACAGATAAGAGTACAAACAACAAAACAACAACAAAGTTCTTACAAAAAGTAATGGGATTTATTGTGTCCCTGTTAGATTTATGTTTTTAACACTTCCTTATCTAATGCTTGTGTCCCTGATGACTTTAAAACTGAATGTGTGAGCCCACTGCTAAAAGAAAAAGAAATAGAATGGATCCCTCCCTCCCTCAAAACTATAGACTAACCTCCAAGTCACCTTTTACATTAAAAAAGGAAAGAGAAAGAAAAAAGTGTTCAAGCCATTTCTTTCTGCACTAGAAAATAACATTTTTGGCTGCTGATGGCAGCAGGTTCTCACAGGGTGGGGTGACTGGATGAATATATTGTCTCTCGATGATGATCTGGTTGATTTTTGGGGTAATATTTGTCATTTTATTTAGCTAATGTAATGGTCTGATGAATGGTCGGTCATCCAGCAGCACAGTACACACACACTCAGTGCTCTGAGCTGTGTGAGGAGTGAGAGGTGAACAGCCTGCAAAGCTGGACACTTTGTTCTCTTTTCATGCAGTGAATTAAGGATTTAATTTGACCAAGTCAGTGTTAGTGATTGTTGGAAGAGTGGACAGACTAATGATGCTTTTCAGCTGAGTTTTAATGACGTGTGTTTTACGAGGAGGTAACGAGCCAGTTAAGTTTGTCTTAGTCTGGTAAAAAGAGAGAAACTTGAATTCAGAGACTGTGTTGTTCTATTTGTCTGTTTAAAAAGGACAATTGATGTGAGAATATTTAAATTTCTTCAAAGTTTATGTCTTTATTTTGTTTGTTGGGTGTAGTGAACCTATGCAGTGTATGTAACGTAGTGAATTCACCATTTGCACACATCTCCCAGCTGAGACTCCAGATGATGGGAGGAGGTGGGAGGGGAGACAAAGATGTCCCCAGTCACCAATGGATGGTCTGGCTATGGAATATTTTAACAATTGCCCAACCCTCCATTTTCAGCCCTTGTGCTCCTGGAACTTAGCGCAGCCTTTGACACGATTGATTACAGCATCTTGTTAGACAGGCTGAGACACTGTGTGGGGATATCTGGTACAGTGTTAGAGTGGTTTTCATCCAGGCCCAGACTGACTAATCTGGACAAACGGATTCCTGGTTAATTAATATTAATATAAAGAATGTAAAGAAATTGCAGTGCTGCTACAAGGCTGAGACTGCCAACTGACTTTGCACTTCTACTTCAGTGACAGTCATGCCAAAAAGGGAGGATGCTTCTCAAAACACATCCAATACTTATAAAAGCACACAGACTTTTTAAATCACATAGACTCGATGAGTCAATGTTCAGCTAGTCAGTTCCTCTGATGAGACTTCCAAAGTTAACAAGCCTCTCCACAGGCGTATTGACTCGTAGAAAGATCTGATCGTGGGGAATTTGTCATACATTCATCTCAAAACCCAACTTGAGATTTCAGTGTCTGCTGATACCATATAGGCCTGTGTCTGTCCTCTGTCTCAGAAGATAAAAGTCATCCTCAGTGTCCCCTCTGGTGGTGCAGTAGTGAAAATGCAGTAAAACTCTAACAGAATGGTATGATAATGTGTTACGTTGCTCATTACAACAGGAGAGTAATCTCAGGACTCTAATGCAAAAAAGCAAACAAACAATACAAAAGGACAAAGTAACAAAATTCTCCATCCACATGTTGTGATGTATTTAATGGAGCACAGAAAACCTCAAAACGTCTTCAAGAGGTTCATTATTACAGCCTCATCAGGCTTCACCATGTTTGCTGCTGTCAGAAACCTTTGACTCTTTTTCTATGGGGCAACTTTTAACTCTTCTTCTCTGACTCTGAGTGGCGCTCTCTGGTGGATGTTTTGCTCAACATCCATGCCAACATAAAGGACACATGAGAGTATGTGTTACACTTATAAGACTGACGTTGTGGCCAATCGTTTGTGTAGCACATTATTTTTTATTCCTGTAGGAACAGTAACAAAAATACATAAATATCAGTCCTCAGCGTCTGTGTTGTTTTTGCATTACTCATGTGCTGTCCTCACTAAAAGTTGTTGCAGGCAACGTATTTTCAGCCATACAGCCGGCTTAACATTATACTTTTCCATAATTGTTTCCTCCAAGGAACAGGCAGATTGTTGTGTTTGGCAGAATTTAATGAAGGGAAAGATATTTCATTTTGTAAAACTGCAAAAGAACACAAAATACAGAGGAGTAAATACCTTTGTAAGTACTTAATAACATGTCTAGTAATAATTTGTCACAGCTCCATTCTTCCAGTTTCCCTCCTGTCCCTCTGCTTCAGTATAATTCCACTCTCCCTGTCTCTGCTCCACTCTACCTGCCAGCCACTCCCACCTCGTCAGCCCAACTCCACTCACCTGCAAACACAGCTGCAGCTCATTCCTAATCAGCCCTGCATATAACCTCTCCAGCTCTCTCACTCCTTGCCAGATTGTTCTACTGCATTCATGCAAGACTTTCCAGCGTTCTTTTCCTGCCTGATCTCCCGTTGACAACCCTGCCTGCCTCTGACCAGCCTACCTTGCCTGTCTCCCGGAAAACTTGCCAGCCTTCTGTCCCCGACCACGAGTTCTGCCTCGGCGTCTCCTGTTTCTGTCAGCTCTTCCGGCTCCGACTCCTCCGCCTGGTCCCGATTTCCCTTCTGCACGCTCCTCGTCTGCTCCTCTGCCTCGTCGGACAGCTCTCCTGGTTTTGGATCCCTCGCCTCGTCGACTTTGCCTCCAGTAAGCCTCTCTCTATCACTCCTGTCTGCTGGAGAAGGGAACTGTACGGGTCTGGGGGCTCAAGGCTTCTCCCTCGGTCCTGTGTCCAGGTTTGGCTCCGCCCATTCCTCACGTCAGACATCCAGAGACTGTGTGTGGGCTCCAGGTCCCAAGAAAGAACTTTTACCTGTGTTTGTGTGTCAGCTCGAGTTTCCTGTTTTGCTTGTGTAAAATTAAAGGGCCATTACCAACTGTCCCAGATTTCCAGAGTGCTGCTTTTGGGTCCCAAGAACACCCATCACATGATTAGTGAAACATTACTGACAAATTAATGCAAACAGCCGCTTAAAGGCATGTCAAAATATGTAATAAACGATGAAAGCACAATGGTAATTAGACCCAAAGTCAAGAAATAGTTACATAAACATACAAATATGAACATAAATAACAGATGACTTACAGATGAAGCTGTTTTGTGGACTTGGAGGCAAAGGATTAAGAGGATTGTCACACTTGTGCTCACTCTGCTTCCTGTTTCTCTATCAGTTCACTTCTCCCTCAGTGCAGATACCTGCAATCCCCACAAGGTGGTGCTACAAAACATAATGAAACCAAAACACTAATTCCAATACAACTCATACTGTCTGACGTCTCACTCTGCTAGTGACTGGTGTCTTCAAAACACACATTACAAGTTAAACAAATCAAATCAAATTACAGTCATGTGATCATGTAATGATTCATTATGTAAACAACCAAAAGTATTTATCTTCAATGAACTTCCTTTTTAAACTTAACTTAGATCTGTTTTTAAATCATCAGTATTATTGTCTTTGTCTTACTCAATGTTCACCAAAAACAACAATGCACTTCAATACTGGGATCATGTTTCCATATTATTTTGAAATGTAATAGCAAAATCCATGTTAAACACATCTTTTGCACTATTATTCTGAAAAACTCACAAGAAATTGCCTCCATCCACATGTTGTGATGTATTTATTCCTGGCCTGCCATTAATCAGAGCCGCAATGCGTGCAGGCTTGATTATGGTTAGCATTTGTATCATTCACCTTCACCTTCATGAGTTCAAATTTTAAATGGTGGGCAAGGTCTTTTAATCAAGTCTTTTTATTGTTACTGTCTCGGAAAGTTCTTTTAATGTCTCTGAAGACACACAGAGCCACATATGGATGAATAAATCTGCAGCCTCTGAGAAATTCTGTGCCTGAACACAATACCTGTTACACACAGCCAGTCTGTGTGTTTACCTTCATTAAATGGCCTAAATTCAACACCAGGCTGCTCCAGTATAACCATACAGACCACACACACACCAGACTGCAGTGCAAACACTGTTGTGCAACATTATTTACTACTATACTATGATATTTCTACTATAATCATGTGACCATATAGGTGGTGAGATGCATTAAATTTGTTGCTAAAATAATCAATCAATTTCTTTATTTTTTATTTCAATCATCATTATAACTACCTGATGCAAAATCATACTTCATGTGTCTTTGGGTACAGATGTGGTGTGTGGTCATGTTGTGACACTTTGAATCATCAGAAAATTTCCCTACCCTTGTGGTACACCATATTAAACATGTTGCATACAGTGTCAGGTTTAATCAGTCACTTTCCCAGCTGTGTCCACAGACTGAAGAGGCTCTGTGGTTTAAAAAAAAAATAGTATGTGTTAAAAACACGGAGGTCTGGGTGTGAACTGCTGCAACCTACAACTTCCTCTTCATTAATTAGATACAGAGCATGAAGGACAGTATGAGTGTAGCTGTCTCTGTCATTATGGACTCTCCTGTAATGTTTCTTATTTCACTGCAGCGATCATGAAACACTTTGTGTATTTGATGTTTTTTATTTTTTTCAGGGTTACTGTAAATTAGTTATCATTTCAGGAGATACAAGATGACAACGTTATTTTATCCTCTTTTTATTATCATTATTATTTTGTTAACGTTCAACAAGAAGCATTAGGAACAAATATCATGTGAAAATAAGAATGCAAAGCTCTGAAACTAAAGTTTCTAAACTTTCCTCTGTGATGTCAGTGGGTCCAATGTCAGGTCCCATTCACAATGAACAGCAGCCTGTTACCCAGTTTCCACACATGTGCTGGCTTGGTTTGACTCAGTTTGACTCGGCTCGTCAGCACGGCATGGCAGGGATTTGCATTTTCATCACAACAGGGCTACTCGCATGAAGGTGTGTCTTTAACTGAAGACGAGCAGCTTAGCTTGAGTCGAGCAGCTGTAAAACAGTCAACAAACACTGAACTTCCTACAAATTCTTCACAATAAAAGTCCTGTACTTTTTAAAAAGCTTTGACAGTAAAATACAGCAGATACCTGAATGTAAAAACAGAGACACAGGAGAGAAACTAAACTTAAAGCTGGACTGAAAGCTGAACACACAGTCACAGACACTTTCAGAAAACACTCACTTGTCTGAGGGGGAGAAAGAGGGGTCGTCATAGGTTGGCCGTGGTCAGACAGACGTCAGCCTGCTTGGAGGCGGGTCTAGCTCACTCACACACAGCGATCATTTGTAGTAATCTTTAATGACTGCATATATTAACAGCAGTATTTGTCTGTGGGATAATAACCATCAGTGATCTGATTCAAATTTTAGATTAATCTAGAATTCCTCTGAGCTATTTAAGAATATTATAAACATGTCATTTTAACATTAATAATAACAAGTTTCAACTTAGAACCATCACAAAAAATAAGCAGAGCCTGTGGGAAAAGACTGGACAAAACAAAACTTGGAAAAAAGTCAGGAACCAGCAGCACTTTTCAATTCAACAAATTTATTTGTTCTTTTTTTTTTCTTTTTGTGCAAACTGAAAATGTGCATACAAGCTGGTGGTTGGAAATGCAGTTTTTGTCATAAGGCAGCAGGAGATTCCAGGCATGATGACAAAAAGACAAGTTCAAGGACAAATAAATTAGGATAAATAAATTGATTTTAAAAAACATGAAGTCAAAAGCTTTAAGTTGTTAAAAAATGCAGTGTGAAGAACTAATCTCTCCTGTCTTGACCCCTAATGAACTCTACTATTCCCCTTGATTTTATCACAATATAGATTTTATATTCAGCATCTTCCGCTGTGACCACAGCACATCATACTATATTAGGCTGCATACACAGCTGCACCATAATGTTTAAAGTCCAGTGCATTATTTTATAGACATTTCTCTGTAATTTAATTTTAGTGTTTAGAGAGAAGCATGTGACATTCATGCAATGTACAGCTTTTATGGTGTCTTACAGGAACTCAGGCAGAGAGATAAGAGGATGACATGTCATCAAGATCTCCAGCATGATAATGATGCAGAGATGTTAGGTGGTATTTTCACTGAGATCACAGGAAATCATAGCTTTTTTTTAAACATTACCAAGTTATGAATATAGTCAGGATTACTGAGGTTTGTTAGTGTCAATGCAGTTTTTAACTACGTACAAACATAACATAACATTACCCTCTTATATCAAGGAATTTGAGGAATCTGACCATTTTACTTTTCTGTTGATATCTGTTAACTCTCTGCCCCAGAATGCAACGTGGGGTTTGATTGGACAAATGGCTGTTGTTGCAGCCAATCACAGCAGGTGCTTTGAAAAGATGTTACCAATATGTTTTTGCAGGGTACCCCCAGGGTTTTTCAACTTAAATTTAAAACTTTTTTAACACCACTTCCAATGAAATTTAAGACCAACCTTGCACGTATTCTGTGCTGTGCTGTAGGCGGGACATTGAGCCAGACTAGTTGTGTATTATACTGTACAGTGTATAATGATCTAATTATATTGTAAGCTGAATAAGTTATATTGTAATTTTTAATATTATTACCATTATCATTACTATTATCATTATTATTACATTATATAACTATGGTGATCATTACAGACAGACAAAGTTCAAAGACAAGTGCATTTTTAAAACAATTTAACCCTAATCCCACCACTTTTTTATTTTTTGCTGATCCGAAAAATGATCCGATCTATGACTCAAAACCGTGACACAATCTGAACCGTGACTTTTTTTGCACCCCTAGTGAGGAGTGTGTGTGTGTGCATGTGCGTGCACACACACATACATTACACAAAAGAACCTACAGCCTTCAAAGCTGTGGCAATCTAGAGTCGGACGATATGCTAAAGTCCAAATGATCACTGTCAACCCATCCATCAGCGATTGGCGATACCATCATCCCCCCACCCGCCTTCTCCCGACCTTTCGGGTCTCAGCTGGGAGATGTGCGCAGGCGGCGAATTCACTATGTTATGCATGCTGCGGACGTTCACTACGTCCAGTGGACAAAATAAACTCAAAATGTGTGTGTCTAAAAAATTACGGGTTTTCACACTTATTTTCCATTTTAAATGGAGAAATACAACCGTTCACCTTATGAATTCAAGTTTCTCTTTTACCGAAGTAATACAAACTTAATTGGCTTGTTAACACCTCGGAATAACTCTACAGAAAAACATGTAAAACTCACCAAAACCGTCTTTGTTAGTCTGTCCACTTTTCCAACAGTCACAAACTCTGGTTTGGTCAAAATAAATCCTCAGTTTACTGCGTGGAAAGAGTTTAAAGAGTCTGACTCTGCAGGCTGTTTTCCTCTCACTCGTCACCCAGCTCAGTGCACTCATGGTCAGCTGAATTGGTGTGAACTGCGCCGCTGGATGAAACCGCTGTCAGAGGCTGTCACTCTGCAGACTATTACATTTGCAAAATAAAATGACAAATATTGCCCTAAAAATCGGGCAAAAAAAGCCATTCGCGATGGGCTCAGTCCATCATTGATAGACAATATAGTTGTCCAATTGCCCAACCATATTGCAATCTCTACACTATATTAACATCAGACACAGTCATATAAAACACAATAACTGTGTGAAGGGTGTGTGTGCGTGAATACGTCTGTGCGTGCGCCTGTGTGTCAATGTATTACAGTAGAGGCTGTACAGCCTTCAAAGCTCTGCTGCTCTTATGTTACCCAGCTGGGTAGGCTGGATACCGCTGCTAGCCGAGGTGCTTGTTGCAGAGTTCATCATGCACAACTGTGATATCGGTGCCTGTTGCTGAGTATGCTAAGTGTTTAGCATTCTCAGTGTCTGAGTCCAAGGCAGTGTGTCCCATGGTTCCAAGCTTGAAACTTTTACGGCACAAATGGCATTGAGCTTCCACTCATTACCTGGTACAGGCTGAACCCAGTCGTATTTCGAGTCATTTAGCCATAACAGATTGAACCGACACTTGCCCATCTTTGACTGACACTGACAAGAAGTTGCTGCCCAAGCAACGACTTCAGTGGGTAAGTCACAAGCAGTGTTGCCAGATCTTGCGAGAGAAACAAGTAACCGGGGCTCCTACAAATGACTGAATAACTGACTGTAAATGGGACTGTGTTTGCATGTGATCCTAAGTTTGATACAAATAGGTTTAAAGTTCTAAATATTAGGCCTGGATGATAAAACGTTAGCAACATATTTCCTCGATAGCAATAAGAAAACAGCTCGATAAACCGTTGGATAATTTGACGTGCAAATGCACAACATGGGAGCACAGAGCTTCAGCTCATCACCAACCTGTAACATCCCTTCACAAGAGAGCATGCTAAGAGTGACACATGAACAGCCAACCATCTAACAGACAGTCCCACGTGTGATCTCTGCCTGGCTCATTGAAACAGCCTATCATATCCCTGGACGCCTGTGTTTGAATAACATTGAATATATGTTTGACAACTCATAGCGCTGTATCATGTAAGTAAGAAAGGGAAACAAGACCTTTCAGAACGAAATTTAAGACTTGTGAACAAAATTCAATACCTTTTCAAGGCCTTAATTTACGATTATTAAATTTAAGACTTTTTCAAGTTTTTAAGACCCCACAGGTACCCTGTATTGGTTGGTTGAAATGTGTCAAAGTAGCTCAGTGATATATACCTTAGTCTTATTTATTATATCACACACATCAACATGATTTCCATGCTGCCTATTGGTTGCCAAAAAAAAAACAAAAATCAAAAGGGTCATATCTGATAATTTTCAAGCTGGATTCACAAGATCATGCATGAAACCATCTTGCCAGGCTTCAAGTTATCCACTTGTGTCTGCACCAAAGGTGGTGCAGCTAAACAGCATCCTAGGAGGGACTACTGAAGAGCATCAGTTATATCAGAAGTGGAGAGTATTTCATCATTGAAGAAGAGCAAAGAACAGCACTGAAGGCTTTTCTCCATGGAAAAGATGTTTTCACTCTTCTCCTCACTGTCTTGATCATGAGTTGATGAGTTTGATCTGCTTGGTTGAACTTAGCCCATGTTAGACATGATAGATGGTTCATCCAATCACCTGCCAAATATTATTTGAAAGTACTTGCCCTTTTCCAAATAGTTTTTAGATGGTCTGTGTAACAAACCCTCTGGTGTGTCAGGTTACCGTATCTGGCCCACGGACCACTAGTTTCAGATGATTGTGGGCGTGGCTTGTTAGTATCTGGGTGAATTCATGGTTTGACTGGGCACAGCAGGTCATTGTTACCAACAATGCACGTTACACAAACTGATGAATTTCAATTATCAATTAAACTAAGCTAAAACAGTCCCACCCTCTATAACTGGACATTGGACTTCAGCTCACATTGATGGTCTCACCTCCTACACTCTAGTGCTCAACAACGAAGCCCCCTACTGTTTATGTCATACTCCCATGACTGCAGTCCCCACAGAGAACTATTGTGAAAGTGACACCAGGTGAAGTTTGAGGAGATCATGAGAAATGGAGTAAATACTTGGAGGACTGAAATTCACTGTGACCACACCTGGAATGTTTCCTCAGGAGACAGGTATTCAGGTTGTACCTGCAGGTCATTTTTGTTAAGAGTTCATGAACGTAACAAACAAAAGTCTTCAGTTGAATCTTTGCTTTTGGGGCACCTGAAGTTGAAACAGTTATCATCTGACAGTTAACAAACTTTCATGCTAATTCAGTTGAACAGAAGCGCCAAAGAAACAACTGTTCCACGTGTTTAAAATACATTTCTCTGAAAGTGTAAAATGAATCATTTGAAATATCTTTCTGATCATGGATGTGGTGTAGCTGTTGAACTTGTTGATGTCCAACAAATATAACATTTAATAGTTTCTTTAAATGTTGCTTGTGCTGCAGCACTCTGACTTTAAACTAATCAGTTACTGATCTTAGTTGAAAAAACACCAGAAGAGAGGAAGTGATTCAGGAAGAACAGCAAGGTGAAGTGTCACACAGCACCACAGCTCTTAGTTCATTTTTCTCTCCTCTGCTCTGACACTGACCACTCAGAGCATCCTGTCTGTTTCAGCCATGGAGAGCTCACAACAGAGACACTTGTTCTGTTTGATCACTGGTGAGAAACATTTCCTCAAACTTACATTTCTTAATTGTTTTTATATTCAGATAGTACAGGGAGGAGGGTTTACAGAGGTAATGTTAAGAAAATCCTCAGAGGTTATTTTTTCATTATTTATTCCAATTAGGAAGCTATATTACAAAAATGATGTCTTATATTTCAGTGTGTTTTTCTCCTCTGTAGTTTCTCTTCTTTTCACCTTATCTTCACCTGCTGCAGGTCAGTCCATTCTCCTGTGTAAAATCTTTGTAGCCTCTCATTTATGTTCTCAGTGAATATTGAAATATTTCATGCTATTGTATTGTTCTTTTCCCCTAAGACATCCAGATCAGATTAGCTGGGTCTAGGTCGACTCAGTGCTCTGGAAGAGTTGAAGTCTATCACAACAACATCTGGGGAACAGTCTGTGATGATAAGTGGGACTTAAATGATGCTGAAGTTGTGTGCAGACAGTTGGGTTGTGGTACAGCACTGAGTGCCCCTCAGTTGGCCCACTTTGATAGAGGAACTGGACCAATCTGGCTTGATCATGTGGACTGTTCAGGAAATGAAAGTTCTCTAACTGAGTGTCAGCACAGAGGATTTGGGATACATGACTGTGGACACAATGAGGACGCTGGTGTGGTGTGTTCAGGTGAGAAAACTTTTGGATAAATTATTTTAAATAAATGTATCCTTCTCTATAATTGAACAGCTCTGTCATGTCATCATTGTGTCTTGTGATGTCAGAGCTGTTCAGATGCAGCACTGGAAAGAGCTGTAACCTCACTCTGCAACCTGCTGCTATAGAAGAATAACAAGTGTGAAATGTTGCTTAATACACTGTAGTTTAATTTGTGATATAAGTGATAAAATTTGTTAAATGTTTGATCCACTGCCAAATGTGTTATATGTTAGTCACTGTCTGTGTGAGTGATGAAAAGTGTGTAAAATTCATATAAAATTTTTGTTGTGTTCTATATAGCAATGATATATTGTGTTCCATGACTAGGTGTCAGATTAGCTGGGTCTGGGTCGACTCAGTGCTCTGGAAGAGTTGAAGTCTATTACAACAACACCTGGGGAACAGTCTGTGATGATGAGTGGGACTTAAATGATGCTGAAGTTGTGTGCAGACAGTTGGGTTGTGGTACAGCACTGAGTGGCCTTCAGTCGGCCCATTTTGGTGAAGGAACTGGACCAATCTGGCTTGATGATGTGGACTGTTCAGGAAGTGAAAGGTCTCTAACTGAGTGTCAGCACAGAGGATTTGGGACACACAACTGTTCACACAGTGAGGACGCTGGTGTGGTGTGTTCAGGTGAGAAAACTTTTGGATAAAGTATTTGTAGTAAATGTGTCCTTTTCTGTACAATTTAATTGCTCTGTCACCTCGCCATTGTGGCTTATGATGTCAGAGCCTGTCAGATAAAAAGATCTGGTAACCTCACCCTGCATATCTTACTCAAAGTCTGTGGGAGTGATGAAAAGTATGTATTTTAAGATTATCATATTTTTTGTTAAATGTGTCTTTTAAAATCACTTCCTGTCATATACAAACAACAATTGTTCTTCTATCCAG
This sequence comes from Lutjanus erythropterus, assembly GCF_056507025.1. NCBI lineage: Eukaryota > Metazoa > Chordata > Actinopteri > Lutjaniformes > Lutjanidae > Lutjanus > Lutjanus erythropterus. The sequence continues at coordinate 31,308,634 of NC_139335.1, read as the reverse complement.
CAATAATGTATTTGTCTCCTAAAGGTCTTCAGATCAGATTAGCTGGGTCTGAGTCTACACAGTGTTCTGGAAGAGTTGAAGTCTATTACAACAACATCTGGGGAACAGTGTGTAATGACAACTGGGACTTAAATGATGCTGAAGTTGTGTGCAGACAGTTGGGTTGTGGTACAGCACTGAGAGCCCCTCAGTTGGACCACTTTGGTGAAGGAACTGGACCAATCTGGCTTGATGATGTGGACTGTTCAGGAAGTGAAAGTTCTCTAACTGAGTGTCAGCACAGAGGATTTGGGACACATGACTGTCTACACACTGAGGACGCTGGTGTGGTGTGTTCAGGTGAGAAAACTTTTGGATAAAGTATTTTGAATAAATGTGTCCTTTTCTGTATAATCTATCAGCTCTTTCACCTCGTCATTGTGGCTTGTGATGTCTAGAGAAGAGCAGGTAACCTCACCGTGCAGCATGCTGTTGTTTTTGTCAGTAATGTTAAGAATGTAAATTATTCTGAAATTTTGCCAAGTGTTTGTAACAAAAGCACTTTCTCTCACGACCAAATGCAAATCAATCAATCAATCAATGAGTCAATCAAAGACATGTTTTATTCAGCAATTATTTGTGTTCTGTGTTCCGAGTATAGTTCACCAGATCAGATTAGCTGGGTCTGGGTCGACTCAGTGCTCTAACATTTTAACTAGTTATGATTGTTGTTACTTTCTGCACATGTAAAAATTTGTAGCCTAAACAACAAATACATTTTTTAAAAAGTTCTAATATTTTATCATCTAAAATGTGCATCATATCGTGTGTCTTCAGGTCTTTTCCTCTATGTTGTTGATACTCTTGAGTCTCTCTAGGCTAGCTGCCAAATCCAAACAAAGAAAAGTCTCAGAGGAAAATAGAGAATTTAATAGTTACAGCTCCAGTCAGATTTCTTTTTCTTTTTCTTTTGATAAAGGTTGTAGATAAGTGGTCTAGGCTACACAGCAATCTCTGTCTCGTCTACTACATATGTTTGATGTGTCACATTGCCATGCTCCTTTATCAGATTATAAATTGATTTCTATACATTTAGTTGGTTCCAAAGAGAATAAGAGTAAACTACTTGGGTACTGAAAGCTAATAAATAACTTAATTTAACACAAAACCTTTCAAGATTCAGTGAAAGAAATGGCAGAAACATTATATTTAGATGGTATCACTGCACAGATTAGACAAAGAAAAGATCTGGTAACCACACCCTGCAGCATGTCTGTGTAAAAGTCTGTACATTACTGTGTATGACTGTATGTCTTTTGTTCTATAGGCATCCAGATCAGATTAGCTGGGTCTGGGTCGACTCAGTGTTCTGGAAGAGTTGAAGTCTATCACAACAACATCTGGGGAACAGTCTGTGATGATGAGTGGGACTTAAATGATGCTGAAGTTGTGTGCAGAGAGTTGGGTTGTGGTACAGCACTGAACACCACAAAATCAAACATTTTTGGTGAAGGAACTGGACCAATCTGGCTTGATGAAGTGGACTGTTCAGGAAGTGAAAGTTTTCTAAGTGAGTGTCAGCACAGAGGATTTGGGACACATGACTGTGGACATCATGAAGATGCTGGTGTGGTGTGTTCAGGTGAGAAAACCTTTGGATCATTTACAGAATATCAAATCACTGTAAACATCTGCTGTACTGTTTTACATGTCTATCATCCAATAATTGTGTCTTATAATGTGTGTCAGTTGACACAGCAGTAAACTAGAAAACAATAAGTAACCACACTCTGCAGCCAACCATGTCTCCTAGAAATTACATTTTTATACAATCAATTTACCAGCTGAGGTGGAGGAGCTGGAAAGTGTTGCTGGAGAGAAGGACGTCATGTTGCTCCATGAGAAAGAAAATGGATGAATGGATGAATCACCAACTATCAGAGACATGGGTTAGACAGAGACAAGATTTTGATTTGAACTTTTCTTTTCCTCTGGACATAATCCAGGTGGAAATTAATTATACAAACACTTTAGTAATATATAAATGTAATTTCTAGGACACATGGTTTCTGCAGCACATGTTCATCATTTCAGAGCAGAGTGTCTAAAAGTGAATATGTTGCTTGATCCACAACAAATGTAACTGTGTTTTAAAGAGAATGGATTTACACAGTGTTAGCTATGGTTAACATACTCATTATAACTAACAAAAGCCTGTTTCTTTGGCTGTGAGTATTAGGGGTTTGGGCTGATGGTCAATGCCATCATCCTTCACTGATGACTGACAGTCACTGACCACTGACACACCATTGCAACATCATGATTTAAAAAACTTCTGTGTTTTAAGGTAGTGTGTCCCCTCAGAGTTGCCATAAGGCAGGAGTTTTGCTCTGTTTTTGTCTTGTAGAAGAAGAAGATGTTGCTGCATTAATGTTCCGTCTCCATGTCCTCCATGTTCTTACTAAAGCTGCCCAGTTAGGAGAAAAAGACTCTTGATTGGTGACAGTGTCATTACTTTTCTGTGGGATGCTGTCAGTGTGTGTCTTTCAACCATGCTGCTGTTTTCTTAGCTTAGCTTCTTCATTTTTTTTGTTCCATTTTTATGATTAGAAAGTTTAGTAATATTTGTCTTGTTGTGCGTTGGTCTTCATCATATATTTTTTTATATTCTTTACCCTTTTTTACCCAGTGCCACTGCAGCAGCCCAGCATCTCCCTGACATCTCCTAACAGAGGGTTGGTCTGGGGTCCTGAAGGTGCAGAGGTCACCAGGGGTTACAGCTTCATCATCACCTGCTCCATTAACTCCAGCTATCCTGGAGGTGTTTTCTCTCTCATCTTCTCTGGCTCCAACATCACTGACACCAAGCCAGCAGTCAACCACTCAGCCTCCTTCAACTTCCCTGTAGCTGAGTATGAACACCAGGGAATCTACAGCTGTGTGTATGAAGTCACACTGTCCTCAAGGAAATTCACTTCTCCTGAAACAGCAACGATGAGTGTCACCATAAAATGTAAGTAGCCAGAATTGAAGCTTTGTTTTAATTCATGTGTGGACAAGAACTGAATGATGCATAAGCCACTGATGGGGGCACCGTCAATGTCTGCTGCTCATACTAGTATTTCTATACTTTGTCTCTTTGAAGCATTTGCATGTGCATTAAAATCTCATTTTTGATGCTGGAACAGTGAAGATAAGTTCAGGTAGACCACGTTTGACCATGTTGGTTCAAAGTACAGGGGATAATTTATTCCAGGATTAAATTTAAACGGGAAAATCCAATTATTGTATTGTACTACATATGTATTTTTTTATATATGCATATGTATATATAGTTGAGCCAAAATTTAGCCAGATGAACCAAAGATATTCCAGTCCTGATGTATTTTTCATCAACAAGATGTATATGTGCAGTGAGCCCTCAGAGCAGACAAGTGAAGTTATCTAGTGGCAGTAAATGTACAGTTTGCCCATGAATAAACACTGCAGAAATGTTCCTGTGTCCTGCTTCCCACATGCACATATGGCAAAAACATATGGTTAAATCAAAAGTGTTTCCTAATATTGTAATAAAACACAGTTGTGTTCAAAATTTCAAGGGTGCTAGGCGCTTAACAGACTCATTTCTTACCATCTACATTTCCAGTATTGAACCATTAGTCTTAAATGTGACAATGTGGATTTATGTTGGTGCAAAAGAAACGAGTAACCAACAGATCATAGTATTTCACAGTATATTATATCTTTACTGTGTGTGTACTCATCATGTAAATCTCTTTCAACAGATCCAACAGTTTATGGAAGTATAATCAGACGTGTTACTCTGTTGTTTATTCTGCTGTTGGTGATCATCGTCCTTTATTTCTACTACAAGGTACTGTGTACATCTTTGTTCCTCACAGGCTAAAATCCACAGTTCATTCTGTGAATAATAACTGGAAGAGAGGAGAGATGCAACCAATGACATGTGCATGCTGTTATGTCTCTCCAGGCCAGAAGAGGGCAGAAGAAATCAAGCCAACAGGAGACGACTGAGGTGGATTATCAGAACCTTGATGATGTTGGAGCTGAAGGAGGGCCTGCTGAGGAGGAAGAAACCCAGCAGTAGGACCTACAATGAGCTTGTGCTCCTTCCAGGTGGATTTCTTAGCTGCCACACAACCGCCTGTCAGCTCAGTGATGGATTTGACATTTTCATATTGCAGAAGAGAAGTGTGCTTGAATCAGTGGAACAAATATACATGATAACAGCTCAAATGATTTGCTGAATAAAACCATAACTTGGTTTGAAAATGATGCAGATATGCTGAGCACACTGCTGTTTATATGTACAGATGTTATATGTAATTGTTTGTGTGTGTACATGCTAAAGTGTGCAGAGTGACTTTTTGATTTATACACAATATACAAAGTCTTTAGTGCAGCATTGATCACATATATTGATCTGTTATTATTCATGACTCATAACTTCTTCTTTTGAGCTGTAATTAATTAACCCTGTAATAATTTTTGGAAATTTTCTTTGTTTTTCATCACATTTTGTGTTTTCACTTGTTTTGAAGGAAACTTTTGAGAGATGTTATTTTGATTTTACTCTGTTTAAACGTAGAATCAGTAGGATTTGTCTGAGCTGTTCATGAACACACCATAAAGATACCAGGATGTTAAATACCAACGTTTTGAGTTTGTCAAGTGTCCTGAGAACAGCAAAATAATGACAAAAATGATGAAATACAGACAGAGGGCAGGTTCTCTGCAGACACAGACACCACCACACACTTCTAGTCCATCATAAGTGATGATTGAGAGCCATCATGTTTCTATGAGTCTGTGTTGTTTTTATAGGAAATGTTGCATTTTATACCTTCAATAAAACACAATACATAAAGGCATGAAGCCATACCTCTGACTTGTTTCTATTTTTGCTTCACTCACAAACTGTATGTTCAGACTCTTTAAACTCTCACACTAAGTGACTGTAAAGTAAAAATTCCCTCTGACATTTTTCAGGATGTCCTTAACTTGATGTATTTATATGTATGGAGGACACAGCTTGAGAGGACTGTGTTACATTGTCTTTTACTCTATAGTTGTTGACTGGGTGTGTAAAATGAGGGGACAAACTCTCAGTCCTTTGCTCTAAATCCAAACACTTGCACAGCTGGTTTGAGGTGTCTCCAGACTGCAGATAGAGAATAATGATGAGTAAAAAATATTCCTGAGGACAGGATTCACCTCAAGACTAAAAGTGTTAAATGGAGTGTATATGTAGAACTTTTCTACCTGAACTGTCAAAGTGTCTTACAGTTGAGCTTCTATTACTCCCAATGTCTCTTACTCTGATGTTCTTCACCTGCAACAAGATACTTTTAACCTGTTTTATCCCACTACCCTGTCTGAACCTGAAACTAGAAACAGTAGTACAGATAAGAGTACAAACAACAAAACAACAACAAAGTTCTTACAAAAAGTAATGGAATTTATCGTGTCCCTGTTAGATTTATGTTTTTAACACTTCCTTATCTAATGCTTGTGTCCCTGATGACTTTAAAACTGAATGTGTGAGCCCACTGCTAAAAGAAAAAGAAATAGAATGGATCCCTCCCTCAAAACTATAGACTAACCTCCAAGTCACCTTTTACATTAAAAAAGGAAAGAGAAAGAAAGTTCAAGCCATTTCTTTCTGCACTAGAAAATAACATTTTTGGCTGCTGATGGCAGCAGGTTCTCACAGGGTGGGGTGACTGGATGAATATATTGTCTCTCGATGATGATCTGGTTGATTTTTGGGGTAATATTTGTCATTTTATTTAGCTAATGTAATGGTCTGATGAATGGTCGGTCATCCAGCAGCACAGTACACACACACTCAGTGCTCTGAGCTGTGTGAGGAGTGAGAGGTGAACAGCCTGCAAAGCTGGACACTTTGTTCTCTTTTCATGCAGTGAATTAAGGATTTAATTTGACCAAGTCAGTGTTAGTGATTGTTGGAAGAGTGGACAGACTAATGATGCTTTTCAGCTGAGTTTTAATGACGTGTGTTTTACGAGGAGGTAACGAGCCAGTTAAGTTCGTCTTAGTCTGGTAAAAAGAGAGAAACTTGAATTCAGAGACTGTGTTGTTCTATTTGTCAGTTTAAAAAGGACAATTGATGTGAGAATATTTAAATTTCTTCAAAGTTTATGTCTTTATTTTGTTTGTTGGGTGTAGTGAACCTATGCAGTGTATGTAACGTAGTGAATTCACCATTTGCACACATCTCCCAGCTGAGACTCCAGAGGATGGGAGGAGGTGCGAGGGGAGACAAAGATGTCCCCAGTCACCAATGGATGGTCTGGCTATGGAATATTTTAACAATTGCCCAACCCTCCATTTTCAGCCCTTGTGCTCCTGGAACTTAGCGCAGCCTTTGACACGATTGATTACAGCATCTTGTTAGACAGGCTGAGACACTGTGTGGGGATATCTGGTACAGTGTTAGAGTGGTTTTCATCCAGGCCCAGACTGACTAATCTGGACAAACGGATTCCTGGTTAATCAATATTAATATAAAGAATGTAAAGAAATTGCAGTGCTGCTACAAGGCTGAGACTGCCAACTGACTTTGCACTTCTACTTCAGTGACAGTCATGCCAAAAAGGGAGGATGCTTCTCAAAACACATCCAATACTAATAAAAGCACACAGGCTTTTTAAATCACATAGACTCGATGAGTCAATGTTCAGCTAGTCAGTTCCTCTGATGAGACTTCCAAAGTTAACAAGCCTCTCCACAGGCGTATTGACTCGTAGAAAGATCTGATCGTGGGGAATTTGTCATACATTCATCTCAAAACCCAACTTGAGATTTCAGTGTCTGCTGATACCATATAGGCCTGTGTCTGTCCTCTGTCTCAGAAGATAAAAGTCATCCTCAGTGTCCTCTCTGGTGGTGCAGTAGTGAAAATGCAGTAAAACTCCAACAGAATGGTATGATAATGTGTTACGTTGCTCATTACAACAGGAGAGTAATCTCAGGACTCTAATGCAAAAAAGCAAACAAACAATACAAAAGGACAAAGTAACAAAATTCTCCATCCACATGTTGTGATGTATTTAATGGAGCACAGAAAACCTCAAAACGTCTTCAAGAGGTTCATTATTACAGCCTCATCAGGCTTCACCATGTTTGCTGCTGTCAGAAACCTTTGACTCTTTTTCTATGGGGCAACTTTTAACTCTTCTTCTCTGACTCTGAGTGGCGCTCTCTGGTGGATGTTTTGCTCAACATCCATGCCAACATAAAGGACACATGAGAGTATGTGTTACACTTATAAGACTGACGTTGTGGCCAATCGTTTGTGTAGCACATTATTTTTTATTCCTGTAGGAACAGTAGCAAAAATACATAAATATCAGTCCTCAGCGTCTGTGTTGTTTTTGCATTACTCATGTGCTGTCCTCACTAAAAGTTGTTGCAGGCAACGTATTTTTCAGCCATACAGCCGGCTTAACATTATACTTTTCCATAATTGTTTCCTCCCAGGAACAGGCAGGTTGTTGTGTTTGGCAGAATTTAATGAAGGGAAAGATATTTCATTTTGTAAAACTGCAAAAGAACACAAAATACAGAGGAGTAAATACCTTTGTAAGTACTTAATAACATGTCTAGTAATAATTTGTCACAGCTCCATTCTTCCAGTTTCCCTCCTGTCCCTCTGCTTCAGTATAATTCCACTCTCCCTGTCTCTGCTCCACTCTACCTGCCAGCCACTCCCACCTCGTCAGCCCAACTCCACTCACCTGCAAACACAGCAGCAGCTCATTCCTAATCAGCCCTGCATATAACCTCTCCAGCTCTCTCACTCCTTGCCAGATTGTTCTACTGCATTCATGCAAGACTTTCCAGCGTTCTTTTCCTGCCTGATCTCCCGTTGACAACCCTGCCTGCCTGTGACCAGCCTACCTTGCCTGTCTCCCGGAAAACTTGCCAGCCTTCTGTCCCCGACCACGAGTTCTGCCTCGGTGTCTCCTGTTTCTGTCAGCTCTTCCGGCTCCGACTCCTCCGCCTGGTCCCGATTTCCCTTCTGCACGCTCCTCGTCTGCTCCTCTGCCTCGTCGGACAGCTCTCCTGGTTTTGGATCCCTCGCCTCGTCGACTTTGCCTCCAGTAAGCCTCTCTCTATCACTCCTGCCTGCTGGAGAAGGGAACTGTACGGGTCTGGGGGCTCACGGCTTCTCCCTCGGTCCTGTGTCCAGGTTTGGCTCCGCCCATTCCTCACGTCAGACATCCAGAGACTGTGTGTGGGCTCCAGGTCCCAAGAAAGAACTTTTACCTGTGTTTGTGTGTCAGCTCGAGTTTCCTGTTTTGCTTGTGTAAAATTAAAGGGCCATTACCAACTGTCCCAGATTTCCAGAGTGCTGCTTTTGGGCCCTAAGAACACCCATCACATGATTAGTGAAACATTACTGACAAATTAATGCAAACAGCCGCTTAAAGGCATGTCAAAATATGTAATAAACGATGAAAGCACAATGGTAATTAGACCCAAAGTCAAGAAATAGTTACATAAACATACAAATATGAACATAAATAACAGATGACTTACAGATGAAGCTGTTTTGTGGACTTGGAGGCAAAGGATTAAGAGGATTGTCACACTTGTGCTCACTCTGCTTCCTGTTTCTCTATCAGTTCACTTCTCCCTCAGTGCAGATACCTGCAATCCCCACAAGGTGGTGCTACAAAACATAATGAAACCAAAACACTAATTCCAATACAACTCATACTGTCTGACGTGTCACTCTGCTAGTGACTGGTGTCTTCAAAACACACATTACAAGTTAAACAAATCAAATCAAATTACAGTCATGTGATCATGTAATGATTCATTATGTAAACACCCTCTTTTAACCAAAAGTATTTATCTTCAATAAACTTCCTTTTTAAACTTAACTTAGATCTGTTTTTAAATCATCAGTATTATTGTCTTTGTCTTACTCAATGTTCACCAAAAACAACAATGCACTTCAATACTGGGATCATGTTTCCATATTATTTTGAAATGTAATAGCAAAATCCATGTTAAACATATCTTTTGCACTATTATTCTGAAAAACTCAGGAGAAATTGCCTCCATCCACATGTTGTGATGTATTTATTCCTGGCCTGCCATTAATCAGAGCCGCAATGCGTGCAGGCTTGATTATGGTTAGCATTTGTATCATTCACCTTCACCTTCATGAGTTCAAATTTTAAATGGTGGGCAAGGTCTTTTAATCGTCTTTTTAATGTTACTGTCTCGGAAAGTTCTTTTAATGTCTCTGAAGACACACAGAGCCACATATGGATGAATAAATCTGCAGCCTCTGAGAAATTCTGTGCCTGAACACAATACCTGTTAGACACAGCCAGTGTTTACCTTCATTAAATGGCCTGAATTCAACATCAGGCTGCTCCAGTATAACCATACAGACCACACACACACCAGACTGCAGTGCAAACACTGTTGTGCAACATTATTTACTACTATACTATACTACTAATTTCTACTATAATCATGTGACCATATAGGTGGTGAGATGCATTAAATTTGTTGCTAAAATAGTCAATCAATTTCTTTATTTCTTATTTCAATCATTATTATAACTACCTGATGCAAAATCATACTTCATGTGTCTCTGGGTACAGATGTGGTGTGTGGTCATGTTGTGACACTTTGAATCATCAGAAAATTTCCCTACCCTTGTGGTACACCATATTAAACATGTTGCATACAGTGTCAGGTTTAATCAGTCACTTTCCCAGCTGTGTCCACAGACTGAAGAGGCTCTGTGGTTTAAGAAAAAAATAGTATGTGTTAAAAACACGGAGGTCTGGGTGTGAACTGCTACAACCTACAACTTCCTCTTCATTAATTAGATACAGAGCATGAAGGACAGTATGAGTGTAGCTGTCTCTGTCATTATGAACTCTCCTGTAATGTTTCTTATTTCACTGCAGCGATCATGAAACACTTTGTGTATTTGATGTTTTTTTTTATTTTTTTCAGGGTTACTGTAAATTAGTTATCATTTCAGGAGATACAAGATGACAACGTTATTTTATCCTCTTCTTATTATCATTATTATTTTGTTAACGTTCAACAAGAAGCATTAGGAACAAATATCATGTGAAAATAAGAATGCAAAGCTCTGAAACTAAAGTTTCTAAACTTTCCTCTGTGATGTCACTGGGTCCAATGTCAGGTCCCATTCACAATGAACAGCAGCCTGTTACCCAGTTTCCACACATGTGCTGGCTTGGTTTGACTCAGTTTGACTCGGCTTGTCAGCACGGCACGGCAGGGATTTGCATTTTCATCACAACAGGGCTACTCGCATGAAGGTGTGTCTTTAACTGAAGACGAGCAGCTTAGCTTGAGTCGAGCAGCTGTAAAACAGTCAACAAACACTGAACTTCCTACAAATTCTTCACAATAAAAGTCCTGTGCTTTTTAAAAAGCTTTGACAGTAAAATACAGCAGATACCTGAATGTAAAAACAGAGACACAGGAGAGAAACTAAACTTAAAGCTGGACTGAAAGCTGAACACACAGTCACAGACACTTTCAGAAAACACTCACTTGTCTGAGGGGGAGAAAGAGGGGTCGTCATAGGTTGGCCGTGGTCAGACAGACGTCAGCCTGCTTGGAGGCGGGTCTAGCTCACTCACACACAGCGATCATTTGTAGTAATCTTTAATGACTGCATATATTAACAGCAGTATTTGTCTGTGGGATAATAACCATCAGTGATCTGATTCAAATTTTAGATTAATCTAGAATTCCTCTGAGCTATTTAAGAATATTATAAACATGTCATTTTAACATTAATAATAACAAGTTTCAACTTAGAACCATCACAAAAAATAACCAGAGCCTGTGGGAAAAGACTGGACACAACAAAACTTGGAAAAAAGTCAGGAACCAGCAGCACTTTTCAATTCAACAAATTTATTTGTTCTTTTTTTTTTCTTTTTGTGCAAACTGAAAATGTGCATACAAGCTGGTGGTTGGAAATGCAGTTTTTGTCATAAGGCAGCAGGAGATTCCAGGCATGATGACAAAAAGACAAGTTCAAGGACAAATAAATTAGGATAAATAAATTGATTTTAAAAAACATGAAGTCAAAAGCTTTAAGTTGTTAAAAAATGCAGTGTGAAGAACTAATCTCTCCTGTCTTGACCCCTAATGAACTCTACTATTCCCCTTGAATTTATCACCATATAGATTTTATATTCAGCATCTTCCACTGTGACCACAGCACATCATACTATATTAGGCTGCATACACAGCTGCACCATAATGTTTAAAGTCCAGTGCATTATTTTATAGACATTTCTCTGTAATTTAGTTTTAGTGTTTAGAGAGAAGCATGTGACATTCATGCAATGTACAGCTTTATGGTGTCTTACAGGAACTCAGGCAGAGAGATAAGAGGATGACATGTCATCAAGATCTCCAGCATGATAATGGTGCAGAGATGTTAGGTGGTATTTTCACTGAGATCACAGGAAATCATAGCTTTTTTTTAAACATTACCAAGTTATGAATATAGTCAGGATTACTGAGGTTTGTTAGTGTCAATGCAGTTTTTAACTACGTACAAACATAACATAACATTACCCTCTTATATCAAGGAATTTGAGGAATCTGACCATTTTACTTTTCTGTTGATATCTGTTAACTCTCTGCCCCAGAATGCAACGTGGGGTTTGACTGGACAAATGGCTGTTGTTGCAGCCAATCACAGCAGGTGCTTTGAAAAGATGTTACCAATATGTTTTGCAGGGTACCCCCAGGGTTTTTCAACTTAAATTTAAAACCTTTTAAGACCTTTTTAACACCACTTCCAATGAAATTTAAGACCAACCTTGCACGTATTCTGTGCTGTGCTGTAGGCGGGACATTGAGCCAGACTAGTTGTGTATTATACTGTACAGTGTATAATGATCTAATTATATTGTAAGCTGAATAAGTTATATTGTAATTTTTAATATTATTACCATTATCATTACTATTATCATTATTATTACATTATATAACTATGGTGATAATTACAGACAGACAAAGATCAAAGACAAGTGCAATTTTAAAACAATTTAACCCTAATCCCACCACTTTTTTATTTTTTGCTGATCCGAAAAATGATCCGATCTATGACTCAAAACCGTGACACAATCCGAACCGTGACTTTTTTTGCACCCCTAGTGAGGAGTGTGTGTGTGTGCATGTGCGTGCACACACACATACATTACACAAAAGAACCTACAGCCTTCAAAGCTGTGGCAATCTAGAGTCGGACGATATGCTAAAGTCCAAATGATCACTGTCAACCCATCCATCAGCGATTGGCGATACCATCATCCCCCCACCCGCCTTCTCCCGACCTTTCGGGTCTCAGCTGGGAGATGTGCGCAGGCGGCGAATTCACTATGTTATGCATGCTGCGGACGTTCACTACGTCCAGTGGACAAAATAAACTCAAAATGTGTGTGTCTAAAAAATTACGGGTTTTCACACTTATTTTCCATTTTAAATGGAGAAATACAACCGTTCACCTTATGAATTCAAGTTTCTCTTTTACCGAAGTAATACAAACTTAATTGGCTTGTTAACACCTCGGAATAACTCTACAGAAAAACATGTAAAACTCACCAAAACCGTCTTTGTTAGTCTGTCCACTTTTCCAACAGTCACAAACTCTGGTTTGGTCAAAATAAATCCTCAGTTTACTGCGTGGAAAGAGTTTAAAGAGTCTGACTCTGCAGGCTGTTTTCCTCTCACTCGTCACCCAGCTCAGTGCACTCATGGTCAGCTGAATTGGTGTGAACTGCGCCGCTGGATGAAACCGCTGTCAGCGGCTGTCACTCTGCAGACTATTACATTTGCAAAATAAAATGACAAATATTGCCCTAAAAATCGGGCAAAAAAAGCCATTCGCGATGGGCTCAGCCCATCATTGATAGACAATATAGTTGTCCAATTGCCCAACCATATTGAAATCTCTACACTATATTAACATCAGACACAGTCATATGAAACACAATAACTGTGTGAAGGGTGTGTGTGCGTGAATACGTCTGTGCGTGCGCCTGTGTGTCAATGTATTACAGTAGAGGCTGTACAGCCTTCAAAGCTCTGCTGCTCTTATGTTACCCAGCTGGGTAGGCTGGATACCGCTGCTAGCCGAGGTGCTTGTTGCAGAGTTCATCATGCACAACTGTGATATCGGTGCCTGTTGCTGAGTATGCTAAGTGTTTAGCATTCTCAATGTGTGAGTCCAAGGCAGTGTGTCCCATGGTTCCAAGCTTGAAACTTTTACGGCACAAATGGCATTGAGCTTCCACTCATTACCTGGTACAGGCTGAACCCAGTCGTATTTCGAGTCATTTAGCCATAACAGATTGAACCGACACTTGCCCATCTTTGACTGACACTGACAAGAAGTTGCTGCCCAAGCAACGACTTCAGTGGGTAAGTCACAAGCAGTGTTGCCAGATCTTGCGAGAGAAACAAGTAACCAGGCCTCCTACAAATGACCGAATAACTGACTGTAAATGGGACTGTGTTTGCATGTGATCCTAAGTTTGATACAAATAGGTTTAAAGTTCTAAATATTAGGCCTGGATGATAAAACGTTAGCAACATATTTCCTCGATAGCAATAAGAAAACAGCTCGATAAAACGTTGGATAATTTGACGTGTAAATGCACAACATGGGAGCACAGAGCTTCAGCTCATCACCAACCTGTAACATCCCTTCACAAGAGAGCATGCTAAGAGTGACACATGAACAGCCAACCATCTAACAGACAGTCCCACGTGTGATCTCTGCCTGGCTCATTGAAACAGCCTATCATATCCCTGGACGCCTGTGTTTGAATAACATTGAATATATGTTTGACAACTCATAGCGCTGTATCATTTAAGTAAGAAAGGGAAACAAGACCTTTCAGAACGAAATTTATTATTTTAGGCCTTAATTTACGATTATTAAATTTAAGACTTTTTCAAGTTTTTAAGACCCCACAGGTACCCTGTATTGGTTGGTTGAAATGTGTCAAAGTAGCTCAGTGATATATACCTTAGTCTTATTTATTATATCACACACATCAACATGATTTCCATGCTGCCTATTGGTTGCCAAAAAAAAAAAAAAATGAAAAGGGTCATATCTGATAATTTTCAAGCTGGATTCACAAGATCATGCATGAAACCATCTTGCCAGGCTTCAAGTTATCCACTTGTGTCTGCACCAAAGGTGGTGCAGCTAAACAGCATCCTAGGAGGGACTACTGGATCCTGAAGAGCAGCAGTTATATCAGAACTGGAGAGTATTTCATCATTGAAAGAAGAGCAAAGAACAGCACTGAAGGCTTTTCTCCATGGAAAAGATGTTTTCACTCTTCTCCTCACTGTCTTGATCATGAGTTGATGAGTTTGATCTGATTGGTTGAACTTAGCCCATGTTAGACATGATAGATGGTTCATCCAATCACCTGCCAAATATTATTTGAAAGTACTTGCCCTTTTCCAAATAGTTTTTAGATGGTCTGTGTAACAAACCCTCTGGTGTGTCAGGTTACCGTATCTGGACCAAAGACCGCTAGTTTCAGATGATTGTGGGCGTGGCTTGTTAGTATCTGGGTGAATTCATGGTTTGACTGGGCACAGCAGGTCATTGTAACCAACAATGCACGTTACACAAACTGATGAATTTCAATTATCAATTAAACTAAGCTAAAACAGTCCCACCCTCTATAACTGGACATTGGACTTCAGCTCACATTGATGGTCTCACTTCCTACACTCTAGTGCTCAACAACGAAGCCCCCTACTGTTTATGTCATACTCCCATGACTGCAGTCCCCACAGAGAACTATTGTGAAAGTGACACCAGGTGAAGTTTGAGGAGATCATGAGAAATGGAGTAAATACTTGGAGGACTGAAATTCACTGTGACCACACCTGGAATGTTTCCTCAGGAGACAGGTATTCAGGTTGTACCTGTAGGTCATTTTTATTAAGAGTTCATGAACGTAACAAACAAAAGTCTTCAGTTGAATCTCTGCTTTTGGGGCACCTGAAGTTGAAACAGTTGTCATCTGACAGTTAACAAACTTCCATGCTAATTCAGTTGAACAGAAGCGCCAAAGAAACAACTGTTCCACGTGTTTAAAATACATTTCTCTGAAAGTGTAAAATGAATCATTTGAAATATCTTTCTGACCATGGATGTGGTGTAGCTGTTGAACTTGTTGATGTCCAACAAATATAACATTTAGTAGTTTCTTTAAATGTTGCTTGTGCTGCAGCACTCTGACTTTAAACTAATCAGTTACTGATCTTAGTTGAAAAAACACCAGAAGAGAGGAAGTGATTCAGGAAGAACAGCAAGGTGAAGTGTCACACAGCACCACAGCTCTTAGTTCATTTTTCTCTCCTCTGCTCTGACACTGACCACTCAGAGCATCCTGTCTGTTTCAGCCATGGAGAGCTCACAACAGAGACACTTGTTCTGTTTGATCACTGGTGAGAAACATTTCCTCAAACTTACTTTTCTTAATTGTTTTTATATTCAGATAGTACAGGGTTTACAGAAGGAAAAAAATGTTTAAATATTTACTCACAGTTATTTTTTTCGTAATTTATTTCAATTAGGAAGCTATATCACAAAAATGACTTCTTATATTTCAGTGTGTTTTTTTTTTCTGTAGTTTCTCTTCTTTTGACCTTATCTTCACCTGCTGCAGGTCAGTCCATTCTCTTGCGTAAAATCGTTGTAGCTTCTCTTTGATGCACTCAGTAAATATTGAAATATTTTATTCTGTGTCTTGTTTTGGTTTGGTTTTTTTTACCATAGACCTTCAGATCAGATTAGCTGGGTCTGGGTCGACTCAGTGCTCTGGAAGAGTTGAAATCAATTACAACAACACCTGGGGAACAGTCTGTGATGATAAGTGGGACTTAAATGATGCTGAAGTTGTGTGCAGACAGTTGGGTTGTGGTACAGCACTGGGAGCTCCTCAGTCGGCCCACTTTGGTGAAGGAACTGGACCAATCTGGCTTGATGAAGTGGACTGTTCAGGAAGTGAAAGTTCTCTAACTGAGTGTCGGCACAGAGGATTTGGAACACATTACTGTTCACACAGTGAGGACGCTGGTGTGGTGTGTCCAGGTGAGAAACCTTTTGGATAAAGTATTTTAAATAAATGTGTCCTTTTCTGTATAATTGAACAGCTCTGTCATGTCGTGATTGTGTCTTGTGATGTCAGAGCTGTTCAGATGCAGCACTGGAAAGAGCTGTAACCTCACTCTGCAACCTGCTGCTATAGAAGAATAACAAGTGTGAAATGTTGCTTAATACACTGTAATTTCATCTGTTATATAAGTGACAAAGTTTGTTAAATGTTTGATCCACTGCGAAATGTGTTATATGTTACTCACCATCTGTGTAATAAATGAAAAGTGTGTGTAATTAATGCAAATTTTTGTCATGCTCTATCTAGCAATAACTTTTTGTGTTCCATGACTAGGTGTCAGATTAGCTGGGTCTGGGTCGACTCAGTGTTCTGGAAGAGTTGAAATCTATTACAACACCTGGGGAACAGTCTGTGATGATGAGTGGGACTTGATTGATGCTGATGTGGTGTGCAGACAGTTGGGTTGTGGTACAGCACTGAATGCCCTGTGGTCGGCCCATTTTGGTGAAGGAACTGGACCAATCTGGCTTGATGATGTGAACTGTTCAGGAAGTGAAAGTTCTCTAAGTGAGTGTCAGCACAGAGGATTTGGGACACACAACTGTTCACACAGTGAGGACGCTGGTGTGATGTGTTCAGGTGAGAAAAGTTTTAGATAAAGTATTTGTAGTAAATGTGTCCTTTTCTGTATAATTTAACTGCTCTGTCACCTCGTCATTGTGGCTTGTGATGTCACAGTCTGTCAGATAAAAAGATCTGCTAACCTCACCCTGCATATCTTACTCAAAGTCTGTGGGAGTGATCAACAGTATGTACATTATGTTTATCATAATTTTTGCTAAATGTGTCTTTTAAAATCACTTCCTGTCATATACAAATGACAAAAAGCAGCAATACTTTATTTGTCTTCTACAGGTCTTCAGACCAGATTAGCTGGGTCTGGATCTTCTCGTTGTTCTGGAAGAGTTGAAGTCTATTACAAAACCACCTGGGGAACAGTCTGTGATGACAACTGGGACTTAAATGATGCTGAAGTTGTGTGCAGACAGTTGGGTTGTGGTACAGCACTGAGAGCCCCTCAGTTGGCCCACTTTGGTGAAGGAACTGGACCAATCTGGCTTGGTGATGTGGGCTGTTCAGGAAGTGAAAGGTCTCTAACTGAGTGTCAGCACAGAGGATTTGGGACACATCACTGTTCACACAGTGAGGACGCTGGTGTGGTGTGTTCAGGTGAGAAACCTTTTGGATAAAGTATTTTAAATAAATGTGTCCTTTTCTGTATAATTGAACAGCTCTGTCATGTCGTCATTGTGTCTTGTGATGTCAGAGCTGTTCAGATGCAGCACTGGAAAGAGCTGTAACCTCACTCTGCAACCTGCTGCTATAGAAGAATAACAAGTGTGAAATGTTGCTTAATACACTGTAATTTCATCTGTTATATAAGTGGCAAAGTTTGTTAAATGTTTGATCCACTGCGAAATGTGTTATATGTTACTCACCATCTGTGTAATAAATGAAAAGTGTGTGTAATTAATGCAAATTTTTGTCATGCTCTATCTAGCAATAACTTTTTGTGTTCCATGACTAGGTGTCAGATTAGCTGGGTCTGGGTCGACTCAGTGTTCTGGAAGAGTTGAAATCTATTACAACACCTGGGGAACAGTCTGTGATGATGAGTGGGACTTAATTGATGCTGATGTGGTGTGCAGACAGTTGGGTTGTGGTACAGCACTTAGAGCTCCTCAGTCGGCCCATTTTGGTGAAGGAACTGGACCAATCTGGCTTGATGATGTGGACTGTTCAGGAAGTGAAAGTTCTCTAAGTGAGTGTCAGCACAGAGGATTTGGGACACACAACTGTTCACACAGTGAGGACGCTGGTGTGATGTGTTCAGGTGAGAAAAGTTTTAGATAAAGTATTTGTAGTAAATGTGTCCTTTTCTGTATAATTTAACTGCTCTGTCACCTCGTCATTGTGGCTTGTGATGTCACAGTCTGTCAGATAAAAAGATCTGGTAACCTCACCCTGCATATCTTACTCAAAGTCTGTGGGAGTGATCAACAGTATGTACATTATGTTTATCATAATTTTTGCTAAATGTGTCTTTTAAAATCACTTCCTGTCATATACAAATGACAAAAAGCAGCAATACTTTATTTGTCTTCTACAGGTCTTCAGACCAGATTAGCTGGGTCTGGATCTTCTCGTTGTTCTGGAAGAGTTGAAGTCTATTACAAAACCACCTGGGGAACAGTCTGTGATGACAACTGGGACTTAAATGATGCTGAAGTTGTGTGCAGACAGTTGGGTTGTGGTACAGCACTGAGAGCCCCTCAGTCGGCCCACTTTGGTGAAGGAACTGGACCAATCTGGCTTGGTGATGTGGACTGTTCAGGAAGTGAAAGGTCTCTAACTGAGTGTCAGCACAGAGGATTTGGGACACATCACTGTTCACACAGTGAGGACGCTGGTGTGGTGTGTTCAGGTGAGAAACCTTTTGGATAAAGTATTTTAAATAAATGTGTCCTTTTCTGTATAATTGAACAGCTCTGTCATGTCGTGATTGTGTCTTGTGATGTCAGAGCTGTTCAGATGCAGCACTGGAAAGAGCTGTAACCTCACTCTGCAACCTGCTGCTATAGAAGAATAACAAGTGTGAAATGTTGCTTAATACACTGTAATTTCATCTGTTATGTAAGTGGCAAAGTTTGTTAAATGTTTGATCCACTGCGAAATGTGTTATATGTTACTCACCATCTGTGTAATAAATGAAAAGTGTGTGTAATTAATGCAAATTTTTGTCATGCTCTATCTAGCAATAACTTTTTGTGTTCCATGACTAGGTGTCAGATTAGCTGGGTCTGGGTCGACTCAGTGTTCTGGAAGAGTTGAAATCTATTACAACACCTGGGGAACAGTCTGTGATGATGAGTGGGACTTAATTGATGCTGATGTGGTGTGCAGACAGTTGGGTTGTGGTACAGCACTGAATGCCCCGTGGTCGGCCCATTTTGGTGAAGGAACTGGACCAATCTGGCTTGATCATGTGGACTGTTCAGGAAGTGAAAGGTCTCTAACTGAGTGTCAGCACAGAGGATTTGGGACACACAACTGTTCACACAGTGAGGACGCTGGTGTGATGTGTTCAGGTGAGAAAAGTTTTAGATAAAGTATTTGTAGTAAATGTGTCCTTTTCTGTATAATTTAACTGCTCTGTCATCTCGTCATTGTGGCTTGTGATGTCACAGTCTGTCAGATAAAAAGATCTGCTAACCTCACCCTGCATATCTTACTCAAAGTCTGTGGGAGTGATCAACAGTATGTACATTATGTTTATCATAATTTTTGCTAAATGTGTCTTTTAAAATCACTTCCTGTCATATACAAATGACAAAAAGCAGCAATACTTTATTTGTCTTCTACAGGTCTTCAGACCAGATTAGCTGGGTCTGGATCTTCTCGTTGTTCTGGAAGAGTTGAAGTCTATTACAAAACCACCTGGGGAACAGTCTGTGATGACAACTGGGACTTAAATGATGCTGAAGTTGTGTGCAGACAGTTGGGTTGTGGTACAGCACTTAGAGCCCCTCAGTCGGCCCACTTTGGTGAAGGAACTGGACCAATCTGGCTTGATGATGTGGACTGTTCAGGAAGTGAAATTTCTCTAACTGAGTGTCAGCACAGAGGATTTGGGACACATCACTGTTCACACAGTGAGGACGCTGGTGTGGTGTGTTCAGGTGAGAAACCTTTTGGATAAAGTATTTTGAATAAATGTGTCCTTTTCTGTATAATCTATCAGCTCTTTCACCTCGTCATTGTGGCTTGTGATGTCTAGAGAAGAGCAGGTAACCTCACCGTGCAGCATGCTGTTCAAACTAAAGAGCAGAATAACAAGTGTGAAATGTTGCTCCATAATTAAACTGTAATGTAGGTGACCAAGTTTCTCACAAATATTTGATCTAATGTGAAAGGTGTTGTTTATTTCTGGCAGTATTTGTAAATAATGTTAAGAATGTAAATTATTCTGAAATTTTGCCAAATGTTTCTTACAAAAGCACTTACTCTCACGACCAAATACCAATCAATCAATCAATCAATCAATCAATCAATCAATCAATCAATGAGTCAATCAAAGATTAGTTTTATTCAGCAATTAATTGTGTTCTGTGTTCTGAATATAGGTGACATGATCAGATTAGTTGGGTCTGGGTCGACACTGTAGTTTAAACTGTTATATAAGTGAAAAAGTTTGTTAAATGTTTTATCCACTGTGGAATGTCTTATACATTACTCACCATCTGTGTGAGTGATGAAACGTGTAACATTCATGTAAAATTTTTGTTGTGTTCTATATAGCAATAATACATCCTGTTCCATGACTAGGTGTCAGATTGGCTGGGTCTGGGTCGACTCAGTGTTCTGGAAGAGTTGAAGTCTATCACAACAACACCTGGGGAACAGTCTGTGATGACAACTGGGACTTAAATAATGCTGATGTGGTGTGCAGACAGTTGGGTTGTGGTACAGCACTGAGTGGCCTTAAGTCGGCCCACTTTGGTGAAGGAACTGGACCAATCTGGCTCAGTGATGTGGACTGTTCAGGAAGTGAAAGTTCTCTAACTGAGTGTCAGCACAGAGGATTTGGGACACACAACTGTTCACACAGTGAGGACGCTCGTGTGGTGTGTTCAGGTGAGAAAACTTTTGGATAAAGTATTGTGAATGATTTCTGTATAATTGAACAGCTCTGTCACATCATTATTGGGGCTCATCATGTCAGAGCTGTTCAGATGCAGCAGACTTGATTTTAAGATAAAAGCTGTCAGATGTCAACTTACAGCTCTGGCAGTTGTGAAAAAGACATGAAAAGTTACTTGTCTTATACAGAGTTATTATTTTCAGAAGAAATACCAATTGTGTTAACTGCAACAAATTTAACTACCTAACCTGCTACAAGCTTGAGGCAGCTGGATTCATGAGAATAACAGTTCTTATTTTAATATGTTAACTAGTAATGATTGTTGTTACTTTCTGCACACGTAAAAATTTGTAGCCTAAACAACAAATACATCTTAAAAAGTTCTAATATTTCATCATTTAAAATGTGCATCATATCGTGTGTCTTCAGGTCTTTTCCTCTATGTTGTTGATACTCTTGAGTCTCTCTAGGCTAGCTGCCAAATCCAAACAAAGAAAAGTCTCAGAGGAAAATAGAGAATTTAATAGTTACAGCTCCAGTCAGATTTCTTTTTCTTTTTCTTTTGATAAAGGTTGTAGATAAGTGGTCTAGGCTACACAGCAATCTCTGTCTTGTGGACTACATATGTCTGATGTGTCACATTGCCATGCTCCTTTATCAGATTATAAATTGATTTCTATACATTTAGTTGGTTCCAAAGAGAATAAGAGTAAACTATGTGGGCACTGAAAGCTAAAAAATAACTTAATTTAACACAAAACCTTTCAAGATTCAGTGAAAGAAATGGCAGAAAATTTATATTTGGATGGTATTCTTGCACAGATTAGACAAAGAAAAGATCTGGTAACCACACCCTGCAGCATGCTTTTGGAATTAAAGAGCAGAATTAAACTAAATTTAATTTAATCTAACCAGATTTTGATTTAACTGTTGTGTAATTGAAAAAGTTTATCAGGTTTTAATCTAGTGTGTAAAGTGTTACTCTTACTCACAGTCTGTGTAAAAGTCTGTACATTACTGTGTATGACTGTATGTCTTTTCTTTCAATAGTCATCCACATCAGATTAGCTGGGTCTGGGTCGACTCAGTGCTCTGGAAGAGTTGAAGTCTATTACAACAACATCTGGGGAACAGTCTGTGATGATGAGTGGGACTTAAATGATGCTGAAGTTGTGTGCAGAGAGTTGGGTTGTGGTACAGCGCTGTACACCACAAATTCATCCATTTTTGGTGAAGGAACTGGACTAATCTGGCTTGATGAAGTGGACTGTTCAGGAAGTGAAAGTTTTCTAAGTGAGTGTCAGCACAGAGGATTTGGGACACACAACTGTTACCATTTTGAGGACGCTGGTGTGGTGTGTTCAGGTGAGAAAACATCTTGGATCATTTACAGAATATCAAATCACTGTAAACATACTGTTTTACATGTCTATCATCCAATAATTGTGTCTTATAATGTGTGTCAGTTGACACAGCAGTAAACTAGAAAACAATAAGTAACCACACTCTGCAGCCAACCATGTCTTCTAGAAATTACATTTTTATACAATCAATTTACCAGCTGAGGTGGAGGAGCTGGAAAGTATGGCAAGCGGTTTTAACATTTAATGGCTAAGCTGGATATGAATTGCAGATATCTGTAATTCAATTCTTCCTATTCAAAAATAACTTTTCAGATATCCACAACATGATTCTTCCTATTGACTATTTTGAATAGTCATAATTCCAGTTCAAGATATCTACAGTGTTATGGGTGAAGGGTGAAGACATCTTCAACTGGAACTGCGACTAGTCAAAATTATGTTGTAGATATCTGTAACTGGGATTAGGGATAGTTGTAATTCAGATGTAGATATCTTCAATGTGAGTTGTGGATATTTGATCTGTAATGACGAACCCCATACACATGAATGGGGAAAGTGATGTCATTTGTCCTTGTAAGAATGATGTGGATATCTGAAATGTTCTTTTTAAATCAGAAGATTTGAATTACAGATATCTGCAATACATATCCAGCCTAGATATTAAATGTTAAAATGGCTTGCCATCGGAAAGTGTTGCTGAAGAGAAGGACGTCATGTTCGCCCTGCTGCCACCACAACCTGACTGATTATAAGTGGAAGAAAATGGATGAATGGATGAATCACCAACTATCAGAGACATGGGTTAGACAGAGACGAGATTTTGTTTTGACCTTTTCTTTTCCTCTGGACATAATCCAGGTGGAAATTAATTATACAAACACTTCAGCAATATACAAATGTAATTTCTAGGACACATGGTTTCTGCAGCACATGTTCATCATTTCAGAGCAGAGTGTCTAAAAGTGAATATGTTGCTTGATCCACAACAAATGCAACTGTATTTTAAAGAGAATGGATTTACACAGTGTTAGCTATGGTTAACATACTCATTATAACTAACAAAAGCCTATTTCTTTGGCTGTGAGTATTAGGGGTTTGGGCTGATGGTCAATGCCATCATCCTTCACCGATGACTGACAGTCACTGACCACTGACAAGTGGTGGACAAAGTACTCAACCCCAGTACTTGAGTCAAAGTATAGATACTCCTGGTCAAATATTACTCAACTACAAGTAAAAGTTGCTCAGTCACAATTTTACTTGAGTTAAAGTAGTAGAGTATTTGGTTTTAAAAATACTTAAGTATTCAAAAGTACGTTTTTAAAAATACTTAAGTATTCACAAGTACAAATTACAAAGTACATTTTCTAATACCAATGTATGCTGTATTGTTTTCATGATGCATTTACAGAAGCTTGTAACTCTCTGAAACCACCTGATGATGCACTGACCTGCTTGCAGAACCACTCTGCTACACAAAGCCTATAGAAACAACTATAAAAACTTCAGTATAAAATACAATCAAAAACAAAAAGGGCAGATATTCAATTTCTGATGTAACTGTATTAAAATCACATCACAAAATTAGATTGAAGCTAACTGTAAGGAGTTCTCCAAGTCTGTTAAATAACTGAGATTTCTTTCTGTCTTCAGAGGCAGTATATACATGAATTATGCTGTATTTTTCATCTTGATAAAAACAATCCAACTTTAAAAGCTACCTGGAATAATTAATAATTATAATAACATCTTGAGATTTAATTTAGTCTTTCTCCTGCCGTCACCATTACTGCTTTTTGTTTGAATGAAAGAGGGAGAGTTTGCTTGTTCTTGTTAGTGCGTCTGGACGTATTTCTGCTTTTACATCAGTCCCATTTGAGAGGAGGTACTGTGATTGGTTTCCTTCTGTGAGGAACACAGCATGTGACCAACTGCATTTTAGAAAAGCAAAAACACCAAAAGCTGACTTCAATGATGTGCTCAGTCAAAAAGTAACAACAACCTTCCTAGAAATGTAGTGGAGTCAAAAGTACAATATTTGTCTTTGAAATGTAGTGGAGTGAAAGTCAGAAGTTTCCAAAAAAAACAAATACTCAAGTAAAGTACAGATACTCAAAAAATGTACTTAAGTACAGTACTCAAGTAAATGTACTTCGTTACTGTCCTCCACTGCCACTGACACACCATTGTAACATCATGATTTAAAAAACTTCTGTGTTTTAAGGTAGTGTGTCCCCTCAGAGTTGCCATAAGGCAGGAGTTTTGCTCTGTTTTTGACTTGTAGAAGAAGAAGATGTTGCTGCATCAATGTTCCGTCTCCATGTCCTCCATGTTCTTACTAAAGCTGCCCAGTTAGGAGAAAAAGACTCTTGATCAAATTGGTGACAGTGTCATTGCTTTTCTGTGGGATGCTGTCAGTGTGTGTCTTTCAACCATGCTGCTGTTTTCTTAGCTTAGCTTCCTAATTTTTTGTTCCATTTTTATGATTAGAAAGTTTAGTAATAGGACGGTAGATCAGACTTGATTATTTTTTGATATTTCGTTTACATGTTTTATAGCATTGTAGTTACTGTTATTACTGCTACTGGCTAGCTGGCTAGCTATATGCTAATGCCTGGCTCATATATGACTGATCGATGATGATGATCAGAGTGACAAGAAATTAACCTTTCCGTTTTATGGCTAATAAGACGGTAGATCGGATCTAACTTTATTTATCATTTTGTTTGCATGTTGTTTCAAACTAGATGAGAGAAAGCTGAGCATCCTCAACTTCAATGGAGTGTATGTATGTATGTTAAACACGACAACCCCTTGCAGACTACGGTGGCTCCAAGAGTCAAAACTCTCACAGAAAACAGTCCATCTATGTTATGTGATGTAGACTTGCAAAGTCAGAAGAAAATGATTCTGGCTCTGAAGAATATTTGTTTTTTTCTACTTTGAATGTTATGTTAAAATACCCACTATGAAGATTGTGATTGTCACAACTTTGTGTTACTTTCCACTTATTATAGCTCAGTGGTTATGTGTGCAATACATATTACATATTTTTGTTGTTGAAAGGGAGCTTAGCTTAACAGAAGGTTCACATAGTTAAGCTGTTGTAGTGTGATACCACTATGTTGAGGTTTATGCTAGAATTGGTTCTTGGGGTATGGGGGGTGGGTAGGTGTTTTTGGTTTTCAGATTGTCTGTCTGTTTTCCTGTTTTTTTAATGTTATCCTCTGTCATAGAAAGTTGCAATATAATTCCCTTTTTGATGTGAGTAAAACCAAATGGAGTTTTTCCCGTTTTGTGATTAATGACTAATCTAAATGTTAGAGGAGAAAGGCCTAAATAGTGCAACTAAAAGGTGAAAGGTCTCGGTCCATTTAAAAAAACTAAAAGCAGATATCATTCCCACCTACGCAGGGGTTAGATAGGACAAATATTTCATTCTTAATTTCAATTAAAGTCAAGGGGTGCTGCCATCCTGATAAGCAAGAAAATTACTTTTACTTTCTCTCATATTTCTGCAGATCCTCAGTGCAGATTTGTTCTAGTTACTGGGCATCTCTACAATATCCCACTTATTTTGGCTAGTATTTATGCTCCAAATTCTGACGATGAGCGATTCTTCTCAAAATTCTTCACCTCTGTTCCTAATTTAAATTCACACAGTTTGATTCTAGGAGGTGAGGCACTCTTGCATTGTGTAGATTAACGATGATTCACTCTCAGTCACTATCTGGCTTGGGCCGCCGTTTATTTAGGCACTGGTGAACAGCAAATTAGCGTCCACAGCCAGCTCTCATTAAACATGCAACTCAAGATGCACTGAAACAAAACGTAACAAAACATATCAGACTTGCGTCTAATCAAGTAGCTACATCACCTGGATTAGCCGCGAGGTAACAGTTAACAAGCTAACAAAGTTAACTACACAGCAACCTGCACAGCAAACTGGAGAAACTCAGATTAACACTCTGTGGCTCTGCCAATAAATTTGAGAAAATGTGGTGTCCCTTCATGGTTTAGGCTGAATCTAAGGTTTAGATCTCCTCTCATGCACTTCTCAATCATATTGACATTGTCATCATTGTCATTATTGGTTTTTTTTTCTTTTTTTTGATATACCACATCAGTGAATCTTGCCACACTGAACTCTTTTTTAAAGTTATTTTTTTGGGGGCATTTTTGCCTTTAATGATAGTGACAGCTGAAGGTATGACAGGAAAGGGGGGGTGAAGAGACAGGGGATGACATGCAGCAAATGGGCCGGAGGTGGGATTTGAACCGGCGGCTGTTGCAGAGGACTAAGAGCCTCAGGACATGGTGCGCACGCCCTACCGACTGAGCTATAGGGGCGCCCCGCCACACTGAGCTCTTAAGCAACTTGACACCCCCCTCTTTTTTTCCTGTATGTTTGTGTTTTGTTGCTGTTGTTGTTATTTTGGTTCTTATCCTTTGGTGGAATGTCTTAAAATTTATTTATTTATCAATTTTTAGGTTGTTTTCCCCTTTAGTTAATGGGAAAAACTTGAAAATGTTATCTCTTTTGTACGTATGTATGGAAGTTACTTATCTGAAGCTCAATAAACACAATAATAAAAAAGAAAAAAACAAAGTTTAGTAATATTTGTCTTGTTGTGCATTGGTCTTCATCATATATTTTCTTCATATTCTTTACCCTTTTTTACCCAGTGCCACTGCAGCAGCCCAGCATCTCCCTGACATCTCCTAACAGAGGGTTGGTCTGGGGTCCTGAAGGTGCAGAGGTCACCAGGGGTTACAGCTTCATCATCACCTGCTCCATTAACTCCAGCTATCCTGGAGGTGTTTTCTCTCTCATCTTCTCTGGCTCCAACATCACTGACACCAAGCCAGCAGTCAACCACTCAGCCTCCTTCAACTTCCCTGTAGCTGAGTATGAAGACCAGGGAAACTACAGCTGTGTGTATGAAGTCACACTGTCCTCAAGGAAATTCACTTCTCCTGAAACAGCAACAATGAGCGTCACCATAAAATGTAAGTAGCCAGAACTGAAGCTTTGTTTTAATTCATGTGTGGACAAGAACTGAATGATGCATAAGCCACTGATGGGGGCACCGTCAATGTCTGCTGCTCATACTAGTATTTCTATGCTTTGTCTCTTTGAAGCATTTGCATGTGCATTAAAATCTAGTTTTTGATGCTGGAACAGTGAAGAGAAGTTCAGGTAGAACATGTTTGACCATGTTGGTTCAAAGTACAGGGGATAATTTATCCCAGGATTAAATTTAGATGGGAAAATCCAATTATTGTATTGTACTACATATGTATTTTTTATATATGCATATGTATATATAGTTGAGCCAAAATTTTGCCAGATGCACCAAAAATATTCCAGTCCTGATGTATTTTTCATCAACAAGATGCATATGTGCAGTGAGTCCTCAGAGCAGACAAGTGAAGTTGTCTAGTGGCAGTAAATGTACAGTTTACCCATGAATAAACACTGCAGAAATGTTCCTGTGTCCTGCTTCCCACATGCACATATGGCTAAATCAAAAGCATTTCCTAATATTGTAATAAAACACAGTTGTGTTCCAAATTTCAAGGGTACAAGGCGCCTGTGGCCAACAGACTCATTTCTTACTATCTGCATTTCCAGTATTGAACCATTAGTCTTAAATGTGACAATGTGGATTTATGTTGGTGCAAAAGAAACAAGTAACCAACAGATCACAGTATTTCACAATATATTATATCATAATGTGTGTGTACTCATCATGTAAATCTCTGATCCAACAGTTTATGGAAGTATAATCAGACATGTTACTGTGCTGTTTATTCTGCTGTTGGTGATCATCATCCTTTATTTCTGCTACAAGGTACTGTGTACATCTTTGTTCCTCACAGGCTAAAATCCACAGTTCATTCTGTGAATAATAACTGGAAGAGAGGAGAGATGCAACCAATGACATGTGCATGCTGTTATGTCTCTCCAGGCCAGAAGAGGGCAGAAGAAATCAAGCCAACAGGAGACGACTGAGGTGGATTATCAGAACCTTGATGATGTTGGAGCTGAAGGAGGGCCTGCTGAGGAGGAAGAAACCCAGCAGTAGGACCTACAATGAGCTTGTGCTCCTTCCAGGTGGATTTCTTAGCTGCCACACAACCGTCTGTCAGCTCAGTGATGGATTTGACATTTTCATATTGCAGAAGAGAAGTGTGCTTGAATCAATGGAACAAATATACATGATAACAGCTCAAATGATTTGATGAATAAAACCATAACTTGGTTTGAAAATGATGCAGATATGCTGAGCACACTGCTGTTTATATGTACAGATGTTATATGTAATTGTTTGTGTATGTACATGCTAAAGTGTGCAGAGTGACTTTTTGATTTATACACAATATAAAAAGTCTTTAGTGCAGCATTGATCAGATATATTGATCTGTTATTACTCATGACTCATAACTTCTTATTTTGAACTGTAATTAATTAACCCTGTAATAATTTTTGGCAATTTTCTTTGTTTTTCATCACATTTTGTGTTTTCACTTATTTTGAAGGAAACTTTTGAGAGATGTTATTTTGATTTTACTCTGTTTAAACGTAGAATCAGTAGGATTTGTCTGAGCTGTTCATAAACACACCATAAAGATACCAGGATGTTAAATACCAACGTTTTGAGTTTGTCAAGTGTCCTGAGAACAGCAAAATAATGATAAAAATGGTGAAATACAGACAGAAGGCAGGTTCTCTGCAGACACAGACACCACCACACACTTCTAGTCCATCATAAGTGATGATTGAGAGCCATCATGTTTCTATGAGTCTATGTGTTGTTTTGAAAGAAAATGTTGCATTTTATACCTTCAATAAAACACAATACATAAAGGCATGAAGCCATACCTCTGACTTGTTTCTATTTTTGCTTCACTCACAAACTGTATGTTCAGACTCTTTAAACTCTCACACTAAGTGACTGTAAAGTAAAAATTCCCTCTGACATTTTTCAGGATGTCCTTAACTTGATGTATTTATATGTATGGAGGACACAGCTTGAGAGGACTGTGTTACATTGTCTTTTAGTCTATAGTTGTTGACTGGGTGTGTAAAATGAGGGGACAAACTCTCAGTCCTTTGCTCTAAATCCAAACACTTGCACAGCTGGTTTGAGGTGTCTCCAGACTGCAGATAGAGAATAATGATGAGTAAAAAATATTCCTGAGGACAGGATTCACCTCAAGACTAAAAGTGTTAAATGGAGTGTATATGTAGAACTTTTCTACCTGAACTGTCAAAGTGTCTTACAGTTGAGCTTCTATTACTCCCAATGTCTCTTACTCTGATGTTCTTCACCTGCAACAAGATACTTTTAACCTGTTTTATCCCACTACCCTGTCTGAACCTGAAACTAGAAACAGTAGTACAGATAAGAGTACAAACAACAAAACAACAACAAAGTTCTTACAAAAAGTAATGGAATTTATCGTGTCCCTGTTAGATTTATGTTTTTAACACTTCCTTATCTAATGCTTGTGTCCCTGATGACTTTAAAACTGAATGTGTGAGCCCACTGCTAAAAGAAAAAGAAATAGAATGGATCCCTCCCTCAAAACTATAGACTAACCTCCAAGTCACCTTTTACATTAAAAAAGGAAAGAGAAAGAAAAAAGTGTTCAAGCCATTTCTTTCTGCACTAGAAAATAACATTTTTGGCTGCTGATGGCAGCAGGTTCTCACAGGGTGGGGTGACTGGATGAATATATTGTCTCTCGATGATGATCTGGTTGATTTTTGGGGTAATATTTGTCATTTTATTTAGCTAATGTAATGGTCTGATGAATGGTCGGTCATCCAGCAGCACAGTACACACACACTCAGTGCTCTGAGCTGTGTGAGGAGTGAGAGGTGAACAGCCTGCAAAGCTGGACACTTTGTTCTCTTTTCATGCAGTGAATTAAGGATTTAATTTGACCAAGTCAGTGTTAGTGATTGTTGGAAGAGTGGACAGACTAATGATGCTTTTCAGCTGAGTTTTAATGACGTGTGTTTTACGAGGAGGTAACGAGCCAGTTAAGTTCGTCTTAGTCTGGTAAAAAGAGAGAAACTTGAATTCAGAGACTGTGTTGTTCTATTTGTCTGTTTAAAAAGGACAATTGATGTGAGAATATTTAAATTTCTTCAAAGTTTATGTCTTTATTTTGTTTGTTGGGTGTAGTGAACCTATGCAGTGTATGTAACGTAGTGAATTCACCATTTGCACACATCTCCCAGCTGAGACTCCAGAGGATGGGAGGAGGTGCGAGGGGAGACAAAGATGTCCCCAGTCACCAATGGATGGTCTGGCTATGGAATATTTTAACAATTGCCCAACCCTCCATTTTCAGCCCTTGTGCTCCTGGAACTTAGCGCAGCCTTTGACACGATTGATTACAGCATCTTGTTAGACAGGCTGAGACACTGTGTGGGGATATCTGGTACAGTGTTAGAGTGGTTTTCATCCAGGCCCAGACTGACTAATCTGGACAAACGGATTCCTGGTTAATCAATATTAATATAAAGAATGTAAAGAAATTGCAGTGCTGCTACAAGGCTGAGACTGCCAACTGACTTTGCACTTCTACTTCAGTAACAGTCATGCCAAAAAGGGAGGATGCTTCTCAAAACACATCCAATACTAATAAAAGCACACAGGCTTTTTAAATCACATAGACTCGATGAGTCAATGTTCAGCTAGTCAGTTCCTCTGATGAGACTTCCAAAGTTAACAAGCCTCTCCACAGGCGTATTGACTCGTAGAAAGATCTGATCGTGGGGAATTTGTCATACATTCATCTCAAAACCCAACTTGAGATTTCAGTGTCTGCTGATACCATATAGGCCTGTGTCTGTCCTCTGTCTCAGAAGATAAAAGTCATCCTCAGTGTCCTCTCTGGTGGTGCAGTAGTGAAAATGCAGTAAAACTCCAACAGAATGGTATGATAATGTGTTACGTTGCTCATTACAACAGGAGAGTAATCTCAGGACTCTAATGCAAAAAAGCAAACAAACAATACAAAAGGACAAAGTAACAAAATTCTCCATCCACATGTTGTGATGTATTTAATGGAGCACAGAAAACCTCAAAACGTCTTCAAGAGGTTCATTATTACAGCCTCATCAGGCTTCACCATGTTTGCTGCTGTCAGAAACCTTTGACTCTTTTTCTATGGGGCAACTTTTAACTCTTCTTCTTTGACTCTGAGTGGCGCTCTCTGGTGGATGTTTTGCTCAACATCCATGCCAACATAAAGGACACATGAGAGTATGTGTTACACTTATAAGACTGACGTTGTGGCCAATCGTTTGTGTAACACATTATTTTTTATTCCTGTAGGAACAGTAGCAAAAATACATAAATATCAGTCCTCAGCGTCTGTGTTGTTTTTGCATTACTCATGTGCTGTCCTCACTAAAAGTTGTTGCAGGCAACGTATTTTTCAGCCATACAGCCGGCTTAACATTATACTTTTCCATAATTGTTTCCTCCAAGGAACAGGCAGGTTGTTGTGTTTGGCAGAATTTAATGAAGGGAAAGATATTTCATTTTGTAAAACTGCAAAAGAACACAAAATACAGAGGAGTAAATACCTTTGTAAGTACTTAATAACATGTCTAGTAATAATTTGTCACAGCTCCATTCTTCCAGTTTCCCTCCTGTCCCTCTGCTTCAGTATAATTCCACTCTCCCTGTCTCTGCTCCACTCTACCTGCCAGCCACTCCCACCTCGTCAGCCCAACTCCACTCACCTGCAAACACAGCAGCAGGTCATTCCTAATCAGCCCTGCATATAACCTCTCCAGCTCGCTCACTCCTTGCCAGATTGTTCTACTGCATTCATGCAAGACTTTCCAGCGTTCTTTTCCTGCCTGATCTCCCGTTGACAACCCTGCCTGCCTCTGACCAGCCTACCTTGCCTGTCTCCCGGAAAACTTGCCAGCCTTCTGTCCCCGACCACGAGTTCTGCCTCGGCGTCTCCTGTTTCTGTCAGCTCTTCCGGCTCCGACTCCTCCGCCTGGTCCCGATTTCCCCTCTGCACGCTCCTCGTCTGCTCCTCTGCCTCGTCGGACAGCTCTCCTGGTTTTGGATCCCTCGCCTCGTCGACTTTGCCTCCAGTAAGCCTCTCTCTATCACTCCTGCCTGCTGGAGAAGGGAACTGTACGGGTCTGGGGGCTCACGGCTTCTCCCTCGGTCCTGTGTCCAGGTTTGGCTCCGCCCATTCCTCACGTCAGACATCCAGAGACTGTGTGTGGGCTCCAGGTCCCAAGAAAGAACTTTTACCTGTGTTTGTGTGTCAGCTCGAGTTTCCTGTTTTGCTTGTGTAAAATTAAAGGGCCATTACCAACTGTCCCAGATTTCCAGAGTGCTGCTTTTGGGTCCTAAGAACACCCATCACATGATTAGTGAAACATTACTGACAAATTAATGCAAACAGCCGCTTAAAGGCATGTCAAAATATGTAATAAACGATGAAAGCACAATGGTAATTAGACCCAAAGTCAAGAAATAGTTACATAAACATACAAATATGAACATAAATAACAGATGACTTACAGATGAAGCTGTTTTGTGGACTTGGAGGCAAAGGATTAAGAGGATTGTCACACTTGTGCTCACTGTGCTTCCTGTTTCTCTATCAGTTCACTTCTCCCTCAGTGCAGATACCTGCAATCCCCACAAGGTGGTGCTACAAAACATAATGAAACCAAAACACTAATTCCAATACAACTCATTCTGTCTGACGTCTCACTCTACTAGTGACTGGTGTCTTCAAAACACACATTACAAGTTAAACAAATCAAATCAAATTACAGTCATGTGATCATGTAATGATTCATTATGTAAACAACCAAAAGTATTTATCTTCAATGAACTTCCTTTTTAAACTTAACTTAGATCTGTTTTTTTAAATCATCAGTATTATTGTCTTTGTCTTACTCAATGTTCACCAAAAACAACAATGCACTTCAATACTGGGATCATGTTTCCATATTATTTTGAAATGTAATAGCAAAATCCATGTTAAACACATCTTTTGCACTATTATTCTGAAAAACTCAGGAGAAATTGCCTCCATCCACATGTTGTGATGTATTTATTCCTGGCCTGCCATTAATCAGAGCCGCAATGCGTGCAGGCTTGATTATGGTTAGCATTTGTATCATTCACCTTCACTTATTCACACACAAATAAAGGTTTTGAAGCCTCTTAGCTGTTTCTAATGAGTTCAAATTTTAAATGGTGGGCAAGGTCTTTTAATCAAGTCTCTTTAATGTTACTGTCTCTGAAACTTCTTTTAATGTCTCTGAAGACACACAGAGCCACATATGGATGAATAAATCTGCAGCCTCTGAGAAATTCTGTGCCTGAACACAATACCTGTTAGACACAGCCAGTCTGTGTGTTTACCTTCATTAAATGGCCTGAATTCAACACCAGGCTGCTCCAGTATAACCACACAGACCACACACACACCAGACTGCAGTGCAAACACTGTTGTGCAACATTATTTACTACTATACTATACTACTAATTTCTACTATAATCATGTGACCATATAGGTGGTGAGATGCATTAAATTTGTTGCTAAAATAGTCAATCAATTTCTTTCTTTCTTATTTCAATCATCATTATAACTACCTGATGCAAAATCATACTTCATGTGTCTTTGGGTACAGATGTGGTGTGTGGTCATGTTGTGACACTGAATCATCAGAAAATTTCCCTACCCTTGTGGTACACCATATTAAACATGTTGCATACAGTGTCAGGTTTAATCAGTCACTTTCCCAGCTGTGTCCACAGACTGAAGAGGCTCTGTGGTTTAAGAAAAAAATAGTATGTGTTAAAAACACGGAGGTCTGGGTGTGAACTGCTACAACCTACAACTTCCTCTTCATTAATTAGATACAGAGCATGAAGGACAGTATGAGTGTAGCTGTCTCTGTCATTATGAACTCTCCTGTAATGTTTCTTATTTCACTGCAGCGATCATGAAACACTTTGTGTATTTGATGTTTTTTTTTATTTTTTTCAGGGTTACTGTAAATTAGTTATCATTTCAGGAGATACAAGATGACAACGTTATTTTATCCTCTTCTTATTATCATTATTATTTTGTTAACGTTCAACAAGAAGCATTAGGAACAAATATCATGTGAAAATAAGAATGCAAAGCTCTGAAACTAAAGTTTCTAAACTTTCCTCTGTGATGTCAGTGGGTCCAATGTCAGGTCCCATTCACAATGAACAGCAGCCTGTTACCCAGTTTCCACACATGTGCTGGCTTGGTTTGACTCAGTTTGACTCGGCTCGTCAGCCCAGCACGGCAGGGATTTGCATTTTCATCACAACAGGGCTACTCGCATGAAGGTGTGTCTTTAACTGAAGACGAGCAGCTTAGCTTGAGTCGAGCAGCTGTAAAACAGTCAACAAACACTGAACTTCCTACAAATTCTTCACAATAAAAGTCCTGTGCTTTTTAAAAAGCTTTGACAGTAAAATACAGCAGATACCTGAATGTAAAAACAGAGACACAGGAGAGAAACTAAACTTAAAGCTGGACTGAAAGCTGAACACACAGTCACAGACACTTTCAGAAAACACTCACTTGTCTGAGGGGGAGAAAGAGGGGTCGTCATAGGTTGGCCGTGGTCAGACAGACGTCAGCCTGCTTGGAGGCGGGTCTAGCTCACTCACACACAGCGATCATTTGTAGTAATCTTTAATGACTGCATATATTAACAGCAGTATTTGTCTGTGGGATAATAACCATCAGTGATCTGATTCAAATTTTAGATTAATCTAGAATTCCTCTGAGCTATTTAAGAATATTATAAACATGTCATTTTAACATTAATAATAACAAGTTTCAACTTAGAACCATCACAAAAAATAACCAGAGCCTGTGGGAAAAGACTGGACACAACAAAACTTGGAAAAAAGTCAGGAACCAGCAGCACTTTTCAATTCAACAAATTTATTTGTTCTTTTTTTTTTCTTTTTGTGCAAACTGAAAATGTGCATACAAGCTGGTGGTTGGAAATGCAGTTTTTGTCATAAGGCAGCAGGAGATTCCAGGCATGATGACAAAAAGACAAGTTCAAGGACAAATAAATTAGGATAAATAAATTGATTTTAAAAAACATGAAGTCAAAAGCTTTAAGTTGTTAAAAAATGCAGTGTGAAGAACTAATCTCTCCTGTCTTGACCCCTAATGAACTCTACTATTCCCCTTGATTTTATCACAATATAGATTTTATATTCAGCATCTTCCGCTGTGACCACAGCACATCATACTATATTAGGCTGCATACACAGCTGCACCATAATGTTTAAAGTCCAGTGCATTATTTTATAGACATTTCTCTGTAATTTAATTTTAGTGTTTAGAGAGAAGCATGTGACATTCATGCAATGTACAGCTTTTATGGTGTCTTACAGGAACTCAGGCAGAGAGATAAGAGGATGACATGTCATCAAGATCTCCAGCATGATAATGATGCAGAGATGTTAGGTGGTATTTTCACTGAGATCACAGGAAATCATAGCTTTTTTTTAAACATTACCAAGTTATGAATATAGTCAGGATTACTGAGGTTTGTTAGTGTCAATGCAGTTTTTAACTACGTACAAACATAACATAACATTACCCTCTTATATCAAGGAATTTGAGGAATCTGACCATTTTACTTTTCTGTTGATATCTGTTAACTCTCTGCCCCAGAATGCAACGTGGGGTTTGATTGGACAAATGGCTGTTGTTGCAGCCAATCACAGCAGGTGCTTTGAAAAGATGTTACCAATATGTTTTTGCAGGGTACCCCCAGGGTTTTTCAACTTAAATTTAAAACCTTTTAAGACCTTTTTAACACCACTTCCAATGAAATTTAAGACCAACCTTGCACGTATTCTGTGCTGTGCTGTAGGCGGGACATTGAGCCAGACTAGTTGTGTATTATACTGTACAGTGTATAATGATCTAATTATATTGTAAGCTGAATAAGTTATATTGTAATTTTTAATATTATTACCATTATCATTACTATTATCATTATTATTACATTATATAACTATGGTGATCATTACAGACAGACAAAGTTCAAAGACAAGTGCATTTTTAAAACAATTTAACCCTAATCCCACCACTTTTTTATTTTTTGCTGATCCGAAAAATGATCCGATCTATGACTCAAAACCGTGACACAATCCGAACCGTGACTTTTTTTGCACCCCTAGTGAGGAGTGTGTGTGTGTGCATGTGTGTGCACACACACATACATTACACAAAAGAACCTACAGCCTTCAAAGCTGTGGCAATCTAGAGTCGGACGATATGCTAAAGTCCAAATGATCACTGTCAACCCATCCATCAGCGATTGGCGGTACCATCATCCCCCCATCCACCTTCTCCCGACCTTTCGGGTCTCAGCTGGGAGATGTGCGCAGGCGGCGAATTCACTATGTTATGCATGCTGCGTACGTTCACTACGTCCAGTGGACAAAATAAACTCAAAATGTGTGTGTCTAAAAAATTACGGGTTTTCACACTTATTTTCCATTTTAAATGGAGAAATACAACCGTTCACCTTATGAATTCAAGTTTCTCTTTTACCGAAGTAATACAAACTTAATTGGCTTGTTAACACCTCGGAATAACTCTACAGAAAAACATGTAAAACTCACCAAAACCGTCTTTGTTAGTCTGTCCACTTTTCCAACAGTCACAAACTCTGGTTTGGTCAAAATAAATCCTCGGTTTACTGCGTGGAAAGAGTTTAAAGAGTCTGACTCTGCAGGCTGTTTTCCTCTCACTCGTCACCCAGCTCAGTGCACTCATGGTCAGCTGAATGGGTGTGAACTGCGCTGCTGGATGAAACCGCTGTCAGAGGCTGTCACTCTGCAGACTATTACATTTGCAAAATAAAATGACAAATATTGCCCTAAAAATCGGGCAAAAAAAGCCATTGGCGATGGGCTCAGCCCATCATTGATAGACAATATAGTTGTCCAATTGCCCAACCATATTGCAATCTCTACACTATATTAACATCAGACACAGTCATATAAAACACAATAACTGTGTGAAGGGTGTGTGTGCGTGAATACGTCTGTGCGTGCGCTTGTGTGTCAATGTATTACAGTAGAGGCTGTACAGCCTTCAAAGCTCTGCTGCTCTTATGTTACCCAGCTGGGTAGGCTGGATACCGCTGCTAGCCGAGGTGCTTGTTGCAGAGTTCATCATGCACAACTGTGATATCGGTGCCTGTTGCTGAGTATGCTAAGTGTTTAGCATTCTCAATGTCTGAGTCCAAGGCAGTGTGTCCCATGGTTCCAAGCTTGAAACTTTTACGGCACAAATTGCATTGAGCTTCCACTCATTACCTGGTACAGGCTGAACCCAGTCGTATTTCGAGTCATTTAGCCATAACAGATTGAACCGACACTTGCCCATCTTTGACTGACACTGACAAGAAGTTGCTGCCCAAGCAACGACTTCAGTGGGTAAGTCACAAGCAGTGTTGCCAGATCTTGCGAGAGAAACAAGTAACCAGGCCTCCTACAAATGACCGAATAACTGACTGTAAATGGGACTGTGTTTGCATGTGATCCTAAGTTTGATACAAATAGGTTTAAAGTTCTAAATATTAGGCCTGGATGATAAAACGTTAGCAACATATTTCCTTGATAGCAATAAGAAAACAGCTCGATAAAACGTTGGATAATTTGACGTGTAAATGCACAACATGGGAGCACAGAGCTTCAGCTCATCACCAACCTGTAACATCCCTTCACAAGAGAGCATGCTAAGAGTGACACATGAACAGCCAACCATCTAACAGACAGTCCCACGTGTGATCTCTGCCTGGCTCATTGAAACAGCCTATCATATCCCTGGACGCCTGTGTTTGAATAACATTGAATATATGTTTGACAACTCATAGCGCTGTATCATGTAAGTAAGAAAGGGAAACAAGACCTTTCAGAACGAAATTTAAGACTTGTGAACAAAATTCAATACCTTTTCAAGGCCTTAATTTACGATTATTAAATTTAAGACTTTTTCAAGTTTTTAAGACCCCACAGGTACCCTGTATTGGTTGGTTGAAATGTGTCAAAGTAGCTCAGTGATATATACCTTAGTCTTATTTATTATATCACACACATCAACATGATTTCCATGCTGCCTATTGGTTGCCAAAAAAAAAAAAAAAATCAAAAGGGTCATATCTGATAATTTTCAAGCTGGATTCACAAGATCATGCATGAAACCATCTTGCCAGGCTTCAAGTTATCCACTTGTGTCTGCACCAAAGGTGGTGCAGCCAAACAGCATCCTAGGAGGGACTACTGGATCCTGAAGAGCATCAGTTATATCAGAAGTGGAGAGTATTTCATCATTGAAAGAAGAGCAAAGAACAGCACTGAAGGCTTTTCTCCATGGAAAAGATGTTTTCACTCTTCTCCTCACTGTCTTGATCATGAGTTGATGAGTTTGATCTGATTGGTTGAACTTAGCCCATGTTAGACATGATAGATGGTTCATCCAATCACCTGCCAAATATTATTTGAAAGTACTTGCCCTTTTCCAAATAGTTTTTAGATGGTCTGTGTAACAAACCCTCTGGTGTGTCAGGTTACCGTATCTGGCCCACGGACCACTAGTTTCAGATGATTGTGGGCGTGGCTTGTTAGTATCTGGGTGAATTCATGGTTTGACTGGGCACAGCAGGTCATTGTTACCAACAATGCACGTTACACAAACTGATGAATTTCAATTATCAATTAAACTAAGCTAAAACAGTCCCACCCTCTATAACTGGACATTGGACTTCAGCTCACATTGATGGTCTCACCTCCTACACTCTAGTGCTCAACAACGAAGCCCCACAGAGCTGCGTGCTCAGCCCCCTACTGTTTATGTCATACTCCCATGACTGCAGTCCCCACAGAGAACTATTGTGAAAGTGACACCAGGTGAAGTTTGAGGAGATCATGAGAAATGGAGTAAATACTTGGAGGACTGAAATTCACTGTGACCACACCTGGAATGTTTCCTCAGGAGACAGGTATTCAGGTTGTACCTGCAGGTCATTTTTGTTAAGAGTTCATGAACGTAACAAACAAAAGTCTTCAGTTGAATCTCTGCTTTTGGGGCACCTGAAGTTGAAACAGTTATAATCTGACAGTTAACAAACTTCCATGCTAATTCAGTTGAACAGAAGTGCCAAAGAAACAACTGTTCCACGTGTTTAAAATAAATTTCTCTGAAAGTGTAAAATGAATCATTTGACATATCTTTCTGACCATGGATGTGGTGTAGCTGTTGAACTTGTTGATGTCCAACAAATATAACATTTAATAGTTTCTTTAAATGTTGCTTGTGCTGCAGCACTCTGACTTTAAACTAATCAGTTACTGATCTTAGTTGAAAAAACACCAGAAGAGAGGAAGTGATTCAGGAAGAACAGCAAGGTGAAGTGTCACACAGCACCACAGCTCTTAGTTCAT
This sequence comes from Lutjanus erythropterus, assembly GCF_056507025.1. Classification (NCBI taxonomy): domain Eukaryota; kingdom Metazoa; phylum Chordata; class Actinopteri; order Lutjaniformes; family Lutjanidae; genus Lutjanus; species Lutjanus erythropterus. The sequence continues at coordinate 31,268,835 of NC_139335.1, read as the reverse complement.
TTTTCTCTCCTCTGCTCTGACACTGACCACTCAGAGCATCCTGTCTGTTTCAGCCATGGAGAGCTCACAACAGAGACACTTGTTCTGTTTGATCACTGGTGAGAAACATTTCCTCAAACTTACTTTTCTTAATTGTTTTTATATTCAGATAGTACAGGGTTTACAGAAGGAAAAAAATGTTTAAATATTTACTCACAGTTATTTTTTTCTTAATTTATGTATCACAAAAATGACTTCTTATATTTCAGTGTGTTTTTTTTTCTGTAGTTTCTCTTCTTTTGACCTTATCTTCACCTGCTGCAGGTCAGTCCATTCTCTTGTGTAAAATTGTTGTAGCTTCTCTTTGATGCACTCAGTAAATATTGAAATATTTTATTCTGTGTCTTTTTTTGGTTTGTTTTTTTTTACCATAGACCTTCAGATCAGATTAGCTGGGTCTGGGTCGACTCAGTGCTCTGGAAGAGTTGAAGTCTATCACAACAACATTTGGGGAACAGTCTGTGATGACAACTGGGACTTAAATGATGCTGAAGTTGTGTGCAGACAGTTGGGTTGTGGTACAGCACTGAGCGCCCTTCAGTCGGCTCACTTTGGTGAAGGAACTGGACCAATCTGGCTTGATGTTGTGGACTGTTCAGGAAGTGAAAGTTCTCTAACTGAGTGTCAGCTTGGAGGATTTGGGACACAGGACTGTGGACACAGTGAGGACGCTGGTGTGGTGTGTTCAGGTGAGAAACCTTTTGGATGAAGTATTTTAAATAAATGTGTCCTTTTCTGTATAATTGAACAGCTCTGTCATGTCGTCATTGTGGCTTGTGATGTCAGAGCTGTTCAGATGCAGCACTGGAAAGAGCTGTAACCTCACTCTGCATCCTGCTGCTATAGAAGAATAACAAGTGTGAAATGTTGCTTAATACACTGTAGTTTAATTTGTGATATAAGTGACAAAGTTTGTTAAATGTTTGATCCACTGCGAAATGTGTTATATGTTACTCACTGTCTGTGCGAGTGATGAAAAGTGTGTAAAATTCATATAAAATTTTTGTCATGCTCTATCTAGCAATAACTTTTTGTGTTCCGTGACTAGGTGTCAGATTAGCTGGGTCTGGGTCGACTCAGTGCTCTGGAAGAGTTGAAGTCTATTACAACAACACCTGGGGAACAGTCTGTGATGATGAGTGGGACTTAAATGATGCTGAAGTTGTGTGCAGACAGTTGGGTTGTGGTACAGCACTGAGAACCCCTCAGTCGGCCCACTTTAGTGAAGGAACTGGACCAATCTGGCTTGATGATGTGTACTGTTCAGGAAGTGAAAGGTCTCTAACTGAGTGTCAGCACAGAGGATTTGGGAAACACAACTGTTCACACAGTGAGGACGCTGGTGTGGTGTGTTCAGGTGAGAAAACTTTTGGATAAAGTATTTGTAGTTAATGTGTCCTTTTATGTATAATTTAACTGCTCTGTCACCTCGTCATTGTGGCTTATGATGTCAGAGCCTGTCAGATAAAAAGATCTGCTAACCTCACCCTGCATATCTTACTCAAAGTCTGTGGGAGTGATGAGAAGTATGTATTTTAAGATTATCATATTTTTTTGTTAAATGTGTCTTTTAAAATCATTTTCTGTCATATACAAACAACAAAAAGAACGTGTTCTAACCAGCAATACTTTGTTTGTCTTCTACAGGTCTTCAGACCAGATTAGCTGGGTCTGGATCTTCTCGTTGTTCTGGAAGAGTTGAAGTCTATTACAACAACACCTGGGGAACAGTCTGTGATGACAACTGGGACTTAAATGATGCTGATGTGGTGTGCAGACAGTTGGGTTGTGGTACAGCACTGAGTGGCCTTAAGTCGGCCCACTTTGGTGAAGGAACTGGATCAATCTGGCTCAGTGATGTGGACTGTTCAGGAAGTGAAAGTTCTCTAACTGAGTGTCAGCACAGAGGATTTGGGACACATCACTGTTCACACAGTGAGGACGCTGGTGTGGTGTGTTCAGGTGAGAACACTTTTGGATAAAGTATTTTGAATAAATGTGTCCTTTTCTGTATAATCTATCAGCTCTTTCACCTCGTCATTGTGGCTTGTGATGTCTAGAGAAGAGCAGGTAACCTCACCGTGCAGCATGCTGTTCAAACTAAAGAGCAGAATAACAAGTGTGAAATGTTGCTCCATAATTAAACTGTAATGTAGGTGACCAAGTTTGTCACAAATATTTGATCTAATGTGAAATGTGCTGTTTATTTCTTGCAGTATTTGTCAGTAATGTTAAGAATGTGAATTATTGAGAAGGTTTGCCAAATGTTTCTTACAAAAGCGCTTTCTCTCATGACCAAATGCCAATCAATCAATCAATGATTCAATCAGAGATTGATTCATTGATTGTGTTTTATTCAGCAATTATTTGTGTTCTGTGTTCTGAATATAGGTGATCAGATCAGATTAGCTGGGTCTGGGTCGACTCAGTGCTCTGGAAGAGTTGAAGTCTATCACAACAACACCTGGGGAACAGTCTGTGATGACAACTGGGACTTAAATGACGCTGAAGTTGTGTGCAGACAGTTGGGTTGTGGTGCAGCACTGAGAGCCCCTCAGTCCGACCACTTTGGTGAAGGAACTGGACAAATCTGGCTTGATCATGTGGACTGTTCAGGAAGTGAAAGTTCTCTAACTGAGTGTCAACACAGAGGATTTGGGACACACAACTGTTCACACAGTGAGGATGCTGGTGTGGTGTGTTCAGGTGAGAAAACTTTTGGATAAAGTATTGTGAATGATTTCTGTATAATTGAACAGCTCTGTCACATCATTATTGGGGCTCATCATGTCAGAGCTGTTCAGATGCAGCAGACTTGAGTTTAAGATAAAAGTTGTCAGATGTCAACTTACAGCTCTGGCAGTTGTGAAAAAGACATGAAAAGTTACTTGTCTTATACAGAGTTATTATTTTCAGAAGAAATACCAATTTTGTTAACTGCAACAATTTTAACTACCTAACCTGCTACAAGCTTGTGAGGCAGCTGGATTCATGAGGATAACAGTTCTTATTTTAATGTTAACTAGTAATGATCGTTGTTACTTTATGCACACGTAAAAATTTGTAGTCTTGACAACAAATAGATCTTTTAAAAAGTTCTAATATTTTATCATTTAAAATGTGCATCATATCGTGTGTCTTCAGGTCTTTTCCTCTATGTTGTTGATACTCTTGAGTCTCTCTAGGCTAGCTGCCAAATCCAAACAAAGAAAAGTCTCAGAGGAAAATAGAGAATTTAATAGTTACAGCTCCAGTCAGATTTCTTTTTCTTTTTCTTTTGATAAAGGTTGTAGATAAGTGGTCTAGGCTACACAGAAATCTCTATGTCTTGTGTACTACATATATCTGAAGTTTCACATTGCCATGCTCCTTTATCAGATTATAAATTGATTTTTATACATTTAGTTGGTTCCAAAGATAAAAAGAGTAAACTATGTAGGCACTGGAAGCTAAAAAATAACTTAATTTAACACAAAACCTTTCAAGATTCAGTGAAAGAAATGGCACAAAATATATATTTGGATTGTATTATTGCACAGATTAGACAAAGAAAAGATCTGGTAACCACACCCTGCAGCATGCTTTTGGAATTAAAGAGCAGAATTAAACTAAACTTAATTTCATTTCACCAGATTTTGATTTAACTGTTATGTAACTGAAAAAGTTTATCAGGTTGTATTCTAATGTGTAAAGTGTTACTCTTACTCACAGTCTGTGTAAAAGTCTGTACATTACTGTGTATGACTGTATGTCTTTTGTTCTATAGGCATCCAGATCAGATTAGCTGGGTCTGGATCTTCTCATTGTTCTGGAAGAGTTGAAGTCTATTACAACAACACCTGGGGAACAGTCTGTGATGATAAGTGGGACTTGAGTGATGCTGAAGTTGTGTGCAGACAGTTGGGTTGTGGTACAGCGCTGTACACCACAAACTCATCCATTTTTGGTAAAGGAACTGGACCAATCTGGCTTGATGAAGTGGACTGTTCAGGAAGTGAAAGTTCTCTAAGTGAGTGTCAACACAGAGGATTTGGGATACACAACTGTTACCGTGTTGAGGACGCTGGTGTGGTGTGTTTAGGTGAGAAAACATCTTGGATCATTTACAGAATATCAAATCACTGTAAACATCTGCTGTACTGTTTTACATGTCTATCATCCAATAATTGTGTCTTATAATGTGTGTCAGTTGGCACAGCAGTAAACTAGAAAACAATAAGTAACCACACTCTGCAGCAAACCATGTCTCCTAGAAATTACATTTTTATACAATCAATTTACCAGCTGAGGTGGAGGAGCTGGAAAGTATGGCAAGCCATTTTAACATTTAATGGCTAAACTGGACATGAATTGCAGATATCTGTAATTCAATTCTTCCTATTCAAAAATAACTTTTCAGATATCCACAACATGATTCTTCCTATTGACTATTGACTATTTTGAATAGTCATAATTCCAGTTCAAGATATCTACAGTGTTATGGGTGAAGGGTGAAGACATCTTCAACTGTAACTACAACTAGTCAAAATTATGTTGTAGATATCTGTAACTGGGATTAGGGATAGTTGTAATTCAGATGTAGATATCTTCAATGTGAGTTGTGGATATTTGATCTGTAATGACGAACCCCATACACATGAATGGGGAAAGTGATGTCATTTGTCCTTGTAAGAATGATGTGGATATCTGAAATGTTATTTTTAAATCAGAAGATTTGAATTACAGATATCTGCAATACATATCCAGCCTAGATATTAAATGTTAAAAGGGCTTGCCATCGGAAAGTGTTGCTGGAGAGAAGGACGTCATGTTCGCCCTGCTGCCACCACAACCTGACTGATTATAAGTGGAAGAAAATGGATGAATGGATGAATCACCAACTATCAGAGACATGGGTTAGACAGAGACGAGATTTTGTTTTGACCTTTTCTTTTCCTCTGGACATAATCCAGGTGGAAATTAATTATACAAACACTTTAGTAATATATAAATGTAATTTCTAGGACACATGGTTTCTGCAGCACATGTTCATCATTTCAGAGCAGAGTGTCTAAAAGTGAATATGTTGCTTGATCCACAACAAATGTAACTGTATTTTAAAGAGAATGGATTTACACAGTGTTAGCTATGGTTAACATACTCATTATAACTAACAAAAGCCTATTTCTTTGGCTGTGAGTATTAGGGGTTTGGGCTGATGGTCAATGCCATCATCCTTCACTGATGACTGACAGTCACTGACCACTGACACACCATTGCAACATCATGATTTAAAAAACTTCTGTGTTTTAAGGTAGTGTGTCCCCTCAGAGTTGCCATAAGGCAGGAGTTTTGCTCTGTTTTTGACTTGTAGAAGAAGAAGATGTTGCTGCATTAATGTTCCGTCTCCATGTCCTCCATGTTCTTACTAAAGCTGCCCAGTTAGGAGAAAAAGACTCTTGATTAAATTGATGACAGTGACATTACTTTTCTGTGGGATGCTGTCAGTGTGTGTCTTTCAACCATGCTGCTGTTTTCTTAGCTTAGCTTCCTCATTTTTTTTGTTCCATTTTTATGATTAGAAAGTTTAGTAATATTTGTCTTGTTGTGCGTTGGTCTTCATCATATATTTTCTTCATATTCTTTACCCTTTTTTACCCAGTGCCACTGCAGCAGCCCAGCATCTCCCTGACATCTCCTAACAGAGGGTTGGTCTGGGGTCCTGAAGGTGCAGAGGTCACCAGGGGTTACAGCTTCATCATCACCTGCTCCATTAACTCCAGCTATCCTGGAGGTGTTTTCTCTCTCATCTTCTCTGGCTCCAACATCACTGACACCAAGCCAGCAGTCAACCACTCAGCCTCCTTCAACTTCCCTGTAGCTGAGTATGAACACCAGGGAAACTACAGCTGTGTGTATGAAGTCACACTGTCCTCAAGGAAATTCACTTCTCCTGAAACAGCAACGATGAGCGTCACCATAAAATGTAAGTAGCCAGAATTGAATCTTTGTTTTAATTCATGGGTGGACAAAGACTGAATGATGCATAAGCCACTGATGGGGGCACCATAAATGTGGGATCCTGGGATAAATTATCCCTTGTATTTTGAACCAACATGGTCAAACATGGTCTACCTGAACTTCTCTTCACTGTTCCACCTTGAAAAACCACAGCCATGGGGAAGAAGCTGTGTCTCAGTCTGTTGGTGCGGGCTCACATGACTCTGAGTCTGCCAGAGGTAAGGCTGGTAAATAGAGAGTGTCCTGGGTGGGCGGGGTCATCCTGGATCTTTGTGGCCCGTCGGAGTAGATGGCTGGAGTAGATCTCCTCTAGGCGTGGAAGTGGGCAGCCGATAATCCACTGAGCCGTCTTGATGACCCGCTGCAGTTGTTTCTTTTCAGATGCAGTGCAGCTGGCATACCACACCGTACATCCATAGGTGAGGACACTCTCTATTGTGCAGTGGTAGACGTTTTTCAGCAGAGGTGGAGGGAGTTTGTTCCTCCTCATTGTTCTCAGAAAAAAGAGATGCTGCTGGGCCTTTTTGATGATGTGGGTGGTGTTCACAGTCCAGCCCAGGTCCTCTGAGATGTGCAGGCCAAGAAACTTAAAGCTAGTGACCCGTTCCACTTCCTCCCTATTGATGCTCAGGCCTGAGTGCAGTGTGGTCCTCGACTTCTAGAAGTCAATGATGACTTCTTTTGTCTTCTTGGTGTTGAGGTTGAGGTGGTTGTCACTGCACCAGGCCACCAGTGCTTGGACCTCCTCCCTGTATGGTGCCTCATCACCGTTGTTGATGAGCCCCACGACGGTTGTATCATTCGCAAATTTGATGAGGGTGTTGGAGCCATGAGTAGTGACGCAGTCATGAGTGTACAGTGTGTACAAGACTGGACTCAGCACACAGCCCTGAGGAACACCAGTATTGAGGACGATGGTGGAGGATGTGGAGGTGCCCATTCTGACATGCTGGGGTCTGTTAGTCAGGAAGTCCTTGATCCACAGACAGAGGGAGGTTCCAAGTTGTAGTGTCTGCAGTTTGTTGATGAGTCGGCTGGGGCTGATGGACTTAAATGCCGAGCCTCTATCTGCTCTCTTTATAGTTTTAGCAGCCTTGATGCCTCTGTTCAGGTCCACTCTAGCCTTCCTGTAGGCTTCCATGTCCCTTGTCCTCAGTGCTGAATCCCTGGCCTGGAGTAGTGCTCTGATATCGGCATTAAACCAGGGTTTTTGGTTGGGGAATGTTTTCACCTGTTTCCTTGATGTTACATTGTCCATGCAGAAACTGATATATGATAGTACAGAGGAGGAGCTCAATGTCTAGGTCTTCAAAGAGCTCCCATATGGTGTCCTCAAAACAGTCCTACAAGGATAATGTGGCCTCCTCAGTCCAGCACTGCACTAGCTTGTACTGTGGCTTAGATCTGCAGATGAGGGGCTTGTAAGCTGGTGTCAGGAACAAGGAAAGATGGTCTGAGTTAGGGCTGAACGATTTATCATTTTCTGATCGAAATTGCGATTTCAGACAATGCGATCACGTGATCGCCAAAGCTGTGGTTTTTTGCAGTGCTCCTGAGGGCTGTACTACGAAGCAAGCTCAACACAGCCAGGCTTTCTTTGCATGATCTGGATCGACAAAGCCTAAAACCGCAATCAGAGATAACGGGTATCACAACGGTGGTTATCAACTCGCTTTGTTAATCCAGGCTTTCATCTTCAGACTCTGTGCGCGCTCACATAAAAGGGGCGTTTGTTGCATCATTTCACTCTTCTTCCGCATGAAATGAAGCGATCGCGAGCCACTTAAGCTGAAATGATCTAGTTGTTATAATTATGAGCTGTGGAAAGTATACTAAATACATTACGGCAAAAAACAACATTGTTGCTGCAAATAAAGCAGGAGAAGAAGAATGATGTCAGAAAATGACTGATGGACTAAATGCGGTCTTAATGCTGCTGTTTATTCTAACATGAAAACTGCACATTAAACAATAAAACTCCATACAGCAGATTAAACATGATTAAGTCTGTCTGACACTGTCCTATGATGACAGAGACGTGGACATCACTGAAGTTTTTGGCTAAACGAAAGTAAAATGAGTGTAACTGATTTAAGATTGTCCGTGATAAATGATGATGAATTTTCTAATCAGTGATCTGAGCTGCAAAATCACCAAGACAAAACAGATAACAGTAAAAAGTATTCAAAGTGTCTGTAGTTGTTTCATCATTATTTTAGTGTGTGGATTATATACGATGTAAATTTAAAGTATTAATATGATCTGGAGCAAACAGGAAAAATGACTCTGCATCACCAAACGGAGGTTACCATCATGACAGCACGATGCAGACAGTTTGTGCCGCTGTTTCATTTTTACATTATATGGATTCATTCGGTGATATAACGAACATACAGCTCAGCAGCTTTTCATTTTTAATGTCTTCCCTCAGTTTAAAAGCTATATCGCTCATAAACAACCTTGTTAGGACAATAATAAGTTAAAGAACGGCGCGTTTTACAGACGATTTAATCTGAAACTCTTAACATAACCTGCTCCTGACCAGGTCATGAGTTTAGCATAAATTACCACGGTGATCTAGCAGGTTAAAAGAGAGCCACTTTCGTGACACTGAAAACCCTGGATTTAGACTCAACATAGCTCGCTAACACATTTATCTCGCTTCGTAGTTACACTCCTCTGACGTGCATCACAACCAACAATGCAGCAAACGTCTTATGGAACTTAATGAATGGACCAGACCTGTGTGTGTGTGTGTTTATTAATTTATTTATTTATACGGATTTAATGTGATGATGTGTGCGAATTGTCTTCAGTATAGTCAGTAGTTTTTCTCTTAATGTTATTTTTCTTTGAAGCCCTCACAAATACCTAGTTTGAATAATTAATAATGATTGTAAATGTTACTATATATTGTGAATATTGCACTGAAGCTTGATTTGAAGAAAAAATCACGAATCGAATTGAAATCGCAATATCTGCCAGAAAAATCGCAATTAGATCTTTTCCTTAAATCGTTCAGCCCTAGTCTGAGTGTCCGAGATGGGGGGAGGGGTGGTCTTTGTATGCTCCAGAGATGTTGGTATAAACCTGGTCTAGTGTTCTGCCCTTCCTTACCTGAATGTCAACATTCTTGTAGAATCTGGGGAGCACAGTCTTTAAGTTGGTGTGGTTAAAGTCTCCAGCCAAGATCAAGAAGCCCGCTGGGTGTTTGTTTTGTTGCCTGGTGATGGTGTCATGCAGCCTGCTCATTGGGTTATTTCCCTGGGCAAATAAAACAGTCTGCACGTCAACATTAGAAACTCCAGGTCTGGGCAGCAGTGTCTCTCAGTAACGGCAGCGTCCGTGCACCAACTGTTGTTAATATAGATGCACACACCACCTCCTCTACTCTTACCAGACTCCGATGTGCAGTCCGCCCAGAAGATTGTACGTCCTGCTAGCTCCACGCTTTTCATGCAGCCAGGTCTCTGTTATCACCATGATACAGCTGTCTATCTGGTTGTTAACATCCCGTAGTTAAATCTCGTCCATCTTGTTAACCAGGGAGTGGACGTTGGCGAGAAAGATGCTTGGAACCGCTGGTTTCGGTTGCGGTTAGCCTAGCTCTGATGCCGGCTCGTTTGCCTCATTTTTGGCGTCTTTCGCAGCGCCGCCGTTGCCTCCTTTCTGTCCGTTCTCGCCGACATATCCTCTCCGGGAACGAGTCGAACCCTTCTGGTCCAGCCGGTCCAGTGATGTTTCAGGCTGATAATTCAGTTCAGGTGTAAGTCCTTCTCAATGTGTAGCTGCTAGCTGAAGAGCACCGGGTTGCTGCATCTACACGCGCCACCATGTTAACAATACCAGTATGAGCAGCAGACCTATATGGTGCCCCCTTCAGTGGCTTATGCATCATTCATTTCTTATATACATATACATATGTGTATACATATACATATATACATATATAAATGTATATATATATATATATATATATATATATATATATATATATATATATATATATATATATATATATATATATATATATATATGTGTGTGTGTATAGTTCAGTGAAAATTTAGCCAGATGTACCAAAAATGTTCCAGTCCTGATGTATTTTCATCAACACAATGTATATAATGCAGTGAGTCCTCAAAGCAGACAGGTGTTGGTGATCAGAGCAGAGTGATGAAGATTTAACAGTGACGTTATCTAGTGGCAGTAAATGTACAGTTTGCCCATGAATAAACACTGCAGAAGAAATGTTACTGTGTCCTGCTTCCCACATGCACATATGGCAAAATCATATGGTTAAATCAACAGTGTTTCCTTTTTCTCTGTTTTGTTCCAAATTTCAAGGATACTGGGCGCTTAACAGACTCATTTCTTACCATCTACATTTCCAGTATTGAACCATTTATCATGAAAAGTGACAATGTGGATTTATGTTGGTGCAAAACAAACAAGTAACCAACAGATCACAGTATTTCACAGTATATTATATCATAATGTGTGTGTACTCATCATGTAAATCTCTTTCAACAGATCCAACAGTTTATGGAAGTATAATCCGACATGTTACTGTGCTGTTTATTCTGCTGTTGGTGATCATCGTCCTTTATTTCTACTACAAGGTACTGTGTACATCTTTGTTCCTCACAGGCTAAAATCCACAGTTCATTCTGTGAATAATAACTGGAAGAGAGGAGAGATGCAACCAATGACATGTGCATGCTGTTATGTCTCTCCAGGCCAGAAGAGGGCAGAAGAAATCAAGCCAACAGGAGACGACTGAGGTGGATTATCAGAACCTTGATGATGTTGGAGCTGAAGGAGGGCCTGCTGAGGAGGAAGAAACCCAGCAGTAGGACCTACAATGAGCTTGTGCTCCTTCCAGGTGGATTTCTTAGCTGCCACACAACCGCCTGTCAGCTCAGTGATGGATTTGACATTTTCATATTGCAGAAGAGAAGTGTGTTTGAATCAATGGAACAAATATACATGATAACAGCTCAAATGATTTGATGAATAAAACAATAACTTGGTTTGAAAATGATGCAGATATGCTGAGCACACTGCTGTTTATATGTACAGATGTTATATGTAATTGTTTGTGTGTGTACATGCTAAAGTGTGCAGAGTGACTTTTTGATTTATACACAATATAAAAAGTCTTTAGTGCAGCATTGATCAGATATATTGATCTGTTATTACTCATGACTCATAACTTCTTATTTTGAACTGTAATTAATTAACCCTGTAAGAATTTTCTGCAATTTTGCTTTTTTCTTTTTCATCATATTTTGTGTTTTCACTTATTTTGAAGGAAACTTTTGAGAGATGTTATTTTGATTTTACTCTGTTTAAACGTAGAATCAGTGGGATTTGACTGAGCTATTATGTTTCTATGAGTCTTTTTAAAGAAAATGTTGCATTTTATACCTTCAATAAAACACAATGCATAAAGGCATGAAGCCATACCTCTGACTTGTTTCTATTTTTGCTTCACTCACAAACTGTATGTTCAGACTCTTTAAACTCTCACACTAAGTGACTGTAAAGTAAAAATTCCCTCTGACATTTTTCAGAATGTCCTTAACTTGATGTATTTATATGTATGGAGGACACAGCTTGAGAGGACTGTGTTACATTGTCTTTTAGTCTATAGTTGTTGACTGGGTGTGTAAAATGAGGGGACAAACTCTCAGTCCTTTGCTCTAAATCCAAACACTTGCACAGCTGGTTTGAGGTGTCTCCAGACTGCAGATAGAGAATAATGATGAGTAAAAAATATTCCTGAGGACAGGATTCACCTCAAGACTAAAAGTGTTAAATGGAGTGTATATGTAGAACTTTTCTACCTAAACTGTCAAAGTGTCTTACAGTTGAGCTTCTATTACTCCCAATGTCTCTTACTCTGATGTTCTTCACCTGCAACAAGATACTTTTAACCTGTTTTATCCCACTACCCTGTCTGAACCTGAAACTAGAAACAGTAGTACAGATAAGAGTACAAACAACAAAACAACAACAAAGTTCTTACAAAAAGTAATGGAATTTATTGTGTCCCTGTTAGATTTATGTTTTTAACACTTCCTTATCTAATGCTTGTGTCCCTGATGACTTTAAAACTGAATGTGTGTATCCATTTCAAAAACACAAAACACAACAAATCCCAGGCTCCATGTGTTCCTGTAGCTCAGTGAGTAGATCACGTGTCCCATACATTGATGCTCTCAGTTCTCTGCAACAGACGCTGGTTCTACTCCCACCAACGTCACATTGGCTGCATGTCATCCTCTTTCTCTCTACCAACCTTCCTGTCACATCTTCAGCTGTCACTATCAAATAAAGGCAAATTGCCCAAAAAGATTATCATTCATGTTTCCACCCTGGCCACATTATTCAGAGACACAGTGTCTCTCATCATTTTTATGTTGATGACACACAGATGCACCTGCCCGTTAGATTCACAGACTCTGCCATGCTGAGTTCACTTAAAGACGTCAGCTGAACTCAAAACCAGACAAAACAGAGATCCTTGTCATTGGGCCTCAGCACATGACAAAACAAACTCTGCCATCTGCTGGTCCCCTGGTGGATTATATCAAACCTGTTCCAAGGGAAATGGACGCTGTGTTTAATTGATGTTTTGAGCAGCACAATAACAATACAAAGCTTTTGCAATCATATTTTTATCTTAAAAATATTTCAAAAATACAATCATTTTGCATGCCTTCATCTCATCATGTTTGGATTACTGCAACTGTTTTGCTTTTAAAAGTAACTCAATACATTACAAGATTACAGCTGTTAAAAAGTAACTTGCTACATTACAGCGTTACTTCATAAGGAAAGTAATTCAGAGTGCATTTCAAAAAATGAAAACCAGAAAAGACTCATGCACACTGTCTCGCTTTCTGTTGGCTTATTAAATATCCGACGTTTCGGTCTGGACGACCTCCATTAGTTATACTGGCAGCATGCAAACATTTCTACACATATATAAAAACAAAGACTGCATCCATTTACAAACAGCCAATCAGAGGACTGCTGAAATTGATCAACACCTGAAACGGATTCAGGTGTCATCATCCTGGTAATAGGACCAGAAACTCATTGAATCATATAAAGCCCACAGAAATCACAATGTACATGTTGATTTAGTTTATTTAAAGTGTAGTTTTAAGTGTCTTATGTGTAACTCAGACAATATAAAATGACATGTTCCACCATTTCCTGTAGTCCACAATGTCCACATCATCTGTATCAGGTAACGCTGTAGTAACAGATAAACTGAGGTAAATGTGTGAGGCAAATTCAGCAAATTTAACTGTTATTAAAGACACTGCTGAGAGCATAAAATTGTAAATAGTTAAATCTAAAGACTGTAATTTTATCTTTCACAAATTAACTCAAATATCTAACTTCACTTCTTAGTCTTGAATCATGTATTTTAAATGAAATTGAGGGGAAGTGAACAAAACAGATTTAAAGTTTTCACATAACAATGGGAATATAACTGTAATCAAAATGATTTACATTAGTGTCTCTAACACATAATCTTTCACTGACATTAAAATATCACCTAACTTGTGTCAGTTGCTGTGAAAGAGGTCTGAAAGATTCTGGACTGAAGAACTGAGCCTGGCTGCCATGTTGGAAGGAGTCAATCAAGTAGCTTGAGGACACTTCCTGAGGCAGCTACCAGGGGTAGGTGGGTGTTTTATAAATGAGGCATTTCAGTCACATGCCTCTCAAGGTGTTAACAACTCCACAGAGGTTTAATACCTGGAGCTCCCAACCAGTCAGTCAGAACTGAAGAAGCTTCTTCAAGTCCAGTTGCCTACGACAGCCTTTTGCTACAAATACCATGACCTGGATGACTGTGAGTCTTCACAAACACCCCACTGGGTGAAAGTCTTGAGTTCATTTGTATCATTCATTCATCCCAACATCTAATAAGCTGCTCATACAGAGGCTTCTTTTCCTGAGGACGGAGTGGACCAGTGGCACTGAGGCTTTAAAAAACTGTCACTGTAACAAACTCTGAGGTTGTGGTGTGAAAACAAGCTGCAGTTCACTGCAGTTTTAGCTAACAGTTGTCACAAGTGAAGACTCAAGTCTTAAATCCTAAATCAAGACCAACAAGTTCACCAACAAGTGAGACTTTTGAGTCTTAAACAAGTCAATATGAAATCAGTGAAATCATCCTGTCTGACTGTCTGCACCTGAGTCCTGATCACCACTGTCCCTCACCACTGTTACACAGACTGACTGGAACTGAAAGAGTCAGAACAGGACAAATAAGATTCAATATAATATTGTCAAGATTAGGAACACAAAATTAATAAAATGCAAAAAGGAGTAATGATGATCACTTCAAACCAAAAACTTTAACTACAGTAATGAAGATATTGATGTTCTTTTAATCATATAATTACTTATTCTTTATTAATGTTTTTATTGCTCATTTAATAATAAAAAGTCCACAATTGCTCCAGAAGCACATTTCAACTCTGCGTACAAATTCTTTTCATCATATAGCTTCTTTATTCTAAAGTAAATGTGTTACTTTAATGTAAAAAAAAATCCCTCTCAGATATGTTTTTTTTTTTAAAAAAAACTACAGTCTGACAAGGACATAAAAATTGGTTGGTTGTTTTTTTTTAATGTTGATGCATCTTTGCTTAAAATTCTCTCTTTCTGTAATATCGGTGCATAGCAACTACTGTGTGATTAATGGTTGAGCAAAGATTAAGGTAAGTAAATAAATAAATAAAAAGGCAAATGTTAACTGCAGGTCTGTGACCAAATACAACTTGGTGTTTAAACTTGGTGTAGAATCAGCCATCGTGGACATATTTCCTGTGGATATGAGGAACTGAAGCCACCATCTCTGCTCTGTTTACAACCACCAGACCCCATTGACAGAAATAGACTTTTCTCCTCGCAAGACACAGGAGTTGTAGGCATTTGAGTTTGTCTTTTTGACTTTGGTGTGACTTCTGTGTTTTAACACATTTGTTTGGGTCTGTATTAACGGCACTTGCTGCAGATCGAGGCAGCAGTAGACCAGCAGCTCCCGTGTCAAAGGAAAATGACTATTTTTCAGTGGGGTTTTGTGGCTGTGAAGTGAGCATGAACAGCAACTTCAGTTCGCAGTTGGTAAAATCTGTCTGACAGTAAAATAAAGCGGGGAAAATGTTTTAAATATAGCGTATGCTCATAACAATATTTATTTCAGCCAGTTTAAATCACTGTTTACATTTTTCTTTACTATTTGTAATGCAAAGTGCAAAATCAATTGTCTGGTCAAAAACCTTGTCAAGAAGCATTTTGAAGAAGTGATACTTAAGACCTGAGGTTTGGGTTGATTAAAAAAAGTGTTTCAGTATTACATTTTCTCAGCTCTGGGAGAGAAGAAACAAGTGGCTTTAAAATTATCAGTGTTAAAACACAGGCTGAACACAGGCTTGAACACGAATTTTGTTAGACCCTTATTAGAGGATAATCAGGGACGCATTACAAGAGAGCAGGACTGCAAACTAAAGTGCATCATTTCCCACTATTAGGCCCTTTGAGTTTTTTCTATTGTTTCTGACTGATATTCTTACAGTATTAGACTATTTTAGAGTTTAAATTTGGAACACATTCTGACAGAATTGCACTGTAAAGGAAAATATCTTACATATGTGCTACATCCCCGTTAAAAATTATAAAACACATCTATCAAAAAAGTATCTGTCTTGCCAGGTTTCAAGTTATCTGTTTGTGTCTGTGCCAAACTGAAGCAGCCAATCAGTGTCTTAGGATCAACTGCTGGCAGCTAAGATTGTGGTTTTATCATAGGAGAAGCTTTCCTGGAAGCAACTCAAACAAACAATGGCGGCTCCTGAAGAGGTTAGTGTAGATACTGTGATAGCATCAGTTCTGTCAGAGCTGGAGAGGATTTCTTCATTGAAAGAAGGCAGTGGAAAAGATGCTTTCACTCTTCTCCAAGCCGGCTTCTGCAAGAGCCAACTGGCTCCTCTGATAATAACCTGACACACCAGATGTTTGTTACACAGAACTGAAAGATCCTTGCGAGATCTTGCAAATCCAGCTGCCTCGCAACATAACTCTCCTACTACATCATATGCTTTGCTAATTTGATCGGTTGATTTTAGTTTTTTAAAATTGCCTGCCAAACAGTTTCTAAGGACAATTTCCCAGATGGTTCTGAGTAACAAACCATCTGATGTGTCAGATTACCGAAATTAAAGAACTGAAGAACTTCTTGACCCATATCTCTTACTGTGGCAAAAGTATCAAAGGTCACTGTGACTTTTGTTAGTTCTCTTTTCACCAGCTGTTTTCCTTCCAGCCTTAAATATGCAGTAGTCCACCAGTTTCACAAGAAACTCTGCCTTGACCCTTGATTTGGATATCTGCCAACAATTTTTTATATTGTTGGGATATCGGGATATTTATATATTTTTATTTTTACAGCACACATGATACATGATCTTGCTGCTGTTGGTGATTGTTCAGTGTTAACTTGACGTTATCTCTATACATGATATTGTAAATCATGAAAGTTTGTTGGCTCACATTGAAAAATGAGATACTATCTTAGACTGGTTTAAACTGTGATTGTCACACAGAGCTCGTTTAGTGGAAAGCCCTTACTGTGGCTCTCCTAACCTGTGGTGTTCACCAAGGCGCCATCTTCAGCCCGTTGTTGTTCTGTATACATGGTCTCAGTGAGACATATTATCCACAAACACAGTCCATTCACCCATTCTTTAAGCATTTATCCTTTGTTAGGGCCTCAGGGCGAGAGGTGGCATCATCCTGGACAGGTCACAAGGTCATTACGAGGCTGAAACATGTAGACAAACATTCACACTCATATGCAAAGTCCACACAAAAAGGCATCAGCCGCAAACTTCCTCCCCCCAGATTCTCTCAGCTCTGAGGTGACAGTGCTATCCACTGAACCAAAGAGTCTCCCCCAACCTGCTGCACTACCAGCCAGAGTGCAGCCTCAGATCCTCCAGCAGGGATCTTCCCTGTTCCTAAATTCCAGCTGAAGACTAAAGGCTTTTGTAATCTGGGCTCCTAAACTCTGGAACTCCCTGTCAGTTGTGTTTCCAGACCCTTTTTGATGGGTGTGGCCCAAGTGAGACACTGACTTGTGTGGGGGTGGCATGTACATGCATCTTTTACTGTTTTCAGTACAGCAACCCTTTCATTTCTGAAGCAAACTTGAGAGAAAATGAAGTGAAAGATTTTGATTCAGAAGAAAATAGTTTAATTATTAAATGACAGATCAAATATGTTTAAATATAACATTTGAAATGCTGATATGTTTGACTTAGAAGGCTCTAAGGGTTCCCTTCTGCTGAGTTCTCTGTAGTTTCAGTTGAAAAAAACAGCAACAAAAACAAAGAGGAAGTGTTCCAGGAAGAGCAGGCAGTGTGAAGTGTTTATGTGTATCGCCACTGTGGTTTATAGTTCAGTTGTCTGTCGTCTGTGTTGTCACTGATAAATGATACAGAGCAGCGTTGCAGACTTTTTGTCAGTCATGGAGAGCATGCAACAGAAGAAGCTTCACTGCTTGGCTTTGGGTAAGAAGGCATTACAAAATTTAATTCAGACTGCAACTTTTTGTATAGCACAGCAGTTTCATTGTATAGCATCAAAAGAAAACTTCTAAGACTCTTTTTTGAGTTTGTACATCTTTCTCTTTATTTATATCTCAGACAGAAACAACATTTATGTCTGTTTTGTCAGTATCTTGAATGGAATGAGTCATTCCTTTTTTTCCCTCTTCTACAGTCTCTTTCCTCTTGACTTCACCTTTAACTGCTGCAGGTCAGTCCATTCTCCTGTCATGCATAAACATCCATTTACTTTACCTTCTGTGTATAATATGAAAATATTGTATGCTCTGTCTTATTTGCCTAAAAGCTCTTCCCATCAGATTAGTTGGGTCGACTCAGTGCTCTGGAAGAGTTGAAGTCTATTACAACAACACCTGGGGAACAGTCTGTGATGATAACTGGGACTTGAATGATGCTAATGTGGTGTGCAGACAGTTGCGTTGTGGTACAGCACAAAATGCTCCTCAGTCGGCCCACTTTGGTGAAGGAACTGGACCAATCTGGCTTGATGATGTGGACTGTTCAGGAAGTGAAAGTTCTCTAACTGAGTGTCAGCACAGAGGATTTGGGACACAGGACTGTGGACACACTGAGGACGCTGGTGTGGTGTGTTCAGGTGAGAAAACTTTTAAACAAAGTATTTTGAATAAATATGTCTTTTTCTGTATAATTTCGTTCTGTCACCTGGTCATCATGGTTTGTGATGTCAGTCATTCAGATGCAGCAGTGGAAAACATCTGTAAGCTCACCCTGCAGCCTGCTGTTAGAATTAAAGAGCAGAATAACAAGTGTGAAATGTTGCTCAGTATACTGTGAATTAAACTGTAATATTGATGAAGAAATTAATTAAATGTTTGATCGAGTGTGAAAAGTGTTACATTGTACTGACAGTCTGTATGAGTGATGAACAGTGTGTAAATGAATCAGAAATTTTGCCAAATGTGTAGTGTGTTTCTGTCAGGACCAAATTTAAAAAAAGAAAGTGTTCTATCCTGTGATGATTATATTTCTATGCTCTGAATTTAGGTGTTCCCATCAGATTAGCTGGGTCTGGATCCACTCGGTGCTCTGGAAGAGTTGAAATCCAACACAGCAGTGTCTGGGGAACAATCTGTGATGACAACTGGGACTTAAATGATGCTATGGTGGTGTGCAAACAGTTGAGCTGTGGTACAGCAGTGAGTGCCCCCCACTCGGACCACTTTGGTGAAGGAACTGGAAAAATCTGGCTTGATGAGGTGGTCTGTTCAGGAAGTGAAAGTTCTCTAACTGAGTGTCAGCACAGAGGATTTGGGACACATGACTGTAACCACGGTGAGGACGCTGGTGTGGTGTGTTCAGGTGAGAAGAATTATGAATCTCTTATGTGATATACTGTGTGTTGTCATAATAATGATCATAACAACAGCCTTAGAGACAAAATCTATATAGCGCGCACAAGATACTATATCGAGCACATGAGACACTAAAACGTGCTGCACCTGCGATCATAGGCACCATCTATGGAGGGCATTGGATTTTATGCCCCCCCAAAGTTGAAGTTGGGGGTGCAGCAATCCCCCAATCTTGAGACAAAGCAGGATGTAATGCAGTTGTCAAATAGCTATAGTCTAATAAATTTAATTGACATTTGACAGAAAAGGAAAATAAAGTCATAGCATGTTACTATATTGTTCTTAGTATTTGATTTCATGCGGGCTGCTGTGTGTTTTGCTGCTCTTATATGTTACCAGCCAGCACACCAAGCGCTTTAATTAATTAGTTAACAAACACAAAGTGCCATGTGTATAAGCACCTCTGATCATTTACATATTTAACACAATAACTTTTTTGCTCTACCATCTGAATGAGACACAGATCAGATGTCTGCCACCAACTCTGTGTGGAAATACTTCAAAAGATTAAACAACAGAAATGTAAATTGTGCTGGAGGCATAAAATCTGCTGGACTTAGGTTTGCAGCAACATTTGGAATATCAGACAAAATTCCAGGTGAAAGCTTAAAGTTTGAAGATCACTGTATTTATAGTTTATCCAAAACATTTCTGGGAGAAATACTGCAGCATCCGATGGATTTAAGGTCAGCAGGTGGCTGTGGCAAAACCCCTAACTGAAGAAAGATGCCAAAAACTGCCGAAGAATCCATCTGAAGCCTCACACCAAGTGAGTGAGACCTGTTTTAGAGTTTTACTTTTTAATGTTGAGTGATCATTTACTTTATTAAGCCTACTATGTTGAACATTGAAGCGTGCACGGTGCAAGACGTCTGCTGCGCTCAGCTTCAGCCTCTGAATATGAACGGAATGTAGAATCTGTTTCGGCTCAATTTCATAACTTTAAAAACACCAAATGACTTGATTTAACGAATTTTGTTTGTTTAAAATTTGAAGAATTGTAAAATAGCACTTCCATGAGCCTTTTCAGTCAGACAGCGACAAAAGACAATAGGCTGTCTGTTGTGTTGCCGCCTGTCTGTATAAATGAAGGAGTTAATTAAATCGAGCGCATGTTTTAGTGTCTCGAGCACAAGATTTAGCTTAAACGAAGGCACGTTTTAGTATCTCATGCGCTCAATTTGGTATCTTGTGCGCACAATATATTTTTTTTTTCTTTGTGGAACTTTAGGGGCTCCATAGAATTGTGATGCAAAACTGATCATTTCATAATCACAGTTTCGGTCAAAGTAAACGCAATATGATTTTTTTTTTTTTTTTTTTTTTTTACCAAACTTTGCAGTGAGTTGAGTTATTGTGCCACATGAGCCTGACATCACATTGTCAGTGACTTCTGCTCCATGATGAAGGCAGAAACATAACAGAGTGCTGCAAACAACAGGAAGGAAGAAAACAAGCACATACTTTCAAAATAAAATTCCAAAATAAAAGTCTCTGAATAGGAACTTTTAAATATGAAGACTTCACAACATAAAACAGCCCTATCCAAAAAGGAAAACACAGCTTACATTAGCTGTGTCTCAATTACTTCCATTAGAACACTGTCATGTCGTACACTTTGCACACTATGTACTCACTCAGGTATAAGTGTGCAAATTTCAACAAGGTAGTGTTGTCTCAAATCGAGGACAGCCATTGTGGTTTTACTGGAAATGCCAATCGCAGCTTCTTCTTCTTCTTCTTTTTCTTCTTTGTGGGTGAACTGAAGCCAGGCGGAGCCTTACTGCCACCTGCCAAGACATCTACTGCCTTGTTTATTCATTTGTGTTCAGTTTCACTTCAATTTCACTTTATGAACATCCTTTTAATATTATTTGCTTTAGTTTGCCCTGTGTTTCTCAGGAGGTTAAAAATACATCATACTCTCCATCTGTGATGGTCCAGCCCTCCCTCCTCCTGCTGGCTGAAATTTCACTAATATACTGATTTATAATTAATTTGTGCTACCAAATCTTTACAAATGTAACCACATAAATGTATTGATGACTTCAATCTGACAACAGTGTAATGGTATTTATTGATAAAAATACATGTATGACTTATATGTGTATAATTCGGTGTTCACTGCAGCCACTGAAGTCACCATGGCTATTTCCTCATACAGCGTTCCACACTCAACTTTTTGGCCGTTTTGTGTTCATCACCCGAGTACTCACAACACATTTCATTTTGCTGTGAATGTCAATGTGAAGACACTTATGTACTCAAAGCAGGAAGTACAGAAATACACTAACTGATTCACATCACTTATCTGTAATGTCTGCCCTAAAACTGCACTGACAGGATATTCATGAAGTCTGAACAGTGAAACCAAGCAGTTACCACAACTGGACCAGTGTAGGTGGTGTATTTATTTCATTCTTTAAAACATATTTCATTGTAATAATCTTCTACAAGAAGCAGTTTTAAAGGAATACTCCACCAAAACTCAACAGTATATTTGAAACAAGAAAAGCCTCCTGTAGGTTTAATGGGTGGCTCGGAAATGGTCGAAGATGAAGTCAGTGTTGTCATAAATAAGCAGCTGCTTTTTACAGTCACACATTTGTTATTTTATAATTAAAAATGACTGTGATGGGGTGATTATTTGATAGTTGGTGCATCCCAAATTCTGTCTGTGAGAGTTGTTTCAGGTGGTTGGCTCATCAAGACATGCTGAACACCGAGAAAATTCAACTCAGATTAAAGATCCAGCACTGAAAACAGTGTCTCAACTTGATCATTGTATTATTTTTGCAGGGAGGCTCCCAGAGCCCAGCATCTCCATGAATCCTACTGGTGTGGTTACCTGGGGTCAGGACGTCAAGATCACTTGTTCAATCTCAACTCAGCATTTAGGTGGAACATTCATCCTGCAGAAAAGCTCAGGCTCATTCAGAAAGACCCAAACATCAAATACTAACTCTTCCACCTTCAGTATCCTCAAAGTCAACTTTGACAATGAGGGGTCATACCAGTGTCAGTATCAGAAAACAATTTCAGGTTATTCTGTCAGCACCCGCAGAAGTGACTCTGTCACACTCTCTGTTGCTGGTAAGAGAAAAAAAGTGTTTCTTGAACTTGATGATTCATTCACTATTCAAAGGAAAGCAAACTGATTAGTCAAGATAAGTATAGCTCAGCTCAAAGGCAACACATTTAACACTAATATTGTGCTTTTTTTTCAGTGAGCTTCCCAAAAGCCAGAATCTCTATGAATCCTGCTGGTCAGGTTGCCTGGGGTCAGAACATTGACATCACTTGTTCGATCTCAACTCTGGCTTTAGGTGGAACATTCATCCTGCAGAAAACCTCAGGTTCATTCACAAGGACCCAAACATCAAGTACCAACTCTGCTACCTTCAATATCCTCAAAGTCAACTTTGATAATGAAGGATTGTACCAGTGTCAGTATAAGAAAAGGTTTTCACGTGGAGAATTCAGTTCACCCCAAAGTAACTCTGTCAGACTGTCTCTCACTGGTAAGAAAACTAACAAATAAATCAATAAAGTAAATTGGTTGACACTGTCTCATGTTGGTTATCCAAACATTATTTTTGTGAGTGTGATTATTGCGGCCTTTCAAAAAATAAATAAATGATGCAAAGTGCAAAAAATTAGATGGTTTAAAACTAATTCACAAACTAGCAATAAGTTAGTAAAATAACTATAAGATAAGATAAGATGAACTTTATTGATCCCACACCAGGGAAATTCAGTTGTCACAGCAGCTCAAGCACTACAGATAGAAAGTGACAATAAGTGCTTATAAATATTAAGATAAAAAGTAGAAAATATGTATATACCTATCAGATTAAAAATATAAAATCTAACAAATATAAAATGTAAGTACTGTAAGTACTAATGTAAGTAAGTAATGTAAGTACTTATGTTAAAAGTCATAGTGCAGCTGTTCTCTGTAGACTCAGATAAACGGGGTGAAGATGACTACGTTTTGGTAAAAGATTGGAAATCAAACTGCAACCTTGGAATGCCACTTTAGTTGCCAAAATCATTTGCATCATGATTTGTCTCGTATAATTAACAGATTTATATATATATATCTGTGAGGAAAATGTTTTCTTAATCCTGTTGTCTCTTTTGTAGTCCCACTGCAGCAGCCCAGCATCTCCCTGACATCTCCTAACAGAGGGTTGGTCTGGGGTCCTGAAGGTGCAGAGGTCACCAGGGGTTACAGCTTCATCATCACCTGCTCCATTAACTCCAGCTATCCTGGAGGTGTTTTCTCTCTCATCTTCTCTGGTTTCAACATCATTGACACCAAGCCAGCAGTCAACCACTCAGCCTCCTTCAACTTCCCTGTAGCTGAGTATGAACACCAGGGAAACTACAGCTGTGTGTATGAAGTCACACTGTCCTCAAGGAAATTCACTTCTCCTGAAACAGAACAGATTATTGTTGTCATTCAATGTAAGTACCCTGTTGAATTTAGCCATGTGTTTTTATAACCATGAATAACTGAATGACACAGTTCAGTAATTGTGAAAGTGTAATCACAAGTCAGGTTGTCAGTTTTTCAGGTGTGATCTCTGTCTATTCACCCTTTGACCACACAAATAAAACCTGATACAAATTATAGAACAGAAAGAGAGAAAGAAACAAGAGAGGCAGTGGGCAAAACTATAGAGAAACAGAAACTTTCATCATGGTTACTTCCTGAATTGAAAAAAATAAACAGACCTCTCAAAGTCATACTTTGCGGTACAGATTGCAGGTTCCAGCCATTCATTTTCTTCTACTTATCCTCGGTTGGGTCCTGGTGGCATCAGACTAAGCAGGTTATTCCAGACATCCCTGTCCCAGCAATGCTTTCCAGCTCCTCCTGTTCCTAGAACAGATGAGATATCCCTCTTGCAAGTTCGGGGTCTACACTGGGTCCAGTTGCATGTGCTTGGACATTTATGGGAAAGAAGCCGCAGCTGGCTTCTTTTTACAGGAAGGACCAGTGATTCTACTCCGAACTCCCTCCAGAGGTCTGTGCTCCTCACCCCATGTCTCAGGTTGATCCCACACAGCCAATGGAGGAAAAATATTTCAGCTGCTTGTGTCCTCATCCTCATTCTTTCCTTTGCTATCCAAAACTCATGACCATAGTTTGGGGTTGGAACATTGATTGTCTGATAAATCAAAAGCTGTGCCTTTCAGCTTAGCTGCCTTTTCAATACAAGACTTCAGTACAACACCTGCATTGCTGCTGACACCACAGCACTTTGCAGATTGAGCTCTAGCTCCAGTTTACCATCACCCATGAACAAGACCCTGGGACAGGCTACTTAAACTTCTTTGCTTGGGTCAGCAACTTAATGGTTCTCCACCGTTTTGCAGCAGCAGATACTAACAGAAGAAAAGCAATAACTATGTGAATGACACAGTTGTGCATGAATGAATACATAGTTTTGCATCATGGAAAATGGTTGAGGTGCTGTCACTGAATCAGTGTCTTGCAGACTAAGTGGGTGCCCTGCATGTTAGTCAGAGCTGAGGATGTTGAGAGAAACTCAGTCTATTTAATGACATTATATAAAATTCTGTGCATGCTTTTGGTATTCATTTGAATGACAAGGATCATTATTTATGCATTGAGGAGGAGGAGGAAGTGAAACTGAATGTGACTTTCATACAGGAAGTAAATATATATGGATCTACTGATACTCATTTAACCAGTGCTGGACCTGTTCATAGCAGTCAGAGTAACAGCAGATTCAAGTCTGCAGTGTAGTTCACACACTTCACTGATAAATCTGAGTTACATCACGCCTCATTATCAAGCGATCAGTTTTGTTTTGTGTCTTCATGTCTGTTAATTTGCATGATCTCTTTCTCTTGCTCTCTCTCTCCTCAGGGACTACAGAACATTTAAACATTAATAAATTAATAGAAGTAAAGGAAGCTCTAGTTACCAGATATATTTCATAATCTATCCATAATCATAACCACATCACACAACAACATCACACCCTCTCACACATGCACTGCAACTCTGCAGTTATCTAGAAACTACCCAGAGGAGCTGTATGTGTGAAGACAAATGTCTGCAGTTTTGGTCTGATTTAACCCTGTCAGCTCTCTAGTCATGTGTGAACAGAGCAGCTCAGTGTCCAGAGTGAGTCCATTTTCATACAGACTGTATGTTGATCAGTATCAGCCTTCATGAGTCTGATATTTTTTGATCTTGTGTTTTAACACCTTTCATCATCTGTGACATGGAAACATCAGATTACATCAGAAAAACAGCATCAGGAGGCCAGGCCATGATTACACACACCCCTAGCTGCAAGTAGTCCCTCCTAGGATGCTGATTTACTGCGCCACTTTGAATGGTTGCCCTGTGAGGTAAAAGTCCAACCAAATAAGCTCTGTACCTGAGATGCCTTCAGATGGGGTGGACAGGTGGATTTTTTGAGTGACAGGCTTCCAGCTACAGTAAAATAAGAACTGATGACTGGGCATCAGTTCCTACTAACCTTAAAGGGTCAGAAATTTGTCCTGGACTCACTGAGAGGCAGGGCGCAGAGAGGCAAAGCACAGTGCTACAACCACTGTGTCCTATCTGACTGCTATACAATTGGCTGAGCTACCTTTGGCTTTGGATTAGGCTAAGTTCATAAACTATATGATTTAAAAATCTTACAGCCCAACCTGACTGTTCACATTTCGTCATGTGTTACTACTCGTGTCATGTGTTTACTAGCGAGGTTGTAGTCTTTTTTAAATGTTGTGTTGCAGAGTTTGGGGAACCCTGAAACACTTTTCTTTGGTCGTATCTGGAAGGGAACCCTAGATTTGCAAAACTCTTGCAAGATTTGTGTATGTTGTTCCTTCATTGTGAAGTTGCACAAACATTAATATGATCACTCTCTCGAGATCCTACATGGCCATCGACCATCAGTCTCTTCCTCTGCTGCTTGTGTCACTTCCACACGTCTGTGGTCTCTTCTGCCTGTATCGTCATTTACACCTGTTACCTCATTGGTTGCACTTTTAAAGGTCAGTGGAAAATGATTTGAACTTTGAGTACAGTGATCTGCAGCAGATCTGAACAGTGCACCACGCCAAGGGTATCAGTGCCACTTAGTGGGGCACCATCACTCGCTCCATAGGAAAATAGTTGGACAGGCAGCTCAAAGTGTTTTTAACTGCTGATCATGTGTTGGGGTCTTAAGACAATGACAGTGGTGCAGATTCAATCGACTGAGCGCACGTGAAACCAGACTAGTTTGAATCAAGTAGATCATTTAGAGAGAAGAAGTAGCAGTACATTACACTTAATCAGACATGTTTAGAAGGATAAACTGATCAATGTTTTTCTCTCTTAGTGTCTTTGTTGCTGCTGGTCTCATCAGTAGCTGTTGGTCTCCTGCTGCTGCTCCTGCTGGTCTTGTTGGTGGTCTGTCTGGTCTTCAGGAGAAGACGACGAGCCAAGCAGCCTGCAGTCCTCTACCAAACTCAATGTCTGTGCTCACCAAAACACACAGTATTCCCATTTTAAATACACACTTTCATCAAAATGCTTGTATTCATATTTTGTGTCAATGCTTGTGTTTCCGTAGCTGCCAGAGTTGGGAAGTTTTATGAACGTGATGACGTGGAGGAGGAGGAGGAGGGGGAGGAGGAGGACTATGTGAATGTTGATCTAATGGACATCAAGAAGAACCTTAAAGAGGAAGCAGGGAGAGCAGGAGAAGATGAGAGTGATGATTATGAGGATTATGAAGAAGCCGGCCCTGATGCAAATTTCACAACAGCCACGGAGTTCTGTTTCAGTGTAGAGGAAAACAGAGGGGAAGAGGAAGAAGAAGAAGAAGACGAGACCAGTGATGATGAAGCTGACTATGAAAATGTAACATTTGGTGAACAAACTGCAGACATTAATGGAGAAGATGAGGCCATTTATTCAAACTTTTAAGGCGTCCACTGGTCAACAGTGTCTCAGTGGTTGGACAGAGAATTGAAACTCTTGTTCACTGCAATCAATTTCACCAAGTCAACAAACTGTTAAAAGGTGATAAATGTTGAAAGATGCTGCAGGAATTGTATCCTGATCTTTGACTGCCTCAGGACAATTGGCCAGTCGCTCAGTTATCACCTTTTGAACTGCATATACCTAGATAAACTACCAAAACTCCTGAATGCATATTTGAATCACTTTGACAAACCAGAAACAAATGATACAAATTCTTGAAAGCGTGGCCTATTTGATAGAAATTCTGGTCAAACATTGGACTGTATTTCTCTTTTGTCCAGGTGCTGAGTCCAAAAACTGTGATTTATGCCCTCCAAGGTCTTGGAGCACTAATAGCCAGACTAGTGCAGCAGCTCTATGGCCAGTTGGTCATTGGTTATTCCAGGCTGAAATATCTGGATCAGATTAGATCAACCTTTATTGTCTCCCTTAGGAGAAGTTTGTCTTGGACATTAAAGAGAATACAGAAGCACTCACCCTAAGAGTAATGCACCATGTCCTTAAAGTCCTGTACAATTTCTAAATAACTGTTGGACTGATTGCCATGAAATTTTGTAGAGAGGACAAAGTTTCACCCGGCTGTATGAGGTCCACAGCATTATTTTTCTTCACTCAGTGGAAAAACATGTTTGTATTTTATAATCAGACAAAGAGCCAATTTGGGTTGTTATGACTCTGCATTCTTTTTCGACAAAATGTCATAGTTTTCAAAGGCATATGATTTTCTTTCTGTCTGTTGATAAAAGTTTTGATATAATAGTTTTCGCTGGTTGTAAAACAGCATGTGAGAAATAATATACAGTACAGTTCTTACTGTACATTATCCTGCTTATTACATGGTTATCCACCTAAAATACCAATAATTTGACACAAACAAACACTGTTGATTGTGACGTTGTTTTTAAACCATTTTAATCCGTTTTATTCTTTTATTTCTTTTCTTTGTTTATTTATATTGACAGTACATGATGCATTATTATCTATTCCATCTTTATTTATTTCTATTGACTACACATTGACATCATGTGATGTTGTCTCTCCATTTTTCCTTTTATTTTTATTTATTCTTATTGACGTTTCGCTTGTTTTCCTGTTCTGTAAGTCCAGTGCAAATCACATATTCCTGCGCTGAACAAAAATTTATCCCAAACTAATAGTCTCAAATGTCTGACAGAGTCCACATCTTTGGCTGCCTTTCATTTGTAAAGTTTCATTAATTACCCTGTAAAATGAATGACACATCAGTTAAACTGTAACTATCATGATGTGAGGACAGAGAGAGGTCTGGGATGCCTCAGCTTACATCAACATGTTTCATCATCACTTCATCAGTGTCAGAACATGTTGCCAAAGCACTGCAGTGGAAAACTGGCCAGCTGGAACATTTACATAAATGTTGGTTAAATTGTGTTTAAACTGTTTCTTTTTTATCATCTTATACTTTTAAACGGAAATAATGCAATGATAAATTAGGTTTCTACTTCTTCTTCTTCTTCTTCCTGTATGAGAGGAGTGAGAGTAGAAGAGCTGAGTGTATGAAAGATTTTCTTTCCTTTTTTTCCTTTTTCTGTCCTTTGTTCTTTGATGTAGTGGTAGCTGTGATTGTATTAAGTGTTTGAGATTGTGTTTGGTTGTATTTTAGTTTATACTTGTTTTGTGTGCTTTTGCTGGCCAGGCTTTGTCCGGTTGGAAGGCCACTCAGAAGCCGCCATAGCGTCTGGTGGTTTCTCCAAGCTGAAGAAGTGGAGCAGTGAACATGGTGGAGACAGGGATCACTGTGAATGGGCTGTTTGAGTTGCTGCTGCCACAACATTGTCTTATCTGCTTATGTGGATGATGATATTGTTCTGGTAAAAAATCAAAAGGATGTTGACCTTTTAGCTAATTTAACTAATTCCTTTAACACTCTGTCTGCAGCGAGGGTGAACTGGAAAAAAAAGTGAAGGCCTAGCTGTCAGCAGATGACATGACAGTCTCCCAGTTCTTCCCCAAAATCTGTCTTGGAAAAAAGCTGGTCTAAAGCAGGGGTGTCAAATGTACGGCCTGCGGGCAAAAACCGCCCCACCAGGGGGTCCAGTCTGGCCCGCAGGATGACTTTGCAAAGTGTGAAAATTACAGAGAAGACATTAATTTTAGGGTTGAAACGATTCCTCGAGTAATTTGAGTAATTCAATTTCTAAAATCTGTTTAAATCCAAACAGCTGTACAGCACACTGTGTTTGGCATGAGTATTGATGAGTGCTGACATTTACATTTTGATGTAATTTATTATCACAGGGCTGCAGCATCTCTCCTCTCTGCGTCAATGCAGCTCCTCCATACACACACATACAGTACAGACACACACAGAGGAGGTCAGTGTGATTCTCTGACCCTGTCTGTATCTGATCTGTTGACTTTCTTCATCAGCAGGATGTTTCATAAAGACAAAAAGACAAAACCTAACTCGCATTCTGGGTTTTTCCTACATATTAATCCACCCGTGATTCAGTTTTCACAGCAGCAGAGAAGCTGCGTGTGGAGGAGACTGTTGTTAATGACAGAGTTTATTACAACAGAAACTAACTTGATGGTTAATGACATCAACACCAACCAGATGCACTTATAAAATTAAACAACTGTATAAAGAGGCCTATACGTAAAACAGGAGAGTCTGTGTTTCTCTGTGAGAAACTTTCAGACCTTCTCACAGCAGAGTGAACAGGTGAGGGAGGAGAGGAGGGCAGACTGATCACTAATCAATCACTGATGCCGTCATTCTCTCGGACTGTTTAAAAAACATAAAAATGCCAAAACTGGTGACAAACCAAACCTGGGTGTCCATGTTGTGCCCTTAAATAGGGGGGATGATAGCGGGAGATGAGTAACAACGAACTACACGCAGCTCTGCTTCACTCAATTGTATGGAGGAAGCGGAGCGCGTCTCCATCTACCAGAGCCCTGAGGCATTACTAGCAGATCGCCGAGCAATCGATCTACAGCTCTGTATCACCAACCAACACTGTAACCCACAAGTAATGAAAAAACAACAAATGTCCTGAACATATTATATTAACGACAATAAAGAAATATTAAATAAACCCCTTTTTTTCTCAAAGACTTCACCTGAAAAATAACAAATCTAAAAATGAATTACTTATTTTGTCACATAATAACCTGTCACATCAAGTTTTTGTGTGAAACACTGCAGAGTGTAACATCGTGCTGTTTACAGACAGTCTGCTGCAGGGCCGTGCAGAGACCTTTGGAGGGGCAGGTGTTCAAAGTTAAAAGGGGGCCACGAATTTGCTCCATGGTGGTGGGGTTTTTTTTACCTTCTTATGAATTTAGCATTAAATAAAGTCAAGTTCTTTCATTCCTCATGTATCAAAACATATATTTTTAAACTGTTGGGAAAGTCACCGTCCAGACCCATAAGAAGTCGAGTATTGCTTTTCTCAGAGTCTTCTGCACACCGCGTCAACATGTAGAGAAATGTAAAGCTTGTCATCTCTAGTTACGGTTGCTAAGCTATGATTGGACAGTTGCTGTTGGAGGTGGGGCTTAGTGATGGGTCAGTTGGCATGAGAGTGAGTAGATCACTGAATTTTCGTTTTTTTGGTTGAAATGTCCCTTTAAGCTGAAGGACATGTTTTTTTGACATCACATAAGCAGTCCTGTAGAGTCAGCATGCCAGGGTCAATGGTCCTAAAAGGGACATACATTTGGGAGTCATCAGCAGGTCCTGTTCCAGACCGCAGTGACTTGGGGTGCATCTGAAATTATTTGGAGTACCAGTGAAGGCTGGCAACAGTGTAGATATTACAGGTCAGACTGTGGTCCCTAATGAAGATCAGCGTAAGTTCAATCAGGAAGACTTTCTTTTACGTTGCCTTCATTCACCGTTTTCCGTCTCTCTCCTCCTATTCCCTGTAATCAGCTGATTGTGGGCGTTCACCTTCGTCTTTGCTATCCAGTCAGATTTTGCCACGGTCTCAGTAGCCAGTCAGTTGCTGCTGCCAAACTTTAAATCGCCTCTGTCTTTGCTCCATCAGTGTCATTCAGTCAGTTGCGCGACCCTCCTCCACCCCCCTCTCTCCTCCAGTCATTGGACCCAGGCAGCAGATGACGCTCACCTCGATCCTCCCCGACGCCCTCTCCTCCAGACTTCAGGTCCAGGCAGCAGGAGTCTGGAGCCACACCTCACATTCCCTGCTTGCACCTCTTCACCACCACCACCAGTGTCTAGACCCCGGGGGGTTCTCTTCACTACAGCTCCACCACCCCCATTTTTTATATGTACATGTTGTTTTCACCATGATGGGGTCTAACCGCCAAAGACTGTCATGTTTCATTTCTCATGCTTGTGTTAATATACTATTTTCTTTTACTCTTAGTCTCTCCTGATTGAAATAAACAGATGATGCTGGAAAACAAGTGGAGAAACTTTAAAACAGTGTTAAGTGAATACAGTGTTCTTCCTTTTCAACAACAGTGTATCTTGGATAAATCTGCAGCCTCTGAGATATTCCGTGCCTGAACACAATACCTGTTACACACAGCCAGTCCATGTGTTTACCTTCATTAAATGGCCTGAATTCAACACCAGGCTGCTCCAGTATAACCATACAGACCACACACACACCAGACTGCAGTGCAAACACTGTTGAGCAACATTATTTACTACTATACTATGATATTAATTTCTACTATAATCATGTGACCATATAGGTGGTGAGATGCATTAAATTTGTTGCTAAAATAGTCAATGAATTTCTTTATTTTTTATTTCAATCATCATTATAACTACCTGATGCAAAATCATACTTCATGTGTCTTTGGGTACAGATGTGGTGTGTGGTCATGTTGTGACACTTTGAATCATCAGAAAATTTCCCTACCCTTGTGGTACACCATATTAAACATGTTGCATACAGTGTCAGGTTTAATCAGTCACTTTCCCAGCTGTGTCCACAGACTGAAGAGGCTCTGTGGTTTAAAAAAAAATAGTATGTGTTAAAAACACGGAGGTCTGGGTGTGAACTGCTGCAACCTACAACTTCCTCTTCATTGATCTGATAAAGAGCATGAAGGACAGTATGAGTGTAGCTGTCTCTGTCATTATGAACTCTCCTGTAATGTTTCTTATTTCACTGCAGCGATCATGAAACACTTCAGTGATGACAGACAGCTTTTAGTGAGTTTTGTTTTAAAATGTTGGTATTTATCACCAAAAATATTTTTTTTACAGCGTCACTGTAAATTAGTTATCAATTCAGGAGATACGAGATGAAAACTTTAAGTGAAGGGTCAATGCTATGCGAAGGAGAAGGGTGAAGCATGACGATGAAATTAACACTAGAAGTGCCAGAATTCCGTAATTACTAGAATGTACATCAGTGTCATTTTGACCTTTGACATCAAAACTTTATTATTTCTCATGATAAAACCAGACTTGGAGATTAACACATTATTTTTTTCAATCATTTTAAGAATCAAACACAAAACACCACAACGCTAATTTTGTAAAATGTATTCATACATTCATGAATATGCATGTCATTGCATATATTCACAGCAGTATTTTTCTGTAGGATAATAACCATCAGTGATCTGATTCAAATTCTACATTAATCTACAATTAATCAGAGTGATAAACTGTTAAATGTATTTTTTAAGATTATAAACATGTTACTGAAAAACAATCAGAGGCTGTGGGAAAAGTTGGAAACAAACAAAGTTGGAAACATTGTTATTTGTAATAAGTAAAGCTTCTTTGATATTTGTGCTCTTTGAGATTTGAGACCTCAGTGAGTTATAGGTGCTGAGACAAAAAGTGTTACATCTGTC
Organism: Lutjanus erythropterus; assembly: GCF_056507025.1. Classification (NCBI taxonomy): domain Eukaryota; kingdom Metazoa; phylum Chordata; class Actinopteri; order Lutjaniformes; family Lutjanidae; genus Lutjanus; species Lutjanus erythropterus. The sequence goes on along the minus strand of NC_139335.1, from coordinate 31,235,917 downwards.
CCTGGTCTCCCCTACTGAAGTGAGTCACATGCTTTATTTATGTCATAATGTTTTCACCAAGTCATTTTCCACTGTATTTTTTTTACATTTTGATTTTATCGATACAACCAAGTTTTCCACCACAGACAAGGGCAAAAACTTGTGCAATATGTCAACCTTTTTTGTTTTTTTTTTTGTCTTTCCAGTCAACTTTTCTTTTTGTTTTTGCACAAATTGTAAATTTGCAGAAAAATATGTGGTTGGAAATGCAGTTTTTGTCATAAGGCAGCAGGAGATTCCAGGCATGATGACAAAAAGACAAGTTCAAGGACAAAGGAAATCCAAAGTTTACAATAAATTGCTTTTAAAAAAACATGAAGTCCCTCTTTCCATCATGCCCCTCACCTTCTCTTTTGGATGAGATTTTTAACTGTAAACCAGATTCAAAATGTGTTATAAGTCTAATATACGGGATGCTGCATACACAAAAGCTGGCAGTGCTAGAGTCACTCAAGAATAAATGGGAGGAAGATCTAGGGGAACAAATCTCAGAAGAACATCGGGGGAAAATAATTGGCCGAATTTGTTCCACTTCTATATGTCTCAAACATTCAGTAATTCAATTTGAAATTGTCCACTGCCTTCACTGATCTAAGGCAAGACTATGCAAGGTTAAAGCAGGTCTTGACCCTACATGTGATCGTTGTCGACGAGAGCCTGCAACCTTAATACACATGTTTTGGACCTGTCCAAAATTGAGTAGTTTTTGGGAATCCATCTTTAGCACCCTGTCGAAGGTTTGTAATTCCTCACTGGAACCATGCCCATTTATTGCTCTGTTTGGAGTGACTCTAAGAAATGTCAGCTTGACTAAGCTACAAACCAATATGATAGCTTTTTGAACTCTTTTAGCAAGAAGAATGATATTACAAAAATGGAAAGATGCATCACCACCTGTATATACACACTGGATGAGAGAGGTCACATATTACATTCAACTGGAAAAAATTCTATACACAATAAAAGGGTCAAGTCAGAAATTCTTTATTGCCTGGCAACCCTTCCTGAACTATTTAGAGAATGTGAATGCAGAGGATATTGAATTATAGTATGCATGTGTGTACGTATTCAGTATGTATCTAAGTTTTATCTTATTTTATTTTATTTATTTATTTATTTATTCATGAATTTATTGATTTCTTGTTTTTTCCTTTCATGTGTCTGGCCGCTGTGTTCGGATGTTGGTGTTGTGGGGTGGGGAGGGAGGTGGAGGAGGAAAAAGGGAAAATTTGTAAAATTAATATGTTTATGGTCATTTTTTCTTAATATGTTAATAAAAAAGACCTTGATCAAAAAAAAAAAAAAAAAAAACATGAAGTCAAAAGTTTTCAGTTGTTAAAAAATGCAGTGTGAAGAACTAATCTCTCCTATCTTGACCCCTAATGAACTCTATTATTCCCCTTGAATTTCTCTGAAACATTTATCCCCATATAGATTTTATATTCAGCATCTTCCACTGTGACCACAGCACATCATTCTACTACAGAGATTTCTAATTTAGTCTGTGTGCTTGTTTAGAGAGAAGCATGTGACATTCATGCAATGGACAACTTTTATGGTGTCTTGCAGGAACTCTGGGAGAGAGATAAGAGGATGACATGTCATCAAAATCTCCAGCATGAGGTTTGACTGGATGAATGGCTGTTGGGTGTAATCCTGTTGCAGCCAATCACACCAAGTGCTCTGAAAGGATGTTACCAACTGTTACCAGCCTGAGCATCCTGTTTAAGGAGGTGGCCTCATGGATAGTGTGTGTGTGTGAGAGAGAGAGATGTAGGTAGCATGTAGCCATGTTGTCAGTGTGTGTACGCTCACAGAGAAGCGTGTATGTCTCTCTCTCTGGTAAACCGTGCAAGAGGTAATGTCAGCTATAGCCTCTGTAAGTTTCTGTACAGTCAGTGTGATGAAGCTTTACTCTACAGCCATAAAAGTTCTGTGTTGTAAGTTTGAAAGGAAGAAAAGATCCTAATAAAGACCTGATCCATGTGTTCAAGTACTCTTCCTCTCCTCCTCTGTGTGTGAAATTAGCCCAGACTGCTAGTTACCAGCACCAAACAAGCCAAGCTGAGGTGAAACAAGACTTAGTTTTATAACCAGCTGTTCCATACTACGATTAGGAACTACGAACTGTGGAGGTAACACAATATAATATTGGTTGGTTGAGATCACTCAAAGAAGCTGTGACCACACTGGATTTTTTTCCTCAGGAGACAGGTATTCATGTTGAACCTGCAGGTCATTTTTGTTAAGAGTTCATGAACGTAACAAACAAAAGTCTTCAGCTGAATCTCTGCTTTTGGGGCACCTGAAGTTGACACAGTTATCATCTGGCAGTTAACAAACTTTCATGCTAATTCAGTTGAACAGAAGTGCCAAAGAAACAGCTGTTCCACGTGTTTAAAATAAATTTCTGTGAAAGTGTAAAATGAATCATTTGAAATATCTTTCTGACCATGGATGTGGTGTAGCTGTTGAACTTGTTGATGTCCAACAAATATAACATTTAATAGTTTCTTTAAATGTTGCTTGTGCTGCAGCACTCTGACTTTAAACTAATCAGTTACTGATCTTAGTTGAAAAAACACCAGAAGAGAGGAAGTGATTCAGGAAGAACAGCAAGGTGAAGTGTCACACAGCACCACAGCTCTTAGTTCATTTTTCTCTCCTCTGCTCTGACACTGACCACTCAGAGCATCCTGTCTGTTTCAGCCATGGAGAGCTCACAACAGAGACACTTGTTCTGTTTGATCACTGGTGAGAAACATTTCCTCAAACTTACATTTCTTAATTGTTTTTATATTCACATAGTACAGGGAGGAGGGTTTACAGAAGAAATGTTCTGTTAAAAATCCTCACAGTTCATTCATTATATTTATTCCAATTAGGAAGCTATATCACAAAGAGAATGTCTTATATTTCAGTGTGTTTTTCTCCTCTGTAGTTTCTCTTTTCTTGACCTTATCTTCAACTGCTGCAGGTCAGTCCATTCTGTTGTGTAAAATCCTTGTAGTTTTGTATTTATGTTCTGTGTAAATTTTGAAATGCTTTATATGACTGTATGTCTTTTTTTTCTATAGACATTCTGATCAGATTAGCTGGGTCTGGGTCGACTCAGTGTTCTGGAACAGTCGAAATCTATTACAACAACACCTGGGGAACAGTCTGTGATGACAACTGGGACTTAAATGATGCTGAAGTTGTGTGCAGACAGTTGGGTTGTGGTACAGCACTAACAGCCCCTCAGTTGGCCCACTTTGGTGAAGGAACTGGACCAATCTGGCTTGATAATGTGGACTGTTCAGGAAGTGAAAGGTCTCTAACTGAGTGTCAGCACAGAGGATTTGGGACACACAACTGTGGACACAGTGAGGACGCTGGTGTGGTGTGTTCAGGTGAGAAACCTTTTGGATAAAGTATTTTGAATAAATGTGTCCTTTTCTGTATAATCTATCAGCTCTTTCACCTCGTCATTGTGGCTTGTGATGTCTAGAGAAGAGCAGGTAACCTCACCGTGCAGCATGCTGTTCAAACTAAAGAGCAGAATAACAAGTGTGAAATGTTGCTCCATAATTAAACTGTAATGTAGGTGACCAAGTTTGTCACAAATATTTGATCTAATGTGAAATGTGCTGTTTATTTCTTGCAGTATTTGTCAGTAATGTTAAGTATGTAAATTATTGAGAAGGTTTGCCAAATGTTTCTTACAAGAGCACTTTCTGTCATGACCAAATGCCAATCAATCAATCAATGATTCAATCAGAGATTGATTCATTGATTGTGTTTTATTCAGCAATTATTTGTATTCTGTGTTCTGAATATAGGTGATCAGATCAGATTAGCTGGGTCTGGATCTTCTCGTTGTTCTGGAAGAGTTGAAGTCTATCACAACAACATCTGGGGAACAGTCTGTGATGATGAGTGGGACTTAAATGACGCTGAAGTTGTGTGCAGACAGTTGGGTTGTGGTGCAGCACTGAGTACCCCTCAGTCGGACCACTTTGGTGAAGGAACTGGACCAATCTGGCTTGATGATGTGGACTGTTCAGGAAGTGAAAGCTCTCTAACTGAGTGTCAGCACAGAGGATTTGGGACACACAACTGTTCACACAGTGAGGACGCTGGTGTGGTGTGTTCAGGTGAGAAAACTTTTGGATAAAGTATTGTGAATGATTTCTGTATAATTGAACAGCTCTGTCACATCATTATTGGGGCTCATCATGTCAGAGCTGTTCAGATGCAGCAGACTTGAGTTTAAGATAAAAGCTGTCAGATGTCAACTTACAGCTCTGGCAGTTGTGAAAAAGACATGAAAAGTTACTTGTCTTATACAGAGTTATTATTTTCAGAAGAAATACCAGTTTTATTAACTGCAACAAATATTAACATGCAACAAGCTTGTGAGGCAGCTGGATTCATGAGAACAACAGTTCTTACTTTAACATTTTAAATATTCATGATTGTTGATACTTTCTACACATGTAAAAGTTTGTAGCCTAAACAACAAATACATTTTTTAAAAAGTTCTAATATTTTATCATTTAAAATGTGCATCATATCGTGTGTCTTCAGGTCTTTTCCTCTATGTTGTTGATACTCTTGAGTCTCTCTAGGCTAGCTGCCAAATCCAAACAAAGAAAAGTCTCAGAGGAAAATAGAGAATTTAATAGTTACAGCTCCAGTCAGATTTCTTTTTCTTTTTCTTTTGATAAAGGTTGTAGATAAGTGGTCTAGGCTACACAGCAATCTCTATGTCTTGTGGACTACATATATCTGAAGTTTCACATTGCCATGCTCCTTTATCAGATTATAAATTGATTTCTATACATTTAGTTGGTTCCAAAGATAAAAAGAGTAAACTATGTGGGCACTGGAAGCTAAAAAATAACTTAATTTAACACAAAACCTTTCAAGATTCAGTGAAAGAAATGGCACAAAATTTTATATTTGGATTGTGTTGTTGCACAGATTAGACAAAGAAAAGATCTGGTAACCACACCCTGCAGCATGCTTTTGGAATTAAAGAGCAGAATTCAACTAAACTTAATTTCATTTAACTAGATTTTGATTTAACTGTTACATAAATGAAAAACTTTAACTGAGTTTAATCTAGTGTGTAAAGTGTTACTCTTACTGACAGTCTGTGTAAAAGTCTGTACATTACTGTGTATGACTGTATGTCTTTTCTTTCAATAGTCATCCAGATCAGATTAGCTGGGTCTGGGTCTACTCAGTGTTCTGGAAGAGTTGAAGTCTATTACAACAACATCTGGGGAACAGTCTGTGATGATGAGTGGGACTTAAATGATGCTGAAGTTGTGTGCAGACAGTTGGGTTGTGGTACAGCACTGAACACCACAAAACCAGCCATTTTTGGGAAAGGAACTGGACCAATCTGGCTTGATGAAGTGGACTGTTCAGGAAGTGAAAGTTTTCTAAGTGACTGTCAGCACAGAGGATTTGGGACACATGACTGTGGACATCATGAAGATGCTGGTGTGGTGTGTTCAGGTGAGAAAACATTTGGATCATTTACAGAATATCAAATCACTGTAAACATCTGCTGTACTGTTTTACATGTCTATCATCCAATAATTGTGTCTTATAATGTGTGTCAGTTGGCACAGCAGTAAACTAGAAAACAATAAGTAACCACACTCTTCAGCCAACCATGTCTCCTAGAAATTACATTTTTATACAATCAATTTACCAGCTGAGGTGGAGGAGCTGGAAAGTGTTGCTGAAGAGAAGGACGTCATGTTGCTGCATGAGAAAGAAAATGGATGAATGGATGAATCACCAACTATCAGAGACATGGGTTAGACAGAGACAAGATTTTGTTTTGACCTTTTCTTTTCCTCTGGACATAATCCAGATGAAAATTAATTATACAAACACTTTAGTAATATATAAATGTAATTTCTAGGACACATGGTTTCTGCAGCACATGTTCATCATTTCAGAGCAGAGTGTCTAAAAGTGAATATGTTGCTTGATCCACAACAAATGCAACTGTATTTTAAAGAGAATGGATTTACACAGTGTTAGCTATGGTTAACATACTCATTATAACTAACAAAAGCCTATTTCTTTGGCTGTGAGTATTAGGGGTTTGGGCTGATGGTCAATGCCATCATCCTTCACCGATGACTGACAGTCACTGACCACTGACACACCATTGCAACATCATGATTTAAAAAACTTCTGTGTTTTAAGGTCGTGTGTCCCCTCAGAGTTGCCATAAGGCAGGAGTTTTGCTCTGTTTTTGTCTTGTAGAAGAAGAAGATGTTGCTGCATTAATGTTCCGTCTCCATGTCCTCCATGTTCTTACTAAAGCTGCCCAGTTAGGAGAAAAAGACTCTTGATTGGTGACAGTGTCATTGCTTTTCTGTGGGATGCTGTCAGTGTGTGTCTTTCAACCATGCTGCTGTTTTCTTAGCTTAGCTTCCTCATTTTTTGTTCCATTTTTATCATTTAATGGTTTAGTTGTATTTGTCTTGTTGTGCGTTGGTCTTCATCATATATTTTTTATATTCTTTACCCTTTTTTACCCAGTGCCACTGCAGCAGCCCAGCATCTCCCTGACATCTCCTAACAGAGGGTTGGTCTGGGGTCCTGAAGGTGCAGAGGTCACCAGGGGTTACAGCTTCATCATCACCTGCTCCATTAACTCCAGCTATCCTGGAGGTGTTTTCTCTCTCATCTTCTCTGGCTCCAACATCACTGACACCAAGCCAGCAGTCAACCACTCAGCCTCCTTCAACTTCCCTGTAGCTGAGAATGAACACCAGGGAAACTAAAGCTGTGTGTATGAAGTCACACTGTCCTCAAGGAAATTCACTTCTCCTGAAACAGCAACGATGAGCGTCACCATAAAATGTAAGTAGCCAGAACTGAAGCTTTGTTTTAATTCATGGGTGAACAAGGACTGAATGATGCATAAGCCACTGATGGGGGCACCGTTAATGTCTGCTGCTCATACTAGTATTTCTATGTTTTGTCTCTGTGTATGTGTATATGTATATAATATATAGTTCAGCCAAGATTTAGCCAGATGCACCAAAAATAGTCCAGTCCTGATGTATTTTTCATCAACAAGATGTATATGTGCAGTGAGTCCTCAGAGCAGACAAGTGAAGTTGTCTAGTGGCAGTAAATGTACAGTTTGCCCATGAATAAACACTGCAGAAGAAATGTTCTTGTGTCCTGCTTCCCACATGCACATATGGCAAAAACATATGGTTAAATCAAAAGTGTTTCCTAATATTGTAATAAAACAGTTTTGTTCCAAATTTCAAGGGTAATAGGCGCCTGTGGCCAATAGACTCATTTATTACCATCTGCATTTCCAGTATTGAACCATTTATCATGAAAAGTGACAATGTGGATTTATGTTGGTGCAAAACAAACAAGTAACCAACAGATCACAGTATTTCACAGTATATTATATCTTTACTGTGTGTGTACTCATCATGTAAATCTCTTTCAACAGATCCAACAGTTTATGGAAGTATAATCCGACGTGTTACTGTGCTGTTTATTCTGCTGCTGGTGATCATCGTCCTTTATTTCTTCTACAAGGTACTGTGTACATCTTTGTTCCTCACAGGCTAAAATCCACAGTTCATTCTGTGAATAATAACTGGAAGAGAGGAGAGATGCAACCAATGACATGTGCATGCTGTTATGTCTCTCCAGGCCAGAAGAGGGCAGAAGAAATCAAGCCAACAGGAGACGACTGAGGTGGATTATCAGAACCTTGATGATGTTGGAGCTGAAGGAGGGCCTGCTGAGGAGGAAGAAACCCAGCAGTAGGACCTACAATGAGCTTGTGCTCCTTCCAGGTGGATTTCTTAGCTGCCACACAACCGTCTGTCAGCTCAGTGATGGATTTGACATTTTCATATTGCAGAAGAGAAGTGTGCTTGAATCAATGGAACAAATATACATGATAACAGCTCAAATGATTTGCTGAATAAAACCATAACTTGGTTTGAAAATGATGCAGATATGCTGAGCACACTGCTGTTTATATGTACAGATGTTATATGTAATTGTTTGTGTATGTACATGCTAAAGTGTGCAGAGTGACTTTTTGATTTTTACACAATATAAAAAGTCTTTAGTGCAGCATTGATCAGATATATTGATCTGTTATTACTCATGACTCATAACTTCTTATTTTGAGCTGTAATTAATTAACCCTGTAATAATTTTTGGCAATTTTCTTTGTTTTTCATCACATTTTGTGTTTTCACTTATTTTGAAGGGAACTTTTGACAGATGTTATTTTGATTTTACTCTGTTTAAACGTAGAATCAGTGGGATTTGTCTGAGCTGTTCATGAACACACCATAAAGATACCAGGATGTTAAATACCAACGTTTTGAGTTTGTCAAGTGTCCTGAGAACAGCAAAATAATGATAAAAATGATGAAATACAGACAGAAGGCAGGTTCTCTGCAGACACAGACACCACCACACACTTCTAGTCCATCATAAGTGATGATTGAGAGCCATCATGTTTCTATGAGTCTGTGTTGTTTTTATAGGAAATGTTGCATTTTATACCTTCAATAAAACACAATGCATAAAGGCATGAAGCCATACCTCTGACTTGTTTCTATTTTTGCTTCACTCACAAACTGTATGTTCAGACTCTTTAAACTCTCACACTAAGTGACTGTAAAGTAAAAATTCCCTCTGACATTTTTCAGGATGTCCTTAACTTGATGTATTTATATGTATGGAGGACACAGCTTGAGAGGACTGTGTTACATTGTCTTTTAGTCTATAGTTGTTGACTGGGTGTGTAAAATGAGGGGACAAACTCTCAGTCCTTTGCTCTAAATCCAAACACTTGCACAGCTGGTTTGAGGTGTCTCCAGACTGCAGATAGAGAATAATGATGAGTAAAAAATATTCCTGAGGACAGGATTCACCTCAAGACTAAAAGTGTTAAATGGAGTGTATATGTAGAACTTTTCTACCTAAACTGTCAAAGTGTCTTACAGTTGAGCTTCTATTACTCCCAATGTCTCTTACTCTGATGTTCTTCACCTGCAACAAGATACTTTTAACCTGTTTTATCCCACTACCCTGTCTGAACCTGAAACTAGAAACAGTAGTACAGATAAGAGTACAAACAACAAAACAACAACAAAGTTCTTACAAAAAGTAATGGGATTTATTGTGTCCCTGTTAGATTTATGTTTTTAACACTTCCTTATCTAATGCTTGTGTCCCTGATGACTTTAAAACTGAATGTGTGAGCCCACTGCTAAAAGAAAAAGAAATAGAATGGATCCCTCCCTCCCTCAAAACTATAGACTAACCTCCAAGTCACCTTTTACATTAAAAAAGGAAAGAGAAAGAAAAAAGTGTTCAAGCCATTTCTTTCTGCACTAGAAAATAACATTTTTGGCTGCTGATGGCAGCAGGTTCTCACAGGGTGGGGTGACTGGATGAATATATTGTCTCTCGATGATGATCTGGTTGATTTTTGGGGTAATATTTGTCATTTTATTTAGCTAATGTAATGGTCTGATGAATGGTCGGTCATCCAGCAGCACAGTACACACACACTCAGTGCTCTGAGCTGTGTGAGGAGTGAGAGGTGAACAGCCTGCAAAGCTGGACACTTTGTTCTCTTTTCATGCAGTGAATTAAGGATTTAATTTGACCAAGTCAGTGTTAGTGATTGTTGGAAGAGTGGACAGACTAATGATGCTTTTCAGCTGAGTTTTAATGACGTGTGTTTTACGAGGAGGTAACGAGCCAGTTAAGTTCGTCTTAGTCTGGTAAAAAGAGAGAAACTTGAATTCAGAGACTGTGTTGTTCTATTTGTCTGTTTAAAAAGGACAATTGATGTGAGAATATTTAAATTTCTTCAAAGTTTATGTCTTTATTTTGTTTGTTGGGTGTAGTGAACCTATGCAGTGTATGTAACGTAGTGAATTCACCATTTGCACACATCTCCCAGCTGAGACTCCAGAGGATGGGAGGAGGTGGGAGGGGAGACAAAGATGTCCCCAGTCACCAATGGATGGTCTGCCTATGGAATATTTTAACAATTGCCCAACCCTCCATTTTCAGCCCTTATGCTCCTGGAACTTAGCGCAGCCTTTGACACGATTGATTACAGCATCTTGTTAGACAGGCTGAGACACTGTGTGGGGATATCTGGTACAGTGTTAGAGTGGTTTTCATCCAGGCCCAGACTGACTAATCTGGACAAACGGATTCCTGGTTAATTAATATTAATATAAAGAATGTAAAGAAATTGCAGTGCTGCTACAAGGCTGTAGCATCCCTCGCCTTGTCGACTTTGCCTCCAGTAAGCCTCTCTCTATCACTCCTGCCTGCTGGAGAAGGGAACTGTACGGGTCTGGGGGCTCACGGCTTCTCCCTCGGTCCTGTGTCCAGGTTTGGCTCCGCCCATTCCTCACGTCAGACATCCAGAGACTGTGTGTGGGCTCCAGGTCCCAAGAAAGAACTTTTACCTGTGTTTGTGTGTCAGCTCGAGTTTCCTGTTTTGCTTGTGTAAAATTAAAGGGCCATTACCAACTGTCCCAGATTTCCAGAGTGCTGCTTTTGGGTCCTAAGAACACCCATCACATGATTAGTAAAACATTACTGACAAATTAATGCAAACAGCCGCTTAAAGGCATGTCAAAATATGTAATAAACAATGAAAGCGCAACAGTAAATATAATTTACAAAGGTAAGAATGCTTCAGCTATCTAACACTAATGTGCAGTAATGTAGTTTTGTAACAAACTAAACTAACCACCATCAAAATACTGTACCCAATGTCAAGAAATAGTTACATAAACATACAAATATGAACATAAATAACAGATGACTTACAGATGAAGCTGTTTTGTGGACTTGGAGGCAAAGGATTAAGAGGATTGTCACACTTGTGCTCACTCTGCTTCCTGTTTCTCTATCAGTTCACTTCTCCCTCAGTGCAGATACCTGCAATCCCCACAAGGTGGTGCTACAAAACATATAATGAAACCAAAACACTAATTCCAATACAACTCATTCTGTCTGACGTCTCACTCTGCTAGTGACTGGTGTCTTCAAAACACACATTACAAGTTAAACAAATCAAATCAAATTACAGTCATGTGATCATGTAATGATTCATTATGTAAACACCCTCTTTTAACCAAAAGTATTTATCTTCAATGAACTTCCTTTTTAAACTTAACTTAGATCTGTTTTTAAATCATCAGTATTATTGTCTTTGTCTAACTCAATGTTCACCAAAACCAACAATGCACTTCAATACTGGGATCATGTTTCCATATTATTTTGAAATGTAATAGCAAAATCCATGTTAAACACATCTTTTGCACTATTATTCTGAAAAACTCACAAGAAATTGCATCCACATGTTGTGATGTATTTATTCCTGGCCTGCCATTAATCAGAGCCGCAATGCGTGCAGGCTTGATTATGGTTAGCATTTGTATCATTCACCTTCACTTATTCACACACAAATAAAGGTTTTTAAGCCCCTTAGCTGTTTCTAATGAGTTCAAATTTTAAATGGTGGGCAAGGTCTTTTAATCAAGTCTCTTTAATGTTACTGTCTCTGAAAGTTCTTTTAATGTCTCTGAAGACACACAGAGCCACATATGGATGAATAAATCTGCAGCCTCTGAGAAATTCCGTGCCTGAACACAATACCTGTTAGACACAGCCAGTCTGTGTGTTTACCTTCATTAAATGGCCTGAATTCAACACCAGGCTGCTCCAGTATAACCATACAGACCACACACACACCAGACTGCAGTGCAAACACTGTTGTGCAACATTATTTACTACTATACTATGATATTTCTACTATAATCATGTGACCATATAGGTGGTGAGATGCATTAAATTTGTTGCTAAAATAATCAATCAATTTCTTTATTTTTTATTTCAATCATCATTATAACTACCTGATGCAAAATCATACTTCATGTGTCTTTGGGTACAGATGTGGTGTGGGGTCATGTTGTGACACTGAATCATCAGAAAATTTCCCTACCCTTGTGGTACACCATATTAAACATGTTGCATATAGTGTCAGGTTTAATCAGTCACTTTCCCAGCTGTGTCCACAGACTGAAGAGGCTCTGTGGTTTAAGAAAAAAATAGTATGTGTTAAAAACACGGAGGTCTGGGTGTGAACTGCTGCAACCTACAACTTCCTTTTCATTGATCTGATACAGAGCATGAAGGACAGTATGAGTGTACCTGTCTCTGTCATTATGAACTCTCCTGTAATGTTTCTTATTTCACTGCAGCGATCATGAAACACTTTGTGTATTTGATGTTTTTTTTTATTTTTTTCAGGGTTACTGTAAATTAGTTATCATTTCAGGAGATACGAGATGACAACGTTATTTTATCCTCTTCTTATTATCATTATTATTTTGTTAACGTTCAACAAGAAGCATTAGGAACAAATATCATGTGAAAATAAGAATGCAAAGCTCTGAAACTAAAGTTTCTAAACTTTCCTCTGTGATGTCACTGGGTCCAATGTCAGGTCCCATTCACAATGAACAGCAGCCTGTTACCCAGTTTCCACACATGTGCTGACTTGGTTTGACTCAGTTTGACTCGGCTCGTCAGCCCAGCACGGCAGGGATTTGCATTTTCATCACAACAGGGCTACTCGCATGAAGGTGTGTCTTTAACTGAAGACGAGCAGCTTAGCTTGAGTCGAGCAGCTGTAAAACAGTCAACAAACACTGAACTTCCTACAAATTCTTCACAATAAAAGTCCTGTGCTTTTTAAAAAGCTTTGACAGTAAAATACAGCAGATACCTGAATGTAAAAACAGAGACACAGGAGAGAAACTAAACTTAAAGCTGGACTGAAAGCTGAACACACAGTCACAGACACTTATAGAAAACACTCACTTGTCTGAGGGGGAGAAAGAGGGGTCGTCACAGGTTGGCCGTGGTCAGACAGACGTCAGCCTGCTTGGAGGCGGGTCTAGCTCATTTTGGCCGCACTACAGAGCAGGTCCATCTCAGGCTCAACTCAGCACAGCTCAGCATGATAAAAGTGGTGATGGAAATTCAAATCAGAGTGTCATGGTTTGACTTGACACGGCCAAAAGTGCCTCCGGGTGCTTTGGAGGCGGGGCTTAAGTGAAGGGTCAATTCTATGCCAAGGAGAAGGGTGAAGCATGACGATGAAATTAACACTAGAAGTGCCAGAATTCCATAATTACTAGAATGTACATCAGTGTCATTTTGACCTTTGACATCAAAACTTTATTATCTCTCATGATAATTATCTGACTTAGAGATTAATGCATTTATTCTTTTAGATTATCATTTTCAAAATGAAACACCAAACACCACAACATAAATTCCATACAATTCCTTTATGTATTTATCAATATGCAGCCATCATTTGTAGTAAACTTTAATGACTGCATATATTAACAGCAGTATTTGTCTGTGGGATAATAACCATCAGTGATCTGATTCAAATTTTAGATTAATCTAGAATTCCTCTGAGCTATTTAAGAATATTATAAACATGTCATTTTAACATTAATAATAACAAGTTTCAACTTAGAACCATCACAAAAAAAAACCCAGAGCCTGTGGGAAAAGACTGGACACAAAAAAACTTGGAAAAAAGTCAGGAACCAGCAGCACTGTATCTTTTCAATTCAACAAATTTATTTGTTGTTCTTTTTTTTTTTCTTTTTGTGCAAACTGAAAATGTGCATACAAGTTGGTGGTTGGAAATGCAGTTTTTGTCATAAGGCAGCAGGAGATTCCAGGCATGATGACAAAAAGACAAGTTCAAGGACAAATAAATTAGGATAAATAAATTGATTTTAAAAAACATGAAGTCAAAAGCTTTCAGTTGTTAAAAAATGCAGTGTGAAGAACTAATCTCTCCTGTCTTGACCCCTAATGAACTCTACTATTCCCCTTGAATTTATCACCATATAGATTTTATATTCAGCATCTTCCACTGTGACCACAGCACATCATACTATATTAGGCTGCATACACAGCTGCACCATAATGTTTAAAGTCCAGTGCATTATTTTATAGACGTTTGTCTGTAATTTAGTTTTAGTGTTTAGAGAGAAGCATGTGACATTCATGCAATGTACACCTTTATGGTGTCTTACAGGAACTCAGGCAGACAGATAAGAGGATGACATGTCATCAAGATCTCCAGCATGATAATGATGTTAGGTGGTATTTTCACTGAGATCACAGGAAATCACAGCTTTTTTTAAACATTACCAAGTTATGAATATAGTCAGGATTACTGAGGTTTGTTAATGTCAATGCAGTTTTTAACTACGTACAAACATAACATAACATTACCCTCTTATATCAAGGAATTTGAGGAATCTGACCATTTTACTTTTCTGTTGATATCTGTTAACTCTCTGCCCCAGAATGCAAAGTGGGGTTTGACTGGACAAATGGCTGTTGTTGCAACCAAACACAGCAGGTGCTTTGAAAAGATGTTACCAATATGTTTTTGCAGGGTACCCCCAGGCTTTTTCAACTTAAATTTAAAACTTTTTAAGACTTTTTTAACACCACTTCCAATGAAATTTAAGACCAACCTTGCACGTATTCTGTGCTGTGCTGTAGGCGGGACATTGAGCCAGACTACAGAGCCTAGTTGTGTATTATACTGTACAGTGTATAATGATCTAATATATATATATATGTATAGTATATATATAGTACAGCACTGTATAAGTTTTTAATATTATTACCATTATCATTACTATTATCATTATTATTACATTATATAACTATGGTGATAATTACAGACAGACAAAGATCAAAGACAAGTGCATTTTTAAAACAATTTAACCCTAATCCCACCACTTTTTTATTTTTTGCTGATCCGAAAAATGATCCGATCTATGACTCAAAACCGTGACACAATCCGAACCGTGACTTTTTTTTATCTGTTGCACCCCTAGTGAGGAGTGTGTGTGTGTGCATGTGCGTGCACACACACATACATTACACAAAGGAACCTACAGCCTTCAAAGCTGTGGTAATCTAGAGTCGGGCGATATGCTAAAGTCCAAATGATCACTGTCAACCCATCTATCAGCGATTGGCGATACCATCATCCCCCAACCCGCCTTCTCCCGACCTCTCGGGTCTCAGCTGGGAGATGTGCGCAAGCGGCAAATTCACTATGTTATGCATGCTGCGGACGTTCACTACGTCCAGTGGACAAAATAAACTCACAATGTGTGTGTCTAAAAATTACGGGGTTTCACACTTATTTTCCATTTTAAATGGAGAAATACAACCGTTCACCTTATGAATTCAAGTTTCTCTTTTACCGAAGTAATACAAACTTAATTGGCTTGTTAACACCTCGGAATAACTCTACAGAAAAACATGTAAAACTCACCAAAACCGTCTTTGTTAGTCTGTCCACTTTTCCAACAGTCACAAACTCTGGTTTGGTCAAAATAAATCCTCAGTTTACTGCGTGGAAAGAGTTTAAAGAGTCTGACTCTGCAGGCTGTTTTCCTCTCACTCGTCACCCAGCTCAGTGCACTCATGGTCAGCTGAATGGGTGTGAACTGCGCCGCTGGATGAAACCACTGTCAGAGGCTGTCACTCTGCAGACTATTACATTTGCAAAATAAAATGACAAATATTGCCCTAAAAATCGGGCAAAAAAAGCCATTGGCGATGGGCTCAGCCCATCATTGATAGACGATATAGTTGTCCAATTGCCCAACCATATTGCAATCTCTACACTATATTAACATCAGACACAGTCATATAAAACACAATAACTGTGTGAAGGGTGTGTGTGCGTGAATACGTCTGTGCGTGGGCCTGTGTGTCAATGTATTACAGTAGAGGCTGTACAGCCTTCAAAGCTCTGCTGCTAATATGTTACCCAGCTGGGTAGGCTGGATACCGCTGCTAGCCGAGGTGCTTGTTGCAGAGTTCATCATGCACAACTGTGATATCGGTGCCTGTTGCTGAGTATGCTAAGTGTTTAGCATTCTCAATGTCTGAGTCCAAGGCAGTGTGTCCCATGGTTCCAAGCTTGAAACTTTTACGGCACAAATGGCATTGAGCTTCCACTCATTACCTGGTACAGGCTGAACCCAGTCGTATTTCGAGTCATTTAGCCATAACAGCCAACCATCTAACAGACAGTCCCACGTGTGATCTCTGCCTGGCTCATTGAAACAGCCTATCATATCCCTGGATGCCTGTGTTTGAATAACATTGAATATATGTTTGACAACTCATAGCGCTGTATCATGTAAGTAAGAAAGGGAAACAATAAGACCTTTCAGAACAAAATTTAAGACTTGTGAACAAAATTCAATACCTTTTCAAGGCCTTGATTTACGATTATTAAATTTAAGACTTTTTCAAGTTTTTAAGACCACACGGGTTCCCTGTATTGGTTGGTTGAAATGTGTCAAAGTAGCTCAGTGATATATACCTTAGTCTTATTTATTATATCACACACATCAGCACGATTTCCATGCTGCCTATTGGTTGCCAAAAAAAAAAAAAAAATCAAAAGGGTCATATCTGATAATTTTCAAGCTGCATTCACAAGATCATGCATGAAACCATCTTGCCAGGCTTCAAGTTATCCACTTGTGTCTGCACCAAAGGTGGTGCAGCTAAACAGCATCCTAGGAGGGACTACTGGATCCTGAAGAGCATCAGTTATATCAGAACTGGAGAGTATTTCATCATTGAAGAAGAGCAAAGAACAGCACTGAAGGCTTTTCTCCATGGAAAAGATGTTTTCACTCTTCTCCTCACTGTCTTGATCATGAGTTGATGAGTTTGATCTGATTGGTTGAACTTAGCCCATGTTAGACATGATAGATGGTTCATCCAATCACCTGCCAAATATTATTTGAAAGTACTTGCCCTTTTCCAAATAGTTTTTAGATGGTCTGTGTAACAAACCCTCTGGTGTGTCAGGTTACCGTATCTGGCCCACGGACCACTAGTTTCAGATGATTGTGGGCGTGGCTTGTTAGTAGCATCTGGGTGAATTCATGGTTTGACTGGGCACAGCAGGTCATTGTAACCAACAATGCACGTTACACAAACTGATGGATTTCAATAATCAGTTAAACTAAGCTAAAACAGTCCCACCCTCTGTAAGTGGACATTGGACTTCAGCTCACATTGATGATCTCACTTCCTACACTCTAGTGCTCAACAACGAAGCCCCCTACTGTTTATGTCATACTCCCATGACTGCAGTCCCCACAGAGAACTATTGTGAAAGTGACACCAGGTGAAGTTTGAGGAGATCATGAGAAATGGAGTAAATACTTGGAGGACTGAAATTCACTGTGACCACATGTTTCCTCAGGAGACAGGTATTCAGGTTGTACCTGCAGGTCATTTTTATTAAGAGTTCATGAACGTAACAAACAAAAGTCTTCAGTTGAATCTCTGCTTTTGGGGCACCTGAAGTTGACACAGTTATCATCTGACAATTAACAAACTTTCATGCTAATTCACTTGAACAGAAGTGCCAAAAAAACAACTGTTCCACGTGTTTAAAATACATTTCTGTGAAAGTGTAAAATGAATCATTTGAAATATCTTTCTGATCATGGATGTGGTGTAGCTGTTGAACTTGTTGATGTCCAACAAATATAACATTTAGTAGTTTCTTTAAATGTTGCTTGTGCTGCAGCACTCTGACTTTAAACTAATCAGTTACTGATCTTAGTTGAAAAAACACCAGAAGAGAGGAAGTGATTCAGGAAGAACAGCAAGGTGAAGTGTCACACAGCACCACAGCTCTTAGTTCATTTTTCTCTCCTCTGCTCTGACACTGACCACTCAGAGCATCCTGTCTGTTTCAGCCATGGAGAGCTCACAACAGAGACACTTGTTCTGTTTGATCACTGGTGAGAAACATTTCCTCAAACTTACTTTTCTTAATTGTTTTTATATTCAGATAGTACAGGGAGGAGGGTTTACAGAAGAAATATTCTGTTAAAAAACTACAGTTCATTCATTATATTTATTCCAATTAGGAAGCTATATCACAAAGAGAATGTCTTATATTTCAGTGTGTTTTTCTCCTCTGTAGTTTCTCTTCTTTTCACCTTATCTTCACCTGCTGCAGGTCAGTCCATTCTCCTGTGTAAAATCTCTGTAGCTTCTCATTTATGTTCTCAGTGAATATTGAAATATTTCATGCTATGGTATTGTCCTTTTCCCCTAAGACCTTCAGATCAGATTAGCTGGGTCTGGGTCGACTCGGTGCTCTGGAAGAGTTGAAATATATCACAACAGCAACTGGGGAACAGTCTGTCATGATGAGTGGGACTTAAATGATGCTGAAGTTGTGTGCAGACAGTTGGGTTGTGGTACAGCACTGAGTGCCCCTCAGTTGGCCCACTTTGATAGAGGAACTGGACCAATCTGGCTTGGTGATGTGGACTGTTCAGGAAATGAAAGGTCTCTAACTGAGTGTCAACACAGAGGATTTGGGACACATGACTGTGGACACAGTGAGGACGCTGGTGTGGTGTGTTCAGGTGAGAAAACTTTTGGATGAAGTATTTTAAATAAATGTGTCCTTTTCTGTATAATTGAAGAGCTCTGTCATGTCGTCATTGTGTCTTGTGATGTCAGAGCTGTTCAGATGCAACACTGGAAAGAGCTGTAACCTCACTCTGCAACCTGCTGCTATAGAAGAATAACAAGTGTGAAATGTTTCTTAATATGCTATAGTTTAATCTGTTATATAAGTGACAGTGTTTCTTAAATGTTTCATCCACTGTGAAATGTGTTATATGTTACTCACCATCTGTGTAATAAATGAAAAGTGTGTGTAATTAATGCAAATTTTTGTCATGCTCTATCTAGCAATAACTTTTTGTGTTCCATGACAAGGTGTCAGATTAGCTGGGTCTGGGTCGACTCAGTGTTCTGGAAGAGTTGAAGTCTATCACAACAACATCTGGGGAACAGTCTGTGATGATGAGTGGGACTTGAGTGATGCTGATGTGGTGTGCAGACAGTTGGGTTGTGGTACAGCACTGAGAACCCCTCAGTCGGACCACTTTGGTGAAGGAACTGGACCAATCTGGCTTGATGATGTGGACTGTTCAGGAAGTGAAAGGTCTCTAACTGAGTGTCAGCACAGAGGATTTGGGACACACAACTGTTCACACAGTGAGGACGCTGGTGTGGTGTGTTCAGGTGAGAAAACTTTTGGATAAAGTATTTGTAGTAAATGTGTCCTTTTCTGTATAATTTAACTGCTCTGTCACCTCGTCATTGTGGCTTGTGATGTCACAGTCTGTCAGATAAAAAGATCTGCTAACCTCACCCTGCATATCTTACTCAAAGTCTGTGGGAGTGATGAAAAGTATGTATTTTAAGATAATCATATTTTTTGTTAAATGTGTCTTTTAAAATCACTTTCTGTCATATACAAACAACAATTGTTCTTCTATCCAGCAATAATGTATTTGTCTCCTAAAGGTCTTCAGATCAGATTAGCTGGGTCTGAGTCTACACAGTGTTCTGGAAGAGTTGAAGTCTATTACAACAACATCTGGGGAACAGTCTGTGATGACAACTGGGACTTAAAAGATGCTGAAGTTGTGTGCAGACAGTTGGGTTGTGGTAGAGCACTGAGAGCCCCTCAGTCGGACCACTTTGGTCAAGGAACTGGACCAATCTGGCTTGATGATGTGGACTGTTCAGGAAGTGAAAGGTCTCTAACTGAGTGTCAGCACAGAGGATTCGGGACACATGACTGTCTACACAATGAGGACGCTGGTGTGGTGTGTTCAGGTGAGAAAACTTTTGGATAAAGTATTGTGAATAAATGTGTCCTTTTCTGTATAATCTATCAGCTCTTTCACCTCGTCATTGTGGCTTGTGATGTCTAGAGAAGAGCAGGTAACCTCACCGTGCAGCATGCTGTTCAAACTAAAGAGCAGAATAACAAGTGTGAAATGTTGCTCCATAATTAAACTGTAATGTAGGTGACCAAGTTTGTCACAAATATTTGATCTAATGTGAAATGTGCTGTTTATTTCTTGCAGTATTTGTCAGTAATGTTAAGAATGTAAATTATTCTGAAATTTTGCCAAATGTTTCTTACAAAAGCGCTTTCTCTCATGACCAAATGCCAATCAATCAATGAGTCAATCAAAGACATGTTTTATTCAGCAATTATTTGTGTTCTGTGTTCTGAATATAGGTGACCAGATCAGATTAGCTGGGTCTGGGTCGACTCAGTGCTCTAACATTTTAACTAGTTATGATTGTTGTTACTTTCTGCACATGTAAAAATTTGTAACCTAAACAACAAATACATTTTTTAAAAAGTTCTAATATTTTGTCATTTAAAATGTGCATCATATCGTGTGTCTTCAGGTCTTTTCCTCTGTGTTGTTGATACTCTTGAGTCTCTCTAGGCTAGCTGCCAAATCCAAACAAAGAAAAGTCTCAGAGGAAAATAGAGAATTTAATAGTTACAGCTCCAGTCAGATTTCTTTTTCTTTTTCTTTTGATAAAGGTTGTAGATAAGTGGTCTGGGCTACACAGCAATCTCTGTCTTCTCTACTACATATGTTTGATGTGTCACATTGCCATGCTCCTTTATCAGATTATAAATTGATTTCTATACATTTAGTTGGTTCCAAAGAGAATAAGAGTAAACTATGTGGGCACTGAAAGCTAAAAAATAACTTAATTTAACACAAAACCTTTCAAGATTCAGTGAAAGAAAATGCAGAAAATATATATTTAGATGGTATCGTTGCACAGATTAGACAAAGATTACACAAAGAAAAGATCTGGTAACCACACCTTGCAGCATGTCTGTGTAAGTCTGTACATTACTGTGTATGACTGTATGTCTTTTGTTCTATAGGCATCCAGATCAGATTAGCTGGGTCTGGGTCGACTCAGTGCTCTGGAAGAGTTGAAGTCTCTCACAAGAACACCTGGGGAACAGTCTGTGATGACAACTGGGACATAAATGATGCTGAAGTTGTGTGCAGAGAGTTGGGTTGTGGTACAGCGCTGTACACCACAAAATCAGCCATTTTTGGTGAAGGAACTGGACCAATCTGGCTTGATGATGTGGACTGTTCAGGAAGTGAAAGTTTTCTAAGTGAGTGTCAGCACAGAGGATTTGGGATACACAACTGTGGACACAGTGAGGACGCTGGTGTGGTGTGTTCAGGTGAGAAAACTTTTGGATCATTTACAGAATATCAAATCACTGTAAACATCTGCTGTACTGTTTTACATGTCTATCATCCAATAATTGTGTCTTATAATGTGTGTCAGTTGACAGAGCAGTAAACTAGAAAACAATAAGTAACCACACTCTGCAGCCAACCATGTCTCCTAGAAATTACATTTTTATACAATCAATTTACCAGCTGAGGTGGAGGAGCTGGAAAGTGTTGCTGAAGAGAAGGACGTCATGTTGCTGCATGAGAAAGAAAATGGATGAATGGATGAATCACCAACTATCAGAGACATGGGCTAGACAGAGATGAGATTTTGATTTGACCTTTTCTTTTCCTCTGGACATGTTCTGGATGTAAATTAATTATACAAACACTTCAGCAACATATAAATGTAATTTCTAGGACACATGGTTTCTGCAGCACATGTTCATCATTTCAGAGCAGAGTGTCTAAAAGTGAATATGTTGCTTGATCCACAACAAATGCAACTGTGTTTTAAAGAGAATGGATTTACACAGTGTTAGCTATGGTTTACATACTCATTATAACTAACAAAAGCCTATTTCTTTGGCTGTGAGTATTAGGGGTTTGGGTCGATGGTCAATGCCATCATCCTTCACCGATGACTGACAGTCACTGACCACTGACACACCATTGCAACATCATGATTTAAAAAACTTCTGTGTTTTAAGGTAGTGTGTCCCCTCAGAGTTGCCATAAGGCAGGAGTTTTGCTCTGTTTTTGACTTGTAGAAGAAGAAGCTGTTGCTGCATTAATGTTCCGTCTCCATGTCCTCCATGTTCTTACTAAAGCTGCCCAGTTAGGAGAAAAAGACTCTTGATCAAATTGGTGACAGTGACTTTTCTGTGGGATGCTGTCAGTGTGTGTCTTTCAACCATGCTGCGCTTTTCTTAGCTTAGCTTCTTCATTTTTTGTTCCATTTTTATCATTTAATAGTTTAGTAATATTTGTCTTGTTGTGCGTTGGTCTTCATCATATATTTTCTTCATATTCTTTACCTTTTTTTACCCAGTGCCACTGCAGCAGCCCAGCATCTCCCTGACATCTCCTAACAGAGGGTTGGTCTGGGGTCCTGAAGGTGCAGAGGTCACCAGGGGTTACAGCTTCATCATCACCTGCTCCATTAACTCCAGCTATCCTGGAGGTGTTTTCTCTCTCATCTTCTCTGGCTCCAACATCACTGACACCAAGCCAGCAGTCAACCACTCAGCCTCCTTCAACTTCCCTGTAGCTGAGTATGAAGACCAGGGAAACTACAGCTGTGTGTATGAAGTCACACTGTCCTCAAGGAAATTCACTTCTCCTGAAACAGCAACGATGAGCGTCACCATAAAATGTAAGTAGCCAGAATTGAAGCTTTGTTTTAATTCATATGTGGACAAGAACTGAATGATGCATAAGCCACTGATGGGGGCACCGTAAATATCTGCTGCTCATACTAGTATTTCTATACTTTTGTCTCTTTGAAGCATTTGCATGTGCATTAAAATCTCGTTTTTGATGCTGGAACAGTGAAGAGAAGTTCAGGTAGAACATGTTTGACCATGTTGGTTCAAAGTACAGGGGATAATTTATCCCAGGATTAAATTTAAATGGGAAAATCCAATTATTGTATTGTACTACATATGTATTTTTTATATATGCATATGTATATATAGTTGAGCCAAAATTTTGCCAGATGCACCAAAAATATTCCAGTCCTGATGTAGGTTTTATCAACAAGATGCATATGTGCAGTGAGTCCTCAGAGCAGACAAGTGAAGTTGTCTAGTGGCAGTAAATGTACAGTTTGCCCATGAATAAACACTGCAGAAGAAATGTTCCTGTGTCCTGCTTCCCACATGCACATATGGCAAAAAACTTATGGTTAAATCAAAAGTGTTTCCTAATATTGTAATAAAACACAGTTGTGTTCCAAATTTCAAGGGTACAAGGCGCCTGTGGCCAACAGACTCATTTCTTACTATCTGCATTTCCAGTATTGAACCATTAGTCTTAAATGTGACAATGTGGATTTATGTTGGTGCAAAAGAAACGAGTAACCAACAGATCACAGTATTTCACACTATATTATATCATAATGTGTGTGTACTCATCATGTAAATCTCTTTCAACAGATCCAACAGTTTATGGAAGTATAATCCGACATGTTACTGTGCTGTTTATTCTGCTGTTGGTGATCATCGTCCTTTATTTCTGCTACAAGGTACTGTGTACATCTTTGTTCCTCACAGGCTAAAATCCACAGTTCATTCTGTGAATAATGACTGGAAGAGAGGAGAGATGCAACCAATGACATATGCATGCTGTTATGTCTCTCCAGGCCAGAAGAGGGCAGAAGAAATCAAGCCAACAGGAGACGACTGAGGTGGATTATCAGAACCTTGATGATGTTGGAGCTGAAGGAGGGCCTGCTGAGGAGGAAGAAACCCAGCAGTAGGACCTACAATGAGCTTGTGCTCCTTCCAGGTGGATTTCTTAGCTGCCACACAACCGTCTGTCAGCTCAGTGATGGATTTGACATTTTCATATTGCAGAAGAGAAGTGTGCTTGAATCAATGGAACAAATATACATGATAACAGCTCAAATGATTTGATGAATAAAACCATAACTTGGTTTGAAAATGATGCAGATATGCTGAGCACACTGCTGTTTATATGCACGGATGTTATATGTAATTGTTTGTGTATGTACATGACTTTTTGATTTATACACAATATACAAAGTCTTTAGTGCAGCATTGATCAGATATATTGATCTGTTATTACTCATGACTCATAACTTCTTCTTTTGAGCTGTAATTAATTAACCCTGTAAGAATTTTCTGCAATTTTTCTTTTTTCTTTTTTAATCACATTTTGTGTTTTCACTTATTTTGAAGGAAACTTTTGAGAGATGTTATTTTGATTTTACTCTGTTTAAACGTAGAATCAGTGGGATTTGTCTGAGCTATTATGTTTATATGAGTTTGTGTTGTTTTTAAAGAAAATGTTGCATTTTATACCTTCAATAAAACACAATGCATAAAGGCATGAAGCCATACCTCTGACTTGTTTCTATTTTTGCTTCACTCACAAACTGTATGTTCAGACTCTTTAAACTCTCACACTAAGTGACTGTAAAGTAAAAATTCCCTCTGACATTTTTCAGGATGTCCTTAACTTGATGTATTTATATGTATGGAGGACACAGCTTGAGAGGAGTGTGTTGTCTTTTAGTCTATAGTTGTTGACTGGGTGTGTAAAATGAGGGGACAAACTCTCAGTCCTTTGCTCTAAATCCAAACACTTGCACAGCTGGTTTGAGGTGTCTCCAGACTGCAGATAGAGAATAATGATGAGTAAAAAATATTCCTGAGGACAGGATTCACCTCAAGACTAAAAGTGTTAAATGGAGTGTATATGTAGAACTTTTCTACATGAACTGTCAAAGTGTCTTACAGTTGAGCTTCTATTACTCCCAATGTCTCTTATTCTGATGTTCTTCACCTGCAACAAGATACTTTTAACCTGTTTTATCCCACTACCCTGTCTGAACCTGAAACTAGAAACAGTAGTACAGATAAGAGTACAAACAACAAAACAACAACAAAGTTCTTACAAAAAGTAATGGAATTTATTGTGTCCCTGTTAGATTTATGTTTTTAACACTTCCTTATCTAATGCTTGTGTCCCTGATGACTTTAAAACTGAATGTGTGTATCCATTTCAAAAACACAAAACACAACAAATCCCAGGCTCCATGTGTTCCTGTAGCTCAGTTAGTAGATCACGTGTCCCACACATTGATGCTCTCAGTTCTCTGTAACAGACGCTGGTTCTACTCCCACCTACGGCACATTGGCTGCGTGTCATCCTCTTTCTCTCTACCCACCTTCCTGTCACATCTTCAGATGTACCTGCCCGTTAGATTCACAGACTCTGCTATGCTGAGTTCACTTAAAGACCTCAAAAAATTACTTCAGCTGAACTCAAAACCAGACAAAACAGAGAACCTTGTCATTGGGCCTCAGCACATGACAAAACAAACTCTGCCATCTGCTGGTCCCCTGGTGGATTATATCAAACCTGTTCCAAGGGAAATGGACGCTGTGTTTAATTGATGTTTTGAGCAGCACAGTACAGCATGTGGGATTTGTCATACATTCATCTCACAACCAAACCTGAGTTCACACTTTCAGTGTCTGCTGATACCATATAGGCCTGTGTCTGTCCTCTGTCTCAGATGATAAAAGTCATCCTCAGTGTCTCCTCTGGTGGTGCAGTAGTGAAAACAATAAAACTGTAACAGTAATGGACTGCCTATTTGAAAATGTTACAGTATAACAGAGTGCTTGAATTGCAAAACTAATATGTTACGTTGTTTATTACAACAGGAGAGTAATCTCAGGACACCAATGCAAAATAAATAAATAAATAAAATAAAATAAATTACAAAGTAACAAAATTCTCTCTCCACATGTTGTGATGTATTTAATGGAGCACAGAGAAGCTCCGTCTTCAAGAGGTTCATTATTACAGCCTCATCCAGCTTCACCATGTTTGCTGCTGTCAGAAACCTTTGACTCTTTTTCTACAGTGAAACTTTTAACTCTTCTTCAGGGTTGACTCTGAGCGCCGCTCTCTGGTGGATGTTCTACTTTCATTCATCCATTCATTCATTCAACCTTTATTTATACTCGGGAATACATTGAGGTAGAGACCTCATTTACAATGTAGCCGAATAAAACAATAGGAAATAAAAGCACATAGACATAGAAAGCCAAAGAGAAACTTGCGTAAGAGTGGCAACCAGAATTAAAAAACACACAATACAACTGCAATTAAAAA
The DNA here is from genome assembly GCF_056507025.1 of Lutjanus erythropterus. Classification (NCBI taxonomy): domain Eukaryota; kingdom Metazoa; phylum Chordata; class Actinopteri; order Lutjaniformes; family Lutjanidae; genus Lutjanus; species Lutjanus erythropterus. Next base: position 31,209,773 of record NC_139335.1, on the reverse strand, counting down.
TGTTCAAATGTTTAAAAAAAAATAATGAATTAAAGCATCAATAATGAATAAAATAGTTAAAATCTAAAACACAGTAATCAGGTAAAACAGGAACACCTAGAGGTAAAATGTGAAACAGTTAAGGATTTAAATTGCCCTATGGATAAAAAAGATGAAAGCTTTAAATGGTTCTGCATGTTGTTCCACGTTGCAGGTGCACAATATGACAAACTAGATTTTCCAAGTTCGGTAAAAACAACTGGCACCTGCAGTGTAATCCAATCACTGGACCGAGTCCGATAAGAACCCACATTAAAAGAAAGCATGGAACTGATATAAGAAGGTAAAAGACCAATAAGAGCTTTATAAATTAATAAAACCCAGTGTCTTTCACATCTTAACATCCATACCAACGTAAAGGATGCATGGAAGTATGTGGGCACTTTTTGTGTATAAAGGGAGACTAAATGCATCAAAAGCATACAAACAGCTGACTGAAAGTGGAGGCAGCCCAAGTCATCTATCAACAGAAAAACATGCACAGTCCATGTTCTTAGCAGAACATTAAAAAAAAAAAATCCAAATTAGGTACTAAATTGTGAGTTTAGAGATTTAAATTGTCAAACCTGCAGTCAGAAGAATTTCTGGGTTGGTGTATTAATATGTATAGATGAGTTTGTAATATTTGAGGAACCAGTGTCAGCTCTAAGAAAACTCTTTCTCAACAACAAGCAGTCCTGTTTTAAACAGTTTGTTTCACAAACTTTGAGGTTAGGGTGTTAAATGCAACTTCCTACAACGTCCTTCATTTACTTCACTCTTCTGTAGTTGCACAGTATGTGTTCCCCTTGTTGTTTGTACCAACGCTCCTGTGAGGGATGAGAATTTCCTGAAGAAGCCATAAAACACCTACACTTGATGCTGACACACAAGGGCAAATTACAATGATGAGTTTTCACCTTAAATGTTATGAAGTTTGAATCAGGCCCCATTCATTAACTGTACTTAAATGATTTAGCTTTATGATAGACATTCGCTATCAGCATCCTGTTCTTGTGGGACTATTGTAATAAATAACACTTGCAGGATTATTGTACAAGACAACTGAATGTACTACTGAATGTCAACTTGCTGGCAGCACTAGACAAAAAGTCAGAGGTTCAGAAAAATAGTAAGATATATCCATGAATGTCTACAGAGTATCACAGCATAACAACATAAATTATGCTTATTATGTGATAATGATGGATATGTTGAAGAGTCTGTAGAACTTAAGATGGGAGAATAATAAGAATGATTTGACAGAACAACTTTTTAGAATTAAGTTCATGAAGTTTATCATTTACAATTGTGCCTTGTTTTATTGCAGACAGAAATCAAATGCATTTTTAGCTTCACTAATCATTTAAATCGTTTAAAACATGACAAATTAAAATTATATAAAACCACAATACAAATATTACAATATTTTAATCAGTGAAGAAGTAGAACATTATTTAAAATTGAAACCTTTTATCTTTATTTATCTGTTTCTAATAATAAAAGGGTTATTTAACTTGTGAGCAATTGTAACCAACATTAAAACATTATGTGAATAAATGCAACAAGCCATTAAATACATAAATAGTTCTTTAAAATTCATAAATAAGTGATTAAATGCATAAATCTATTTCAAATGCTAAAAAAAATGTGCACTTCATTGATTAAAGCTGTTTCTCTTTCGAGTCTCTCGAGGACGGTAGGGCACAGGACAGTCATTCTGCTATTGGGACAGTAGCGTACTTGATGATGTCACCATCTCAGCTCGTCTTGGCTTACCCACTTGCAGTTATTTTCACCATTAATGTATATTTGAAATAAAACAAAATATGATATAAAACACAACCCTCTATCGTGTTGTTTAAATGTGAGGAAAATGAATTATATCTTGTTTTACTACAATAGAGATGTCAGAGCCAGCGGCCAATTTCAAAAGGTCATGCCGGGATAAGGCTGTTTTAGCGGGGTAACATGAATGCTAACAGCCCGGTCATCTTGTCAGCTGGTGAGATATGCTGGCCGTCCCGTTAGCAGGACGACACATCTCCGAAAACTTCGGAGCAAATTTTAAACTACGCGCTATCGTGATGAATCGACCACAGATTCTAAGTTTTAATGTCTACATTCTCACATAAAATAATCCTAAAATTGCATTCCGTGATACTAAAACAGTCGTATTTCGACACTTGTAACTTAAAGTTGTGGGTCCTCTCCTCTGCCATTGTTGCTATGAAATGCATTCTGGGATACGTGGCTGCCCCAAGTCCACACAAGTCACCAACTGATGCATCCTGGATAAAACGGGCGAGGCAAGAACACATCCGGGTATTTGACTGTACTTGGCAAGATGCTGACTTTTGAATTGGAACAGTACTTGGACTGAGAATGATGACGTTTCTCAAGTACACAAGGACAGAAGTACAGAGAAGAACGCATATTGAGAAACGGCTTAAGAGTCTGTAAAAAATGTTTTAATAGCCCTTTAATGACAACAAATAAGAAATTGCCTACAGAAAATAGTAATGACACTTCCCCTTTAAGGGCCTCGATGTACCTTTACCGTAGTGAAGGCTCAGAGCATGGAGCTGAATGCAGAGGGAGAAGTGGGAGGAAAACGGACAAATTAACAAGTGAAATATTGTAAAAAGAGTTGATTTAAAACCTGTAAAACATTACCTACCTGGTTGGTGACCCATGAGAACCTCATAATAATGAACCTCAACGTTTTTTGGTAAGTTTTAACTCCTTTATTTAATTTGCCATAATGTTAACACTTGAGTGGATTAATGCTAGCAGAGAGCTAATGTGACTGTGTAAAGAAAGCCTTAAACACCACAAACTGCTAAGCATTTAATTCTCTTCTTTATTAAGGTAGCCATATGTGGGCATACTTTGTATTAAGTGAAGAAATTATGAGTTTTGTTACATGTTAGACACAAGGAGAGAGAGTAATATTGCAGCTTCGGTGCCATATTAGTCCTGTGTCAACAACGTAATGGTAACGTGACGCCGCCATATTGGGCCTGGTTGAATAGTGTGGCAGTAATATTACAACTCATGGTAAAAGTAAAGCTTTATTAAGTTCATTTATATGGACAGAGTAATTTATTTTTTTGTTATATTTTCTTGTGTGAACCAGTTTGAAGTTGGACTCGCAGTTAAAATCTTTTCCATGAAGTGTGTGTGGGACATACACAACGAGAGACAAGATGGCAAGCCAAACCCATGGACTACATTTCTAGAGACTGTTGTGCCAGTTAGTGGCTTTGTTGCACACGGACAGTTTCACTAGTCTTTCTGCATATTGTGAATCAGGTCTTCTGAGAAAAAATAGATTTCTGGACCTCATCCTGGCTCTGTTTTCAGCCTCTAAAGAATCTTGCCCGTGACAGTAGACTTTAACCAATCACAGGTCAGCTCAGACTACTGCGTTCCTATTGGCTGTTGTTCCCGTACCATCAGCAGCAGTGGAGAGCAAGAGGCAATGGCGGACAGTGCAGCAGGGAGAGTAGGTATGTCAGCATCGGCTACAACTGTCTATACCGCTAAACAACCCCAAAAAAGGAAGACAAAATTAGAAAAGAGACTCCGACAACAAAAGGAACAAAACACGTCTTAATATTGGCAGAGCGTTCCAGAAATGGCCTTGGCCTGAAGCTGGATTCAGAGCTGGCCACTCTTCTTTTGGACAGGTAAGCTGCTAAATGAATAACCCTGTAATATTTGATGCAATATGTTGCAGTGATATTTTTATTGTGTAATTAAATTTCATGAAGGCAGATGACCAGCTACTGGTATGTTGAATGCGGCTATCAGTGTAGCTTTCTGCTAACTAACAAGTAAAGCTTTTGGTTGAAGATATTTGAAATTTGTGTTTAGCTTATGTAGTTCTCTGCTAACTGCAGCTAACCTAAACAAATCGTAACCAACCTAAAGCTTATGGTTGAAACTGTTAGAAGTACTTGATTATGTAGCCTTTTGCTTACTGTAGCCACAACTAACACTTGAAACTATTTGACGTCCGTGTTGATGACAATATATCATATCCAAGGGCTTACATGCCTACAAGTTAGCCAAGACAACTTCAAGGTAATTCTAGTGTTATATGATGGATATAGGGCCTCAACTGAGAATGTGACAATCAAAATGGATGGCATTTACACTTACTCGTAAGTTACAAGTTGCCACATTGTAGTCATCCTTGTCAGTCATCTCATTGTCATATAAGCTAACATGATACTATGGCAGATAAATAAATGTTCTTTGTGGCAATGTCAAGGAAGTCAGATCAAATAGTGCATCATGTTATTTTGTATCCTCTGGGAAAAGTAAGCCTGTAGTTGTTCTCATTTTATGTATGTCATCAGTCAGCTGGTTCATTATTGTTTCTTGTCCCATGGAGGAAACACATTTTCCCTGAGATGTTCTAGCCTCCGTTTTGATATAATAGAGTTTCTTCTGTTTCATTAGCTTTCATGCTTACAAAATATACAGGAGAGAGAACCCACCCCCATCTCAGCAAAGTTGACATGGTGGATAGTTGTTTATGTTGACAAGTTTATGGTCACAATCTGAACTGCCCCGACAGCAGTTAGAATCTAATAAATATACAAGATGTGACCAATAAAGCTAATTTTACCTGTCAGAATTTATGTGTTGTTTTTTATATATTCCCTTGTAATGACATGGATTATCAAAAACTATAATGGTATTGTGTGTGTCTCTTGCAGTTATAACAAAATGAGGTTAACCTCTACTCCAGAAAAGGGTAGATAGTGCCAGACTGCCTGACCCAGCAGAGTCGAGTATTTTAACTACATCTCTATCTGACCTGTGAGTATAACTTGTTTTTGTTTGCCACTGTGAAAGCAGAATTAGCCCAAATAGCAATTTTCATTGTTGTTTTCACCTTAAATTGAGTGAATGGGTGAATCATCAGCTGAACTTATCAAGACAGATGTCATCTCTGTTTCATTTTAATTTCAGAGATAATGACCTTTCTGTTGTTCGAGTAGCAGAGCTGGACAATGAGGATGCATGTGAAGTATATTTTCCATTTATTCAAGTATACCGTTCATGCCTAGTTCTTATATTCTGGTATCAGTATTAGTAATGTGTAGTTGATTGACGTTATACTCATATTATTTTATTATTATATTTTTGACATACTTCATCAGGACCTGGCAAATCTGAGTGAAATATGTACTGACGCTCATAGCCAGACAGCTGCACCTTTTAGTAAGTATAGAGTTTTTCATTCTGTTCATTTTTTAATCATATGTTAACTCATGCAGGAGTACTACAGATGTTTATACTCATACATTTATTTTGTTCATTTTTCATACATACATATATAAATCATGGGGAGTTCATCATACCCTTGACATGTGGTACGGATCGAAAAACCTTGGGAAGAAGATCCCCCAGGTAATATTATTGAATGTACTTTATTTGATGTTGTTATCATTGCTCCACAATAATAGCCTGCTTTCACAAGTGATTTTATCTGATTTGGTTTGGAATTTCATTATGTGTTCAGGCCAGCCAGAAGAAGGGGCGCTCCCTATTACTTCGTTGGACGAAGGATACATGTAGCCACATTTGGTTTTGGCAGACAACTATGATGACTTCTTTATAAATAATACATGAAAAGTCATTTATGATCCTTCACGAGAGCCAGAAAAGCCTGATACAAATACAAAACCAAAAATTCAAAACCTGTGTACAAATATTACTGATGTGTCATTGTTTTCTAAGGATATGTGGACAGGCATACTCCACCACATTGCAAGTGGGCTCTTGACGTCTGTCACCATAGCCCCTTGTCAGACAACAGGGACAAGGATCGGATACAGATGGGATCTGTGGGACATGATGCACTCTCCGAGATAGTGCTAAATGAACGCTGGCTGGGGGAAGTTGAGAAGTACCTGAGCTTTAGGTAAATGGGCGTGGATTGTACATATTTATTTTTATGTTTTAGTATTATGTATATAAGTATTAAACAGATCAATCATTTAGAGTGCAGGACCCCCTCCTGACAAGTTTCTAAAATACAGATAATTGTAAATGTTGCGACATACTTGATCACATGCCCTTTTTATTTTTTTGCTGTTCATAACTGATCATGACAATTTTTCAGTAATCAAATATATATAATTGATTGTTGTAATCAATCAAAATGTTTTACCCTTTTTAGATTCATGACGATATGAAAGTGCTAATAGTGAGTTTTCACTGTGTAGGTCTACAGCAGAACTGGAGTCCTTTCAAAATGACATACTGATGTATGTCAGCAAGAGATTCAGCTTCACCCCACCTGTGTATTCAGCTCACACCCTACTTGTGGATTAAAATCACGTCAATTGACCAGTGCAGAGAAAAGCAGATGGCTCCAGTGAGTAAGTGCTTAAAACACAGTTCACCCATAAATGAAAAATACATATTACAATACATAGAGATGTCAGTCTTCTCTCAAGTACAGTGGGTTAGGGTTAGAGCTAAATGCCACAACTCCTGTAGTCCTCAAAGCACCAAAAAAAAAAAAAAAGAAAAATTCAAAACCAGTGTCTCTTCACAAAAATCACAACCTGGTTACGCAAGATAATCCAAAGACCTTGTGAGCAGTTTGATCTAAGAAATATTCTATTTATTCTATCTATTACTATTTCTAGTCAAAAGAAAGTAGTTCGGGTAGACTCAACTGCAGAAATAAAGTACTTCCTACATGACATTGTTCACAACAAGGTCTGTGGATTAAAGTTATGTTTTATATTAAAATAAATTTTTGGGTAAAATTGTCTCTAACCCTATGTAATTGATGTGGTGTTTTTTTTCCATTTGTGTTTATTGTGAAGTTGGTCTTAAATTTAATTTCAAATGGCATTAAAAAAGTCTTAAAAAGTCTTGAATTTAACTTGCCTTAAGCTGTAGGAACCCTGGAGCTGCTACTTTTTGTGACGTGGTATTGGGTCTGGGGTATCAGAGCAGTTTTAAGTACGAGTACTAGTACGAGTACGTGAGGGCAGTATCGAACTGATACCCAATGCTGGTATCGCTATCATACCAGCATCGGGTAAACATCTAAAGAACCAACATGATGCAGAGTTTAAGACGTTTCCTGATGCTTACAGCCTTTTTTTTGGATGCGTCATCATCGTCAGCGAGGGACTCACTGTCCTCAACATCATCCACTAATGAATGCAGTGACAGGTACTGTCTGTAAAATTCCATGTAAGTCCATGTAAAACTAAAATAAATGCGCAGAGTGCACCTGTAGACCACAGCCGGGTGCTGTCCAATAAGTCCTGGTGGGTGTAAACTAGCTGGATCCCTCAGCAATTTAATCTGAAGATGAATAAAAAACACCGCTGCCCCATTCTTCATAATAAGCTGCTACAACTTCTCTTTGTGTACTTACTCTTCACCAAAACAACCTGACAGCACAAAACACGCAACTTCACTCTTTGAGGTTCACAGCAGGGTCAACAAAACTGGTGCACAAATGGTGTCACACTCATACCTGTCCCCCCTAAACAATGACAGGTAGGAACTAATTAGCTCTTAGACAAGAGGGACATGAAGAAGAAACTTAAACACTACACATGTAAATATTAAATTAGAATACTAGTTAAAATGCTGTAAATGATAATGACATAAATACCATATGTAACACCATTTACAATAGAAATTTTAATTCTGCATAATAATAATGTGAAATTATTATACTGAAATATACACAGTAAACTGCACAGCTTATAAAATTTCTGAATCATATCGTTTATGAACTTAGCTACATCCAGAGATAAAGTTAGCTCAGCTGTTTGTACACCTGTTTTGGTGAAGATAAAGTACACAAAGGTAAGTTGTAGCAGCTTATTACAAAGAAAACAGGGTTACAGACTGGTGGTAGTGGTGTTTTTTCTTCGTTTTAGGATTAATTTGCCAAGGCATTCAAATAGTTTACACTTGCCCAGACTGAATGGATAGCGGCTGGCTGCGGTTTATAGCTACACTCTGCATTAATTTCAGTTTTAAATGGACTTGCATAGGATTTTATGGGCAGTTTCCAAAGTCGCTGCAGTTAGTGGATGATGCTGGGGACAGCGAGTCTCTCGCTCATGTTGACGGCGCGTCCAAAAAAAAAAGAGGGTAAAGCATCAGCAAACACTTTGAACTCTGCATCATGGCGGATCTTTAGATGTTTACTTGTATCGAGCAGCTACTTTTCGTGACGTGGTATCGGGTGTGGGGTATCGGAGTAGTTTTATGAGTATGAGTACAAGTAAGTGAGGTCAGTATTGGACTGATACCCGATGCTGGTATCAGTATCGGTGCATCCCTAATTTTTATACGACTTGATTGATGCACTGACCGGTTGGGCATTTTAATTTCGTTGTACATGTTGCAATGACAATAAAGATATTCTGAGTTCTGATTCTGAAATACACAGTAAACTGCACAGCTTAATAAGGAATACAAAATCAGAAACTTAGTACAATGATTTGTTACATTTAGAAAGTGACTACCTAATGAAAATAAAACCTTTTAAAAGTTATTGTAAGAACTTTAATGGCATTTTTAAGTACTCACTGGTTCTCGGTATCGGCAAGTATCCAAATGTAAGTAGTTGTACTCGGTCTGAAAAAAAGTGGTATCGGTGCATCCCTAGTCTAAACAAGAGCTACAAAATGAGCCAGTACTTCTGCAGGAGAAGACGCACCTCTTTATATCACAGTTGTAGGTATAAGTGTTCTTTTTTTCCCTTTTTATTCCACATGCCCTGGTTATGTGTTGTACGTATCCTGGTCTGGATAAATGATATATGATATAATTGTCCATTTGCCCATTGGTAGTAACAAGTACTGTTCAATTACTGTGAAATAGCACTTAAACATTTCACTGATCTGACTGCATTGATCTGTATAAATTCACGTTTAAATGTAATGTTGAGTTTGCTGAACATGTTAAAATAATACAAACTTCTACTCACCTCATGCTCGTCCCTCATTGGCCTGTCTGCCTGTCTTGCTCTTCTGGTCTCAACTTTTCCACCTGGTCCTAACCCTCCTTCTGCTCGTCCCTCATCGGCACTGCTAATTCTGGACCTCTCGCCTTGTTCACCTCTTCTGTAAGCCCGCCTCTGATAGCTCAGCCTGTAATTGAACTGAATGGTTGAGGTCTGAGGACTCACAATGCATTCGCAGGTGGAATAAAATGAACCTTATTTCTAAAAATCCCTGTGGTATTCAAGTTATACCTACAGGTTGTATTATATTTAATTGTTTGAACATTTAAGTTATGTTGACATTTTATGTACTTGAACCTCATTCTTTGGGACTCTAGAAGTTGGAGCAATTTTATATATATAACAACTTTAAACTTCCGAGGTACTGAACTTGAAGGAAAAAACAGAAAAGAGGAAATGTTTCAGGAAGAACAGAGTTACACCACAGCTCTTAGTTCATTTTTCTCTCCTCTGCTCTGACACTGACCACTCAGAGCATCCTGTCTGTTTCAGCCATGGAGAGCTCACAACAGAGACACTTGTTCTGTTTGATCACTGGTGAGAAACATTTCCTCAAACTTACATGTCTTAATTGTTTTTATATTCAGATACAGGGAGGAAGGTTTACAGAAGAAATGTTCTGTTAAAAATCCTCACAGTTCATTCATTTTATTTATTCCAATTAGGAAGCTATATCACAAAGAGAATGTCTTATATTTCAGTGTGTTTTTCTCCTCTGTAGTTTCTCTTCTCTTGACCTTATCTTCAACTGCTACAGGTCAGTCCATTCTGTTGTGTAAAATCCTTGCAGTTTTGTATTCATGTCCTGTGTAAATTTTGAAATGCTTTATATGACTGTATGTATTTTCTTTCTAGACATTCAAATCAGATTAGCTGGGTCTGGGTCCACTCGTTGTTCTGGAAGAGTTGAAATCTTTCACAACAGCATCTGGGGAACAGTCTGTGATGATGAGTGGGACTTAAATGATGCTGATGTGGTGTGCAGACAGTTGGGTTGTGGTAGAGCACTGAGTGCCCCTCAGTCGGACCACTTTGGTGAAGGAACTGGACCAATCTGGCTTGATGATGTGGACTGTTCAGGAAGTGAAAGGTCTCTAACTGAGTGTCAGCACAGAGGATTTGGGACACACAACTGTGGACACAGTGAGGACGCTGGTGTGGTGTGTTCAGGTGAGAAAACTTTTGGATAAAGTATTTTGAATAAATGTGTCCTTTTCTGTATAATCTATCAGCTCTTTCACCTCGTCATTGTGGCTTGTGATGTCTAGAGAAGAGCAGGTAACCTCACCGTGCAGCATGCTGTTCAAACTAAAGAGCAGAATAACAAGTGTGAAATGTTGTTCCATAATTAAACTGTAATGTAGGTGACCAAGTTTGTCACAAATATTTGATCTAATGTGAAAGGTGTTATTCATTCGTTGCAGTAATGTTAAGTATGTAAATTATTGAGAAATTTTGACAAATGTTTGTTACAAAAGCACTTTCTCTCACGACCAAATGCCAATCAATCAATGAGTCAATCAAAAATGTGTTTTATTCAACAATTATTTGTGTTCTGAATATAGGTGATCAGATCAGATTAGCTGGGTCTGGGTCGACTGAGTGCTCTGGAAGAGTTGAAGTCTATCACAACAACACCTGGGGAACAGTCTGTGATGACAACTGGGACTTAAATGATGCTAAGGTGGTGTGCAGACAGTTGCGTTGTGGTACAGCACTGAGAGCCCCTCAGTCGGCCGACTTTGGTGAAGGAACTGGACAAATCTGGCTCAGTGATGTGGACTGTTCAGGAAGTGAAAGTTCTCTAACTGAGTGTCAGCACAGAGGATTTGGGACACACAACTGTGGACACAGTGAGGATGCTGGTGTGGTGTGTTCAGGTGAGAAAACTTTTGGATAAAGTATTGTGAATGATTTCTGTATAATTGAACAGCTCTGTCACATCATTATTGGGGCTCATCATGTCAGAGCTGTTCAGATGCAGCAGACTTGAGTTTAAGATAAAAGCTGTCAGATGTCAACTTACAGCTCTGGCAGTTGTGAAAAAGACATGAAAAGTTACTTGTCTATTAGAGTGTTCACCTGCTGCAGGTCACTCTATTCTCTTGTGTAAAATGCTTGTTTCTTATTTATGTGCTCAGTATATATTTGTCACATTCTTGTATGTCTTTTTTCCCCCATAGAGCATCAGATCAGATTAGCTGGGTCTGGGTCGACTCAGTGTTCTGGAAGAGTGGAAATAAATCACAGAAACACCTGGGGAACAGTCTGTGATAACAACTGGGACTTAAATGATGCTAAGGTGGTGTGCAGACAGTTGGGCTGTGGTACAGCACTGAGAGCCCCTCAGTCGGCTCACTTTGGTGAAGGAACTGGACCAGTGTGGCTTGGTGATGTGGACTGTTCAGGAAATGAAAGTTCTCTAACTGAGTGTCAGCACAGAGGATTTGGGAGATGGTACTGTAGACATGAAAATGACGCTGGTGTGGTGTGTTCAGGTTAGAAAACTTTTGGATGGAGCATTTTGAATAAATGTGTCCTTTATTAGATAATTTGTCAGCTCTTTCACCACATTTTTGTGGCTTGTGATGTCAGAGCTGTTCAAATGCAACACTGGAAAGAGCTGTAACCTCACTCTGCAACCTGCTGCTATAGAAGAATAACAAGTGTGAAATGTTATATGTTACTCACATCTCAGTGATGAAGACTGTGTAAAATTAATGCAAACTTTTTAACATGTTCTGTATAACAATGATATATTGTGTTCCATGACTAGGTGTCAGATTAGCTGGGTCTGGGTCTACCTGGTGCTCTGGAAGAGTTGAAGTCTATCACAACAACATCTGGGGAACAGTCTGTGATGATGAGTGGGACTTAAATGATGCTAACGTGGTGTGCACACAGTTGGGTTGTGGTACAGCACTGAGTACCCCTCAATCGGTCCACTTTGGTGAAGGAACTGGACCAATCTGGCTTGATGATGTGGACTGTTCAGGAAGTGAAAGTTCTCTAACTGAGTGTCAGCACAGAGGATTTGGGACACACAACTGTTCACACAGTGAGGACGCTGGTGTGGTGTGTTCAGGTGAGAAAACTTTTGGATAAAGTATTGTGAATGATTTCTGTGTAATTGAACAGCCCTGTCACATCATTATTGGGGCTCATCATGTCAGAGCTGTTCAGATGCAGCAGACTTGAGTTTAAGATAAAAGCTCTGAGATGTCAACTTACAGCTCTGGCAGTTGTGAAAAAGACATGAAAAGTTACTTGTCTTATACAGAGTTATTATTTTCAGAAGAAATACCAATTTTGTTAACTGCAACAAATTTAACTACCTAACCTGCTACAAGCTTGTGAGGCAGCTGGATTCATGAGAATAACAGTTCTTATTTTAATGTTAACTAGTAATGATCGTTGTTACTTTCTGCACACGTAAAAATTTGTAGTCTTAACAACAAATACATCTTTTAAAAAGTTCTAATATTTTATCATTTAAAATGTGCATCATATCGTGTGTCTTCAGGTCTTTTCCTCTATGTTGTTGATACTCTTGAGTCTCTCTAGGCTAGCTGCCAAATCCAAACAAAGAAAAGTCTCAGAGGAAAATAGAGAATTTAATAGTTACAGCTCCAGGCAGATTTCTTTTTCTTTTTCTTTTTCTTTTTCTTTTGATGAAGGTTGTAGATAAGTGGTCTAGGCTACACAGCAATTTCTATGTCTTGTGTACTACATATGTCTGATGTGTCACATTGCCATGCTCCTTTATCAGATTATAAATTGATTTCTATACATTTAGTTGGTTCCAAAGACTATAAGAGTGAACTATGTGGGTACTGAAAGCTAAAAAAATAACTTAATATAACACAAAAGCTTTCAAGATTCAGTGAAAGAAATGGCAGAAATTTTATATTTGGATGGTATTCTTGCCCAGATTAGACAAAGAAAAGATCTGGTAACCACACCCTGCAGCATGCTTTTGGAATTAAAGAGCAGAATTAAACTAAATTTAATTACATTTAACTAGATTTTGATTTAACTGTTATACAATGAGGATGTTTATTAGATATTTAATGCAGTGTGAAAAGTGTTACTATTACTCACACTCTGTGTGTGATGACAAATATGTACATTACTGTGTTTGACTGTATGTCTTTTTTTTCTATAGGCATCCAGATCAGATTAGCTGGGTCTGGGTCGACTCAGTGCTCTGGAAGAGTTGAAGTCTATTACAAGAACACCTGGGGAACAGTCTGTGGTGACTGGTGGGACTTAAATGATGCTGATGTGGTGTGCAGACAGTTGAGCTGTGGTACAGCACGGAGAGCCGTTCCGTCGGTCTTTGGTGAAGGAACTGGACCAATCTGGCTTGATGATGTGGCCTGTTCAGGAAGTGAAAGTTCTCTAAGTGAGTGTCAACACAAAGGATTTGGGAGACACAACTGTAGACATCGTCAGGACGCTGGTGTGGTGTGTTCAGGTGAGAAAACTTTTGGATAAACTATTTTTAGTAAATGTGTCCTTTTCTGTATAATTTATTTATTTAATTATTTATTTGTGATGTCACAGCCTGTCATATAAAAAGATTTGGTGACCTCAACCTGCATATATTACTCAAAGTCTGTGGGAGTGATGAAAAGAATGTACATGAAATCAAATAGATTTTTTGCCAAACACGTCTTTTATTATTTCCTGACATGTAAAAATGTCACACAGCTATGATTTACACCAATCAGGCATAACATTATGACCACCTGCCTAATATTGTGTTGGTTCCCCTTTTGTTGCCAAAACAGTCCTGACCCATGGAGACATGGACTTGGTATCTGGCACAATGATGTAAGCAGCAGATCCTTTAGTCTTGTAATTTTTGCGAAGTGGGGTCTGCATGGATCCAACTTGTTGCCCTCTATTAACCATTGCTGGTTAATAGAGGGCACTAGGGCGCAGCCCCACCTCTCCCCACATCTTAAAACGTCTGTGAAGAAGACTTAATTACTTGAAAATGTATACTGTATATTTCTTTGAATGAGCAGTGATAATATTGTGTAGTTGGTGAGTAAAATGTATAATCTGCACTAAAATATGCTGTAAAAGATATTTTACAATGTTCAAAGTTCGGTTAGGTCACGTGTTTCCAGCTTAGGACACAATTTTTTGGCCCGTTCACTCTTGCTATAAGTTGTACATGTGCAGGTTGATCCTCTCAATACAAGAGATAGGAGCTTGGTGGGGCGCACAGAACCTGCACCCTCAGCATTCATCTAAATGCTGCTGGTTTATACATTATCAACCTCTGGGTGGCAGCAGAGAGCAACTGACTCTATCTACATCTGATAATTAATACACCAGAGTGAGATGTGTTGATAGTTGAATGGAGATATAAAATATGCAAAATCAAACAGCGTGTTTTGAGAGGAGAACATTAGAAGAGAAGCTCAGAGTTAAAGAACCTGATCAGCCGACATCATAAAGCAACAACAATCAGAGGAAGATGATAAACTCTCTGCGGAGAACATAGTGACAGTGGAAGTCAGCCTCATTCTGGGACCAGGTCATCTTCATAGAGGTGAGCTGTGCTGGAGAAAATATTCACATTCTGTATTGCAATAAAAACACCAATACCACACTGTGAAAATACTCCACTACAAGTAAAAGTCCTGCAGTCAAAACCTTACTTGAGTAAAATTATGTAACCCTTATCAGCTGTTATCAGTATGAAAAGTAAAAGTAACCACTGTGCAGTAAAATATTTACTGTCAGTAACTAGTAACTGTACCTGTCAGGTAAATGTAGTGGAGTAAAAAAGTTAAGTAGAACTATAAAGTAATATAATATGCAGATAGCAGATACTTTATATAAACCTGTCAAAGACAATTAACCAGAGAGTCTCTGAGACATTTAAATCTCTCAGGGAGAATTAACATGCAAAAATATGTTTTAAGCCACAAGATGGCAATTTTTAATTAATTTGTTTATTTATTCTTAAATCTTGTTATTTTCTAATAGGTTTTAGTGTGTTCATAATTTTCTTCCATTGTCTGAAGGTTTGTGGTATCAGATTTCTTTCATACTTATTGAGGTATTTTGCTGACTTTAGTCTTTCAGCATAAATTGGAAAATAAAATATAATTATTATAAAAGATTTGCACAAACTGAAGTACCTTAACTTACCTACCTACATACTAAGTAAGTTCCATTAGGTTATAAAACATGCTCATTTAGTTCTGCAAGTACACAAGTTCCTATTAGTACATTGAAATACTCTGGTGCAATACCTCAAGATGTTTGCCTGATTTTTGCTGTAGCCTCCCCTGGAGAAAAATTCACCAGCCGCCACTGCTTGTTTGTTCAGCACATCCCACAGATGCTCGATTGGATTGAGTTTTGGGGAGTTTGGAGGTCAAGCCAACACCTCAAACTCATTGTTGTGCTTCTCAAAACATTCCTAAACCATTTTTGCTTTGCGGCACGGTGCATTATCCTGCTGAAAGAGGCCACAGCCATCTGGGAACTCTGTTTCCATGAAAGGGTGAACATCAGGGGTATTCAACTAAAATTCAAAGAGGTCCAGTTAGAGAAAATTTCCTAAAGCAAAGGTCCAGAACATCATAATGTCTAACTTGTGTTATGATCTAGAGTGATATATACTGAAGTAATGTAGTAGTTGTATCAACGTCTACATCAGGGGTGTCAAACTCATTTTAGTTCAGGGGCCACATAAAGACCAATTTGATCTCAAGTGGGCTGAACCAGTAAAATTAAAGCTTAATCTGTTGATTATTCTGGTGATTAATCGAGTAATCAGATAAGAAATATTGCGTGTTCTGGATTTTTTTTTCTATTACATTACTTTTGCTTTATTTAAGAACAATGGTAATATACAAAAGAGAAAATAAGACAGGTCTATTAAATGAACAACTATAAATTACTAAAGTAAAAATACTCAGTAAAGTAATTTTACTTTTTCTGTAGATTTATTTTTACTGTTTTTACTTTACTTTCTACTTTTTTTTCAAGTACAAAGGTAAAAGTAAAGGTAGTAATGTCTGCAGAAACCACAAACAGAAGATGGAACAAACTCTTTTAAAGGGGAACTATTATGCTTTTCCTCTTTTCTGACCTATAAATGTTGTCACAATGTCGGATACTCGTGTTAAATGATTCCAAAGCATCAAATATTGAGGTTCATGCATTTGGAAGATGGCTCTGCACGCTGTGTTTTACTGTCTTTTTTTTAACAGTGTAGTAACATTGACATCAATGCATGCCAGACTTACTTATATGGTCACACCCCGGCATGTGCTCTAGGCCTGCCTTCGGAAGTTATATCGCTGTGCGCTGCTCTGAGGTGTGTAACTACGAAGCGAGATTAATGTGTTAGCAAGCTATGTTGAGTCTAAAGCCAGGATTTTCAGTGTCGCGAGCAGGTTATGTTCAGAGTTTCAAATTAAATCGTCTGTAAAACGTGCTGTTCTTTAACTAATTTTTGTTCTTAGCTTTTAAACTGAGGGAGGACGTTAACATTGAACAATTACTGAGCTGTATGCTCGTAATATCCCCGAACGAATCCATATAATGTAAAAATGTAACAGCGGCACAAACTGTCTGCATCGTGCTGTCATGATGGTAACCCCCGTTTGGTGATGCAGAGTCATTTTCCCCATTTGCTCCAGATCATATTAACACTTTAAATTGACATAATCCACACAGTAAAATAATGATGAAACAACTACAGACACTTTGAATACTTTTTACTGTTATCTGTTTTGCAGCTCAGATCACTGATCAGAAAATTCATCATCATTTATCACGGACAACCTTAAATCAGTTACACTCATTTTACGTTGGTTTGGTCAAAAACTTCAGTGTTTGACGTCTCTGTCATCATAGGACAGTGTCAGACAGACTTCATCATGTTTAAATCTGCTGTATGGAGTTTTATTGTTTAATGTGCAGTTTTCATGTTAGAATAAACAGCAGCATTAAGACCGCATTTAGTCCATCAGTAATTTTCTGACATCATTCTTCTTCTCCTGCTTTATTTGCAGCAACAATGTTGCTTTTTGCCGTAATGTATTTTGTATATTTTCCACAGCTCATAATTATAACAAGTTGATGATTTTGACTTAAGTAAGTGGCTCGCGATCGTTTCATTTCATGTGGAAGAAGAGTCAAATGATGCAACAGACGCCCAGGGGCTTTTTTAGTCACCTTGGGGGCCCTAGGCAAGAGTGACCATGGGGGCCCTCCCGGCCTAAAAACACCAAGAAGATCATTCAATTCAGAAATCTTTTATTTTAAATAACAGAAGTGCACAATCATGAAAGAAAACTTTAAATACATTTTAACATAACAAACACAACTGAAATGTGCAAAGTTTTCAGAATGACAAAAACACAATCAAGCAAAAAATAAAAATAGTTAGTGGTCTTTGGTTCCATATCCACATCCACGTCCTGGTGGAATTTGTTTTTAAAACTTTTGCTTGCGGGCCTTGGCTTGTGCAAATGCAGTAATGATGTCTAAGACATCATTACAGCTGTACATTAACAGTTTGTTAATTACTGTTTAAATTACTGTTGAAATAAGCTAGGCTAAGGTGCAGTAAACATGTCATTTGCAGGTGTGCTTTGTGAGACTACAGACTGGGACAAAGTGGCATCACTTTTTTTTAAAATAATGTCAGATTATACACGTTTGAATTTACCACTTTCCCGTTTTCTTTTTTCTTCATCTTCTTGTTTTTTTTTTTTCTTTTTGCATGCCCTGACGGATATGCTCACTTCATTTTTCCTCGAGTTTGAAGTACCGCAGAAAGCCGGCCACGGGCAGTCGGGGCCCCACTAGGGGGGTTCCAAACATGTCGCTGCACTGTCTATGGAGGTTTCAGGTTGTGTCATTGATATGGATCGATATTGGCCGTGTCTCTTGGTCCCTTAACACACTAGGCAGTGACAGCTAGTGGGGGCCCTATGCGGGGGGTTTTCCAATGCATCGACGTTGCAGTGTCTAAAGCAGTTCAGTCATTTTGTCATTGACAAAAGGACCAATGTCAGCGCTGTCCTGGGGCCCCTTCCAGCTCGGGGCCCTAGGCAATTGCCTACCCCATTGCGGCGTCTCTGCAGACACCCCTTTTATATGAACGCGCACAAAGTCTGAAGACGAAAACCTGGATTAACAAAGTGAGTTGATAACCACCATCGTGATACCCGTTATCTCTGATTGCAGTTTTAGGCTTTGTCGATCCAGATCATGCAGAGAAAGCCTGGCTGTGTTGAGCTTCCATCGTAGTACACCCCCTGCTGTCTACAATGATTTCAGTGTTAGTACGTTGAACAATGGCTCCCAGAAAATGATTGTTTGGGTGTGAGGGAAAGTTAACTTTGTTTAGCTTTCCTAAAGAGGCGAGCACCAGGCAGAAGTGGATAGAGTTGCTTTTTCCCGTCCAGCAAAGGAAAAATACCTCGGTGTTTGTCTGTGTACGTTACTTCACAGGGGACTGTTTTGTCAACACGGGCCAATACCAAGCTGGATTAGCCAGTAGCTGGGCTCAGCAGCGCTCGCCAGCCCTTCGGAAGTCCTCGGGAGTGTGACCAATCACAGCGGAGTGGGCTTGGCGGGAGGCGTACATGGAGGAGGGCCGGGGGGTGGAGTAAATTACACAGACCATTTTCGCGGGATGCATAATATACAAGGAAGAGATGCAGCGAGAGGCACAGCATCCCGAAGATCTACAAAGCTTTCTGTGCGGGCGATCGTGTGTAGCTGCTCTATAGGAGTCCAAAATCAAATACAAAGGCCCAAAAATGAGTATAATAGATCCCCTTTAACTGAAACAGTCACCAGAATGTTTTGTTAACATGTTAAAATTACAACATTTTTCTTCTGGAGCAGGACAGACACTCCCAGACCCCCAGGGGACAGGGGACTGGTTTACCAACATGCCACCTTTTTCTCCTCTTATGAGTTTACAGGTCTGTATTTAGTCATCAAAAAATAACAATAAGAATACCATTAAAGTACAACAACAGCAATAAAATAAAATTTTTAAATTGTAATTAAGTAAAAACACTAATACCACAATGTAAAAATACCTAAGTAAAGAATGTGAGTATTTTTCCATCACAGCAGGTCAGTGATCAGTGTTTCAGTGACTCTCTGTGGATCAGTGAATACTGTTTTATTTATGGCGGCCCGCCACATTAAAAACATCGGCACCACAACATGATTTTCTATTTTTGGAGCTGCGCACCTTTTTCGGTCGTGTCTAGAAGGTAACTCTTTATTTGCACAACTCTCGCGAGATTTGTTTCCGTTATTTCTACTAAAATAATCAAACTCGCGCGGGTCTAGGGTTCCCTTCTAGACACGACCCACTGTCTCTCTGTCAAACTACAGACAGCAGACTGTCTGTAAACAGCACGATGTTACACTCTGCAGTGTTTCACACAAAGACTTTATTTGTGTGGACACACAGGTTTGGTTTGACACCAACTTTGTCATTTTTATTTTTTTAATCAGTCCAAGATGACGACAGTATCAGTGATTGATTAGTGATCAGTCTGCCCTCCTCTCCTCCCTCACCTGTTCACTCTGCTGTGAGAAGGTCTGAAAGTTTCTCACAGAGAAACACAGACTCTCCTGTTTTATGTATAGGCCTTCTTATACAGTTGTTTAATTTTATAAGTGCATCTGGTTGGTGTCGATGTCATTAACCATCACGTTAGTTTCGACTGTTGTAATAACTCCGTCATTAACAACAGTCTCCTCCACACGCAGCTTCTCTGCAGTTGGTCTGTCCGTTTCCTGATCAGATAAACCAGCGCCGGAAAGACTAGAAAAGTTGCGCCAGTTAAAATAGAAGCATCCCGTAAAAATTTAAAATCTATTAAGAATTTATTGGTTATAGGTCTGGGTCCGTATAGGACGGCGTGTAGGTCCTTACTCAGACCGCGGTCCGCCTGTTAGGGACCCCTGGTGCACATGGTCTGCAACAATGCTTAGGTAGGTGTTAGGTATCAATGTAACATCCACATGGATGGCAGGACCCAAGGTTTCCCAGCAGAACATTGCCCAAAGCATCACACTGCCGCCTCTGACGGCTTGCCTTCTTCCCATAGTGCATCCTGGTTCCATGTGTTCCCCAGGTAAGCGATGCACACGCACCCGGTCAAGAGATCAGACCAGGCCACCTTCTTCCATTGCTTTGTGGTCCAGTTCTGATGCTCACGTGCTCATTGTTGGTGCTTTCAGTGGTGTACAGGGGTCAACATGGACACCCTGATTGGTCTGCAGCTATGCAGCCCGATACCCAACAAACTGTGATGCACTGTGTGTTCTGACACCTTTCTATCAGAACCAGCATTAACTTCTTCAGCAATTTGAACAACAGTAACTCGTCTGTTGGATCAGACCACACAGGTCAGCCTTCACTCCCCACATGCATCAGTGATTCTTGGCCACCCATGACCCTGTTGCCGGTTCACCACTGTTCCTTTCTTGGACCACTTTTGATAGATGCTGACCACTACAGTTCGGGAACACCCCACAAGAACTGCAGTTATGGAGATGCTCTGACCCATTTGTCTAGCCATCACAATTTGGCCCTTTTCAAACTCACTCAAATCCTTACGCTTGTCCAATTTTCCTGCTTCTAACACATCAACTTTGAGGACAACATTTTAACTTGCTGTCTAATATATCCCACCCACTAACAGGTGCCATGATGAAGAGATGATCAGTGTTATTCACTTCACCTGTCAGTCATCATAATGTTATGCTTGATTGGTGTGTTTGTCTTCTACAGGTGAGAGGATCAGATTAGCTGGGTCTGGGTCTACTCAGTGTTCTGGAAGAGTTGAAGTCTATTACAACAACACCTGGGGAACAGTCTGTGGTGATAATTGGGGCCTAAATGATGCTGATGTGGTTTGCAGACAGTTGGATTGTGGTACAGCACTTAGAGCCCCTCAGTCGGCTCACTTTGGTGAAGGAATTGGACCAATCTGGCTCGATGATGTGGACTGTTCAGGAAGTGAAAGGTCTCTAACTGAGTGTCAGCACAGAGGATTTGGGACACACAACTGTTCACACAGTGAGGACGCTGGTGTGGTGTGTTCAGGTGAGAAAACTTATGGATAAAGTATTTTCACTAAATGTGTCCTTTTCTGTGTAATTAAACTGTTCTGTCACCTCGTCATTGTGGCTTGTGATGTCACAGTCTGTCATATAAAAAGATCTGGTAACCTCACCCTGCATATCTTACTCAAAGTCTGTGGGAGTGGTGAAAAGTATGTATGTTAAATTAATTATAATTTTTTGTCAAATGTGTGTTTTATTACTTACTGTCATATAAAAATGTCACAAAGAACATGTTCTATCCAGCTATGATGTATTTGTCTTCAACAGGTCTTCAAATCAGACTAGATGGATCTGGGTCGACTCAGTGCTCTGGAAGAGTTGAAGTCTATCACAGCAACACCTGGGTAACAGTCTGTGGTGTCAACTGGGACTTAAATGATGCTCAAGTAGTTTGCAGACAGTTGGGTTGTGGTACAGCACTGAATGCAACTCAGTCGGCCCACTTTGGTGAAGGAACTGGACAAATCTGGCTTGATGATGTTTCCTGTTCAGGAACTGAAAGTTCTCTAAGTGAGTGTCAGCACAGAGGATTTGGGAGATACAACTGTAGACGCAGACAGGATGCTGGTGTGGTGTGTTCAGGTGAGAAAGACTTTCTGTTTAATTTACAGTTCTGTCATGTCGTCATCGTGGTTTGTGACATCAGATCTGTTCAGCTACAGAACAGGAGAGCTGGATGCTCACCCTGCAGCAGGCTGTTAGAATTAAAGAGCAGAACAACAAATGTGAATTGTTGCTTCATACATTATGAATTAAACTGTGATGTAAGTTTATCAGGTTTGATTTAGTGTAAATGTGTTATATCTTACGCAGTCTATATGAGTCATGAAAAGTATGTGCATTAATAACTTTTGCCAAATGTGTCCTACAAAATTAGTATCTGACACAACAAATGACCAATGATTTGTCTGTGTCATGAAAATAGATGTGCAGATCAGATTAGCTGGGTCTGGGTCGACTCAGTGCTCTGGAAGAGTTGAAGTCTATCACAACAACACCTGGGGAACAGTCTGTGATGACAGCTGGGACTTAAATGATGCTGATGTGGTGTGCAGACAGTTGGGTTGTGGTACAGCACTGAGAACCCCTCAGTCGGCCCACTTTGGTGAAGGAACTGGACCAATCTGGCTTGATGATGTGGACTGTTCAGGAAGTGAAAGGTCTCTAACTGAGTGTCAGCACAGAGGATTTGGGACACACAACTGTTCACACAGTGAGGACGCTGGTGTGGTGTGTTCAGGTGAGAAAACTTTTGGATAAAGTATTGTGAATGATTTCTGTATAATTGAACAGCTCTGTCACATCATTATTGGGGCTCATCATGTCAGAGCTGTTGAGATGTATTTGAACATTTTATGATTGTTGATACTTTCTGCAATTGTAAAACATGTAGTCTTAACAACAAATACATCTTTTAAAAAGTTCTATTATTTCATCATTTAAAATGTGCATCATATCGTGTGTCTTCAGGTCTTTTCCTCTATGTTGTTGATACTCTTGAGTCTCTCTAGGCTAGCTGCCAAATCCAAACAAAGAAAAGTCTCAGAGGAAAATAGAGAATTTAATAGTTACAGCTCCAGTTAGATTTCTTTTTCTTTTTCTTTTTCTTTTGATAAAGGTTGTAGATAAGTGGTCTAGGCTACACAGAAATCTCTATGTCTTGTCTACTACATATGTCTGATGTGTCACATTGCCATGCTCCTTTATCAGATTATAAATTGATTTCTATACATTTAGTTGGTTCCAAAAAGAAAAAAGAGGAAATTACTTGGGTACTGAAAGCTAAAAAATGACTTAAATTGAGACAAAACCTTTCAAGATTCAGTGAAAGAAATGGCACAATATATATATTTAGATTGTATTCTTGCACAGATTAGACAAAGAAAAGATCTGGTAACCACACCCTGCAGCATGCTTTTGGAATTAAAGAGCAGAATTAAACTAAACTTAATTTCATTTAACTAGATTTTGATTTAACTGTTGTGTAAATGAAAAACTTTGTCTGATTTTAATTGAGCGTGAAAAGTGTTACTCACAGTCTGTACATTACTGTGTTTGACTGTATGTTTTTTTTTTTTTTTATCTATAGGCATCCAGATCAGATTAGCTGGGTCTGGGTCGACTCAGTGTTCTGGAAGAGTTGAAGTCTATCACAACAACATCTGGGGAACAGTCTGTGATGATGAGTGGGACCTAAATGATACCAATGTGGTGTGCAGACAGTTGGGTTGTGGTACAGCACTGAGTGCCGTTCAGTCGGCCCGCTTTGGTGAAGGAATTGGACAAATCTGGCTTGATGATGTGGACTGTTCAGGAAGTGAAAGTTCTCTAAGTGAGTGTCAGCACAGAGGATTTGGGACACACAACTGTAGACATCGTGATGACGCTGGTGTGGTGTGTTCAGGTGAGAAAACTTTTGGATAAAGTATTTTGAATAAATGTGTCCTTTTCTTTATGATCTATCAGCTCTTTCGCCTCGTCATTGTGGCTTGTGATGTCACAGTCTGTCAGATAAAAAGATCTGGTAACTTCACCCTGCATATCTTACTCAAAGTCTGTGGGAGTGATGAAAAGTATGTATGTTACTTTTATTGTATGTATATATATATATATATATATATGTATATATATATATATATATATATATATATATATACAATATTTTGTTTTTTGTTTTTTTTCCAAAGGCATCTTTTCAAACCACTTTATGTCATATACAAACAACAGAAAGAACATGTTCTATCCAGCGATGATTTATTTGTCTTCTACAGGTCTTCAGATCAGATTAGCTGGGTCTGGGTCGACTCAGTGCTCTGGAAGAGTTGAAGTCTATCACAACAACATCTGGGGAACAGTCTGTGATGACAACTGGGACTTAAATGATGCTGATGTGGTGTGCAGACAGTTGGGTTGTGGTACAGCACTGAGAGCCCCTCAGTCGGCCCACTTTGGTGAAGGAATTGGACAAACCTGGCTCAGTGATGTGGACTGTTCAGGAAGTGAAAGGTCTCTAACTGAGTGTCAGTACAGAGGATTTGGGACACACAACTGTTCACACAGTGAGGACGCTGGTGTGGTGTGTTCAGGTGAGAAAGCTTTTGGATAAAGTATTGTGAATGATTTCTGTATAATTGAACAGCCCTGTCACATCATTATTGGGGCTCATCATGTCAGAGCTGTTCAGATGCAGCAGACTTGAGTTTAAGATAAAAGCTGTCAGATGTCAACTTACAGCTCTGGCAGTTGTGAAAAAGACATGAAAAGTTACTTGTCTTATACAGAGTTATTATTTTCAGAAGAAATACCAGTTTTATTAACTGCAACAAATTTAACTGCTCCAAGCTAATGTTGACTTGCCTACTGGACATCAAACATGTCAAAATAAGACAAGGACAGGAGGGGGAACCTTCTGATGGACTTCTGGTTGTACATTGTAATAAAAGTACACTTCCCCTGTGCTCTTCCCTTGTGAGGCAGCTGGATTCACAAGGATAACAGTTCTTATTTTAACATTGTAACATTTTATGATTGTTGTTACTTTCTGTAATTGTAAAAATGTGTAGCCTAAACAACAAATACACTTTTTAAAAAGTTCTAATATTTTATCATTTAAAATGTGCATCATATCGTGTGTCTTCAGGTCTTTTCCTCTATGTTGTTGATACTCTTGAGCAGAGGTTGCGCTAGACTTTTTCGTTGTCTGTCATTTTGATTGACAGGGTCATAGAAATCCCGTCATAATCTATTTTTACCCCTCACTTTAATTTTTAAAATGATAATAATTACATATTCAGTAGCATTTTCTTTTCATTCATTTTTAATTAATATTCAGTCCGAACAAGCTGAACAGAGAATCCACACTGTACCTCTTTTATCAACACCATCATTGTTATTGGGCTTTTTGAAGAAACTTCAGCTGCTGACGCTCAGCTGCCGTTACACTAGGTGCATTTGAGATGATCCAGGCCTGCACAGAATCAATCAGCGGTGATCGCCGCACAGTGCATGCCGGTTAGATTTGTGTCCCGACTTGATCCCGACTTGCACTGACGTCATGCACATGTGGGCAACGATAACCTCACGAGATCGAGGCGGCCGCAGTTTGTAGAGCCAGATGCCGCAGCTGCTCTCCACCAACTGCAAACGCCTGGCTGTCACCTGATTGACAAGCTGACAGGCTCTGATTGGCTCTCAATTTTGACAACAAACACCACTTGTTGTATAAAATACTAATTTTCTGTGTAATTGTAATATTTAATGCTGGACATATCGATCTTCTGTTGTGCAATGAAGTTTTAATCTGTCAGCAAGCAGATATTTTGTGTCTGATAATAATAAAGGTTATATATATATATGAATTATCAAAAGAACAGTTTAGTGCTTTACAAGGCAGATAAAAGAACAGATGTTACAAGTGTCAAAAGGAGGATCTCTTCTATTTTAACTTCAATCAGCGATCAAGAACGCACTTTATTTCTTCAGCTATGATCATGATCTGCAGACTACAGGTAACCTACAGGTGATCTAACAGGATGTTCGTGTCTCTTCCTCTACTCTCTCGCAAGTCTACTGAAAACTGTCCGACTTGACTGCAGCTTTTTGTCTCCACCTCCTGCTGTGGCCGCCTGATCTCGTCTACTCTCCAGGCGAGGCGCAGTTCATCTCAAACGCACCTAATAGCTAATTAATATGCTCACCCGCCACCAAGTGGTCAGGGATGTGAATTGCAACCTGTCAAAATGACAGATGACCTTCAGATTTTTCCGTCACCGTTTTAAAAAACCGCTCAACGACGGAAAATATTCCGTTAACGCGACCCCTGCTCTTGAGTCTCTCTAGGCTAGCTGCCAAATCCAAACAAAGAAAAGTCTCAGAGGAAAATAGAGAATTTAATAGTTACAGCTCCAGTCAGATTTCTTTTTCTTTTTCTTTTGATAAAGGTTGTAGATAAGTGGTCTAGGCTACACAGAAATCTCTATGTCTTGTAGACTACATATATCTGAAGTTTCACATTGCCATGCTCCTTTATCAGATTATAAATTGATTTCTATACATTTATCTGGTTCCAACGAGTAAACTACATGTGTGTACTGAAAGCTAAAAAATAACTTAATTTAACACAAAACCTTTCAGGATTCAGTGAAAGAAATGGCAGAAAATATATATTTGGATGGTATTCTTTTTAAAAAAAAACAAACACTTTTTTCATCAGGATTTTCCATTTAACATTTAAGACACTGACATATGTTGTTATCTCACGTTGCAACTATGTGCAAAAAATAAAGGATACTGGAAATTGCCAGCCACTAAAGCAAGAAAATCACATTAAAGGAAGAAGAAAACAAACAAACAAACAAACAAAACAATAACAACAAGCAAACAAGAAGGTATAAAACAAATAAACCTAAAAACCTACGGAAAATCAAAACAAAACTAGTGCATCATAGTACGTCTAAGCCTAGATCAGGCAGTCCAGAGTTCATTGTTCCAAGCCAGGTAACCTATTCACATAGTCTAATAATGGGTCCCAGGTTTCATAGAACCTTTTGGTCGAGCCATTAAGGGTGCATCTCATTTTCTCCAGCTTGATATACTGCATCACGTCTTTGATCCACAGATTCTGTGATGGTGGCGTAACATCCTTCAATTTAAACAAGATTAAATGTCTAGCCAATAGAGAAAAAAAGCAATAACCTTCTGCAAGTACACAGAGAAACTGAAATCACGTGGAGCTAAGAGTACACCAAAAATACCAATAATAGGAGAAGGAATTATATTACAGCTGTATGCCTTTGAAATAGTGTCAAAAAAGGATGACCAGAAAGAGGCAAGTTTTGGGCAAGACCAAAGCATGTGATAAACTGTTGCCGGGGTCTGTTTGCACCTGTCACACATATCACTTATATTCGAAAATATTCTAGCAAGTTTAGCTTTTGAAAAGTGCAGCTGGTGTAGAACTTTACACTGTATTAAGGCATGCTTTGAACATAATGAGGAGGAATAAACGTTAGAAAGTGCCATGTCCCATTCCTCGTCTGACAGTGGGACCCCTAAGTCATTCTCCCATTGTTCACGAATGTAGGATATAGAAGGATTATATCTGTCCATAATCTGAGCATATATAAATGAGACCCTGCCTTTGTTTGTCACATTGACCCCTAACAAAGAATCCAAGCAGGATAATGGAGGGATATTTGGGAAGTTAGCAATTTTTTTCCACACAAAGTCCCTGATTTGTAAATACCTAAAAAAATGAACCCCACTCAGTCCAAATTTCCTGGTTGTTCAAAGCTGGCAAAAGTTTTATCAATGTACATGTCCCCAATACTATGTATACCCTTATCATACCAGGTTTGAAATCCTTTGTCCAATAAAGATGGTTGAAAAAGGTGATTGTTTACTAAAGGTGAGTAAATGGAGATATTCTGGATACCAAAGCATTTTTTAAACTGCTTATCAATATGTAGTGATTGGGTTACAATTATTTTTCCATGGATTTTATTAACTAGTGATTGTAAGGATGCGCAGAACAAAGCAGAAAGTGAGTTTGGACTACTCATAAACATTTCAATCTGCAATTATACGGGGGCTGTACCATTCCAATCCTTTAGCCACAAGGACATAGCATTAAAATTTGCAGCCCAGTAATATGAGCGCAGGTTTGGAAGAGAGAGCCCACCTAGGTCTTTTAGTGTTTCCATGAATTCTCTCCTTATATGGGCTGGCTTATTATTCCAGATAAAGGAAGAGATCATCTGGTTAAATGCCTTGAAAAATGACTGTGGTATAAAGATAGGTATTGCTTAGAACAAATATAAAAATTTTGGCACAATACTCATCTTTACGGACTTTGTTCTCCCAGTAAGAGATGGTGGTAGAATAGACCATTGTTTAATATCCTTTTTGCGTTGTTCTAGAAAAGGGGTGAAATAGCCCTTAAGTAAACTGTAGTAGTTTTTGGTTAATTTTACACCTAAATATGTAAGGGAGTCAACTGAAAGTTTAAATGGCAGGTTGGGGTAATTTTCAGCATTCTTGTAAATGGGAAAGTACTCACTTTAGTTAAGATTGAGTTTATACTCTGGTATTTTTCCAAATTGTTCCATAACTGTAAGCACTTCGGCCATGGTTATAATGGGATTTGTGACATATATTTGGATGGTATTCTTGCACAAATTACACAAAGAAAAGCTCTGGTAACCACACCCTACAGGATGCTTTTGGAATTATAGAGCAGAATTAAACTAAACTTCATTTCATTTAATTAGATTTTGATTTTACTGTTATATAAGTGAGGATTTTTGTTAGATATTGAATCTAGTGTGAAAAATGTTACTCTTACTCACAGTCTGTGTAAAAGTCTGTACATTACTGTGTATGACTGTATGTTTTTTTCTTATTTATAGGCACCCAGATCAGATTAGCTGGGTCTGGATCTACTCAGTGCTCTGGAAGAGTTGAAGTCTATCACAACAACACCTGGGGAACAGTCTGTGATGACAACTGGGACTTAAATGATGCTAAGGTGGTGTGCAGACAGTTGGGTTGTGGTACAGCACTGAGAGCCCCTCAGTTGGCTCACTTTGGTGAAGGAACTGGAAAAATCTGGCTCGCTGGTGTGGCATGTTCAGGAAGTGAAAGGTCTCTAACTGAGTGTCAGCACAGAGGATTTGGGACACACAACTGTTCACACAGTGAGGACGCTGGTGTGGTGTGTTCAGGTGAGAAAACTTTTGGATAAAGTATTGTGAATGATTTCTGTATAATTGAACAGCTCTGTCACATCATTATTGGGGCTCATCATGTCAGAGCTGTTCAGATGCAGCAGACTTGAGTTTAAGATAAAAGCTGTCAGATGTCAATTTACAGCTCTGGCAGTTGTGAAAAAGACGTGAAAAGTTACTTGTCACACAGTTATTATTTTCAGAAGAAATACCAGTTTTATTAACTCCCACATATTTAACTTGCTCCAAGCTAATGTTGACTTACCTACTGGACATCATACATGTCAAAATAAGACAAGGACAGGAGGGGGAACCTTCTGATGGACTTCTGGTTGTACATTGTAATAAAAGTACACTTCCCCTGTGCTCTTCCCTTGTGAGGCAGCTGGATTCACAAGGATAACAGTTCTTATTTTAACATTTTAACATTTATGATTGTTGTTATGTTCTTCGATTGTAAAAAAATTGTAGTCTTGACAACAAATACATTTTTTCAAAAGTTCTAATATTTTATCATTTAAAATGTGCATCATATCGTGTGTCTTCAGGTCTTTTCCTCTATGTTGTTGATACTCTTGAGTCTCTCTAGGCTAGCTGCCAAATCCAAACAAAGAAAAGTCTCAGAGGAAAATAGAGAATTTAATAGTTACAGCTCCAGTCAGATTTCTTTTTCTTTTTCTTTTGATAAAGGTTGTAGATAAGTGGTCTAGGCTACACAGCAATCTCTGTCTTGTGGACTACATATGTCTGATGTGTCACATTGCCATGCTCCTTTATCAGATTATAAATTGATTTCTATACATTTAGTTGCTTCCAAAGAGAATCAGAGTAAACTATGTGGGTACTGAAAGCTAAACAATAACTTAATATAACACAAAACCTTTCCAGATTCAGTGAAAGAAATGGCACGAAATATATATTTGGATTGTATTCTTGCACAGATTAGACAAAGAAAAGATCTGGTAACCACACCCTGCAGTATGCTTTGGGAATTAAACAGCAGAAACTAACCTTAATTTCATTCAACTATATTTTGATTTAACTGTTGTGTAAATGAAAAACTTTGTCTCATTTGAATCTAGTGTGAAAAGTGTGACTCTTACTTACAGTCTGTGTAAAAGTCTGTACATTACTGTGTATGACTGTATGTCTTTTTTTCTATAGACATCCACATCAGATTAGCTGGGTCTGGGTCGACTCAGTGCTCTGGAAGAGTTGAAGTCTATCAAAACAACATCTGGGGAACAGTCTGTGATGATGAGTGGGACTTAGATGATGCTAATGTGGTGTGCAGAGAATTGGGTTGTGGTACAGCACTGAGTGCAACTCAGTCGGCCCACTTTGGTGAAGGAACTGGACCAATCTGGCTTGAGGATGTGTACTGTTCAGGAAGTGAAAGGTCTCTAACTGAGTGTCGGCACAGACGATTTGGGACATACATCTGTAGACATCATGATGACGCTGGTGTGGTGTGTTCAGGTGGGAAAACTTTTGGATAAAGCATTTGTAGTAAATGTGTCCTTTTCTGTATAATTTAACTGCTCTGTCAACTCGTCATTGTGGCTTGTGATGTCAAAGCCTGTCAGATAAAAAGATCTGGTAACCTCACCCTGCATATCTTACTCAAAGTCTGTGGGAGTGATGAAAATTATGTATGTTACGTTCGTTATAATTTTTTTTGCCAAATGCGTCTTTTCAAATCACTTCCTGTCATATACAAACAACAGAAAGAACATGTTCTATCCTGCAATGATTTATTTGTCTTCTATAGGTCTCCAGATCAGATTAGCTGGGTCTGGGTCGACTCAGTGCTCTGGAAGAGTTGAAGTCTATCACAACAACACCTGGGGAACAGTCTGTGATGACAACTGGGACTTAAATGACGCTGAAGTTGTGTGCAGACAGTTGGGTTGTGGTACAGCACTGAGAACCCCTCAGTCGGCCCACTTTGGTGAAGGAACTGGACAAATCTGGCTTGATCATGTGGACTGTTCTGGAAACGAAAGTTCTCTAACTGAGTGTCAACACAGAGGATTTGGGACACACAACTGTTCACACAGTGAGGATGCTGGTGTGGTGTGTTCAGGTGAGAAAACTTTTGGATAAAGTATTGTGAATGATTTCTGTATAATTGAACAGCTCTGTCACATCATTATTGGGGCTCATCATGTCAGAGCTGTTCAGATGCAGCAGACTTGAGTTTAAGATAAAAGCTGTCAGATGTCAACTTACAGCTCTGGCAGTTGTGAAAAAGACATGAAAAGTTACTTGTCTTATACAGAGTTATTATTTTCAGAAGAAATACCAGTTTTATTAACTCCCACAAATTTAACTGCTCCAAGCTAATGTTGACTTGCCTACTGGACATCAAACATGTCAAATAAGACAAGGACAGGAGGGGGAACCTTCTGATGGACTTCTGGTTGTACCTTGTAATAAAAGTACACTTCCCCTGTGCTCTTCCCTTGTGAGGCAGCTGGATTCACAAGGATAACAGTTCTTATTTTAACAATGTAACATTTTATGATAGTCGTTACTTTCTGCAATTGTAAAAGTTTGTAGCCTAAACAACAAATATATTTTTTCAAAAGTTCTAATATTTTATCATTTAAAATGTGCATCATATCATGTCTCTTCAGGTCTTTTCCTCTATGTTGTTGATACTCTTGAGTCTCTCTAGGCTAGCTGCCAAATCCAAACAAAGAAAAGTCTCAGAGGAAAATAGAGAATTTAACAGTTACAGCTCCAGTCAGATTTCTTTTTCTTTTTCTTTTGATAAAGGTTGTAGATAAGTGGTCTAGGCTACACAGCAATTTCTATGTCTTGTCTACTACATATGTCTGATGTGTCACATTGCCATGCTCCTTTATCAGATTATAAATTGATTTCTATACATTTAGTTGGTTCCAAAGAGAAAAAGAGTAAACTACTTGGGTACTGAAAGCTAAACAATAACTTAATTTAACACAAAACCTTTCAAGATTCAGTGAAAGAAATGATACAAAATATATATTTGGATTGTAATTCTTGTACAGATTACACAAAGAAAAGATCTGGTAACCACACCCTGCAGCATGCTTTTGGAATTAAAGAGCGGAATTCAACTAAACTTAATTTCATTTAACTATATTTTGATTTTATTGTTATATAAGTGTGGATTTTTGTTAGATATTTAATCTAGTGTGAAAGGTTCTACTATAAATTACACTCTGTGTGAGTGATGACAAATATATACATTACTGTGTTTGACTGGGTGCCTTTTTTTTCAATAGGTCTCCAGATCAGATTAGCTGGGTCTGGGTCGACTCAGTGCTCTGGAAGAGTTGAAGTCTATCACAACAACATCTGGGGAACAGTCTGTGATCACAACTGGGACTTAAATGATGCTGATGTGGTGTGCAGACAGTTGGGTTGTGGTACAGCACTGAGAACCCCTCAGTCGGACCGCTTTGATGAAGGAACTGGACCAATCTGGCTTGATGATGTGAACTGTTCAGGAAGTGAAAGTTCTCTAAGTGAGTGTCAGCACAGAGGATTTGGGACACACAACTGTAGACATCATGACGACGCTGGTGTGGTGTGTTCAGGTGAGAAAAGTTTTGGATAAAGCATTTGTAGTAAATGTGTCCTTTTCTGTATAATTTAACTGCTGTGTCACCTCGTCATTGTGGCTTGTGATGTCAGATTCTGTCAGATAAAAAGATCTGCTAACCTCACCCTGCATATCTTACTCAAAGTCTGTGGGAGTGATGAAAAGTATGTATGTTACGTTTATTGTAATTTTTTTTTGCCAAATGTGTCTTTTCAAATCACTTCCTGTCATTTACAAACAACAGAAAGAACATGTTCTTTCCAGTAATGATGTATTTGTCTTCTACAGATCTTCAGATCAGATTAGCTGGGTCTGGGTCGACTCAGTGCTCTGGAAGAGTTGAAGTCTATTACAACAACATCTGGGGAACAGTCTGTGATGATGAGTGGGGCTTCAATGATGCTGATGTGGTGTGCAGACAGTTGGGTTGTGGTACAGCACTGAGTACCCCTCAGTCGGCCCACTTTGGTGAAGGAACTGGACAAATATGGCTCAGTGATGTGGACTGTTCAGGAAGTGAAAGTTCTC
Organism: Lutjanus erythropterus; assembly: GCF_056507025.1. Lineage (NCBI taxonomy): Eukaryota > Metazoa > Chordata > Actinopteri > Lutjaniformes > Lutjanidae > Lutjanus > Lutjanus erythropterus. The sequence goes on along the minus strand of NC_139335.1, from coordinate 31,176,742 downwards.
TAACTGAGTGTCGGCACAGAGGATTTGGGACACACAACTGTGGACATCATGAGGACGCTCATGTGGTGTGTTCAGGTGAGAAAACTTTTGGATAAAGTATTGTGAATGATTTCTGTATAATTGAACAGCTCTGTCACATCATTATTGGGGCTCATCATGTCAGAGCTGTTCAGATGCAGCAGACTTGAGTTTAAGATAAAAGCTGTCAGATGTCAACTTACAGCTCTGGCAGTTGTGAGAAAGACATGAAAAGTTATTTGTCTTTCAGAGAGTTATTATTTTCAGAAAAAATACCAGTTTTATTAACTGCAACATATTTAACCATCAGAAAGATGCACATTTTATAACAAAAATTGAAACTGAAATAGCGACATTGCAACTGGTTGTAAATTTTACATGTCAAGCGATTACAGTTATTGTGACATATAAGCCTCCAAATGCCAATACAAGCACTTGCTTATTGCAGCTCACCGATATAATAAAATCAGTAAAAACGAAAGAGCTTGTTATTTTGGGTGACATTAACATGGACGGGAATGACGGCTCATCAAAATCATTGAAAGCTGCTGCAACAAAGTTTGGCCTCTATCAGTTAATTGAAGGCCCCACTAGATTTGGAAATACATGTAGTTCAGTCCTTGATCTCATCTTTACAAATCAACCATCTAAATATGAACTATCTGGCGTAATCCATACTGCAATATCCGACCACTCATTAATCTATGCCATTAGAAAAACTGTAAAACCCCCAAGAAGCCATACTTGTCGTTCTTTCTCAAAAATCCTAAACTCAAAACTACCTCAGTTTAATGTTGAAATTAGTGATATTGATTGGAGCAATGAACTGACTTTAGAAAACCCAGAACAAATCCTGTCTCAGCTCTATGAAAGAGTGGAGTCAATACATAAAAAAATTACTACTGCATACAAGGTACAGTCTCGGCAGAGTAAATTACCATGGGTAAATTCCAGAATTTTGCAATTACTCAAACAGAAGAGACTTTCTCTTAAATTGTATAGATCATCAAAAACGTTGGAAAATAAAACACATTTTATTGAGATCAGAAATAAATGTACGACGAACTACGTAAGGTTAAAGCTGCTTATTTCCAAAAACAAATTACTCAAGCTGCCTCTAAACCTAAAACACTATGGCAGACACTTAAAGTCATTACTGGGGAAAATGAAAAAAAAAGGAATGACAATATTCAAATCTCTGTACAGGAAACTATTATGACCGAATCTGAAAAAATTGCAAGCACTTTTCAATGAGTATTTTGATACTCCCTCTTTTCCCCCATTGGTTTCTTCTCCTACCTTACATGACTTTTCATTTTCTGAGGTTACACAAGCAGAGCTGTTTGAAACCTTAAATTCTTTGAAAAATTCACATGCCCATGATATTTATGGATTGAATATATATTTCTTAAAGATTCATGCTGACAGCTTCATGCCCCTTTTACTACATCTGATAAATCTCTGTATCAGGCTTTCTGTTTTCCCTTGTGGCTGGAAAACAGCTCTAATCACCCCCATTTTCAAATCTTAAGATCCAACCTTTGTTTCAAACTACAGGCCAATATCAATTCTCCCAGTATTATCTAAATTATTGGAAAAAATCCTCTATAATCAATTAAGCAACCATCTTGAAAGTAATAAACTGCTCAGTGACTTCCAACATGGTTTCCGTTCCACCAGATCGACAAAGGTCATGTCACTGGAGCTGTTTTTATTGATTTTTTTTAAAGCCTTTGATACAGTGAATCATCAGATTTTATTGCACAAACGTAGCTCATTTCAACTTTCTTCTTCCGTGGTAATGATGCTCTCTTCATATTTATCAAACAGGTCTCAGGTGGTTAGAATTGGTCATGTAACATCGTCCCCGTTAATGTGTGATATGGCAGTTCCACAGGGTAGCATCCTGGGTCCCTTACTCTTTCTGCTGTACATCAATGATCTTCACAATGTCTGTAAATACTCTAATTGTTTGCTATATGCTGATGACACTGTCATTTTTCTTTCTGACCCAGATCCTATTACTGTAAACTCTAAACTCTGCTCTGATCTTAGTATCCTACATGACTGGTTGAATGCTAACCATTTAACTATTAATGTCAAGAAAACAGAATGTATGTGCTTACACTCACCTAAATCTATATTCATCTCAAACCCAATTCACTTTGCTAGTCAAAAGGTATCCATTACAGAAACCTATAAATATCTTGGAGTAGTTCTCGATCCACATCTCACTTACCAAAATCATGTACGTTATTTAACAAAGAAACTCAACCAGAAACTGTATGTATATACCAAGATCAGACCATATCTTACCAATGTTGTTTCTAACACGTATCTTCATGCAGTAATTCTCTCAACAATATCTTACTGCCTCCCAATCTGGTCCCTCACCACAAAGGAAACTACTGGACCTATAACAAGACTGTACAATAGAGTTTGTAAGATCCATGGTAAATTTCCCCTCTGGACCTGGCCTTGACCTTTCAGAACTACACAAATAATCAGACTATGAAATTTTATCATTGGATTCAAAACAGGAACATATCTCCAACACTCACTGATCTCGTTCCAAGACACAACATAAGACAGGAACGTATCACTAGATCAGTCTCCCAAGCACTTATCCCAGTACCAGCTTACAAAAATAGCTACAGTCTGAGATAATTTTTTCACACATATACCCAACTCTGGAATGAGATACCATATCATATTAGAACAATAACCTCTGTTATACATTTTAAACAGACATATAAACACTATCTGATGGAAGGATACACTTGCAACCACTAACTTAACCCATAACATGTGCATACTTCATTCAAGTCCCTGCCTCTTTAAATGTTTCATGTTGCTGTTTATTTTGTTGACTGTTTTCTGATGTGTTTCTGTCTTTCATGTGCTGAAGAACAGGAACCTGCTGTAAAGCAGTTTTAACTGAGTCAGGCCCGATTAATTCTGACTGATTTTATTATGTTGCTTTTAATCTTTTCCTGTATAATAACCAAATAAAAAACTGCTCCAAGCTAATGTGGACTTACCTACAGGACATCAAACATGTCAAAATAAGACAAGGACAGGAGGAGGAACCTTCTGATGGACTTCTGGTTGTACCTTGTAATAAAAGTACACTTCCCCTGTGCTCTCTGCTGCCGCCGCACCAGTCCATCTATCAATCTCACGTTCCATCCTCCCCTCACTCGTAAACAAGACCCCAAGATACTTGAACTCCCCCACTTGAGGCAGGGACTCTTCTACGACCCGGAGGGAGCAAGCCACCTTTTTCCGGTCAAGAACCATGGCCTCGGACTTGGAGGTGCTAATTCTCATTCCAGCCGCTTCGCACTCGGCTGCAAACCACCCCAGTACAAGCTGAAGGTCCTGGTTCGAAGGAGCCAACAGGACAACATCATCTGCAAAAAGCAAAGATGAAATCCTGTGGTCCCCGAACCGGACTCCCTCTGGCCCCTGGCTGCGCCTAGAAATTCTGTCCATAAAAATAATGAACAGAACCGGTGACAAAGGGCAGCCCTGCCAAAGTCCAACATGCACCGGGAACAGGTCTGACTTACTTCTGGCAATGCGAACCAAGCTCCTGCTCCAGTCATACAGAGACCGTACAGCCCTTACCAGAGGGCTCCGAACTCCATACTCCCGAAGCACCTCCCACAGAATGCCACAAGGGACACGGTCGAATGCCTTCTCAAAGTCCACAAAACACATGTGGACTGGTTGGGCAAACTCCCATGAACCCTCAAGCACCCTGCAGAGGGTATAGAGCTGGTCCAGTGTTCCACGACCAGGATGAAAACCGCATTGTTCCTCCTGGATCCGAGGTTCGACTATCGGCCGAATTCTCCTCTCCAGTACCCTGGAAAAGACTTTACCAGGGAGGCTGAGGAGTGTGATCCCCCTGTAGTTGGAGCACACCCTCCGGTCCCCCTTCTTAAATAGAGGGACCACCACCCCGGTCTGCCAGTCCAGAGGCACTGTCCCCAACTGCCACGCGATGTTGCAGAGGCGTATCAACCAAGACAGCCCTACAACATACAAAGACTTGAGGTACTCAGGGCGGATCTGATCCACCCCCGGTGCCTTGCCACTGAGGAGCTTCCAAACTACCTCAGTGACTTCAGCTTGGGTGATGAATGAGTCAACCTCTGGGTCCCAAGCCTCTGCTTCCTCTACGGAAGGCGTGTCAGTGGGATTGAGGAGATCCTTGAAGTATTCCTTCCGCCGTCCGACAATATCCCCAGTCGAAGTCAACAGCTCCCCACCACCACTGTAAACACTGTGTATAACTGTATTTTTTTTTTTCTATAGGCATCCACATCAGATTAGCTGGGTCTGGGTTGACTCAGTGCTCTGGAAGAGTTGAAGTCTATTACAACAACATCTGGGGAACAGTCTGTGGTGATAACTGGGACTTAAATGATGCTAATGTGGTGTGCAGACAGTTGGGTTGTGGTACAGCACAGAGTGCCATTCAGTGGGCTTACTTTGGTGAAGGAATTGGACCAATCTGGCTTGATGATGTGGACTGTTCAGGAAGTGAAAGGTCTCTAAGTGAGTGTCAGCACAGAGGATTTGGGACACACAACTGTAGACATTATGACGACGCTGGTGTGGTGTGTTCAGGTGAGAAAACTTTTGGATAAAGTATTTGTAGTAAATGTGTCCTTTTCTGTATAATTTAACTGCTCTGTCAACTCGTCATTGTGGCTTGTGATGTAAGAGCCTGTCAGATAAAAAGATCTGCTAACCTCACCCTGCATATCTTACTCAAAGTCTGTGGGAGTGATGAAAAGTATGTATGTTATGTTTATTGTAATTTTCTTTTTTGCCAAATACATATTTTCAAATCACTTCCTGTCATGTACAAACAACAGACAGAACATGTTCTATCCTGCAATGATTTATTTGTCTTCTATAGATTTTCAGATCAGATTAGCTGGGTCTGGGTCGACTCGGTGCTCTGGAAGAGTTGAAGTCTATCACAACAACACCTGGGGAACAGTCTGTGATGACAGCTGGGACTTAAATGATGCTAATGTGGTGTGCAGACAGTTGGGTTGTGGTACAGCACTGAGTGGCCTTCAGTCGGCCCACTTTGGTGAAGGAACTGGACAAATCTGGCTTGATGATGTGAACTGTTCAGGAAATGAACGGTCTCTAACTGAGTGTCAGCACAGAGGATTTGGGACACACAACTGTTCACACAGTGAGGACGCTGGTGTGGTGTGTTCAGGTGAGAAAACTTTTGGATAAAGTATTGTGAATGATTTCTGTATAATTGAACAGCTCTGTCACATCATTATTGGGGCTCATCATGTCAGAGCTGTTCAGATGCAGCAGACTTGAGTTTAAGATAAAAGTTGTCAGATGTCAACTTACAGCTCTGGCAGTTGTGAAAAAGACATGAAAAGTTACTTGTCTTATACAGAGTTATTATTTTCAGAAAAAATACCAGTTTTATTAACTGCCACAAATTTAACCTGCTCCAAGCTAATGTTGACTTGCCTACTGGACATCAAACATGTCAAAATAAGACAAGGACAGGAGGGGGAACCTTCTGATGGACTTCTGGTTGTACCTTGTAATAAAAGTACACTCCCCCTGTGTAAAAAATTGTAGCCTAAACAACAAATAGATCTTTTAAAAAGTTCTAATATTTTATCATTTAAAATGTGCATCATATCGTGTGTCTTCAGGTCTTTTCCTCTATGTTGTTGATACTCTTGAGTCTCTCTAGGCTAGCTGCCAAATCCAAACAAAGAAAAGTCTCAGAGGAAAATAGAGAATTTAATAGTTACAGCTCCAGTCAGATTTCTTTTTCTTTTTCTTTTGATAAAGGTTGTAGATAAGTGGTCTAGGCTACACAGCAATTTCTATGTCTTTTCTATTACATATGTCTGATTTATTTATCAGATTATAATCAGATTATAAATTGATTTCTATACATTTAGTTGGTTCCAAAGAGAATAAGAGTAAACTACTTGGGTACTGAAAGCTAAAAAATAACTTAATTTAACATAAAACCTTTCAGGATTCAGTGAAAGAAATGACACAAAATATATATTTGAATTGTCTTATTGCACAGATTACAAAAAATTACACAAAGAAAAGATCTGGTAACCACAGCTTGTAGCATGCTTTTGGAATTAAAGAGCAGAATTCAACTAAACTTAATTTCTTTTAACTAGATTTTGATTTAACTGCTGTACAAACGGAAAACTTTCTTATTTTAATCTAATGTGAAAAGTGTTACTCTTACTCACAATCTGTACATTACTGTGTATGACTGTATGTATTTTTTTCTACAGGTCTCCAGATCAGATTAGCTGGGTCTGGGTCGACTCAGTGCTCTGGAAGAGTTGAAGTCTATCACAACAACATCTGGGGAACAGTCTGTGTTGATAACTGGGACTTACGTGATGCTGAAGTTGTGTGCAGACAGTTGGGTTGTGGTACAGCACTGAGAGCCTCTCAGTCGGCCCACTTTGGTGAAGGAACTGGACCAATCTGGCTTGATGAAGTGTACTGTTCAGGAAGGGAAAGGTCTCTAAGTGACTGTCAGCACAGAGGATTTGGGACACACCGCTGTCGACACAGTGAGGACGCTGCTGTGGTGTGTTCAGGTGAGAAAACTTTTGGATAAAGTATTTGTAGTAAATGTGTCCTTTTCTGTATAATTTAACTGCTCTGTCACCTCGCCATTGTGGCTTGTGATGTCAGAGCCTGTCAGATAAAAAGATGTGGTAACCTCACCCTGCATATCTTACTCAAAGTCTGTGGGAGTGATGAAAAGTATGTATGTTACGTTTATTGTAATTCTTTTGCCAAATGCGTCTTTTCAAATCACTTCCTGTCATATACAAACAACAGAAAGAACATGTTCTATCCAGCAATGATTTATTTGTCTTCTACAGATCTTGAGATCAGATTAGCTGGGTCTGGGTCGACTCAGTGCTCTGGAAGAGTTGAAGTCTTGTCCAGCAACATCTGGGGAACAGTCTGTGATGACAACTGGGACTTAAATGATGCTGATGTGGTGTGCAGACAGTTGGGTTGTGGTACAGCACTGAGAGCCCCTCAGTCGGCCCACTTTGGTGAAGGAATTGGACAAATCTGGCTCAGTGATGTGGACTGTTCAGGAAGTGAAAGTTCTCTAACTGAGTGTCAGCGCAGAGGATTTACTACACACAACTGTTCACACAGTGAGGATGCTGGTGTGGTGTGTTCAGGTGAGAAAACTTTTGGATAAAGTATTGTGAATGATTTCTGTATAATTGAACAGCTCTGTCACATCATTATTGGGGCTCATCATGTCAGAGCTGTTCAGATGCAGCAGACTTGAGTTTAAGATAAAAGCTGTCAGATGTCAACTTACAGCTCTGGCAGTTGTGAAAAAGACATGAAAAGTTACTTGTCTTATACAGAGTTATTATTTTCAGAAGAAATACCAGTTTTATTAACTGCAACATATTTAACTGCTCCAAGCTAATGTTGACTTGCCTACTGGACATCAAACATGTCAAATAAGACAAGGACAGGAGGGGGAACCTTCTGATGGACTTCTGGTTGTACCTTGTAATAAAAGTACACTTCCCCTGTGCTCTTCCCTTGTGAGGCAGCTGGATTCACAAGGATAACAGTTCTTATTTTAACATTGTAACATTTATGACTGTTGTTACTTTCTGCACATGTAAAAATGTGTAGCCTAAACAACAAATACATTTTTTCAAAAGTTCTAATATTTTATCATTTAAAATGTGCATCATATCGTGTGTCTTCAGGTCTTTTCCTCTATGTTGTTGATACTCAAACAAAGAAAAGTCTCAGAGGAAAATAGAGAATTTAATAGTTACAGCTCCAGTCAGATTTCTTTTTCTTCTTTTGATAACGGTTGTAGATAAGTGGTCTAGGCTACACAGCAATTTCTATGTCTTGTCTATTACATATGTCTGATGTGTCACATTGCCATGCTCCTTTATCAGATCATAAATTGATTTCTATACATTTATCTGGTTCCAAAAAGAAAAAAGAGTGAATTACTTGGGTACTGAAAGCTAAAAAATAACTTAATTTAACATAAAACCTTTCAAGATTCAGTGAAAGAAATGACAGAAAATATATATTTGGATTGTATTATTGCACAGATTACACAAAAATGACACAAAGAAAAGATCTGGTAACCACACCCTGCAGTATGCTTTGGGAAATAAACAGCAGAATTAAACTAAACTTCATTTCATTTAACTATATTTTGATTTAACTGTTGTGTAAATGAAAAACTTTCTTATTTTAATCTAGTGTGTAAAGTGTTACTCTTACTCACAGTCTGTGTAAAAGTCTGTACATTACTGTGTATGACTGTATGTCTTTTGTTCTATAGGCATCCAGATCAGATTAGCTGGGTCTGGGTCGACTCAGTGCTCTGGAAGAGTTGAAGTCTATTACAACAACACCTGGGGAACAGTCTGTGATGAATGGTGGGGCTTTGATGATGCTAATGTGGTGTGCAGACAGTTGGATTGTGGTACAGCACTGAGAGCCCTTCAGTCGGCTCACTTTGGTGAAGGAACTGGACCAATCTGGCTTGATGAAGTGTACTGTTCAGGAAGTGAAAGTTCTCTAAGTGAGTGTCAGCACAGAGGATTTGGGACACACAACTGTTCACACAGTGAGGACGCTGGTGTGGTGTGTTCAGGTGAGAAAACTTTTGGATAAAGCATTTGTAGTAAATGTGTCCTTTTCTGTACAATTTAACTGCTCTGTCACCTCGTCATTGTGGCTTGTGATGTCAGAGCCTGTCAGATAAAAAGATCTGGTAACCTCACCCTGCATATCTTATTCAAAGTGTGTGGGAGTCGTGAAAAGTATGTATGTTATGTTTATTGTAATTTTTTTGCCAAATGCGTCTTTTCAAATCACTTCCTGTCATATACAAACAACAGAAAGAACATGATCTATCCTGCAATGATTTATTTGTCTTCTATAGGTCTCCAGATCAGATTAGCTGGGTCTGGGTCGACTCAGTGTTCTGGAAGAGTTGAAGTCTATCACAACAACATCTGGGGAACAGTCTGTGATGACAACTGGGACTTAAATGATGCTGAAGTTGTGTGCAGACAGTTGCGTTGTGGTGCAGCACTGAGAGCCCCTCAGTCGGCTCACTTTGGTGAAGCAACTGGACCAATCTGGCTCAGTGATGTGGACTGTTCAGGAAGTGAAAGTTCTCTAACTGAGTGTCAGCGCAGAGGATTTGGGACACACAACTGTTCACACAGTGAGGACGCTGGTGTGGTGTGTTCAGGTGAGAAATTTTTTCTGTATAACTTAAACCTCTGTCATGATGTCTTTGTGGCTTGTGATGTCAGAATTGTTCAGATGCAGCACTGGAAAAGAGCTGCAAGCTCACCCTGCAGCATGATGTTAGAAGCAAAGAACAGAATAGGTAGCAAAAAATAAAATAAAAAAACTCATATTGTCTTGCCAACTGTGTGTTTTTTTGTCTATGTTCTGAGTATAGGTCTTGCACAGATTACACAAAGAAAAGATCTGGTAATCACACCCTGCAGCATGCTTTTGGAGTTCATTCATTCATTTTCTGTAACCGCTTATTCCGTGGGGGTCGCGGGCTGCTGGAGTCTATCCCAGCTGACATTGGGCGAGAGGTGGGGTTCACCCTGGACAAGTCTCCAGTTCATCGCAGGGCTGACACATAGACAGACAACCACTCACACTCACATTCACACCTACGGGCAATGTAGAGTCACCAATTAACCTAGCATGCATGTCTTTGGACTGTGGGAGGAAGCCGGAGAACCCGGAGAGAACCCACGCAGACACGGGGAGAACATGCAAACTCCGCACAGAAGGGCCCTGCCCCAGCCGGGGAGCTGGGGGATCGAACTCAGGACCTTCTTGCCACTCAGGACCACTGCACCACCGTGCCGCCCGACTTTTGGAGTTATAGAGCAGAATTAAACTAAACTTAATTTAATTTAATTAGATTTTAATTTTACCATTATATAAGTGAAGATTTTTGTTAGATATTTAATCTAGTGTGGAAAATGTTATTCTTGCTCACAGTCTGTGTAAAAGTCTGTACATTACTGTGTATGACTGTATGTTTTTTTTTTTTTTGTCTTCTATAGGCATCCAGATCAGATTAGCTGGGTCTGGGTCGACTCAGTGCTCTGGAAGAGTTGAAGTCTATCACAACAACATGTGGGGAACAGTCTGTGATGACAACTGGGACTTGATTGATGCTGAAGTTGTGTGCAGACAGTTGGATTGTGGTACAGCACTGAGAACCCGTCAGTTTGCCCACTTTGGTGAAGGAACTGGACCAATCTGGCTCAGTGATGTGGACTGTTCAGGAAGTGAAAGTTCTCTAACTGAGTGTCAGCACAGAGGATTTGGGACACATGACTGTGAACATTATGAGGACGCTGGTGTGGTGTGTTCAGGTGAGAAAACTTTTGGATAAAGTATTGTGAATGATTTCTGTATAATTGAACAGCTCTGTCACATCATTATTGGGGCTCATCATGTCAGAGCTGTTCAGATGCAGCAGACTTGAGTTTAAGATAAAAGCTGTCAGATGTCAACTTACAGCTCTGGCAGTTGTGAAAAAGACATGAAAAGTTACTTGTCTTTTACAGAGTTAGTTATTTTAACAAGAAATACCAGTTTTATTAACTGCCACATATTTAACCTGCTCCAAACTAATGTTGACTTGCCTACTGGACATCAAACATGTCAAAATAAGACAAGGACAGGAGGGGGAACCTTCTGATGGACTTCTGGTTGTACATTGTAATAAAAGTACACTCCCCCTGTGCTCTTCCCTTGTGAGGCAGCTGGATTCACAAGGATAACAGTTCTTATTTTAACATTGTAACATTTTATGATAGTCGTTACTTTCTGCAATTGTAAAAAAAAATTGTAGTCTTGACAACAACTATTGTATTATTGCACAGATTACAAAAAAATACACAAAGAAAAGATCTGGTAACCACACCCTGCAGCATGCTTTTGGAATTAAAGAGCAGAATTAAACTAAACTTAATTTCATTTAACTAGATTTTGATTTAACTGTTGTGTAAATGAAAAACTTTGTCTGATTTTAATTGAGTGTGAAAAGTGTTACTCTTACTCACAGTCTGGACATTACTGTGTATGACTGTATGTTTTTTTTATCAATAGGAATCCAGATCAGATTAGCTGGTTCTGGATCTTCTCGTTGTTCTGGAAGAGTTGAAGTCTATTACAACAACACCTGGGGAACAGTCTGTGATGATGAGTGGGACTTAAATGATGCTGAAGTTGTGTGCAGACAGTTGCGTTGTGGTACAGCACTGGGAGCCCCTCAGTTGGACCACTTTGGTGAAGGAACTGGACCAATCTGGCTTGATGATGTGGACTGTTCAGGAAGTGAAAGTTTTCTAAGTGACTGTCAGCACAGAGGATTTGGGACACACAACTGTTCACACCATGAAGATGCTGGTGTGGTGTGTTTAGGTGAGAAAACTTTTGGATCATTTACAGAATATCAAATCACTGTAAACATACTGTTTTACATGTCTATCATCCAATAATTGTGTCTTATAATGTGTGTCAGTTGACACAGCAGTAAACTAGAAAACAATAAGTAACCACACTCTGCAGCCAACCATGTCTCCTAGAAATTACATTTTTTGTACAATCAGTTTACCAGCTGAGGTGGAGGAGCTGGAAAGTGTTGCTGGAGAGAAGGACGTCATGTTCGCCCTGCTGCCACCAAAACCTGACTGATTATAAGTGAAAAGAAAATTATGAATGGATGAATTTCCAACTATCAGAGACATGGGTTAGACAGAGATGAGATTTTGTTTTGACCTTTTCTTTTCCTCTGGACATAATCCAGGTGGAAATTAATTATACAAACACTAGTGTAGCACTAACGCAATATACAAATGTAATTTCTAGGACACATGGTTTCTGCAGCACATGTTCTTCATTTCAGAGCAGAGTGTCTAAAAGTGAATATGTTGCTTGATCCACAACAAATGTAACTGTATTTTAAAGAGAATGGATTTACACAGTGTTAGCTATGGTTAACATACTCATTATAACTAACAAAAGCCTATTTCTTTGGCTGTGAGTATTAGGGGTTTGGGCTGATGGTCAATGCCATCATCCTTCACTGATGACTGACAGTCACTGACCACTGACACACCATTGCAACATCATGATTTAAAAAACTTCTGTGTTTTAAGGTAGTGTGTCCCCTCAGAGTTGCCATAAGGCAGGAGTTTTGCTCTGTTTTTGACTTGTAGAAGAAGAAGATGTTGCTGCATTAATGTTCCGTCTCCATGTCCTCCATGTTCTTACTAAAGCTGCCCAGTTAGGAGAAAAAGACTCTTGATCAAATTGGTGACAGTGTCATTACTTTTCTGTGGGATGCTGTCAGTGTGTGTCTTTCAACCATGCTGCTGTTTTCTTAGCTTAGCTTCTTCATTTTTTGTTCCATTTTTATGATGAAAAAGTTGAGTAATATTTGTCTTGTTGTGCGTTGGTCTTCATCATATATTTTCTTCATATTCTTTACCTTTTTTTACCCAGTGCCACTGCAGCAGCCCAGCATCTCCCTGACATCTCCTAACAGAGGGTTGGTCTGGGGTCCTGAAGGTGCAGAGGTCACCAGGGGTTACAGCTTCATCATCACCTGCTCCATTAACTCCAGCTATCCTGGAGGTGTTTTCTCTCTCATCTTCTCTGGCTCCAACATCACTGACACCAAGCCAGCAGTCAACCACTCAGCCTCCTTCAACTTCCCTGTAGCTGAGTATGAACACCAGGGAATCTACAGCTGTGTGTATGAAGTCACACTGTCCTCAAGGAAATTCACTTCTCCTGAAACAGCAACGATGAGTGTCACCATAAAATGTAAGTAGCCAGAATTGAAGAACTGAATAATGCATAAGCCACTGATGGGGGCACCGTAAATGTCTGCTGCTCATACTAGTATTTCTATACTTTGTCTCTTTGAAGCATTTGCATGTGCATGAAAATCTCATTTTTGAAGGTGGAACACTGAAGGGAAGTGCAGGTAGACTATATATACACACATATATGTATATATTCACCAACACAGCTCTGTCTGCTGTACTGTTTGAAGTAGCTTTAAAAAAGAAGATTCAAGTGTCAGAAAATTGTTTAATAACAGACACGGGAACAAGTGCAATTTCAGTCTCCTAACTGACACAGTCCTTTGCAGATCCTTCTCTGTGCTTCCAAATTCCACCTTGAAAAAGGCAGCGTCATCACGTTATCTGCCTAGCAACAGCGTCGGTCTACTCTGCTTTGTCTCAAGGAAGACTTCACTGGCAGGAAGGCTGAAGGGGATAATTTTTTTTGTCCCATCCACTGTAAATCAAAATGTGTTTAGTTAATTCATTTGTCACTTTCTAAACAAACACACAGGCTGTGTTTTTCTGTCCAGTCAGATGAAATCCAAATGAATGAGGGAGCCAGCTCTAACTTTTCTCTGCCTAGAGACAACAACAAAAAAATCTGACTGGGTAACTGTTTTCCTATTTTTAATTAAAAAATAGTTCAGGGGCTACAAAATTCAACAGCAGCAGTAAAATAATAAAAATAAATAAATGTCTCTCAGCTTTTCTACAACACAAACATCAAGCCAGTATCATTGTACTGTGAGGATCACGTTCACACCACTCGGAGGCATCTTTCTACATTGGTTCCATCTTGTCCAAGTGTTTCAATGCATCAGCAGTAAACGACCAGTCAGACGTGTGCAGTTTTGTCTTTGATATGCTGAAATAGTCCTGATGTATTTTTCATCAACACAATGTATATGATGCAGTGAGTCCTCAGAGCAGACAGGTGTTGGTGATCAGAGCAGAGTGATGAAGATTTAACAGTGACGTTATCTAGTGGCAGTAAATGTACAGTTTGCCCATGAATAAACACTGCAGAAGAAATGTTCCTGTGTCCTGCTTCCCACATGCACATATGGCAAAAACATATGGTTAAATCATAAGTGTTTCCTTTTTCTCTGTTTTGTTCCAAATTTCAAGGGTAATAGGCGCCTGTGGCCAATAGACTCATTTCTTACCATCTGCATTTCCAGTATTGAACCATTTATCATGAAAAGTGACAATGTGGATTTATGTTGGTGCAAAACAAACAAGTAACCAACAGATCACAGTATTTCACAGTATATTATATCATAATGTGTGTGTACTCATCATGTAAATCTCAACAGATCGAATATTTTATGGAAGTATCATCGGATATGTTACTGTGCTGTTTATTCTGCTGTTGGTGATCATCGTCCTTTATTTCTACTACAAGGTACTGTGTACATCTTTGTTCCTCACAGGCTAAAATCCACAGTTCATTCTGTGAATAATAACTGGAAGAGAGGAGAGATGCAACCAATGACATGTGCATGCTGTTATGTCTCTCCAGGCCAGAAGAGGGCAGAAGAAATCAAGCCAACAGGAGACGACTGAGGTGGATTATCAGAACCTTGATGATGTTGGAGCTGAAGGAGGGCCTGCTGAGGAGGAAGAAACCCAGCAGTAGGACCTACAATGAGCTTGTGCTCCTTCCAGGTGGATTTCTTAGCTGCCACACAACCGTCTGTCAGCTCAGTGATGGATTTGACATTTTCATATTGCAGAAGAGAAGTGTGCTTGAATCAATGGAACAAATATACATGATAACAGCTCAAATGATTTGCTGAATAAAACCATAACTTGGTTTGAAAATGATGCAGATATGCTGAGCACACTGCTGTTTATATGTACAGATGTTATATGTAATTGTTTGTGTATGTACATGCTAAAGTGTGCAGAGTGACTTTTTGATTTATACACGATATACAAACTCTTTAGTGCAGCATTGATCAGATATATTGATCTGTTATTACTCATGACTCATAACTTCTTCTTTTGAGCTGTAATTAATTAACCCTGTAAGAATTTTCTGCAATTTTGCTTTTTTCTTTTTTAATCACATTTTGTGTTTTCACTTGTTTTGAAGGAAACTTTTGAGAGATGTTATTTTGATTTTACTCTGTTTAAACGTAGAATCAGTAGGATTTCTCTGAGCTGTTCATAAACACACCATAAAGATACCAGGATGTTAAATACCAACGTTTTGAGTTTGTCAAGTGTCCTGAGAACAGCAAAATAATGATAAAGATGATGAAATACAGACAGAAGGCAGGTTCTCTGCAGACACAGACACCACCACACACTTCTAGTCCATCATAAGTGATGATTGAGAGCCATCATGTTTCTATGAGTCTATGTGTTGTTTTTATAGGAAATGTTGCATTTTATACCTTCAATAAAACACAATGCATAAAGGCATGAACCCATACCTCTGACTTGTTTCTATTTTTGCTTCACTCACAAACTGTATGTTCAGACTCTTTAAACTCTCACACTAAGTGACTGTAAAGTAAAAATTCCCTCTGACATTTTTCAGGATGTCCTTAACTTGATGTATTTATATGTATGGAGGACACAGCTTGAGAGGACTGTGTTACATTGTCTTTTACTCTATAGTTGTTGACTGGGTGTGTAAAATGAGGGGACAAACTCTCAGTCCTTTGCTCTAAATCCAAACAGCTGGTTTGAGGTGTCTCCAGACTGCAGATAGAGAATAATGATGAGGAAAAAATATTCCTGAGGACAGGATTCACCTCGAGACTAAAAGTGTTAAATGGAGTGTATATATGGAACCTAGAGGCTCAGTCTGTGTCAGTGATGGGAAATGTTGCTTTTAAAAGTAACACAATACATTACAACATTACAGCCATTAAAAAGTAACTTGTTACGTTACAACGTTACTTCATTAGGAAAGTAATTCAGAGAGCATTTCAAAACCTGAAAACCACTTTGTGACTCCCTGTTGATCATTGTTCTGATAATCTGACTGTGAACTGGGCAGAGACATATTACACAATGAAAACAATAAAAACTTTGGGTTGTTTAGCCGACACTGCATCACGTTTCAACTTATAAAAGTGCACAGGCTTTTTAAATCACATAGACTCGATGAGTCAATGTTCAGCTAGTCAGTTCCTCTGATGAGACTTCCAAAGTTAACAAGCCTCTCCACAGGCGTATTGACTCGTAGAAAGATCTGATCGTGGGGAATTTGTCATACATTCATCTCAAAACCCAACTTGAGATTTCAGTGTCTTCTGATACCATATAGGCCTGTGTCTGTCCTCTGTCTCAGAAGATAAAAGTCATCCTCAGTGTCTCCTCTGGTGGTGCAGTAGTGAAAACAGTAAAACTGTAACAGTAATGGACTGCCTATTTGAAAATGTTACAGTATAACAGAGTGCTTGAATTGCAAAACTAATGTGTTACGTTGTTTATTACAACAGGAGAGTAAGCTCAGGACACCAATGCAAAAAAAAACCAAACAAAAAAAAAACCCTAAACCAAATGACAAAGTAACAAAATTCTCCATCCACATGTTGTGATGTATTTAATGGAGCACAGAGAATGTCCATCTTCAAGAGGTTCATATATATAACCTTTATTATTATCAGACAAAATATCTGCTTGTTGACAGATTAAAACTTCATTGCACAACAGAAGACTGATATGTCCAGTGTTAAATATTGCAATTACACAGAAAATTAGTATTTTATACAATGTAGGGTGTTTGTTATTAAGCACTCTGCTTAATTTTGTAGCACTGTTGAGTATATAAATAAAGCCATATAAATTATAAACATTTGATATAATGTATGTTTTTTACATTAGTAATTCATTTTACATTATTTTTTGTAATAGTAATTAATAATAATTAATTTAAGCAACAAAAAATCTGAGGAGCCACTTGGGAGCCGAAAGAGCCGGCTCTTTTTAGTGAGCCGAGCCAAAAGAACCAGCTCGCTAAAAAGAGCCGGAATTCCCATCACTATTCTACAGTGAAACTTTTAACTCTTCTTCATAGTTGACTCTGAGTGGCGCTCTCTGGTGGATGTTTTGCTTAACATCCATGCCAACGTAAAGGATGCATGGACATATGTGGGCACTTTAAGTTTGAAACGTATTTGTCTATTTTTATATGTAAAGGAAGCATAAATGCATGAAAAGAATAAAAACAGTTGACTGAAAGTGGATGCAGCCCAACTCATCTTTGAATAGAGAAACATGCTTTTTGCATTACATTAACAAAATCCAGATTAGGTACTAAATTGTGAGTTTAGAGATTTTAATTGTTAAACATGCAGTCAGAAGAATTTCTGGTTTTGTGTATTAACATGTATAGATGAGTTTGTAATATTTGAGGAACCAGTGTCAGCTCTAAGAAAACTCTTTCTCAACAACAAGCAGTCCTGTTTTAAACAGTTTGTTTCACAAACTTTGAGGGTGGGGTGTTAAGTGCAACTTCCTACAACGTCCTTCATTTACTTCACTCTTCTGTAGTTGCACAGTATGTGTGCTGGCCTACGAAGGCAAACAGCAATGGTGAGTTTTCACCTTAAATGTTATGAAGTTTCAGTCAGGCCCCATTCATAAACTGTACTTAAATGATTTTACTTTACAATATCAGCATCCTGTTCTTGTGGGATTACTGTAACAAATGACACTTACAGGATTACTGTACAATACAATAAAAGACAACTGACTGTAATTCTGAATGTCAACTTGCTGGCAGCGATAGATGAAAAGTCAGAGGGTCAGAAAAATAGTAAGATCTATCCATGAATGTCTACAGAGTTTCACGGCCATTGATCTAACGATTCATGAGATATTTGCTTCTGGACAAAAAATGGCAGGACGAGCCACCAGTAACACACCACTGCTGTCACATACGGCGCAAAATAGAAGACCTTTGTGAGGCAGCACAGTAACCTTGTTATTAGCTGCTCCTTGTCAAGGAGTCATAACATAAATTATGCTTATTATGTGATAATGATGGATATGTTGAAGGGTCTGTAGAACTTAAGATGGGAGAATAATAAGAATGATTTGACAGAACAACTTTTTAGAATTAAGTTCATGAAGTTTATCATTTAGACAGAAATCAAATGCTTTTTTAACTTCATTAATCATTTAAATTATTTAAAACATGACAAATTAAAAATACAATTAAAATAAACATAATAGAATATGTTAATCTGGGAAAAACATAGAACATTATTATTATTAAAAATTTACAGACACAGGATAAGATGCACCTCATTATGTGTCAGTTGTAGGTTTAAATATATATATTTTAGATATATTTATATATTTTTTTCTTTTTAACCCATTTGCCCCATAATTAATTAAAACAGTTATTCCCATAGTGTGTGCTGCAGCCAGGTGGTGGGCCGTGGAGCCCCTGCAGGTCGGCCTTGAGCAGCATGGAAAATAAATCAACTGGGAACAGGTCAAAGGTCATTGACCATCAGTTAGTGGACCAAAAGAAAAAGATCAAGGAGGACATTCATATCAGTGATCATCTTTGAGCGGAGAAAGGAATTAGCATCTCTCTACACATATTATGACTGAAATTACATACTTCAGTCATGTGATAACAACTGAAACATCTCCATGACAACTGAGCAAATTCGATCAGCTCACAGAGCGTGTTCACATGTGCTAGTGTCCTGGATATGATGAGGGTTTTGGAGTATCTTGGTTATGTTTTGTGTATATCCTGGTCTCAGAAACCTGGATAAGATCTCATCCATGCAAATGCCATATCCTAAATAAGATCTAAACCAGAATAAAAAGGATCAGTTGGAGGTTTTGTTAGACTGGAGAAGTTTCAATAATATTGGTACTGGGTTATTTTAATCAATACCTTAATTAGACTATAGCTATTTGACAACTGCATTTTTTCCTGCTTTGTCTCAAGATTGGGGGGTTGCTGCACCCTTCAACTTCAACTTTGGGGGTGCATAAAATTCAAAATCCCTAAAGAACAGCAAGTCACAGAGGTGGGTTTGGGCTGATTCATGGGTCTTTAAGACATTTGTTTGACACCAGAGTTTAGGGCACATGTCCTCCTTTATACCAACTTTGCATTACTAGCTACTGCAGTGTCTTTAGATGTCAACACAGAGAGTCACCAGTCATATACAAGTCATTTTTTGCAAGTCCAAGTCAAGTCTTGAGTCTCTAACAGTTGCAATGATCACCCTGTCATCTGCTGCATACCATAAACACTGCTAAAATTATTCAGATGCAATAAAGATTGTAAAAGCCACATACATCATCTATTGTACACTTACACACACCTCCAGCCTCTCAAACCCAGTGTAATGGAAACCTAATACACCTGTAAAGTTGTGTGCTCACCAACAAACCTGTAACCTGCCTGAAGCCAATATTAATAACTAAGGTGGCCTCTAGTGGAATGTTGATTATTGAGTTTCTGGAATATTATTATCATCATGCTAAGCCAGCACATGGTAAAATATTGAGCAAATCATCAATCTAATCCAGTTAACCTCCCTTAGCCACAAAGCTACTAGCATGCTAACTTGAGATAGCTGATGCTGAGCTAAACATGTTTGCTTATCGTGCAAAGACACACCATTAACTTTCACATTAATGTTACTGTAGCGCCTCTATTCTTAATTTGAAAGAATAGCTACAGTATAATGTATATTAATACTAGGCTCTGATCAGTAGTGTAAACAAGACTCGCAAGGAGACGTTGCTTTTAGGACAGAACAGCTGGCAGATTTATTACATAACCTCTGCAACACATATCCACCAAGATGCTTTACTTTTGTGAGTGAAAATACCCCAAAATAAAATAGAACTCTTTCATATAGAAAAAATGAAAAAACAAAAAATAAAAATAAATAAATAAATAAATCATTACTTGGTGTGTCTTTGGGAAAAAATAAAGTCAATCTACCTGGGTAGTAAAAAAAAAAATCACCGTTTGAATCTGTTTGACAAGTCATAATAGACTAATTTACACTGAAAAAAACAAATAATGGTAAAAGCTTAAACAATGGCAGTTTCACATTTCTTCTTAATATACATGACTTCCCTGAAAGGGTTAATAAATTGTTATGTCAGACATATGATGAACTGTAGGCTAGTCCCTTTTAACAACATGAAATGAACACATTATTTGTCTACTGAGGTGCTACTTCAATAAAACACATTCAGAACATAGTAATTTTGCTAAATGGTCTATTTAGCAAAACACAAATAACACAGAATGAGCCAAATGCAATATGTAAGCATTTCACACCACTTCCATATCACTCCGATTGGTTGTAATAATATATGATATTAATGTGTAATATTGTTCACTGCTAATATCACATTGATTGTAGCTAACAAGATGGCAAGCTTACAACAGCGCAGGAGCGCCCTCTGCTGGCATCAGTTGATTTGCCACTCAACAGGTTAACCTTTTAGTAACAGCATATTCTATGGGGTTTACAGTACCCATAGGGGTGGGCTGATCATTACTAACATATTGATACTGCCAATACAAAGTCTTGCTTATGAAGACAGAATCTTACATTAATTGGATCGATACCAACAAAAGGATCAGTTTCAGTTTCTCTCTTCTAGTTGTATTGTCTGTTTCATCAAAGAGCAGAATTGTCTTTGCAAATAATGCTCAGTTGTTTGGTGCATCTGCTTTTTGCTTCTCCACTGCTGCTGTCTGTTCTGTACACTCAAGCAACACCTGCGTCATGCACACACAGTGCATTGCATCGCGGTGCACACCCTGCTGACTTAGTTCAACCCATCGTGACAGCTGAGGAGGAGGAGCTTCATTTGGAGATATTTCACAGCTATGAATAAGAACATGCGTGGAAGGAGGGCTGTTCACTACAAATTTGTTTAAACACATAAAACACCAGAAGAAAAAAAACTTGGAGTTGTAGCAGAAAAGAAGGGGGAAAGAGGAGGAGGAAGGGAATGCCTCACAATCTAGGAGACTCCCTAAAAACTTGGAATTTCACCCAGGACCAGTGCCTTAAGTCCTATAAAAGAGTTTCTGTTACTGTCAGCTCTCTCTGCTGTATTTTCTTTCTTCATGAATAAAAAGTTGACATCATTCATTTTCTTTGTCTTTTACCCAGTGCCACTGCAGCAGCCCAGCATCTCCCTGACATCTCCTAACAGAGGGTTGGTCTGGGGTCCTGAAGGTGCAGAGGTCACCAGGGGTTACAGCTTCATCATCACCTGCTCCATTAACTCCAGCTATCCTGGAGGTGTTTTCTCTCTCATCTTCTCTGGCTCCAACATCACTGACACCAAGCCAGCAGTCAACCACTCAGCCTCCTTCAACTTCCCTGTAGCTGAGTATGAACACCAGGGAAACTACAGCTGTGTGTATGAAGTCACACTGTCCTCAAGGAAATTCACTTCTCCTGAGACAGCAACTACAAGTGTCATCATTAAGTGTAAGTTCACTGATTTCTAACTGGCACTAAGTGTTGTCATTTTATGAACAATAGCTGGATGACAAGTAAAACTCATGATAAGTGAAAGAGAAGTAAATGTTGAAAGGTGAAAAAGAATACTGAATTAAATTTACATGAAACCATTAAAAACTGTCGGCTCTAATGAATATTTTTAATCTACCACAGATATCCATAATTATGACCCAAATGGCAGGAAAACAAACAAATCATACAATTCCAGAGGTGCATACAGAATTCCTTGTTCTAATGCTCCATATGACAAGATTCATGCAGAATGTACAAAGAGGAAAAATAAAAATGAGAACAAAGACAAAAGACAAAAAATACATGTTTAAACACAGGAGTAAAATATAATATACATGAAATAAACCATCAATAAATATAAGTAGAATAAAATATATGAATGTGGTAGACTGGTGAACAAAAGTGATCAAATTAATAATCTGTAAAGCAGTCATTCTAAATGACGTCAGAATGTAATTTCATTAAGTCATTTCACATATGTGAACACTGAGACCACAATTGTGGGACATGAACAAAGTGGTGTTTGCTTCTATAAAATGTTTCATAAATCTTATTAAATGACTTTATTGTTATTTTTTTCAAGATGTTTTATAACACTGTGTTTATATTTATCAAGAATCAGATGAGAAATTTTAACATAAAACCCAAATTATACTGCTGGGACTTAAAAGTGCCCATAGCTGGAGACACACTCATACACCGATCAGGCGTAACATTATGACCACCTGCCTAATATTGTGTTGGTTCCCCTTTTACTGCCAAAACAGTCCTGACCCGTCGAGGCATGGACTCCACTAGACCCCTGAAGGTGTGCTGTGGTATCTGGCACCAAGATGTTAGCAGCAGATCCTTTAAGTCCTGTAAGTTGTGAGGTGGGGCCTCCATTAATCAGACTTGTTTGTCCAGCACATCCCACAGATGCTCGATTGGATTGAGATCTGGGGAATCTGGAGGCCAAGTCAACACCTCAAACTCATTGTCGTGCTCCTCAAACCATTCCTGAACCATTTTTGCTTTGTGGCACGGAGCATTATCCTGCTGAAAGAGACCACAGCCATCAGGGAATATCGTTTCCATGAAAGGGTGCACATGGTCTGCAACAATGCTTAGGTAGGTGGTACATGTCAAAGTAACATCCACATGGATGGCAGGACCCAAGGTTTCCCAGCAGAACATTGACCAAAGCATCACAGGCCGGCTTGCCTTCTTCCCATAGTGCATCCTGGTGCCATGTGTTCCCCAGGTAAGTGACACACACCCTGCCATCCACGTGATGTAAAAGAAAACGTGATTCATCAGACCAGGCCACCTTCTTCCATTGCTCCGTGGTCCAGTTCTGATGCTCACGTGCTCATTGTTGGTGCTTTCAGTGGTGTACAGGGGTCAACATGGACACCCTGACTGGTCTGCAGCTATGCAGCCCCATACACAACAAACTGTGATGAACTGTGTATTCTGACACCTTTCTATCAGAACCAGCATTAACTTCTTCAGCAATTTGAACAACAGTAACTCGTCTGTTGGATCAGACCACACACACCAGCCTTCACTCCCCACATGCATCAATGATCCTTGACCACCCATGACCCTGTCACTGGTTCTCCACTGTTCCTTTCTTGGACCACTTTTGATAGATACTGACCACTGCAGACCAGGAACACCCCACAAAAGCTGCAGTTTTTGGAGATGCTCTGATCCAGTCGTCTAGCCATCACCATTTGGCTCTATCAAACTCCCTCAAATCCTTATGCTTGCCCATTTTTCCCTGTTTCTAACACATCAACTTTGAGGACAAAATGTTCACTTGCTGCCTAATATATCCCACCCACTAACAGGTGCCATGATGAAGAGATGATCAGTGTGATTCACTTCACCTGTCAGTGGTCATAATGTTATGCGTAATCGGTGTATATGTGTGCGTTTGTGTTTATATATGTATGTGTGGGTCAATGTGTGTGTGTGTGCATAGCTTCCTGCTTTTGCACTGAATGTTTCTCATAACTCCACATCTTGTTACTGTATCTAATTATCATATTTAGCAATGTGATTATTATATTTTGCATATCTATGGTAACAGTGCAAACAGGAAATGCCTATAATTTATGCAGCTGGGCTCATCTGCTTCAGGGCACTTCCTCTTTACATCAGCTAATGGTAAAATGGTGGAAATTTTTAAAGATAAACTGTTACATGTTTTTCTCTCTTAGTGCCTTTGTTGCTGCTGGTCTCCTCAGTAGCTGCGGGAATCCTGCTGCTGCTCTTACTGGTCTTGGTGGTGGTCTGTCTGGTCCACAGGGGGAGACAACAAGCCAAGCCGCCGCCTGGGGCCATCATCCAAACTCAATGTCAGTGTTCAACAGGACACACGTGACATGATTTAAGATTAGTTGTGACTATTATAGACTGTTGTTAATAATTCTGTAAAGAACTCCATTTTTAGAGATTTAGAAGAGAACTCTGTAATATATTTACTGTATGAAATCATAAAATTACCATGATGTATAATCAGAGATTAAGGACACGTTAAGTTGAAATATTTGCTTCCCTGACAACAATGCTAGAGCCACAATGTCAGTAAAGTAACTTAACTACAAATAACCTAAAATGTAATGTGTATTGTAACCATGGTTACACTTGTAGCACGAAACAGCGACAATGATTTGTTATATTTAGAAAGTGACCATCTAATGAAAATAAAACATGTTTCAAAAGTTATTGTAAGAACTTTAATGGCATTATTAAGTGCTAATATCAGTACTTGGTATTGGCAAGTACCCAAATGTAATGTAATGTCGGTCTGAAAAAAGTGGTATTGGTGCATCCCTAGAATACAGTATATATGTATTAGTATTAATATTTAATTTATTGTATATTGTAGTTATTATTATTATTATTATTAGGGGGCCAAGCCCGCGGGGGCTGGGAACCGCGAATGCAAGGCATACGCGGTTCCCAGTACCAGCGGTGCTGGGAACCCTATTGTTTTTGTTCAGATTTTTATTAGGGGGCCAAGCCCGCGGGGACTGGGGAACGCGGATGCAAGCATACGCGTTTCCCAGTACCAGCGGTGCTGGGAACCCTATTGTAATTGTTCGGATTTTTATTATTATTAGGGGGCCAAGCCCGCGGGGCCTGGGGACCGCGAATGCAAGGCATACGCGGTTCCCAGGACCAGCGGTGCTGGGAACCCTATTGTAATTGTTCAGATTTTTATTATTATTATTTTCTATTTTTATTCTTCTCCCGATAAAAGTCATACTGCAGGCTAAACCGTGCAAGGTAGGGCGGTGCAATTTGGAGGGCTGGCCCACACCCCCGCACGTACCTCAGACGCAAAAAACTGCACACGTCCGCCTGCAGGGGGCGCTATAAGCAAGGAAAACGCGTTTTGGCCTATAACTCCCACACCGTATGTCGCACATTCAAAAACCTTATATCCCCCTATTCCTTGAATGGAGCTGAGTCACTTTGTAATTGGCCACGCCCACTTCCGCCTAAATAATTTTTTCGCAAAATCGCGAAAACTGGCAAACCTGCTTTTTCGAACTCCTCCTAGGGATTTTGTTCGATCTGGACGAAAAATGGCCCGTACACTCTTCTGGTCCTCATGAGCTTAAGTTATCAAAAGATTTTTTTTGGGTTGAAAATTCCGCGAATTATTAACGAACAAATTTCCGTAGCTAGCCGTAAAAATGGAAAATGTTGCATATCTCGGTCAAAGTAAATGCTATCGACACCAAATCAGAGATCCTTGGTTGGCATGACACCGGGAGCCTATGAGCTGAATTTGGCAAATGTCGGCCGCTAGGGGGCGCTACACATGTGGGAAGTTTATATCTCTAGAACGGCTGCACCGATTTTTACGAAATTTGGTCCGTACGATGTAGGGCCACTCCTGAGGCCACACCTTCAAGGGGGTCATGACAGGTCGATGTGGGCGGAGCTTATGACAAGATAAACAAAAAAAATTAATTTCTGCCAAAGTATAATACTTAGGGCTTTGAAATTTTATGGGTACATGTAGAATAGGACTCAGATCCTGCCTACCGAAAATCACACGTGTGCTCCGCTAGGGGGCGCTATAACGCATTTTTGCCTATAACTTTCACATTTTAAGTGACACGTTGAAAAATCTTATATTGCCGTATTCCCTGAAAAGCGCTGGATTTTCTGACGTAGGCCCCGCCCACTTTCGCCGAAAATTCCCGTCGCTAAGTCGCCACATGTCCGAAACCTACTTTTTCGAACTCCTCCTACAGTTTAAGCGCCATCTGCGCCAAACTTTGCACATACGATGTCTAGATGTGTCTGATCTAAAGTTATCAAAAGAATTGTTGCACGACAAAAAATGCGCTAATAATAACCGAACGATTTCTTGGCTAGCTTAAAAAACACATGTTGTGTCATATTTCGGTCAAACTACAGTCTTTCGACTTCAAACTTAAGACGGTGCTTCCAGAGGTCATCCACAGCCTCTGTGCCAAATTTGGTGCGGATCAGCCAATAGGGGGCGCTACAAACCCAAAAACATCGAGTTTCCGAAAAGTTGCTTGGATTCGTACGAAATTCGCTGTGCATGATGTGGACTCCCTCCTGAGGCCAACCGCAAACTTACGTAATGATTGGTCAAAGTGGGCGGGATTTATTACAACAAAACAAAATCGCCACGCATTCTGCCTGTGGCACTAACAGTGCACACCCACTACAGTGAATACTGCAGCTCAGCATCAGGCTGTGTCCTGACAATTACCCTGAACTGGAAGGCCGCGGCTCGGACGACGGCGCGCGTCCCCGCGATCGCCCCGAGCCCCGCGTCCCTCGGGGCCCGCGGCGGCGGCTTCCGAGGGCCGCGGGGGCCGGCTCGCGCGGGGAGGCTTGGCCCCCGTTCATAACTGCTTGCAGTTCTAGTTATTATTATTTTCTTCCTCTATTTTTATTCTTCCCCCGATAAAAGTCATGCTGCAGGCTAAACCGTGCAAGGTAGGGCGGTGCAATTTGGAGGGCTGGCCCACACCCCCGCACGTACCTCAGACACAAAAAACTGCACATGTACGCCTGCAGGGGGCGCTATAACCAAGGACAACGCGTTTTGGCCTATAACTCCCACACCGTATGTCGCATGTTCAAAAACCTTATATCCCCAAATTCCTTGAATGGAGCTGAGTCACTTTGTAATTGGCCACGCCCACTTCCGCCTAAATAATTTTTTCGCAAAATCGCGAAAACTGGCAAACCTGCTTTTTCCAACTCCTCCTAGGGATTTTGTTCGATCTGCACGAAAATTGGCCCTGACACTCTTCTGCTCCTCAAGAGCTAAACTTATCAAAAGATTTTTTTTGGGTTGAAAATTCCGCGAATTATTAACGAACAAATTTCCATAGCTAGCCGTAAAAATGGAAAATGTTCCATATCTCGGTCAAAGTAAATGCTATCGACACCAAGTCAGAGATCCTTGGTTGGCATGAGACTGGGAGCCTATGAGCTGAATTTGGCGAATGTTGGCCCCTAGGGGGCGCTACAAATGTGGGAAGTTCATATCTCTAGAACGGCTGCACCGATTCCTACGAAATTCGCTGTGCATGATGTGGGTTCCATCCTGAGGTTAACCGCAAAGTTACCTGATGATTGGTCAAAGTGGGCGGGATTTACTACAACAAATCAAAATCACCACGCATTCTGCCTTTGCCACTAACAGTGCACAGCCACTACAGTGAATACTGCAGCTCAGCATCAGGCTGTGTCCTGACAATTGCCCTGAACTGGAATGCCGTAGCTAGGACGACGGCGCGCGTCCCCGCGATCGCCCCGAGCCCCGCGTCCCTCGGAGCCCGCGGCGGTGGGTTCCGAGGGCCGCGGGGACCGGTTCGCGCGGGGAGGCTTGGCCCCCGTTCATAACTGCTTGCAGTTCTAGTTATTATTTTTATTCTTCTCCCGATAAAACTCATGCTGCAGGCTAAACCGTGCAAGGTAGGGCGGTGCAATTTGGAGGGTTGGCCCACACCCCCGCACGTACCTCAGACGCAAAAAACTGCACACGTCCGCCTGCAGGGGGCGCTATAAGCAAGGACAACGCGTTTTGGCCTATAACTCCCACACCGTATGTCGCACATTCAAAAACGTTATATCCCCACATTCCTTGAATGGAGCTGAGTCACTTTGCAATTGGCCACGCCCACTTCCGCCTAGACTTGTTTGCCCGAAAAATCGCGAAAACTGCAAAACCTACTTTTTCGAACTCCTCCTAGGGATTTTGTTCGATCTGCACGAAAATTGGCCCGGACACTCTTCTGCTGGTCATGAGCTAAAGTTATCAAAAGATTATTTTTGGGTTGAAAATTCCGCGAATTATTAACGAACAAATTTCTGTAGCTAGCCGTAAAAATGGAAAATCTTGCATATCTCGGTCACAGTAAATGCTATCGACACCAAATCAGAGATCCTTGGTTGGCATGAGACTGGGAGCGTATGAGCTGAATTTGGCGAATGTCGGCGCCTAGGGGGCGCTAGAGATATGGGAAGTTTATATCTCTAGAACAGCTGCACCGATTTCTACCAAATTTGGTCCGTACGATGTAGGGCCAGCCCTGAGGCCATAACTTCAAGGGGGTCATGACAGGTCAATGTGGGCGGGGCTTATTACAAGATAAACAAAAAAAATTAATTTCTGCCAAAGTATAACACTTAGGGCTTTGAAATTTTATGGGTACATGTAGAATAGGACTCAGATCCTGCGTACCGAAAATTGCACATGTGCTCCGCTAGGGGGCGCTATAACGCATTTTTGCCTATAACTTCCACATTTTCAATGACACGTTGAAAAATCTTATATTGCTGTATTCCCTGAATGGCGCTGGATTTTATGACGTAGGCCCCGCCCACTTTCGCCGAAAATTCCCGTCGCTAGGTCGCCGCGTGTCCGAAACCTACTTTTTCGAACTCCTCCTACAATTTAAGCGCCATCTGCGCCAAACTTTGCACATACGATGTCTAGACGTGTCTGATCTAAAGTTATCAAAAGAATTGTTGCACGACAAAAAATGTGCTAATTATAACCGAGCGATTTCTTGGCTAGCTTAAAAAACACATGTTGTGTCATATTTCGGTCAAACTACAGTCTTTCGACGTCAAACTTAACGCGGTGGTTCCAGAGGTCATCCACACACTCTGTGCCAAATTTGGTGCGGTTCGGCCAATAGGGGGCGCTACAAACCCAAAAAATCGAGTTTCCCAAAAGTTGCTCGGATTCCTACGAAATTCGCTGTGCATGATGTGGACTCCCTCCTGAGGCCGACCGCCAACTTACGTAATGATTGGTCAAAGTGGGCGGGATTTATTACAACAAATCAAAATCACCAGCATTCTGCCTTTGGCACTAACAGTGCACACCCACTACAGTGAATACTGCAGCTAAGCTTTGTCCTGTGTCCTGACAATTGCCCTGAACTGGAAAGCCGCAGCTCGGACGACGGCGCGCGTCCCCGCGATCGCCCCGAGCCCCGCGTCCCTCGGAGCCCGCGGCCGTGGGTTCCGAGGGCCGCGGGGACCGGCTCGCGCGGGGAGGCTTGGCCCCCGTTCATAACTGCTTGCAGTTCTAGTTATTATTATTATTATTAGTTACTTATTCCCTCCTGATATACCCCATCACTGCATGACATCACTGGTTACTGGATCACTGCCTCTCATACAAACAGACATGCACACATGGACACTCACATAGACACACACACACAAGCACACAACCGTAAATTGATATCTACCCCTTGACTCCCACCCGTATCATCTTATACACCTTTGTATCTACTCTGTGTTGTCCTTTGTGTCTGTTTGTTACTCTATGTCTAATCTGTTTGTGTTTGTTTGTTTTTTGTCACACTTTATCGCCAATAACAAAAATTGAGGTCACGTCCTCACACCTGATCTGTAAAACCCCATTTAATAGCATCAAATAACTCTCCGGAAAATGAACACGTGAGAACACGAGAAAGAAAACGTGCAATCCAACAGCCTAAACCAGTGATTCCCAAAGTGTGGGACTGGTAAGCCTTGAAACCCTGCATTTGGGCCTTGAGAGGTCATTAAAAATAAATCATTAATCAATCAATCAATTGATTTTTCAAGTTTGAAACCATGATAACATACTTAGGATTAATTTTAAATTAGTAATCAGAACTGATAAAACAAAGTTAAGGGACTGAAATGACATGTTATTCTTCATTTATCTGACCTAGTTAAAGAGGTTTTACAACGTAGGTAGGAGTAGAACTCCTACCAGCACTAAACAACAACAGCCACACGTGTAAGAGAGCAACATGTGCAGCTACAGCAACAACTCTGCTTCAGCTCGTCCAAAAGAAAAGGTAGTGATGCGTGGATCGACCCTGTTAACCCACGGAGCGGGTGGGTTCAGATTGACTTTGCAGAAAATATCAGGGGTTACAACAGGTGACAAAGCAGGGACTGGAGTAAGTATTTACAGTATCTCACAAAAGTGAGTACACCCCTCATATTTCTGCAAATATTTAATTATATAACACTGACGAAATTACACTTTGATACAATGTAGTAGTCAGTGTACAGCTTGTATAACAGTGTAAATTTACTGTCCCCTTAAAATAACTCAACAAACACCATTAATGTCTAAACCACTGGCAACTAAAGTGAGTACACCCCTAGGTGAAATTGGGCCCAATTAGTCATTTTTCCTCCCCAGTGTCATGTGACTCGTTAGTGTTACAAGGTCTCAGGTGTGAATGGTGAGCAGGTGTGTTAAATTTGGTGTTATCACTCTCACACTCTCTCATACTGGTCACTGGTCACATGGCACCTCATGGCAAAGAACTCTCTGAGGATCTGAAAAAAAGAATTGTTGCTCTACATAAAGATGGCCTAGGCTATAAGAAGATTGCCAACACCCTGAAACTGAGCTGCAGCACGGTGGTCAAGACCATACAGTGGTTTAACAGGACAGGTTCCACTCAGAACAGGCCTCGCCATGGTCGACCAAAGAAGTTGAGTGCACATGCTCAGCGTCATATCCAGAGGTTGTCTTTGGAAAATAGACGTATGAGTGCTGCCTTCATTGCTGCAGAGGTTGAAGGGGTGGGGGGTCAGCCTGTCAGTGCTCAGACCATAAACCACACACTGCATCATATTGGTCTGCATGGCTCTTCTAAAGATGATGCACATGAAAGCCCACAAACAGTTTGCTAAAGACAAGCAGACCAAGGACATGGATTACTGGAACCATGTCCTGTGGTCTGATGAGACCAAGATAAACTTATTTGGTTCAGACGGTGTCAAGTGTGTGTGGCAGCAACCAGGTGAGGAGTACAAAGACAAGTGTGTCTTGCCTACAGTCAAGCATGGTGGTGCCCAAGAGGGTTAAGGCAGTGCTGGAAAACAATGGTGGCCACACAAAATATTGATATTTTGGGCCCAATTTGGACATTTTCATCTAGGGGTGTACTCACTTTTGTTGCCAGTGGTTTAGACATTAATGGCTGTGTGTTGAGTTATTTTAAGGGGACAGTAAATTTACACAAGCTGTTATACAAGCTGTACACTGACTACTTTACATTGTATCAAAGTGTCATTTCTTCAGTGTTGTCCCATGAAAAGATAAAATTAAATATTTGCAGAAATGTGAGGGGTGTACTCACTTTTGTGAGATACTGTATGAACTCCAGAGACACTGTGTGCAGTAGTCCTCCTTCTACCTTCCTCTCCCCCTCTTTGTCTCCCTCTTAGTCAAACACACACACAAACACTTAAATTTGCAATTAAAAAAAAAAAAAAAACTAAATTAGGCAAAAATATTGTACAAAACCACCCAATAACAATATATAGTAAATATATTGTCAGAGGTAACAGCTCAGAAGTGCAGTTCATGCATGCAAATGAGTTTTGGACACAATGCACAATGACATGGACATGACATCCTTTGTGTCAATCATGGAGAGCAGACAACAGAGAAACCTTTGCTATTTGTCCCTGGGTAATACACTTTTTTTCACATTTCTTTCTCTTTTCTTTTTACTTGGTATAGAACGGAGGTCTTTGAGATTAAATTTCACTTTGAAGAGCCATCACTGAATTTACATATAATGATAATCTAAATCTGAAACAAGGGCATCTTTGATTTCTGTAGTTTTCATGTAATGTAATAAGACAGTTTATTCTTTTTTCTTCTGTAGTCTCTCTGCTTTTGACCTCTTCTTCAAATGCTGCCCTTTTACTGTGTGATGCACACAATCTATTTCTATTTTAAGTTATTTTAAGTGTGCCTGATAGGTGATCAGATCAGATTAACTGGGTCTGGGTCTACTCGTTGTTGTGGAAGAGTTGAAGTCTATCACAACAACACCTGGGGAACAGTCTGTGATGACAACTGGGACTTAAATGATGCTGAAGTTGTGTGCAGACAGTTGGGTTGTGGTACAGCACTGAGAGCCCCTCAGTTGGACCACTTTGGTGAAGGAACTGGACCAATCTGGCTTGATGATGTGGACTGTTCAGGAAGTGAAAGTTCTCTAACTGAGTGTCAGCACAGAGGATTTGGGACACATGACTGTAGCCATGGTGAGGACGCTGGTGTGGTGTGTTCAGGTAAGAAAACCTTAGAATGAAGTTATTTTTTTCTGTATAATTTAACAGGTCTGTTGTCGTTTGTGACGTCAGAGCTGTTCAGATGCAGAACAGGAAGAGAACTGTAAGCTCACTCTGCAGCATGCTGTTAGAATTAAATAGCAGAATAAAAAGTGTGAAATGTTCCAAACATTCATTTAGCATTTCTGTGTCTAGATTTCAGATTAGCTGGGTCTGGGTTGACTCATCAAGAACATGTTCTATCCAGCAATCATTTATTTGTCTTCTACAGGTCCTCTGATCAGATTAGCTGGGTCTGGGTCGACTCAGTGCTCTGGAAGAGTTGAAGTCCATTACAACAACACCTGGGGAACAGTCTGTGATGACAACTGGGACTTAAATGATGCTGAGGTTGTGTGCAGACAGTTGGGTTGTGGTACAGCACTGAGAGCCCCTCAGTTGGCCCACTTTGGTGAAGGAACTGGATCGATCTGGCTTGATGATGTGGACTGTTCAGGAAGTGAAAGTTCTCTGAGTGTCAGCACAGAGGATTCAGCCAAAACAACTGCTCACACAGTGAGGTGAGGAAACCTTTGGATCTAATGAAGTATTACAAATTTGCAATTCCCTCAACCTAGATTTAGATGAATGCAATGCAAAGAAATGGTATTTAATGTTCAGACTGATAAATTTTATTGTTTTTAGTAAATAATCTGAATCTGATGTGTGTAACAAGTTCCAAAAAAGTTGAGACAGGAGCAACAACAGACTAAGAAATTAGTGGAATGTTTAAAACAAAATCTGTTTGCCCACTGTGTGAACAAGTAGTCCCATCAGTTTAAGAATCTTTCTTTACCCACAGTTTCAAAGAATTTAGAAGTATATATAATAGATAATATAAAGATATACTACATTGGCTTGGGAACACTTGGGAAAACCTTTTAGGTAAACACAGTTTGTCACTGCATCTACTGATTCAAATTAAGTCTCTACAATTCAAAGCTAAAGCCATACATCAACAACATTCACAAACACTGGTGACTTCTCTGGGCCTGAACTAAAGTGGAAAAGTGTGCTGTGGTCTGACGAGTCCACCATTCAGATTGTTAGCAGTATAACAGTTCAAAACCAAGCACCTGTGATGGTATGGGGGTGTATCAGTGCCCAT
Source organism: Lutjanus erythropterus (assembly GCF_056507025.1). NCBI lineage: Eukaryota > Metazoa > Chordata > Actinopteri > Lutjaniformes > Lutjanidae > Lutjanus > Lutjanus erythropterus. Next base: position 31,143,506 of record NC_139335.1, on the reverse strand, counting down.
GGCATGGGTGAATGTCACATCTATGGAGGCACCATTAATGCTTAAAGGTACATATAGATTTTTGAGCACCATATGCTTCCATCCAGACGATGTCAATGACGTCCCTGCTTATTTCACCAAGAGAAGGCCAAGACACGTTGCCTTGATAGTAAAAGAGTTAGGTTACTAGACTGGTCTGCCCACAATCCACTCTCCCCTTGAACATGTGTAGTGCTTTATGAAGCAGACACCCCAGACCGGTGAGCAGAATGAGAACGAATTTCACTCTTAAGACTTAAACAGTTAGTGTCCTCAGTTCTCAAATGCTTACTGAGTGTTGGTAAAAGTGAGGTGATGGAAGACAATGGTAAACATGTTTCTGCCCCAACTTTTTTGGAACATGTTACAGGCTTCAAATTCAAAATGAGTGTATATTTACAAAAGACAATCAATTGTATTATTTTGAACATTAACTATCTTACAGTCAAAATTCTAATTGCATTCTATTTTTTATGCCAACTTTTTTAAAAGTTAAGTTTGTATATTCAGTCAACACATTTCAGTGGAATCAGATCTGAAACTAAATTAACTCTGCTGAACTCAGTGTTGCCTCTGTCAGTAACATTTATTCATTTATGACTGGCAAACAATTCTGTTATTAGTGCCACAGCCACCCCTGGCCTCAAAAAAAGAGTGCTGTTATAAAATCAATACTCTGTACATGCAAATACCCTGAGTTTCAAACTTGGTATATGGAAAGACAAGGTTGGATCAGTGCATCCAAGGTAAGGTAAGGTAGCAGACTCATGAACGATTATGTGGGCCTGTTTTTATTAGGTGTGACTATAGTCAGTTATTGATAAAAAAAGAAAAAGTATGCAACACCTTTTGTCTTGCATTTACATCCTGTGTTCTGTGCCTAGGTGTCAGACTAGTTGGGTCGACTCAGTGCTCTGGAAGAGTTGAGATCTATTTCAACAGTACCGGGGGGACAGTCTGTGATGATGAGTGGGACATAAATGATGCTGAGGTGGTTTGGAGTTGGACTGTGGAACGGCACTGACCACAACTAAATCAGGCCTTTTTGGTGAAGGAACTGGACCAATCTGGCTTGATGATGTGGACTGTTCAGGAAGTGAAAGGTCTCTAACTGAGTGTCAACACAGAGGATTTGGGACACACAACTGTTCACACAGTGAGGACGCTGGTGTGGTGTGTTCAGATGAGGAAAACCTTTGGCTAAAACATTTTGAATAAATGTGTCCTTTCTGTATAACAGCTCTGTCACATCCTCATTGTAGTTTGTGATGTCAGATGCAGCAGGAAAACAGCTGTAACCTCACAGTCCAGCATGTTGTTCAATTTAAAAAGCAGAATAACAAGTGTGAAATGTTTCCTAATACACTGTGAATTAAAATGAGGAAGTTTGTCATGTTTGATCTACTGTGAAAAGTGTTATATTTTACTCAGTGTGTTTGAATGATGCAAATGTATATTAATCTTACTCTTTAGCTAAATGTTTAAAAGATTCTGTCATGACCACATAACTAAAAAAAACACATGTTCAGTCCAGTGATTTGTTTTCTGTCTTCTAAGTTTAGGACTCCATATCAGATTAGTTGGATCTGGGTTGACTCAGTGTTCTGGAAGAGTTGAAGTCTATTACAACAACACCTGGGGAACAGTCTGTGATGACAACTGGGACTTAAATGATGCTGATGTGGTGTGCAGACAGTTGGGTTGTGGTACAGCACTGAGAACCCCTCAGTCAGCCCACTTTGGTGAAGGAACTGGACCAATCTGGCTTGATGATGTGGACTGTTCAGGAAGTGAAAGTTCTCTAACTGAGTGTCAGCACAGAGGATTTGGGACACATGACTGTTCACACAGTGAGGACGCTGGTGTGGTGTGTTCAGGTGAGAAATTTGAGTCATTTATTTGATGTATGTTGTAACAATGATTATAATAACAGCCACACTGGGAGTTTGAGGGGCCAAACAAACAAAAGATCAATAAAGCTTCAGAAATAAAACACTGAGAACCTGATTACTTTCTTATTTGTTCAGTGAGGCTCCCAGCATCCCCATGAAACCTGGACATTTAGGTGGAACATTCATCCTGCAAAAAACCTTGAGATCATCCAGAAAGACTCAAACATCAAGTACCAACTCTGCTACCTTCAGTATACCTAAAGTGGACTTTGACATGGAGGGCTGGTATCAGAGTCAGTTGAGAAAAGCACCTCAGAAACTGAAACTGAAACTTGCTTCTAAGTGACTTCATCAGACTATAAATTATTGATTTGAAAAATAGCAAATAAATCGATAAAATGAAACAAAACAAGACAAAGTACTTTAGCAACACTGTAAAATCTCTCAGAAGTGGTTTTATATCAGTTTTCATACAGGGCGTGACATTAGCACCCCCCTTCCAAATGTGGGTAGGTTTCTGTGAAATGAAAAAAAGAAAAGAAAAACAAACATAAAATGCCTCTATACTGCTCTTCTGGTGTAATCCAAGTCTCCTAAAGACCCAACATGCCAAGTTGACTTGGCAAACATTCGTTACACCATGTTTTTAGCCTGAATCTTCACTGTAGATCTTTAGCTTGGAGCCACATTCACGTTTGTCTGAACTGAGTGTGTGGCATGTTGGGGCTTTAGGAGACTTGGATTTTGCCAGACGAGCAGGAAGGAGGTATTTTATCCTTTTTCTTTTTTTTTCATTTGAAAACTGGTCACCATTCACTTCCATTGTTTGGGAGATTCTGCAACACTGTTTTCCTGTGAAACTCCAGCAGTGTTTTGTGGACTAAAAAACTAAACCTGACCTTCAATCAGCATGAGGATGAGTAGATAATGACTGAATTTTCATTCAATGACTGAATTTTCATTTTTTGGCAAACTATCCCTTTAATAAACTTCAGACATCATTAGGATACTCTTTAAACTTCTGTCAAATGGTAGATCTAAACAATGATATTGATCCACATAGAGAAAATTATTTTGATCATATTTTTTGCCATATTGCCCAGCCCTGATACGATCCAGTGAGTGGCTAATAACTTTGAAAAACCACTAGCCACAGTGGCTGCTGAGCAAAAAACTTAATGTCAAGTCCTCTTGACGATATAAAACCACATTATCCAAACTGAATTTTTCAGGGAGGACACTGTGGTTCCTGTTTAATGCTTATCATCAATCAAATAATCTCGTAATCTGTCAGTAATCTTCCTTAAATTTAGTATAAATAATGAAATCAGTTAAAACAGTGTGTTCACAGACATCTGCTGCTTGATCACACACACTTTAGACTGAGAGGTAATTTCAGTCAGTAACAATGTCATGTTTTTTTATTTAAATGTAACAAAATTAGCCTAATGTGTCTCCAGTATCTCAAGAAAAACCTGCTACAATCCAGACGTGTCTGGAGATAACAGAGGAGATTTTAATGCATTTTAGGGAAAATCATTTCTGCAGATCAGTCCCAGTCATAATCTAATCTGCAAAGCTCTTATGTTCTCTCTGTCATATGCTTTTGCATTTGACCATACAAAACACTGCAAACAGGAAGATGAAATAAAAAATAATCTGAAAACTGTGCCTCCACTTGTTTATTTTTTTTATTCTTTCACCTGTGCAGCCTGTTCTCTCTCTCTCTCTCTCTCTTTACAAACAATACATGGAAATGAATAATGAATGGATGCTCTTTAACACTTTAATTTTCATCAGGGCTGCACAATTAATCACAATCACATGCAACATCCAAATCGCAGAGAAGAAGCAAATCGCAATTTCTGAGAAAAGAAAATGGAAAGAAAAATGTGTGAGAGAGCAGCATTATAGAGAGAGATGACCTGGCCTGAAATCTTGTTCTTCAGATGAAAGAAAACATGTTTGTAACCCTAACACCTAACCCTTTTTTTCATTAAAAATTGAGATGATTGTTTGTTCCTTGTAGCTAGTTGCTGAAGCAGTCCTCTGTAAAATGTCCTTTGCATAGATTACACTTTACTCCAAGTCAATAAATTGTAGCCATCAGGCCTGTAGCCACAGGATTTTGGGGAATCGGAGCAGGGTTTGAGGTGGCGAACATCTGAAGACACACTGATGAATTCATGAAATGAGGATGTGGTAGACTACAGGGTGGTGCTCCTGACTTTGCTGCAGTAGATTCATGTCATATGTGAGTTGTGTCTTTTATGACTGTACATGTGGAGACAATGCACTGTTGTTTGCATTGCATATCGTACTTTTAAGACATGTTTTATGGTGAAACCATATTCTGTATAACTGAGTTTTCATATTCATATTTAATTTAACTTAGAAAGAATATTGGTCCTCTTGTCTTATCCTGTCTACCACCTGCTCTGTCTACTGTGCTGCACTATTGAGAGTAGTTTTAATGAAGAAAATTTCAGTGTCTGAAAATTGTTTCTCTATTTCTGAGCTAAAACCGTCATTTGCAAATCCTATTCTGACTAAAATGTGATTGGTTAATTCACTTGTCACTTTGTAAACAAGCACACAGACTGCAGCCTTCTGTCCAATCAGATGAAGTCCTAACCAATGAGTGAGATAGCTCTAATCTTTCTCTGCCTAGAGACAACAACAAAAAAAATCTGATTGGATAACTATTTTACTGTTGTCAGGACAGTAACCCTTTCATTGAAGCAAAATTGATAGAAAATGAGGTTAAAAATAGAATTAGAAGAGAATTATCTAATAATCAAATTAAAATAAATCAAATATGAAATATTTAAATATAACATTAGACCTGCTGATAGGTTTGGTCTTCTCTGAAGCCCTAGAAGGCTCTTAGGGTTCCCCTGTAACAGTCACTCACTCACTCACTTTCATGTAATGTGATTTTATTGTAATATATTTTATAGTATTAGTTTAGTTTATTCACGGTGATGTACTCTGAGTGGAGAGTGCAGACATGTTTTTATCATTCTGCTGAAGTTCCTGAAAGTACTGTAAGTGTGGGAGACATGGTGTAAACCATGGCCTTGACATGACTCTGAACTCTGCAGCGCAGGCAGTCACACATTAGTTCATGTGTGAATGTGTTTTTGTAAAGGAAGCAACCTCTTACAGTGAAACCATTACTGTTTAGTTTAGTTTAGTCACTTTACAACTTATAAGACTTGAATTCACATATGAGTAACAAAAATTAAATTAATGAGTCGCTGCTTTTTCAGCATGAACAACAGAAATAAAATAAGTTTATACGACTGGAAGGTGTAGGCTTTTTACACCTACACTTCTTTCTCCACTGTCTTTTGGGGCGAGTAAACAAACTCTTGTTCTGTTTTTCACTTCTGTGGTTATGAGTGTTCCACAGAGCTGCAATAAGTGTTTGTCCACTGCTCTGAAGTCAGAACTGCTCCACCAAATGAAAATCTGCTCAAAGATTGTCAGCCAAACTTTGAAGAAACTCTGAATCAACCAAACATAATAATATTTGACGATTGTCTGACAGTAGTGTTTCTAATCCCAGCCATGTCCTGAACAGTGAACACAGATTGTTACCATCCAACCGGAGACACAGGGTGCTGCAATTCAATCAGGTTAGACTGAAAAATTCTTCTTCAAATTAAACATGGAGCTCAGTCCCTGATCAGATTTATGTTAAAGGGCCCTGAATGTCATCTTCTATCTTTATATTGTTAAATGTAGTGTGTTTGTCTCCTGTCTTAACTTTTGTGATTGTAATCTTGTTGATGTTTGTTGTTTATAATGTTGTACATTTTTTTGAACATGCAGATTCCTCTCAGTTCATTCTGATTCTCTGATGTGAAACAACTTCTGGATAAAGTCTGGAAGCATCTTATCATATACTTTGTAGATTATGTGCAGTTTTTAAGTCCACCAGTCACAGCATATTTTGTCGTGCAGGATAAAACAATGCAAACAACAGCTTCTATACATTTTTACATACATTAGTTAGCTGTGCATCACTCATTTTGAGTTGGTCAGTAACACCCCTGATGAAAATGGCTCGCTGAGTTTGTGCTTTTGTCAAATGTCACAGGAGTATGCGATTAAATCTCGAGCTTTGTCATGAAACTGATAAGAAATATCACTTGATAACTGACTAATCTGCTCTGCCACTGGGTTTGCTGGTCAAAAAACATTTTCTTTTCTGGACAAAGAATATCAATGAACTGAAACATGCAATCCTTGAGAAATACAAACACAGACCTACAATACATTTTAAAAATAGAATGTGTTTTTATTTCAGTTGTATTCAGTTCAAATGGTAGTTTAAAATGGTATGGAACAACTAGGAAAGATAAATGTAAAAAAAAAAAAAAGATATATATAAATGATATTTCTGACAATGTGTCGCGGGCCGGAGGGAGAGTGAGAAGGGGCCGGAAAAGGTCCCCGAATGAATGTATTTATAAGTGATAAGTGATCCACAGTTTAGTCCACTGAATTCTCTTGTTCTGACTGTGTAAAGAGTTTTAAAACAGACAACTCCTTATAGAGAAATAAGTGAAAAGAAGACTCTAAACTTAGTTTCTCAGTAACTTCTCTCTAAATATAAATGTAGCGGTTGGTTGCCTTCTCTGATGACTCTCATGCTGAACATACAAACCCACACACTCACAGAAACATGTGTGGTTGCACTGACATATTATCTTCCTCTTTTTGTCTGTGAATTTGTTTCTCTTGTATTTTCTGCTCTGAGGAGCTGTATTTACTGCTGTGTGCTCGATATTTAGAATCATTACATCCACCTGTGTGTAATATGCAAACAGCTTCTTGTTCTTTCAAGCATTTTTTTTTTCAGAAATTCAATGTACCCAATAAATTACTAGTACAGACTAATAAACCTGTTCAAAAGCCTTTAATTGTGTGTAAACTGTGTTAACATATGCATCAGTTATTTTGTAATGTTTGATCAAGAGCCATCTTTTCATTTCTTAAACAACCACGTGAGAAGACATATCCTGTGGTCATGGAAAAGATGTTACTCTTTTTCAGAAGAGTCAAATTATTGTCCTGCATCAAGCAAAGAAAACAAGTAAGGAGATTGATGAAACTACTAAAACTGAGTTAACAACTGTCCAACACATTATTAAAACCTGGAAGACAATCAATATGCAACACCACGCCATGGCCACACCCTTCAATGATAGCTCAATCTTTTAATAACTTTTAACATCAGTAGTTTTACCACTTTTGGCTCATGTCTGTACACAGTTGGAGATACAGAGAATATTTTGCTGCTCTGTACAAGTGGTGTGTTTAAAAAGAGTGCTAAATGTTTATTGGCCACAGCCACATATGCTAACAGTCATGCTAACAGCCACTCATGCTAACAACCCTGATAACAGCCACACATGCTAACAGCCATGCCAGCAGCAACTGATGCTAACAGCCATGCTAACAGCCACTGATGCTAACAGCCACACATGCTAACAGCCATGCTAACTGCCACTGATGCTAACAGCAATTCATACTCACCTGCACAGGTTCATATCAACCACACCCAAACATTTCACATGACACAGTTTGTTTGATGTTAATCTTGTTACTTTGCTTGTATTCTCACTCTGTTTAAATGAAGTGAACACATTTCTCACTCTGTTTAAATGGAGTGAACACATTCTCACTCTGTTTAAATGGAGTGAACACATTTCTCACACTGTTTAAATGGAGTGAACACATTCTCACTCTGTTTAAATGGAGTGAACACACTCTCACTCTGTTTAAATGGAGTGAACACATTTCTCACACTGTTTAAATGGAGTGAACACATTCTCACTCTGTTTAAATGGAGTGAACACACTCTCACTCTGTTTAAATGAAGTGAACACATTTCTCACACTGTTTAAATGGAGTGAACACATTCTCACTCTGTTTAAATGAAGTGAACACATTTCTCACACTGTTTAAATGGAGTGAACACATTCTCACTCTGTTTAAATGGAGTGAACACACTCTCACTCTGTTTAAATGGAGTGAACACATTCTCACACTGTGGAGTTAAACCAGCTCTTTTCAGTTATATTAACCATGTGTTTCTTTGTCTTTGACTTACTGTGGTTGTTGGGGGCGGTTCACTTCCTGGTTGAGCAAAAGGTGTGTCTGAGGGGTGGGGCCTCTTAAATCTGAAAGCCAGCTCATCAGACCAAACCATGTGCTGCCATGTCAGAGGGGGGGTCAGGCTTTAGTTAGTTTTTGTCTTGTATTAGTTGTAGTTGGCGTCCATCTTTTTTTCCCCTTGTGTGTTATTTGGTTTGACTTGGTCACTATATATGTTCTCTGCTGCCTCCACAACAGGTTCTTCCTTCCTCGGCCATGAAAGAGACTTTTTATTGACTCCCAGGTACACTGAAGAATTAATTAATCAATTGTATGAGGTGTTTGTAATTGTTAATTTTAGAGGTGACAAATGGAGGATAACCTCTTTTACTTTTGCTGCTTTCCTTAATGTTATTGGTTCTCTGGCCTGAACTCGTGTGCATTAAAAGCTTTTGTCCAATCTGCACAAGACAGACTTTGTTATATTCCTCCTGAGGCATCTACCAGGGGGTGGGCAACTCCTCGCCACAGGTTTTTTATTTATCCTTATCCCAAGGTCAAAGGTCAACTTCACTGTGACATTATCATGTTCAGCTCTCTATCAGTCACTGTACTCCTCTGGTAAAGGTTCTAAAAAGATTTACCTATTGAAGGATGTCACTGTGGCGTGGAGTCAAGTTTTGTTGTTGTTGTAACGTTATGCTTCATAGTCATATTTTATAAGATACTCAGCCTACAGGATAACATTTATTTAGTGTTTCAAAATGGCTCCATCACACCCCCATGGTACATTTCATCAACATGTACAAAAATCAGTAGGCACATGTACCATGTCCAGGCCTACAAAAAAGCCTCTTGGAGTTACAGCCTGAACCCAGTAGGAAGTTGGCTATTTTTAAATTTTGTGGTCAATTTTGAGGCTTTGCATGTGTTGTATTTTAACAAACTCCTACTTGAGAATTGATCATATTGACTGCAGAATCATTGTGTGCCGTCTAGATGTGATTAAAAGATCTGGTATTCTTGAGGGGCGTGGCATGGTGTCGAGGTTTGACATCTCGCCATGAAACAGGAAGTTACTGTAATTTGAGTATAAATAATCCAATCAGCCCCTTCACATGCTTGGTAAGAGTCCCTTCGTGATCACATTTCCATCCTAATCAAGAGTTTTACTCATGCGTGCACCACAGGAAGCAAGCCACGTGTGATAGTCATCTGATTTACATGAAATTTTCAGTGATGTCTAAACTTAACATACTGGAACTACAGCACAGACACTAATTTTATGTTACAAAATTAATGACCGTGCTGTGGCGCTACCTGGTGTAGACAGGAAGTGGCATCAAACTCCTTCCTGTGGTGTCCAAAACATGTGACAATTCAGAGTCTTGTTAGCTTGTTTAAATAGCCCAGTCAATGCTGCCTGTAGCTTTAATATTCTTAACATAGTTCAATCTGCAGGTTTTTTTTTTTTTTTGCTGCTGAGAAGAAAAACACTTTTGTTTTCTTTTCTTTTTGTGACACATTATCCTCTGTCTGACAGTTGACTGTTTTGGGATACTTTTGTTCTCTGTTCTGCTCACAGTGCCAGCATGTTTAAGTCTGTCTTGAGTTAGTGTTGACTAGACTGGTGGAACTGCTTAAGCCTCGAGTGGGAGTTCAAGTTAATTTAAGCCAGGCTTTTCTTTTCAACTTAAACTGATATTACATTATCAGCCCACATTATAATAAGCTGCTCACACAGACACTTATTTTCCTGAGGACAAGACGAGAAAGTGAGACCAGCAGCTCCCGTGCCCTGCAAGGGAAAATCATTTTTTTTCAATGGAGTTTTGTGGATGTGAAGACAGCAGAGACGGCGACTTCACTTCCCCCTCAGTTAAGGCTGTCTAACAGCAAAATAAAGCAGGGAAACTATTCTGAATATACACTCAAACCAGTATTTATTTCTACCAGGTTAAATCACTGTTTCCACACAGCGACTGATATGAATTTTTCTGTGATTGTTTTGTGGGATTAATTGTTTTTGTAATAAATCTCTGAGCGCAAACATGCCCATTTCAAATGTACATAAGACCCTAAATTGCATGGTCTGAAGACTTTACAGGATTTGGTTTTAGGCTTTTGTAGAGGATGAATTGTGATTTGGGGTCCAAGGCCATACTGGGTTGAGACCCCTGCCCTGAACTGTGCATGACTGCCCTGGAAACCTTCCTATTAAACATTTAGCTATGATGAAAAATTCCATCCGTACAACTTGTAATTTGTCGATATGCACTCTTAAATATTTAGATACCAGCTTCCACTTTTCTGAGAACATACCTCTTTTCTGGACATTTGTTTTCTTCTCTCTTTTATGTTTTGTTTTATAATGCACAGTCCAAATTTAGTTGTCTGGTCAAAAGCCTTGTAGAGAAGCATTTTGAAGAAGTGATACTTAAGGCCTGAGGTTTCTGTTGATTAAAAAACACAAAAGTTTTAGTTCCATTATTACATTTTCCCAGCTCTGGGAGAGAAGAAACAAGTGGCTTTAAAATTCAGTGTTTTAGAGTGTAATTTTGGACACGTTCCAACAGAATTGCACTGTAAACAAATATCTTACACATATGATACATCCCCATTAAAAATTCCAAAATAGATCGATCAAGAAAAGGCTAAAATTGTCTTGTGAGGCAGCTGGATTTATGAGATCATGACTTCAAGTTACTCGTTTGTATCTGCACCAAAAGTGGTGCAGCCAATCAGTGTCTTAGGATCGACCGCTGGCAGCTACGTGTGTGGTTTTAGGTGTGACGACAGCGATTGTCCATAGAAGTGACTCGTCTCAAACAAATAACAGCGGCTCCTGAAGAGATCAGTGTATCAGAGCTAGAGAGTATTTCTTCATTGTAAGAAGGCAGTGGAAAAGATATATTCACTCCAAACTGGCTTCTGCAAGAGCCAACTGGCTCCTCTGATAATAACCTGACACGCCAGATGTTTGCTACACAGAACCAAAGAATTCTCACTTGGTCTTGCAAAACCAGCTGCCTCGCAAGATAACTCTCCTATTATGTCATTCGCATTGCTGATTTGATTGGCTGAAGTTAGCCCATGTCTCATGAAAGACAGATGGTTCATCCAATCACTTGCCAAACGTTTCTTTTTTTTCTGTTTAAATTGCCTGCCCTTTTCCAAACAGTTTCTAAGAACAATTTCCCAGATGGCTCTGAGTAATAAACCATGTGATTTGTCAAGTTACCAAAATTATACAGGTAGAGACATACTGTCTATGGGTGACAGACTTATTGTAATATTGTAGTTAGATAATGTGATGAAAGATGTAAGCATCAGTCTTGGCTACTTTCCCGACTGCATGGGATTAGACAAAGAAGATGAGTCTCACTTTGATGTTACACACTTGGAAACTTATGAAAGAATTATCCAGACATGCATTGTTTTAAAGAACTTATTGACCCATATCTCTTACTGTGGCAAAGGTAACAAAAATCACTGTGACTTTTATAAGTTCTCTTTCCACTGAATGTTTTCCCTCCAGCCTTAAATATGCAGTAGTCCACCAGTTTCACAAGAAGCCCTGCCTTGATCCTTGATTTGGATATCTGCCAACAATACTTTTTTATCAAAATTTCAGAAAAGAAAGATTCCATCAAGATTTATGTCTTTTATGAATATTATTTTTTAAAATAGATTTTTACAGCACACATGATACATGATCTTCCTGCTGTTGGTGATTGTTCAGTGTTAACTTGATGTTATCTCTATATTTGATATTGTAAATCATGAAGGTTTGTTGGCTCACATTGTAAAATGTGATACTGCTTTAGACCGGTTTAAAATCAACCAGACTGCATCCAGAGTCCGGAGCCTTACTCCAAGTGTGTGTGAGCTTTTTTTTTTTTTTTTAAAGAGTTTTACTTTTTAACTTTGAGTGATCATTAACTTTATTAAGCCAACTATGTTGAACACTGAAGTGCACATGGTGTGAGATGTCCAGCCTCTGAATGTGAACAGAACAGCTCAATATCATGACACTGGAAACACCAAATGACTTGATTTAATGAATTTTGGTTGTTTAAAATATGAAAAATTCTAAAATTCTTTTAGCCTGTTCGGTCAGACAGTGACAGATCACAGGCTGAACTTCTGAACTTGGCATTTCATCCTCGCATGCAGCCACAGCAAACGTCAAGCTGCACGCAGCCTGCAGTTAATATTATGTTCATTATGATGTTGGTTAATGTTGAAATTATGTTCTTATGCCTCAATAACAATTATCAATACCACAAGATAAAACACTAAAGTTGTCAGTTGTGGAACACAAACTCATCAGGATAGTTTGCCTCTGTTCCTGGAACGGAAAATCTGTCAATTTTTTTTTAGAAAATATTAATATTAATCCTTGCCCCTCACCACATCACACCTTAACATTATATAGGCGAAATCTTTTGCCCCCCAACATTCAACTCAAGTTGGTGCCCATAGTATTAAAGTAAAGTCCACACTAAAAGGCATCAGCCGCAAACTTCCTCCCCCCAGATTCTCTCAGCTCTGAGGTGACAGTGCTATCCACTGAACCAAAGAGTCTCCCCCAACCTGCTGCACTACCAGCCAGAGTGCAGCCTCAGATCCTCCAGCAGGGATCTTCCCTGTTCTTAAATTCCAGCTGAAGACTAAAGGCTTTTGTAATCTGGGCTCCTAAACTCTGGAACTCCCTGTCAGTTGTGTTTCCAGACCCTTTTTGATGGGTGTGGCCCAAGTGAGACACTGACTTGTGTGGGGGTGGCATGTACATGCATCTTTTACTGTTTTCAGTACAGCAGCCCTTTCATTTCTGAAGCAAACTTGAGAAAAAATGAAGTGAAAGATTTTGATTCAGAAGAAAATAGTTTAATTATTAAATGACAGATCAAATATGTTTAAATATAACATTTGAAATGCTGATATGTTTGACTTAGAAGGCTCTAAGGGTTCCCTTCTGCTGAGTTCTCTGTAGTTTCAGTTGAAAAAAACAGCAACAAAAACAAAGAGGAAGTGTTCCAGGAAGAGCAGGCAGTGTGAAGTGTTTATGTGTATCGCCACTGTGGTTTATAGTTCAGTTGTCTGTCGTCTGTGTTGTCACTGATAAATGATACAGAGCAGCGTTGCAGACTTTTTGTCAGTCATGGAGAGCATGCAACAGAAGAAGCTTCACTGCTTGGCTTTGGGTAAGAAGGCATTACAAAATTTAATTCAGACTGCAACTTTTTGCGCGGTAAAGCAGTTTCATTGTATAGCATCAAAAGAAAACGTCTCATTTTTGAATTTCTAAATCTTTCTCTCCACTTATATCTCAGACAGAAACAACTTTTCTTCCTGCATTTTCAAATTACAGAAAGTAATCAGTCATGCCTTTTTTCTTCACACACAGTCTCTTTCCTCTTGACTTCAACTTTAACTGCTGCAGGTCAGTCCATTCTCCTGTCATGCATAAACATCCTTTTAGTTTTCGGTTTACATTCTGTGTATTATATGAAAATATTGTTTTTTATGTTCTGTCTTATTTCCCAAAAGCTCTTCCCATCAGATTAGCTGGGTCTGGGTCGACTCAGTGCTCTGGAAGAGTTGAAGTCTATTACAACAACCAGTGGGGAACAGTCTGTGATGATGAGTGGGACTTAAATGATGCTAAGGTGGTGTGCAGACAGTTGGGTTGTGGTACAGCACTGAGAACCCCCCAGTCAGCCCTGTTTGGTGAAGGAACTGGAAAAATCTGGCTTGATGATGTGGACTGTTCAGGAAGTGAAAGTTCTCTAACTGAGTGTCGGCACAGAGGATTTGGGACACATGACTGTTCACACAGTGAGGACGTTGGTGTGGTGTGTTCAGGTGAGAAAACTGTGAGAAAAATGTGTCTTTTTCTGTATAATTTCCTGTAAGCTCACCCTGCAGCCTGCTGTTAGAATTATAGAGCAGAATAACAAGTGTGAAATGTTGCTCAGTATACTGTGAATTAAACTGTAATATAGATGAAGAAGTTTATTAAATGTTTGATCGAGTGTGACAAGTTTTATATTGTGCTCTGTGTGAGTGATGAACAGTGTGGATGAATCAGAAATTTTGCCAAATCAATGCCAATATCCTGCAATGATTATATTTCTATGCTCTGAATTTAGGTGTTCCCATCAGATTAGCTGGGTCTGAATCTACTCGGTGCTCTGGAAGAGTTGAAATCCAACACAGCAGTGTCTGGGGAACAGTCTGTGATGACAGCTGGGACTTAAATGATGCTAAGGTTGTGTGCAGACAGTTGGGTTGTGGTACAGCACTGAGTGCCCCTCAGTCAGCCCTATTTGGTGAAGGAACTGGAAAAATCTGGCTTGATGAGGTGGGCTGTTCAGGAAGTGAAAGTTCTCTAACTGAGTGTCAGCACAGAAGATTTGGGACACATGACTGTTCACACAGTGAGGACGCTGGTGTGGTGTGTTCAGGTGAGAAGAATTATGAATCTCTTGTCTGATATACTGTGTGTTGTCATAATAACAATCATAACAACAGCCTTAGAGACAAAAGAACACAATTCTGAGTCTTGTATACTGGGAGGCAGCACAGTTTACAGACTTAAAGGTGTTTGTCCTCGGGGGACTGCTTTGAGGGGGCAGCTGGGCCGAGTTTTTTACTGCAGATGTATGACTTGTCACTGATAGCAGCATTAAAGAACATTTAAGAACTGAAAATGAGATCAGTATTCTCTCTGTGACTGTGTGAATACTAAACAACTGTTGCAGTAACTGTGTGTTCACTGTAATACAGCAAGCTAGCTGGGCTAGCTGGTTAGCTTATATCACTCTGTGAGGCTAATTTCCACAAGCTAAGTGGAATATCCAAATGACAGAACCAGACACAAAACTGCATTTTTTTGAAGAGGGGAAAATGTGAGAAAACGTCATTCTAATGAAGCACTGTAGTGCTGCAGAAACCTGGCCTAAAAATCTTGTTCTCCAGATGAAAGAAAACATGTTTGTTTGGAACAGATCCCAATAAATACCACAATATCATGATTTTAATAGTTTCTTCTTCAGTGAACATGAAAATTGTGATGCAAAACTGATCATTTCCACTAATCATATCGCAATTGTAAGTTCAGTCATAATAATCACAATATGGCCTTTTTTCTTTCTTTTTTTTTAATCAAATTGTGCAGCACAAAGACAGAGTTGTTGTGTTACATTAGCCTGACCTCACACTCTCAGTGACTTCTGCTGTGACAAAGGAAAATGCATAATAGACAGTGGTGGACAGTAACGAAGTACATTTACTTGAGTACTATACTTAAGTTAAGTTTTTTGAGTATCTGTACTTTACTTGAGTATTTGTTTTCTTGGAAACTTATGACTTTCACTCCATTACATTTCAAAGACAAATCTTGTACTTTTGACTGCAATTGGCTGCACGCTGTGTTCCTCACAGAAGGAAACCAATCACAGTACTCGCTCTCAACTGGGACTGATGTAAAAGCAGAAATACTTCATCCAGGCACTCTGTAACAAGAACAAGCAAACTCTCCCTCTTTCATTCAAACTAAACTCAGTAATGGTGACGACAGGAGAAAGACTAAATTAAATCTCAAGATGTTATTATAATTAGAAAAAGAGAAATAATTCCAGGTAGGCTTTTAATGTTGGATTGTTTTTATCGGGGTGAAAAATACCACATAATTCATGTAGACAACAGCTGTCCTTTTAGTTTTTGATTGTATTTCTATGCTAAAGTTTTTATAGGTGGAAGACCTTGTGTAGCAGAGTGGTTCTACAAGCATCAGTGCATCATTAGATGGTTTCAGAGATACAAGCTTCTGTAAATGCATCATGAAAACAATACAACATGTATTGATATTAGAAAATGTACTTTGTAATTTGTACTTTTGAATACTTAATTATTTTTAAAAGCATGTACTTTTGAATACTTAAGTATTTTGAAAACAAGTACTCTGGTACTTTAACTTGAGTAAAATTTTGACAACTTTCACTTGTAGTTGAGTAATATTTGACCAGGAGTATCTGTACTTTGGCTCAAGTACGGGGGTTGAGTACTTTGTCCAGCACTGATAATAGAGTAGTGCAAGTGACACAGAAGGTAGCAAACAAGCACGTACTTTCAAAATAAAATTCCAAAATAAAAACTTTTGAATGTGAACAATTCACAGTGTAAAATACCCCTATATTAGCTGTGTTTCAAATACCTCCTTTAGAACATGGCCATGGAGTACAATTTGCACACTATGTGCTCACTTGTGTAATGTGCGAATTTCAACAGTGTCTCAAATCGAGGACAGCCATCGTCCTCTGGCAATCTGGAATGCATCTTCTTCAAACTGAAGCCAGGCGGCACTTTACTGCCACCCTCAAAAACAACTACCAGTTTGTTTATTCATTTATGATCAATTTTGCCTCATTTAGCATGAATGTCCTTTTAATTTCATTTGCTTTTGTTTGCCCTTTGTGGCTTGGGAGGTTAAAAATACGATATAATCTCCATCTCCCTCCTCCTATTGGGGGAAAATGCACCAATATTTTGATTATTTGATTTGTGTTTCCAAAATGTTACAAATCTAAACAAATAAATGTGTTGTTAGCTTCAATCAAATAGCACTACAGTGGTATTTATTGCTAAAAATACATACAAGACTATAATTTGGTGTTCACTGCAGCCACTGAAGTCACCATGGCTAATTCCTCATACAGCGTTCCACACTCAACTTTTTGGCCGTTTTGCGTTCATCACCCGTGTACTCACTTCACCCGTGTACAACACACTTCATTTTGCTTGAATGTCAATGTGAACACACTTATGCACTCAAAGCAGGAAGTACAGAAGTACACTAACTGATTCACATCACTTATCTGTAATGTCTGCCCTAAAACTGCACTGACAGGATATTCATGAAGTCTGAACAGTGAAACCAAGCAGTTACCACAACTGGACCAGTGTAGGTGGTGTATTTATTTCATTCTTTAAAACATATTTCATTGTAATAATCTTCTACAAGAAGCAATTTTAAAGGAATACTCCACCAAAAATCAATAGTATATTTCAAACAAGAAGAAGAAGCAAGAACAAAATAAAACCCAAAGAAAAGGGACAGTCATGAGCATACATATTTGTTAGAATTAAATAATTTGTTTCCATTTAATACTCAACAGATTAAAGGTGCAGCACTGAAAACGGTGTCTCAGCTTGATCATTGTATTATTTTTTTCAGTGAGCCTCCCAAAGCCCAGCATCTCTATGAATCCTACTGGTGTGGTTACCTGGGGTCAGGACGTCAGCATCGCTTGTTCAGTCTTAGCTGAGCATTTAGGTGGAACATTCATCCTGCAGAAAACCTCAGGCTCATTCAGAAAGACCCAAACATCAAGTACCAACTCTGCTACCTTCAGTATCCTCAAGGTCAACTTTGACAATGAGGGGTCATACCAGTGTCAGTATCAGAAAAGGCTTTCAAGTCGAAACTTCAGCTCCCCATTAAGTGACTCTGTCGGACTCTCTGTTACTGGTAAGAGAAAAAAATATCTGATTCTTGAATGTTTCATTCACTAGTAAATCAAAAGAAGCAAACTGATAAGTCAAGATAAGTATAGCTCAGCTCAAAGGCAACACATTTAACACTAATATTGTGCTTTTTTTTTTTTTTTTTTTTTCAGTGAGCTTCCCAAAAGCCAGAATCTCTATGAATCCTGCTGGTCAGGTTGCCTGGGGTCAGAACATTGACATCACTTGTTCGATCTCAACTCAGGCTTTAGGTGGAACATTCATCCTGCAGAAAACCTCAGGTTCATTCACAAGGACCCAAACATCAAGTACCAACTCTGCTACCTTCAGTATCCTCAAAGTCAACTTTGACAATGAAGGATTGTACCAGTGTCAGTATAAGAAAAGGTTTTCACGTGGAGAATTCAGTTCACCCCAAAGTAACTCTGTCAGACTGTCTCTCACTGGTAAGAAAACTAACAAATAAATCAATAAAATAAACTGTCTAGAATTGTTATATTATACTGATGACAACATAAGAACAGATTATACAAGAAACACATTATCCAAACATTATTTTTGTGACAGTGTGTGTGATTATTGGAGTTCTTTTTTTGCAACAGCAGCTCTTCAGAAAAAATAATACATTTATTTAATTATATTTATAAATCTAGGAGGAATATTTTTTTCTTAATCCTGTTTTTTTTTTTTTTTTGTAGTGCCACTGCAGCAGCCCAGCATCTCCCTGACATCTCCTAACAGAGGGTTGGTCTGGGGTCCTGAAGGTGCAGAGGTCACCAGGGGTTACAGCTTCATCATCACCTGCTCCATTAACTCCAGCTATCCTGGAGGTGTTTTCTCTCTCATCTTCTCTGGCTCCAACATCACTGACACCAAGCCAGCAGTCAACCACTCAGCCTCCTTCAACTTCCCTGTAGCTGAGTATGAACACCAGGGAAACTACAGCTGTGTGTATGAAGTCACACTGTCCTCAAGGAAATTCACTTCTCCTGAGACAGAACAGATTATTGTTGTCATTAAATGTAAGTACCCTGAGAATTTAGCTAAATGTTTTTATAACCGTGAATAACTGAATGACACAGTTCAGTAATTGTGAAAGTATATTCATAAGTCAGGTTTGCAGTTTTTCAGGTGTGATATCTTTTTATTCATCCTTTGACCACACAAATAAGACTTGATACAAATTATAGAACAGAAAGAGAGAAAGACAAAGAAACAAGAGAGACAGTGGGCAAAACTGAAGAGAAACAGAAACTTAACTTCATTGTGGTTACTTCCTGAATTGAAAAAAAACCAACCAGACTTCTCAAAGTCATGTTTTGCTGTACAGATTTATTTAAACTCCTTTGCTTGGGTTAACTTAACGGTTCTCCACCATTTTCCAGCTCAAGTTAGGAGGTGCTGACTCCCATCCACCATGGAATAAACTGTTCCAGGAGGGAACAGTGTATGAGCAGCATCTTGACTACCTCAGCAATGTCTGCCAGATATATAGCTGAGAGAACGTGTTGGTTGAGTTCAGGAGTTCTTCAAAGAGTTCAAGAGTTGTTTTCACCACCGACAATATCCCCAGCCTGGGGCAAGCCCTCCTTTCCCCTCTTAGAACAGTTTGCCAGAACGTCCTTGTCACCGAACTAAAGTCCTTCTCCATAGCCGCACCAAAGTCCTCCCACATTTGGGTTCTTGCTTCAATGACTGCTAAAGCTGTGGTCTTTTCTGGCCTACTGGACCCGTCTGCTGCTTTAGGAGACCCCTGGGGCAACCAAACTCGAAAGGCCTCCTTCTTCAGTTTGATGGCTTCCCTCACTCCTGGTGTCCACCAGCAGGTTATTAGGTTGACCTCACATCATGCACCAATGATCTGCAATGATGAGCATCTTTACAATGGAGGCTCCACCAGGCATTCCCACTTAACCCTGACTACATGTTCGGGTTTACCAGGTCTGCCCAGGCCCCCTCCCCGATCCAACTAACCACCAGGTAGTGATTGGTTGCCCTGCTCTTCACTTCACCTGAGTGTCCAAGACATACAGCTGCAGGTCTGAGGTGCCCTAAGGTGTTTTGTGAATGAAGTACACTTGTAAACAACTTTATGCTCGAACATGGTGCTTGTTTCACCCAATCCATGGTTAGCATGTACTTTCAATGATAAAAAACACAGATAAGGCAGACAGTATTAACAGTAAAATATCACCAAATGATAGAATGCAAGGTGAGTTTTGGAGATATCATGATAAAGCCAATGAAATATCCAAGTTGATGCAAAAACATTCAAATTCACTTTACTGGATACCAACAGAAGAAAAGCAACAACTATGTGAATGACACAGTTGTGCATGAATGAATACATAGTTTTGCATCATGGAAAATGGTTGAGGTGCTGTCACTGAATCAGTGTCTTGCAGACCAAGTGGGTGCCCTGCATGTTAGTCAGAGCTGAGGATGTTGAGAGAAACTCAGTCTATTTAATGACATTATATAAAATTCTGTGCATGCTTTTGGTATTCATTTGAATGACAAGGATCATTATTTATGTACAGGAGAGGAAGAGGAAGTGAAACAGCACCTCAACGTGCATTTCACACAGGAAGTAAGCATATATGGATCTACTGATACTCATTTAACCAGTGCTGGACCTGTTCATATGAGTCAGAGTAACAGCAGATTCAAGTCTGCAGTGTAGTTCACACACTTCACTGATAAATCTGAGTTACATCACGCCTCATTATCAAGCGATCAGTTTTGTTTTGTGTCTTCATGTCTGTTAATTTGCATGATCTCTTTCTCTTGCTCTCTCTCTCCTCAGGGACTACAGAACACTTAAACATTAATAAATTAATAGAAGTAAAGGAAGCTCTAGTTACCAGATATATTTCATAATCTATCCATAATCATAACCATATCACACAACAACATCACACCCTCTCACACATGCACTGCAACTCTGCAGTTATCTAGAAACTACACAGACGAGCTGTATGTGTGAAGACAAATGTCTGCAGTTTTGGTCTGATTTAACCCTGTCAGCTCTCTAGTCATAAATCCAGATGAGCTGCATGTGTGAACAGTTCAGCTCAGTGTCTAGAGCGAGTGTGTGTGCACGTTGATATGATGCTGTGCAGCTGCTCGCCTGTGAAGCCACTGATAGTTTCATTTTCATACATACTGTTGATCAGCATCAGCCTTCATGAGTCTGATATTTTTTGATCTCATGTTTAAACGCCTTCCTTCATCATCTGTGACATGGAAACATCAGATTACATCAGAAAAACAGCATCAGGAGGCCAGGCCACGATTATGCACGCCCATAGCTGCAAGTAGTCCCTCCTAGGATGCTGATTGGCTACACCAATTTTGGTGCAGACATAAATGGATAACTTGAAGCCTGGCAAGATGTATTGTTGTAGGATCTTGTGAATCCAGCTGCCTCATGAGGTAGGGACTCCAGTAGAGAATAATGAAAAGTGCAGTGACATGAGCTGTTTTTGGCTGGTTGAAGACCAGATGTGCTGTAGAATTTACTTAATTTTTACTGTGCCAATTTGAATGGTTGTCCTGTGAGGATTTTTTTGAGTCACAGGCTACCAGGTCCAGTAAAATAACAACTGATGACCAGGCTTCAGTTCCTACTAACCTTAAAGTGGTCTTCACATGATAAGAAATTTGTCCTGGACTCACTGAGAGGCAGGGCGCAGAAAGGCAAAGCACAGTGCTACAACCACTGTGTCCTATCTGACTGCTATACAAACAGCTGAGCTACGTTTAGCTTTGGATTACGCTAACTTCATAAACTATAGTATTCACAAATCTTACAGCCCGACTTGACTGTTCACATTTTGCCATATGTTACGTTTACTAGCAAGATCATTGTCTTTTTTTAAATGTTGTGTTACAGTCTTTGAGGATCCCTGAAATACTTTTCTTTAGTTGTGTCTGGAAGGGAATCCTTGATTTGCGAAAGACTTGCAAGATTTGTGTATGTTGTTCCTTCACCATGACGTTGCACAAATATTGAAATAATCACTCTTGTGAGATCTTCTGTGGGTTGCACTTTGAAAGATCAGTGCAAGGGCAAAGCTAAAATAATTTAAATAATAATGATTTAAACTTTGACTGCAGTGGGCAACAGCATTTCTGAACAGTGCACCACCACTTAGTGGGGCACCATCACTCGCTCCATAGGAAAACAGTAGGACAGGCAGCTCAAAGTGTTTTTAACTGCTGATCATGTGTTGGGGTCTTAAGACAATGACAGTGGTGCAGATTCAATCGACTGAGCGCACGTGAAACCAGACTAGTTTGAATCAAGTAGATCATTTAGAGAGAAGAAGTAGCAGTACATTACACTTAATCAGACATGTTTAGAAGGATAAACTGATCAATGTTTTTCTCTCTTAGTGTCTTTGTTGCTGCTGGTCTCATCAGTAGCTGTTGGTCTCCTGCTGCTGCTCCTGCTGGTCTTGTTGGTGGTCTGTCTGGTCTTCAGGAGAAGACGACGAGCCAAGCAGCCTGCAGTCCTCTTCCAAACTCAATGTCTGTGCTCACCAAAACACACAGTATTCCCATTTTAAATACACACTTTCATCAAAGCGCTTGTATTCATATTTTGTGTCAATGCTTCTGTTTCCTTAGCTGCCAGAGTTGGGAACTTTTACGAACGTGACGAGGAGGAGGAGGAGGAGGAGTGGGAGGAGGAGGACTATGTGAATGTTGATGTAATGGACATCAAGAAGAACCTCAAAGAGGAAGCAGGGAGAGCAGGAGAAGATGAGAGTGATAATTATGAAGAGCCAGAGAGTGATGAAGATCATGATTATGAAGAAGCCGGCCCTGATGCAAATTTCACAACAGCCACGGAGTTCTGTTTCAGTGTAGAGGAAAACAGAGGGGAAGAGGAAGACGAAGAGGAAGAAGGAGAAGAAGATGAGACCAGTGATGATGAAGCTGACTATGAAAATGTAACCAATTCATTTGGTGAACAAAATGCAGACATTAATGCAGACAATGAGACCATTTATTCAAACTTTTAAGGTATCTGAGTGGTTAGATAGAAAATGGAAACTCGATTGACTCAAATCAACAAACTGTTAAAATCTTACAGTCATGACTCACCATTCAAATTGATGGAGGTGATAAATGCTGAAAGATGCTGCAGGAGTTGTATCCTGATCTTTGACTGCCTCAGGACAATTGGCCAGTCGCTCAGTTATCATCTTTTGAACTGCATATACCCAGATAAACTACCAAAACTCCTGAATGCATATTTGAATCACTTTGACAAACCAGAAACAAATGATGCAAATTCTTGCTCTTCCTGATTGACAGAAATTTTGGTCAAACATTGGACTGTATTTCTCTTTTGTCCAGGTGCTGAGTCCAAAAACTGTGATTTATGCCCTCCAAGGTCTTGGAGCACTAATAGCCAGACTAGTGCAGCAGCTCTGAGGATGACCAGTTGGTCGTTGGTTATTCCAGGCTGAAATATCTGGATCAGATTAGGAGAAATTTGTCTTGGACATTCGAGAGAACACAGGAGACACAGTCACACACATGTACAATCAAACTACAATTAACATACAGTATCACCCTCAGAGTATTGCACAGATGCCCTACCTAAAGTAGCTACACAAAAGCCCTACACAAACTTCTGATCAACTGTTGGATTGATTGCCATAACATTTTGCACAGACATCCCATTGTGCAGAGGATGAAGCCTCCCCTGGCTGCATGAGGTGCACAGTGTTATTTTTTAACTCTGAGTAAGAGCCAGTTTGAGCTGTTGTGACTCTAAAAAAGATAACATTTTATCTGAAAGAAATTTAGAGGCATATAATGTAATTTTCTTTCTGTCTGTTGATAAAAGTTGTGATATAACAGTTTTTGCTGGTTGTAAAACAGCACATGTAGGAGATAATATACAGTACAGTGCTTACTGTACATTATCCTGCTTATTACATGGTTACCCACCCAAAAAAATAAATAATTTGACACAAAAGATTAATTTTAAAAAAGGTTTTATTGCTCCTCTATGAACAGTACTATACAATAGCCAGTTCTTCACACAATGGTCTGTTATACATAGCACACATATAGTGTGTCCAAAGGAGGTTGTGTTTACCAGGTCCACGTTTTTGGAGAACCATCCAAGTCCAGTATGGTTCTTTTCAATGTATTTAAATTAAGACCTTGTCACTGTGATCGATCACAAACTCCTTTTTATGTTAATTTATCTTACCGGTTAATCTACATTTATCTTCTTGTATTATGAGTAGTAACAGTTAAAGGAATAAACCTTTTTTGCTGAGAATTAGATAAGAACATTGAAACTAAAGCTGCCTCCTAACAGTTGATTTAACTATTAATTGGTGCCAAGAGTCTTTGTCGACCAAGTTTTCATTTATTCATTAGTCACAGAAACCAAAATACCTCAAAATCCATTTGAGATTGCTGCTGCTGTAAGTTAGCTGAGTCAGTGCTCCTATAGGATAGAGCCTCTGAGATCAATGGAGGCTAGCTGTCAGAGAATACAGCATCTGGGGGGATTTGAAGTTTTTGTGAAGTTGTATGTTATCAATTCTCTTGTTTTAAACACAGACAGCTGTGTGAGGTTATTGAAATAAATTAACTAAATGTTGAGTCTCCTTGCTGGGTGTGCATTTAACAGGTGGCTCTCTTTATGCTCCAAAAACATATATTTAAATGATCAAATTAATATCAGAAATGTGCAATGGCTTATCCACTTTTGGCTTAAACTCACAACTACCGATGAACTAGGAAAATCTTTAGTCAGGGGGAGTCCAAATTCTTTCATTTCTGTATGCTAAATATTAAGCAACTGCTTGCTGTCGATTAGCTTAGCATAAAGCCTGGAAACACAGGAAAACTGCTAACCAAAATATGAATGAAATTGTTGTTAATTAGCGACCTTTAGAGGTGTTGCTAGGTGAATATTGTGACCTTTTGACAGAGCCAGGCTAGTCTTTGTGCTAACCTGCTGCTGGCTCCAGCTACATACTGTATTAAGCGTTCAGATGTGAGTTTGGTAATATTCTCTTCTAGCATTCAGCAAGAAAGTGAATAGGTGTATTTTCCTTTTTTTTTTTTTTTTTTCTTTTGGGATAATCACAACTTGGTTCAGGTATCCAATTATAAATGGAGTACATCTGTATTGGAAGTATTTTTTGTTAATGTGGTTTTTAAACGTATTTATTTACTTATATTTTATTGCAATAAATTTCTAAGAGAATTTATTTTAAATATTCTTGTCCATCTTTTTTTTCCCCCACACATAACTAAGATATGATAAATGAGGGGGTCTTAAGTTTGATGGTCTCACACAACCATAAATAATGACTAGACTTGACTGGGTGGTATAATAATAACCCAGTAATTTATAGCTCAGGAATCGGGAGCCATCTTGAATCTCCCTTTCTATTTCGGTCCCTGGCATCCCCTGGTTCACTGACACACTTTTTTATTTTTACAGGAGGCCTCCTGGTGACTCAAAGCTTACTATCTGTCTTTTCTTCAGTCTGATGATGTCTTAATCTACCTTCAGTCCAAATGTGGGTATCCAAACTCACCATACACACTTAATATAATCTGTTCAATCAAAAGCATAAAACCTAAATATTAGTTACACCTCTATGACACTGGCAACAAAGACAGAACTCATGTTACAATGGTAGTATTAAATGTTTGAAGATCAACACTAAAACTGTTACAACAGTCTAAATATGAGATTGATGTTGTATATCTATTTTATCTCAACATACAGTAAAAAGCAGAAGTGAGAAATACCAGAGGCATGCAGCTGGTTTCAGCCAATCACACACAAGCCAGTTCACTGTCTGAGCCAATGACGTGGCGGCAGTTTTACAGTGTCACACCTAGAAAGCCACAAATAGATTCTGACACAGGCTCCTTGTAATGCCACGCTGGCTTCACACACTCACGCACACATGCAGACAGATTCTGTGAAGTGTTAGCGCTGTGAGCTCATCCTTCGAAGAAGCCGTTATGAAGCCTCGTAACCTGAGACAAGACGGGCTTTGTTCACACTGCAGGATTAAAAGTCTGAACAGCTGCTGAAGTCAGATTCTTCATTGTTAGTTTATATCTATTTAAGCCAAAAAAAAAATAGTCATCATATTACACACAAAAAATGAAACTTACCTGTAGTGCTATTTATCCATTTATACTCCTTTTGTGTGAGTTGCAAAGTTTTGGAGATATCAGCAGTAGAGTGCCTTCAGAATACAGCAATGTCTCTCTCATGAAAAAATCATGACCAAGATAATCCACAGACCTTGGTGTGAGCAGTTTCATGCAGGAACTACTTTCTTTCTGCCGTAGAATCTAACAGGACTACCTTAAAATCTACTGGAACTACTTTATTTCTAATAGAAAGAACTAGTTCTTGTGTGAAATTACTCACAACAAAGTCTGTGAATTATCTTTAGTAACTGGGTCATTTAGTTCAATTATACTGAAGAGAAGACAGACATCTGTATGGCCAATATCTCTAAAACTCAGCAACTCAAACCCAAAGAATCTAGATGGATAAACAGGACTACAGCCCAGCGTGAAAATATGTATTTTTTGATTTTGGCGTGAACTGTCCCTGTCCTTTTTTGGTTTCAATAGGTCAATTTAAAATTAATGGTAGTGCCTTATCAAGTATAAACAAAGTAACTGTCAGTTATTTTGTCTCATTACCCAATCTGACACTCTGCTCCTATCTGACACTGTTTCCCCTATC
The DNA here is from genome assembly GCF_056507025.1 of Lutjanus erythropterus. Classification (NCBI taxonomy): domain Eukaryota; kingdom Metazoa; phylum Chordata; class Actinopteri; order Lutjaniformes; family Lutjanidae; genus Lutjanus; species Lutjanus erythropterus. Next base: position 31,117,196 of record NC_139335.1, on the reverse strand, counting down.
AAGGGGTGTGCCTTAAGGTTCAATTTTTGATCCCATTTTGTTCATGATTTACATTAACAACATAATATCTACCATAAAAAATTGTAATTTTTATCTGTACGGGAATTTTACAGTTCAGTCTTGTATCATTGTAAAATCAGGCACTCTCAATTCCTCAACATTAACAAAAAGTTTGAATGAATGAATGAAAGAATGAATGAAAAGGTTCATACCACTCCCTTGTATGTTTAATATGAAACTATTAGTAGCACCTGGTTAGCTTAGCTTAGCATAAACCCTAGAAATTTAGGGAGCACCTAGAATACCTTTGTGTAAATGTAATGTCCACCAACAGCGCCCCTAAAGCTCAGTAATTAATACATCATGTTGTTTGTTAAATCCTTACAAAAACTGTGAGATCAGACAGAACAGAAGTAGATTTTGCACATAAAGTCAATGGAAAGATGTGGATGGGCACAAATTCACCTGGGGTGGCTGGAATTGCAGCAGATATGTATTGCAAGGAGATGTTTTACAAGAAAACGTGTGGCCCCCCTCCCATTCATACTCATCCTGGATCTTGTCAGGCCGATCACAACCGTTTATCTCATACGGGGCAGATTTAATATAATGACTGTGTGTGACCTAGTTGGCTATTGAGGCATTTTCGTAAACAACCAAAATAGCTGCGGCCAATGTGGAACAATTTATCTGTTGAATCTGTAGCTTTGAAGCTTTTGACATTTTTTAAATGTAATATACCAACTATGCTATGTCACATGTTTTGTTGCTGTGATTGGTTGTAGGTCTATTCAGCTGCATCCAAATGCATTTTGCTGCTGCTGATAGCGCCTCTTGGAAATAAAAAATGCATTTGCATTTATAGATTGGCCTGACAAAGGCAAGCTAAGTCAGGCTAGCAGTTTACCACTGTTTCCAGTATTTATGCTAAGCTAAGCTAACCAACTCTTGGCTGTACTGTACCTTCATATTTACTGTACAAACATGAGAGTGGTACTGATCCATCTATTATTCTTGACATGAAAGCGAATGTGAAAAGTGTACTTCCTGAAACTTAACTGCTTTCAAACCTGAATTTATTTCCACAGATTTTTTTTTTCTGGGTTAGTCTTAGCCTTGTGGAGGCTGAATTATGGTACATCAAAAGCTCAGCACATTTTATGACATTTATTTTTTATCATATGATCTTATATCTGCCTGAATTAATTTAAAAAATGCTCACATTTGCTCATATATTTATATTACAGTTTGACATTTAATTACAGTTTATTCCATTTACAGAAAATTTACATTAACTCTCTTAATTTTTCCAAATATGGGGCACCAGCTTATGCAGGGATGGCATGAAGAATGCATACATATGTGCATCTACCATTTCTCATATCTATTCTAAATTAATTACTAACATTATAGTTTCTTACAATTTCCAACATTCCTGTGTGGAAAATTTTTATTTGAAAGCTAAATAGTCTTACCAATGTGGCACCTTACAAATATAAAACATCCATAATTTATGTCCACAAAGGAAATTGTACCTCCATTGTACCTTTTTCGTCAAGCTGTGAGACTCCTAAATTTATCCTCCGCACACCATCATGAAAATTACTTCTATTTTTATGATTTATTACTTAAGTAAAGTAACCATGCAACAAATTAAAAAGTAAACTACATGCAAAATAAAAGAATGCACATTTGAAAATAGCCCACTCATCAAACAGTTGCCACATATCACCCTAAGTGCCACATAACGGGGTCGCATTTGGGGTGTCCAATCAGTTGGGGGGCAGTGCCCCCTCATACCCCCCTTTGAGAAACGCCCCTGTCTAGCAGTTCACTCAAGAAGTAAAATATAATTAAATTAACTGAGAACTGTGCAGTAAAATGATTGAAAACAAACAAATAATAACTTGAACTCAATATGATAAAAAAAAAAAACTTTTTACAGTTAAAAATTTTTATTGGGATGTGTGTTCTTTTTTTTTCTTAAGTCACTCCAATGCAATCACTCAAAACTAAATGTCAGAGTGTAGTTACTAGGCAGAAATCAAATCAGAGTCAAATCAAGGAGTCCATATGAAATGTTGGGTTGAGAGGAGTGTCTTTTCACTATCGTCGTCGGACACTCTCATACTGCTGCATGACACAATGAGCTAATGTCTTTCTGTTCACACTTTAGAAATCAGAATCTGCCGCATTTTAAGAGGTAGAAGTCACATATGGGACTGTGGTGTGAACACAGCCACATGCACACAAACCCAAACAGGATATGACCATGAGCTGTCTTTAGCCTTTTGATGAGTTGCGGGGGCATTCCTGACCTCGCTGCCACACACTAACAAACAGCTGTGAGCTCATGGGGTGTAAATAGAATGGTGGGAGGAGGGATGGGTCAGGACAGCTGGGGTATATAAGGGAGAGGAGTCTTGTGAGATCTCCCAAACTACCTGAAAGAACACAAGAACAAACTCTGGAAACTCTCTCTCTCTTCACCGGAGACTGGCAGCCAAGAAACGAGGAGGCTACAATACACAACGGTCACCTTCTAAACAAAGTCAAGTTTTTGTTGTCAAGAACTGTGTTCCGACGCTGACATGATGTCCCAGCATGCAGCCTTGACAAGCCTGTTCGGCGATGACCCTTTCTTCAGCCAGGAGAGGCTGCTGTGGCCGCTGCGTCACGAGGCCCTCTCCTCACTGCAGCAAGAGTTCTTCAACCAGAGAGCAAAGCTGGCTGACAGCCTGCTGAGGGATCTCCACGATGGGCCTCATTTGCTCAGACTTCGCCAGTTGCCCCTCATTTCCTCCACTTTGGCAAGGTACGCACAATAAATCAATTAGTGGATACACCTGACTTGCTATGTGTTGGGCTTGGTCTGCTCTGGTCCAAAGTATCTATGAGCTGAGTTAATACTTTTTCCCCTATCACTCAGTTTCTTTAAGTGAATCAAAATGCATCACGTAAATTCTTATGAGAACGTTGGCTTATTAGATATTAGATGGTTAAATGTGTCTTTGGCAGGAGCAAGTAAGAGAAGAGTACTTTTTTGTTCAGTCTGATCAGACCTTGAATCATTCTCCAGCTAGTTGCTAGCAACTGTGGATTTTACTCTTCCGCATCCCAGCATGCAAAATGCAGTTGTCTACAGGAGCCGTTTAGCTCAAACTTGTAGTAGTTTGCTTTGTAGTTGGTTCAAATTAAGGTCGGATCACATTACCACCACAAACAAATCTCTCAAGCGTTAGTTAGACTGGATCAGGACCATTTGGTCTTAAAGGTCTTGGTGTCTTTTTTCTGTTCTGCCTAGTTCTAGAGCACTGGGATTGGCTAGTACTCATTGCCTCAATGGTCCTTGGTATAACCTGGAAGCCTTTCTAATGTTGTGACAGGGTATATTTTAACCCACAACCCAATCTTTTCCTTAACTTAAACAAGTTGTTTTGGTACCTAAACCTAACAACATACTTTTCTTGCCAAAAACTAAACAAACTGCAACTGAAAACTGAAAATAATTTGTCAGCAATGTCTAAAATATGTCTAAAAGTCTATAGTTGCATCTATTGTTGCTTTATAATCTTTAACTCCTCCCAACTGCCAATGTCTACACTGGCACTCACAGCTAGCATCAGGCATCAGGTACTGGCCAATCACAGCACAGTAGGACAGAACTAGAGGGAACAGTCTGGGTATTTTGGCCCATGCACAAGTACAATTGCTGTGCTCAGGAAAATGAACCAAGGCCCAATTTCTAATTAACGCAGGTTTGAAAACGCCCCTAGACTCCAGTGGAGTCACGGAGTTGGTTTTGATCCAAATCCTGATTCTCTTCCAGGCTTTGTGATGGTGATGAGCAACAGAGAGAGACACCCAGCACAGAGCTGCACAAGGAAGCTCAGCCGGCCACAGACAACAACGGCGACCTCCTGGTGACCCTAGATGCTCGCGGTTATGCCCCCAGTGACATCACCGTCAAACTGGAGGGGCGGAAGCTGGCGGTGGTGGCCATGAAGCAGGCTGGCGCGGAAGAGAGTCAGTCCTGCTCCTCCTCCTCCTCCAGCGCCTCCTTCTGCTCCTCGGCCTCATCTCAGATGGGATTCGCCCAGAAGATCGACCTGCCCGCCCACCTGGATCTGTCCGGCCTCTCTTGCTCCCTGATGGATGACGGGCAGCTGCGTATCCACGCCCCTGTGGCCAAGCAGCCAATCGGTGAGGAGCGTCAGGTGCCCATTCGGTTCAGGACATCGCTGGAATTTCCCATCACCAAGGATAAGGCAGAGGAGAAGCACACAGACTGATGCACACACTCCACACACTTACTGAATGAAAACACATTTTTAATGCATGTTTTTATTCCCACACACATACACACACACTTCCACTAAAAGACTGTCTATACTGAGTAAAGTTTACCATTACAAAATGAAGAAAATATTTATTTTATAATTATTTGCAATTTGTATAAACTCGTGAAATAAAGTGTTTGATTTTAAGAAAATGAAACTGAGTGCCAGTGGTGTCTGCATGGTGCAGGGGATTATGAAATCAACACACAACTACCTCTGTTATGGACTGCTGTGACCACAGGATGGTGCCAGCAACCAACTTACTGCAGACGGACCTGCAGGAGAGAGAAAAGTCCTAAATGCAAGCATTACATTTAACTCCCCTCAGGTGACAAAATTAGTAACTTTAAAAGGTTCTGGTGACGTGTGGTTTCCTGGGGAGAAGTTATTTGATGGCGCGCAGGAGCAGGTGACAAACAAAAGCAGCAGTTTAATGTTTTATGAGTCCTCCCCGAGGGCGCCACAACAGGGGAGAGAAGAAATGAAGGCATTATGAGAAAAGAAGGGGGCATGTCAGGAGAGGAGAAAAGAAACAAACCTCAGACATTTTATAGAAGCTTAGTTCAGAAAAAAAAAATCATACATATATCTTGTGGTATATAGCCACGCAATTTTTTTAATCCTCTGGCATCCCCAATGGAGATAATTGGAATTTAGTTTGTAAATTGTCAACAGACAGAAAATTTAGCTCTAAAGAATCCAACAGTAGCACAGAGTGTCCCTGTTTCTCTGATAGTCAACAGAACATGTTCCAACTATCAGTTTTAATAGGGGGTCATTTCAGTAACACTTTATTTGAAGGGGTGTGAATAGAACTGACATGACACCATCATAACCATGACATGACAACCGTCATGAATATGAGTTCTATTATGTTTCTGACTGTTTTCCATAAGTGTCATTCTGTCAAACATTGCAAGTAGTTGAGATGTCTTTGTTATGATGACCTAATGTAAACCCAGACAACATGACGATGTCTGTGTTATAACAACTTGACATACACCAAAACAACATAACCTGTCAATGTCTATGACAATTTGACATTGAGAGAATTATTTAGGACACTCTTAAAAAAAGTACTTGACAGTGTAATGACACTAAATGACATCTTTATGACAGGTTTAAAAAGTACCACCATGGATAATTATGACACATTTATAATGGTCTTATGACAACCAATGTCAAAACCAGACGCATCATGTCATGTTAAAACACAAAGCTACATAAAAGGATCTGTCATAACAAAGACTTCTCAAACAATGTCAACTTTATATTAAACATCATTGATCGAATGACACTCAATGACAAAAATACAGCTGTAGACGCACAGAACCATTTGGGAAGTCATCCTTAGAAACTGTTTGTAAAAGGCTAAGCACTTTGCAGGTGATTGGATCAACCATCTGTCAATCACATTTAACATGGGCTAACTTGAACAAATCAGATCAAACTCTTGCCAAAGTCGTCTGGGAGAAGAGCGAAAACATCTTTCCCGTGGAGAAAAGCCTTCACTGCCATTCTTTGCTCTTCTTCCAATATTCTGATATAACCAATGCTCACAGTATTTACACTTACCTCTTCAGGTGTTTCCATGGTCGCCTCTCGCTGTCATCACACCTCAAACCACACCACTTTTGGTGTATATACAAACAGATAACTTGCATGATGTCCTGAATCCAGCTGGGTCACAAGTGCATATGTACATATATAAATACTTCTATGTATTGTTTTATTTTGTAATTGCTTCACATTTTCTCCCATTCCATTCTGAATTTAATTAATTATCTGTATGTTGTATTTTGCATGTATCATGTATCATGAAGGAACTACAACTCTGATGTCATTGTACAACCCTGTGTTGTGTAATTGATAACAAATGATCCAACACTTTTGACACAATTATTTACCCATGCTACAGTTTTGCAACAAAGTTTTGTCTATTTTTGGACATTTGAGGAGGCAAAGTCTAGTATAATTCATCCAAGCTGAGAAAATATTTGCAGAAATGTCAGTATAAATGGGTAAAGAATGACACATCAATGTTAATCCTTACACAACATTTTAACACACTGTTGATATCCCCAATTTTAAAACCCTTTATCAATGGATCAATCTATAGATTGAGGTCTTTCTGTCTTCCTTTCTTTCTTGCTCTTTAATAAGCTTCCTGTATGGTTCTCACTGTCTCTATCTCTCCTCAAAGTTTCATAATTGTCCTCCCAGGATGAAATGTCTTCACAGGCTCTACAGGGGTTTTGTTGTGTGTAGGTGTATGTGATTGTGACTGTGCATGTATTTGTGTATGCATGTGCGTAAGTTCTTGCATCGCCACAGTCGTAAGAACCAAATGTGCTCACGAATGTACAATGACGTCCTCCAGAGTGACGTTTTTGCTGGCAGACGAGTAATACAGATGCAAGTGTGTGTTTGTGTGTGTGTGTGTGTGTGTGTACAGGTGTGGAAAAAAGCGTGCAAAACTTGCAGATGACGATCCTTAGGCATAACCATGACGACTGGGGACACTTCAATACACACACACACACACACACTTTGTGGGAAATGACTGCACATTTTCCATGGCGACAGTTATGAGGTCATAATGATGATGGATCTCCAGCTCAGTGAGGTGATAAACTTTGTTTCTCCTGGAGACAGATTTCCTCAGAGGAGGACACTGTTTATACAGTCGGCCGGTTCACTCTAAACATACAAAACTCTCATCTCAATAATGTGATTTGTGCTTGTGTTAGCTCCAGCCTGAGAGATCCTTTGGTTGATTTCCCTCCGAATGTGAAAAGCCCTCTTTGCTTACAGCGGTTTATACAGCGAGGGCGAGCTGTCAAATATGTCGGAAAAAACTGCCTTGTATGTCGTCTGTTTTAACTAAATAAGTTGGTAGATATAACGAGACCTATACTATTTATACCCATTATTTTTACTTTGGTGGCATCTATAATGAGTAGCAGCATTAAGTCACTGGACCTCATTCATTTTGTTTTCTCTGTCTTTATTCTGTGAGCTTTGTTTGTTTCAGTGTTCGGACATCAGACTGATCAATCCAGGGTAGGAACGATGGCTGACAGTCTTATCATTTTCTTATTCAGCACAGCTAACTTAAGGACATGTGGTGCAGAGATGAGGACCCTTTTTAGACCCAGAAACGACCGTCGTCCATCGTGATGTTTCACTGTGGACATTGTGATATTCCAATTCCATAGATATCGCCCAACCCTACATCAAACTGTCTGAAAGACACAAACTTGTTGTAAATTCCTAATTTCAGTCTGATAAATTCCCCCGTTTGTGTGCTTTACTTTAAACATGATGACTTTAAACAGATGTAACTATTAGCATAACTGATGCTCCTAATTTTGTGGCATGTTTTGGGGCAGGCTTCATTCACAAAAATGCTGAATGTCACAAAAATTCAGTGTGGGTTTCAAACCTGTATTAAAGAGTGGTATTAAAAATTATGATGCAGAGGGATGCCCTTTCAATATTAATCAAGATTATAATTAACAGCAGTTTGAACTTGGCTGCAGCTGAGAAGATGAAATGCCAATTTTAGTCATCTGTCACTACCTGACTAAACAGCCTCATGGAAGTCATATTTTACAATTCTTCATTTTAACAAAAGTCATTAAAATGAGAAAATTTGTGTTTTTAACATTATTCTATTAAGCTGAAACAAATTCCATATTCTGTTTGCGTTCAGAGGCTGCTGGTGTGATGCAGTAGAGAGCTCACACTCTGCATGAAATGTTAGATACAGTCAGTGATCACTCAAAGTAAAAAGCAAAACTCTTAAAAAGCTCTCCTTCACTTGGTGTGAGATTTCAGATGGATTCTTCAGTTGTCTTTTTTTTAGTGAGAGGTCCATTTTACCACAGCCAAATGTTGAAGGTAAATCCATTATGTGCCACCACCCCCTGCCAGTAGTACCCAGCTGTGTTTTGGATAAAGTATGACTCCTCTGTTCTTGCACACTTTGGACTTTTGTCTATTTTAAATGTCGGAGCAGGACACTCCTTCACCTTCAGTCCAATGTATTTGATCCTTGGTTTAGACAGACCTGATCTTGTGAAGTATTTCCACACAAAGCTGGTGGCAGTCATTGTCATTGTGTCTAATTCAGATGATACAACCACAAGTTACTAACTTAATTAATGTTCAGAGCTGTTTGAATTCATGGTGCTTTATGATTGCTAGTGTGTAAAACCAACACATACACAGCTATTTACTATGCTTTAAAAAGTAAACTTAGCCCACATACTTTCTAAATATATTCCCATATATCTTCTTAATATTTTAAAAATGTTTTTACCAGTTTCCTGTTTTGTATTGTATATGGAAATGGTCTGGAGGGGCATTCCCAGGAATCTCATTTTCCAGAATTAAATCCTAGTTATGTTACATTAGCAAATAAAAATGTATCATTATCTTCTGCTCACAAATTTTCTGGCTCCCCATCAAATTTTAATTTAAAGTGTAAACGCTGATTTATCTAGCCTCCATGTTTATTTCTGTATGACAGCGTTCTGCCTGTTGCATCTTTGTTATGTTTTTTTTGTGCATCGGGTCAGTTTGGGACTGTGACCAGTTCACACCGGCTCTATGTAAAACAGTTTGAACAACCAAACAAAACACATCTGAGGAGTAAATCAAAATTATGCAATTAGGCTTGTAATGTGAACATAGCCCAAGACAGGGGACACCCCAACTTTCATGTGATATGCTGCCCCCAGTTTGTTTGGAGTATGAAATCCACAGGTGACCAATTCTTACTAATAGCTCCTTTCACAAAAAATAAAAGGTATTCAGTTTCTAGGGGTGGATGTGGTTAGATACTCCTGCTCGAACATAACATCTAAGCAAACACAGAGAGAGGCGTGGTGCAATATCGTAGCAACATGTTGAGTAGCTTCGGGCTGTTGGGTTTTAATGCCACAACACTGCCTGCAGGTACATCCCACCTGACTGATGCACTAATGTCACAACAGCACCGGTGTACGCACTGGTGAGCGATTCATCCTGCAGGCTTAATTTTCTTACTCGCTTTCTCGGTACCACAATAAGACAAGCAGGTCATCACTCTAACTCACATCAGCGTGTGTGTTGCTACAAACTGACAAAATCTGATTGATGACTTAAATAAACATAATATCAGCGTACCTAACCTGGAGCAAAGACTTCATGGCATGCTCACTGTGAAACAACTTATTACGGGATAAATCTGCACCCAGATCAATCAATTAAACAGATGACTAAACTTAATCTTTAGTTTGACATATTTAATTTCTCATGAATGATAATTCAGCAGTGCTGTTCTGGTTACACGCTGATTTATTTTACTGTGTGGGAAGAATAAGACACTCTAACACTGGCAGGGTTAGCTATTAGAGTCCCACTGGAGCTGCTAAAAGTGGAAGGGCTTTTGTCAGCTATTGTGAGTCATTTTGGATCAAGATGTTCACCAAATGGCATTAGAGTTATGACATACTGGCAACTGATTCATCCATGGCGACAAATGTTGCGTTAACATAATGTAAACAAGCAAGTCTGCAACCATTTGCTTCGAAGCTGCATTTCACCTGTTTTGTAGTACTGTGCATTGCAATCTCAAATTCCCTGGATTTCCTCTGCAAAAAAACACCTGACCTTTGGTTCACCAATCATCAAAAATATCTTCTGTGGCTCCAATATGGTTAATAAATCTTAGATCTTAATAAATTATAGGCCCAGGCAGACACGGTATGTCAAGTAAATGCAACCCCATTTCCAAAAAAACAGAAATAAAAACAGAACAGAAACAGAACGCAATGATTTGCAAATCCAACTTGTATTCAATCAATTACAGTATAAAGACAAGAAAAAAAAGTTGGGTCGGGGCAACAAAAGACTGGGAAAGTTGTTGAATGCTCAAAAACACCTGTTTGAAACATTTAAAAGGTAAACAGGTTATTTGGTAACAGGTGACGTATCATGATTGGGTATTAAAGGGGCGTCCTTGAAAGGCTCAGCGGTTCACAAGCAAGGAAGGGGTGAGGTTCACCGGAAAAGTGCCTGGGCAAATAGTCCAACAGTTTGAGAACAATGGGCCTCATGCAAGAACCACTCGTACAAACAGATTTGTTCTTAAGTGGTGCGTATGAGTGATTTAGGAGAACTGGTGGTGTTCACTATTTTTCTCGTATTTTGAATTTTCTTTCAGATACGAGTACATTTTTCAAGTGGTCCAGAAGTTTTTCCACTAATGACCTTATATCTCATTAGTCTGAAGAGTTTGAAAAGTAAATTACTCTTCAGAATTATGTCAACATTATCCTGTTTGACTACATTTCAAATGATAATATAATCATAAACTTACATATAAAGCCTCTTGTCCTTCATTCAGTGATCTGTTATTACCTGCTGTCAGGTGTGTTGGTTGTGTATCTCCACATGCAGGTTTATGAAGTTTTTTGAAGTCTCTATCTAGGTGAACATCCTCACTTATTCTGTCCTCTGTCTCCATGTTGAAAACTTCCCTTTAACCCTCTCCTCTTGCTGCAGTTATCGATCGACCCTTATTTTGGCTGTGGGGAGTTTTTTTTCTCTAAAGTCATTTTCATATCGAGACATTTCCTCTTTATTTCAGTGACAGTTTTTTCAGGTAACACAGCATTAAAAGCACTTGCTTTTCTTTGCTTTATCAGCTCTTTTAATTCCACTGCTGATCCTTATGAATGTTATTTATAAATGTGCAGTCTTTTTAATCTCATCATCTATTTTAACATTAGTACAAACCATGAATTCAGAACATTGTTTTTTTTAACTTATGAAAACAGTAATAGTGAATTATCTTTTTTTAAAAGACACTGACACTGTTAAAATGACAGATTTTCTTTTATGGATCTCTGAAAGCAGAACGTTGAACTCCAAACTCATAAAGTTCTTTTATTTTTAAGACTTCCTGACATATTGAGCAGAAAGCGCAGCCTTATATTGTGTTATTGGGGTGTTAATTATGCTACTTCACAAGTCGTGCACGTGCACTCAAATTCACACAGGTGGATCATTAACATGGTTTTCTGAAGCGATTGTTGAATCTGAGGTGGGGTGTTCATACCAGCCCTGTGTATGAAGAAAGGTAGAGAAATTTAAGACAAGAATACGAAAATGTCCTTGCATGAGGCTCATTGTTAACACAAAACCACAGGAATTGCAGGGATTTCACCACCTACAATCCATAATGTCATTTAAAGATTCAAAGAATCCAGAGAAATCTCTGCATATAAGGGGCATGACTGAAAACCAACACTGAATGTCTGTGACCTTTGACCCCTCAGGCATGGCATTAATAACTACATTAAAAACCCACACACTTGTATAAAAGATACATGGGCTTAGGAACATTTTGGAAAACCGTTGTGAGTAAACACGGTTTGTTGCTGCATTTACAAATGATTCCATCAGGCACAGCTGTGTAAGATTATAGCTGCACCACGTTTGCCGGAGATGATTGCTGCCATTATACACAGTACTTGTGATTCTTCCAGCAGCGTTGCAGTGTGTCCCAGAAGCATCTTACCTCTCCTCTCCTTTCCGCTCCGCTTCAAATGCGCACCAAGTCTATTTTTGACGAACACCGCACCAATCTGCACAGAGCAGACTGAGGGGACAGGAAGTCAGACAGAAAAACCATAGAGAATCCAGTCAGTTTTCAAGACAAGACACATTCTGCATGTGTGGTTTCATGGTCAAAGAGTTTGGGCACCAGACTGGCCTGCCTGTAGTCAAAACTTCAACAATTATTGTTCTCAGTTACCAAATGCTTAAAGTCCTGTTAAAAGAGAGGATGATGTATCACCTTTGGAAGGTGTATATTTACAAAAAACAATCAAATAAATCAATCTGAGCATGACATATTTTGTCTCGACAGTATTCAGTTGAATAAAGGTTGAAAAAGTTTTTTGTGTGCTGTTAGTGGACTAGTCAGCCACTGGTAAGCATACAATCAGGGATCACCTAGTTTAGTTCACAGGTTGTGGAGGTTCACAAAACACTCCTGGAGCTTCAGCGGAAAACAGCGTTGCAGTCAAATCCAGTACAATTGAAGTGAATGGTGACCAGTTTTAAAATGTAAAAAAGGAACACAAAAAAGACACAAAATGTCTCCATACTGCTCGTGTGGTGTAATCCAAGTGTCTGTAAGCTGCAACATTAAAATTTGACCCAAAAAGACACCGTTTACACCATGTCTTTAGTCTAAATGTCCACTGTAGCCTCTCAGACCTGATCCACGTGTGAACTGGAGATCTTCACCCATCCTCACATCAGCACAGGGGTGAGGAGATACTGAGTGAAATTTCATTTTTGGGTGAACTATCACTTTAAGAAAAGTCTAAATAAGACACGGAAAGCAAAGTGAAACAACTAAAATGTCCAGTAAATTCCATCCAAACCATTTCATTGGCACCTTGGCTCCAGTTGGACACTTTGCTGGTATGGAAGTCTGTGTCTCTGCTTTTCTATTTCAATCTAGCTGCAGACAAAAGTGATCATTTCCGACAAACATTTTTAAAATCTGGGTTATTTCAGGGCTGAGGATGTCTCATTCTTCTAAATCTCTCTTTTCCCCTTCTTGTATTTGACTTCCCTTTGGTCTGTTGAGCTGTGCTTCTTTCTTCTTTAAGGTGTTGTCTCTAATTTTCTGTCGTGTGCCCCTTTATTTTTTTCTGCCCCCATTCTCAAAGAGGCCAACAGGTGTGTGCAGGATGTGGGAAGATCGATGGTTGAAATGAACTTTATTGATCAGAAGAAAAGCTACCACGGTTAAGCCTTGGGGCTCCTCATCCACTTCTTTACCCCTCTCTCATTTCTCTATTTTATTTATTTATTTATTTTTTTGAGAATTTATTGCCCACATTTTTTTTTACTTGCTTGCCTTTCTGGATCCCCACCCTCTCCTTTTTCTCCACTGTCTATTTAATCTCACTTCTTTCTGTAAAGATATTTTATATAGATTTTTCACCCTCCAAGTCACAACATCTAACCTGTAAGGACCCTAGGGGCTCCTCCATCTTAACCTTTCTTGTGCAACCGCACAAACATCTGGTTTCCCAGCATCAAGTCAGAGGAGTTACAGCAGGGCACTGGACATAAGATGGAGTTAATGCTGTTTCTGACATGTCATAAATATGAGGGGTAGCTTGTATTATGTTGGGCAGAGCCACATGCCCAAGGGAAAAACAAGGCCTTGCATCTGCACAAACTGATACCTCAGACCTCAGTGTTTACCTCAAGAAAACACCCAGCAGAGTCAGGTGCAAAATGTCAACAGCTCTATGTAATTATGAAAGTCAAGTGATTGTGTGAAGACTTCATTTTTAATGATATCCACTCCTAATCCATCTTCTGACACTTATCTGGTTCCCAGTCATGGAGTGACAGACTTGACATGGAAGTTTGGATGTGCTTCTCTCTAACTATGTCTTCTAGATCTTATTTAGTGGATTTCAAGGTGTTCCCAAACCAGCTGAGACATATAGAGCCCTGTTTAGACGGTCTATAGTGCATGACTCAACGGCATTTAGGGAGTGTCCAACTCCACTTTGTTATTTAAACAGTGCATCTTAGTAGCAGGAAAATACTGCAACACTGACTCTAGACCAGGTTTTTGTTGGTTAACAGCGCAATTGCTTTCTTCTGCCTTAAGATAATAGTGTACCAACGATCCACCACGGCTCACAATAAAACCATGTGTGCATGGATGGGGACAAGTGCATTTGCTACTTACACAACACGGGTGCTGGGTGAGAAAATGTCAACTGCATCGGTCAGAAAATAGCAATGGCAGGTGCACTGCGCTGTGCACCAGGTGGAAGATAGAGCCCATCATCTCTCCAGAATATTCCTGAGTCATCTGAGCTGAACGTATCAGCTTCTGTCGCCTGCGTGCACCATTGTGCATCACGGTTCAAAATGTGTCTTAGTGAGTACAAATGTGATTAAAGTCTTGCCAAAACAGTGAATGATTTAATAAATGGGCTTAGGGCACTGAGTATTTGGGTCAGAGAATTGGGCGTGAATTGAGATATTCATATGGTAGCTGTGTGTGTGGTTTTGGTGGAAAGAATCCGTTTTGAGAGGAGAGACCTTGCTTTTGAGTGCAGCATTTTATTTTTTTTTTGGAATCTTGACAAAAAATTCTTTGCAGTTTTGTGTTTGGAGTTTGGAGAAACTGAGCCAGACCAAGTCCTTGTTACCCCATCTTCATATTCGGATGCTATCCATCCAGCTTTTGGGTCCACCAGCTGGTCTTTAAAACAGTTCCTGCTCCAGTTCTTGTTTAAAGTGTAATCCAAACTTACTTCTCAGCCTCCCACTTGACTTTTATGTGCCTTAATGTAAAAACAGCACATGATGAATGCTTTCTTTTGATTTCCTGTCTAGTATTTATACTTTTGATTTAGACCGTGGTTGCTAATTGTCGAGATGCTGATATTAAAAGAGGCTATGAGAGACGATGATAGCATCACACAGTTAATCAACAGGAACAGATAATGGAGTTAGCAGTCAGATAGAATTTCATTTAGGACATGTTAGTGAAAAGAAAACAAAAGTGTAATAATATGGCTACGAAACATGATCTCATTAATCTCAGCCGTTATATTATCTGTTGTTATATTTAATAAAAGGGGTTGAGGCGTGTTTTATGACACACTGTTGGGAATTAAACTGAGAATATGCTGCCGTCTCTGCCGTAGGAACAACGAAAGACAGACATCAGGCAAACACAAGCATTGCAAAAATACACAATGAGAGGCAAAGTGAGAGTAAACACACACACACACACACACACACACACACACACACACACACACATACTCACAGCAGGGTCCATTAGAGTGATGTGTTGTTTTTGTTGCTGATACGGCTGGTTATCAGTGAAGTCTGGCTGTCATGCTGTCCTGACAGAGCCGAGATACAGATAGAAGAATCACAGACTTAAACAAACACTGAAAGGCTCCTGAACAAGACAGGAGATGGGCTTTAAAAGCATGTGTGTCTGTCTCCGTGTGTGTGTGTGTGTGTGTGTGTGTATATACTGTATGTGTGTGAGTGTATATTTTTGTGCTCGTCTGTGCGAGTGCCCACGTGCACTTACTAGTATGTCAAGATACCTGAATTTATAGAACGTGTTAGCTGTATGTCTGTGCGTGTGTGTGTTTGTATGTGTGAGGCAATGTTGAGTGACGTGCAGTGACAGCGACAGCACTGTGTATTTTATCAGCACTGGTTAAATGTTTCCTGCCACTCTTCCTCCCCGCTTTCAGCGACTCTAACCTTTACAAGGCTGCTGCTGATACAATCAGACACAAACACACAGATGGGTACACAAACTGATGCAGACGCACTGACATGATCTTTCTCAGCTATGTTTTTTTTTTTTTTTTTTTTTAATACACATGTTTTCATTCACAGCTGGAAGATTCCTGGTACATGGTCTGCTTCTGCAGGAGGAGCTGCTTACAAGAAAAAAACAGCCAACCTGCTAACCTCCTCTTCTTCATGCATGCAGCCCTGGTGTTTCAAGTTCAAGTTTCAAGGAAGCACAAGTGAATGTTTTTTTTGTCATTAAAAAATCTAGTCAATAATGTAATACAAGTACCACAATATTAAAGTAATGTAACTTGATTACTTTTTGTTACTTTTAGATTACTTCTATATAAAACAGGAAATTGTTTAGACTAATATAGCACTTTTAGGGCTGCACCTAACGATATTTGCATCATTGATTTTCTCAATTAATTGATTAGCTGCTGGCTCCATGAAATATCAGAAAATATTTTTCACAGCTCAAGATGACGTCCTCAAATGTCTTGTTTTGTCCACACCTCAGAAATATTCAGTTTACTGTCAGAGAGGAGTAAAGAAACCAGAAAATATTCACATTCAAGAAGCTGAAATCAGAAAAATGAAATGAAAAAATAACACAAAATGATCAATTAATCTTGTCACAACCTTGTCAAATATGTCTGTGTGCTCTATTCATTATCGATTAATCTGGTAACAATTTTCTCCATAAATCAATTACTTGTTTAGTCCATTAAATGTCAGAAAATAGTGAAAAATGTTGATCAAATTCCAAGTTGATGTCCTCAAATGTCTTGTTTTTGTCCACAGCTCAACAATATTCAGATATTCAGCAGTTCACATTCAGAAATCAGAACAGAAATCTGAGAATTTTTAATGAAAAAATGACTCCAAGTGATTATTAAAATAGATGCAGATTAATTTAACAGTTGATTAATAGTAGATTAATTGTTGCAGTGCTGTGTTTTATGTATGTTGTTAAGTTCATTAGTTTGTCCAGCTGTTCCCTCCTCTGACTAATTGATTTAAAGACAAAAAATGTTGAAATTTCCACCCAGTGAAGCATTTTGTCACTAGAGGTCATGATAATGAATTGGCAGCTGTGCAGTGTTCATGGTAAGATATCATTCTGTAATTTAAAACTGTAATCCTACTGATAGTTCCCTTTTTTCTAAATGCATCTGTAATCTGATCATGTCTTTTTTAAATCCATAACTGTAATAGAATACAGTTACCTTTTTTGTATCCAGATTACATAATCCTGTCGTATGTAATCCAGTCTGTTTGTACTGCATTCCATTAGGAAACTTGATTTATGTGACACATTCTAAATACTTTAGATTTTTACTTTAAACACTTACTTTACTTGAGTTGATGCTCATACTTTTATACATTAATACTTTTGGAAAACTTCAAAATCGTCTTGCTGAACCCATTTGTCTGGATCCCCTTCAGGGACCTTAACAATCTGTACTGTCCACGACACCCTCTGACATTAACATTAGACCATCATTAGCATGACAAAGCACACTAGCATGACAAAAAAACTTTAAAGTTACGTCATGCCTCTTCTTTGTCTTTTGATGCTGAAAGCAGCAAGCAGTTGTTGCACTGTAAGGCAATGTTGCAACCCTCTAAACCATGTATGTAGGCAAAATGTTCAAAATGTTAAATAACATTCACACTGGCAGTGTACTGACTGTGAGTCTCCTCTTGTGTGGTGCATGGCAGGTGCACTGAGCATGCACAAATTATTGTACATTATTTTAAAGACATTTTCCTAAAGATGTGTGGGATCATATAAACGTAATCCCTTACAATCACCATTTATAACCCTCTAGAGGTATGTGGCTGTATCTGCAGAGATTCTGCCTCTACCTGGGACACTTTACTGACCCAAAATGTTGGTATCTGGTGTGCTGGGAAGGAGACACAACAGTCAACTATTCTTCTTATGAACAGCTTGACAAATCCTGCTGATTCTACCTTTAATGTGTTTCTGTAACATGCATGCTTCATATGAATTTTAGAGCAAATGAAACAGAAAACAAATAAAGTAATAACCATAATAATCAATTTAAACTGTAACTTGAATGGAATCAGTTATTCATATTTTTTAAATTAAAATATGTAACACCATTACTTGCATTCTGTTATTCCACAACGACAGGTTGTTTGTCAATGATTCCCAAAATGACAGGACTGCTGGACAGTACCAATGACAGGCGACACCAGACATTAAGTACGTCACGTAAAGTTATAAATATGAAATGTCACATTTTGGTATGGTGTATCTGTGTGTGTGTGTGTGTGTGTGTGAGAGAGAGAGAGAGAGAGCCTTGGGCCTGACCTGCAGCAGGTGCTGCTACGACACACAGACAGACAGCCCAGGGCAATGAGACAGAGAGAGAGAGAGAGAAACAGTAAGAAAGAGCTGTCACAGTTAATCTGGATCCAGATCCAGTCAGGACTGCACCCTGCCTCTTCTTCTGCTGTGACTACACTCCGCACAGCAAGATCTTGGATTAAATCAAGATATATATATATATATAGATGTATATATATATAAAGATGTACAACATGACAGCTCCCCTGAATTGAAGCCAAAACATCTCAATCACCCCTGGTGGCTGGCTGCAGTATGGGCTATAAACCCTGCCCCGTCCATGTTAACAGATGGGACATGGGCCATTCAAAAGAAAGAATTAAAGTATAGGGCAAATACAGATTTCCCAAAGACTGTTTCTGTCATTTTAGGTATTGGTTGCAAATGTTTGTTCAAGTGCTCATTCTTCTGATGAGTATGGTAAGGAGAAATCTGTAACATATTTCCTGTAATAAATCATAAAATGACCTGGCTGGAACAAGTATTTGCTTGCCTTTTTCACGTTAATTAGAGTTAACGTTAATGCAGAATTTTTACTGAACGTGTGAGTGTCTGTTTATGAGACGTGAGAAATCATTACTAATCTTGTAGAAGGAATAGATGTTTATAGGTTAACGGAGTCTGGCAGGCTCTAGAGAGACTTTATTTTCAGAGCAGTGGGTTTTTGTTTTCAGGATAAGGGCAAATAGTCACACATTTCGACAACACTGATAAACAACTGACAGTTATAAACAGCTTATGGCTCAATTTACGGTGGAGGATTTGTCATTCAGTGTTATTGTCAGTTTGCTATGTTGCGTGCATCCTGCAGCCTGCAGAGCTCCTGCAGAGCTTCCCTGAGTTTGGAAGGGAATGCAGTAAGGAAACAACTCAATCAACCTGAGACTAGACTGAAACCTATTAATTAGTCTTTGACTCCAGATCGCCATTTGCACTGCTGTACTCATTTTTGAATGAATAATTGCATAAATTACTCCTTAAATTATTTAATGCCATAAAATGGGGTTTCACGTTATGATTGACAGCTGAGCACTGTTCACAATTCAGTCAGACGGGTGTATGACCACTACTGCACAGACCCTGGCTCGAAATGACGTCACCGGAACAAGATGGCAGGGCTTGAATCTGTCTGGCTTCATTTTTGTACAGTGAAGGAAGCTGAGATATGTTGTACATCTTTATATACAGTCAGTGGAGTAAAATTAAGACATTTCAATGGAATCACCACAAGTGTGGACTTTGTCACAGAGTTGAGCACAATGTACGTCCACACTAAGGTTTTACAATGTTTAACTTTGCTGATGGTTTCCCCTGAAAAGACAAGGCTAACTTAATGCCTAATTAGAGCACGAGCAGTCACTACGCCACCAAACTTCTAGCACAAATTCACAAGGACAGATTATAGCTTGAATGTTTGAGTGCAAAATGAATATGGACGCCAAAAATTGCACACACAGTCAATGGAAAGAAGAACTTGCAAGAAAATAGCTGCAGGTGCCTCAAGACTCCATTTTATTAACATACAAATGGGGGCAGGGCTGGGGGCGTGATCAAATCCAGCTTATCACAGCTCTCACAATGCTCACAGTTGGCATTTGGTCCTGGCTGGGTGGTCAAAAGATGCCTTGGGCTGTGATCTTCTCAAGGTCTGCTGCGCTTAATCCAAATCCCTGTGATTCCTTTTCCGATGCTGATGAATATATTTTTGCCGTAGGCTTGTGGAGCTGTGGAGCCCTGGACACCCCCTGTCTAGTTTAACCCCTGCTTATAACCAAAACAGTGAACTGAAAGATGCTAAAGTGCTCCAGAGGACAACTGCAGAGTGATAATTGTCTGTGGGTTCATTTTGAGTGACCTTTTTCACAAGTCATGATCTAGCCTGGCAGCAACAGATTACACCACAATTGAATTAGTCTGAAACTTTTTGATTTCCAAGGCACATTATCAACTCACAGAGACCAAAGTGCCTCTGGACACAAATTGATTGACCAACAACCAATCAGAACAATGAAACGTGTGACATAGTGCCTTCTCCATTTGCAAGCAGGGCTCAAAATGATGGTTATAATCTTTCTCATATTAGAGCTAAATGGTAAATTAAATTATGTTTCTGAAAACATTTGAGATGAGAAATAAACAATGCACTAACAGAATCTTGGTCCATATTTGATTGGCACTGCCTGATTTGACAGTTTGATCTGAATTTCATAAGCCTGATGCATTGGACTGGACTGACCTGCTGACTGGCTGCAACTGGATACACCTGCAACCAATCACAACAATGAAATGTACAACATAGGAGTGCTTGGCCCAGCCTTGTTGCAGTCTTCCTTGTTTTATGGCTAAAACGGTAGACTAAATTATGTTCTGAGAACATTTAAAAGAAGGACTAGGTAATGCTCGAACAGAATATTGGTCCATATTTGATCAGAACTGCCTAGTTTGACAGTTTGAGCTAAGTTTCGTGAGCCTGATGCATTGGATAGGACCTACCTGTTGACTGGGCACAAATGGACAGACTTACAACCAATGGGAATCGTGTGACATGTGACTTTTCAAATCTGGACCGGTGCCTGTGATTGTGATTGGTTGGTTGTGATTCTAAGTAAATAGAAGACAAGCCAGCTAGAGGAAACACAGCCATGAGCTCGGCAGATTCATCTGGTTCCCTGGCTACATGTGATTCATTGTTAATATTAATTATAGTAAATTTAATTGGGATTGATTACGTATGACTATATAGCAGCAGTAAATGTTCAATGTTGTTTTGTCAATCAATATCAGATTATAGAAAAGGTCAATTCAGGCTCAGTGTTACACTCATCGTAGAATGGGTCTCTTCTTGTTCTTGTCAGTATCCTTCATTATGTTTATATGTGCTTCTGTTTGTTTTCATATCAGTATCATTTTCCAGGTCATTTCAGTTTCATCCTGTTCAGCGTCATTCAATTCCCCTCTCTCCTCTTTACTGCCACTGTTATTGAACCTGTATGTACCATGAATCTTTTTCATTTGTCTCGTTTCATACATTAAGCTGAATCTTACCAAAAAGGTTCATTCGCAGCATAAACGTGGCCAAGACACATACACACACGCACACACACAGAGAGAGAGAGAGAGAGAGAGAGAGAGAGAGAGTCGCATTTCCTTCACTTCAGAGGACATTACATTGACTTACATAAATTTCCAAGAGACTTACCATAACTACAGCCATAACCCTAACCCAGGTCTTCAACCTTAAATATAATGATTTTCGTTACGGGGACTTGCATTTTGTCCCCATTTGGAAGGTGAGTCCTCTCAATGTGAGTATGCAAACAGATTTATGTCCCCACAACAGGAATACATGTCCACACACACAGACACACACACCATAGTCACTAATTGCCCTTTTAGTAAAACATTATCACAGGTAAAAGTATTTGTGGAAGGAACTATGGTGTGCTGGCTTCTCCAAACACATCTACATTCCCCACCAAGTACACACACACACACATACACACACATACACACACAGTAGGGCAGTGGGCTCCTGTGTTTGCTCAGGAATAGACCATTGAGCTAATCTCTGACATGTTTGTACTGCTTTCATTGGCTTTCTGTGAGTGTAATACAGAGAGAGAGAGAGAGAGAGAGAGAGAGAGAGAGAGAGAGAGAGAGAGAGAGAGAGAGAGAGAGATATTACACTGTAGAGACATGTACATGTAAGAAAATATAAAGAATAACTTATTTATTTTTGTACAGTGAGGTTTATGCAGGAAAAGATGACTGAGACAGAGATGAAGAAAAATGAGAGAATGAAAACACCTACACCTCCACTTGCTAAAAAACCCCAGAACTTTTAAGATTAATTTCTCACCTTCCAGGCGGCTGCTAGTTTCACTCGATAAAAACACAAGTTATCCATCACAGTGAGCAAATCATCTACTCTATCGGTAATTTTCTGCTAAAGCAGTTTCATAATCTACCAGAATAATTACATTTATATAATTAGATCTCAAGCATTGCAGTGGAAACTGATACCTGATTGTATTTTTCTTTTCTACTGCAATATCGGAGCAATGTTGTGTTACATATGTCGGGTTTTACTCAACCTTCCCTTTGTGTTTACTTTTATAGAGCAAAGCTTTATATTATTCCCACAGAGTACTGAGAGTAAGAGAGATGATTACATACAACATAATATATGAACAGTGGGTTTTGATTATCCTTTATATTAGTTACATTATGCAGATATGTGATACCTTAGTCCTAATCGCATCCTGATATAAAACCCTGCAAACTGCACATGCCCTTATAGCAAGTGTCTATTCATTTCCTGTCTGTGTAACATTATCCATACTGGCTACAAGTTAAATGGAAGTTGACTGAAAGGATATCAGAGAAGGTAAAATTCAGTTACTCAAAGAATACAATTACACACAGGTAGAACATTGATGGTTACCTTAACAGCATACTTTATATAATAGGGAAACATCTGGTTTTTGTGGCCATTCTCATGAAGCTGAGACAATTGGACATATACTCATAGCATGCAGAAAGTTTACACAGGAAAGACAACAAAAGCTGACACAGCTACAAAAAATAGGACGTGTGGAGAGCAATGTCAAAAGTATAATTTGGTGTGCTGACAGTAGTCAAGAGAGGAAGTGGCTGTTTAGTTTTTTAAGGGTGAAGAGACTGGATAAACATCTGTAAAGTGGCTGGATGGTGAGTGGGTGTACGATCAGTGTCAAACTAGGCAGTGCTGATAAGTATGAATAACATTCTGTTACCACATTTCTGATTTCTTGTTTTCAGAAACACATTTTAGTATACTGTTTAACTGTAAATGAAGAAAGTTTGCAACCATGCCATCATTTTTTTTTTCCTTTTGTTGTTGTCTCCATTCATTTAAAATGTCTGCAATGCTGTTTTCCTCTGAAACAGCAGCGTTTTATGGACTGAAAATCTAAACCCAACCTTCAATTGACATGATAATGACATTTTTGAGTGACCTACCCATTTAAGTCAAATCAGTTTTTCACTTATATAGCCCAGTATCACAAATCACAATTCGCCACAGGGTGTTTTACAGTCTGTTCAGTGTGTGACACCCCCTGTCCTGTAGACCCTGAAAGAGGATCCCTCACATTGGTGGAAATAGAATTACAGCTGGAAGTTCTATTTACAACCACAAAAACTGAACACATTTTGTCTATCTATGGTCTGTCTATGCAGCTCCTACTTCAGCCTTTGGTGTTGATCTGCAGGGCGCACAGAAACGACACTCCGCAGAAATCCTAGAAAAACAGCTGGATGTTGAGTCTCATCTCCACGATGTGAGGTACCAGCGTTTTGACTAGAAGGCTCTACATCCTAAGCCCTTCCTTTCAGATGCTTCATGCGTAACAGTTCTCTGAGGCAGTCGCAGTAAGTGAGCACCGGCCGGCAGTCACCAGCTGTGCTCGTGCTCATTCAGAGTCGCCTGTGTCACTTTCTGTTTCGTCTTTTCCCCCTTGTCTCTATATGCCCATGAACTCACTTTAAAATGCATTTCTCCTCTGGTCAGCAGTCAATATGGACATTACAGTAAACAGGCAAATGAGGTTGGCTCCTCTGTTTGTCACTGCTGCAGACAGGTTTAGAGGTGAGAGTGAACATAAATTTGTTTTTTAATCTAAAAAATCAAAACAAACTCTGAGCCTTCCTCCTGACACAAAAGGAGTGGTCATTACAGCAAAATCAGTGGTGTAAAGCCCCAAAACAGAGCAGAGGAGGAGCAGAGGTCTAGTCTTCTTTTAAACTACTTAATTTATGTGCTGAAATATTTTGCTTACTACATCTTTAACTGCAATCTCGAGCTAAAGCTCCGATCAGAAAGAGAGAGGTTTTTGCATTGAGAGGTGACTCACAGTCACAGCAGAGAGACAGGCAGGGAGAGGCAGCGCTCATGTGAACTGACTGCTGCAAAATACTGTCAAGTTGAACATGATGAAAAAGTCGGGTGCTCAGTTATAGACTAATATGAACTTGTCACCAGAAGAACAGTGGTTAAATGATGATTAAATGACCTGAAACAAGCTGCAATTTATGTATGTATATGGATGCACGTGCATCCATATGTCATAGTTGCACTCTGGTAATGAAACAGTGACAAAGGAAGTACTGGATCTAATCAAACAGGTGCCTGCTCCGGCAGAATCCAGCGCAAATTAAGCCCTGGCCACATCTGTATTGTCATGGGGCTTGCCTTTGAGAATGGCCATG
This sequence comes from Lutjanus erythropterus, assembly GCF_056507025.1. NCBI lineage: Eukaryota > Metazoa > Chordata > Actinopteri > Lutjaniformes > Lutjanidae > Lutjanus > Lutjanus erythropterus. The sequence continues at coordinate 31,092,863 of NC_139335.1, read as the reverse complement.
CCAGTTTTGCCCTTTACGAAACTTTGCCTAACTTTGGAAGCTTTGGAGCCTTCTTCCTAATGAGGCAGGTTGATAGAACTACCGGTGAATTCCTTAGGTCTGCTAGTTTCATGATACCAGTATGTTTACTAGCTTGAAGCTGAATCTGCTACAGCAGTCATTCCCAAAGCCTGAGGCGGGTCACAGGAGATTTTATTTCGGTCACCAAATAAAGAAAAATTTAAGATGTCTATCTGCAGTACACCTTTTATAGAGCATTTAAAATGTGTATATTGTTATACTGATGAGAGGCTGTTAATTTTGCTTAAATGCACTTATTTTGTCTCATTTATGAAGTAGGCTGAAATTTCTTATGTTGTTTTCCTGACAAGAGGAAATAAAACCAATTAGACAACCTATTAAGTCACCCTAAATGAATTTATTTCTCATTTCTAAAGTTTTATGTGTGTATATGTTTCCAAGAACGTGGAAGATAATATAAGGCAATGGGGAAATGGCAATAAAATGGTCAGGAAAGTGCATTTGAAATGGCTAATTATAAACTGGGTCATGATGGTTGGGTTGGGCCCTAGATAAAACATTTCAGAAACACCGCATTACATTATAGATGTAACAGATGTAACACACACACACACACACACACACACACATGACCAAACGCATGAGCTCCTCCAGGCTTATGCCTGACAGAGACGATTACACTTTTTGAGACAAAACTAAATTTTTAATCATATGTTCACATGGACTTGGTTAATCTGGAAAACAACATGGGTAATACCTTTTATATATGAAGCTATAAGAGAGGCAGATTAAAAATAATTTTGCTTTGGTCTAAAAAATTGAGAATTTAGGTGCAGGCATGGGCTTTTTTTTCATATTGCTTCTCATCATGTTCTTTGTTCTTATCAAAGATGTATCAAGCAAAATTAGTTAGACTTGCATTATTTATTTATTTATTCTGCAGTAACTCACTGTGCAATACACACAACATTGTTATTACACTGTTATATATGATTTAAGCTTGATCCACATTTCTGTACATAGATTTATACATTGCTGTTACATATTGTGGTTACAGCACATGCAGATTTACACACTTCTTATCATACGTATATATCTGTTATTATTATCCTTGTTATATTATGTCTTTTATGTATTGTAGTAGTATTATTTCCTATTCATGAACCTGTAATATCAGCAGCATTCTGATTAGAGCCTCTTTTAGCGATCTAGTGAAAGCTCATTTAGTCACACAACATGTGAAAGCCACCATGCAGGCATACAACTACGAGCCTTTCAGCCCCTCTCTGTGTCCTCATCTCTTAACATTTGTGACTTCATTCCCTTTATCTACCTCACTCTCATGTGCACTGTCTCTGTTAAGATTTGTATCAGCTTAATTGGTACAATAATTAGTCCCCACAAGCTTCTGTGTGGAGAGGAGGATCAATGCGAGGTATTGATCTGGATCAAGTAGTGTTCAGCCGGAGGATGTCTATTCGATTTGTCTTTTTTCCATTCTCGTGTTGCCGTTGTGACACGACTCATCCTCACATTCTCACACATATTTCTCAGAGCAGCTGATCAGGCTGTTTTAGACTGAAGTAGCTGATACTGATGTGCAACGTTGTCATTAAGACCAACATCAGTGACTTGCTTTAATGAAAGTACTTGTGTTTCTGACTTAAAGATGATAAAGAAATTCGTCATATTTCAGCTGAACACTTCATTAGACTGCTATTGGATCCAAATAAAAAAAGATGACATATCTGTGTGTAAAATGTGGAACAATTATTGAGAACTTTTATTGGGTAGGGTGTCTACATCACTGTATGTAAGGAAAGAAGAGAAGTGGAACAATGTATAAGATATAAACTTGATATGTCCTTATGCTGTGTGATAAAATTCTCACAGATGAAAGGGATAGTTCACCCAAAAATGAAAATTCTGTCAGTTTCTACTCCCCATCACGCTGATTGAGAGTCAGGTTTATTTTGTTAGTCCACAAGACACTGCTGGAGTTTCACAGGAAAACAGTGCTGCAGAATCTCCCAAACAATGGAAGTGAATGGTGACCAGTTTTCCAATTCAAAAACCAACCTTTAACTCAGTGGTTCTCAAATGGTGTGGCACAAAGACACTGCATGTGCAGCATGGATGACCAGGGAAAAAATATAGAATTAAGTTGAATGAATACAATTCATGTAGGGTGCTTTTGTGCTGAACTTTATTTCACTAAAATTTAACGTAGATCCTTTTTTTTTTTTTTTTTTTTTTTTTTTTTTACTGTACTTGTTACTACTTGTGTGGTGTGAACTGTTTTAGGTTTCTAAGGGGGGCCAACCCCAAAGCTACAGAGGTGGGAGGTTCCAGTATATTATCTTACAGTACTATGTGCACCACTTGGATCAAACAGGTGAAAATCACAGAATAATAATAATTTAATGGTTTCCTTCCAAGGTAACATGTGATACCACTCTGAGCTGCAGCTGTTGTAGGTCTCCAAGCAGACACACACTCCTACAGCAAAACACTGATGTCATTATATCAAAGAGAAAATTCACACAGGAGAGGAGGTCACGGAGGAGGTAGATGGATACCTGAGGGAGGCTGGATAACAATGTCATATCCATGAAGCCACATGTGTTTCTGCGTCAAAGCTGAGACACTGCGTCATCACGCCTCCTTACTGACACTGACGCAACTACTTTCCAATGAAATGCCTTCATGTCTGTCTGTCTGTCCGTTTGTCTGTTAGACTATTGCCTATGTAGACCAGAGCTCCACCTAGTGGCTGGAGGCAGACCTGCTTTATTCATATAGCACATTTCAACAACAAGGCAATACAAAGTTCTTTATATATAACATAAAAGTCATAGGGATACCATGTTAAAGCAAAATGAGACAATATTTTAAAAAAAAGATAACAGGAGGACAAAACAGGAGAGCTTGGTGCTCCTTCTTTCTCATCTTCTGTAAATAAGTCTGCACAATTTGGATGTGTGACATAAAAAATACATATAAATTCAATACACACATATATGTACATACATATAACATAAAGGACCAGTGTGTAGGATTTATTGGCATCTAGCTGTGAGCTTGCAAACACCTCATCTCACTCTAAAACAACAACAAAAAAAACACAATGAGAGAATCCACCTTGACAGGCTTCAAGTTATCCATTAATGTCCTCACCAAAAGTGGTGCAGCCAATTAGCATCCCAGGAGGGACTACTGGCAGCTACAGACATGGTTTTAAATGTGACGACAGCGAGAAGTGTCCCCGGCAGCAACTTGTCTTGAACAAGCTACGTCTGTGCATGAAGAGGTTAGCGTAGAGTATTTAGAGTATGTCTTCATGGAAAAGATGTTTTTGCTCTTCTCTTCTGCAAGAGTTTGATCTGATTGGTTGGAGTTAGCTCATGTTAGACGTGATAGACAGATAGTTCATCCAGTCACCTGCCACATGTTATTTTTTAAAAGTGCTTGCCCTTTTCCAAACAATTTCTGAAGACTACTCGCAAGATGGTTCTGTTTAACAAAAAAATCTGGCATTAGTGTTTGTCTGTGTTGTGTGATGATAAATTTCCTTGATACCTTGAATATGTTGGGGTGAAAAGGCATGTTTCTTTTCATATGGTCTTTTAAAAGCACTTATTAAAAAAGAAAACAATGATCTGAAGTCAGTAGGAACAAATTGATTCATAACGTCATGAAAAATTTGAATGGTATATTAAAGGGATAGTTCAGCCAAAAATGAAATTTCAGTCATTATCTAGTAACCCTCATGCAATTCAGAAGTCAGGTTTAGGTTTTTAGTCCAAGGTGTAATCTAAGTCTCCTAAAGCCCCGACATGCCAAGTTGACTTAAAAGACGTCATTTACACCATGTTTTTAGCCTGAATCTGCACTGTAGAGCCTGTGCACACCGTCTGAACTGTGTGTGTGTTTGTGTGTGGTATGACGGTGTGCACACCCAAGTGAACGGCATGTCGGGGCTTTAGGAGGCTTGGATTTCACCAGAGGAACAGGATGGAGGCACTTGATGCTTTATTTGGTTGTTTTTTCTAAACCTGACCTTCAATCAGCATGAGGGTGAGTAGATAAAGACTGAATTTTCATTTATTGGGTGAACTATCCCTTTAGAGCACCTGGTAAGAAGTATGCCCCTGGGGGTCTGCGTGGTTTTTCTGGAGGGAGCAGATGGAAATTCACAGCAAACCTTTTTTTTTTCTTGTTCTGAGTGTCATGGCCCAAAATGTCATCTGTTAACTCCTCATCAAAAACACAACGAGACTGTCTGCGTGACCGGCGCGTTAGTAATGTCTCCATCATCATCACCATCTGACGCATTCGGCCCGTTGTTCACCCACCCTTTTTACTTCACACACACACACACACACACACACACACACACACACACAGTGTGTGTGTGTGTGTGTGTGTGTGTGTGTGTGTGTAACCCCTCCCTCCTCCGTTGCTGCTAAACTATATAAATCACCTCTGTCGGAGTTTGATTCCAAGGTGCAGCGACCCGCAGAGTAAAGACTGAAAGAACGGGAGAGAAGAAAACAAACAGACAAACCACCTGTGGCTCACACTTCTACCTGTTACCTCCAAAGTCTTCTCAAAGTAAGTCTTCACGCTTCTTTTATTCCTTTGCCATTTTTTTTTTTACATTTTCACAGGAATGAGAAATGCGCTTTTAATACCAATGAAATGTTTTAATTGCCACAGATATCTGTGATCTGCTGTATTTTGAGTCTTAAATGGAAGTTAAATTGAATTTAAACCAATTATCGCAACAGCTTTTTGTACTGAGACATACATGCAGATAGAAGAGAAGACAACTGTCAATTTTTGAGATTATCTTTTTGTAGAATAAAAGCCTCGTTGCTTGCTTTTGTTTTCTTAAACTTTTGCTCATTTTCAGACGACTGTTTTAAGATAAGAATCATTAATGATTTGTAGGATGCTCTCTTTGCTATTTAAAATGTAAGTAAGTTTTAAAAAAGATGTAAATCAATGATTTAACAGATATAAGGAGCTATAAATATTATAAAAATTGTTTTTGATACCATATATATATATATATATATATATATATATATATATATATATATATATATATATATATATATATGTACATATATTTTTTTTTACCCTGGCTTGGGTCTTAAAAAGAAGTTAAAGTGAATTTCAGCCAATTGTCACAACAGGTTGGTGCAGATCGAAGACATTTTTGAACTGAGGGTATTTTTTTCAAAATAAAAGCCTTGTTGCTAGGTTGAATTTTTTTGTACAGGCTTTTGCTTTTATATTCTTCAGCTTTTGCACATAAACTTAATCACTTTATAACTGTTTTTTCTCTTTTTCATCGATTCTGAAAAGCTCTTTTCTTTCAGATTTTTCTGACGGTTGGTTTAAGATATTGCACTTTTCAGTTTTTCTTACTGACTTGTTTGGATTCTGTCTTTGCGATTTAAAATTTAAGAAAGCTAAAAAGGAATATAAATCACTGACACATGACAACGATCTAACAGATATAATGAGCTATAAATGACATTGCACATACCATAAAAAAAATATTAACCCTGGTTTTCTGTACTGGGAAATACATGCTGAACGATTTTAAACTTTTGCCAGCATTTTTCCCTTTAATTAAAGACTTGTTGTTAGGTCGATATCTTTTATTCAGCCAGCTGCTTTTATATTCTTTAGCTTTGGTGACTTGTAAGAATACTCACTTTGCGATTTAAAATTTAAGTAAGCTTCAGCTAAGATACAAAAAAAAAATTAAAAAAAAAACAAGAAAAAAGGAAGAAAAGGAAATCATCGATACGTGAAAACGATTTAACAGGTGTAAGGAGTTTCAGTTGGTCGGTTCAGAGATGTGAGGTGGTGTTTTTGTGCACTTACATCCAGCTGAAGGAGCCTAAAAGATGAGGTGATGCTGGCAGCGCGTTCAGCACCACGGACAGCACCAAATCCAAACCACAGCTGCCGACACATGGCAAACATTTTAGCATTTTTAAAAAAATATATATATTGGCATTACATTGCTGCAGACACATACAGTCGATTTCTATCAAAGGGAGCGGTCAAATCAGCAAGAGAATGCGAGTAACTCCTTGTGTGAACCTGGAGCAGCTCTGTACAGAAGAATGAGTGATTGTCAGGGCGCATTAGAGCAGACAGAAGGCCAGACCTGTTGCTCATTATTCCACTTCATCTGTGAAGCCTTTAACACCTGCAGCTGTGTTTTATTACAGCTTCAAACAGAAGCAGGAAATCAATCCACTTATCCACTTACACATTCATGAGATAATCAGTGTGATTTTCCTGGCCAAGTAGGCAAAAACCACGTGCCAGGGTCTAATTATTGCGGTAGTTTTAGGCTGTTTTACCGGTGATAGAGCAGCGATCAGGAGAACCGGTAGAAACCCCGGTTCTCTGGCACCGTTTAAAGCACCGCAGGTTAACAATATTGAACTTTGCTGCGGGGTTGAAGCATGTTGCAGTAAAGTGCGTTAAGATAATGCAAGATATGCTACACAGCCTGTTATGCAGGTGGGCATCGCAACTGTATATTTAGTAATAATAACGTTTAAGTAATATAACATTAATTCACTTGTCACATTCCATTTAATTAATTAAATGAAATAATCATTTGCTTTCTATTGTAGTCATCACACTATATCAGATGAAATTGGATTATATTAAGTTTGATGCCTTTGACAACAACACATCCAGCCAAGTTATCCATGGAACATAGCAGCTTTCAGGAAAGTAAATTAGGTGGGACGCTTTTATTTTATCTCTGTTTGTATGCACTTTTAATATTGTCTTTTCGCAACCAGAGCAGGCAGTCCAGTCATCATGAGATTCTATTTTAGTTTTTTTTTTTTTTTTAAGATGCACTTCATTGTTGCTCAGAGGAAATTTAGCCTGGGGGATAGGCTTCTCACAGCTGTAATCATAACACAAAATGAATAGTACTGTAAAGTACAACATTACAATACAAAACATAATACAATACAAAACAGTACCGTACAGTAGTACACACACTGAGTTACAAAAATAAATGAGTACAACCTTAAGAAAAATGTGGAAAATACAATAAAAAAGATATGCAAAATATTACATATGTTCTGTGAGATAAAGATATAAATATGTAGAAAAAAATTAGAAATGAAATCATTAAAACCATAAAATCAAAGTTTATACTATATCAAACATGAGCAGGTTGTTTGCTGAGTAGTGTAATAGATTTGGCTGGAGAGAAAACTTATGCTTGAATATATCATTCCTGAACATTATTGTTATTCTTATTATTATTAGTAGTAGTAGTAGTCTGAATAACAAAATGTTAATATATGAATATTAATATTAACAATAATCATAATATCCTTAAAGCTTGCATAAAAGAAACTGTAAAAATGAAGTATTTGTTGTTGACCCAGCTGCCCTAAAATTTTCAGTTGACTGAATTTGAAAAGTCAAATTGGAGCAGATTTTGTAATGATTGAAAACAAATAAACTTTTTTCTTTTTGGTCAAATAAACTTCAGTTGAGAAAACATGTTCAATAATCTTAAGATACTGAGTTAAACCAAAAACGTATCAGTCACACTGATGAACATTACAAACACACAGCAAGTTTTCTTCAAACTATAGAAAATAAGCGTCTCGGGAGTTTTAAGTCTCAAACAATGCATGCTGGGAACTCTGCTAATATGCTGATCATGTTTCTTTGGAACCTTAATTTAGTGAGTTGACTGAACTCAAGTTAAGTTACAAGAACTCCTGTTTATAAGTTCTAAAGGTTTCTGAAAATCAGTTCTAGAAATTTTAAGTTTAATTAACTGCATTCATAATACACCAGGATGGAAATTAAGCTGCTGCAACAGTGTACACGAGTATTATTAACACATCTGTGCAGCATACTTCCATAAATTATGTCAAATTCATAATAACCATCACACCCGCAGCCTCCCTGATGATGTGTGAAATTAGCTGTCTCCACTAGAGTCGATCCATTTTCCTCATCTTCCTCAGGAAGTAAACAGCACTGAGCCAGGGGAGTCTGACAATAAGTCAATCTATAGCCTGAAGAGGCTTTTTTTTTTTTTTCTTTACATGATACATATTGACTTGTGTAGCTGCTTCACACACCTCTTTACTCGTCAGCCAATTGTGCCCCAGCAGACGTTTTCTAGGAAAACAAATGACAGTTCTTCCACCACATGTCCCTCGGGAGAGTTTTGATTTGCCCCAAACATTTTTCTAATTAGAAAAGAGAGAGAAATGTCTTTATCAGCCCTTGTGTTGCCATCACTCGACTTCATTCTGAAATTTTTAAGTTGTCATGGGATTAATTCAATCCAACAGCTGTCATAGGAGGTGATATTTTCTTTTAGTTGTTGATTTTCGGAGCAAAACATCATTAATTTCAACTTTTTCATTGTTTTGACTAATGATACAATAAGACTTTCTATTGCACACTGCAGTTACCACAATCAAAATGAGAAAGAAATCCAAACTGGTCATCCTGATTATTGTATTGGGGTTAATCCAAAACTGTGGACCCTCTGCCCTGTCACAGATGGCCGTGATGCTGAAGCCATGGACGGTGCTGGTGGCCGTCGTGCTGTGTGTGCTGGTGTGTCTGGGAACGCTGGCGGATGCCTACCCCCCCAAACCTGAGAACCCTGGTGAAGACGCCCCACCTGAAGAGCTGGCCAAGTACTACACCGCCCTGAGACACTACATCAATCTGATCACCAGGCAGAGGTATGTACACACATGTACAGTACATACAATACATATGCATTACATTTGTGGTACATACACTATACATATGCATCTTATTTCTGTAGTTTTGGCCCAGTTAGCTCATAAAAACGGGAGGAAATGTCCAGCATGACGATGATGAGACAACATTATTTGCATCTGTATCTGTTCAACCAACAAAACTGTCTGCCTCTGTATCTGTATTTGGATAGAAGACCAAAAGTGGGTGTGGTTTAAACCAAAAGTCATGTTAAATCAGACAAATGTTGTATTTTCTAACCTTCACTGGCAATGCAACTGTTGTGCCCATAAAGCATCATTTTGATTTAGCATTATATAATATATATTTTCACATCTTAATGCTGTACTTTTCATTTCTGTCTGTCTCTCCTTTTAGCTTTAATTAAACCAAGGTTCATGAGCTGTCTGAAGCCCACTATTACCTCCCCTCTAACAGAGAGATACTGAGAAAAAACTTTTAGAAATAAAAATATACTGTTTTACACTGGAAATAGAAACTCTACAGTAAAGATATTCAAGTATATATAAATATCCTTTAGTAGAAAGGAATAATCAAAGTGATCATGGAGCTGACTTTTATCGAATAATACTGAGCAACTTGTAAAGAACTTACATAGATGAAATATCTGTTTCCATCATATTAGTCGTACTTTCCTGAATTACGTATTTGGATTCAGGTGCATCCCCAGCACACAACAACAAGTGTGTAAAAAAAATCTGATTCATGGCAAATATCAAGATGTTTGCACTCTCTACTTGTGAAATTTGGCAGCTTGGTAAGTGGCCATATGCAGGTACACCTCTAGCATCAGTTAAATATGCAACATCTGGGTAGATTTTAAAAACAAAGGCTCAGAAACTACCTGGTTAGTTTTAGGAAAAGATCATGATTTGGGTGAAAAAAGTATGTTATTATGTAACTTAACATACATAGGTAACACAGCTTATGTAAAGTTGACTATTGGTTTCACATAGGACACAAACCTTTGTCTCCTGGGTGACAAGAACAAATGACAATAAGAAATGAAGCTACAGGGTTACCTACAATTTGATAGTGTGAAACATAAGCCCACCAAACACCCAACGTCATTTCAACATTGTCATTTAGGCTAAATCTGGCCTTTATTTCACCCAAAAACAGATGCTGAAGTTTGGACAGTCTTTTCTCTGGTCGATTTGGCTCAAATATTGGACAAAAACAGATGTTTAATTATATGTTGAAATCTGGGCTGTGTCTTTTCAACAAAGACTTTTCTCCACTCGCATTCAACTAGTAACAGACAGAGACAGACATCCTTAAATAATTGTCTTTTCAACAACTTGAAAAAATGTCTTTTCATCTTTCACTTTCAAGCACAATCAAACGTTTCTCAAACGAATGACAACATTTTCATTGAACAACTTTTATTTTTATGACCCACAGGAATATTTTTAGGCTGGCTGACCAATCTGACAGGGGCAAGGGAAGTAAGAAATATAATAATATAAATTTGGAGTGAGAAAAATTTAAGTCTTTCCCCTGCCTTTTTCCACCTAAAAACTCAAGACTACCCTCCCTTTATCCAAAAGAAAGATGACAACACTTTGCCCTTTCAGTTCAGCCCTCTTGCCATAATAATTTTTACACAGTCCCTAAGTTTATTCCTAAGGATAAAAACAAAATATTAAACTGATTTTCAGGTGTGAAACCCTTGAAGGTGTAACAGTAGCTGAACTGAGTTAGTTTTATCTTTTTGCTCCTTTAGTCCACATTTCATTTTGCTTTATTCAGGTCATTATAGCGAGTAGTTGTATCAGTTTCCCGCTTATACATAAGCCGGGAGCTGATGTGCAGTGTGCTCGCCCCTCCTCCACACCCCCGAACCCTTCGCCCGCACATGGGAGCTCAGTAGATTAGATTACCGTCCACTCTCCAAAACCTCCAGGCCTCCAAATCAACGGGACCAGAGCAATAATCGGCACAGATGGACCCAAGAAAGAATCCCAAATTCAGTTAGCGGGGCCTGAGCCGAGGTCTGCTGCTCTCAGGTATAAACGTCGGTATGGAATTGTCAGAAGGAATATTTTTTGATTTGAAGTAGTCTGGCTCGTCTCTTCTTATTCATGAAAGCCAAATAGGTCATTGATATTTAGATACTTGCTTTAAAGAAGACTCTTAAAGCCATAGAAAGTCAATTTGTTTCAAGTTAAAAGTTTTCACATTACATTGTCAACTGCAGATGAAGACATATGAGGACTCATGGCTGTACGAAGGTTTTGGCGTATCAAATAAAATGCTGGGGAATGTGATGGCTGCGCGCTCCAGAGAAAATTGATGGATCAGGGCTGTCAGGTGCCTTTGATGCATAACTCTGTATGGCAGCTCATAGCACTGAATAACAGGACAAATGTACTGAGGTCTTTAGCAGCACGTGTGCGTGGAGGGACGTGTTTTATTTTGGCGCCCATATAAACAGGTTAGAGCAGCAACACAGCTCACATGAGCAGTGCAGTTCACATGCAGCTGCAGCCAGGCTTCACCCAGAAATTCAGAGTCTCACCTATTTTCTCCAAACCAAATCTGGGAAGTCTTCCTTAGAAACATGATCTATTGACAGTCATATCAACATTATTCCAACAACATGACACCCGTCATTCAGCCATCTGTAATATATATCATAGACATGAAAAAGTCAGCTGAAGGGCAGTATTTTACTGGTGCGCGCTCTCTTCTTTTTTCTCTCTCCTTCCTTCTCCCGCTTTTTGAACGAGAAGGGGAAAAAAACCACACTGCTTCCTACCTACACCTCACTAAACCTAAACACCTAAGACACCTAAACACTTCTGCCAACTCAATGCAGAACGATAAGACTGGGAGCAGCAGCCCTGCAGCAGAAACACTGTCTGTGTGGGCACAAAAGGCGTGAGCGCCGGTCCAACGAGGCAGCCGCCGCGCACAGACGCAGGCAGTGTGGCTCGAGTGTTACACTTCAAAAGGCACTTTTCAGTGCTTTAACTTCAACTGCTTCCCACATGCAAACGATAAGAATTTTATCACTTTTTACAATATTTGTTCCTTTAATTGTCAGTGTAAGTGAGAACGCATTAATCCTCTTAAGAAAATGTAGCCTTTCTAGTTCCTAATAATTTCTTATGAATCTCTCCAGGAAGTACCGTTTTTAAGTTTTTGATTTTCAGAAGAAATTTCTTAAAAGTACCACTCGAAACTGAGAGAAAAATAGCTGAAAAACAGCTCCTGTTTAAACAGCTAATAATGAAAAATCCAAATAATTCAAAATATTTTAGACTTTTTAGAATTTTTATAGTACCTGTTACTGTTACTACTCAAAGGCAAATGAAAAAAATATTCATTTTCAAAGTGTGATCTGAACTGTTTTAAAAAGAAAAAGAACTATTTAGATCAGGAGAGGTGAAAAAAGGTTTTGTCAGGTCAAACTTTTTTGCAGGATGATTTTTCAAAGTGTTGTAATACTCATTTCAGCCACAAGAGGATGGGCTAGCTACTTAGATGACATTACTGTCATGTCTCTCTCATGCTGCTGATTTTTGGCACTAATTAAGATACATTTTTAGCCAAAAAAATGAAAAATGATCCTGACAAACTTTTTTTCCCACCTGTTTTCATGGTTGAAAAATTGAAGGAACTTAGAAACATGATCCCAGCATCCGTGGGGCTTATATAGTGTGTAGGGGACCATGGCTCTGGCACGTCACCGAGCCATATTTCAGGTTTACACAAAGAAATCCTGGATACAGAAATGATGAACAACAGTTTACTGGTCAAACTCCATAACTCACTACTACTACTCAGTGTTTCCACAACTATTTTCTAACATTTATAATGTTTTCAGAAGAAAAATTCCCTTTGTCTTTCACAAAGACTTTAAACAAGGATGCTTAGTTTTATGACTGTGGTGTAATGGTAATAGAGGAGGAAAACAAAGGGGTTATATTTTAAGAATGGAAAAACAGAAAAACAAGGACAGGCGAACTGACTGCTGGATAGAGACAGCAAAAGAGAAGCATAATCAGACAGTAGAAGACATGAAAAGACAAAGTAGTCAAAGATAGGCAGACAGATAATAAGAGAATAAGAGTAGGACCGACCAGGGAGACTCAGGGTGATATATGGGTACAGGCGGCCATTATCAGAGGGGAAAACATTTTACTTCCTGATGTGACGCACTGTGCGGCAGCTGAGATGGAGCGTGTGAGCTGCTCAATTGCTTTCCTATGGCGCGAGCCACATACACACACACACACACGCCTCCTCGCATGTGTAACGAAGCATAAGATTGGGTGCTGGGGTCATAGGGGGAGGTGGAACAGGTGGTTGATGGGAAAACAGAGGAACCGCAGGTCGCGCTGCAGGGGTTGTGTCGAATAGCGCCATCTCACGCGCGTACACACGCATTAACACGCACACATTACCGAGTAAACTTTGTGTTAAACGGCTCTGTGGTTTTACATTTGCGGCGCTCTTGGAGCCCTGGTTTTCTTATCAAGAGAATCGTAAGACTCATCCAGACCGGGGAAATGACACCCTCTTACACACACCAACATTTAAACACACACACACACTTCCACGCATAGTCTGAATCTGACTGTGAAATTAAACTGTTAGAAACAAAGTGAGGGGAAGTCAACCAATATATTGAAAGGCAGGCAGACTGACATAAGAGGACACAGGACAGTGGACAAAGAGAGACAAGAAGACACATTTGTCTGTCATTTGAATGTCTCAAAATATGTAAAACTGTGAGCTACCACGACCACTACTACAGATTTTACAGAGGATAGTGGTGTCCTCTATGAGACAGGGAGACCTATTTATTTATAAAGGAACTCAAGTGATTTTACAACTTCAAAATAAGAACTTGTCTTCATCTAGCTTAAGTCTTCCAATTAGTTCAATTTAAGATCATTATGAGTCTTTGACCATTTTCTCATACTTGTTAAATTCGGCTCCTGAGAAATGACCTTTGTCTCGTCTCAGCCTGAGACTAATTTGAGCCCAACTGATCTTAAAGTCTTTTTTTGTTTTGCCTTTTGTTTGTCACTGATCTTACATGTGCCTGAAATAGTCAGCTCTTGAGATAACAATGAGATCTGAAAGAAAACTTGCTTGCTCTTAAATGAGATCTTAAATTTGTCTCAGTGGTCAAATACGTCTTGTTGCTCCATACAGTCATCAAGGAGAAACCTCAGAGACACTTCTGAGCTCAGCAAAAGATCTCTTTTCTTTTGCTTTTCTTTTGTTTTTTAAGACTTCAGTCAGCTCAAAAATATGAATCTCACTTATTTCTCGTAAGACAAAGAAAAGACGATTATGAGAAACTACATTTTCCTCTGGGGTCCTGCTCTGCCTGTAAGAAAACTTGCGTTACAAGCTGGAGGTGTGAGGTTGAGATGATGGCATTTACCAGACAGGGAAGATCTAATAAAAAGGTGGTATCTTATTGCATTGTGGGAAATGTAGGATACAGTATTTTGACCCATATCAGTGAGATATCTTAAAGTCTCTCTTTTTTTGAATTTGTCTCTGGTGAGTCCCCAATTTTTTTGAAAGTGCAAACTCATATACATTTACAGCGCATGGAAATGAATCATTACAGAATTTTAAAATGATTTAGTGTTTGGAAGATATTGTTTAAAATGGGATTATGATGACATGTAACTGAGAGCCAACATGGAAGTTCTAAAAACTCAAATGGCAAGTCGATCTCCATAGATCCCCACATTAAACTGTCCAAATTTACAGCAGAAATAAACATGTTTACAGCCTGCTACAGAAACAGTTTTTTATGCCTGTATTGTGATAGGACAGCTGAAGTTCAGGAGATGACATGCAGGAAGCCACGAGCTGGAGTCAGTACATGGGGTGCTCTACTAAGTGAGCTACAAGGGTGCCAGGGTTTCAATATCAGACAGCTGCATCTTCATAATTATGGCTGCATAGTCATGTTCATGCATGTAGCACACATACGTCATCCATGATGAGTTATGAGTTAAACTGTGATGGCAGCAAACCACTACTTTACTATGAAGGCAGTGTGTCTGTGGCAGACAACAGTCAACAATAAATGATCTTCGTAATATGAATAAAGCTGCCTCCTGTGTGAACTGTCTATAGCTGAAGAGGGTCGGCCGATGCGACTTTACTTAACGTCGGTCACATTGTACTTGGAGAGCCCAATATTTTCTGAAGTGGGACATGATGTAAAAAGTTTGAGAACCACTGCTGTGGGAACCATGAATCAGGGCTGTTTCTAGCTTTTTAGTGACCCTATGTGAAATGTTTTTTGGGGGGCCCTAGGAAGGCTAGATCTGTCAACAACATCCCTCTTCTCTCAAATTAAAATCACAATTTTCCAGTTGACCCCAGCAATCACCGGGGCCCCCTACTTAAAGAAAAACATGAAAACTTACTGCAGGTTTACAAAGCCTGTATTATAATATCTGTCATAATGAAACAGATGCTGCATTTTCATTAAAATTATTATCTTAAATGTAAGGAACAAAATAAAGCTTCCCTGCTGATCTCTGGACAGTTATAGTCTTGCTTTGAATAACAGTAGGGACACTGAATTGTGTATTTGTAACTGAACACAGATCATCACTACATCATGCTGTTTGGGGGCCCCCTGGTGGCTTTGGGGGCCCTATGCAACCCCAAGGCAAGAAACAGCCCTGCCATGAATGTCCAAGATTTTGCACCAATCCATCTCACAGATGTTGAGATATTTCACTGGACAAGTGAAAATGGTGGCGCCAGATGAAAAACCAAGGGATCAAAACATTAGTGAGATTGATGTTGATGATTCATGGGCAACTGTGCGAAATTTCATGGCGATCCATTCAATGGTTGGCAAATGTACTGCTAGCATGGCTAAAACCCGCTCTCATATCTCTCTCCCAGGTATGGGAAGCGTTCAGCTCAGGAGGACGTGGTTGCAGAGCTGCTGTTCGGTGGCGACAACAACAGAGACCAGAGATCAAGGTGACGACGCTCACACACATACGCTGAAGAAGTCATGTGACCTGTAATTAACAAAGACCAATGTTAATGAATTGACACACTCTTCCTCGTGTTCCTCCACAGATACGACGACTCCTACGTGTGGTGACTCCGCCGCCCCTCTCCCTTCTCATCAGGCATTCCCTCCGGCTGCGTCCCACAATGCACCTGGAGGGGCCGACATGTGCCTCTCACCTCTGACCACTGAACCCGACCCCAATGGATGACCATCACTGACCGGAACACAAGCTCTCTCTGTCTCTCTTGTCACTGTCTCACATCTCTCTCATTACAACAAAATTGTACATAATTTGTTATTGAAATAAAATATATATATATGAGATCAGAGCTACTAATCAGAAGGTGGAACTGTGTCTGTGTGTGTGTGCGTGAGCATTAATGTCCCTCTACTGTCCAATACTGTTTAGAGGAAGTTCTTGTTTTACTGTTGCTACTGTAAAAGGTAACATCAGAATAAATTAATAAAAACTTTTCCGTGTGATTAAAATTTGTTGATGAATCAGAATGTTTTTTGGGGGGAATTTAAGTATAGAGTAGAGTCATCTTACCTCTCTGGATAGTGGATCATTATCACAGCATGCCACACTTTAATATCAGCTGATGACCAACACAGCAATTTTTAGACTAGAATCTATTATATTACATGTTATTATTATTTATCTCCATACCCTGTCTGTGTCACTCAGCTAATGGTTGAAGTGTTGAATTAGTACACAATTGATGGTCTAATGCAGTGGTCGTCAACAGGGGGTCTGCAGCCCCTAGGGGGTCATCAGAGTTACTGCATAGGTGAGTTTTTGCTTTTTTTTTTCCAAAATTACATTTTGTGTGAAATTCTGTCTGAAAATAAATAGTACATTGACATGAACCAACAAATTATTAGCAAAGATATGCATATGCATAAAAAAACAAAAACAAACATAATTTACCCAGTCATGTAATCATGTGAGCTAGTGAACCTGAACTACAGAGTGCCAAAGTCATGCCCCTTCTGATGGACCACCATAGGAGCTAACTTTGAAAAAAATATGAATTGTAGTCAATGGCAAGATGCAAATTATATTTTGATCCCATTTGAATTGTGCCACAAATCACAGATATGATGTTTGTCAGTTAAAAAGATAATTTTTCAACTCAAGAAAGTCGCAGTTGTAAAATTGTTGACGTATCAGACTGTGAAGATGCGTAGTTAGAAAGACTACAAACCCAGAAGTCATGGAAGTGACATCATGACTTTCTCCCTCCAAAAGCTAATGTTAGCCACTGTTAGCCTGAAGCTACATTCTTTTAGCATGATGGGACATGGCTTTACAGAGCAAGAAAGTAAATGTCACTCCTCTATATTACGCATTAGATCTGAGGTTCATGGTTATCACTGGAGGAACTGGCAGTCTCTGCGGGCATCTAACCTGGATTTTACAGTGGGTTGGATTTCCAGGAACATCTGCTGGGTTATTTTCCAGCACATAAAAGAAAAGAGGGACTGTTCTTCCAGAGCACAGAGGAAAAACTGTGGGGGTTGTTTAGGGTCAGGACAGACTGTTAAAGCAGAGGCTGATGGAGAGATCAGTTCCAGTACGTTTAGTGTCTTCAGGGAGGAAGAGAAAGACACTGGGGCTAATGAGAAACCAGAGACACCAACATTAGCATCTCACTAGTGTGAGACAGACGCTGACAACCTCATAGCTGAGACTTACTTTTTTCTGATGATTAACTAGTGAGTAACATAATCCATAATATTAAAGTAATGTAACTTGATTACTTTTTTTTTTTTTTTTTTTTTTTTTTTTTTGGACTACTTCGATAAAAAAAAATATATAATAATATTGTTTAACCTAATATAATGCATTTAGGGCTACAATTATTTTCATCATCAGTTAATCCATCAATAATAATAATTATTTTCAGTATCGATTTAATCCATTAACTGCTCTCTCAATTAATCAGTTAGTTATTTGGTCCATAATTATGGCACAGATAGAAAATAAACCCCTTGTTACATGATAATATGAAGTAACCCGTCAGTGTTCACTACATCAAAACACAGCTTGACACGCCATCCAACTCAATTCAGGAGTAATACTCAGATTTCTCCACTGCATGCTGCTGTTGCACTGTTTTCATTGTGCTAAACCTACGTTTTCTACAGCATCCCTTCAACTACAGCTGCATGGGTACAGGGTACAAAATAAAATGTTGGACTTTTATTTTAGCACAGGGCTTTTTGTGACTCACTCAAAGGGCCCTGTCTTACGTTTGTCTAAAGTCCAAGCCGTGTCGAAATCCACCTTTGCCGCCTTGCCCCAGGGACGCAGGGGTATCCTGCCCTGTCCCGCCCCTTGCGCCATCAGCGTACAGGGATACATCTTTCACCTGTGCCCAGGTGCCTTTATTACCGGTAATTAATCAGAGAGTTTAGTCCAAACATGCCATAAATCAATCAGAAAGTCAGCTCTCATCATCTTTAAGACGCAGGTGCGCAAAGAGTGCAATGGTGTCAGCATTACGGCAGATTTACCAGGAGAAAACAAAGAGAGAAGATTTTTATAGTGAGGAGACAGATATCCTGGTTCGAGATGTTAAAACGCGAGAGTGCGCAATATATGGAGATCAATTTATAATAATTATAAAGTCAGTCAGTCAGTATGACAGCGGGAGCAGCTGGAGTGTTTGTGTCTGTGTGTTTATTGGGATCCATAAAAACAAGGATTAAACAATGATGATCTATAACATAGAACAAGACATTATATTTGACCTCGAGAGAGAAAAGGGTCTGCGCTTCTGTCACAGCCTGGCCTCCTGGTAAATCCGCAGGCATGCTGCCACCGTTTGCGCTCCTGGCGCACTTGCTTCTTAAAGGTGATGAGAGCTGATTTTCTGATTGGATTTTTGCATGTTCGACCTGAACTCGCCAGTGAATTAATGAGTGAATTAATTTGGACACACCTTGAATAAATCAAATCCACTGCACATTGCGCTTTCTACTGTCAGATAGGGCCCTAGGGCTGCAATTTAAGATTATTTTTTTATGGTCAAGTAATCAAAGATGATTTTTATAATTAATCAGTTAACAGTAATTTGTTCTAAAATGGCGTAAACATGTTGTCAGTGTTTCTCAAAGCCTGACGTCCTAAAATGTCTTGTTTCAATCAATTCACATTTAAGAATGAAATCCTGAAATCAGAGAATTTTGACTTTTTTCATTTTCTCAAAGTAATTAATTGCTAATCAAAATAGTAATTTAATAATAGATTAATAGATTAATCGCTGCAGCTCTAGAAACCACAAAAAACAAAAACATTGCATTGGCCCTTTAATACTCCTATAATAAAAAGCACCGCATCGATGACTGTCAAGGTCCCAGAAATATGTAGGATTTAACAGGAAATGTATTGAATCTGCCTTCAAAATAAAGTTTGATCGTTAAACGTTAAAGTCCCACTTACTTCATAGCGTATACCACAAAGATTCGGTCATTCTTATTTTATGTCACGACAAAAACAAAAAAATAGTTTAACCTTCGTTTTGCATTTAAACATAATACACGTTTGACCAGAGGGTATTAGTCTGAAATTTACCCGGAAGCCATGTGCATTTCTCTGATGAAATTAACACTGAATTGCTGTCGCTGACGGCTAAAAGAAGCCAGACGACAACAAGAAGCGCACGAGACATCACAGACAGCGGGAATCCTGTCTCATTGTGTTGAAAGGTACGTGAACGGTTTTTTATTTATCGCACACACAGTCATGGCGGCTCTATTCACGTATGTTATAGTTATTATTCAGCATCTTATGCTTTTTCTTCTTCATGTTGCCTCCTACTGAGGCTCGTGCGCTCCAACGTTACACTGGACTCATGACAAAGGTGCGTGCGTGTGCGCGCGGGAGTGTTTGTAACAGAACGCTCACAGTCGCGCGAACCGGAGATTATATCCAAATTGTGTTGTTGCGTTAGCATTTTGTTTGTCTGGCAGCCTTTGTGCGTGCGCGTGTGTGTTTGCGTCATTATGCTTTGTTATATGTGACCCCTGAGAGTAATTAAAAGACTGTGCACGTGTGTGTGCGTACCGTGTTTGTGTGTGTGTGTGTGTGTGTGTGTGTGTGTGTACGTGTGTTAGGTGAGGGACACACACTGAGTATGATACAGTGATCCAAAAGTTAACAGTAAAAAGGTTTGATGAAGAGAAGAGCCTGTGAGACACTCAATAACACTGCTGATGGGCTTCAGCTGACGTCACCGGAACCGTGACCACGCACTTGACACCTCCCACCCGCTCACACACACACACCCACAAACACACACACACACACACACACACACACACACACACACACCATTAAACCTTTTATATCCATTACACCCATATGGGCATCAAAATATCCTACAATTCGAGCTACAACGACCAATCGATTATTATTGATTATTAAATAAATCGCCAGCTATTTTGTTCATAATTTATTGGTTTCAGTATTTTTTTAAGAAAAAGATTTCAAAATTCTCTGATATCAGCTTCTTAAAATTGAATATTTACGGATAAGATGAATATCTTTGGGTTGTGGGCAAAACCAGACATTCGAGGAAGTTATCTTGGGTTTTGGGAAACAATGATAAAGATTTTTCACCATTTTGTGACATTTTATAGACAATTAATTAAGACAATAATTAACAGATTGTAGTAAACATCACTGGAAGAAGGAATATTATACTTGGGCTGCAACTAAGGATTATTTTTGTAGTTGATTAATCAGTCAGTTATTTTCTGTTTTAGTTGTTTGGTCCATAAAATGTCCAAAAACATTGAAAAATGTTGATCAGTGTTTTCCAGAGATGACGTCCTCAAAAGTCTTGTTTTGTCCACAACTCATTTATTGCCAGAGAGGAGTAAATAAACACAGACAATATTCACATTTAAGAAGCTGAAATCAGAGAATTTTGACTTTTTTTCTTACAAAATTTTTCAAAACAGTTAGCAGCTTCAAATCAAGGCAACTTAAAGCTATGTCACATTTATGCATTAAAATGTTTTAGACATGCATTAAGTATTTTGTTAAGCTGTATACTTAAAATTTCCCAAATGTTTCCAACAACGGTCAAACCCAGAAAAATCTCACATGTATTTAACTTCTTAATTTAACAACTTCTGTGAAAACACATAATGTATCAAATATATCAGAGAGTGAAGGAGGAAGTTGGCAAACATGACTAGACTGCAATTATCAATCGATTAACTAATCGCCAACTATTCTGATAATTGATTAATCAGTTGGAATATATTTTTTTTTTTTTTAAGAAAAAAAGTCATGATTTCAGTTTCT
The DNA here is from genome assembly GCF_056507025.1 of Lutjanus erythropterus. Taxonomy (NCBI): domain Eukaryota; kingdom Metazoa; phylum Chordata; class Actinopteri; order Lutjaniformes; family Lutjanidae; genus Lutjanus; species Lutjanus erythropterus. The sequence goes on along the minus strand of NC_139335.1, from coordinate 31,071,690 downwards.
GTAATTTGACTATTTTTTTGCTTTCTTTACCCCTTTCTGACAGTAAATTGAATATCTTTGGGTTGTGGACAAAATAAGACATTTGTGGACGTCATCTTGGGTTATGGGAAACACGGATCAACATTTTTCACCACATTACAACATTTTATAGATCAAACAACTAGTAACTGATTAATCAAGAAAATAACTAACCGATTAATCGACTATGAAAACAATGATTAGTTGCAGCCCTAAATGTGACTGAATGGAACTACATTGAAGGCAACAATACAGTTAAAACTAAGTTGTTATGTTTACGTGACATGGCAGTATGCAAAACACTGGTGATCTGGTGACTCGATACATATCACAATACAGGGGTTCAAGTCAATATATTGCGATACTGTAAGCAAGGTGATATATTTGCTATTTAATCTAATTTTAGGAAAGTTATAGTATAAATAACACAACATCATATGCATAACATAGATAAAGAAAAGTTAAGTTTGTTATGCAATTAGAACAGGGAAGTAGGGCTGCTCAATTAATCACAAAATTAACGTAATCATAATATGACCAAGTGCAAAATCACAGAACTCGGATCAAATGGAAACTTTTTGAAAAAGGAAAAGTGTGAGAAAATGTATTGCGGTAAAGTGCTAGTGCTGCAGAGATGCCCCAGTCTGAAAGTCCTGTTCTCCCAATGAAAGAAAACATGTTTGTTTGGTGCAGACCCCAAAAAATGTCACATCATCACAATTTTAATTTGTTTTTTTCCAGTCAGAATTAAAATTGTAATGCAAAAAAGTATAATTCCCACTAATCATATTGCAAATGCAATTTCAGTGAAATAATTGTAATATGACTTTTACCATATTGTGCAGCCCAACAGGAAACTACATAAGAACACAGCTATTTAGCAGCTGTGGGTTTCAATGCAAGAAAAAATTAACTACTGGCATGAATCTTTGCATGCATCAAAATATCCAGATACAGTATTTTGAGAATCGATACAGTATCACAAAACATAATATCACAATACTCAATATTTTTGATATTTTTTTACACCTCTACTACTGTATGTAATGGTTGGAGTCTGACAGATACATTTGTTGGCCGATATTATTGTCTGATATCGCAGCTATATTGGTCTTTATAGTATCAGTGAATATGTTGTCCAATAAACACCAGTATGAAAACTTTCCTTTCTTTTTTTGACAGAACATCATGCAGATTGTTATTTTTTTGTTTGTTTTTATTTGTTTTAAAAGCAGCATTTTATGTATATTTGGTCTAAATTCAAAATCAATATGGACTGTTTTTTGTTCTATTTGTGTTTTTTGTTCATTTATACTTATTTATAATCTTTAAAAATATAAAACATCAGATCTAATGTCATTTTGGACAATAAAGTTTATTGCTAAACTGTAAAGTAGATCAATGTCTCATGTGTCATTACATTGTTATCCGTTATCATAGTTTATTAATTTATAAGTCGGTGGTGCGTGTGTGTGTGTGTGTGTGTGTGTGTGTGTGTGTGTGCACCTGGCAACGTTTGCTTCTTTACATATTGGTGCAGCTGAGCAGATGGATGATGGTAGGAGACAGAAGGAGGGGGGGGTAGTGGTGAAGGGGAGAGGGGGGCATAAATAAGGGAGTAATGGAGGGGAGGATGTCAGGAGAGAGGGAGGAGAGGAAGGAGGGAACATTAGGGGGCATGTGTGCAAGGGGAAGAATGAAGGGAGAGGGGGGGGGGGTGAGGACTGGGTGGAGTTGATGATGTCTGAGGACGAGAAAAGGAGAAGGAAGGAGACAAAACAGTGAGGAGGGAAAGAGGATGGAGGCAGAAAAGTATGTGAGGAAGAGAGGCAAGGTGGAGCAGTAAGAGGGAGACAGAGTGGAGCAGATGGAGGTCACAGCAGTGCGAGATCAGTAATTAGTGTGTGTGTGTGTGTGTGTGTGTGTGTGTGTGTGTTGGGCTGTTTTTTTGTAGTTCAGATGAACAGTAGCTGAGTAAGCTTTTTTCTTTCCTACTGTTCTGTTTTCCATCTTCACCAACATGGAGTTCTGCATTTGTTTATTTATTTGGGTCCCAATTAATTGTTAGTTGTTGTATTAACAACAAATTCATGTTATTTGGCCTTTGTAAATCAAACTGTAGTGGAAATAGCAATTTGTACATGCAGTCAGGGTTGGAAGGGTCGCTTTAAAAATATATTCAGATGCGGTTACTAATTACTTGTTAAAAAAAAGTGTAGTCGGTAACGTAATCTGAGTATCACAATATTTAAGTAATGTAACTTGATTACTTTCTGTTAGTTTTACAAGATATGGTGAAATTGTTCAGACTAATACAGTGTTTTTAGGGCTGCAACCAATGATTGTTTTCATCATCAATTTTCTCAATTAATCTATTAGTTGTTTGGTCCATGAAATGTCAGAAAATGATGAAACATGTTGATTAAAGTTCAAGATGACATCCTTGAATGTCTTGTTTTGTGCGCAACTCAAAAATACTCAGTTTACTGTCAGAGAGGAGTAAAGAAACCAGAAAATATTCACATGTAAGGATCTGAAACATTTAAAACAAAATTCAGTCATCAAAATAGAGGCAGATTCATTTAATAGTTGATTAATAATCAGTTAATCCTTGCAGCTGTAAGACTGATTGATTTAAAGACAGAAAATGGTTAAATTTCCACCCAGTGCAGCATTTTTTCACTAGAGGTCATGATAATAAATTGGCAGCTGCGTGCACTGTGCATGATAGAATATCATTCTTTATGTATAAATTGTAATCCTACTAATAGTCTCCAATTTTACTTAATGCATCTGCATTCTGATTACATCTTCGTTTCCATTTTAATTATCTGTTTTATGTGCAAATGTTTTTATTATGTAGGCTTGGGGAGATTATGTGTAACAGTATTATGTAATCTGGATACAAAAGAAGGTAACTATTCCATTGAAGTTAGAGATTAAAAAGACAACTTCTCAACTTTCTCCCTGGCGTTTTCACGTACTATTATTGCTTGTGCCGCTGTCACAAAGACATCACCTGAACACAACACCAGATTTGAAGTCCACAGATAAGTGACACCAGCCCAAAAAAGCATTTTCCCCCATAGACCACCACTATAAAAGAAACATCTATAAAACTGTTGTCAGGACACCTTGAACTGCAAACAAGACCAGTTATGACTCTTATGAAGTTTTGATCCGTGGAGGTTTTATATTTGTAATATTTTCCTTAAACATGCAAATCTGTAACATCTCCACAGTTTAAAGTCTGTGGGCTGAGCGGGAACTCAGGAAGTAAACCCTGAAGCTGGAAAACTTTTTTGGCTTATGCGCCAGGGGAGAAACTCTCATTGGACTGAATGGGCGCCATCTTTGCATTCACTATCTAGTTCATCATAACATTTCTATGATCTGTGTCTGTCTTGGTCCAATTGAGTGGTTATATACAAGTTTATTCTGACACAACCTACATTTCACCTTATTTTCATTTTCTACATCTAAATGCTGACAAACTGGGCCGGTTTAACAAGCTGTCATCTATCCCACCTTGTTAATAACGTCTGGGCCATCAGGGCGTTCTTGCTGGGCAAGAGTGGCTGCTGTCTGCTGCCTAAGCTGCGTCCCTAGATACAGCCTACACTGGCTCTAGATACAGCCTTTCATGCTTTGCATGAGTTTCAAGTGGGCCTTTTCCACCTGCGCTTTTGACCGAGCCAAACCGCACTGCGCCCAGTTGCATTTCCATTATCACTTTCAGCCGTGTCCACCTACTCTGGAGTTGAGCCCGATCCACCTGGCTGTGGTGATGTCTCGCCAGCCACGGCCAACCTGTGACGAGCCTCCTTTCTCCCCTGCAAAAAAGCGAGTGTTGTGATACTCAGCTCATGTGCAGGAGAGCGCAGAGGGACGTTTCTTAAAATCTCTTTATGTTCAGCTCTCAGCACTTTTGTAGCAGACGGCCCGAGTCAAACCAAGTCGAGCCAGTCCAGCTCTGCATATGGAATAGTGCCATTGGTGATAAGGTGTTTGCAGTCTGCAAGCTCACCAGTAGATACCACTAAATCATACACACTGGTCCTTTAAGGTAATTCAGAAGTGTTACCCAGAAATACTGGTAGGGATGTTTTTTTCTGTCCAGCTTCCTCCTCCTGTCTGGAGTCAGGCCCAGAATCAGTATCTTGTACTGTTTCCCATCACATTGGCTGTTAAACAGTTTGTATAAAATCAGTGAGAAAAGCTGATATGGATGTAAATCCAAATTTTCAGCCAGTCATCCCTCCATCCTCCTCTCCTCTTCACAAGCTTTTCTTTTAACGTCATCCTGTCTTCCACTCTCCTCTGCTGTTCTTGCCTGAGGTGTTGTGTAATGCCTACTCTAGCATAAGCAGCAATGGAAATGTGTGTGTGTGTGAAATAAAAACTGAAGGAGGGCAGGTTTCCATGGCAGCCACGAGCTGTAATGGCATAGCAACTCAGATAGATAGATAGATAGATAGATAGATAGATAGATAGATAGATAGATAGATAGATAGATAGATAGATAGATAGATAGATGGTGTTAAAGCTGCAGAAATTAGAGGGAAAGGGGGTGTGTGCCTCTTTGTTCCTCTCTCTCCCCAATTTCCATTGTATTATGTGTTGTCATGGCGATGTATAGATTAGCTACGCCCACATTCCCCTCCCCTCTCCCTCCCCTCTCTCTTCACTTTATATCTCTCTCCTGCTCTCTCAGTACAGCTGCTCAATTCCAGAACAATCGCTAGAGCCCCGCCCTCTCTTGCTGAAGTCATCGCCTGTCATGAGTGTGTTTGTGTGTGTGTGTGTGTTTGTGTTTGCTGTGGTGAAACTGCACTGGAACAGCGTAAGGTTTAAGTGTGTTCCTTATGGGCAAAATATAAAATATTTGCAAATGAGCGGAGTAAAATGTTTGGGTTGAGCTAATGTGAACATTTCCCTACAACTGCATGTGTATCAAGGAGTTTTGACCTAAAGGGACAGTTCACCCCCAAATCAAAATCACATATTTTACCCCTGGCCTCCAGTGCAATTCATGCTTCTAGACCTTTTTTGGTGAGTTGCAGAGTTTTGGAGATATCAGCCATATAATATAATGGGACTAAATGTCACTCGGCTTGTGGCACTCAGAGTACCAAAAACAATACACTGGGAATTTCATATAGGACCTACTTTCTTTCTGCTGTAGAATCTACCAGAACTACTTTATAATCTAATGGAACTACTTCCTTTCTGCTAGAAATAATCTAGATTATGATAGGGGGTTTTATTCAGCTTCTAAAATTCAAAACATCTCTTTCCTTCAGTTTTTTGGACTCACTGTAAAAGATTATTTCATCCACTCTTTACTTCTCACTCTGTCTCTCCCTACTTCTCTCCCTCAGATCGACTGAAGCTCAACCATGCCTGTGGCCTCCACCAGAACAGAGCCTGGTGAGACCAGACTCCCTCCTCCCCATCAGCTCCTACCATCATATGATTATTCACCATTTTTCTTTATTCACATCCACTCTTCACAACCAGTTTACAGAGGGGCTCATTAATGGGTAAAAGCAGGGACACCAGGACAAGAATCTCTAACTTGAGTAAAAGAAGTGCCTCACCTCAGTAGTCACTCCTGAAGTATTTTACCAGTGAGAACAAGTTAAATGTATTTTATAACATTATAAACATGTTGTTTTTGCATTTATAATGTGTGTATAAAAATTATGAAACTATTACAAAAAAAATAACGCTAACCCTGTAGGCTGGAAACAAATACAGAAATAAAACCGAAAAAAGCCAGAAACACATGAGTACTTTGTTTCAAAACGTGAGAGCTACAACTCAAAAATTAGATGAGTTATAGGTGCTGACACAAACATGTTACAACCATCCCTGGTCTCCCCTACTTTTATTTTAATTGAGTCTTATTAATGAACTATTTGTATTTTAATGTCAGGAAATAGGAAATCGAGACCACTTGTGAAGTTTTATTGACAGAGTTGATGATAGTTGCTGAGCAACCAAGATAGGTCAAAAGTAAGTCATCACATCTTTTTGGCTAGATGTATAATTTATATAAAATGAATGAAAATACTGACATTTTTAGGGAAGTTAGGTTCCAGCAGTGTTGGATTTTTTAATTCAACATTTATCAATTTGAAAATGGTCAAAATTGCCACCTGTCTGTTCTAGTACAAACCTCAGCCATCAGAATAATGTGAAGGATAAATAATCACATAGAATATTTACAAACAGTGGCTCTAACTTAAACTTTAACTTGAAAATGGCATCTATCTGTGTTTCTTTAATTTAAAAGAGCCTTGATCACAGTAATGATCAGTATAATTTCAACATCAAAGAGTATCTATGAAGCCAAAAAGATCAATATGTCCCATGATTGATATTCATGTAAAGCTGTCCTGCAGAGACCGTTCTGTCTCATTTGCTACTGTCTAATTTCCTTGCTTTCTCCTCTTATTGTCCCTCTGCCTGGTGTGTATGTGTGTGTGTGTGTCTGTGTTTGTGTGTGTTACAGTGCCCCAGGTGTTGGACGCGATGAGTGACAGCACCAACAGCTCCACCACGGCCAATGACCTGGACCTCATCTACCTCAAAGGAATCATGGAGAGCCCTCTGGTGTGATGCACATACACAAATACACACCCACTTTAAATTAAATTGATTCTCAACATAGACCTCTTGTAATGATGCGTCTTGATCCCTTTGTTTCGTCTGTGTGTATTTATATTTTCTGTGTGTTTTTGTGTGTTAGGAGCAAGAGGAGAGCCTGAAGGAGCCGCGCCTGTCGCCAGTGAGGGAGAACAACGTGGAGCTCCTGCAGGAGATCCTCAGAGACCTGGACCCCTTCACACACCGCTCCAACACTGCAGCTGAGCTCGCCCACATACTCACACAGCCTCACTTCCAGGTGTGGAACGCACACACATACACATGTGATATGAAAACCATCATCTTAGGGCTGCAGCTAACACTTATTTTCATCATCAATCAATCTGTGGATCATTTTCTCAATGAATTAATCCTGTCACGATCTTGTCACTTGAAAAATAGGTTTAAACATGTACTCCATGTTTGGACAGATTCTTTAAACCTTCCCTGTAAACATTAATTAATTAATCTGTTGATCCTTTTCTTGATTAGGCAATAGTGGATGTGTGTAACTGGTCATAAGCGTAATGACTATAAATGACAGTTAATGATGGTTAAAAACTGTAACAATTGTTAATGACTGTCAGTGACTGTCGATGATGTTAATAATTGTTAAAGGGATAGTTCAACCAAAAATGAAAATTCAGTCATTATGTACTCACCCTCATGCCGATTGAGGTTGGATTTAAGTCCACAAAACAGTGCTGGAGTGTCACAGGAAAACAGTGCTGCAGAATCTCCTAAAAAATGGAAATGAACGGAGACCAGTTTTCAAACATAAAAAAAAACTGGAAAGAAACCATAAAATGTCTCCATACTGCTTGTCTGACATCATCCAAGCCTCTTTAAGTCCTAACATGCTGTTTGCACACCATCACAACACACACACACACACACACACACACACACACACACACACACACACACACACACTCAGTTCAGACAGTGTGCATGTGAACGTAAATGTGGCTCCAAGCTAAAGATCTACAGTGAAGATTCAAGCGAAAAACACAATGTAAATAACATTTTTTTAGTCAACTTGGCATGTTGGGGCTTTAGGAGACTTGGATTACACCAGACGAGCAGTACAGAGGTATTTTATGTTTTTTATTCTGTTGTTCTTTTACATTTTAAAATTGGTCACCATTCACTTCCATTGTTTGGGAGATTATACAACTCTGTTTTCCTGTGAAACTCCAGCAGTGTTTTGTGAACTAAAAAATTAAACTCAACCCTCAATCAGCATGAAGGTCAGGTAGATAATGAGTGAAGTTTAATTTTTGGGTGGAGTGTCCCTTTAATAACTGTCAATGACTGGCAATGCTGTTAATAAATGTTATAACTATCAGTGATAGTGCATGATGTTAATAACTTGTAATAACTGTTAATAACTGTCAGGAACTCTTACTGATTGTTGATGACCATTAATGACTGTCTATGATGTTAGTAACAGTTAATAACTGTTAATGACTGTCAATGATTTTAATAACTGCCAGTAACTGTTAGAAGCTGTCATTGACTGTCAATGATGACTGTCAGTAAATCAAAGAATTTTGACTTTTTTATTAAAACTGACTCAAAACGATTAATCGATTATCAAATTATCATTATCATTAATAATCGATTAACTGTTGTGGCTCTACATAATCATCTGACAATAAAACAAATGTTTGTTAGAAAAGATTGGGCTCTTTTTTTTAACACACTTAGTTAAACCAGGGATTTTCCTTTTTAATTGTTTTGTCCTTTTTCAGTCTCTACTAGAGACTCATGATTCAGTGGCGTCCCAGACGTGTGATAGCTCACCCCCCAGCCCGTGTGATTTTGTGGATCACGAGCCTGAGGACGACCACAAACAAAACCTGCACCCGCCACCTGACGCAATCCGCATGGTGGGCATACGCAAAGTGGCGGGGGAGCATCTGGTAAGTGTTGGTTTGTACTTTTTTCCCTCTGAACTCTCTTAATGTTTGTTAAAGCATTGAAGAAGTGAGTTAAGTATGCAGCTGAATTATTAATATTGTAAATAGAAATCTGGGCTCTAGTTCCTTTTTCCTGAATGGTGTGCTTTTAGTTTTAGTCCACTCCACTCCTCCCTATCATAGATGCATTTTTGTCATCTTTATGGGGGTGCAGAGGCTCTATGTGCTGCATAGAAGTGGTAGACATCATCTGAAACTATTGCACCTAAAAACTCAGCACTATGTGTTGTTATTCCCATCATAAATCTGTAAAAGAAAACATTGTGTTTACTCATATTTTGAATGTTTAGAGTATCTAATGATTTAGAGCATCATTACTTCCATACCTCTGCTCTGATCACATCTCATAAGTTGCTGTAGCGGTGACCATGTGAGAATTAATAAAAATGGTGAAAACTCCCACCAAAATTCCAGACTAAGACACCAAGATCTTGAGGAACATCACAGAAAAAATAATGCTGTGATTTGGTATCCAAAAGTTTTCATATTTTGAGATTTTTCTAAGAATTAAACTGTACATTGACTTGAGGGTGAGCACTTCTGGTCTAGAAATGGGTCTGAAAACCCTTTATTGTCAGTATAACTAGGAAAGCCATACACCATCTGAATGCTCCAGGTCTCTAATTTGTAGTTGTGAAGTTTCATGAAACTTTGATTATCCTAGAGGTCACTAGAGGTCATTTCATATTGTGAGACAAAAAAGTTTCAAAGTTTTAAAAAATTGTCTCCTTTCAGTGAAATGGTTACTCTTTAGACTAACTCAGTTCTGTTTAGGGAGGTATATTAAAATAGAATTGACCAAAATAACACATATATACTGCATGGATGATTTTTACCCCAAATTGCATGGGATTAGCATAAAGTGGATGTGTCTGTAGAGGGGAGACACTTTTGAACCAATAGAGCCCATTGTCATTCAGATATCTTGAATTGAGACGTCCAGGGACACCTTTGAAAATGTCTGTGTCAGTTTTTCCCTTCATCCTGACAAGTTTGCATAACATGTTCGGCACCAGTGGATGCTTCCATGATACCAGTAATAGATGTGGTTTTCCATGTACAGTTTAAAGAGGTTTAACAGCACACAACAGCAGGTCATGGGCAGTCTGGCGTAACTACTGTAGATGCTGATTTTATTATCATGGATGATAGAAACAATGGCCAGCATCATCTGTGTTTCAGGGTGTGACGTTCAAGGTGGAGGGTGGTGAGCTGATTATAGCTCGCATCCTCCATGGAGGGATGATAGACCAGCAAGGACTGCTGCATGTCGGAGATATCATCAAAGAGGTAAGATCAACCAATAAGTAAGTGCGACCTTTACTGACCGCTTCCATTCTTTCAATTTATGGTGGGAGAGCCTTGAAATTTAATATGAAGCTGCTGCCAGCAACCAGGTTAGCTTAGCTTAGCACAAAGGCCCTTGACGGAGGTGGAAACAGTCTGGATCTGTTCTATCTTTACTGTGAGGTGCCTCGTGGCTCTATCCTGGGTCCTCTATTTTAATGTTTTTGGCTCAACAAGTTCTTATATTTGTGGGGATTTACTGCTAGAATATGGCAGACAGGGACTGTAATATTCATAATTATGTTTTCATTCGTGGATAATCTCCTGAAAATAAAAATTGTTACCTTAGAATGAGCCCTTTATATCAACAGAGGGAGCGAGTCCATGTTTCACCGTTATTTTTCTACAGTAGCCCAGATCAGACAAATCAAACACTGGCTTTAGATTCAGCCATTTGTGTTTTTCCTGGACAGCATAGTCTCTCCTACAGGCTGTGCCCCCATCAGACAGCAGCCCCTCTCAACATACACCGTATGTTTATATCAGCAAAGTCAGACAGATGACAGCTCGTAAAACCAGCGTGGTGTGGCAGTGTTTTAATCTGGAAAATGAATATAACGTTGAATGTAGACTGTGACAGAATAAAGTGATATATAATCACTCAACTGGAGAAACGTGACCACATTAAGCACAGACACAGATGTTAACCTGGAAGCAGAGCAACAGCTGCTGTTAGCACTGCTAATGTTAGCCACACTATGTGTCAGGCTGGCAGCTAACATCAGCTCCGGGTCATTTACCCGCCAACACTGTCATCCTCTTCGGTCTGAAAAGGTGAAGCATCTCAGATGTGTTTTTCTAATTGAGCATCTAAGAGTGCAATAACTTTTTGCTGAAAAAATATGCACCATATGAGAGAACCATGATCTCAGTACGTACAGAGAAAATTCGTGATTCTCATTTTAGCAAGAATCATGCAGCCCTAGCATCGGTTCAGAAACTTTTTTTTATCCAACGTGTTTGAAGGTGAATGGACGAGAGGTGGGCCAGGACCCCAGGGTGCTGCAGGAGGAGCTGCAAGCAGCCAGTGGAAGTGTAGTGCTGAAGATACTGCCCAGCTACCATGAAGCCATACCTCCAAGACAGGTGACAGATCCAGACAGCACACACAGTGATCACACTACAGGTCAAATTCACCAGTGAGGACACACAAGCTGACAGGAGTGTGTATTGAGATAAAGACCTCTGTCTATATCTGTGTTTGTCCAGGTGTTCTTTAAGTGTCACTATGACTACGACCCAGCCAATGACAACTTGATTCCCTGTAAGGAGGCGGGCTTAAGGTTTGAGACCGGAGACATCCTGCAGATAGTCAACCAGGATGACGTCAACTGGTGGCAGGTGGAGTATGAAAACAGCATGTGTACATGTGTGTTCAAAAGTAGATTTTCTTTAGATTGACATGTAATAAAAACACAGGACCACAGGTTGGTTGGTTAATTTGTTGGTTATCATGCATGTTTCTAACGCTGTGGAGATGAACTAAACATTGTTTTTCTGGAGCTGATGGAAGTAGCAAGTGAGCCACGTTCCCATTCCTTCCATCTCTACTGAGAAGTGCACATTTGCAGTAGTGACCAGGAAGTGAAAAGTGAACAGCCATAACAAAATGGCTACATTGTGGGAGCATTTCACCCCCAGTGCAACAAAGAAAGATCAGCTGCAAGATCTGTAAGAGCTTGCTTATCATAGGAGCATGTCGGTAATGCAAAGAGGAAGAGGAGGCACGTTGGACATGTGGACCATGTGAACTCAGTCTCGCCTCAGTGAGACAAATAAAAGACAAGACAACTTTTTCTGTACCTTTGCACAGGATTCCAGCAACAAGAACAAAAAATGGCTTGAATGTGTTTCAGTGTTGCCCATACATTCATTTATTTGTGGCGACCTGACACAATTAAAACACAGGCCACCATGAAATGATTTTCTATTTTTGGAGCTGTGCCTATCTCTCTCAGTTGTATCTAGAAGAGAACCCTTGATTTGCAAAACTCTCATGAGATCATATTTCACAGGTTTGAGGTTCCTTTCTTGACATGGCATCTCTGTCTGTCACAAACTCAATGACTAAATGACATCAACATAATCTTTAGCTGCAGCTCTTATTGACATATGTGTTCTGTGTGTGTGTGTGTGTGTGTGTGTGTGTGTGTGTGTGTGTGTGTGTGTGTGTGTGTGTGTGTGTGTGTGTGTGTGTGTGTGTTATACAGGCCCGTCATGTGGAGGGTGGTAGCGCAGGGCTGATCCCCAGTCAGATGCTGGAGGAGAAGAGGAAAGCATTCGTCAAGAGAGATGTGGAACTGGCACCTGCAGGTAACTGGAAATAAAGAATGATTAGAACAAAGAAAAGATGATGAAGATCAATAACAGTATAATCATGAATGAAGGAAAATAAAAGAATAAAAACACCAAACACAATGTGACAGTGAGCAACAGAATTAAGAAAATAAAGCCATTTAAATCTTCATTTCATGCAAAATGAAACATGAACAGCTCTAATATCTATGGATTTGTTCTATCACTGTAATCCTTTAGCTCACTGTACATTGTGAGGCAGTGTTCCCATCTTCAGTCCTCTGCTGTTTATACTGCCATCTGGTGGTGAAACACCAGGCCTGCAAATAAATGTCAGGGAAATAGTTCTCATTGGTACCAAATGAGCTTTAATTAACTCAGAGGTTATAGAAAATGACTGCAGTGTGAGGACTGTAAAACAGTGTGATGTCTGGAGGAGCTGCAGGCTTAAAATGTGCAAGCAAGAATATGAAGATGACAGCTGGCTGTAGAGGATGACAGCAAAGCTCAGAGATGTGACTGTCATGTTCTTCCAATTCATCTAGCTAATAATAAGCACCACCTGTTATAAGAAGATTGATACCATTGTTGGACTCCTGGGTTGTGGAGTCTGGAGTCTCCACTGGTTGTCATGCAAATTGTGCTGACCAAAGAATAGTTTGACTTTACAACAATTTGTTATTTTTAATTATATAACATGTTAATCAGTGAGGTTCAGAGGTGCTGGTTGGTGGATTTCGTTACCTTTGGACTAGGGCTTTATACTGAACTTTAAACCAAATGGCTTCAATACAATCAAGTATCGAAAAACGTATATACCTACCTTTTTATACCTAAGGCGTAAATATGTTAGGGAGCCATTAGGCACGCAGCATGCTTATACTCTCATCTAAAAATGCTGGGGATTGGTTGTCCAACAGAATGTGAGCCTTGCAGAAAAAGTGCTAAGTTACAACCAGAGATGGGGATCATTGTTTTGTGTTTTTTACCAACAGTTGTAGTCAAAAAAGAATTCATATTGGAATAAATATAATTCAGGAACCAGTGTTGAAACCAAGGAATCGATACAGTTTCCAGTATCATTTTTGAATGATATCCAGCCTTACTCTGGAAAGAGCCAAGCTAACCCTCAGACAGACGTAAAGGGTGACTAATAGTAGTGATTTATGGGGAAAAAAGTCAAAGGTTACAATGCAACAGTATTGTTTCATTGTTAGAACTGGCAGAAAAGGCTCTGCTTTTGATGGAGCTCTTAAAAAATCTGAGCAGGAAAGAGGATTCTGCTGGTAGATAAGTTTATTTTGAAAAAATGACATTATTTTGACTGATGTTGCAATTGTGATATGATCATTTTTACATCATTCATATCTTGATAGAGATATGATTTTTTTTGTAATAATCTGTACCAAATGAAGATATTTTTTGAAGTCTGTATAATCTGATGTGTAGGGCAGGACATCTCTGCCTCCTGACATTCATTCAAAAGTTTTTTGACACATTTTGCCTTTAACAAATTTTGCACTTCCTGCAATTTGGAAACTGCAGAAAGCCATATTGTGATTTCAGTACAATTTAGATTGTCTGTCCAGCCCTACTGGTAGACCACAAGGGCAGACACTAACAATAACTCTCAAATCAACAAATGAGGGGGACGTTTCGGTACTAGACCTTCATCAGGCAAAATCAGGTTTGCACCAGGGGACATCCAGGAGGTGGACACGCCGCATGTGCAAAATATAGAACAGATGGTGAAACTGTCCCTGCAGATTGCGAGTGGTCTGCAGAGCTCTGTGTGAAGAGCACTTTGCAGCACTTCTGCACCCTGTGTGACCCTGCTGTCAGTCACTGTTCAACATCACGCAACCCTTTAACTTTCTCTGCTTCAATCAGTTAGTTAGACTCAGTTTGTAATGTAGGGCTCCACAATTAATCAAATTTTATTGAGATTGCAATATGGCTTTCTGCAATTTTCAAATTGCAGGAGGTGCAATATTTGATAAAGGCAAAATATGTTAAAAAAAACTTTTAAATGAATGAATGTGGTGAGGCAGAGATGTCCTGTCCTACATGTCACAATCTACAGACTTAAAAAAAAAATCTTCACTTGTACAGATTCCTGCAAAAAATCACACCATATTTGTTTTAACGTTTTTCAATTCAAAATGACAAAAAATATCTTATTGTAAGTCATATTGGAATTGCAATATCAGTCAAAATAGTTAAAAAACAGTTAGATATTCTTTCAAAATCATTCAGCCCAATTGTAAAGTTGCAATTTGTTGCTCAGCCTAACATGTTGTTGAATTGCTTTATGTACAATTATGCAGCTAAAAACACAAGCTGGTATAGTAACCACTCCACCTCAGGTTTCAACATCTCTCATCACTTAACCAACACTGCATTTTTTCATGTGGATTTTCTCTAAATATGATGTAGACTAAAATAAATATATGATTTCCCTTATTTTTAACTCTTCATTGAAATGTACATGGGTGGTATTTACTCTTTCATACCTTCATACCTTCCTGACATTTAACCAAAGGAGTCATTTGGCTGAGCAGAGATGATTGACAGATATGTCGTGGTTAATAAACTGCTTTTGTAGTTGGAAGAAGTCATCTCAAAATAAAGTTACATGTAGCAATATTTTCATGATTGCATATATAGTCATATTTAAATAATTGACCTCGGCTATAAGGCAGAAATGCCAAGCCAATTATTTCTTTTTTACCTCCAAATAAATCTTCTGTTTGTTCCTTACAGTAATACATTTTTTTCATTTTATATTTTTATTTTCCATCAATAAAAAAAAGTTGAAACTTGTTTCAGATAACTTTGTTCACAGTGACGATATTGAAATTCATACCTGTTTTATCCTGTTATTTGAATACACACTGACTGACTGTCTATGTAGGTTCCATGGTGTAATGGTTAGCACTCTGGACTTTGAATCCAGTGATCCGAGTTCAAGTCTCGGTGGAACCTTAAATAAAGCAGGATGATAATTAAAAGGGTATTTAGACTAAAAACAGGGCATGAAGCATTTAAGGTACTAGTGAGTCAATGGACTGCACCAGTTGTTAGTTCGTGTCAGTTTTATCCTGTCTTTATAATTGCATGCGTTGGTTCCATGGTGTAATGTTGGAGCACTCTGGACTTTGAATCCAGTAATCTGATTTCAAATCTCGGTGGAACTTAATTTAAAGTGAAGTAAAAGGCACTCACACTAAAAACAATAATATACGATCAAAGCAGTCTTGTTGGAGTAACATTGTACCAGTTCACAGCATGTATAGTCAACATGCTTTGTGAATGTGCTGGTAACCAAACTACTGACTGGGAAGCATTAATGTGACAGTCAGCTAATGCAAGTCTGACTCTGTCTCAGTGCCTAAATAATGCTGGGCTCCATTTATGTGACAGGAAACCTTTGTACTGGTGTTGGTGGGAAGAAGAAGAAGAAAATGATGTACGTTACCACCAAAAATGCAGGTGAGAAATCAAGTCCTGTAAAATATATTGTTATTTGTTTGGCCCTGCAGTTCAGCAGAGGTGGCACACATTCTTTACTCAAGTAGAAGTACAGATACTTGTGTAAAAAAAAAAGACTCCGGTAACAGTAGAAGTACTGATTCTACTTCTTTACTCAAGTATAAGTGAAAAAGTAGTGTTCTGTGTCTCTTCCTCCTTCCTCCTTTCTGTTCTTTAAACCTCCCTCTCTTTCTGTCTCAGAGTTCGACAGACATGAGATACTGCTCTACGAGGAGGTGGCCAAGGTCCCGCCTTTTAAAAGGAAAACTCTCATTTTGATTGGTGCTCAGGGTGTGGGACGGCGGAGACTGAAGAACAAGCTTTTACTGAGGGATCCACTTCTCTTTGGCACCACCATTCCATGTATGCATGTTCTATTAAAGTAGTCTGTTGTTGGGCACACTGAAGCCTAAAGAGACAGTTCACCCTAAAATCCAAAATACATATTTTGTCTCTAGTCTGTATTGCTGTTTATCTATCTATACTGTTTTAGTGTGATTTCTGAGATCTCGGCCTTCTTTCCAGTTTAATAGAATTATCTTATCTTATCTTGCTCAAGATAATCCACAGACCTTGTTGTGAGCAGTTTCTGACATAAAATGACTATAACAAACTAAAAGATTATTTGAGGAATCCAAAAGAGTGTGTTTTTGTATCTGTCCAGATACATCCAGAAAGCCCAAAAAGGGCGATCGCGAGAGTCGGATGTACGCATTCACCAGCCGCAGCAAGATGGAGACCGACATCAAGAACGGGCGCTATCTTGAACACGGAGAGTATGACGGCAACCTCTACGGAATCAAGATCGACTCCATACATGAGGTGGTGGAGGCCGGACGCGTCTGCATACTGGACGCCAACCCTCAGGTACGCACACGCACCGCCACAAACACATTATGAAGTAATTAAACACCCACAGGCACAGACCACTGTTGTTTTGAACCCTCAACATCCTTTACATGCTCCAGATAACCTCCATCACGGCAGAGGTTTAGTCTCCCCAGAGGTGGCACTAATAGATACAGATTGTCTCTTGTTCCATCTGCTATTTCTGGTGACAGTGTGAGAGATATGATGTGCTGTATGTTTTCATTTTATGTATTTATGTTGAACTACTGTCTGAAAAGCATATTGCCCCTCAGGGACATTGAAGTTTTACTCTACGTGATAGAGGGCAGACAAGAATTTAGAAATGATGGTCATGTTCTGGTTTGGGTTTGGTCACACTGGCTTCCTGTTAGGAACAACTGACAACTGAGGCAAATCTTGTTTCTCACAATCATCTTCTCTGTGTCTTATGAGAAATAAATGAGATTCTTCGTTACTTAAGTCTCATCTGTTTCTCCTAAAACTCCTTCTAGACAAAGACAAACAGCATTTTGTCAACTGTCAGATGTCCATCTGACGGAGGTGATATAACTCTGAGCTTTCTTTAATAGTTCAATAATATTTCTTTCTGAGTTTTCTTTAATATTTCAATAATGTGTTTGAAATAAATACTTTTTAGATTTAATAAATTAACAGATAAATGAATAAATAAATATAAATAAGTCCGTGCCCACCTGGGCATCCTTGTCAAAAAAGTCCGGATTCGCCCCTATATGTGACGTATCTGTCAGTTTACTGTCACATTCATCATAGAGAAGATTCTTCTGTTAAATTCATTAAATATATGTTCATAAGAATTTAAAAAATGAGTTTACATCAACAAAAAAAGTTTGGTGGTACACCTAATATGTTTTCTTTATGTTATAAATGATTTTGTGCCCTCAGCTACAAAAAAATGCTATAAAATAAAAAATGAAATCACTTCGAGGTTGGCCCGTCACAAGGTCTAATAACCAAGATTTTGACCTTTTAAAATGTACTTTCCAGGACAACTGAAGAGTTAAAATTAAACCCTCCTAAAGATACAACTTTTCCTAGAATATTAAAAAACTTCTGTCATTTCTAACCAGTCCAATATAATACAGCCTCAAACATACAGTGTTTAAATATGTTTATATATAACCAGGCCGTGCTGGCCTCTGAGGAGCTCAGTTCAGTCAGTTGAGTGTCATGTGCCATGCTCAAGGGCATCTTACATCAAGTGACATTGAAGGAAAGTACAAAGTTAGTTATTTACTGTGACCAGTCAGGAATCTCCAACCATAAATGTTATTTACCCTTATTAAGATAACTCCTCCTAATCAAATGGGTTTGTGTGTTGATGTTACATGACTCTAGTCACTCAAGGTGCTGAGGACCTCCGAGTTCTTGCCCTACGTGGTGTTCCTTCAGTCTCCAGACTTCGAGGTCCTCAAGGCGATGAACCACTCAGCTGTAGAGGCAGGGGTGGTGACTAAGACACTGACGGTAAGAAGCACTCAGGAAGCAGCATAGAACCTAATATAAACAGGGAACAAGTCGAAAAAGAGGTCCTGTGAGTCCAATAAGAACATGCATGTGTTTTGTCTCAGGATGAGGAGCTGCAGAGGACGTGTAACGACAGCGCTAAAATCCAGGCGGCCTACGGTCACTACTTTGACCTCAGCATCATCAACGACAACCTGGATGAGACCTACCGCACCGTCAAGGCTGCACTGGAAACGGTTTCTAAAAATCCCCAGTGGGTGCCCGTCACCTGGGTTTTCTAGAGTGAGGCGGTGGAGGGCAGAAGAGGGAGGGAAACAAAGACACTGAAAATATACCCCTGTGTAGATAATGGAAATTCTTACTTACATTGATTTCCACAGAAATTGCATCTGACCATGGCAGTAGCTTAGCATCAACTCTGCAGGATAAATTAGATGATATTTTCTTCAAATTGTGGAAATAAGACTTCCATTATTTAAAAAGGATTATATTTTTCTGTGCAGGGAGGTCAGGAAGGAGGGAATAGTAAGACACAAGGATGAGTTCCAAAAGTCCTGAATGTCAGAAGTTCACAGATTTTACTTTGACACATCAAGGACTGCGTGTGTGCATGTGTGTGTGTGTGTGTGTGTGTGTGTGTGTGTGTGTGTGTGTGTGTGTGTGTGTGTGTGTGTGTGTGTCCCTGTTTCTGCATGGATTTTAGAGTGCAGGCTTTTGTATGTTTTTAATTATTGTGCCATTACTGATGATCATCAGCAGCCTTTGTCATTGTTTACATTCCATGATCAGAGAGGTCAGGACTGATGGTTACACTTCTGCAAGCTATGACAGCTATCAAAACCAGAACTATTGATTTGTTGTTTATCGACCAAAAATTTTAGCTGAAATGTTAAAATTTTTTAAAAAATGAAATGAAAAGGGCAAGAAAGATTTTTTATGATCAGTTATTTGACAAAGTTGCAGTTTAAAGCACAATAATGCAGAAGCCACAGATTTCCTTGTGCCAAATTAATTCTTGGTGGACAATGTTATACTTGATAAATGACATTATCGATTGAGTGCCAACAAAGACATGCAAACCTCATGGTCCATTTGTCCTCTGTCTGTGTTAAAAGCATATGCCACCTTTCATATCTCGCTCTTTATTTAATGCAGTTGCACACTCACAGGCACTCCAAGATCACAGACAGTTATGCAGGTAATGAAAAGGCAAGAAGCCGTATAATATGCACATTCATATATTAAAATCACTTAGAGAAGGAAAAAGACACCTGCTGGAGAATTAGTTGTATGGAAGTACTGTTACTACAATAACCAGGCCACAGTGAGGAAGTCTAGGAAAATACAAATAATAACATTTTAACTTAAGTCAGTGTGAAAGTCTACTTAGGTCAAGTTAGTTCCAGATCTATTGACAGTTTTCTACTGGATACTGGACTGTCTCCAGGTCTACTTAGCACTTCTCACTTAAACTAGTTACTATTTTGACTGTTAATGGTAACAACTAGAGATGGTTTGTTACACTGGGAAGCCGTGCTTGGAAACTGTTTGGAAAACTACAGGCACTTTCAAAAAATGCTTGGCAGGTGATTGGATGAGCCATCTGTCTATCATGACTAACGCAGGCTAACTTCAACCAATTCACCAATTCAACCAGATCAATGAGCTGTATGACACCAAAAGTCAGGGAACTACTGGCAGCTACGGGTGTGGTTTTAGGTGTGACAACAGTGAGAAGCATCCATGCAAGTGACTTGTGTTGAGAAAATAATGGCAGCTCCTGATGAGGTTAGCATAGATGCTGTGATAGCATCAGTTATATCAGAACTGGAGAGTATTTCTTCATTGAAAGAAGAGCAAAGAACAACACTGGAGGCATTTCTCCATGGAAAAGATATTTTCACCCTTTTCACAACCATCTTCGGCAAGAGTTTGATCTGATTGGTTGTAGTTAGCCCATATTAAACATGATCATTCATCCAGTCACCTGTCAAGTGGTTTTTGAAAGTGCCTGCCCTTTTCCAAACAGTTTCTCAGGACAGCTTCCCAAATTGTAGTCTGTAACAAACCATCTTACGTGTCAGATTGGTGATTGACCAGTGCTAGCCAAGATAGTTAGCAGATTAGCAGTTAGCTTGCCAGCTACAGCAGGTCACAAACCAGCTGCAGATGCAAATAGCATTGATTTTGCTGTCCCACTTTCTGGTGTGAACAGACCTTTATAGCCAGATACTGAACCTCATCAACCACATAATGTGTTACACACTTTTGAAACAAGCAATAGAAAGTTTGCTCCTCGGTTAAAAACTTAACACGGCTTTTGCCTACCGCCAGTATCCTTGCTGGAGCAGTGAGCCAATCACAGCATCAATTAAACTGCCAGTTATCATGATGCAATCAAACAACAACGTGTTGAAACAAAACTACCTATCAGATGTGGAACAGTTGATGCTGATGTTGTGTAGCAGCTCACAAATACGAAATCAGAGGTTGAAAAATGGTCTGTTCCCAGTTAGACACTGATCATGAACACAGACCAAGATCTAAAGACTAAAGAGTTGTTGATGGAGGAGGCATTACATAATTAGAAACCCCTCATCATATAAACACATACACACTTAGAAAACGCACTATTTTACTTCAACATTGTATTTCATGTGAATGGATAATTCTGTTCAAAACTCAAACTATCATTCCTAATTTGCACTTTTTATTTTGTTGAATTTATAATCGAAAATAAACCTATTTGTTGTATTTATGAACTCAGTTGTAAACAGTTTGTAGATAGCATGTAGATACACAGTCATATAACAGATACTGATTTAGTAGGTATGAGATTCTTGCCTAGTATTTACAGTATGTGACACTTTAGTGATAACTTTGAGAATGTCATCAGTAAAGACATGTTTACAGTAGCCTAGGAGTGAACTACACAACAAATTATGTGTCCGAAACCAGGCAAAATTGAAACACTTCAAGGAAAAAGTGTAAAAGTATGAACGCAATTTAAATGAAATCCCGTTTTGCTTTTCAAATGTTGTGTCGTGCACTTGTGGGCCACCGTACATGTAACACTGTCCATGGTGCCAACTGCAGAAAGCTCAATGAGCAGCTTGTTTGTACTCAGATCTTTTATTGTGGCAGCTACCGAATACTTTTGATGCACAATTAATTGTTTAGCGATAAATGAAGAACATAGCTGTATTAGAGGAGACATTTTTAGTGGCTCATCCTTTGTAAAATTACATTTATATTTATGCTCTAGTTTTTGAAAGTGTTGTTTGTCCGGCAGCTACATTTGGATCTCTGGAGTGATCGGTGTTGACATACACCACGTGTTGCTCTCTCGAGGACATTCCAAAACCTCACTGTGTCCTTTTTCTATGAAATCTCACAAACGCAATAAACCCATTTATGTCACTATATCTTTACTTACTGATGTACATTTAAAAGTACAGTCAAAATTCTGAAGTAATTCGGCATGAGCAATTTTTATTCAGAAACATGGCTCACTGACACTACTGTTGCATAGGTTTACTGTACATATGTGTATATGTGCCAAATATGTACTGTTGAAGGATTTTATTCCAAAATGCTACATAAGAAGTAATCCATTTGATTTTCTTTTAATTACCATAAAGGGATACTCCAGTGATCACTATGACAGGTCCTCTTAGAGCAAAACATTATTATATATTGCACCAGTGTTTTCATAGGCAGAGTAGTACTCCCCGTGATCTTGATGTGTACAGTCAGTGGAGTGCCCCTTTAAATTCAGTGGCCTGCATTTTAAATAAAATCCTTCAGTCGTACGTGGTTCTAAAATGGACAGTGAATCAAGCTTGAACCTTGTAATTTTGTTGTAGACTAAATAAATGATTGATTTGATTGAAATAATTTGTGGCTTTCTGTGAGTTTTTTTTTTTTCTTTGCTTAGCGTGGTTACATATTTTAAAAAGACTTGCAATACGCAATATAGCAATGCATTGTTAAAAACCAACACCAACAAGATAGCATGACTGGACTGGACCTGGACTTTCTGATCGCAGGGGGGTAACTGAGTACAAATACTTTGTTGCTCTACTTAAGTAGATGTTTCAGGTATCTGTACTTGAGTATTTTTTTTTAACTTTTTACTTTTACTCTCTACATTTTAGGATCACTGCATGGACTGATTCAGATTCTGTGCTCAAGCAAACTTCTTTCTTCAGGTCAACTCTGTCCTCTCATCTTTGTGATCATTTGCAATACCCTGCATATCTGCATATTTGTATGTGAGTATAGAGCTAAACAATTATTAGAATTTTTCAAATGTTAAAATCACAGGCAAAATATTTGTTAAAGCCAAAATTTTGGTTTAATTATAGTCATGCTGCAGAGATGTCCTGGCCCGCACGTCATATTCTGCACGACTTAAGAACACATCTTTGTTTGGTAATAATTATTTTAGTATGTCTTTCAATGAAAATGATAATAATGATGTAAAAATTCTCATTCCCGCTAATATGGCAAATCATATCACAATTAAACCTTTGCTAAGCTCAGCCCTCTGTAGTTATTGTTCCTGCACCTGTTAAGCTTACCACACACATTGTTTATTTCTGCCCACATTATTACTGCATGTAATGTTACATAATATGGTTGAAACACGAGGTCTTAAATTCCACAGACAAGTTAACTGAAGCAGGGTTCCCCTCTCTAGCAGACAGGCATGAATTTGTCGGCTACAAAGACGGCTCTCACTATCAGAGTTCATAAATGTAGCTAGCTAATGTAAGCTAATGCTAATGCTTGAGTGAGTGCTTATACATACATATATAGTGTATATACTAGTGGCATGGATATGCTACACAAAAATTCACTCATTAATGACGAGAAAGGAAAGGAAGCACAGGGGTTAGATTAGTGCAGTGGTCAGCCAGCCAGACCAGCCGAACTACGTCCACCTCAGGAAGAGAGCCAGGATAAGAGCTAAGCTAGCTCATCTTAGCCCTGAGAGATGTGCATCATCATCATCATCAGCTGGCTTTAATTCCACGTCCTCCTCTTAAAATTCCCCACAATCCAAAAGTAACCCTTGGGAATAAGTCGAGTAAGTTGGCAAACACAGTGGTGTCTATCCCACACACAGCATCTCAGCTCTGAAAGCATCATTGTTCATAACCATGCAGTGGAACTACGATGATGATGATGATTTCTGATGTACAGTGAGATTTTTGTAAAAACATTCATCCTGAGGCAGTTTAGTTGTGAGCACCTCGTTGGTTCTGGGTGAGTGCACCAGTGTGAATGGAGTCTGACGAAGTAACAAACAGCCAGCTCTCTCTTCTCTGCCAGTCTCATGTCCTTAGCGTGGAGAATGTAATAATGTCTTAGAATTTCCAAAATGTCATGTGTTATGCATCCTTTCATGTATCCCCCTAACCTTAATAAGCATCTGTCCTGCTTTTCCTTCCCACCACTCCACACTTAAACTCCTCCTCTGCAGTTCATTGCACTTTTTGAGGAAAAGCCTTGTTGGAGAGTAGCTCTTCCGCTTTCTTCTCTTACCCACTTTTCTTTTCATCCTTCACTCCTACCTTTTCCTCATTGCTTCTCTTTTTGGATTATTCTCTCTATCGCTTTCAGTGTTTTCTTCTGCATTTGCTCGTTATCTTTTCGTCTCTGCTGTCTGGTCCTTCTCTCTCCATCTGGCTGTCAGCATTGAGTATTGGGTGCACTATGTGGTGGTGGCTATTAGGTGTACTGAGCTGTGTGCTACTGGTGGTGATCATCATCTTCTTCCTGACCACTGGGCAACGCTACAAGGTGTTCAGCGAGAAGTGCCTGAGGCCCCCGGGACCCTTAGTCACAGACAGCAGACAGAGGGATGACAGACTAAAGAGAGGTAAGAAAGGTTGTTTTTGATGCAGTCTTATGTACTCAGTGGCGGACTCAAGCTGTCTGAGGGGGTAGAGGCAGGAAAGATAAAAAGGCCACCCAGCTGTACACGCAAAATTTGTGATGCATTAATGGTGAAACAGTTCCAAATATTGGTTTAGATTTAAAATGTTTTATTGTACAATAACTGCTAAAACATGCATTGTGTTTTGTCCACTGAAGGGGCATGTTAGAGGGCACTTTATCATGTTTTATCCACAAAACAGGCACCTCAGTGGGCACATTTTATCTACTTTACGGGCATCCCAGAGGACACTTTTGCATCATTTTTTAAAGATGGGGAGCTTTGGTTTATGACATAATACCTTAAAAGTTAAAAACATTCCCATCAGCCTCAGATGCACTTTGTGTTTAGTGTTAATTAACAAACGTTAGCATAAAATGGTGAAAATATAGCCTAAATATTATACCAGGAGGGTTGGGCGATTTCTACCAAATTGGCATGTGGTGAAGTATTGCAGATGGATGATGAAATTGTTGTTTTTTGGGGGGAGGGTGGGGGTTAAGGTGTCCCTTAACACAAAAGCCGACTGCCTCACCAGCTCAACTTCCTACTCACTCCAGTAGCAACCATCAGCTTAGCATACTAACATTAGCATTTAGCTGAAAGTACTATTATGCCTAAGTAACATGGCTCCATGCATGGCTGGAGACTCTTATGGTGGGTTCACAACAGCATAGTCTAGTTGAACCAAACCCTGGAGCATTCACCACCGTGGTGCAGTTTGTTTGGGTTGGTGTGGACACTAGACTCGAACTGTGGTCTGGACCAAACAACCGCTCTCTGGTCTGCCTAAAAGAGGTGGTCTCAGGCTGCTGTCATGTGAACTCTGGAATGGTTTACTTTGGGCGTGAGCATTATTAGAAGCAAGCACAGAAACGTACCATTGTACATCATTTCATCGGTTATAAAACTTTTCTCTTCCTGTTTTGCTGACTGGTGAATTAGTAGCGCGTTTGCTACCAAGTGAGAAACACCTGCATTATTAAATTGTTAAACCCACTGTCTGTTCATATGTGAGGTCCTCTGAAGTCTCCAGATCATCACCAGCACGAACAGAACCTGCCCTGCCCTTTTCCAAACATCTAGTGACAACTTCCCAGATGGCTCAGTATAACAAATCATCTGGAGTGTCAGGTTAAAAAGTTACATCATTGCATCAAATTTCTCAAACCTGCGTCCGTCCCTTTGTGTCCTGTGCTGGTTTTATTGGATGTTGGGCTGGTTTTGCACTGGTTTTGTCACACAGACCTGGCAACCCTGATCAAAATCCACAAATGCACATTCTTTGGTTCTCAAATTGAGATCCGTTGGATGCAGTTGTTGCTGTATCATTCTGGAGATTATTGGGAACATTAACATACAAACTGATTGTAATCTCACAGTATTTGTACGTACTCATTTCTCTTTTTGGATCTTTTGGACTGGAGTTATAATCTACAAGATTAAAAACCTTTGTTTCTATGTTCAAAATGTCAAGATAATGTTCTTGAGACCAGCCTCACAATCTTTTCACCAGCATGATTTCACAGGTCAGTGTGTCTTCCCCTGCAGGTTTTCGTGTGGACCGTGTTCCCCCTGCTCTGGATGCGGTGGTGATTGGCAGCGGCATTGGAGGTTTGACAGCAGCAGCGCTTTTGTCCAAAGCTGGGAAGAGGGTTGTGGTGCTGGAGCAACATGATCAGGCTGGGGGCTGCACACACACCTTTCAGAATAAGGGCTTCGAGTTTGATGTGGGTAAGAAGGCAAAATACATGAACAAACAAGCGCCAGCAGACGTTCTTTTCCTGTGGATACAATTCTATTGAATTGCAGTTTCAGATTTTGTCCCAACTGGTATAAGATCATGTTTTTATATGTTCAAACAGAGAATTACAGTTGAAATATTAAAGGGATAGTTCACCCTAAAATCAAAAATACATATTTTTGACCTGTATGCTACTTCATGCATCTAGATAGTTTTGGTGTGATTTGCAGAGTTTTAGAGATGTTGGTCATAGAGATGCTGGCCTTCTCTCCAATATAATGGGATTAAATGGCATTTGTGGCTTACTGTGCTCAAAGCAGCCAAAAATACACTTGAAAAATTCAAAACCAGCATCTCTTTACATGAAGCTGCTCCCAACAAGGTCTGTAGAATATCTTTAGTAACCGGGTCATAGACATTGGTTTTGAATTTTTCAATTGTACAGTCCAGGGGGGAAATATGTATTTCTGAGTTTGAGGTGAGCTGTCCCTGTATGCCTGAGCATAGCGTCCTGTTTAAAAAAGGAAAAGGTCTATTTCCTCAAAGCACCATTAACTGAAAGAGAAAAACTGAACTCGAACACAGACATAATTGTGGTGAGTTATATCCGAGCTTAATGAACCATAACTGTGATAAAGGCTCTGGAGACAGTGACACAGTTGTTAATACAGAGATCATACCACAAATATGTGCTCCCACTTGCATAATCAATTTCATGTACTTTCATCTATTTAATACCAAAGCTAATGCTTTTAAACAAAGCCACCCTGTTTCTATCTAAATCAAATCCCACTGAGCAGTAATGCAGTAACACAGAGCTGCAGGACTTAATTGGATGTGGATATACAATCCTGTAGTCTGTCTGATTTATATTTGGGAATATGGTTTTAAAAGTGCTAAAGACTAAATTACAAGAGCCTGCATCAGTGGTAAAGTTCATGGCTGTTTAATAGAATATTTGCAAGTGTCTGAAATGTTTTATGTCTGAAGATACCACCCAAATTGGTGGTAAATGACCTTTCACCAAACCCTGCACTCCTTAGTTACTGTCGTTATGCCATTTAGAGTGATAACGGTAGATTTAACATCGAAACTGGGAGCAGCTGTTGAAACAGGAGGTCTCTGATTCTACAGAGAAGTAAACAAAAGCAGCTTTTAATTTCTAAATGAAGTGGATTTTGTTGGTTAAAATACTCCCAAAAAAAGTCACCACCTGGATTTAACTAATCAAATAGTTAAGATCCTTCTAATGGATAATTACTGCAGTGATTAACCCTCATGATGTCCTCCCGACAGAGTAACATTCATTGTCCTCTGGGGTCAATTTGGACCCCAACTGGTTTGACTGTTAAAAAGCACAAAACATAACATTGTCACACAAATTTGTGTTTCATCTTTTTATTCAACTTCAGACCAACCTATTAATACAAATTTTACACTTTTTTGTAAATCATACCTTATTTATATGAAATTATAGCTATTTTTTGAGTTTCACAAAACTGAAATTCTAAATAATTTCAAAAATAGTAAAGATCAAAGTCAAACTTCCATCAGGACTTTGATTGATTGAGTTCAAGCAACTACCTTGCATTTAGAAATACCCAGATGATTGTATGGCATGACAATTTGCCCCTTTGCACCCCTTGTGCTGTGGGGTATATTTGGACCCCAGAGGACGACGAACATTACTAAATAAAAAAAAAAAACACTCATAATTCAATCAAATTACTTCAAATTTATTTTAGTTGTGAAGATCGTAGTATTAAACAACCCCCGTTATTTTTATACCATTTGATGAAAAAACAAGCATATTATGACAGAAAAAGTTTTCGTTTGGGGTCCAAAATGACCCCAGGACATCATGAGGGTTAATATGTTTCAGCTGACAGCAAGCTATTTAATCGTAACTGATGCAGTGAGGAGCTTCTCGTTTCTTAAACAGCCATGTCAGAAGACATATCCTGTGGTCGAGGAAAAGATGTTACTCTGTTGGAAGGACAGTGGTGAACCATCATCTACCAGGAAGAAATGTGATCAGAAAAAAAATCTTGAATGATCGTGATCAGAGATCACTTAAATGTTTGATGAAGTCAAATCATCAAAAATCAACAGTAACTCACGGCTATGTTTAATAGTGAAAGTAAGAGCATTTCCACACACAGTGTGAGGAGAACTCAAGGGACTAAACAGCTGTGTAGCCTTAAGAAAACCACTAATCAGTGAAGCTAATAAGAAAAAAACAGGCTTAAGTTTGTTAGGGATCATAAAGATTGGACTGTGGATCAATGGAAAAAGGTCATGTGGTCTGATGAGTCCAGATTTACCCTGTTCCAGAGTGATAGGGTATCAGGCTAAGAAGAGAGGCAGATGAAGTGATGCTCTCATCTTGCCTAGTGCCTACCATACAAGCCTGTGGGGGCAGTGTTATGGGGTTGCTTCATGATACAGTCATATTCCAGAATGACAATGCCAGGATTCATTGGGCTCAAATAGTGAAAGAGTGGTTCAGGGAGCATGAGACATCATTTTCACACATGGATATATTAGATAATAGAGTGTGTGATTTTTGAATCAGTCTCACTAGGAGATTTCATAAGTATAGCTGGCTAATGTCAGCTAATGCTAGTGCTCCTTCCGTGAGCTGAGAAGTTCATCTCCAGCCCACTTTTTAATGTTTCCATCTAATTAATTTTAAAACAAGAACCATGTATATGACTGCATACATGATATAACATTATTGCTAACAGGATGATGGTAAAGAAAACACTAGTCGGATGGTGAAATCTGACATATGCTTGTTGACAGAAATACAGTCATTAATATTGGAGGAGACATCACTGCAGCTAATAAGATGGCATTAGTTAGCTGGATATGCTAAAGTTTGCAGCTTATGTTAGAACAGAAGTTAAATCCATTCCCAACCCATGTGCTGTTGTGTTTTACATGTTTGAAAGACTATAAAAAAAAATGCCAGCATCCAGCCTCATCAAACTCAATAGTGTTGCTCTTCTTTTAGTCCTGTACTGAATAAGGAATGAATCAATACCTCAAAGTGACATACCAGGAATGTATGAATGAAGAGTACACACATGAAACAATGGAGTGAAACTTTCAAAGTTTGGTCAGTTTGGTTTGAAGTTTAGGCAACAAAAATACATGTTTAGGGTTGGCCAAAGATCATGCTTTGGTTTAAAGTAAATATGTAATGTAATATACATTAAAACCCTGTGTTTGAACCAGCCATCCATTTTTGTTTTTAAGCATTATATAAATTAAGTTGATTTAACCTTAACTCTATTGCCACCAACAGGTATTCATTACCTGGGCCAGCTTCATGAGAACAGTCTGCTGAAGGTTGCTCTTGATCAGATCACAGAGGGACAGCTGCAGTTCACACGGCTGGAGCAGCACTTTGATACACTGGTCCTGGGTCAACATGACCAGCGCAGGTAGGGCATGTCTTGTTACATTATAATCATTGTACATTTAATTTCTTTCTTTTTTCCACTCTTTCTTCTGCAGCTGGGAGGCTTGGGTTCTTAATTCGCTTTGCATAGCATTGTCAGCTAATTACCAGGAGTAATCAGCTACAACAAATCAAAAGTAAATAGTTCTATGCCTTTGAACTAATCAAAACATTTCCCACCATCTCTGACCTGCCCTACCTCACCTCTTTGTCATTCTCAGAGAGTACCATATACATGCAGGGAAGACTGAGATGGCAGCTAGCCTGAAGAAGCAGTTCCCAGGAGAAGAGGAGGCCATTGATGAGTACATGAGACTGATGAAGGTAGAGTCAGAGGGAGGTAATGATAATCAGTAGTGCTGTCAGGCGATTAAAAAAATTAATCTAATTAATTACAGGATTTGTAATTAATTAATCTAATTAATCACATTTTAATCTCATATCTGCTAAAGGTCCCCAAATAAAGAATTTGAATTCTAGGACATTACAAAATTGTAGTGCATGACTAATCAATTGAATACACAAGGTACAAATCACTGCGTTCTTGTTAATAGTCCCGTCTTTGTTCTTTTTATAAATAAACTTGCCGTTCAAAGGTCCAAGTAAACTTGCCTTGCTCTTAGGGCTGCAACGGATCAAAAAACTCACGGTTCAGATCGTATCACGGGTTTGAGTCACGGATCGGATCATTTTTTGGATCAGCAAAAAAGAAAAAAGTGGTGGGATTAGAGTTAAATTATTTTAAAAATGCACTTGTCTTCGAAACTTGTCTAGTTCGGTAAAGTTGGAAAGATATTCACAGATTCGGACTTCCGGCATCAATAACTCATTAGTGATACGTTGTCAAAACATAAACGAGGCCTCTTTCCCATCGTTGTAAGGTAGACAATGTGCTACAAGCCCAGTTTTATCAAAAGTAGCTGTCTTTCAAGCTGCAGAAATAACATTGGTGTCTATGAGCAGCCGGCTGTGAGACGAGTGGATAGGGACCGTCTGCAAATTGCAAAACCGCTACAGCAGCGAAGAGAAACACTACACAGATATTCAATAACTTCACTCTTAGACAATGTAGTGTCACCAAAATCACTGCAGCCATCAGCTGGCCCCTGCTAATCATACTACAACTCTTGGTTTGATATTAAAAACATTTTTTCATAATTTTAAGAATTTTTATTAATAATAAAATGTAATAACTTCTCTTTTATGTACTGTAGTGCCACCAAAATCACTGCAGCCATCAACTGGCCCCTGCTTATCATACTACAACTCTTGGTTTGATATTTAAAAAAAAAATCATAATTTTATGGATTTTTTATTAATAATAAAATTTAATAACTTCTCTTTTATGTACTGTAGTGTCACCAAAATCACTGCAGCCATCAACTGGCCCCTGCTGATCATACTACAACTCTTGGTTTGATATTATAAACATTTTTTCATAATTTTAAGAATTTTTATTAATAATAAAATTTAATAACTTCTCTTTTATGTACTGTAGTGTCACCAAAATCACTGCAGCCATCAACTGGCCCCTGCTGATCATACTACAACTCTTGGTTTGATATTAAAAACATTTTTTCATAATTTTAAGAATTTTTATTAATAATAAAATGTAATAACTTCTCTTTTATGTACTGTAGTGCCACCAAAATCACTGCAGCCATCAACTGGCCCCTGCTTATCATACTACAACTCTTGGTTTGATATTTAAAAAAAAAATCATAATTTTATGGATTTTTTATTAATAATAAAATTTAATAACTTCTCTTTTATGTACTGTAGTGTCACCAAAATCACTGCAGCCATCAACTGGCCCCTGCTGATCATACTACAACTCTTGGTTTGATATTATAAACATTTTTTCATAATTTTAAGAATTTTTATTAATAATAAAATTTAATAACTTCTCTTTTATGTACTGTAGTGTCACCAAAATCACTGCAGCCATCAACTGGCCCCTGCTGATCATACTACAACTCTTGGTTTGATATTTAAAAAAAAAATCATAATTTCATGGATTTTTTATTAATAATAAAATTTAATAACTTCTCTTTTATGTACTGTAGTGTCACCAAAATCACTGCAGCCATCAACTGGCCCCTGCTGATCATACTACAACTCTTGGTTTGATATTATAAACATTTTTTCATAATTTTTATTAATAATAAAATGTAATAACTTCTCTTTTATGTACTGTAGTGCCACCAAAATCACTGCAGCCATCAACTGGCCCCTGCTTATCATACTACAACTCTTGGTTTGATATTTTTTTTAAAAATCATAATTTTATGGATTTTTTATTAATAATAAAATTTAATAACTTCTCTTTTATGTACTGTAGTGTCACCAAAATCACTGCAGCCATCAACTGGCCCCTGCTGATCATACTACAACTCTTGGTTTGATATTATAAACATTTTTTCATAATTTTAAGAATTTTTATTAATAATAAAATTTAATAACTTCTCTTTTATGTACTGTAGTGTCACCAAAATCACTGCAGCCATCAACTGCCCCCTGCTTATCATACTACAACTCTTGGTTTGATATTTTAAAAAAAAATCATAATTTCATGGATTTTTTATTAATAATAAAATTTAATAACTTCTCTTTTATGTACTGTAGTGTCACCAAAATCACTGCAGCCATCAACTGGCCCCTGCTGATCATACTACAACTCTTGGTTTGATATAAAAAATATATTGAATATTATTATTAATATAAATTCTTTAAAATGATGTTGTTGGGTTTTTTTTTATATATCAAACCAAGTGTTGTAGTATGATCAGCAGGAGCCAGTTGATGGTTGGACAGAGTTTAATTCTTCTACAGTATGTAGAAGTGAAGTTATTGAATTTTATTATTAATAAAAAAAAAATCCTACAGTACATAAGAGTGGAGTTATTAAATTTTATTACAAATAAAAATTCCTTAAAATTATGAAAAAAAAAATTTATATCAAACCAAGAGTTGTAGTATGATCAGCAGCATCCAGATGATGGCTGCAGTAAATTTGGTGACACTACAGTACATAAAAGAGAAGTTATTACATTTTATAATTAATAAAAATTCTTAAAATTATGAAAAAATGTTTTTAATATCAAACCAAGGGTTGTAGTATGATCAGCAGCATCCAGTTGATGGCTGCAGTGATTTTGGTGACACTACAGTGCATAAAAGAGAAGTTATTAAATTTTATTATTAATAAAAAATCCATGAAATTATGATTTTTTTAAAAAAATATCAAACCAAGAGTTGTAGTATGATAAGCAGGGGCCAGTTGATGGCTGCAGTGATTTTGGTGGCACTACAGTGCATAAGAGAGAAGTTATTACATGTTATTATTAATAAAACGTCCATTAAATTATGATTTTTTAAAAAAAATATCAAACCAAGAGTTGTAGTATGATCAGCAACATCCAGTTGATGGCTGCAGTGATTTTGGTGGCACTACAGTGCATAAAAGAGAAGTTATTAAATTTCATTATTAATAAAAATTCCAGAAAATTATGATTTTTTAAAAAATTATCAAACCAAGTGTTGTAGTATGATCAGCAGGGGCCAGTTGATGGCAGCAGTGATTTTGGTGGCACTACAGTGCATAAAAGAGAAGTTATTACATTTTATTATTAATAAAATCTCCATTAAATTATGATTTTTTTTTTTAAATATCAAACCAAGTGTTGTAGTATGATCAGCAGCAGCCAGTTGATGGCTGCAGTGATTCTGGTGACACTACAGTACATAAAAGAGAGGTTATTAAATTTTATTATTAATAAAATTTCTTAAAATTCTGAAAAAATGCTTTTAATATCAAACCAAGAGTTGTAGTATGATAAGCAGCATCCAGTTGATGGCTGCAGTGATTTTGGTGGCACTACAGTGCATAAAAGAGAAGTTATTAAATTTTATTATTAATAAAATTTCTTAAAATTATGAAAAAATGTTTTTAATATCAAACCAAGAGTTGTAGTATGATCAGCAGCAGCCAGTTGATGGCTGCAGTGATTTTGGTGACACTACAGTGCATAAAAGAGAAGTTATTGAATTTTATTATTAATAAAAATTCCATAAAATTATGATTTTTTAAAAAATATCAAACCAAGTGTTGTAGTATGATAAGCAGGGGCCAGTTGATGGCTGCAGTGATTTTGGTGGCACTACAGTGCATAAAAGAGAAGTTATTGAATGTTATTATTAATACAAATTCCATAAAATTATGACTTTTAAAAAAATATCAAACCAAGTGTTGTAGTATGATCAGCAGCATCCAGTTGATGGCTGCAGTAAATTTGGTGACACTACAGTGCATAAAAGACAAGTTATTACATTCTATAATTAATAAAAATTCTTAAAATTATGAATAAATGTTTTTCATATCAAACCAAGTGTTGTAGTATGATCAGCAGCATCCAGTTGATGGCTGCAGTGATTTTGGTGACACTACAGTACATAAAAGAGAAGTTATTAAATTTTATTATTAATAAAAAATCCATAAAATTATGATTATTAAAACAAATATCAAACCAAGAATTGTAGTATGATAAGCAGGGACCAGTCGATGGCTGCAGTGATTTTGGTGACACTACAGTACATAAAAGAGAAGTTATTAAATTTTATTATTAATAAAAATTCTTAAAATTATGAAAAAATGTTTATAATGTCAAACCAAGAGTTGTAGTATGATAAGCAGGGGCCACTTGATGGCTGCAGTGATTTTGGTGACACTACAGTACATAAAAAATAAGTTATTAAATTTTATTATTAATAAAAATTCTTAAAATTATGAAAAAATGTTTATAATATCAAACCAAGAATTGTAGTATGATAAGCAGGGGCCACTTGATGGCTGCAGTGATTTTGGTGACACTACAGTACATAAAAAAGAAGTTATTAAATTTTATTATTAATAAAAATTCTTACAATTATTAAAAAATGTTTTTAATATCAAACCAAGTGTTGTAGTATGATCAGCAGGGGCCAGTTGATGGCTGCAGTGATTTTGGTGGCACTACATTGTCTAAGAGTGAAGTTATTGAATATCTGTGTAGTGTTTCTCTTCGCTGCTGTAGCGGTTTTGCAATTTGCAGACGGTCCCTATCCACTCGTCACACAGCATGCTGCTCATAGACACCAATGTTATTTCTGCAGCTTGAAAGACAGCTACTTTTGATAAAACTGGGCTTGTAGCACATTGTTTACCTTACAACGATGGGAAAGAGGCCTCGTTTATGTTTTGACAACATATCACTAATGAGTTATTGATGCCGGAAGTCCGAATCTGTGAATATCTTTCCAACTTTACCGAACTTCTTTGTCTGTCTGTAATTATCACCATAGTTATGTAATGTTATAATAACGATAATAATAATGATAATGGTAATATATTAAAAACTTCAAACTTATACAGTGCTGTACTATGTATATACTATACATATATTAGATCATTATACACTGTACAGTATAATACACAACTATGCTCTGTAGTCTGGCTCAATGTCCCGCCTACAGCAGCACATCTGATTGGTTAGAAGTCATGATCAATCAATCAATCAGCAGACACACTGTGTCACAGACGGGGTGAGACAGAGCTGCAGCGGTGAGCAGAGAGGAGCTGTGTAGAAGTTAAGACAGCTGATATCACCAAAGTTTCAATCAACATCACAGTTTTATGATCTGTTTCTATGGTGATAGCAGAGATACATCAGTGAAAAAAGTTATGGTCTGGATTTCACTCAAGGCGATGTGACGGTTTTTAAATCAGTCGCTCTTCACAGAGATGCGCTGCACACAGCAGCATCTGTCCTCTTTTCACTGCAACTCTGCATTGAGATTTCGCATATTATAACTTATACAAAAGTAACAGTGACAGTAAAACTATGATGCTCACATGTGGTCCGTGGATCACACGCGTGCCGAACTCAATGGGCCAAATTTAAAATGCTTGCGCATTGACTTGCCACTCATGATTAATTGCGTTAATTTTTATAGCGCGTTAATTTGCAACGTAATTAATTAATCTAATTAACGCGTTAAACTGACAGCCCTAATAATCAGGACGGAATGATATATGCAACTGGAAAACAAGAGATAAACAAGGCAGTAGGTAGAATTTAATAAACCGGGTGGTAAAGTTAAATCTGGCCTGGTCTGATGAATCACGTTTTCTTTTACATCACGTGGATGGCAGGGTGCGTGTGCATCATTTACCTGGGGACCACGTGGCACCAGGATGCACTATGGGAAGAAGGCAAGCCGGTGGAGGCAGTGTGATGATTTGGGCAATGTCCTGCTGGGAAACCTTGGGTCCTGCCATCCATGTGGATGTTACTTTGACACGTACCACCTACCTAAGCATGGAAACGGTATTTCCTGATGGCTGTGGCCTCTTTCAGCAGGATAATGCACCGTGCCACAAAGCAAAAATGGTTCAGGAATGGTTTCAGGAATGGTTTTAAGACCACAACAATGAGTTTGAGGTGTTGACTTGGCCTCCAGATTCCCCAGATCTCAATCCAATCGAGCATCTGTGGGATGTGCTGGACAAACAAGTCTGATTAATGGAGGCCCCACCTCACAACTTACAGGACTTAAAGGATCTGTTGCTAACATCTTGGTGCCAGATACCACAGCACACCTTCAGGGGTCTAGTGGAGTCCATGCCTCGACGGGTCAGGACTGTTTTGGCAGTAAAAGGGGGACCAACACAATATTGGGCAGGTGGTCATAATGTTATGCCTGATCGATGTAGGTCCATGTACATTTTAAACTGTCTGAAAACACCTTTAGCACGAAACTCATATGAAAGGTGTTTTATAAGTAGAGTATATTGTTGATTCTGATCAATAAAAGTGCAAGTATGTCCCTCTCTTGCAGTTATCCGCACGGCGGACACCACTTATTGCCACCTTGAAGATAATACCATATTGGCTGGTTAACTTCCTGGTTCGGACTGGCCTTTTACATCGTATATCTTCAGTGTTCCATCTAGCAGCAACCAACCATTCAAAAATAATGTCCCAGCTCACCCAGAACAAGGACCTGCAGGCACTGTCTGCCTACCTGTTTTATGGTGATGGACATACACACTCACATGCATCATCATAGGCCACACACATTCTGTATTTCCTCTTTAATGGTTTGTATTATGTCATTTTAGGAGTCCCTCCTAAAGAGTCCAGCTTTCTCATCAATGCTCTCCTTCTTCACCACTACAAACGTGGGGCGTATTACCCAAGGGGTGGCGCCAGTGAGTTTGCCTTTCACATCATACCTGTTATTCAGCAGGCAGGTGGTGCTGTGCTGGTCAGGGCGCCTGTGCAACGCATCCTGCTCAACCAACAAGGAAAAGCCTATGGTAAGAAAGGAGGTAGAGGACAGATTCTGTGATGTATTTTGCTTGCAAGTGTGCACAGCTTGAGAGTGAGACACTGTTTGACTCCCTATTTAGGCTTTCAAGCAGAGCTGTTTCTTAAGACTTTCAGGACAATTCCTAGTGACAGAAGCCTTCATACACAACTTACAAAAAATGACACGGCATTTGAACATGTTACAGGTAGTTCTGTAATGATTTGCTGTTTAGGTATAAGGGAATCAATTAACACTTTGGTTAAACAGTGCTTCTACTGTATCTGTATCTGTCTGTCCCTACTAGAGTATAGAATGTATGTCCTTTTATAATTACCCTTCTTCATGTGGACAATTCTTAACTCTGTTTGTGTGTGTGTGTGTGTGTGTGTGTGTGTGTGTGTGTGTGTGTGTGTGTGTGTGTTAGGTGTGACAGTGCTGAAAGGACAAGAAGAGATTGAGGTCCATGCCCCTGTTGTCATATCCAATGCTGGAATCTTCAACACCTTCCAGAAGTTTCTGCCTCAACACATACAGGAAACACCAGGTAACATAACATGTAGATTATTTGACTGCAGCCACGAGACATTGCATTGCACTTTCTTGTCATTTGCCATCTTTTTCTACTGCATATTCCTTGTAATGTGTTTGTGTATATAGAGATCCAGTCATTGTTGGGTATGGTGCGTCATGGTATGGGTTCCTTCTTGGTCTTTGTTGGTCTGGATGGATCCAAAGAAGAGTTGGGCATCGTTTCCACCAACTTCTGGATGTATAAAGACAATGACTTGGATTCACTGTAGGTTTTTTTTTTAGATTTTATTTATTTCATTCCTCTTCTTTTATCATACTGTTCATCTTCATTTTCAGTGCTGACATTTGGAGTTTACTTTACCCATCCACTGAAAGCCTTGTCAGCTTAACAACACATTCCATATTAATTTAATACATCTTTACTCCATTTTATTGCATTTTGTGTTTTATAGGTTAAGAAGTTCTGTTAAATAATCTTTCTGTGTGTCTCTGTTTGCATGCACACAATTCTGTGTGAAGCATGGAGCGGTACTCTTCTCTGAGCAAAGAAGAGGTACTGGGTAACATTCCCATGATGTTCATCACCTTTCCATCTGCTAAAGATCCTACAACCAACATCAGGCATCCAGGTAACACATTTACATGTATGCAAATCTATACTTGCTTGTTGGCTGGCCATCAAATCTGAGACTTGGATAGTTGGTTGGTTAGGTTTTCACATGAGGAGTGAGACTGAGTGGGGTTAGGGTGTCAATATCAGAGTAAACCAGTCACAGCGGTAGAGCAGACACTCAGCTGATACTCATCTTTGGACCTTGTTTAGCTGAAACATTTGCATCACTCTCTCCTCACTTCCCTTCTTATCTCTCTGCAGGTAAGTCCTGTATGACGTTGCTAACCATGGCTCGCTATGAGTGGTTCGAGGACTGGGAGGGGACAAAACTTGGCAAGAGGGGAGAGGACTACCTGGATCTGAAAAACAGCATGGCTCAAGAACTGCTGAGCTGGGCACTAACAATCTTCCCTCAGTTGCGAGATAAGGTGTGTATGAATGCTTGTATCTGAATATATGTATAGTATAGTGAATATAGAGTATTGTAGCATTTCTGTGATTGTCTATAAATGACTAATTACAGCCACGAGAATAGAAGACAAAAACACATTTCCTGATTACAAGTCACCTGTAACAAGACTACGGCAGTGTTTTGGTGGTTGTATTAGATATGGCAGCATTTCTACGTGTCGTATATCCATTACAATTATAATTTAGTGTTCAATCAATTCAGTAAATCTATATCCAAACACAGCGTTTTGTCAGCTACTGTGCCTGTCATTTTGTCCTCTTATCTGTTTACAAGCCAGTGGTGAACTGAGATGGTTAGAGCTGGGACGTTAAGATCAGGCAAAACTCCACTCCACAAAAAGCAACAAAAGGGCAAAAAGCTCTGTCTGCTGTGATGAACTATTGGAAGTAGCTTTAAATAAAAAAAAAAAAACAAGTGTATAGCAATTGTCTTCTGATGAACAAATGCCATTTCAGTCTCCAATATAACACAGTCCTTTGCAGATCTTTTGCTACGTTGCAAAAGCCCGCCTTGGAGAGGGCAGCGTTATCAAGCTAGCCACCTTGCAACAGCATCGCTCTTGTCTGTTTTGTCTAAGCTACAAGCAAGATAGTGCTGGCCTTTGAGAGGCCCTATGGTGATGATTTTTTTTTGGTGTGTGTGTGTGTGTGTGTGTGTTCAGGTGGTGATGGTGGATGCTGCCACTCCACTAACTAATGTCCACTATTTGGGTGCTCCGAGAGGTGAGATGTATGGTGCAGAACACAACTTGGAACGCTTCACCCCAGAAACAGTTGCCAGGACACGAGCGCAGACGCCCATCAATGGACTCTACCTAACAGGTGACTGACAGACAGTCTGATCTGGTCTGGTTTATACAAAGATAATGACACTCGTGCTCAGTGTTGCTGTGTGTTTGTGTGTGTGCAGGTCAGGACGTGTTCTGTAACGGCATGGCTGGGGCACTGCATGGTGGACTGCTCTGCGCTTCTGCTGTCCTCAATCAGATCCTCTACATTGACCTTCTAGCCCTCAAGACCCGCCTCAAAAGCAAACAGAACAATCATAAGCAGGCTTGGTAGTGACAGGGCTGTAGTGGAGGGTAAATGCATGAAAAAATTGTCTACCTTCCTCTCAAACTCTGAAGTAGCGTCTACGCAGCCCCCCTGACCTTTGAGACATACTTCTTGCATAGTTTCTGTTGTAAATCTTGGGATAACATGTTTTGTCTTTTGTTTGAAAGTTGAATCCTGTGATATTTTTAATGTGCTGCCAACTGATTCAAATAATAATCTGTTATTCCATAGACAGTGAAACAAGTAGCCATTAATTAGCAGATAAATGAAACAGGTTATTTTTACATTACTTTTTAAATGGATATTTCATTTTTTTTATTAGTATTGTAGCTTTAAGCTGCTCTTTTAAGCAGCTCTTTCTGACAGGAAATCACTGTATAAGCCAATTAAAGCTCCAAGCAGCATTGAACTGGCCCTCGCACCCATCGGAATGTGCACTCGCCGTGACACCATCACCGGACAGGACCGGTCAACAAAGCTCTGAATTGTCACCTCTCTTGGACACTGCAGGGTGGAGATGCCACTTCCTGTCTCCACTAGGTGACACTACAGCACAGCCACTCATTATATGTTATGTCCCAGTATATTAAGTGTAAATCTTCAGTGTTGTCTACACTTAACACTGAAGATTTCACATAAATCAGATGATAAACTGTCACACCAGGCTTGCTTCCTGTTGCCAAGAGGTGGCACAATGAGTATAACTCCTGTCTGGGATGTAAATGTGAAAATGAAGGGATTCTTATCAAACATGTGAAGGGGCTGATTGGATCATTTATACTCTAATTACAGTAACTTCCTGTTTCATGGCGAGACGTCAAAACTCCACACCATGCCACACCCTTCAAAAACAGGCAACTGATATAACTTTTGATCACAAACTAGTCTAGATGTCAGACACCAATTCTGAAGTCAATCTTATCAGTTCAAATCAAAAATTAAAAAATGGCTGACTTCCTGTTGGATTTAGGCCGTGGCTTCAGAGGCTCTTTGTATGCCTGGGTATAATACATGTGCCTACTGATTTCTGTACATGTTGATGAAACAGACCTGCTACAGGTGATGTGGACATTGGACACTTAAAACTACACTTCAAGTAAACTAAATGACACTAGACATTAGAGTATGATGAAGTCTGTCTTGTGCAGACTGGACAAAAGCTTTAAATACACGTGAGTTCAGACCAGAGAACCAATAACAATTGGGAAAACTACAAAAGTAAAATAGATTATTCTCTATTTGTCACCTCTAATATTAACACTCATAAACATTTCATACAATTAATTAATTCTTGAATGTACCTGTGAGTCCATAAAAAGCTTCTTTCATGGAGCAGCTGTGTGGCCAAGGAAGGAAGAAACTGTTGTATTAGGGGTACAGCTAGATAAGGAGCCTGGAGGGACAGCTCCCCCATGGTCTTACTTGGTGGCAAGGGAGGTGGGAGGGAGCTGGAAGACTCTTGAGGTTAGAGGATGCATATAAGCCAAGGCAAAGAAGAGCTGGGAAAAAAAGAGAAGGAAGGAAAGGTTGTATTTAGTGGAGGATTGTGTGTGCAGTGTGTTGTGTGTTAATTACATTCAGTGTGTGTGCATGTGGGTGATATTAGGCAGCAGTGAGGTTCGGGGGGCTGCAGGCTTTGATCAGGTGTAGGATGAATAACAGAAAGAAAATGAAAATGACAGACAAGAAACTGTTGTGGAGGCAGCAGAGAACATATACAGTGACCAAGTTAAACCAAATAACATACAAGGGGAAAACAAGATGGACGCCAACGACACCTAATACAAGACAAAAACTAACTAACTTGGCAGCACATGGTTTGTTCCAATGAGCTGGATTTCAGATTTAAGTGGCCCCACCCTTCAGACATACCTTTTGTTAAACCAGGATGTGAACCACCCCCAACAACCACAGTAAGTCAAAGACAAAGAAACACATGATTAATATAATAGAAAAGAGCTGGTTTAACCCCACAGTGTGAGAATGTGTTCACTCCATTTAAACAGTGTGAGGATAAATGCTAATTAACAAGATTCACATCAAACAAACTGTGTCATGTGAAATGTTTGGGCGTGGTTGATGAAGATGAAATGAAACTGTGCAAGTTGACTGTGAATGCTATTAGCATGTGTGGCTGTTAGCATGGCCGTTAACATGTGTGGCTGTGGTCATCAAACATTTAGCACTCTTTTTAAAGACACCACTCGTACAGAGCAGCAAAATATTCTCTGCATCTCCAACAGAAATTAACCAAAAATGGTAAAACTACTGTTGTTAAAATGTTTAAAGGGACATTCATCCCCAAATCCATATTTTTCTCTCATATCTTTATCCATCTAGACAGTTTTGGTGAGTTGCAGAGTTTTGAAAATGTCTTCTCTCAAATATAATTGAACTAAATGACACTCGACTTAAAAAAACAACAAAAAAAAAGTTTAACAGCAATGGTTCTTTCTCCAGTTTCATGAAGTAGCAGTTTTTGTTCTGCCAGTGTATCTCTGGGTTTGGGTAGGGTTACTTTAAAAATGAATTCCAAGTCACTAATTACTTTTAAAAATGTAGCCAGTAACTTAATCCAAGTATCACAATATTAAAGTAATGCAATTTGATTACTTTCCATTGTTCTTGGATTGCCTCAATATAAAATTTGGTGAAATTATTTAGCCTGCTTTTTAAAAGTTGTGGCCCAGCCATTTGGCTACACCCATTACTGAAAGTCATTTTATATGTTTAGGCCTAGACTGTTCTCAACCATGTGAAGTTTCAGGCAGATTTGACCATGTCCACTAAAGTTA
The DNA here is from genome assembly GCF_056507025.1 of Lutjanus erythropterus. Lineage (NCBI taxonomy): Eukaryota > Metazoa > Chordata > Actinopteri > Lutjaniformes > Lutjanidae > Lutjanus > Lutjanus erythropterus. The sequence goes on along the minus strand of NC_139335.1, from coordinate 31,029,541 downwards.
ATACAACTTCCTTTGTTTTGGCGAAACATGAAAGTTTGCCATGCCATCATGGCAATGCTGTTTGACGATATGTCACAGTCCTCACAATATAGCTTAAGCAAGATCTTAAGGCCTTTCTGACCAGATTTGATTTGGATATAGTCAACCTGCAACGTAAAAGCCCAAAACATGTCGTTTCCTGTTGCCAGTAGGTGGCGCTATGACTATGACTGTATATTGCCATGTAGTTGTGTTCATTGCAGGACTCTTATCAAATATGTTTGGTGTAGATTGGATCATTTATACCAAAGTTGGAGCAATTTTGTAGGTCATGGCAAGACATCAAAATTCCCTAAAAAAGACCCTATTGAAATTGTTTTGATTCTTACTTCTTTTTTGTTTTTTGTAAATCCATGTTATTTTGTTCTCATTATTTTTTCTTTCTTATTGTCATCGTCCTTGTTGTATACATTTGTACATTTGCATTTGTCATCTGAGAGTTGTCTGGCTTCAGGTTCAGGTATTTGCAGTCATCTTGTATGTACTGGAAAGGAGAAACTGTGTGCTGAAGAAGGTGCCGCTACATGTGGGCTGTGACCCCGCTTTATTTTATCCATTGACATAAATAAAAGATGGATGATGCTTCTCCGCATTATCCCAATGTATAAAACTGAAGCCAGAATATCTTGTATACGAGCTATCTTGAGTTGATGACATCATTTGAAGCCTCGCTGTCAAGTACCCGCCCACCCAACCTGCATTTTTATATCATCAAATAACTAAATAAAACCAAACTGATATGAAATGAACCCTTGAACCAACATCAGCATGATAAGAACTATCTAAAATGACAGAAACCATCTTTGAGAAACATTTATTTGGCATGTACTTTAGTTTGGCCCATGTCCCATCTATTAACATTAGGGAAAAAGGATTTATGACCTGTACTGCAGCCAACCACCAGGGGGCAATCGAGGTGCTGTGATTTCACTTTTAGGGAGCTCTGATCTTGTCCAGTTTTCTCTATACCATCCATGATTTTAACACTTACAAGCCTTGTCTGTCTTTTTTGAATCTTACAATGAAAAAGTCATCAGAATAAAACTAACTTTTTGGCAGAGGAATGTCTCAGACCTTTCTTCTTTTCTGACACCATATGTCATTTGTGTGCATTTAGCGAGGACACAACAATCATCAGGACCTTGAGGGCTTTTATTGTTTGTTTCATGTGGGATTCCTCCAAACACAGGAATCCTCTCACCACCTGAGCGTACCACATACCATTCATTCACGGGCAGTGACAAGCAGTGGCCCCAGAGCTAACACGGTGCAATACCTTACCAGCAAACAGGAGAGGCGAGCTGTGACTGTAATCATGGACATGTACTTCCGTGAACAGAACAGTGGGTTCTCAGTGAACAGTGTGAGACACATTAGGATTATCAGTTGACTCACTGATCTGGGAAATTGTTCTGTGGAAGAACTTCCTTCAACGAAGAGGTGACCTTGTGAAAAATGAGCAGCACGTGGTTTTTCAAAATAAATTATTCCACCATTCTAGTGTTTCATGAGTAGTCATGTAAAGTTAACAAAGAGTTGATGAAAAAGATCTGATTTAAAGTCTCGAAGACTTGCCATCACATACTAAAGACATTGTTAAGTAAAATTCTGTCACCTGGATCTATACTGTGCAACTCTAATAAAAATATTTATTAGACAAATGCAGTGTTGCAGCTCTATATTGACTTCTGTATAGTCGTATGTGTCAGTTCTCTTGGTCCAGAGGGGTATTTGATGCCAAACTATTGTAGCATATTGCACATATTGCTGGTTTTTACTTAACAAATGTGGGTGAATGATAGTAAGAGCTGCACCAGCTAGTTTGATGCCATATCTGGAAGCATGTGTCTCTGGTGAACCCAGAAACTAGACTTACCAACAGGCAGTTGTATGCCAGTAAAGTTGCAATCATCCAAACACCATCTGGGAAGTCATCCTTAGAGGCTGTTTGGAAAAGGGCAAGCACTTTCAAAAATAGTTGGCAGGTGATTGGATGAACCATCTGTCTGTCACGTCTGACACATGCTAACTTCAACCAATCAGATCAAACTCTTGCCAAAGTCAGTCAGGAGAAGAGCAAAACATCTTTTCCATGGAGAAAAGCCTTCAGTGTTGTTCTTTGCTCTTCTTTCAATGAAGAAATACTCCAGCTCTGATATAACTGATGCTATCACAGCATTTACACTAACCTCTTCTGGAGCTGCCATTGTTTGTTCAAGACGAGTCACTTCCATGGACGTTTCTCGCTGTTGTCACACCTAAAAAACACGCTTGTAGTTGCCAGTAGTCCCTCCTAGGACACTGATGGGCTGCATCACTTTTAGTGCAGAAACAAATAGATTTAACTTGAAGTGATGGGAATTCCAGCTCTTTTTAGAGAGCCGGTTCTTTTGGCTCGGCTCACTAAAAGGAGCCGGCTCTTTCGGCTCCCAAGTGGTTCCTCAGATTATTTGTTGCTTATATTTATTTATTACAATTAAATTATGTGCAAAATGAATTACTAATGTAAAAAACATACATTATGTCAAATGTTTATTATTTATATGGCTTTTTTAGATACTCAACATACTCAACATGGAGCAGAATGCAACAAAAAATAAATGATAAAGTACAAAAACAAAGACCCATCTCAGTAAGACAGAAAGGTCCAATCTCTGATTGTATGTATACCTGTGCAGGTTGTTTGTGGAACCTGCTCCATATAAGATTTTCACCTTGTGCAGTCTACACTCTGCCTTTGAACTGTCTATGACATTGAAATGCATCCAAATTTTACTGCATTTCCTGCTGTCACTCAATAGGTGCGTTCGAGATGAGCCAGGCCTGTGCAGAATTGATCAGCGGTGATCGCCTCACAGTGCATGCCGGTTAGATTTGTGTCAGACTTGATCCCGACTTGCTCTGACGTCATGCACACGTGGGCAACGATAACCTCACGAGATCGAGGCAGCCACAGTTTTTAGAGCCAGGCGCCACAGCTGCTCTCCACTGACTGTGACCTCGCTGTCACCCGATCAGTGAGCTGACAGGCTCTGATTGGCTCTTAATTTTGACAACAAGCACCATGTGTTGTATAAAATACTAATTTTCTGTGTAATTATAATATTTAATGCTGGACATATCAGTCTTCTGTTGTGCAATGAAGTTTTAATCTGTCAACAAGCAGATATTTTGTCTGATAATAATAAAGGTTATATATGTATATATATATATATATACATATGACTTATCAGAATAACAGTAACAAAGGGTTTTACAAGGCAGATCAAAGAACAGAATATGTTACAATTATCAGAAGGAGGATCTCTTCTATTTTAAGTTCAATCAGCAATAAAGAACACACTTTATTTCTCTGTATCAGAGGAGCATTAGCTATAGATGTGCTGTTTATGTTTGCTCCAGTTTTAAGTTGTATGTTGGGCTGTATATTTCTTGTTCATATAATGAGTGTTGTATCATATTTTTTTTATATGTGACAGTATCATACTCATTGTTTAATTTCTGTTTTTGCTGACATAAAACCACATGCATACACCTGAAAACAGTCATGTTGAACCATTGTTCCCTCTTGACCCTTTTCATTTACTCAAGTCAGTGTGTGTGTTTGTACTGTAGAATACATCCTGGCCTTGAATAGTGTCCTGGCTAATATTCTAAGTTGAGAGCAGTGATAAACACGACCTGTACAGCCCTACAACCTAGAAGATCTCTTACCTGCAGCTGCAGACTGGGGTTGGTGTTGCTGTGTGTGATGGGTGGGTCTGTGTGAACAGAAACTCAAGTTAGAGTTGGAAAAATCCCCATGTAGACCTTAATTATTATTGTTTTGTTAGTCCTATGTCATTAACAGTTACACCTCCCACCTACAGGCTTCATTGACAGGACCAGCGGCTGGATATTCCCCAGGTCTGCTCTGGCTGCTTGTTGCAACACTTCACTGAGGAGCACTTTTCATCTATTGTGAAGAAACTTGTTGTGACGTGTTTCAAAGACTAGTTTCATTTTTCTTTTTTAAATGGCACCATTTTCACAGAAGACATTCCATCACTGTCCTAACCTTTCACATAATTGCTATTCCCTGCAAAATCCCTCCCCCTGGAAATTCACAGAATATTTGTTCCCGTTAATAGAAAGTGCTGTGACTCATGATGTCAAAGTGCTCATGACGTCATGATGTGTTTTACAATAATAAACAGGCTTGGGGAGTAAGTGACTACATGTAACAGGATTATGTCATCGGGATCCAAAAAAAGGTCACTGTATTCCATTACAGTTACAGGTGAAAAAGATGTAATCAGATAACTGATACATTTCTCAAAACTGGGGATTATTAGTAGGATTACAATTTTAAAATAAAGAAGAATATCCTACCATGGACAGTGCACACAGCTGAGAATTCACTATCATGACCTGTGAAAATGCTTCACTGGAGGAAATGTCACCATTTTTTGTCTTTAACTTAATGAATCAAACAATACATTTATTGTGCACCACAAAGGAAGGAACAGCTGGACAAACTAATAACAACATACAACAACAACATACATTAAACACTGCAATGATTAATCCATTATTAATCAATTAATTAATCTGCATCTAGTCTGATAATCAATTAATGGTTTTAAGTTATTTTTTTTTTTAACCAAAAACTTCCACATTCTCAGATTTCAGCTTCTTAAATGTCAATATTTTCTAGTTTCTTTGCTCCTCTATGACAGTAAACTGAATATTTTTGTGTTATGGACAAAACAAGACATTTGAGGACGTCATCTTGAGCTTTGATCAACAGTTTTCACCTTTTTCTGACATTTTCATCATCAACTGATGATGAAAATAATAAAGTTAGCTCCAGCCCTAAAAAACCCTCTTTTAGGCTAAACAAGTACACCATAATTTATATTGAAGTGACCTAAAAGTTACATTACTTTAATATTGTGATACTTCAATTACGTTATTGACCAACCCTGCTAATCTGCTAATGTGAAATGTCAAACTGCAGTTGAAGGGAAATGACACCAGCAGTGGGAGTTTTGGCATTTCTGCCAAGTCAGGTTAAACTGGCGACTCACAAACTGTCACATCTGACAACCTACTGATAAGAATGACCTATAATAGCTTTACACTTGTCAAAATTATTAGTGAGATGCACTTGTTTTGAAGTTAACCTCGCTTACATGTAGGTGGGTTTATGTCTTTACCTCTGCAACTCAGTAGTGGGTTATTACTCCAAAGGCTCAGTGATTCAGAAAATGGTCAGTACTGAGGTAGGTTTATGTAGAAACAGCAAGGATCCTCAGAAACAAATGTAATAGTTTTACAGTTTGACTTTATTGAACTCATGTGCAGAACCTTGTACCTTGTATATCACAATATTTTCACCAAATACCTTGATATCAATATTGGAACAATAATGTAGGGATGACTGTTGGTGCTTTCACAAAATATTACCACAATCAGATGTTTTATAATAACCATAAGAAAAGGCAAATAATAGAACAGCTACAACAGAAAATAACATCACTTTCCTGTAATCTTCCCTTTAACACCAGGGAAAAAAAACAATACTTATGACATACCATGATTTATTACAATTGTTTGTTTAATACTCAATTCTGATTGGTCAGTCACAGCATTCTAAGATCTGTTATTTCTGAATAGCAGACCATTGTAGAACAGACCTTCCACATCCTATTAGCCTTTATTTCACCAAAACAGCCTGCTGACTGTACATTATCCTTTACAAAATGATATTAATTTTAATATAAATGTAATGAGAGAACATCACTGGTACCTATCTACCAAGTTTAGTCTTTTTTTGGAGGTGAGGGGCCTTTGCAGGGGAGAAATACAGAGTGAAATTAAGTTAAATCTGTATGATTTATGTAGGGAAAATGAACAAACAGGAGTTTGCTGATGCTGTCATGCTGACCTTTATTTCACCAATTTCACCAATTTTAATCAGTTGCCTCCCCAGTTATTGTTAATAATTGATAATAATTATGGGTTGGGGTGCCTGAACTTTTTTCACTTTCTGAAGGGGCGGAACCACTGCCTTAGGCTTTAAGACTAGCAGTATCTCCAACAAGGAAGCAGCAGCAGTGAAAATAGGTCATTTTACATAAATAAGAGCATAAATACAGAAACAATGTGTCACACCACAGCACTGATGTGTTTTTCAGGTCACTTCTCAGGCTAATGGCACAAAACCACTTAGAAAACCTATGAACTCATGTTGGAAACAGCTTTTCTTAGTTGTCGCTCACTTGCACCTTCATGACAGGTTGGTAGCAGTCAGTCATTGCAGCCATGATCGTACAATTTAGACTTTTGTGATTAAGATGGGGGCCCTTTGCCTTGCCTCTGACAAACGTTGAGTCCAAGTTCTTTGACATCTCAAGAAAAAGATCACGATTGCACTCTTTGCTGGCATCAAACACTCCCACGGCGTACACGTTGGACTTCCGGTTGAGGTCAAAGGGCACCTTGAACATGACAGCTATCTGCTCAGTGGCTGCTTCTTCAGAATTTTTGAGAAGATCATAAGTGAAGATGCCAACAGATCCTCGCGCTGCGTATGGAGTCTTGGTGAACAGTGCCATCCCAGATGAGGATGGTAGGATTTTTGGAGGCAGCGGGTTGGTGCAGCGTCCACTAGAAGTGTACATCCTGGACAGAAAGGGCAGAAGTGCATTTAAGAATTAAGGACAGATTTCAATATAAGAGAGGAAATACTAAAAATAAACATAAGATTAACATTTACCTGGGGTTACAAAGAGTGTACTCAAAACACTTATTTTCAATCTCAATGTTGCACTGGCGATGTGTTGGTGCGGCCCTCACTATGACGTCAACAACTGATATGACAGCCTGTACAACCCCACTTATTAAGTTTACAGTTTCCATCAAGACTGATTTTGCAGAGTTGACACCTGTTCAGACACAAAGAGACAGAAGAATCACTTCATTTGTAAGAAATGCATGACAAAATTCAAGTTACATGTAGGCTGACATGTATTTTTACACTGCGTATAAGCATTAAAAAAATCTTTAAAAATCAATACAAGCACTCTAATTCCAATTGTTGGGTTAAAATCATACATATGAAATATATTTGAGTCATGAAATGTTTTGCTTTCATTTATTTTATTTCTAAACACACTGTGCTAGAAAACACTGATGTCTACTGATAACACAGGTAGAAAGATGCGCTATTATAATCAGTTTTGTTTTAAGATATGTTTGTGAAAATGTTGCCCCTTTAAAGTTGAGTCACAGATTTCCTTCAACTCCATCAGATTTTTACAAAAGCATGATTTAATCAGGCATAAAAAGGGTTAGCTATATTCTAAACTCCCCTCTCCCACTTCCTGGTTTAAAAAAGGTTGGAATACTCCTTAACCACTGGTCAAACTTTATATTTTTGGATAAAAATCAAGCTAAATAAGAATTATGGTTTAAAAATGTGTAATTTGAGAGAACTCTTAATGCAAAACTTAATATGATCAAAGCAGTCTACAAGAGTCGGTGGATAGAATCAGATATAGATATAATCATGTATTTAATTAAACAGTTCTGGTCCTGGAGAGACAGACAGAGTTGATAGATTTTTTTAATAATGTAAAATTAGCAAATGGTGCCCATTTTTTCTTAGAAAGTTTCCTGAAAAAAAAAAGTAATTTGGGATTTATTATGAGAGGTACTTTATTAATCCCTCTCGGAGAATTTTAGGGCAATTGAAGATTTCCTCAAAAGAAAAGCTTGACTTTAACCCAAGTAAATATGCATTCATTATTAGTTTATTATTTGACACTTCAGTCTCTATATTTGTTAATTGCACCTCTACCAATTAAACACTATCTCTAGGTTTCTTTTAATTATTACCAATAACTTTTTTTCTGGGAAAAGACTATTATTCACAGATGGTTTATAAATTTGAAAAAAAGTGGTACCAAATGTTTAAACTCATACATCTGCAAAATCTACATGTAACAAAGAGGCTGCATATAAAGCACAGACAGAGTGTCACTGCAGATATACTGTTATCATGCAAAGAGAATATAACACAAAATAACTAAAATAAAAAATAGTGCACATGGGAGCTCATAAATAACATGATCAACAGAAACAATGTATGATCTGAAATATTTAAAATATTAAGGCAATATGAAGTATTGAATTTAACTTTAACAAAATCTGCTCATGAAACTACAAGCAGCGGCACAGTGGGAATAGCAGACCAGGCTCATAGAAACATTATATTATCATTAATGGTACAGTGAAATAGTCATCTCTGTAGTATGCAGATCTACTCAGCTGCAGTATTCTTACCTGGGATGAACACCTCCAAAGGACAAGTAGCAACTCCTGCTGTCAGACTTGAGGGTTTCCTGCTTTTATTCTGATGCAGGGCAAAACCTGTTTTCTCAGATAGTTTCTTTCGAGAAAGTTGGCAACAGTTTACAGTCATCATAAGGTCATATCACTTCCTTCCCTGCATGCACATACACAAACACATGTACATATTTTTGACTATTTTGATTCATAACATTGTGTATATTCTTGACTTTGATTTTATGAAACATCTACACAACAAGGAAAAGTGCTGAAAATATCTTTTACCATCAAAAGAAAGTAGAATCAACTTGCTCTGAAGAGGAGCTATACCATTTTATATTAAATATGTTGCAGAAACATGCAGTGATACTTCTGACAGCTCTTTAAAGACTTATAATTATTATTCTGGTATTAAAGGGACAGTTCGCCCCAATACTTTTGGTGTAGGTTGTGAGTTTGGAGACATTGGACATAGATAAATCTGTCTTCTCTCAAATATAATGGAAGTAGAGGAAAGAGATGTTGGTTCTGAATTTTTCAGATGTATTTTTTTGGCAAATTGAACACCATCAAGTTCCATTATATTGGAGAGAAGCCATATAGTCACACCAAAGTTACTCTGTTGAACTGAACAAATAAGTTGATTAATGCGCTCTACATGAAGCTCTCTCAGTTTAGCCACCTGTCCATTGTAAGCTGATTAAAGGTTCTCTGTATCTCAATGTCTTTGTAATTGGCTCTGCTGACACGTAAATATGTTGTTTTGGATGCTTCACTGTCAACTGATTATATCACGTGATGTTTCTAGAACATAGTTTCACTTTCACTCACCCAGAGGAAAGGAAAGGTTCAAAATAAGAGCTCATCTTTTTCTAGCCTGTGTCTCTGAGACATAAATGAGCTCACAAATATGACAGTTTAACCGTTTTCTCATACTTCTTAAATTCGGCTCCTGAGAAATAGCCTTAGCCTGTGACTACTTTGAGTCCAAATTAAGATCTTAAAATGTTCTTTTTTTGTCTCAGTATAATAGTCAGCTCTTAAGATAACAGTGAGATCTAAAAGAATGCCATGCTGCGAGCAAAATTATTGATACTAAGTCAAATACAAATTTAAATTACACACAAATCTATCTAACAGTAATACACTGTACGGATTCACACACAGCATGGAAAGTAAGATCATCGTTTTAAACAGAAGCAACAAAGACACAATGAAAAATTCAGTTGAGCCGTCTCAGACATCTTTATTGCATGCTCTGTGTTCAGTGTGAACTTGTATGAAACGTAAACTCAGATAATTAACACAAAGTTAGCCATAGACCATGAAAAGAAAGCAGAATTATTACTGACTTCCTGACTTCCTTAGTCGTCACACACCTGCACCTTGATGACAGGTTCATAGCAGTCGGACATTGTGGCCATGATGGTAACATCTTGGCTTTGCTGAGTGAGACTGGGCCCCTTTGCATAGATTCATAGATTCCCACTGCGTACATGTTTGACTTTAAGTTGAGGTCAAACGGCACCTCAAACAGCACAGCTATTGGAGGAGGTTTTTGTAGAATTATTGAGGAGGTCATAGGTGAAGATGCCAGAAGATCCTCATGGTATTTTCTGAGGCTTGACGAATGACGCATCCCCAGTTGAGGACGGTCGAATAGCAGGCGGCAAAGGATTGGTGCAGCGTCCACTTTCGACATACACTCTGGAAATAGATATGATAGAAACATCTTAATGATATGAGAACATATGTAAAAACAAGACACAATAACAATACACAGAGAAAAAAGTTGTAGTTACCTGGGGTTACGAAGAGTGTAGGTAGAATTCTTATTCATAAGCATAATGGTGCACTTGCATTTTGTCGGTATTGCTTTAACAATTTTTGATCCAACTGCAAGTGCCTGCAATATCACATGCAATTCCCACACCGTCCGTGGCGTCCATATCTGCAGAGTGACCACCTGCTCAGACAGACCGCATGGAACAGTTTCTTAATCTGGTTTATAAAATAATCTTGAGGTATCTGAGATATTTGTATTATCCACTGAAATCACACAAAACCACATGTACCACCCACTGCCACTTAGAGCTGCTTGAATGCTGTTTCACTAGAATATAGAAATGAAACATGACTAAGGGTCTACAGCCATGCTAGCAGCATGCAACATCAGCATGTATATACATAAATAAATTGAAAAAACATAAAGGTTTACTCATCGATTTCTATAAGTGCTTCAGGTGTGTTGAGAGTTGTTTATGTGAACACAACAAAGCCACCAGTTCCAACCTGCAGAAATAATGATACACATATTACAAACACTGAGGTTTGCACAATTAGATAAAAAACAAACAAACATGTCAGTCATTTCTTTACAATTCCCTATTAATAACTATATAATATGGTAGTAATAATTTGGAAAATATAGACTATGATTGATTGACCGATTGGTAGATGTCCAATTGATTAATCAATTGGTTGAGAATCTATCTCAAGAGGATTTTTGTGCAAAAAGGTCAGTTAAACATGCAAAAATGTGAAATCTGTCAATAGGCAAGCACATAATTTAAAAAGAATTGAAAATTATTCGCCAATTAAACAGCAGTAAAAAACAAAAGTGTACCACAAGCTGCAACACAGTGAGAATACCAGCTAAGAAACATTATGTTGTGATAAGAAGATCTTGGTTCAGAGTCATGTCTTCAGACATGAAGGTTCCCCTCTTAAAAAAGTTGAAGGAATCCGGATGCGGTGTGTCTTTGTGAAATCAAAGCCCAGGAACAGCAGCCAAATTATTATGACTTAACCCGTCTTGATGTGACAACAAACTCATTTAGAATATCCCTTTGTTACACAACTTTCCTTCTCATATAACAATCACAGATTCCGGACATGCAAATAGGCTTCCTGTTCGATGGAACATTTTCCGGACCATAGGGGTTTGGGAATAATGGGCTGTCGAAAATATGGCATGACACCAGTGAGAAAGACCATGATTAGGACAAGATATCAGGGGGGTAATAATGTTCATTCTTTTTTGCCATTTAGACTGGAGGACTCTATGATTTCTACACCAAAGAAGAAGAAATCCTATAGCACTCAAGGGGAAAATACCATCAGTCAGATAGATTTGCCATGACTTTCTTCTGCTAGTCATGAGAAGCCAGGACACTCCAGCATTTTCCTACTTTGGACATTGCTATTTAGAAGTTGACCCTTTGCCCTTTAAATGCCTCCTGCAACATAAACACCAGCCAGACCAGTGGCAACATGGACAGCTTTGCTCATCCCCAGTTTTTACAATCCCAGTAATCCAGGCCCTTTTACCCTAGAAGGCCACAGGGGGGCAGCTAATACCTGCAAACTATGTCACTTCAGATGGGAAACTACGCTCAAATCTGACTGGGGCAAAATTGTAGTTTATTATGGGACTATGGTACAGTTCATTGCTAGAATAATAAGTTAAATGACTTAAATGTGGTTAAAAGTATACATTCCCATATTTTGTACTGTGTCTTTAACAGTGATTTAAATTCCAGTTTCATTGTACTGTACTTTTAGTGTCAGCACAATACTCAAACAGGTCAGCAGAGGGCGCACAGATCTTGGGAGGAACCTTAAACACCATAGAAGCAAGCTTGCAGAATAAAACCTGAAGCTTAGCTGAACATAAATGAAAGTTTTCTGCCTTTGTTTACAGATAAAGGTGGGTTAATATTCTTCTAAGACCTTGGTTCCCAACCTGGTGTCCGGTCACCCCTTAGGTGGGCACCAAAAATCATAGGACCCCCTGTGATTTCTGCTGAGAGTGCAGATGTTTCCATGGTGGACACATGGCATGAAAGTGTTCTGCTTTCATTTAGTGTAGAAAGTTGATACTGGTTACCCAACATGCCCAAATCGGACCACCAATGCATGCATGAATATTACTGCTACCACTACACAGACGAGGCCCGTTCACATCGGAAAAGGCGTTTGCTCTCACGGGAGCAGGAATTTTGCAAGTGGTGTGTTTTTAAACGTTTTTCTTCTGTTCTTGCGTAGAAAGTTCCTGTACCTCTGAATCCAGGCCTTCTGTGAGATATGTTCAGCTCTGCGGCCCTTCACAGAGGAAACGGGGTGACATAGATGTGACTTCCTCGCTTTCCTGGTTAGTTACGGCAGAAATGGCCAGGAATTATTGTGAAAGGGCATTGCCAGGGTTAGTGAAAGTATTATCTGCTTTAAACACATCATTGGTTCCCCACCTGGGGTCCAGGACCCCCTTAGGGGGTCACCAAAAATCACAGGGGATCCTCAAAACTTTGTCTGCTCTGAGGTCCACAAAATCAGCTTTGCACATGTCAACTAAAACCACAGTGTCAGGGTTCATGTATCTTTTCCAAAATCAAATTCAAGCTCCTTTCAAGCTTTTTCAATGTTCATTTTCAAACTTTTCCAGCAGCTTACAGCTGGTAAGTGACACACTTGCATACAAAATGATTATTTCACCTCTTCATCACTGGGGGGAGCTCAGCTTTCCTTACATACAAGAAGGAGGGGCAGCAAAGGAAAACAGGTTGAGAACCACTGATGTGACTTTTTTTTCTAAATTCTGTGAGATCACTGATGATGTCACAGATCAGAGCATGTGGACTGCCATTTATGGTTTGTGACATAGATGATGTCAGTTAGATTTCTATGGTAGGCTCTCCTGTGATGTAATGATGATGTCACTGGTTCAGAAGTTTCTCAACAGACCTTGAGAAGATGATATGGACTGAGCTGGAGTCGACCCGGCTCCCTTAGATGGGATGCGTGGCACGGACCTCCACACTTTCAGAAGTGAACAAGTTGAGCCGCTGGCGATCGCCAGAGTTTCCCGCTCTGAGCCCTGGGAAAGCTGGGCTCAGCTCGCTTTGTCCCCTCCTCTGTTGCTGTGGGCTGTAGGACCCCCATGGAGTCTCCTTCCATCTTGGTAAGGATATGTGTGTGAGACATCTGTCCACAACAGACCTCACTGATTTCATCATCTGTGTGCTTCAATAACAGGGTCAACCTGTGGCTTCATGTCACTAATGATGTAACTCATTGGTTCACAACCATTTGGGGTTTTTTTTTTCTCTCTTTTTTTCTTATTTTAAATTTAATTTTAAGTTTCTTTATCCAGTGATTAAAGTGTAAACTTTAGAAGAAATATAAATACAGTTATTTTGTGAATGCATGACGGTGTAACATGAGCAATGTGAGAGTTAAATTTAAAAATTTGTCACTGTGAGTTTGTATTTTTTTTACTGTAATGTAAAGAAACAACTGAACTATTTGAAATGTTAGTATTTACAATCAATTATTTTATGAATCATTTCAGTTGTAGTTTAGTCTCAGCCCACATGAGCATGTTTTACCAGTAATACTCGTGTTTTAATGCTTTTCTTCATAATTCATCAAAACACCAGGTTTTCACATATTCAGAGAAAGTGTGCATCCTCCTATGGTTCAGGTTTAAAATTGCAGTACACAGTGCATCTCATCTGCCAGACTGTTTACAGTGTATCACTTCCCCTTCACGTTCTGCGTTCCTTCACATCATGAATTAAGTATTTACTCATACTCACACTAGCACACACAGAAGAATAAAATGAGGTGATGACTTTTTACACCCAAAAGGTCAAAGGTCATCTTCACTGTGACATTTGATTATTGAAAGAACACTAACGCTGTGAAGCTTCACACATCATGTTAAAAATAAGATCATAGATTGAAACAGAAGCAACAAAGACACAATGAAAAATAAAGTATAAATCTCAAAGAGAATTATCTCACTGTGAACTTGAATGCAACACATAAGCTCAGACTACTTGCACAAAATTACCCACAAACTATGAAAAGAAAGCAGAATTATTGCTGACTTTACATCCAGTTTTCCTTAGTCGTCACACACCTGCACCTTGATGACAGGTTCATAGCAGTCGGACATTGTGGCCATGATGGTAACATCTTGGCTTTGGTGAGTGAGACTTGGCCCCTTTGCTTTGCCCCTGACAAATTTTGTGTTTGCACTTTTGGACATCTCCTGAAAAAGAGCCTGAAACAGCACAGCTATTTTACTGGAGGAGGTTTTCGTAGAATTATTGAGGAGGTCATAGGTGAAGATGCCCAGACATCCACGTGGCGTTTTCAGAGGCTTGATGAACAACGCCTCCCCAGTTGAGGACGGTCGAATAGCAGGCGGCAAAGGATTGGTGCAGCGTCCACTTGCGACATACACTCTGGAAAAAGATATGATAGAAACATATTGATGACATGAGAACATATGTAAAAACAAGACACAATAACAATACACAGAGAAAAAAGTTGTAGTTACCTGGGGTTACGAAGAGTGTAGTTAGAACTTTCATTTGAAAGCTCAACAGTGCACTTGCGTTGGGTCGGAATTAGTTTAGAAATTGTTGATCCAATTGAAAGTCCTGTGTCTGTAAGCCCACTTGCAACGTCCAAACCCTCCATGACATCCATATCTTATTAGACGGACAGGACAGAACAGTTTCTTAATCCAGGTTATAAAATAATCTCGAGGTATCTGAGAAATTTGTATTATCAGCTGAAATCACACAAAATCACATGTACCACCCACTGCCACACCTTTGGTATGGTTCAGACCTGTTTCAGTCACAGGTACATTAACAGAAAATGAACAAGACTAACACTGTGTCTCAATTTATGTACATCTGCACTTATACTTCCTGTTTTGAGTGTGTAAGTGTGTGACATTCACTGCACTGCAAAGATCTGGATGTTGTACTCAAAACAGCCACAAAGATGAGTGTGGAACATCGGACACTTCTAACCCTCAACAGTCGCCATCTTATCTATGTAGTGGAGGAGGCGGAGCTACCAAACTAGTGAACATGGAACATGGTAAGTACTGGTATATGGTATGTACTTTTATCAGTAAGTACCACTATACTGTCGTCTGATTGAAGCCACCACTACATTTATTTTGTTGAGTTTGTAAAGATTTTGTGCCGCAAATCAAGGGCAGTGGCTGAAAAAGCCCATATATGCACAAACACAGGTTCACTCACCAACTTCTGTGAGTCCCTCAGGTGTGTAAAGGCCACACAGCAAAGGCACCAGTACCAACCTGCAGAAATAATATCATTTACATTTAGTATTTTCCTGCAGGATTCGTTGAATAACTTTCCATCATTTTATTTCATCTTAAGTTGTCTCAGCTGTTTCCTACTTTGTTTGGTGAAGTGACAGTCTGAGTTTTAAATGCAAAGTTGAATTAAATTAATTTTAAATTGGCAAATATTTTTGGCGGACCGAATAATTAACATATTACGAACACTGAGATTTGCACAAAAAGAAAGAAAAAGAAAATACAGATCCATAATTTTTAAAAATTCCCAACAAAGAACTATGTAATCTGGTACTAATAATCTGGAAAAGATGAAGGAATTTACACAAAAATGTCAGTTAAACATGCAAAATGTGAAATAAGACCACAAGCAAGCATACAAAAAAACCCCACACAAAATAAAAACATGACAATTAAAAAATATGAAGTACTAAATCAGTAATGGGTGAATAATAACTTGGGTTTAAATCACGCTTTAAAAAAATCATATTGCAATATAATTTGTATCCATTTACCTAGTTCCAGACAGAAAAAATCCTTTCAAAATTATTAAGGACCCATAAAATTTATATTTAACTAATTCCTGGCAGTACTCACGTGGGATGAGCACTTCTGCAGAACAGCTGAAATCTCTCTGGCTGTCAGCCTTGAAGGTTCCCTTCTTATACAGATGACGGAGGTCAGAACCTGTTCATCCAGGAATCTCCATCTAAACTATAAAGACACCAATTTAGGGTACATGCATGTACCAGCCAAGGCTTCATTATGTCGGGTGTGTCTGTTAATTAAAGGTCCGGAACATGATTCACCCCTAACTAATGTCTCACCCATCTAGATCTGACAATTAATTCATTTGGAATGTCCCTTTGTTTCTGTATCAAGGTTTGTAGTAGGCAACTGGACTTGATAGAGTTCTTGAAGACGTTTCGCCTCTCATCCAAGAGGCTTCTTCAGTTCTGCCTGACTGGTTTGAGAGTTCAGGTATTAAACCTAATGGGGTAGTTAACACCTAGGAGGGCAAGTGACTCATGTGCCCGTCTCTCCATTGTGTGACTCATGAGTTTCACTTTGGGGGAGGTGTGAATGAGAGTCGTTAAGGACTCTGCTATCATGTGACTTGTTAGAGTCACATGGTTTCAGGTGGGTATCCAACTGCCTGGGGAGTGATCTTAAGACTGCATTGTAAGTGGCAGATAAATTGTGCCTTAGACCTCCTCCTCTGTTGAGAGATGGCCATTCCAGGCTAACAAAAATGGCCTCTTTCACTCCTCTCTCAAACCACCTGTCTTCCCTGGCCAAAATATGGACATTGTCATCCTCAAAGGAGTGTCCTGTGGCTTTCAGATGTATATGGACTGCTGAGTTTTCTACATCTACATCTACATCTGCATCATGGGATGAGAGGCGAAACGTCTTCAAGAACTCTATAAAGTCCAGCTGCCTACTACAAACCTTGATATGAATACCATGACCTGGATGACTGAGAATATTCACAGACACGTCTCTTTGTTTCCATTACACAGCTTATCATGTCTTATAACAAGCATCCCAGACTTGCAAATGGGCTTCCTGTTCGATGGGACATTTTTTCTGGACTCTTGGGGTTTGGGAGTAATGGACCATCGAAAATATGGCATGACACTAATGAGAGAGACCATGGTTAGAACAGGATATAGTAATTTTACAGCAATGATGTATATTCTTCACACTGGAGGATTCTACAGTGTCTACAACAAAGAAGAATAATACAGCAAAGCCAGACAAAAAATCATGAAATCTTTAGCACTCGAGGGAAAAATACAATCAATCAGATAGGTTTGTCATGACTTTATTCTACTGGTCAGGATGCTCTTGCCAGCCTTTTTTATTTTTCCTACTTCGGACATTGCTCTTTACAACAAGTTCATCATTTGGCCTGGACTTTCGAACACCTCCTGCAGCATAAATACCAGCTGCAACATGGACAGCTTTGTTCATCCACAGTTTCTACAATGCCAGTAATTAAACAGGCCCTTGCGTCCATCAGGATGTGTGCCGGCCATGACCCCATCACCGGACCGGACCATTCAGTTTCATGGTGAGACATCAATCTTTTCATCAACTTTTGATCACAAACTAGTCTAGACAGCACACACCAGTTTTGAAGCCAATCTGATCAATTCTCTAGGAGCAGTTTGTTAAAATTCAATGCGTGGAAAGTGACAAAATTGACCACAAAATTCAAAAAGCGCCAACTTCCTGTTGGGTAAACGCTGTGGCTCCAAGAGCTTTTTTTGTGTGCCTGGACATAATACATGTGCCAACTGATTTCCGTACTGAAACACAACGCAGGTGCGGCATCATAGAAATATTGTAGAGGGCACGATGGAACCATTTTGCAACACTGACTAAATATTGTCCTGTACATGTATTTATCTTATCAAACATGTTGTGTTTGGGGGGGATTCAACTATGAAGTACAAAGTTACAACAACTTCCTGTTTCATGGCAAAACATCAAAATTCGGCGCCACACCACAGTGACATCCGTCAGTGATGGTTAAAACTTTTAGTAACTTTCAACAGAGGAGTACAGTGACTGATAGGTGAACATTATGATGTCACAGTGAAGTTAACCTTTGACCTTTTGGATAAAGATAAATAAAAAAAAACCTGCAGTGGGGGCGCCCACACCTCAGCAGTCACCTTGGGAGACACCCTCAAGCTACTTGATTGGCTCCTTCCAACATGGCGGCCAGGCTCAGTTCTTCAGTCCAGAATCTTTCAGACCTCTTTCACAGCAACTGACACAAGTTAGGTGATATTTTTAAGGTCAATGAAAGATTATGTGTTAGAGACACTAATTTAAATCATTTTGATTACAGTTATATTCCCATTGTTATGTGAAGACTTTAAATCTGTTTTTTTTCACTTCCCCTCAATTTGTCTTAAAATACATGATTCAAGACTAAGAAGTTAGATATTAATTAATTAATTTGCTAAAGATAAAATTACAGTCTTTCGATTTAACTATTTACACGCGTCACACATTTACCTCAGTCAAAGGAAAGAAGGAGAAACGAGAAATCAGTAGGAGGAGAAAGGAGGACATTTGATCACGCTGGTTTCAACAGGACATTAACGTATAAACCTGATTCAGGTGATGTGGACATTGTGGACTACAGGAAATGGTGGAACATGTAATTTTATATTAATACATTGTCTTAAACATAAGACACTTAAAACTACACTTTAAATAAACTAAATGGCACTAGACATTAGAGTATGACAAAGTCCAAAAAGCTGCTGACTATAGCATGTTAATTGTAAACCCTTATGTTGTAAGGAGTGACCAAGTCAAACCAAATAACACACAAGGGGAAAACAAGATGGACGCCAACTACAACTAATACAAGACAAAAACTAACAAAGGCCTGACCCCATTCTGACTTGGCAGCACATGGTTTGGTCCAATGAGCTGACTGACAGATTTAAGAGGCTCCACCCCTCAGACACACCTTTTGCTGAACCAGGAAGTGAACCGCCCCCAACAACCACAGTAAGTCAAAGACAAAGAAACACATGATTAATATAATAGAAAAGAGCTGGTTTAACTCCACAGTGTGAGAATGTGTTCACTCCATTTAAACAGAGTGAGAATGTGTTCACTCCATTTAAACAGAGTGAGAATGTGTTCACTCCATTTAAACAGAGTGAGAAATGTGTTCACTTCATTTAAACAGAGTGATACAAGCAAAGTAACAAGATTCACATCAAACAAACTGTGTCATGTGAAATGTTTGGGCGTGGTTGATATGAACCTGTGCAGGTGAGTATGAATGGCTGTTAGTATGGCTGGTTGTTAGCATGGCTGTTAGCATGTGTGACTATTAGCATGGCTGTTAGCATGTGTGGCTATGGTCATCAAACATTTAATACTCTTTTTACAGACAGCACTCGTACAGAGCAGCAAAATATTCACTGTTCACTCTTCATCACCGTGACTTTCCACAGAAAAAAACACAGTATAGAAATGAAAATAGGTACATGGGTAGTTTTGTACTTATATGTGTAGTTGGTGCTTATTTGTGCAGATATACAAAAAGAAAAAAAACATGCTCATACACACACACCAATACAAACGTGTCTGTCACAGTTGTGTGGTACAGAATGGGGGTTATTGTTCTCAGGTTAAGTAGGTAACTGCATGAACACAGGATGTTTTGTCTTTTGGGGGTTGAATAATGTTACGACCCTTAGCTCGTGATGGGAAAAGGAAAGGAACATAAAACCAGTTGTAATTGGTAAAGTTAAAGTTATTTATTTGCACCGGCAGTTAAAGAGACAATTAACGCAAAAAAGAGACATCAAAACAGGCGACAGGGCAGATGAGCGCTGCTCAACTCAAAGAAAACAATGTAACCGAAAGAGAGCTCCCAAAGTGGGAGCTTAACAACTACCTACAGTGGCTAAGAAAAGAAAAAAAGCAAGTTTTAAAATGAAAAAACAAAAGACAGTGCCTAGTGTAGTCTAATACAATTCACAAAAATCCTAGCAAGTGTGTGTGTCGACTTCTATCAGTTTTTGAAACTGTTCCCTGGCCCAGTCCCTTTCAACGAGTACCTCATTCTGAATATCTTAATACAAACAACAACGAGGGGCACATGTGGCAAACTGTCTATGGCAAAGGCAGCCGCCATGACTGGCACGCTCACTGAGCTTAAATCTCATCGGCTTCCAGCTGCACTCCTGTGATTGGTGGACAGGCGATCAAGGGACACCAATCATCAGGCCGACCAACAGTGTAGATGGCGCAGGTAACGCCCCTCGTAGCTGAAGGCCAATCACGGGCCGGAGTTCACATACTGCAATATACAAATAGAACTACACGGTAAAAGGGTTAAGCACGGGGGGCGGAAACGGCGGTGGCCGTAACAAATACGCTATTGCTCTCTAAGCTTTGCTCAGCATACAGAGTGTGTAGAATAGGTCTGCAGGTTTTAGCAATATATTTATTTGTTTTGCAGTGGTGAGGAGCCTGTTACCTCTGCTGCAGGACAGCAAGCCAGTCTCAGGACCCACAGGGCCTTCAAGAAAGAGCTGACAGTCCAGCTGTGTGCTGTTACAGCTGTGGTCCCTTCTGCCAGGACACACGGTGACCTCGGACACACGGAGTCTCTGCTCAGACTGACAAGAGCAGGTGAGCCTTGTATGGACATGAGACCACTGTACACTGCAGACAAGGAGATACGACATGTAGGTCCTTCAACTTCCATCATTTAAAGCAGAGCATTCCAAGCGAATAAAATCAACACCTACTTGGGTGACGCCAATCAGGGACCTGTGCTGAGCTGCTGAGTTGTCAGGCAATCAGTCCGACAGGCTGTGTGTATTTAGCCCATTAGATGGCATATCCATCCTCAAGTAAGTACACTCACAGCCTGTAATAAATAGCAAATACATCAATTTACATGCTAACACCAATCTAAATAAGATGAGAATTCATACAATATCATGATAACAATAAAAATATTTGGCAAATAGAAGATCTCAGGGTAACACATCATAGTTTTATTTGATACCCCAAGAATTAACCCGTAATTAGGCTGTAGCTCATCACAGTACAAAATCAAGAGCCACATTCATTCAAGCAGTTGTACAAATATTTTTAGATTTCAAAGAAAGTTGGAAAAATTGGAGAAATACTACTAAATCTCATAAAATCACAGAAAAAAAAAAAGTTTTGTTTCACACTATTGTCTTGTCTTTGTCTTATGAGAAAGGAATGAGATTAAATGAGATATGATCATATGGAGCAACAAGACTGAAATTTGACCACTGAGACAAATTTAAGTTCCCATTTAAGACAAGCAAGTTTTCTTTTAGATCTCACTGGTATCTCAGGAGCTGATTATTTAAGACAAATTTAAGATCAGTGCAGTGAGACCAAAAAAAAAACATTTAAAATTTTCATTTGGGTTCAAATTGAAAATTTCTATGTAAATGCTATTTCCATGAGCCGAATTTAAGTATGAGAACACAGCTCCTTGAGCTCCTTTATGCCTGGGAGACACAGGCTAGACAAAGACGAGATTTTATTTTGAACTTTTCCTTTTATCATAGAGTTGCAAAGAGACACTCAGCGTACCCTCAGAAGTATGTTTACCTTCTCACCTGTCATTAAATCTTAAAATAGCTTCAGGCTTTTAGCACTTACTGCTGACAGCTGTTACAGGTTTTTTTTTTGTTCTTTTTCCATGTGGCCCATTCAAACTCATGTCACGCCTTCTTTACCTGCACTGAGGCATGTAAGCTATGTCATCTAACAAGGTGTGGATGATACAAAACAAAGATGAAGAATTTGGACTTCAGAACTTAAATCATTCAGAAGGTGAGGGTGGGCGGTATGCTGGTGACGCCACCAGTGCCACGCTCGCCCACGACACAGATTTTGCCACACTGGCATTACTGGGATAAATGTTTTAGCGTAATACCATGAACATGAACATACTCCTAATGAAAATGGGACTTTTTGAACCCCCGAACGGAAGCACACCTTAAAACATGCACATTTGTCATATTTCAAGCAACACTAAATGCAACAAGGAGAAATGTGGGTTCCCATCTTGACGTTTAGTGTGTTATCTAGTGGTTTTAATAACTGTTGAGGCAGAAGTACAGCATTTATTTTAATCAGCATTAGAATGAACATCAACTGCAGCAGCAGCTTGATCTTCACTGCAGCTGCCAAGTTTACGTTGTCACTGTCTGACTGAACAGCTTCATGGAAGTGATATTTTACATTTCTTCTTCTTATAAGCTCAAATAGTTCATTCAGCAGGGTTTTTTTGATTGGGTTTGTTGTTTGGGATGAACATTACTCTAATTTTCTTCTTCTGTTCCCCGTGTAAGTGCACAACGCAAGCTTATTTAAGCCTGGCCACGCTACATTGTGGTAGTGGAACAGCTTAAGCCTTGACTGGAAGTTGTAGTTAATTCAAGCCAGACTGTTTTACTCAGATTTCATTATCAGCCTTGATAGATATCAATATCCATCAGCCAGTAGTTTTTCTGTAATCTTGCTGACAGACATGTAAATGTCGATGAATGTGAACAAACAGGAATTTATCCCTCTTATATCCTGCCTAACTTTAGTGGATTATAAAATATCATGAATGGAACTAAGCAACAAATGCTCCGGTTCAAGATGAGACAAAACGTGCAGCCTCTACCGGCAGGACAAGACGAGTGAGGAGACAACAGTCAGTCAATAAAATAATTTTTTCAAGGTTTTTCAAAAATGTTGAATCAAGATGTCCTTGACTATACAGTCACAAGTGTACACAAAAAATGTAGCACACGAGACATGGACAGTAGCTCCAGCCCCATTGATAACTCACACACACATGACTTAAAGCATGATCAATTAGAGCAAAGGTCCCCTCCATGTTTTAAGATATGTAAATACTCCTCTTGGAAGAACGGTTTGTTTCTATGGGTTTTTTTTTCCCACAAAAAAAGTTGTATCACCTTAAATTCTTACAATGACATGTGCGCTTTCTCCCTCGTTGAAAATCCAGAATCTGTGAAACTGGGCCGTGCTTGGTTTCCAAGCTAGTTATGATGTCACAAAATCCTGCTTGTTGGTGACTTAAAGGGACAGTTCACCCAAAAATGAAAATTCATCAGCACACCTGTATGCTGATTGAAGGTTGAGTTTAGTTTTTAGATGTATGGAAGTGAATGGTGACCAGTTTTCAAACGGAAAATGATAATAGAATAAAAACATGTAATGCCTCCATACAGCTTGTCTGCTGTAATCCAAGTCCCTGAAAGCCCCACCTTGCCAAACTGACTAAAAGAAATGTTATCATGTTTGAAATATCATCATGTTTTAGCCTGAATCTTCACTGTGGATCTTTAGCTTGGAGCCACATTCACGTTCACATGCACACTGTCTGAACTGGGTGTGTGTGGCGTGACAGTGTGCAAACGGCATGTCGAGACTTGCATTATGCCAGATTAGCATGAATGGAGGCATTTTATTTTATTTTATCTTATCTTATTTTCTCCTTGTTTTTTTTTCCATTTGAAAACTAGTCACCATTCACCTCCATTGTTTGGGAGATTCTGCAACACTGCTTTCCTGTGAAACTCCAGCAGTGTTTGTGAACTAACAAAACAAACCTGACCCTCGATTAGCATGAGGGTGTATAAAGCAATAATAAATAAATATGAGTCACACCACTGAAACGTGTTATTAACCACCCAGCCAACCAGCAGCTGTACTGGACTTGTACAGAGCATGTACTTTAGCATTTAGCAGTTCTTTTAAGTAATCTAGTGCTTTCCAAATGAATGAAGGGTCAAATTCTGATAGTGAAACCAGACATTTCAAGGCAGCTGTGACACATCTATTGTGAATGTATCTACAGTTTAACAGCTGCTTCTTTCACACAATAAATATTCTTTGGCTGCTGTGCATCACAGTGAGTTGCAAATACACTGTGGCCAAACTGCCGACAGGCTGTTGATTCTTACATGCACAACTTGATCTCTTTCCAGTGTTTTTCTTTACTGTTAAGAGAGCAATGTGAAGCGACCTCACTTAAATAAGGAGTACTGCAGTCCAAATAGGAAGTTGGAGCCATAGATGCTATATTAAATCAGTTTTGATTGTAGATTTTTTTGATATAGTAGATCATTTAGATATGTTTAGATATTTTATCACAGATGTCTCCAGTAAAATAAAATAACAACACAGTGAAAATATGTCATTTCCAAGGGATTAATTAAATGTTTTCTTCTCGTTCATCATCTTTTAAATCAGATTGAATTACATCAACAAATCCATTATTAATGACAGCCTCATCATTGAAATAGACAAGTGAAAACTCATCAATAATGCTCCATAACACAGAATTACTTTGATACACCACACAGATAACTCATGCTTTAGCATCTTCTTGAATGCAGCCTGTGACTGGAGGCTAGCAGTTAATTTTCAGGACCAACAGGAGAGGATTCAGGACAACTGCTGCAGAGAGATTTACGATGTAATGACTTGAAAAGCCTGCTGTGTCTCTGTCAGCCACTCAAGGGTGGTGACAACTCATTAATATGTGACAGGTTGGCCCTCTTCCTCTGCAATGGCATGATAATTTTCTAACTGTAGACCTGGAGCCACCTACTGCTTATCTTAATGAACCGACTCCTACTAATTGCATAACAGTAGTGTGTGGAAACAAGCCTTTATTTTTCTTTTGCGGATTTACTTGAAATTCGGTTACAATTTGTGATACATTTAGACAAGACTAATGATACATGTTCTTTTTTTGTTAGTTTAAACTGGAGGATTCTCCTGTGCTCTTTCACAGTTTTTATAACACAGAAGAATAAAACAGCAGAGCCATACAAAAAAACAATGAACACCCAAGGGAAAAAATACTAAAATGACTAAAATTGTTATAAACACTCCAGCCATAACACAATAAAAAAAACTAAATAGAAGATAGTTTTTATGAGCCCTGATTACATGAGCCATTCTACAGAACTGATTCAAAGTCAGAAGGTTAAATATAAAATAAAGTAAAAGTGCATTTTTCAATTTTCTTAATTTTCATTTTACATCCAAGGTGCACATTTTTTTTTTAATAATTGTACAGTTAATTCTCATTAATTCTCAATTAATTTGACCACTGAGATGAATTTAGATCTAATTTAAGACAACCGAGTTTTCCTTTAGATCTCACTGTTATCTCAAGAGGTGATCATTTAAGACACATTTAAGATGAGTGCAGTGAGACAAAAAAAAAGAACATTTTAAGATCTTCAGTTGAGCTCAAATTCGTCTCAGGCTGAGACGAGACAGGCTATTTCTCAAGAGCCAAATTTAAGAAGTATGAGAAAATGGTCAAAGTCTCAAATTGGTTTTAAACTGAGCTTGTTTATGTTCAGGAGATACAGGCTACACAGAGACAAGATCTTATTTTGAACTTTAATTTTGGTTTTCAATAGATCTTAGTATATTTCTAAGATTTGCACACTTACATGCTCTTAAAATTTCTGTTTTGGTTGTGGTACAGTGCAGTTTGCACCAGTTCGGTTGAATGGCCCATAGTAACTCTTACAGCCCTAAGTCAATATATTCTTATATATAACTTTACTGTTACTTTAAAAGTCATTTAAAAATCTCTAACTCACATGTATGGTCATGACAGGTTGATAGGAGTCTGACATTGTTGCCCTGATGGTAACCTCATCACTGCTGTAAGTGAGAATGGGAACATGTGCCTTACATCTGATAAATGTTCTCTCCGTCTCATTATACATCTTACAATAAAGATCATAATCACACTTTGTGTACTTGTCAAAGACTCCTACTGCGTACCAGTTGGAGGACAGGTTGAAATCATAGGGCACAGAGAACATGACGGCGATTTTCTTTGTGCACCTCTTTGTCGATTTGTTGTGGAGATCATAAGTGAAGACGCCAACAGCTCCTCGAGCAGATTCTGTAGTGTTGGTGAAGAGCGCCATATCAGATGTGCCAGGGGCAATAGTTGGTGGTGCAGATCCACTTCCGCATGTAGTGTAAACACTGTGACAGGGGCGACAGAAAAACCTTGATGATCTGAGGAGAACTTATTTCAATAGAATAGTCATTCCCAAACACTGGATCGGGACCCACAGATGGGTCACAGGAGATTTTATTTGGGTTGGCATAAAAATTGTTAAATTGTTTATTCACAATTAATTGATCAGTTGTTGAAAAATAGTGATCTGGCAATAGGTCCGTGCGCTCCACTTGTTTTCACATTTGGACCTATTTTTCAACTAGTGATCAATCTGGGAATCATTTTTCCATTAATCATTTAGTTGTTTGGTCCATAAAATGTCAGAAAATCAATTACTCAAACCGATTAACTGATGATGAAAATAGTTGGCGTTTCATTTGTGCATGAGCACAAATTAAGTCTTACCAAGATTTATCAGTAAGGTCTGTTGTGGATTTGGTTTGTGACGGTTTGTCGTTCTTCAAAAGTGGATCCCCCGGGGGAAAAACAAAGAAAAAAGTTTGGGAAACAATGCAACAGAAGACACAAAATTACCTGGGATTACAGAGAGTGTAGTTATGACACTCATTTGTGATCTTGACGCACTGGGGATCTGTTGGAATCAGTCCAAGAATTGTTCCGTCCGCTGTGATAACAGTCTCAACCGCCACATAAGCCATGATGGCTGTGCAACAGAAAGACCTGTTCAGACACACCATGCACAAAACAGTTCTGATTTGAGTTCATTATGCACATAAAAAAGGGGGAGGGAAGTCATATAATTTCAAAATATGTGATGAATGAAGTTTGCATAACTTAAGCAGTGACTATTCAAATTTAAGAAATTAGAATCAGAGAAATTTGATTTAAAATAAAAAAAACACTCAAATGGGTTAATAAATTGTGAAAATAGTAGACAAGTAATTTAATAATCGATTCATAATCAGTTATTCGATTAATCATTGCAGCTCTAATGTTCAATAACAGTAATCTAAAATATCACATATAATAACGATATTTAAAATCCTGAAGAAATATAAGCATTACGATCCAAACCTACAAGCAGCAGCACAATGAGAACACCGGCTTACTTGTCAGAGTCAGATCCTCAGACCTACCTGACTGGTCTTACGTGGGATAAACTCCTCTGAGGAACAGCTGGAAGTCCTGACTGCCAGTTACTCAAGGGGTCCCCTTTTTATACAGGTGATGGAGGCCAAAACCTGTTCTTCCAAACACACACACACGCACATACACACACACACACACAAAACAAAACACTGTATGTGTTGTATACAAATGCACACATACATTTAATCCATACCATTGAGTGATGTCTGTTCCAGCTCTGTTATTGCTTCAGTACGTGTGCCAATTTATACCCTGTAGGAACATGGTGTACGTGATGAATGAGACTCCACCTATGGAGACCGCAGAAACCTGATGGGTGGCCTCCCTGAGGGCCCTCCTACCTGACTCATGAGACATGCAAAGCATTTGTCACTGCCACACAATCAAACAATCAGCCCAGTGCTCCCTCCATCTTTTAAAACAGTATATTATCTTTACTGAATAGAATATTTTGTATAGAATCTTAATATAAGTGAATATTAAAAGGGACAGTTCAGTGTAGAGTTGTCTCCCTTCTCTCTGATGCAATGGGAATAAATGACACTGCGCTTGTTGTGCTCAAAGCAGTTTAAAAAATACAGGTGAATAAGTAAACAGTGTCTTTTTCCAAAAGTTATGACCCAGTTACTCACTTATAGTGAGCATTCTCATGTGTGTACTTTCTCTTAGAAAGAAAGAAATTCTGATAGATTCTAAAGTAGTTCCGCTGAAAGAAAGTAGTCCCCACATGAAACTGCTCACGACAAGGTGTGTGTGGATTATCTTGAGTAATCGGGTCAGGATATTTGGAAAGAGACACTGGTTTTGAGTTTCTCAAATATGTGTTTTGTGTGTGCGTGTGTGTGTGTGTGTGCTTTGAACACCACAAGCTGAATGCTTTTAAATTGGCGAGGAGGCAAACATCTCTATAGCTGATATCTCCAAAACTCTGCAACATTCGGCCAACTTTCCTCGGCCCATGCAACACTCTTCCATCAAGTTTCATGAAAATCAGAGCAGCGTTTGTTTGTTATTTCAGTAATCCTGCAGCACAGTAATTCCAGACAGTGAAGCTCAAACATCCAGTCCGTTCTCATTCCAGGTCGTCAAAAACTGGCAAGTGGTCAAACCCCTTAAGTGTCTCACACAGACAAGATACTCTAGAGCAGGAGTGCCCAACCAGTCGATCGCGATCTACTGGTAGACCACGGACTGATCCCAAGTCGACCGCGGGGGGTGTAGGAAAAAATGAAAAAAAATAAATAGATAAAAAAATTTTCTGTGTGTTATATTTTGTATTAAATGTACACTACAGCCTATCATGAGCCCTTGCCTGCACACCCTATCAGTATCTTAAACACGTCCACAAAAAAGTATTTAAAAAAAGAGAAATAGAAAAAAGTAGGTCACCTTTAACCTATGGTAGTGTGTAACATGCATGACAGGAAGTTGACAGCTGTCAACAGTAGCTAGCAGCTAGTGATCAGAGCGGTCTCCTAAACGTTAACATGGCCGAGGGGAAACGAGCGAAGACCTACCATTTTCACCCTGAATGGGAGGAAGATTATTTTTTTGTTTATTCTCATTCAAAGCCTGTTTGTTTGATCTGCAATGCAGCGGTGGCGTTGGCAAAGAAAGGGAATCTGGAGCGGCATTTTTTTTTTTAAGATATGTTTTTGGGCTTTTTTGCCTTTATTGGACAGGACAGCTGAAGAGCAGACAGGAAAGAGGGTGAAGAGAGGGGGGATGACACGCAGCAAAGGGCCGCAGAGAGTCAAACCAGCAGCCGCTGCAGAGGACCAACAGCCCCAGTACATGGGGCAGATGCTCCACCAACTGAGCTATAGGGCCGCCCCTGGAGCGGCATTTTAAAACGGAACACGGGAACTACGAGAGGGATTTCCCTGCAAAAACCCCTTTACGCACCACAAAATTGCAGGATTTGAAAGCACAGCTTGCAGCACGGCAGTCAATCTTCACCAAACCAAAGACCCAGACTAAGGACGCAACTATTGCTTCCTATCGTGTCAGTCACATCCTTGCTAAACACAAGAAGCCATTCAAAGACGGTGATATTGTGAAGGAAGCCTTTCTCGAGGCAGCGGATAGCCTTTTTGACGACTTTAAAAATATAACAGAGATCGTGAAGGCCATTAAAGAAGTGCAACTCTCCCGCAATACTACTACAAGGTAGTGATGTGTCGGTCGCGAACGATCCGGATCTTAGAGCTGGCTCTTTAAAGTGAACGACGGGAACCGGCTCTTGATTGGGAGCTGATTTGTTTTTTTCTCCTCTTTTTTTCTGTTAAAGTCGCACATGATTGGTGGTGTGTGTGTGTCCACACAGAGTAGAAGGGGGAGGGGAGGGGTTATAGACACACAACACAGTGAGCACATAAGCAAGTGGGAGGGAGACGGGAGAGAACATGCGCTACAGACAGAGACAACATGCTTGAAAGGTGAGAAAATACACTCATTTGAGATGAACTGCGCCTCGCCTGGAAAGTAGACGAGATCAGGCGGCCGCAGCAGGAAGTGGAGACGAAAATCTACAGTCAAGTTGGACAGTTTTCAACAGAGTTAAGAGAGAATAGAGGAAGAGACCACCTGTAGGTTACCTGTAGTCTGCAGACCACGTTCATAGCTGAAGAAATAAAGTGTGTTCTTTATCGCTGATTGAAGTTAAAATAGAAGAGATCCCCCTTCTGATACATGTAACATCTGTTCTTTTATCTGCCTTGTAAAACCAAGTCATTTATAAGTCATATATATAATCTTTATTATTATCAGACAAAATATCTGCTTGTTGACAGATTAAAACTTCACTGCACAAGAGAAGACTAATATATCCGGTGTTAAATATTACAATTACACAGAAAATTAGTAATTAATATAATATGTGGTGTTTGTTGTCAAAATTAAACACTCTGCTTAATATTGTAGTACTCTCCTCCATGTTGAGTATGTTGAATATATAAATAAAGCCATATAAATAATAAACATTTGATATAATGTATGTTTTTTACATTAGTAATTCATTTTACATTATTTTGGGTAATAAATTAATGATTAATTAATTGAGCAACAAAATATCTGAGGAGCCACTTGGGAGCCGAAAGAGCCAGCTCTTTTTAGGGAGCCAAGCCAAAAGAACCAGCTCGCTAAAAAGAGCCGGAATTCCCATCACTACTACAAGGTGATGTGAGGGAATGGCTTTGGATGTGGAGGAGCAACTGAGGAAGGATATTGACGCGTGTGAGTGCTTTTCCCTCCAATTTGACGAGTCGACTGATATGGTGGATGTGGCACAATTGTGTGTTTTCATCAGGATGGTTTTTGAAGACATGAGCGCCAAGGAAGAGCTACTCACCATTTTGCCATTAAAAGGACACATGATGGGCCGCACCAGTGGGTTCATTGCACTGTGCAAAAAAAGTGAATCTTTCCTGGATATCCTGAATTATCATTGTATAATTCACCAGCAAGCGTTGTGTGGAAAGATGTTTTAGAGATATTTTGGCCAGATTTATGGAGCTGTTGCCTGAAATCAAGGACTTCCTGAAGCTTTTAAAACATGAGGATTACCATACAAAGCTAGAGGACTACCAGTGGCTTTTAGATTTATCTTTCCTCACTGATCTCACTGGCAAGCTCAATGAACTGAACTTGGAGCTGCAGGGTAAGGGTAAAGATGTAGTCAACATGATGAGTTCAGTTAACACGTTTAAAAGCAAGCTACAGCTGATGTCGAGCAGGCTGCACCGTGGTAACCTGCACAACTTCCCTCACATGCAAGCAGAACTACAACGTCAAGGCAAAGGTGTGACACAGCTTGACAGTGTGCATTATGAGGAGCATGTTCAGAGCATCTCGTCAGAGTTTTACTGACTTTGCATCCATCGAGCCTGTAGCCAGCTATATGTGTTATCCATTTGGTGCAAGTATTGATGTTGGTGACATTGCCGCCAAAGTCAAATCACTTTTCGACTTGGAAAGCTCTGCTCTTGAGGATGAGATTCTGACATTGCAAAATGACATTGAGATCAAAGCCAGATCAACATCCGCTCAACCTGGAGAGCATGTAGTGTTCTGGAAACTACTGGTGGAGGAGAAGTATCCCAATCTCAGAAGATGTGCCTTGAACCTGACAGCTCTTTTTGGATCAACTTATTTGTGCGAGTCTGCTTTCTCGCACATGAAAATCATGAAGTCCAAGTACAGATCAACAATGACTGATGACCACCTTGCAGCGTGCCTACGCCTTGCAACCAGCTCCTACACTCCTGACTACAAGCTTCCTCCTCCCAGTGTCAGGTCTCCCACTAAGGTAGGAGGTGATTTCCTTTTTTTCAAACTCAGGGATCTACCTGTTTTGTATCTGGTTTATTTTTCTGTTTAGTTCATATTAAGGTCAGTTATGGCTATTGCTCATCATGCAGATTGGCATTTGTGTGTGTGAGAGAGAGAGAGAGAGAGGAGCAGAGAGAGAGAGTTTGTGCTATAGTGCACTATGCAAACTGGCAACTGTGTGAGAGGAATCTGTCTGTGTGTGTGTTTGAGGGAGGGAGGGTTTGCGATGTGATGTCTAGTGGTTGTGTGACGACAAGAAAATGTGTAGTGTACTGCAGGCTGGAAACGATGTGTGTGGGTTTGCAATGCTGACACTGGACTGGTAGATCTCAGGAGGTTGGCTACTTGAAAAGTAGATCTTGGGTCAACAAAGGTTGGGCACCCCTGCTCTAGAGTATCTGTAGGAGATGGACCAATGAGCAAGAAAGCTTTTGTATGGAGTCAAACAAACACCAGATTTTCATCCAGAAGACCAGGGTTTGTATCCTGTGTGAAACCAAAACATTATTAAAGATACAGAACATTATTTTGTGTTTTTGTTTCTCCATTATGTCTGTTTTGTTGTATATTAGCTGTACCAGTAATCAGATTTGTTAAGAAAGGTGCTATACCAATAAACATTATTATTATTATTATTATTATTATTATTATTATTATTATTATTATTATTATTAACACAGGCAAAAAAAGAGTTACTTTAGAAAAGATCTATATAGTCACTCACACACAGTATTTGACATGGCTACATTACTAAAATATTGCTCAGTTACAGGTAGAAGTACTGGTGTTAGAAAAATACTTCAGTAAAGTACAAAGTGTCTGTCACAAAACCATTTACTTAGTTACTCAGTATCAGTTACTTTTTAACCACTGCTCACAGTCACATCTACAAATTTTGTGCATTTCATTGTTAAAAAGGCTTTCAGTGGGTTAATCATTCATAATTTATCTTTTTTTCCTCATTTTTATTTTATTTTATTTTTCTCATCGTTATTTTGAGTATTAGTAACTTTTAATCGTTGATGTCACTGTCACCTCTCCAAACTAGGGTTGCAAATTTTACACGTTTTTCTTTACCAATAGTTGTAACACTAACGATCAATTAATCATTAATAATTTATAAAATACTAAATATTTTTAAGGTTTTGATTGTTTTTTGTTTGTTTGTTTTTGTAATTTTAAGTTTTTGTTTCCTCATTCAACAAATGTCTCCACCAGACAAAACAAAGTTGATAACTGGTTAAGTAAACAGCAATTAATCAATTAAAAATCAATCATTAATATCCTTACTCTAAACCTGCTGCTGCAGCTGTGGTGTTTTGTTTTGTTTTCATCTGCATGTCCTGGTTTTCATTGGCTTGTTGGTGATCAGATCACCTGATTGGCTACAAAAATGCAGATGAAAGGTTTGTATATTAATTCAAATTGTGCTCAGTACTCATTTCTGAATTTAGAATTAACTAAGTAGATTACGTGGTATAATGAGTACAAGTAGAGACCATAAAAGTACAGACTTGAAAATCTTGTACTGAAAAGTACAAGTAACCAAAAATCTACTTAATTACAGCCATTTGAGTATTTGTAATTAGTTACTTCCACCATGGCTGATTACAATGTATAAAATAAATTCTTAAAGAAATCACAGAGGTTTTTGGGGATATTGATGTTGTAGAATCTAAGGAGGACAGCTTCACAGAGCCAGATATTGATTCCAGTTGGTATTTTGATGAGGAAGATGAGGACTTTGAGATGGAAACAGAAGAAGTCCAGACTCATGATACCAATCAGAGAGACCAAGAGACCGAGAGACCAAGAGACCAGACCAAGCTGAAGGTGATGTCTTCACCTTAGTTCAGAGTAAACTATGACACTTGGTCTGGATGCAGCCCTTTGTAAGGGTTAATCAGGCCTCTGGACACATTTTAAAATGGTTAATATCATATATTCAGCCTTTGTATTAATTCCATTCAGTGTAACAATATTAGAATGTTAGAAATACTGTGCATACAGATCACAGGTCAGCAAACCTGATTAGACCTCAGTGATGTCCTGAAGATGTGTTACTGCACAATATTAATGTTTGTTCATGGTAGAAAAGTAAGCAAGTGCCAGGTGTCATATTTCAACAACTAATAAAATACTTAACTGACATTAGATCAGTTATTATTTATTAGTCAGTTATTATTATAGAATTTGTAAAACTCATAGTTTAAGGTTTTTGTTGGTGATTTCCTGTTTTATTTTGTAGTTCTTTCCTTCCCACTTGTTTCTTACTTTAATTCCTGTCTTCCTGTCAGACCCTAAAATGCAAATGGAGGCGAAAGCAGAAGCAGGTCAAATGTATTTTAATAACAAAAGAATGTTCCACAGATTTACACGAGACTGGCTGAAAGAAGAATAAAAAAAAAAGTAAACAACTCCAAAGAAGGCAAAAGTGGAACACAAAAATCTATAAATGCAGTTAAAAAATAAAGCATAAATCCGAAGCACAAGGGCTTGACACAAAAGGAAGATGATGAAACAGAAACACAAGGATTAAAGAGACAGGAAATAATCAGACACAAAGGATCAAAAGACAAATGATCAAGCAACATTTCAGTAATTGGTTCTCTTAATGCAGAGAAGGTGTTTGAATGGTGTTATTTGTTTGCTATATTTTAAACATACTTAAATTTGGCAGTCACTATATCAACCACCAACAACCAAAAATGCTAATGGTTTCATATAATCCCCTTTTCTATCGAGTGTGATATAAGGCACAGACACCCCCTGCCCCTTGAATTTGTTGAAATTATTTCAGAACCACTTATTCAAGAAATATGAAGGACAGATACAATATATAACACATGAAATCTCATGTTATGTTGATGATATACTTTTCTAAACAGTATCAACAATTAATATTGCAGATTTATTGAATTTTTGACGCATTCACTGAGGCAATGTTCATCACAATGTAACCATCATCATGAGTCATATTTTTACCATCTTTTATTCTACAGCATATCAGTTTCTATCACACAGCAGTTAATACTAAAAAAACAAAAACAGACATTTTGGTCCATTCTTGGTTCTGTATGCCTGAGAGAAAATTTATTGAAATTACACAGTGTGAAAATGTCTCATAGCTGAGAATTGACCCTTTGCTAAGCCCCACCTCCAATAACAACTGTCCAATTATAGCTTAGTAACCGTAACTAGAGCTGTCAAGCACAAGCGCACACGCCTGGTGAATGGATTAAACTCTGTCTTCATCTGTGCTAACTTAAGCTGCGAACGTTAGCATGTCTGGCTAATTAAGACTAGCTTACTAGCTGCAGTAACTTTACCTCCAGACAAACTTGTTAGATGCCACTGCATCTGCATTTGTTCTGCGGGGGTTTGAGGAGGAGGATGTGAGCTGATGTAGAATCAAAGTCGGTCAACGATGATGCTTCTCTCTCTGGCTCAATGTCTCAGATCTAAACTGAGTTAGCTTAGCTCC
Source organism: Lutjanus erythropterus (assembly GCF_056507025.1). Lineage (NCBI taxonomy): Eukaryota > Metazoa > Chordata > Actinopteri > Lutjaniformes > Lutjanidae > Lutjanus > Lutjanus erythropterus. The sequence goes on along the minus strand of NC_139335.1, from coordinate 30,994,564 downwards.
TATCCCAGCTATCTTCTGTGACTGCAGTCCAGTGCCTGCAGGAGAATCTACATTTTATCACTTCTCAGTTCTCTTATGTCAGTTGTCGCTCACTTCCACCTTCAGGACAGTTTGGTAAGAGTCCATCATTGATGCCATGACCCTAACTCGATCATTCTTGTGACTCATACAGGAACCACCTGCTTTGCTTCTGACAAATGAGCTGTCTGTGTCGTTGTACATGTGATGATAAAGATCATAATTACACTCTTTGCTCTCGTCAAAGATTCCTATTGCGTACCAGTTGGAGTACAGGTTGAAATCATAGGGCACAGAGAACATGACGGCGATTTGACAGCCTCCCTCAAGCTGGCGTAGAGCCTCTCAACAAACACGGCACCCTCGTACTCCGCCGCCGGTCATCTCCAACCTGGCAGTCTCCATGTCTACAATCATGGCCCGACAATCCAGAATCCAATCCAGAAACTGGACCGTTGCCCGTTTCCAACGCTTCTTGAAAGAGAAAGGAATCCCTTTCCACTGTAACGACAACAAATCCAAGCTATTCAGCCTCCATTGCCGCTGTAACAACCACGCTGAAAAAAACATCCCATTGAACATGTTTCCATGTTGACCAGACAACATTACAGCACTCTGACAGCCTTTCAACAAAAGTATAATTGCACCTTGACAGCTTATCTAAAGTGTAATTTAGGTTCTAAAGATAAATGATCAAATTGGAGAGTAGCACTCTCATTTTATAATGCATAATATAATGCAATTTACATAAAACACTTGAGCCGTTTCTCAATATGCGTTCTTCTCTGTACTTCTGTCCTTGTGTACTTGAGAAACATCATCATTCTCAGTCCAAGTACTGTTCCAATTCAAAAGTCAGCATCTCACCAAGTACAGTCAAATACCCAGATGTGTTCTTGCCTCGCCCGTTTTATCCAGGATGCATCGGGTGGTGACTTGTGTGGACTTATGGGGCAGCCATGTATCCCAGAATGCATTTCGCAGCAACAATGGCAGAGGAGAGGACCCACAACTTTAAGTTACAAGTGTCGAAATATTACTGTTTTAGTACCATGGAATGCAATTTTAAGATTATTTTATGTGAGAATGTAGACATTATAACTTAGAATCTGTGGTTGATTCATCACGATAGCGCGTAGTTTAAAATTTGCTCCGACGTTTTCGGAGATGTGTCGTCCTGCTAACGGCTTAAACACTTAAAAACAAATATGAGTTAATTTTGACTTAGGAAATCTCCACATTACTTTACATTCACAAAGATCAGATCATGATGTTGATATTGAGGCCAAAACGCACTAAAGGCGTCTGACGCTCTCGTGTTGAAGGGCACCCATTGTTCCAAACGGCAGAACGCGCACTGAAAGCAGCCGGACGCGCGTCACACTACCTTGACGCTCTGAACTTGTTTTCATGGAGCGTCAGATGAGGAGCAGAGCTTTTTTCCGCACTCGCAAATGCGTGTCTGGGGAGAGTTCAATGGGATAAAAAGACATGGACCTGAGGAGGGAGTGCTGATGGAGCTGCAGCTCCACCTGAAACAGGTACATGGTTTGCCTCATCCTCTTCTTTATATTGATTCAAGAAATAAATAGATGCATAAAAGCAACCTTTTCTTAAAATACTGTTTGTTCTTGTTGTCAGCATTTTAAATCTGAAGCCTCCAATATGCGATAGAAGATTTAATTTGACGCTTTTAGTGCGTTTTGACCTTTATTCATGTAGGTGTGTTATAAGAAGCAGAACAACTGTTTTCTGTGTCCCTCTGTTCATTTCTTTTGTTTCTTGTTTTTTGCTCTGATTAATAAATGCATTCTTTGATTTTGAAACAGTAGCCTTACATTCTTATTAATTAGACTCTATGAAATGTTATTGACAGTGTTAACTATCAATCATTATTAATCAGGCTTCTGGACACATTTTAAAATGGTTAATAGCATATATTCTGCCTTTGTATTAATTCCATTCAGTGTAGAAAAACACACATTTTCCTGTAATGTTTAGGATGATCCAGAATTGAGATAAAATTGCACCAAATCCTGTGGATGCTCTTCTCTTCAACTGTGAAACAAATGATCAAGTAACTTTTCAGTAATTGATTCTCTTAATGCAGAGATTATTGATCATGTGGAGTGGTGCTAAATCTTTGCTGTATTTGAAAACATTTACTTTTGGCAGTCACTATATCGACCACCATTAAACAACCAAAAATGTTAATGGTGTCATATAATCCCCTTTTACATAGAGATACAGTATATAATAGAAAACAGAATAGAAAAAAATGAATTCTCATGTTGATGATATATTATTTTAAGCAACTTTTAGCAGCTACCAAAATGTGACATCTGTGTAATAAAATATAAAAGCAGTATTTTTTGTACATACTCAAGCAGAAAGTGAACAGTTGACATCCTGTTATGTTTGACTCTATCATGGAATTTACTCTTCCCAGAAATATTACAAAGTGAGAATGACAACACTTTCACAAGAGGACTGATACTGCAGATTTATTGGATTTTTGACACATTCACTGAGGCAATGATCATGAGTCATATTTTTATCATCTTGTACTTTACAGCATATCAGTTTCTATCACACAGCAGCAAAGAAATACTAAAAAGCCAAACAGACATTTTCTGGCAGTTATTCATGAGAACTGGGACAAAACTGTAATTTAGTGGGTTTTGATTTTTACATTACTTAACTCTGCTCTACTTGAGTTTAAACCATGGATTAATCTTTGTAATATCCTATATTTTTGTCTAATTAAATGTAGAGCCAACATCTAACAGGATTGACAAAATATTATTTTTTTTTATTTCACCACATGGTGGAAGTGAGCGGCAACATTTTTTGTAAAATGTAGATGTCAACTTTGTCATGTAAAATCTGACAGAGTTGACATTACTTTCATTTCATAGCATAGTCACAGTGAGAATCCACTTTATGTTTTAGTCTTCTTAATACCAATCAAAATACACATTTACACATACAGGGATACAGAGTTGACATGTTATGGCTGAGACACATCTGATAACAATATTATTTAATGAATTTGTCTAAAAATAGTAAGTTGACCAGTGCTTCAGCAGTGTTTCCACCTTTTTTAAACCAGGAAGTCAGACAGGGGTCCTTAGGGTATAGCTGGCCCTTTTCTGCCCAATTGAATAATGTTTTTGTAAAAATCTGACAGAGTTGATGGAAATCTGGGACACAACATTTAAGCCTATGTTATCAGTAGGTTTTGTTAGTTTTAGATTTTGAAGGCTGTTAACACATTTTTAAATTGTTTGAAGTTGTGAATTGTTGTCTGAGAAAGGAGTGATTTCTGGCACAGAGCAAGTTTATAAATTAAAACAAATTAGGCTGAAATATTTCATAAGTTGAAAAGTATTTTTAAATATTTTTAGTAGGATATGGTTTATCTCAATTCTCAAGAATGGGTGATGTATTATCCATCAACACAGAACCTACTGCAATTTTTTTTTAGTAAACAAATTGTCAGAAATGCACAAGTTTGCCATTAAGTACCTGCAGGAGAATCTACATTTTATCACTTCTCAGTTCTCTTATTTCAGTTGACGCTCATTTCCACCTTCATGTCAGGTTGGTAAGAGTCCGTCATTGACGCCATGACCCTAACTCGATCATTCTTGTGACTCATACAGGAACCACCTGCTTTGCTTCTGACAAATGAGCTGTCTGAATTGTTGTACATGTGATAAAAAAGATCATAATTACACTCTTTGCTCTTGTCAAAGATTCCTATTGCGTACCAGTTGGAGTACAGGTTGAAATCATAGGGCACAGAGAACATGACAGCGATTTTGTCAGTGGCCTCATTTGTAGATGTGTTGAGGAGATCATAAGTGAAGACGCCAACAGCTCCTCGAGCAGTGTGGGGAGTCTTGATGAACAACGCATCCCCAGTTGCAGACGGGTCAATGGTCAGAGGCAGAGATTTGGCACAGGAACCACTGTAAATGTATACACTAGAAACAGAAGAAAAATATGGATAGGCTGGGAATAAAGTGTGTGCACTTATGGAAAACTGTTTCCAAAATAGAGGAAAAATGCAGTTACCTGGGGTTGATGAGGCTGTAGTTACAGGATTTATTTGTAATCTCAATGTGGCACTGGCGGTGTGTTGGAAGGAGTCCAGCAATTTCAGTACCAACTGTGATCGCTGTTCCAACAGCGGCAAATTTCGACATAATGCCTCTGCAACAGGACGACCTGTTCAAACAAACAAAAAAAACTTCATATTTTTGTTGTTTTTTTGACCTATACTGTACACAGATGCAAAAATGATTCATGTTTCCACAGAAACACTTCTCAGTATTTATTTATATGAAGTTAATTAGTTAACTTAGGTTCGGGAGCAGAGTCACGCCTCAACCACACCTCTAATCTCTAATCACCTGACAAGTCTACTCATACCTGGCTAACCCACCCAGCCCTGTTTGTCACAGATCTCTCAACCCACCCACCCTTTCCCCTTTTCTTCATCATCTCCCCGTCTCCTCTCATCCCTTCTGATTCCATCTAGTGCATTTATCTCCCATGTCTCATTGTAGGTACAGTCCAGGGGTCCATAATCAACTCAGGTGGAAAACACCAAGACACAAACCACCACACTGAGTCTCCCTCTGCCCAGTATGCAGCATACCTTCTGAAGCAGCCTGGCTGACAACATCCTCCATCCATCTTCACCCCTCCCCTCTACATTCATTCATCATCAACTTCCTGTCCCTCTGAACGTTCATTAAAATCCTTAACTGCACATTGTTGTGATGTGGTCCTTGCTAGTGAACTAGCTATTCTTACCTGGGATGAAAACTTCTGAAGGACCCTAACCCTAAAAAAAAATATAAGTAAATAATTGAAAAAAACATCCCATTGAACATGTTTCCATGTTGACCAGAGACCAAACTTGCTGAGACAACATTACAGCACTCTGACAGCCTTTCAACAAAAGTATAACTGCTTCAATTTACACTTCAGCTTATCTGTCAAGGTTCTCGAACATGTAAATTAGTGCACTTTAAAGTTCCAAAGATAAATGGTCAAATGTTCAGAAAACATTTAATCGACTATTAAATTAATCTACATCTATTTCATCATTGATTCATGGTTTTGAGCCATTTTTAATTTAAAAAATAACCAAATTCTCTGATTTCAGCTTCTAAAATGTGAATACTTTCTAGTTTATTTACTCCTCTCTGACAGTAAACTGAATATTTTTGATTTGTGGACAACAAGACATTTGAGGACGTCACCTTGAGCTTTGATTTTTGAACATTTTTCATCATTTTCAGACATTTTCAGACATTGCAAACAAAGAACTTAGTTGAGAATCAGAAAGAATTTCTCTTTGAAACCTTCAACATGCAGTGTCCCCATTTCCCAAATGCACACTGAGTGTTATTTAAAGAAAATGTGATCCAACACAGTGGTTAACATCCTCCTGTCCCAACCTTTTTTCAAACATGTTGCAGGCATGAACACATGGTTATGGTTTGAACATTCAATGTCTGATCATTAACTGCATTTAATTGAATATAGGTTCACGCTTGCTGTTTTGTGCTACAAGTGTAGTTACAATACACATTACAGTTTTAGGTTATTTGTAGTAAATTACTTAACTGATTTTGTGTTCCTTATTAAGCTGTGCAGTTTACTGTGTATGTATTTATATTGGTTTATTTTGTGTTACAGATTGTACAGCTTTGAATTCCAAGCTCTCAGTTGTCTTTAATTTATTTAATACAGCAACAAAACACAATATCACTTTGGCGTCATAATAAACTCTTGAAATAGCCATGTGAACAAAGAAAACAGATCACTCATCATGTGTAGCTTCAACTTACTTTCACTTTCTGAGGAGGATCCCCACATACTCTAATGTGACAACTCAGAATGAAAACCAAACTAATAGGAAATATTTATGACAATTGTTGTAGTTGACTCTGAGAGGACTGAACGAGACATTTATCTTAATGTGAGACTGCAGCTGCTGTCTGACTGTGCTACTTATTTTTATTATTAAACAGGTGATTATTCTTTGTGAATTTATAAATTATTTAGTAGATAAAAGATACGCATCCAGCAGTCCAAAGCCTAAAGTGACACTTCTTTAGACCTGGTTTCATCCCTAGTCTCAGCTGTGAGAATGACTACAAATTCTTACCTTTTGACCAAACTGCTCCTGTGCAAAAAACCTAAACAAAAATACCGCCGGAGCTGCGAGCATGTGAATCCGCTGAGTCAGTGGGTGTTTCTCTTCGGGTAAATCCGTCTCCTCGTCTCCTCCACTCGCTTCCTCTCTCATGAGTAGGAGATGAAACTGAGATTGAAAATCCTCGGCTCCTTTTAGCGATGACAGTTACTCAGGAGGAGCTGATAATAACAGCTGTATCAGCTGACTGATCCCAATGTCACCAGAAACGCTTATTAAATTTAACATTCCTTCAGATCTTACAATTTATATCGGCTACTGATCAGTGTTACTTGTTTACTTAGGCTGTTTATTTACTTCATGGTTCGAATTACGGGGGGGCTAATGGGAGCTCCCCTGAAAAGGACATGAGCTGCCCTGAAAGCCTCATTTGGGACATTTGAGGGAAGCTCTAAAACAAGACAATAAGTGAAAGTATGGCAATGCTCTATGTTTATTCGCACATTATATTATAATTTCATTAACATGTATCTTGACTAATTAACACAATGCTGTGTGCCACTCTGACCGCTGCGCTGTCCGTGGTCCTGACAGACAGACAGACAGACAGACAGACAGACAGAACTCTTACTTACTTTGGTTCCTGTTTACTTTTCGTTGTTGCAAATTGAACTTTCGGCCCCAATTCCGTTTCCTCCCGATCATAACAACCCACAGACAGAAGGGAAAGGACAGGGAAGTGAAGGGACAGTCAGTGTGGAGAGACAGAGAGAGACAGACTCACACAGCAGAACATGTTTCTATGTGCCTGTGATATTTTATGAAATCCTCCCACGTAAAAACAAATATGAGTTCATTTTGACTTAGGAAATCTCCACATTACTTTACATTCACAAAGATCAGATCATGATGTTGATATTGAGGCCAAAACACACTAAAGGCGTCTGACGCTCTCGTGTTGAAGGGAACCCGTTGTTCCAAACTGCAGAACGCGCACTGAAAGCAGCCGGATGCGCGTATGTTTCAGAAGTTGTGCGCACCGGAAAATAGCTCACTGAAAGCCACTGTGTAATTCCAAGCCTGTTTGTATCTATGTTAAGAAAGGTGCTATACAAATAAACATTATTATTATTATTATTGTTATTATTATTATTATTATTATTATTATTATTATTATTATTATTATTATTATTACTAACACAGGCAAAAGAGTTGCTTTAGAAAAGATCTATACAGTCACTCAGTATGCTCATGTGCATCTGGTGGACAGCCAACTCCTATGAACAAGATGCAAATGTGAAGACCTAACACATGATGAGAAAACTGATCCAGGACATGTTAGAGGAGTATATGAGCTGTTAAGTTAAAGACACTACACGTCTAGACTAGCAAGTCAGCCTGTACTGCATTTAGCACCGAACGTGTTGAGGCCTTAGTTAAACACAGTACACATATTTGACATAGCTTACATTGTTGACAACCTTCTAGTATTCAGATTACAACATGCAAAAGAAATTCTTTAACAAATCACAGAGGTTTTTGGGGATATTGATGTTGTAGAATCTAAGGAGGACAGCTTCACAGAGCCAGATATTGATTCCAGTTGGTATTTTGATGAGGAAGATGAGGACTTTGAGATGGAAACAGAAGAAGTCCAGACTCATGATACCAATCAGAGAGACCAAGAGACCGAGAGACCGAGAGACCAGACCAAGCTGAAGGTGATGTCTTCACCTTCAGAGGAAACTATGACACTTGGTCTGGATGCAGCCCTTTGTAAGGGTTAATCAGGCCTCTGGACACATTTTAAAATGGTTAATATCATATATTCAGCCTTTGTATTAATTTCATTCAGTGTAACAATACAAGAATGCTAGAAACACACACAGGTCACAGACATTTTCCTGTAATGTTTAGGATGATCCAGAATTGAGATAAAATTGTTTCTCTTGATAATTGTTTCTCTTAATGCAGAGAAGATGTTTGATCATGTGGAGTGGTGCTGAATCTTTGCTGTATTTGAAAACATTTACTTTTGGCAGTACATTGACCATTAAACAACCAAAAATGTTAATGGTTTCATATAATCCCCTTTTCTATCGAGTGTGATATAAGGCACAGACACCTCCTGCCCCTTGAATTTGTTGAAATTATTTCAGAACCACTTATTCAAGAAATATGAAGGACAGATACAATATATAACACATGAAATCTCATGTTATGTTGATGATATACTATTTTAAACAACCTTTAGCAGCCACCATGTGTGAAATCTGTGTAACAAAATATAAAAGCTGTATATTTTTCTACATACTCAAACAGAAACTGAACAGATCTGTGGACAGGTTGACATCCTGTTATGTATGACCCTATAATATAAATGACTCATCCCAGAAATATTACAAACTGAGAATGACAAGACTTTGACAAGAGGATTGATTTATTCAATTTTTTGACACATTCAATGTAAGCATCATCATGAGTCATATTTTTACCATCTTGTACTCTACAGCATATCAGTTTCTATCACACAGCAGCAAAGAAATATTAAAAAGCCAAACAGACATTTTAATCCATTCTTGGATTTTTATGCTCGAGACCAAAATTTATTGAAATCACACCTTGTAAAAATGTCACTCATAGTTGAGAATTGGGACAAAACTGTAATTTAGTGGGTTTTGATTTTGTTATGTTTTAAAAGTTCAAAACGTTGATTAATCTTTGTAACCTCCTAATATTTTTGTCAAATTAAATATAGAGAAATTTTGCAGGGTTGACAAAATATAATTATATATATATTTTTTTTTTATTTCACCACATGGTGGAAGTGAGTAGCCGTATTTTTTGTAAAATGTAGAATTCAACTTTGTCAGATGGAAAATTTTACAGAGTCGACAAAATGTTACAGTTTTTCATTTCATAGCAGTGTTAGTGAGTGCCCATTTTATGTTTTAGTCCTTTTGATACTACTCAAAATACACATTTACACATTCAAACCACATTTAAACCATAATTCTTATTTAGCTTTGATTTAGAAGGGCTACAGAGTTGACATGTTATGGCTGATACACATCTGATAACAATATTATTTAATGATTTTGTTTAAAAATAGAAGGTTTACCACTGTTTGAGCAGTATTCCCACCTTTTTTAAACCAGGAAGTGGAAAAGGGGTCCTTAGAGTATAGCTAACCATTTTCTGCTTGATTAAATCAGGTTTTTGTTAAAAATCTGAGTTGATTGAAATCTGGGACACAACATTTATACCTATGTTATTAGTAGGTTTTGTTAGTTTTAGATTTGAAGGCTTTTAATGCATTTTTAAATTGTTTGAAATCATGAATTCTTGTCTGGGAAAAGTGTAATTAAAACAAATTAGAGTGAAATATTTCACAAGTTGAAAATAATTAAATAATTTTTTTGGTAGGATATGTTTTGTCCCAGTTCTCAAGAATGAGTGATTATCCATCAGCACAGAACCTACTACAATGTTTAGTTTTGTTTAGTTTTTTTCTATTAAACAAAGCTGAGAATTGTCAGAAATGCACAAGTTTGCCATTAAGTACCTGCAGGAGAATCTACATTTTATCACTTCTCAGTTCTCTTATTTCAGTTGTCGCTCATTTCCACCTTCATGACAGGTTGGTAAGAGTTCGTCATTGATGCCAGGAGCTTAACTCGATCATTCTTGTAACTCAGACAAGAACCACATGCTTTTCTTCTGACAAATGAGCTGTCTGTGTCGTTGTACATGTGATGATAAAGATCATAATTACACTCTTTGCTCTTGTCAAAGATTCCTATTGCGTACCAGTTGGAGTACATGTTGAAATCATAGGGCACAGAGAACATGACGGCGATTTTCTCAGTGGCCTCATTTGTAGATGTGTTGAGGAGATCGTAAGTGAAGACGCCAACAGCTCCTCGAGCAGTGTTGGGAGTCTTGGTGAACAGCGCATCCCCAGTTGCAGACGGGTCAATGGTCAACGGAAAAAAACTGGCACAGGAACCACTTTCAGCGTACACACTAGAAACAGAAAAAAGAAGATTAATAACCTGTGGTGAACAGCACATCCCCAGTTGCAGACGGGTCAATGGTCAGAGGCAGAGATTTGGCACAGAAACCCTTGTCGATGTATACACTAGAAACAGTAGACAAATATGAATAGGTTGCGTGTATTTATGGAAAACTGTTTCTAAAATAGAGGAGAAATGCAGTTACCTGGGGTTGGTGAGGGTGTAGTTAGAGGATTTATTTGTAATCTCAATGTGGCACTGGCGATGTGTTGGAAGGAGTCCAGCAACCTGAACACCAACTGTGATCGCTGCTTCGACAGCAGCAGATTTCGACATAATGCCTCTGCAACAAGACAACCTGTTCAAACACACAAAAAACCTTCATATTTTTGTTGTTTTTTGACCTATACTGTACACAGATACAACAATTGCTCATGTTCCACAGAAACATTTATCAGTAATTAATTTATCCAACTAGTCTTACCTGGGATGGACACTTGTGAACACTTCTGAAGGACGGCTGCAGGCTCTGGCTGTCAGGCTTTTAATCTGCTTATAAATGTGATGGAGGACAGAAGAGATCAGCTGGGGGCTGGACCTGTCTGTGAAGGACCCTCCTTCCAAACCAGAGCCCCTAGTAAAAATGAAAGTAAAAAAAACGTGCCATTGAGCATGTTTTCATGTTGACCAGAAACCACACTTGCTTAGACAACATTACAGCACTCTGACAGCCTTTTAACTCTTTCCACGCCAGTGTTTTTTAATAAAGCTGACAGCCAGCACCAGTGTTTCTGACAAAATTCACAGATTTTTCAACATCCATAGAATATTCAATTCTATGAATATGTTAACATGGAAGATATCAAAAGAAAGAACAGATCTTCTAGATTCAGACACATGAAGCATTTTGTTCTGGCTTCTGGCTCAGTTTTACACTTTTACAGCTTATCTATCACCGTGATCTACAATCAAGATTATATTCATATTAATTAATGTAAATTAGTGTATGATCAAAAGATAAATGGCCAAATAGTAGTAGGACTTTAAACTTCCTTTACCCGTCCCCAGACTGTGTCAGCTTTGTCTACATACTAGCATGTAAAACAGGTTTTACAGCCACAAGCAATCTTCTTAATGATATTTTACTGAAGGTGATTCACAAATCTTGCTGGTCCAGTCATTCCTCAGTTATCTTAGCTTTTAACTTTTCGGAACAGGCCGAGCAGGTTCTGACTCTGTGGGAGAAATGCTGCACATTCCCATGATGGTCCCCTGAACTACCCACCACTTATAAAAACACTTCCCCACCTTTGTCATGATAAAAAAAAAAAAGCTAAATTTCTTAGAGACAATCTTAGCATGATTGCTGTGGGAAAAATGCATGCACTGTAAACAGGTTAATTACAGCCCATCCTCACCAGAAAAATGTGCATGACGGTATCAACTGCAAGCAGTTCATTCTGACTGATATATCCATTTGTTTCATTTTATGTTAGGTAGGGCCCCCTAGTGGACGTCATACAAATGAGTGAATGAATGAATTTTGAGGACAAAGTGAGGTGGATGGATGCCTCAACAACTCCAGGAAACCAGGGTTTGATTCTTGTGTGAAATGAAAAGCGAATGTAGAGTTATTTAAAGTTTTGAGTAACTTCAAATATTGTGATAGTCTGTCCTTACCTTGCGAGGCAGCTAGATTCACAAGATCACGTGAGAATCCATCTTGCCAGCACCAGAAGCGGTGCAGCCAATCAGTGTCCTACAGGTGACTACAGGTAGCTACAGGTGTGGTTTTAGGTGTGACAACAGTGAGAAGCATCCATGGAAGCGACTCATCTTGAACAAACAACGGCAGTTCCTGAAGAGGTTAGCATAGATGCTGTGACAGCATCAGTTATATCAGAACTGAAGAGTATTTCTACATTGAAAGAAGAGCAAAGAATGACACTGAAGGCTCTTCTCCCAGCTGGCTTCAGCAAGAGTTTGATGTGATCGGTTGAAGTTAACATGTGATCGATGTAGTGGACAGGTGGCTCATCCAGTCACCTGTCAAGTCAAGTCAAGTCAACTTTATTTTTATAGCACATTTAATACAACAAGTGTAAACTCAGTGTGCTCAGTGTGCAAATAGAAAATAACATACAATAATAAAGTATTACATATATAAAAACAAGCATAACATGATAAAAAAAAATAAACAAAATAAGAAGGTATTATTATCTTTATTCTTAGAAAGGGTGTCAAGTCAAGTGTTTGTTTGTTTTTTAAAGTTCCCGCCCTTTTCCAATCACTCTCTAAGGACACATTCCCAGTAACTAACCAGGTTAATTTTTTCCAGCTTTTGACCACGAGTGAACCGGACAAAGTATGAGGGAAGTGATGGCAAAGAAATAGCACTTAGGCACCCTAGGCAACACACCAAAGAGCAAACCATGGAGGGAAGACATAATAATGAAGCCATTAATCTACGGCCCATTTATACATATGGGCTCGTATCATATTGTCTAAGTTTGGATTGGTTGAGTATAAAAGGTGGATATGGTGCATATGAGAATCTATGTTTATGATCTGAAGCAGTTTAATTTATGTTTAATGTGATTTAATAAAGCTAAAAGATGTTAAGATTGTTTTGCATGAGAAACATGCAACATGCAATGTGTGGATCTGCTGAAAGAGTGTTGCAACACTTTACTACACACTTTTTCTCACACTTTACTGAGGCAGCTTTGTGTGACCATGGTGCAGTTGAGGTGAGAAAATGAGAAGCTGCAAGGAAGGCGTTAAAAATAGCCAAAGCTATCTATTAAAGTACAGTTACGAAGAAAACTAAATGAAGACATCGCTTAAGCACAATGAACAGATCGCCTGTATTCAGCTGTGTTTGGATCCTGCAAATAATGGCAAATATTTGAATAATAATTCTCAAAATTCTCTTTTGTCTTATATGAAAGTATTTACTTTATTTTTGGCCTAAGGAGAAGAAACAACATGCAGTGTATGGATCTTCTGATGGAAGTATTGTGACACAGCTTCCTTATAAGGCAGTTCTGTTAGGCCGTTCAACCTTAAGAACTTTCCTAGGGGACCAATAACCCTCTCTAATTTTTAGGAGCTTTACCCGGTTTTCTTCTCCAGTTGCCAAAGAAGTCTCCAAGGTAGCGCCCACTAATGGTTTAAGAACTACTGAGCTGGTGTTTCCACGGCTGATCATCACTGACTGGTCAGCCACAGACAGACAGACAGACTTTGTTTAAAAAATACTAAAGTACTTGGTAGCAGGCTGACATCTTTTAACCTGTTACGTAACGTAGTGCCTAGTTTTCACAGATCTTAAGATGCAGTAGAAATGCAAACAGGAACACACAAACCAGACACTGATCCCACTTTCGTTCCTGAGTTTGCTTCCTACGGTCTCATAGTTCCTCTAACCATTTCATTGAAAAGGGATGTATGTAAAAGTAAAGTTGTGCTATGACAGTATGAGACGTGATATCCATTTAAGGGTCCAACCAGAGTTGTTACACTGTGTGTTTAGCCCTAAATCAAAACCAAACCACTTCCCTTCAATTAGAGTTAATGAGCTGGTTAATCAGCTGGAAAAAAAAGGGAGAGGACCACAAGCTACATGTGAAGGTCAACGTCAGAAAAAATACTGCGATCAATATGGTAAAACACAAAAGTGGAAAAATATTACCTAAGCCACCCTACACTAATCACAGTGACAAGTGAGAGAAGTGAGGGAACATTAAAATGAGTCTTCAATATAACATTTAAAAAGGGGAAAAAATCATATAGATCAGTTCAGTTCATGAGTAAGTCCACAATTACATCAAGTTAACCATAACATCATTAAATAACCCACAGGACACTATATTGTAGTCTATTTAATATCAAAACTGAACGTCTCCTTAAAAATGTCCAGAGTTGCATTAATTTTTCTTCAAGATCTTGTCTTGATGATGGGAGAGTTGGGCTGCTGCGTAAAGTCTTCTCCAGCACATCCCAAAGATTCTCAGTGAGGTTAAGGTCTGGACTCTGTGGTGGACAATCAATGTTTGAAAATAATGTCTCATGCTCCCTGGACCACTTTTTCACTATTTGATCCTGATGAATCCTGGTATTGTCATCTTGGAATCTGTCCGTGTCATCAGTGAAGAAAAAATCCATTGATGTAAAAACCTGTTCATTCAGTATATTCAGGTAGTGAACTGACCTCATTTTTTTGGGCTCATAACGTTGCTGAACCTCGACCTGAGCAACTGAAGCGACCCCAGATCATAACACTGCCCCCACAGGCTTGTATGGTAGACACTAGGCATGATGGGAGCATCACTTCATCTGCCCCCATCACTCTGGAACAGGGTAAATCTGGACTCACCCAAATAAACTGAAACCCTTTTTTTCTGATTATCCTCACTGATAAGTGGTTTTCTTAAGGCTACACAGCTGTTTAGTCCCTTGACTTCTCTTCACACTGTGTGTGGAAATGTTCTTACTTTCACTATTAAACATAGCTGAGAGTTCTACTGTTGATTTTTGATGATTTGATTTCACCAAACATTTAAGTGATCTGACCAGTCAAGATGTATTTCCTTGAAGATGATGGTTCACCACTATCCTTCCAGGTTTTAATAATGTGTTGGACAGTTCTGAACCCAGTCTTAGTAGTTTCATCAATCTCCTTAGTCGTTTTCTTTGCTTGATGCAGGACAATAATTTGAGCCTTCTGAAACAGAGTTGTGATGTTTTTGCGCTTTTCTATTTAACCATACTGGTTGAGCTTCCCATGTAGATTCAGAATAGGTGTCTCAGCTGGAGTTTTTACAGCAGTGTGTGACACACGACCTCCTCTGCTCTGTGCTGCAAACAAACCAAATAGCCAACAGTTTGCAGGACCAGGGTAGAGATGCATGCACAAAAGAAAATCTGAAATGTGCAGTTGCAGGGAAGAAACACACCTACTTTTAAACATTTTAAACATTTGATATCAACATGTTTTGGACATGCACATATATCACAATGCTAACCTTTTCAAGAAGGTGAATAAATGAAAGAAAGAGCACTGTCAAAGTCCACCACCAGCTGAAAACTTAAAAAAAATACTATTTTGACAGGAAGAAGCAGGCGTTATCAGAGTATGCCCATCTGCATGTAAACAGAAATATTAGAGGAAGATTCATTTTCATTAGACATGTAAACAGTTTCATGGGATTTTTTTTTTTTTCAGAATAAGGGCAAAAAAAAAAAAACAGAATATTGTGTGCCTGTATCTGTGTGCTCCAGTAGTACTTTATTACTTACTTCAGGTTGCTTATTTCCATTGATAAAACATGCTATCAGATATTCTGTATTCTCTGTGTATTCAAGTACCTGACACCTCAAGCAAATGACAACAGGAAATTGTGGTGTTCCTGATTGTAATAACAGTACAGTACTTATTTCAAAAATAGTACAAATTGTTGAGAATGAACACACCAACAAGAAGACTGACTTTGCAAATTTATTCGATGTCTGAGATTTAAACAGGTTATGTTCAAAGCTGTGTGTAAAACACAGTTTACATGATGTATGAAAGCCAAAAACACAAAACATTACAGCTGAAATCATAGAAGCCTACATGTAAGACAGTTACTACATGTGTCTATAAAACAGGAATAAAGGTTTAACATGTGCACATTGTTTTACAGTAATAGTCCACTGCTTCTAATGATTAGAACAGAGTTTAACAAAATGACACTGTCCAACTATGTATTAGACATTGGCTCAAAATCACTCGGAGATCAAATGAAAATAAAGCAGTCGTGCCATTGGGTGACTCTGCATTTCATCACCTCAGTTTTTTCATTTCATTTGTCTTTTACTTCCACCTTCATGACAGGTTGGTAAGTGTCAGTCATTGATGCCATGACACTAACACACTCATTCTGGTAACTCAGACAAGAACCACCTGCTTTGCTTCTGACAAATGAGCTGTCTGTGTTGTTGTACATGTGATAATAAAGATCATGATTACACTCTTTGCTCTTGTCAAAGATTCCTATTGCGTACCAGTTGGAGTACAGGTTGAAATCATAGGGCACAGAGAACATGATGGCGATTTTCTCAGTGGCCTCATTTGTAGATGTGTTGAGGAGATCGTAAGTGAAGACGCCAACAGCTCCTCGAGCAGTGTGGGGAGTCTTGGTGAACAATGCATCCCCAGTTGCAGATGGGTCAATAGTCAACGGCAAAGATTTGGCACAGGAACCACTTTCAGCGTACGCACTAGAAACAGAAGAAAGAAGATTAATAACCTGTGAGAATTGATGGAAAACTTATTTCAATAAAAAAGAGAAAGAAAATCAGTTACCTAGGGTTAGTGAGGGTGTAGCTGGAGCAACTATTTTTAATCTCAATGGAACACTGGCGGTGTGTTTGAAGTCCAGCAACTTGACCACCGACTGAAACTGCTGCATCAACAACAGTAGTTGCTGTTTCCACATGTTCTGCAAACGGGACTCCAGCAAATTTACCAACGACTGAACGCTTTGCATCGACAGCAGTAGTTGCTTTTTGCACAGGTTTTGCAGAGGGGATCTTTCTGGGTTTGGGCATAATGGCTGTGAAAGACGACCTGTTCAGAACACAAAACAAGCCCTTCAGTATCCTGCTTTTGGATGCATGTTAGAGCGCATGAAAAATTTAGCTTTTTCTCACCTGGGATGGACACTTCTGAACACTTCTGAAGGACGGCTGCAGGCGCTTGCTGTCAGGCTTTTAGGTCATCTACTTATAAATGTGATGGAGGACAGAAGAGATCAGCTGGGGGCTGCACCTGTCTGTGACGGACCCTCCTTCAAAAACCAGAGTCCTTTCTTTATTTCACACCAGTAAAAATGACAGTTAGAAAACGTGCCATTGAACATGTTTCCATGTTGACCGCAAACCAAACTTGCAGAGACAACATTACAGCACCCTGACAGTCGTTTA
The DNA here is from genome assembly GCF_056507025.1 of Lutjanus erythropterus. Taxonomy (NCBI): domain Eukaryota; kingdom Metazoa; phylum Chordata; class Actinopteri; order Lutjaniformes; family Lutjanidae; genus Lutjanus; species Lutjanus erythropterus. Next base: position 30,977,386 of record NC_139335.1, on the reverse strand, counting down.
ACAAAAGTAACTGCTTGGTTTTACACCTCAGCTTATCTGTCAGTGTGCTCTAAAATGTTGCTGTATATGCACATTTAAGTTCTAAATATGAATAGATGAATACAACATGGGCATATTTTTACTTCTGTCATTTATTACAGGAACATTGTGTTTCGGAACTCCCCCTAAATTTCTCAGAGTTGGTTTTCAGTGGAGACAAGCTCCCTTCTGCTCCCCCAATTCGAACTATAGTAGTAAACATCGCCCTGTCCCAACCTCAATCAGTCTGAACATTAAATATCTCATCATTAATCTGTATTCAATTGAATATAGGCTGAAAAGTTGTCTGTTTCTATTTGTTTTACACTGGATCCCAAATTTTGGGGCAATTGGAGTGGTGTTTTATTGCTTTAGACTTTATATTATTTTATACATAAACACACACAAGGAAAATGAATTTGCTGGTTTATTTGGTGTTACAGATTGTACAGCTTTGAGCTCCAAGCTCTCAGTGATCTTTAAATTATGTAATACAGCCACAAGACACAATATCATTTTGGTGTCAGTTCCTGAAATAACCGTGTGAACAAACAAAACAGACGACTCATCATACCTAAACTCAACTTATTTTCTCAGAATGAATGAACTCAGAATGAAAACAAAACCAAGAAAATATTTATAAGTTTCCTGTGGAAACTTTTTGCAGCTGAATTTGAAATGCTAATTGTTATAGTTGACTCTGAGAGGACTGAACAAGATATTTAGCTAAATGTGAGACGGCAGCTGCTGTCTGGCTGTGCTAATTATTTTATTATTAAACTGGTGATTATTTTCTTTATGAATTGATTAATCATTTAGTTGATAAAGGATCTGAAGAAAATACCCATTCAATAGTCCAAAACCTAAACTGACACTTCTTGAGACCTGTATTCGTGCCTTGTCTCAGCTGTAAGAATGCCTGCTAACTCTTACCTTTTGTCTCTTACTGCTCTTGTGCAGAAATTGAAACAAAAACACATCAATACATGTGTGTTGATGCATATATGATATAAATGTGTAAAGAAAATCAGACTACAGCTTGTGAAAGCTTTTAAATTTTAGATTTTTTTAAGGGATTCAAGCATCACTTGCTGCTTGTTTTTGTTCTCATTATTCTTTCTTTCTTATTTTTATCCACTAAAACTGTTGGTGCAGCAAAAACCACCACTACCAAGAAAAAAAATTAAAACATCTCATCAGTCATTGCTTCCTGCACCTCCAGATGGCGCTGTAACAATCAAGTACACATTTTTGCAATTATCTTGAAAATGGCTTGGCATAGATTGGGTTCAGGCAACTGGATACCAAAGGCAAGATACCTGGAATTAGAAAGGCTGTAGTGAGCAAAGTGATTTTTAATGTCGATGGTGCACCGGTGGTGCGTTAGAGCAGCTGACGTCTCTAACTGCTGCTACGTCATCTGCCATGACCGATCTGTTCAAAGAGATTGTTTCTTAACAGTCACATGCCCAGATGTGAAAGAGTGAAGAATGAAAGAGTGCTCCTCCTGTCCATACTGGCTGTCAAGATATCACATTTGGGCACCATTTTAATGTAAGTGATGGAGGAAATATTCACAGTCCTCATTCTGTGCAAAAATGTACTTTAAAGTTCACAGTTTATAGTTAAAATGTGTCTTCAGCAGTTTGTATTTGACAAATCAAAGAGATACGTTCCAAAGTTATCAGCTTTTCCACATTTGTGATTCACACAAGAATTTTCTCTTATTTCTTATTCTCTTATCTTTTTTTTGTTTACCCAAATCTCTTGCAGTATGTAAAGTCTGACAGCTCATTTTACCCTGAAAGCCCAAACAGAACCAGTTCAATCAATTTAACTTGTTATAACATCATTCATAACAACAAAGGCACATTTTTATTTTGTGTCTGTGCAACCAGTTATGTACATGACAGCATCGGGGGTCAAATTGATCAGCAAACAGCGTTGTTATAAATTCAGTGCAAACACATCAAAACACATCATTTTGCCCACATTACAGCACAACTTTTGAAGGACTAACATACTTTTAAGAGTGAGCATGGATGGATGGATGGATCCAACAGAGGACTTCCACACAGGAGAGTGAGGTTCGGTTCCTGTGTGAGACCGGTGGTCACAGCTGGTTCCTTTAAGAAGTAGGTGGTTTTTCCACCCAAACCACAATCTAAATAAAGTAGTTCTGGTGCCTAAACCTATCCAAGACTATGTAGTGTTGCTAACTTAACATTTTTATCAAAATAGATTGGCTTGAAAGTTTGGTTGAGTGTCACAAAAAAAAGGAAAATTCATGTCCATGTATGTACAATGTCTGCAGTGAAACTTCATGATGATGATATCATCACTGGTCTAAGTCCAGGCACCACGTCTGTATCTTAGTTGTGTTTCAAACAGAAAACAATCAACATGACATGCTGACGTAGTGCAATGAACAGCAATTACAGCTCCTTTTTAGTTTCTCCTCCACATGTCAAAAATGGAATTTGGGCAATAACTCAGAGGGCTTTTAAATTACAATGTTACAATGGTAGAGGGCTGAAGACTGTCAGCCATTGTGATGTACGACCCAACCCTATGTCCATGTACAGTAATCTAATAGATAAAATGTAGTGACTGTTTCACAAAGTGCTGTGAGATTGTATTTTAGACAACTCAAAAGCATAAATGGGTCAAATGAATCAGCAACACATTAGAACTATACACTTGCTGAGACCAGGAATGACACAATAGCAATTTAACACAAACACACACTAAATAATTTAAACCTAGACAGGGTTTACAGTTAGCTGAGCTGTTACTGTCTGTTACTAAATAGTCAGTTAAGTTGTTGTTTTTCATGCCTCTGTGCAATCAGATCAAATCACTGACTTGTACATACAAATGAACACATTTGCCCCTAATCCCAGCTCTCTAGAAATGTAGTTCAAACTTGAAGTGTCAGTTAAGTGTCTAAAATATGGTATAAAAAGGTCCATGTGAAAATAAATAAATAGATTCACTGAAAATCCCAAACCAAATGGTGAAAAAAAGGAAGGAAAAACTCATTTCTGTTTGCAGTTGATCTCCTTGTTCTCCTCCTCGACCGTTTCTTTGTTGAAGATCTTTCCACCAGGCTGCTTCCTCCATGCCAACTTCGTGTCTTTACTCAGGCTATAGTTCTCCAGTGTCTGATTGAACTGAGAAACACAAACATTCTTAATTTATTATTTATTCTTCAGCTGGTTTGGTGGTGGTCATGCTACGGACAGGAGCATGCCTGTGAACTCCTGCTTACTTTTGACTCTCAAATCACGTGTGACGTTTAGGGTACATGTGTCCTCTATTTTGTTCATGTATGAAAAGATAGTAACTGTTCAACCAGGCTTCATAAGGATGATGTGAACCTTGTGTTAATAAATGATGAGAATTGTGGAAACCTCAGTACCAGTGTGGCTGAGTTTGGTTATCGTCTCTTGCCAAGATCCAAATCATTACAAGTGGCATCTGAACATCTTTTCCTTGGAAATATGTCTGGACAACTGGAGTCTACAAGTTGTTGCACATGTCGGCAAGATCAAAGTTTTAAGCAAGTGTGCACAGACACTTTTCAACGACTTTTGGATTAACCTGCTATGGTGTGGAGGACAAACAGTTTCAGTTTGAGTCTGCTAAATGTAAAACTTGTGTAAAACTGCAACAAAGTACACCAATTATGACACCCACCTAGCTTTACAGCACTCCAGTGGGTCAGGTATGAAAAATATGATTCTTCCAGATTGCATAAGGTTGTATTGAGTTTATCAAAATGTATCTGCATTGTGTTTTTGTCACTCTAAACATGCTAGACATTGACATGAGTCTCCTCAACTGTTACTGTTACTGAGAAGTTCACCTGCCATCAAGGGTTGCCCAAATTCATCCAATATGCCAGTCCCTCCAGGACGTTACGATGTTGCGATCACAATAATTAACGGAAATTCAACCAGTCCCAGGGAAAAACCCGACCCCAAACAATACCTGTCCAATCATTGGTTAGCAACTGTAACTAGAGCTGTCAAGCTTTCCATTTCTCTATATGGTTAAGCGGTGTGCAGGAGGCTCTAAGAGTGATACTTTGTGTTTCATGAGTCTGGACAGTCACGGCTTTTCTGTAGTCTCTCAGAAACACAAACCACAAGAACACACGTGTGTTGAATGGATTAAACTCCAACTCCGACTGCTCTAACATAAGCTGCAAATGTTAGCATTTCTGTAAAACTAAAACTAGCTTACTAGCTGTAGTAACTTTACCTCCAGACAAACTTGTTAGATCCCACTGCATCTGCATTTGTTCTGTAGGGGTTTGAGGAGGAGGATGTGGGCTGATGCAGAATCAAAGTGGGTCGACAAAGATGCATCTCTCTCTGGCTCACTGTCTCAGATCTAAGCCAAGTTAGCTTAGCTCTTATCCCAGCTGTCTTAAGTGATCGCAGTCCAGCTGGTCTGGCTGAGTGACCCGCCTCAAGGTCCGCTGCCCTAATTGAGGCCCTGTGCTTCCTTTTCCCACGTTAGTGAAATTTCTGATATGCCTGCTGTATTTCACCATCCGACCAGTGTTTGCTAAGATGTAAGATAGCTTTAGCCACAGTCTTTTAGCGGTAAAGTTATATCATGTACATAGCTGCTATGTAACTTTACATAAACACCTTCCCAGGTTTCTTGTTTTAAAACATGTCAGAGGGAAACATTAAAATGTTGGAGACTTCTCAGCTGACTTAAGTCAAGTTAGCACTAGCTTTCATCAGACAGCTACACTTGAAATCTGCTTGAGTCATTATCACAGAAAAATCCACCATCGTTAGCTAGAAATGAAAAGCTGCTTTTGTTGACTTCTCTAAGGATTCAAAGACCTTGTGTTTAAACCATTACTCCCAGTGTCAATGTTATATCTGCCACCATTATCACCGTAAACTGCATGAATGCAGTGTGAGAATGGAAAGCTGGCAGACTAAGTGACTAATTGAGTAACTAAGGAGGGCGGGGCTTAGCAAAGGGTCAGTTCTGCACAACCTTGCGATTTTGTCCACACTTCCTGTGCAAACGTCTCAATGAACCAGTTCAATGTTTTATTATTCGCTATTTTCTTGTATTCATTTTTTTTTATTTTGTCACAGGTATTGAAAAGAAAACAGGATTTGTAATTTTTGACATTTATCAATGGTCTGTGCACTTTTTTACTTCACGATTTTGTGCTTGTTGTTTTGACTGAGTTTGAGCTCCAAAAAGGTTTTGCTGCTTTGTTGAGTACCACCCAGGTGACCTTCTCCATCTACAGATAAAGCATATTATGTTGGAACTAATGTAATTCTGAACCTTTCTGGTAATATTATTTAGGGAGCTTTCACATCAGGGACCAGGACCCAGATCCAAGTACACTTGACCTCAAAGTCCAGATTGTTTGATTAGTGTTAAAACACAGACGGATAGACCAAGTTGCCTTTGACTTTTTGTTGTAATTGTTCCCCCAATTTCACTGCAAAAAAATCCTAAAAACATTGAAACATGCATTGCAATATTATTTTTAAAAGTTGTGGTGAAATCAGACATTTCAGGCCACTGCAATCTCCAAATCCTGCAGGGACTGGTCAACCCAATATAGCTGTCTAGGACATTGATATGTAGTACCTAGCTTTTCCATAGCAGTGAATACATCTTCTCTCCTTGCTCTTGTTTTCTGCCACCTTTGTGATGATAAATGAATGTTAGCTAACTCACCTTCTGTGCTTGAATGGCTAGCAAAAATATCTAAATGTTTAAATAATCTTTATGCACTAAACTCACTGTTACCTGCTGCAAGATGGCTTCTGCTGCATCCTCCAGGTTCACAGACGAATCTTTTTTGGTTATTCTCACCCTCATCATCTGCTGCTTCACTTTCTCTTAGAAAGGAAAATATATGCATTATGAAATGATTTTTTTCACACAGTACATGCAGTAGTTTACTATTCTATGAAGTACTTAATTAAAATAACATAGTGTATCAAATTTTGCAGCTCAAAACTCACCAGTTTGACAAACAAAGAATAACTCTGTTTGACAAGGATAGTCTTCCCATTCGCCTCTATGTGAAATCCCACAGGGAGTACTGATGTGACCGTCTGGTTCATTATGATCCCAGTTTGGGAAGGAGTACGCGCTCCCATCTGACCACCTCCAGCCGCATCTGTAGATGCCGAGCCATATTACATTGCCTTGGGCCACCGTCTTGATCTGCTCATTCTCAGTTTGGTTCCTCACGCTGGCCAGGTCAGTGTGGTGCGTCCTGCAGTATGTCTGAGCCTCCTCCCAGGTCCTGGCCTCATTCACAAAGATGAAGCTGGAGGCCCCTGTTTCTTCATTCCCTTAGAGTATTTTTTTCAGAAATGTTATGAATTGATCAAGCTATCACAATACATTCATAAAATGCAGCACAAAGTGCTTAATACAAAAACAGGCAATCAGGATATTTATGATAAAATCCTAAAACCAAGGAAAACAAAATCAAATAAATCAACCATGAAAACACTTCCAAGACTTCTATTAAAGCCAATAATCATTTTGATATGTTTTACATTTAGTTAAAAAGTGTGTTTAAACATTTTCATCATTTGTGTGTGTGCATGGTCTGAGGGACTTCTACATTTGCTCGCAGTGTACAAACAAATTCAGGCAAGATTTATCCCAGATTTAAAATGTCAGTACACACAATTTAAGCACAAATTTGTGCATACTTGATGTTTGTGAATGAGACCCAATGGACGTCATGCAAGAAACACTCCTATGAACATTATTCATTTTTATTCGTTTTTATTCATTCATTTAAGTGGTGTGTACGAGTGATTCAGGAGAACTTGTCTCATTCACCACTTTTCTCATATTTTGAGTTTTCTTTCAGATATGAACACAACTGAAGTTGTCCCAACCTATTGTAGAATCATGTGGAGTCAGTCTGCTGCTATCCAAACTGAATTTTTTCCATAATTTCATTTTTTTGAAGATACTTTCAGTTTAAAAAATAAATTACACTTCAGATTTATTCTGTTTAACTACATTTCAAATTCTAATATAATTGCACATGTGCACATACGGCCTCTCATCATTCATTTAGTGATCTATTATTACCTGCTGTCAGCTGCATATGTAGGTTTATGAACTCTCTCTCCAGGTAAACATCCTTATTCTGTCTTCAGTCTTTGTAATGAAAACTTTCCCTGACCCCTCGCTGCAGTCATCAATCACCTCTTAATGTGTTGGGATTTTTTTTTCTCTGAAGTCATTTTCATTTCAAGACATTTCTTCTTTATCTCAGTGACAGTCTGACCTTCCGGTAACATGGTATTAACATCAAATGCTTTTCCTGTTTCTTTGCTTTAGCAGCTCTTTTAATTCCAGTGCTGAAGCTGTTAAAATGACAGATTTTCCTTTATGGATCTCTGAAAGCAGGACGTCAAACTCTACAGTCATAAAGTTCTTCTTTTTCCTCTTTGATACCATTTTAATGAATGAACACTTCCTGACATATGGGACAGGAAGCGCAGCCTTATATGGTATTATTGGGGTGTTAATTATGCTAATTTACAAGTCTCATTCCCACACAGGTGGATCATTTACACAGTTTTCTGAAGTTCTGATTTTTCGCTGAATCAGACGTGGCTTGTTCATGCAGACCCTTCGTGCATAAAAAAGTAAGAGAAATTTAAGACAAGAATACGGAAATGTTCTTGCATGAGGCCCAATGTGAGCAAATGGTGCCCGAAGTATTTTTGTGCATCTAGCAGCAAGTATCTCAGGGCAGCATGTGACTGATGTTATGTTAGTATTTGTCATTGTCTTACCCTTGTAGCAGACAAACGGTATTTGATCTGTGCAAGGCCGATCGTTCCATAAGCCGTTAGTTTCCATTCCTGCACAGGTCTGAAATCCCCCATAGTTATCGGGTTTATTGTTGTCCCACTTCCTGAACTTTGTCTCTCCTTCACCATAATAACCCTCCTTTTGTAGGGACCACCTCCAGCTTTCAATGTCATCGTACAGTCCTATCCAGACATGACCGTCATAATATTGACCTGCGACATTCACCAGTGTAGAAACATCATTGGAGTTGTGGGCGGAGGCCAGGTCACTGTACTTCTCCCTGCAGTAGTTCAGAGCTTCATCCCAGGTCAATGGAATTTCAACTAAGATGTAGACACGGGGGAAACAGGCGGGCAGGAAACACAGTCCTGTGATAATGAAAAAAAAAGTCTCTTTAGTCACACATTAAACAAAATTGCAAGAAATAAAGACACAAAAACAGAGACCTGATCATTAACCACGTTTAATGTTGGGTGTTAACCTATTTGTTATTGATTTTAAGAATTTAGCAGCTAAAGAGCCAGATCTTTCTCATGAAGTGTTGGTGGGGACCAAAACCAGAGCTAATGTAGAGTCAGTACTGGACTTCCACAGGTCAGGTGGCCAGAAAAACAACTCCAAACAAGTACTAATGTTGCTCTGTGTCTCCTGGATGTGTAAATGATGCTTTTTTTTATTATTATTAAACATAAAATCCTACTGCATACTGTGAAACCACATCATAAAGGAATCATTCCTGATAAACTCTGAACCAACTAACTAATCAGTCCTCTCATTTTACGTCCTCATATCTGCATGTGCAGTGGCTAAATATTGTAAGCTATCACTTACAATTACTTTTATTACTATTACTATTACTGTTATAAAGTGTGTCAGAAAAATACAAACATCAAATCGCACTGACCTGACAAGACCACAAAAAGAAAAGTCATCCCCTTCATGGCAGTGATTGTTCTGCTTCCTGTCACTGCTGTGAGACAAATATAAGAGCATGATTGATTGACATAATTAAGTTAAAGTTAATTAAGTGTTTTTACTGAAGCCATGTCCACTGGAGTCCCAACTCAGCAGTCAGTTCTTATCAACAGGGTTCTTGTGCAGTATGGAAAAGTATGGAACTTGATTTTAATCATTGCCTGTTCTGGACAAGTATGGATAAATAAAAAATTTGTGGAAGAATATTTGTGTTTCCAGACTATTGCCTCTACTTAATTTTTCAAAAATACAAAATTTTAATTTTTGATGTTACTTTTTGTGGTTATTGAGGTGGAAACACTACTGCTTTTGTCTACAGGGGCCTCCAACTTTAATTACAAAAGTCCTGATCAGTCAAGAATAGATGTGGTTTTTAATATGAATAGCTATTTGCAGACTGCGTGGGATGAAAGAGGAGGAGCCTAACAAAGGAAAAGCCTAGTTTTCTCTTTAAAAAAAATTCACTGTATGTTAACAATCAGGTTAGAAAACTCATTAAAATATGCAGTAATTAAGATCAGGGTGTATAATGGAGGAGTGGCAGGTTCCTGGATCCACCTAAAAAAAGACAAAATCCAGGAAGTCTGACTTGATTGCAAGTCAAAAGAAAAAAAAAAACACACACACACCAATACCACAACATCACTATAAATTAATTCTTCAGGCAAAGGCAAACAAAACAGACCTACATGTATCAGCTCTTCATCCTCATCAGGGCCTGCCAACCATGGGTGGCATTCTAGTACATAACCCATAGAGGGCGCTAGATGAATGCTGTAGGCCTCGTATGCATACGTGTGATAGTAAATTCACTTCAAATGAAAATATATTACATTCTGAAAGAAGCCTAACAAATACCTTTTTGAAAAAATGTATAATAAAAATGAAAGAAAATAAATATCCATCCCCAAAATATATGAAATCAACTAGAATTGTATATAGAGAAAAAATAATAAACACAAAAAGACTATATACTTATATACAGTGGTGGACAGTAACAAAGTACATTTACTTGAGCATTGTAAAGTACATTTTTTGAGCATCTGTACTTTACTTGAGTATTTGTTTTTTGGAAACTTATGACTTTCACTCCACTACATTTCTAGGAAGGTTGTTGTTAATTGTTACTTTTAGTCTAAGCACAGCTCTGAAGTCAGCTGTTGATGTGTTCCACACAGAAGGAAACCAATCACAGTACCCGCTCTCAACTGGGACTGATGTAAAAGCAGAAATACTTCATCCAGGCGCTCTGTAACAAGAACAAGCAAACTCTCCCTCTTTCATTCAAACTAAACTCAGTAATGGTGACGACAGGAGAAAGACTAAATTAAATCTCAAGATGTTATTATAATTAGAAAAAGAGAAATAATTCCAGGAAGTCTTTTAATGATGGATTGTTTTTACCACATAATTAATGTACATACTGCCCCGAGGACAGAAAGAAATCTCAGTTATTTAACAGACTTGGAGAACTCCTTACAGTTGGCTTCAATCTGCTTTTATGCAGTGATTTTAATACAGTTACATCCTTTTTGTTTTTGATTGTATTTCTATGCTGAAGTTTTTATAGGTGTTTCTATAGACTTTGTGTAGCAGAGTGGTTCTACAAGCAGGTCAGTGCATCATCAGGTGGTTTCAGAGAGTTACAAGCTTCTGTAAATGCATCATGAAAACAATACAGCATGTATTGATATTAGAAAATGTACTTTGTAATTTGTTTAAAAGCAAGTAGTCTAGTACTTTAACTTTGACTCAAGTACTGGGGTTGAGTACTTTGTCCACCCCTGCTTATATACTAGAAAAGCTCAGTGTAAAGCAATGAGTTGCCTTGGTGCTTAGTGCCTCAGTGTTTTTATCTCACAGTTGTCTGTATAACTCAAGTTCTATTTTTTACCTGCCTCACTAAGGAGCAGCTGTGGGACAAACCATCCAAGCCGTGCAGCTCTTCTTTCTCCCATTGTGAACTTTTGTCTCTACTGTACATTAGAACCACATTTCTCACAATAGCTATGACTGAGTGAAATAAATGTAGAATTAACACTTTAATTAGAAAAATCTGGAACAACTCTTTCTCAAAAGCAGCCCTGTTGAACTTTAGTTAAAATACACACAAATCCCCTTTTTTCCTGGAACGTTTTTGTTGGAAAATGGCAAAATCTTTTTCCTTTAATTTCAATTCTAAATAACATCATACCTGTGGATAACAACTGATGTCCTGTCAGGAGTGAGACAGGAAAAGTCCAGATAATCTGCTCAAGCTTGGTTTGTAAAACTTAGTCACAATACTATGGATGACAACCGTCACACAACACGATGTCATTCAGTCACAATAAAGTGTATTTTTGTAGGTTTGCGTATTACATGATCAGGTGTCTGTGAGAATAATCTGATGTCTTCCTTTTCTTTTTCAGCAGCTTTGCTTCATGTAATCAGCTGACAATGTGACATTTGTCGGTGTTTGTTCCACACAAACATGTTTTCTTTCATCTGGAGAACAAAATTTTTAGACCAGTGCTCCAGCTCTTCATCATAATTCTGTTTTCTTTTTGATTCTGCAAATGTAACATTGCACTTGACCATATTGTGATTTCAATGATATTGCGATTAATTGTGCAGCCCTCACGTTACACACAACATGCTGTAACTGTACAGTAACCTCTGCTGACATCCAATTTTTTACTGTCTAGGCAAAATCTCACTGTCTCAGCATAAATAAAATCCAGGTTTTGAAAAGACGTGATGTCTTACCTGTGATGTGTGTGAACACAAATGATGAACTTAGAGAACAAAATGAGTACGATTATGTTGACTGCAGTCTTAATGTAACCTCAGAGCGGTTTGTCGTCATGGTTCATTACCCTAAACTACAATTTGCACTCTATGCAAAGACATGACTGAACATGTTATTTGCATCGCGCCACAAAGAGTTGGTTTGACTTCACTTTCCATGGAGGAAGAATTCAAATAATGAGCCAAATCATTTTGTAGATTGCATTGATTAGCAGGGATGTGATTCTTCCAGATTAATCCAGATTTCGGTCAGCCCTATACAGCAGTCGTTCCCAAACACTGGGTCGTGACCTACAGGTGGGTCACCAAATAAATAAAAGACTTGAGAAGAAATTTAAGTCAGTACAACTTTTATAAAGCAAATTTTAAATGTGTATGTAGTGGGGGGAAAATACAAGCCTGTTAATTTGAAGTAAATGCACAAAACTGGGGAAAAGTCGAAATTTCAGGGCAATTTACTCCATTACATTTTCGAGTTTTGAGCCCAACTCAAACTCTAATATTTTAAAAAAAGTTTTACCAACTAATAATGTTTTGTTGAGATAATTTACTTTTCTTCTTTAGATAAACTTGAATCACTGAGTTTTTGAACCCCCCCAGAATTGTATTTCTAAAATTAAGTAACCTCGTTTAAGTGAAAGTGAATAAACTAAAAATAATATTTTAATGTTTTCAATTAAAACCATTTGATTTTGAAGCACTCAAAAACAAATCAGGTTCACAGCTCACTGTGAACAAACATTTTAAATACAAATTGTTTTGAGTTTCTAAACTTCAAACTAAAGATTATAAATTGCCAAAACTTTTTTAGTTGCACTGGAATGGGCACCGGAACCAGAGCCAGGCAACAAAAACTAACCAAGATGGTTTTGAAGAGTTTTATCTTGTTTCTATCAAGTTTGAATTAAGTTAACAAGACAATTACAGAGAAACCTGAATTTAGAAGGTGTGCAATTGTATTTTTCTGTTTAATAAAGAAAATAGTTGTAAGTTATAAGTGACCAAAGAAAAAGTTAAGAAAGTCTGTGGAACAAAGTAAACTCACTGCACGCTCACATCTCTCAGCTGAAACTCAGAAAAACGTTGCACAACTATCTGAATACAACAAAGTGCACTAAGATGCTAACATGAAACCCTTTCAGAGATTTTGCTGCCAGAATGTTCAGGTTATGGAATAAAGCTTGTGCCATATAACACAGAAATGTTGTATATTTATCACATCGCTCCCACAAATGTTTTCCTAAGTACGACCAGCCTCTATTCAGTCTGTGTTCCAGTCATGAAAAAGGATTTAGTTTGTAAATTTAGGTTTTACATATCATTCAAATTGGCAGAGATCCATGCATACACAAATTCTTGAGAGACGCCTAATCCAAGAGAAACAAGGAGCGATTCTACTTTGTCATCTCTATGTGACAGTGGATGAGATTGTATGTATTGTGTTTTATCGTATCTGATAGAAAATTAAAAAAAAACTGGTGAATGCCACGTCCTCTTAAATCACTCGTACGCACCACTAAAGAACAAATCTGTTTGTATTCTTGCACGAGGTCCAGTGTTTCCCAGATGTTGAACTTTTTATGTGAAGATGTCGTCCGTATTATCACCATCTTGTTGCTGTTGTTTACATTCAACCTGACACACATTAAAAAAAAAAATAACACACTACAGAATTATTCCCAGTTTGTGAATATGTATGTAGATATTTATTCATTTTGTTTGATATTTTCACTCTATTCCTTTCTGATATTTCAAAATGTCACTAAAACTAAAACTGATCAATTGCATTTAAATTGTGTTAACGCAGTTCTGGAACCATCTGCTTATTTATTTCATGAAGTGTGTTTGTGACAATTTACAATTTTTGTTTCTGTTACCGTCTCTCTCACTGTGTGATTTTAAATTGATGTCTGGACACTTTGTGGAAGCTAATAAGGACCCAAATAACAAATTAAAGTGCTTGATGTGGCTGGTAACACATAAGAGAAGCAAAATACACTACACCTCGTCATGTAAATGAAATATTAAAGGCACGGAGACACACACAGCAGGAAAAGGTTTCTTTGGTTTCTCCATTCAAACATATTTAATGCATTTGTACGCACACTGAAAGAGTTTTTGGCAACATTTTAACAGGTACTCAAAACAAATCAACCCCTTTAGGTGTTAAATGCATCTTTTTGAGACTAATTAAAACATTTTAAGAAAATAGAGAATCAAAAATAAGTAACAATGATATACAAAATCCCACAGGCTTACTTCACTGCCTCGGTCTCATTCGCGCAAACATATTCACATAAAATTACAATCAATAAATCAATAAAACAAGCACACAGTCGTTCACTTTAGAACTGCATATGGGCGCCCTATAGGGAACCTTTAAAGGGGGTGTTGTCTGGGTCCTGTTTTTCACATTTGGCATGATGGATCCACAAAAAAAACACTTCACTAATGGCGCATTACTTACATTTTTCACTCGAGAAGCGGCAAGCAGATTCCACATTAAATAAATGAGTGTGTTTTCTGTGGGTGTTATGTACAATCAGGTGTCCTTGGAGATACAGAGGCATTCTGGGAATCATTCTTTTATAGTAAACACATATTCTGACCAGGAGGACTAATCAACATGTTAAATCTACACAGCAACAAAGTCCAAAACCCATTACTACTGACTCCACTTCATGCTAATAATGTTAGCATACACTGACTGATGCTAAGCTCCGAGCTAAGAGTGGAGCAGATGAAAGATGAGAGCACTGTGAACATACACTGATGATGATGAGTGATGGCCATGCACTTTAGCATATACTGACATGTGGTGCCTTCCATGCTGAGTGAAAGAGATGAGCGTTAGCGAAGTTAGCAGAGCCACTGATCCAGAAACACTTGATGATAATCGTGTCTTTGTTCTCAAGGCAGCACAGTTTCATTGACCAGGAAAAACACAAACTTTTTTGGGGGCTAAGGCTGGTGATATTTTTGATATTGAATGACTGTCAACATTTCGTGAAAAGACCAAAACCAACAGTGAACTGATCCGACTAACATGAATAGTGCGCCATAGAGCTCCAAAAACTATTGAAACACATCAGGGAGCCACACTGCTGCACTGGCCGCCATGTTCCTTCATTACCATGAACACACACACTGTAGTTCATTTGGTCCCACGCACACAGTCCTGCTGCCCCAAATTCTCACTACAGCACCAGATGTGGATTAATCCGCCACTGAAAATAGTCCCCGGCAAATGCATTATTTCCTCCTGTTTGGCTAACATTTGATAATAACTACAGTGAGCAGCTGTTTAAAGTTTTTTTCACACCTAAAAGTCCAAACCAAGGTTCATTTTTTTGAGACACTGTTTACACTTCGTCCAGTGGTTTCACATTGCAATTTCCCAAGCAGACTAAAGAACTTAAAATGTCATACCTACGTCCTGTCGTCCTCACCTCCTCCATCACCTAGATGGAGGTGCGTTTGACGTGGGCCATTTTCAGTTTGGCAGGTAGCCTGACTTCAGTGACTGTTTATGAACAAACACTCACATTGTTGTCACCATAATACTGCAAGCAGTACCAAAGTGAAACAACTGAAAATTGTCTGTACAGTTTTTTTCCAGTTGATTACAAACACTCCATAAAAACTCTGTAAAGTTGTCAGACCAGATGTCAATTAAACATCTGGTCTCCTCCTGTCCCCATCTGCTCCCACAGCTCTTTTGTTTTCCCTTCTTCCAGCTCTGAATATATCCTGTCATAGTTTTGTGTAATTGGTCCAAAAGTCTGCACCGTCCAAAAAATCTTGACACAACAGAAACAAACCGAACCACCTCTTTTCGCCGGACCAGAATCCAGCTTTTTGGTCCAGGGAGGTTTCGAACCTGTAATTTTGTTTGGATCATACTAAAAAGTCTGAGAGTGTGGACCAGACAACTGACCAATTGGTTCACAGAATTATTTGCGGAAATGTCCAAGCACAAGCAAGCCAAATTCAAACCCAATATCAGGAAAGTGTACAAAAACTTAAAGACAAAATAACAAAACTCATTTCTAATACTTTTTAAATCCTTACTATTGTGAAAATAAGACCCTAAATGACATAGTTAGGAGGCTATTGTGGATTGGATTTCCAGTCAGAGACAGAAGGAAAGAAATCTGAACTTCACTTGTTGCCCAAATTTGACAATAAATACTAAATATATGTGGGGCCTTAAGAAATCGTCTCACAGTGTGGATCTGGCTCTCCAGCCAAACCCCCGTCTTCTACAGTGCTTCACTAACAGGATGCTGATCACAAGTGTTTTCAGGATACCACTTATTCAAACTGTGACAGTAGTTAAAAGAAAATAAAATAAAGATTACATTATAAAGCCATTCACAAAATCCACAAACATTAGCTTGCATATAAAAGCTCAATACTAGGTGTGCAAAAGGAGAATATACATTTGGTCTGTTTCCTTGTTTTGTACAACGTGTTTGAATTACAGGTTTCAAGGTTGAACAGGAGAGTGCAAAATATTTTTGCATATCCAACTTAAAATAAAAATGAATAAAGTCCCTTTGAGAAAGGGATTTTATTCATTTTCTTTATTTATCAAACAGGCCATTAGAAGTTTAGATTATTGTTTTAAGGCATACATCACACAGATTTAATCTTTGCACCCAAACAGTAGGCTTCAATGTGCCATCGGTAACCCAGCAGCCGAACTCTTCAGCCCGCGTTTGACGGTGATGGCTGTACCTCTTCCACGGTGTGTGACTGACCGCAGTAATCACATCCTGCTGGCCTCGTCTTTCCTCTCCTCCCCCTCAGAACACGGTGCACTTCTTGCCTCCTTTTTTGACAGGCGGGGGACAGAGGACGGCGCGGATGGCCTCATCAAAGACCGTCTTCAGGCCTCGCTGCGTCAGCGCAGAGCACTCCAGGTACTTGACAGCACCTGGCGGAGCGACAGCCAAGGACATGTGGACATGGAGCAACCAAACCATGCTGGCTGTTTTACATACATTCAAATTCACAGATCCTATCAGCAATTCCCTGAACAGTTTTAAGGCCATATTTATAGTCAAGAGTGCTTAGTGCACATGCATTTAGGATGTGTCCAACTCTGCTTTGCTTTTTAAACGGTGCATAATCTGGGCACAAAGTAAGACACAAGAGGAGAGGTTAAATTTAGTCTCTTAATTAATCATAAGTGTGTTTTGGGTGTAACATGTAAGAAACCAAGCAAAGTGTCATCTCTCATTCCCTTTAAAGCCACAATCACCTGTCTGTGGTGCATTGCCATTTAGATGAAATGTATTTAGCAAGTTGGAGAAGCAAACAGAGATGCTGAGCCACTTGTAAAAATGTACATTTTGATTAAGAGTTGCAGAGTAGCATCTCCCCATTTCTTAATTGTGTGTCTGCACTCTCTTGCACAACGCTGAGTGCTGTGACATCACAGCACACATTGAAAAGTTATCACATTAATTGCTGAAAGCGGCCTCTCTAATCTTTAGAGTAAATTGTTAAATAAAACAACAGAACCAAACAAGTGTCTTATGGGAGCCCTGAGGGGACACACTACCTCAAATACACAAGGCATTTATATCAGGATGTTGTGATGGTAGAGGGCTCGGTGACGATGATGGTCTGCCATTGTTGATGGATGGCTCCTAGCCTATTCTGTAGGGTCTAATCTGAGTTTGTTGAAATATAACACCTGGAAATAGCCACAAATGTGCTAAAATGGGACGGCAAATTCAAAGTGGTCAACTTCCTGTTGGGTTTGGGTTGGGTTGGGTCTAAAAATGATTCATGTGATTTTTTTGTACATCTAGGTCAAATGTGCAGCAAGGGCTTCTTCATTGAAATTTGGTGAGGGGCACTATCGAGCCAAATACTGTCATGTAAATGTCTGCAGCCCTGGACTCTTAACGATGAAAACACCAGCGCGCTGTTAAACAAAAACTAACAAGCTTCAAAATAAAGTATCATCAAGGTCTTAAGGCTTTTTTAACCATATTTGAGTTTAATCCAGTCAGCCTCCAAGGAGGAGTACATCAAAGTGTCAAGTAGGTCATTTCCTGTTACCACTAGGGGGTGCTATTACTATGACTGAATATTGTCATGTACATGTGTTCAGGCTGGGACTCTTATTAAACATATGAAGTTTGGGGCAGATTGGACAATGTACACCAAAGTTGCAACAACTTCCTGTTTCATGCGGAAACATCGAAATTCAACACCACGCCACTGCCATGTTGTTGGTGTCTAGATTGTGCACACCCATTCTGAAGTGGATCAGATTAATTCTGTAGGAGGAGTTTGTTAAAGTGCTTTATTTATTCATTGGTTTGTGGAATTAACTGCATAACTTTCAGAATAAATATCCAAGCACTACCACACCCAAACCTAATTTTTGAAATTGAACAAAAACTTACAAGACAGTATTTTCGAATCTGGATTAAAACTGATCTCCAATAATTTTACATGCATACCATGCACATGAGAGCCTAAATTACATGGTTAGAAATGACATAATACTTAACTGCTGGTTGATGTGAAATTCATTGTGGGATATTTGGGTACTCCAAGTCAGCACAAGTCCCAAAGTATCCAGGAAGACTTACTGTCATTTGGACTGAACTTGACCAGATGGACTTATATTCAGGTGCAGCTATGATGCAGATGCACAGTATGATATTCTGACATCTGTCTTACTGTGCCACCTCCTGGTCACAGGCAACAACAACAAGCTCTTAAATCACTGGGGAAAAAAAATCTCATACCACTATTACAATATTATAGAAAAATACAATGTGAGTTTTGATTTTTTGGTGGGGTTATGATGTTTGTTTTGTATAATACTTTCCCACCCCTTCAACAATTTATTCTAACAGTGCATGGAGATATAAGACATCAATGTACAAATAAAATTGTTATTTGTGCAATATGCTGAGCTCCACCATCAGAGACATACTGTATGACGAGACTACGACTGAAGAAGAGATCCCTGCTGTGCTCCTAAGTGACCAACTAGCAGCTAACCATGACACATGCGGGTTGGGCCTGCCTTAACTGAGGGTGACTTGTGATAAAAGGCTGAAACACCCAATGATGTTGGGGTCAAAAACTGATGATAGCCTCACATCATGGTCACCTCCAAAAAAAAACCCACCCTGGTGGTCAAGGCATGGTGCTGATCGTCAGGGACTGTAACACCCACTCCTATCAATGAATCAATCCTGACAAATATTACAGTGTATTCACTTTAATCAATTTAAAACTAAGACAACCAGATTGCTTATTCGTGTTTTATAACATTTAAAACTACCATTATGGTCCTTTAATCTCTAAGACTGGGTTGTATCAACAAAGATTCATTAAATCTAAGATTACTTCTACTCAGAGTTTAGCAAAAGTAGCTTTAAAATGAATAAATACTAAATATTATATTATATTAAATATTAAAATTAATTTAAAATGTTTTTTTCTTCTAAACATGCTATACATGTTAAAAATTAGTTGGTGAAAACATGAAAAGACTGAAAAGTAATGCTGAATTGTGGAGTTAGACCATTATACTGTTGCTCATCATTTCTGTGTTCAGGATTTTTTTGGGCGGCCCTGAAACATGGCTCAGTGAGGTGCCCCCTGCACAATAAGCCCCTCGAACCAACACAAACAATATGGCCTCCCCACCCCCACTCCCCTTAACAGTCAGTTACAAACGTACCTTCAGTGACTGTCTCAGTCTAAATCAGCTCAGCTTTTCATTTCAGCTCACTTAAGTTCCAACAACCCGACACAGAAGAAAAAAAAAAATACCATCCTGTCACCGTCCTCTGGCTCTGGTGGCTCAAACAGGTCTGGACATGTCTAATAAAGCTGCCGGTCATTTTCAGGTCTTAGTGGTGTTTGACATTGACAGACAGCGGAGTGGACACGCCCCCAGAGTTTCAGAGCAGAGAAAACTGCTGAATTTTTCATGATTAAAAATTCATCTTTGTTGGTGCAACCCAGCCTTAGAGTGAAAGATGATTACATGCATGTATAATAACCCAAACACCAATCAGTGAAAACCAACACACACAAATACACACCCCAACCAATATTCACCAACCATCCCGATTTTCCCAGGATACTCATTTATCCTTGCCCCTTCCCATTTCCTTCCAGGATCATAATTCTCCAGTATTTCTCCTTATTTCTGACATTTTCACGCTTTCTTTTCCTTTTCATCATTACACACTGTTTCTGACACTGTGCAGCATGCAGCCCTACTCGACCCTGAAAGTCTAATGTTTCCACCCTAACAACAATACAGCTACCAGGAACTAGACTTCCAAGGCAGAATTTACGTTTCTCAATCAAAGTTTTAAAGGAAAAGGTCATGCATTGCATGAAAAATCTGTTGTGTCAGGGACAAGAAATACATGAATGCAAGAAAACTGATGATTTACGTTAGAGAAATTATTCTGAATTCTCTGTTGACAATAAAAAGTAACATTACAAGTATTCAAGATAAAGTTGCAGTGTACTTATCTATTATTTTTATTCATTTTGGACATTTTAGTAATTTTCATTCATTAAATGTCAGTAGAATGCAGGAAACAAAGTCTCTGCCTGTACCTACCGATCTCCCTGGCCATGGCCAGGCCTTGTGGGTAGGTGATGGGAGAGAGCTTTTTGTCCCTCAGCCGTTCAATGGCATCCTTGTCGTCCCGCAGGTCCAGCTTGGTGCCCACCAGGATGATGGGTGTGTTTGGGCAGTGGTGACGGACCTCTGGATACCACTGCAAAAAATAACACAGAGGTCAAAGGTTAGTGGAGAGCAAAGATGGAAACTATGGAAACAGTTAAAAACATAGAACTACAAAATCCATGAAGCCGCAGTGTTCATGTGGAATTACAGCTGTTAGTTAGTTAGTCAGAACTGTTTTTCTTGTTTTTGTTTTTAATCAGCACCTTGGCTCGGACGTTCTCAAAGGAGGCGGGGCTCACCAGAGAGAAGCAGATCAGAAACACATCCTGCACAGAGAGAGGACACAACAATCACACACTCCAGCATGAGGAAATGTGAACCATCAGGCCAAAAGAGTTAAAAAAAATACAAGCTGAATGATGAGAATACAGCGATTTGTCACATTTTTCTCGTTAGCAATGCAGACACCTTGAACTACACAATTAGAACCCATATTTGGGCTGATGATGACGACTGTCTTACCACAATACTGCAGTGATGTGACGCCTTCTGTGTGGTTGAGCTCATTAATGTCATCGCCACAAATTTTATTTTGAAGAGTCAATCTCATGTTGAGATCAGCCCATCAATCTATTAATACATCTATGGATCAGTGCTGTCACACAAGTCAGGGACGCAGCCTGTGATTGGTTCACAAGCCAGGAAGTCAAGAAAGTTAAGGGACAGACTCAACACAATTAAGTTCTACGACGTTTCTAACTCCAGTTGATCTGGTAAAACAGTTTTTCTCAAAGGAGGAGAAATTAGAGCTTAACTGCTGAGTCATCTCACGAGACTAGCTAACTTTTTAATGTAAAGTTAAGTAATGCAAAGCAGCTGAAAGTTTACATTTTTCCCACTTATATTTAAAAAATAATTGGATAAGCAAGCATTCCCAAACTGATTCAAGTCTGATTTAATTTTGGTTAACATCAATAAACTTGGATTTACTAAACGGAGACTAGTTTTTAATTATGTAACAAAGCTCTGCTTAATTTTAAATCAGGATTTACTCATTTTAAACCTGGTTTTGTCAAATTAATCTTTGTTGGTGCAACCCTGTGTAACTGTTAAAACAACACTATGTGTGAGTGTGTGTGCGCTACCGTCTGAGGGTAGGACAGGGGGCGGAGCCTATCATAGTCCTCCTGCCCTGCTGTATCCCAGAGGCCCAGGTTGACTGGTTTCCCATCCACCATCACATTTGCTGAGTAGTTGTCAAAGCTTAGACACAAGACAAAAGTCACGCTGTTTGTAGTTTTACTTTGTACTTGTAAAGTGCAAATGACACAGATGATGCTTACAGGCATACAGTTGGTGTAAAGTGCAGCTGTACTCACACAGTGGGGATGTATTCTCCAGGGAAGGCATTTGTGGTGTAGCTGATGAGCAGACATGTCTTACCCACAGCACTGGAGAAAGTAATAACACACAGACACACAAACATGATCACTACAACTGAATTAGAAATGCTACAACACATGAATCTATTGATTTGATTTGGTTTGATTTTTTATTAAGAAATTTTAAAGAGTATCGGGCCCCAGGCCAGCTGCTGAATGGCATTAGAGCTGCAACTAACAATTATTTTCATAGTCAAGTAATCGGTTGATTATTTTCTCAATTAATAGATTAATAGCTGTTTGGTCAATAAAGTCTCAGACAATGGTGAAAAATGTCAATCAGTGTTTCACAAAGCCATAGATGACGTCCTCAAATGTCGTGTTTTGCTCACAACCCAAAGATAATCAGTTTACTGTCATAAAAGGGGAAGGAAACCAAAAAATTTTCACATTCAAAAAGTTGAAATAGGAGACTTTTGACTTTTTTTTCTTAAAAAAATAACTTAAACAGATAAATCAATTATCAAAATAGCTGATGAATAATTTAGTATTCTTAGCCCCTGTACTCTTATTGTCATGCTTATATCTCTATTTTTTCTTAATTACAGGTTTGCATGCCCTCCTGTGCTTTCTTATTTTTATGTTTTAGTGTCTACTTCAATTTTAGATTCTGTCTTTCTTCTTCTGTCATTGTTTCAGCTTCAATAATCACTTGGATTATCTGGTCATTTTCATTATTTATTTTTCAAATTTAAGAACAAAACGATCCATGTTATTGACTTGCTTTCCACCATTTGTAAGAAGTTCCTGTTTTTTTGTCCACTCCGTTTATCTAACTAGACACACACAGAGGGCCAGAGAGGAGAGAAACACAGAGGGAAGTCCAAGAAACCAAAGGAAAAGTGCTCTCTGTTGATAATGATGTGCTAAAATTTGGCATATGTGGATAAGGCAAGACAAGTTTATCTCTGCAGAACCTTTCAAACAGAAAGGAAATCCCAAGTGCCTCACACAAGGATTAAAATATCACAAGCATAACATTTAAAAGACAACAAGAGAGAAAATGGATGAATGGGTAATACTAGTTACTGTTCAGAAGAAAGACTAACTCCATTAGTGATGTATGCCAGGACTGTGTGTCATAACATGTTGTAACTTATCTGAGATTGACAATGTCTGGTTTACATGTACTGATAAAGTTTTATGTGATGCTTGGGATTAAACCATAGATACCACACCATAAAACCTTAGATGTGTAAAAGAAGTGGTTCAACCAACAGTGACACAACACACTTAACTACTTGTCACCCGATGTATAACACTTTCCTAATAAGTTAGTGGTCTTAATCATTTTAAATCTTCTGTAATAAAGCATGATGTTCACTGCATACATTATAGTCCCATTTAGAGGAAAATAACAGGGTTTGCTTTAGGGTGGTGTTACGTTGACAGTGCTTGACAGCTCACTACCAGAGCAACCTGCCAATCAGGATAGAGCAGTCATTTCCAGGAGATTTTCTTTCGGTCACCAAAATACAGAAGAAATTCTGCAAATTTAAGATGTACCCACGGCTCTGTCTTTCAGCTGTCTTGAAGTCAGGGCTGTGGCCTGGAGCGTTTCCAAACTTTTTTGACGGGGTTGGCCCAGGAGATGCCTGTATTTCTGTCAATTTATGACAAATTTTCTCAGTTCCTTCTGTTTTTTACCAGTTTCTGACTCTGTACAGTGTTTATATACACCAATCAGGCGTAACATTATGACCACCTGCCTAATATTGTGTTGGTCCCCCTTTTGCTGCCAAAACAGTCCTGACCCATCGAGACATGGACTCCACTAGACCCCTGAAGGTGTGCTGTGGTATCTGGCACCAAGATGTTAGCAGCAGATCCTTTAAGTCCTGTAAGTTGTGAGGTGGAGCCTCCATGGATCAGACTTGTTTGTCCAGCACGTCCCACAGATGCTCAGTTGGATTGAGATCTGGGGAATCTGGAGGCCAAGTCAACACCTCAAACTCGTTGTTGTGCTCCTCAAACCATTCCTGAACCATTTTTGCTTTGTGGCACGGTGAATTATCCTGCTGAAAGAGGCCACAGCCATCAGGGAATATCGTTTCCATGAAAGGGTGTACATGGTCTGCAACAATGCTTAGGTAGGTGGTACGTGTCAAAGTAACATCCACATGGACGGCAGGACCCAAGGTTTCCCAGCAGAACATTGCCCAAAGCATCACACTGCCTCCGCTGGCTTGCCTTCTTCCCATAGTGCATCCTGGTGCCATGTGTTCCCCAGGTAAGTGACACGCACCCAGCCATCCACGTGATGTAAAAGAAAACGTGATTCATCAGACCAGGCCACCTTCTTCCATTGCTCCGTGGTCCAGTTCTGATGCTCACGTGCTCATTGTTGGTGCTTTCAGTGGTGCACAGGGGTCAACATGGACACCCTGACTGGTCTGCAGCTATGCAGCCCCATACACAACAAACTGTGATGGACTGTGTATTCTGACACCTTTCTATCAGAACCAGCATTAACTTCTTCAGTAATTTGAGCAACAGTAGCTCATCTGTTGGATCAGACCACACAGGTCAGCCTTCACTCCCCACATGCATCAATGATCCTTGACCACCCATGACCCTGTCACTGGTTCACCACTGTTCCTTCCTTGGACCACTTTTGATAGATGCTGACCACTGCAGACCAGGAACACCCCACAAGAGCTGCAGTTTTGGAGATGCTCTGATCCAGTCATCTAGACATCACAATTTGACCCTTGTCAAACTTGTTCAAATCCTTACGCTTGTCCATTTTTCCTGCTTCTAACACATCAACTTAGAGGACAAAATGTTCACTTGCTGCCTAATATATCCCACCCACTAACAGGAGCCATGATGAAGAGATGATCAGTGTTATTCACTTCACCTGTCAGTGGTCATAATGTTATACCTGATCAGTGTATATGATTATTCTGACAGCACTACAGCTACACCAAACCAGACAAGAAAAAATCCTGTTTCTTTTGGAAAGCTTTAAAGAAATGTATTTTGTAAAATTTGCTGTGTCAATTTTGTTTAAGCGACAAAGGAGTGAAAAGTAATTGAATCAAAGAAAATTGCTAAACATTAGTGCACACCAGAGATTTATATGAAGTCACATGAGAGGAACAAATTATTTCTGTATTCTTTTGCTTTATGAAGAAGGCTAAAATGTCTTATGTTGTTTTCCTGATGAGAGGAAATAAAACAGATGACCAGTTACCGCAGCCTAAATGCATTAATTCATCATCTATACAGTATTTAATGTGAATGTATTTTCAATAACATGTGTAAAGATTATAAAGTGATGTGGAAATGGCAGTAAAAATGGTCAGGAATGATCATTTATGCGCAAACAAACTCTTCCAAAGATTGATTGATAAGGCCAGGCTAACGGAGTAATGGATTATATATGACGGGATTAACCTGGATACAAAAAAAAGGTAACTGTATTCCTTTATAGTCACAGTTGAAAAAAAAATGTAATCAGATTACAGATGCATTTAGTAAAAATTGGGATTATTAGTAGGATTAAAATTTTAAAATAAATAACATATCCTACCATGCACAGTGCACACAGCTGACAATTCATTATCATGGCCTCTAGTGAAAAAATGCTTCACTATTTTTTGTCTTCAAATCAATCAATCAATCAATCAATAAGTTGCACAAAACAAAGGAAGGAACAGCTGGACAAACTAATAAACCAACCAAATAACAACCAACATAAAACACTTAGAGCTGCAATGATTAATCTATTATTAATGGACTATTGAATAACTCTGCATCTATTTTAATAATTAATAATTATTTGTTTTGAGTCATTTTTATTTAAAAACATTCAAAATGATCTGATTTCAGCTTTTTCAATGTGAATATTTTCTGGTTTCTTTCCTCTCTGATAGTAAACTGAATATCTTTAAATTGGGGGCAAAAGAAGACATTTGATTATTGATCGATCATTTTCTCTTCTATTCGATTAGTTGTTTGGTCCATGAAATACCAGAAAATGTTTATGCTTATGTTTTGTCTAACATCTTTGCAAACATCTTCCAGTCCACGCAGCAGACACACAGAGACATGATTATTCATTTGCAGTCGTGTTTGTGTCCACCTGATGACTGTCAACCCAATATTCACTCAGTTTTATCTCTGTTTTGGTCTCCTCAGACTCCTGTGGTGTACATAACCAGGGTTGGGAGGGTTACTTTGTGAATGTATTCCGATACAGTTACTTATTGATTATCAAAATAGTTTCTGATTAATTTAATGATTAATTGTTGTGGGAGAAATTACTAAATATTCTCATTTAAGAGACTGAAATCTGATAACTTTGACTTTTTTCCTTACAAAAACGACTCAAACCGATTAACTGATTATCAAAAGAGATGGTGATTAATTAATAATTGATTAATAAATGAATGATCGCTGCAGCTCTACAAACAAGCTGTTTCTGAATGGATAATTATTGGAAAGGTGGGTATTGCATTGCAGCAGACCAGTGCGTGTGTGTGTGTGTGTGTGTGTGGTTGTCAAACAACATTACATCATTAGAGAAGAGGACAATCCCAGCAGTAGCCACACACACACACACACACACACACACACACACACACACACACACACACTACACAAATGATCATACAACGGGAAAAAAAAAATAGATAAATAAAATCAGTGGTGGAAAGATGAAGCTCACGTGCTCTTGAATGATGGTGCTTATTATAGTGCCATTCACCAGCCTCCTGCCCTTCATCATCATCATCATCATCATCATAATTCATTTCATATCACATCCAGGCTACATGTCACATCCATCAGGGCTGAGGCAGCCCGGTGTGTTCAGTGAATGTCGGCTCATCCCCTCCACCTCCAGCCCCTCCCGCAACAACTGTCTCTCGTGAAGCAGACTCAACATTTTCAACATGGAATAAATTCTGCTCACCCGTCACCCACGACTACGCATTTGATGGCCTGCATTGAGAGAGGAGCAGCAGCTGTCCGCAGATACACTTTACACTCTCTCTCTCTCACACACACACACACACACACACCACGGCCGCCACCTGTCTCCTTCTTCGTCCCTGTCTCCAGCCGTAGTAAAGAGGAGGAGGAGGAGGAGGAGCGGGCGGGCTGCCTCTGCTCGGCTGGACCGAAGAGTTCCGAAGACGAAC
This sequence comes from Lutjanus erythropterus, assembly GCF_056507025.1. Taxonomy (NCBI): domain Eukaryota; kingdom Metazoa; phylum Chordata; class Actinopteri; order Lutjaniformes; family Lutjanidae; genus Lutjanus; species Lutjanus erythropterus. The sequence continues at coordinate 30,950,477 of NC_139335.1, read as the reverse complement.
GAAATTATTTAAAGGGACAGTTAACCCTGTGAGCAGCTCTGAGAATGAAGGAACACTCATAAATGCATTTTCTATAAAATGTTAAGATATTTAAATGTGTTTTCACCAAACTTTGTGCATCATTGTAAATACTGAAATAAGGAGATAGATCTGGTTCGACAAATGAAAGCATGAGTGCATGCAATACATGCAGACAGCAGGACAACTCCAAAGCAGCTTCTTGTGGAAATAGTTTATTTTACATGAATGTCTGCAAAAAGTAACACAATACATGGAGAGAAAATGTCACATAGATATGTAGCTGGTTATGTTCTACACTAAAGCACCTTGAAATGATGTGGTATTTTCTAATTCAGTATTATCATCATCATTATACTGCAGGTCCGCTGGCTGAAGCTCCTGAAGAAGGAGCCGGTGGGCAGGAGCAGGGGAGAGGAGAGACTGGCCGTGAAGCTGCACCTCAACCCAGCTGAACACCCACCTGAACCGGACTGATGATGCGCAAAATTACACACAAGCTCAGACTGGTCTCGTGACTATATAAGTTGGTGTCTCTTTGAGGATGTGAGGTGAGTGACCTTGCAGTTTCTGACCTCCGTCCGTCCTCCTCCATCCATCCATCCACTCACTTGCCCAACCAGGCAACTGGAGCGTTTCCCCCAACTGATTATGTTGACTTACTCAGATTTTGTTCCTTTTTGTCTTGCTTTTTGTGCTTCTACCTTTGATAAGTGGTTCCCTTTTTATCTGTTTTTATAATCACAAGTCTGCATGGAATCTTTTATTTTGAAATTGATTGGACTCTCATGTTTCTGTGTCTGACATCCTGCACACTTGATGATGAAAATGTCTCTCCATTGGTGGTTCTGCTGTTTAAGTGGTGATCTGTATTATCTGAGAAACAAATACTGGAGACTAAACAGTGACTGAGATGTGTTGGAGCCCACACAGAGCAGCAGCTGCATGCAGCTCTGTGTGATCCAGTCTGGACTGAGCCTTTAAACCTTCCTGCTGTCCTCAGAACAACACTAACACATCTGTCTCCTGTTTTATGATTTTACTCTTTGGACCTTGTCCTCAACAAATGTTTTTGTGTATGTTTGCTAAGGAAAATGCTCCATAAATGAACATGGCATGAAGAGAAGGAATATACCAATATTCAGAGCAAACATTACATGTTTTTATTACTTTTATGAATTTATTACTTTGTAAAACAGACTAATATTTTCAAATCTACAGAGGAATAAAAATACAGCCAGGTCCTCTCTGGTATCCTAGCAATAAACACCAAATAGCGGTGACAGTCAACAAGATCACATGTGGTAAATTTACATAACTAGGTAGCAAAAGGCTTGTGAACAAACATTCATTCTGTGTGCAAGTAAAATCAATTTAGTTACAGGCTGGTGCTTCATCAACCTTCACAATACTTGATGAGTTGTAGTTGAGCTGTCAGGGCTCCAGAGCCATGTTCTCTATGCCCACCTTCTGTCTGCGAGGCTGTTGAAGAAGCACAAAGGAATCATTTTCTTTCATTATCAGAGTACATGAGCTCAGTTTCAGTTCATTTCACCACAGGACAGCGGCTGGTTTCTCTACGGTGGTTCAATGTCTGCGTCAAGGATACCAGGAGGACAGTTAGGAACAGTCCTGTCATTGATAAGGAGGGACTGACAAGGTTGACCTGCAGTGATGGATCGGCCATCTGGAAACTGGGCAAATGCCAGAAGTGCCACCCGACTATAAGCTGCTTGGGGCTGCTAGAAATAATTATAATAATTTTGTCTTTGATGATTTGAAAAGTTATTTTATGCATGTGGCCTAAAACATTTGGCCCAGTTGTAGCTTTTAATAAACACATTCTCCCATAATCCCCTCGATGTAGTGAGTAGAAAGGTCAAGTGAGGGCAGAAACTAGGGTTTTACTGATAACTGCATTACCACGATTCATGCGGTCATGTGACTGTCATACCGTCATCACTGTAAATTTTATTTGAAAGGGTCAATCTCACGTTGAGATCAGCGCATCGATGTGTTAATACATCTGTGGATCAGAGCTGCAACACACAAGTCAGGAACACAGACTCTGATTGGTTCACAAGTCAGGAACACAGACTCTGATTGGTTCACATGTCAAGAACACAGTGTCTGAGAGCAAAGTTTCTTCATGTAAGCAAGAGGATAATGAATGTACTGTTCACAGCTATCTCACTTGTCTAACAGAAGTCCACAACACACATACTGGAGTGACCACTCAGCTGACTTACATGACAATGCTGTTACGGCCTGGGAAGCTCATTTCAGAAAGTGACTCCTAAATGGCCTATGGTCAGAAATTTCACACATGGTGAAACGGACATGTATAACATAGGACTCAGACAAATTAAGTCTGACAGAGGGACACGCTGTGCATGCTGAAAAACTTCTCAAAGAGGGAGAGAAGAAGCTGTGTTGACCATGTTCCAAGGACATGCCAGGGAGCGCAGATGTGGCCGTGGCAGGGGCGGATTTAGGGGTGGCCATGGAGGTCATCGTACGAGCGCTGAATCATCTGACACCCATACTCATATTGCCACATATTACCATCCAAAACTATAGCTTACTTTGTAAGCCAGAACATAGTGTTAGGGGACAAAAATACTCATCAAGAACAACTCTGGCTACCCAGAGGAGGAGACTAGAAATCCAAGCTGAAATACTGTTCTGTTTGTGTGTTTTTACCTTGTCTTCATCACAGCAGCAGCAGCAGCAACAGCGGATGAGGACCAGGATGACCAGCAGCAGAACCATACCTGACAACACACACACACACAGAGAGAGAGAGAGAGAGAGAGAGAGAGAGAGAGAGAGAGAGAGAGGGAGAGAGAGAGAGAGAGAGAGAGAGAGAGAGAGAGAGAGAGAAAGAGAGAGAGAGAGAGAGAGAGAAAGAGAGAGAGAGAGAGAGAGAGAGAGAGCAGTCAGCAGCATTCAGTATAGAATTTCGCTCTTGTCAGGGTGGAGAAACTCCCACATGTGCTGCTGAAGGCCCAGCCAGTGAAAATGTGATGTATCACATTGTACTAGCTGAACATCTACTCAGCTCAGCAGCTCAACAGAGGGGCGGCTGAGGGGGTAGTGGGAGAGTGTCCACATTCACTCACCGACGAAGATGAAGAAGACAGCAAATGAGGCGATGTCCCAGTCAGACTGGAAGAGCTGCTTTGACTCCAGTCTGGAAACCACATCGTTGAACTGGTCCTCAAACTCCTGCTGCAGGTCCCTCTTATCCATGGCTCTGTCTGTCTGCAGGAACACACACGGCTCACTGACACCTGAGTGTGTGAGCACGGCAGCAGCACACTGTGTTAGCTCCAACTGAAACACTGCACACACAGTACTGACAAATCACAGAGAAAGGAGGAAATGTTGGAACTTAATCAAAATCTTAGATACAAAATAAGGTTAGAAAAATAGGTCGCACTTTATTTTACAGCACTATGATCAGTGGTGGGAAGAGTACTGAAAATCTGTGCTCAATTACAAGTACTGTTACATTGCTAAAATATTACTCAATTACAAGTTAAAATACTGCTGTTAGAAATATACTTTAGTAAAACTACAAAGTATTTGTCTCAAAAACTACTCAGAGTATTAGTTACTTTTAACTGTTGATGTCACCATCACCTCTCCAAACTAGGGTTGCAAATTTTGTGCAACCAGTAGTTGAAAATGCTAACAATTAATTGATCATTAATAATTTAGATACGAAACACGTTTTTTCCTCATTTACTTTCTTCTGCTTTTTTTTTTTTAATTTAAGTCAAAGTTTACTTATTCAACAAACTGCTCCACCAGACAAAACAATGTCAAATGAGGTACAAATTACTGCCATGACTATTGATTAAATAATATATAATACATTTTTAATTTGTTAAATTCTTTACTTGATTAATAATAAATCATCAACATCCTTACTCCAAATGTTCGCTACCACAGCATTTTGTTTTTCGTTTGTTTGTTGTTCTTTTATTAATCCATTTGTGATCAGATCACCTGATTGGCTACTTTGGATATTAATTCAAATTGTACTCAGGACTCAACTATGATTTCAAAAGTAACTAAGTAGATTACATGGTGAAATGAAAACTTCAGTGCAAGTAAAAGTACAGACTTTAAAATCTACTCATAAAAGTACAAGTACCCAAAAACTATTAGTTACTTCCACTCCTGACTGTATGATAAAACATAACAAGCTGTAAAAAGACTAGAGGTCATATGTTCTTCTGGAACAGTATTACACTCTTTTTACACCTTTATAAGACTTTACCAGAGACACATTACAGCAGAACTGTGCTGTAAACTTAAGTGAAATCACAGATCTGCTACTTGAGACACATGTTATTTGGCAGGTCACATACAGCTGGCAGAGCAGTGGAATCTGATGCCTCCTTCTTTTATAAAATCGCATTATCTGCCTACTGTACTACAATAAGTCTGCAGAGTCACACAAAGATACAATACTCCTCTATCTCTATCATTTTGGCCTTTACTGGGTAGATCTAGTTCACATATCTAGTAACTGTATCAGAATACATTTTTAAAGTAACTCTCCCAACCCTGGATATAAACCAGCTAATAAATGATGATGTATTATCTACCTGGAAGTATATAAATAGTTGAAATTAGCCTTTACCAGCTGCAGCATTAGTGATGCTTTTAGAGCTTTTGGTACTTCAAGTATTTTTTAATCATACTTTTGTACTTTCACTTGAGTCTGACTTTGAACGCAGGACTTTTGAAGTAGTTTTACACTTTAGTACTGCTACTCTTAGTAACCTTGACTAACCTACTTCCTCCACCGGTGTTGACTGTAACTAGGCGGAATCATCAGACATCATTAGTGCATCATATCAGCCGTCAGTCACCGTGAAGGTCTTAAAGATCAAACTTTACTATAACATGTTCGTGAATGAGCAAATATATTCCTTATAAACTATACGTTGTGATATTTTGACGTTATAAGGAACAGCAGCTGCTTACCTGTAAACGAGTCGCTTGTTTTTAGTCGTTTTTCTTCCGGGTCTGAAGGTCTACCCGACGCACCTGTTGACAGTGACGCAGTGATTTGAATCCACCTGCTGCCTCGTGTCGCATTTCAAACAAACGCTCCTCCGCCGCTGTGGTAAGACCTTCTCCACACCTCCCATCACTCATATACACACATATAATAAAAGTAGGGGAGAGTTTGACATCTTGTCACACTTTTTTCACTTAAATTTCTCAGTCTCAGTACATCACAGTCTCTCACTTGCCATATTAAATTAAATAACAAATTCTTGTGCACTAATATATAAACTTTAGATTTGTAGGGGAGACTGGGGACAGTAGCAACAATTGTATCATCTCTGTCTACTAATTACCCATACCATTTAAAGAGATAGTTCACCCAAAAATGAAAATTCAGTCATTATCTACTCACCCTCATGCTGACTGAAGGTCAGGTTCAGGTTTTATTTATTTTTTATTATATATTATTATTATTTATTTTTTAATCAACAAAACACTGCTGGAGTTTCACAGGAAAACAGTGTAGCAGAATCTCCCAAAAATTATTGAAGTGAGTTGTAACCAGTATTCAAATGGAAAAAATCTACCAGAAGATACAGAATCAAAAACAATAGCAAACTCTTTTGGACTCACTGCAATTACATATTTCTTCAGGAATTCTGAATATGTACACAAAAGTTCTGTTTTCATTTAGTAACTGTGTCACAAACAAAATATTATTTTTAATCCAGCTGTCAATAAGCATCACTTTATTTTATATTTAATATCTTTACTGTTCCAAATTGAACTTATATGTAGAGAAAAGTTATGTTCATAAATTCTTAACCAGAGCCCCGTTTACCAATTTCGAGTACGAAGGTTCCTGATGTATACTTCAGCTAAGGAATTTCTTTTCCTGTGAATGTTTCCTAGACTGTTCCTTAGTGGGTGCTTCAGTAGTGTTATGGATAGGTTCTAGATTTTATTAGGCTACCATCAAAATAACAATAGACAGATTAAATGGCAACATGTGCTCTGTACAGAAATGTTGTTTTCATAATTCATTTTCATTAAGTTAATCTTAAATTAATGATGTAATTTGCACAAATAGCCTAGATGTGAAATATAGTGCAACTGTCCATTTGAAAAGCATAATGTTGGTCTAATGAAGCTGAAACTGTGACAGGATGGACAGAGAGCATCAGGGACATTTTATGAGTGGTTCAGACTGCCCTTCTAAAGGTAAACCTTATTTCTTAGCTAAGAAGACCCTGGAAAACAGCCTGTAAGCTTAAGGGAGACCTTAAAGTACAGCTTTAACTAGAGCTTAGGAGACTGTGGGAAACGGGGCCCAGGACAGTAATGCTTGTGTATGGTAGTTTGACAGATTGACAGGAATCTTATTTACATCAAAGTCATCTTGTGTTCTGGGATAATATACCATAATTTATCTTTTTCTTGCATGTGTTTTTCGATCCTATTGACTTTGTAAATTGTATTGGACATACAAAAGTGTAATACATTTAGACCAACAGTTAAAAAGTTGTGTTTCAATCTGTTTTCACTACTACATTTCTGTGTGTAGCTGCTACTCATGGATATAAAGGGCTCATAAGGTAACAAACGCACAACAGTTCTTATTTTCAGGTGATCAGTCACTGATGAAATTATATTTCTGAATATTATTCCATTTCTGCTATATTATTCCAATAAATTCCCCTAAATCTTACACACTGGACCTTTAACACAAGGAGTCAGAAAGTTACAATTGACCCCTGTCTCCCCTAGTGTGGGAAGGCGGCACCCAACCTACCCGGAAATGTTCACTGACGGACAGCTGTGGTGACCAATGAACGCATCGTCACATTTATGCTTACGTGGAGGTAGGAAGTGTATTTCCCCCGGTCTTCCGGGTTGGAGTTCCTGCAGCAGTTCAGCTGAAGTTGTTCTGGAGGAGCGATGGCCGAGGATCAGGCGCTGCCTCTCCGGATCTCGGAGATCAAGGACCCTGCGGTTCTCTTCGAGCGCTACAATACCGAGCAGATCCGCCGGATCGAACGCAAAGTCCGCGGGGAGATCGAGCAGAAGAAGGAGGAGCTGAGGCAGATGGTCGGGGAGCGCTACCGGGACCTGATCGACGCCGCTGACACCATCGGAGAGATGAGGCAGTGCTCGGAGAGCGTCGTCCAGTCCATCCAGGACATGCACCAATACTGCCAGAGGCTCAAACAAGGCAAAAGCAGCGTGAACAGCAGCAGACAGGAGGTGAACGGCTTAACTAACTACTTCTATTGTATAGTTAAACCTGCGTCAAAGCGCCGTCATCTTAGCAACACCAAACTTCATTTAAAATGTAGCAATTCGTTATTATATAAATGATAGGCTAACATAGATCCCAGTCATAATATTATATTACACTTCGTATGACTCAAAGGAACATCCTGAATAATTCGGCCTGAAAAGACTGCTGCACAGAGCATATCTGTCAACAAACACCCTCTTCTTTAGAAGTGTCTAGCGTTTACTTCCACGCCTATTTGGAACCAAAACACACAGCAGCGAGCTCCCTGAGCCAGACACGAAATACAGTGGTTCATCCAAATGAAGAGCTGCAGGTAGATCTATTGCATGCCGAATTTACGGGAAGACCCTGCTGATTTATAAACTGGATTAAGACATGTTCTGATTTCTGTGTGTAATTGCTGACATACAGTAAAACATTAAATTAGAACATTTTTTAACGAAATTTGGGGACATATTCACATAAATGAGAAATTTGAATGCACTATGTTTAAAATAAAATTAGTTTTATGGGTGATTCTTGACAATTGCATATATGACCTGAAATTCAAAATAATAAAATACATCATACATTTATAATGTATAATATTATTGTAGTGCATCACATTGTCTTGTTTGGACTTATTAAACGTATATTGCTACCTCTCTTCTCTTCTCCTTTTAGCCTATAGGGCTGATTATTTTCATTTGTGTTTATTCTGACTATTATTACGATTAGTCATTTAGTTGTTTAGATTATAAAATGTCAGAACTTTGTGAAAAATGTTCATCACAATTTGCCACAGCTTAAAGTGAGCGTCCATTAACTTCTTTTGTTCATGTTTGACATTTTTGCTTGAAAAATGACTGAAACAAATAATCAATTATCAAAGTTGCCAACTAATTTTCTTTCAGTCTTCTAATTGATAAGATGGCAAACTGTTGCAGCTCTATTAGCGTACTTCACATATAACGTGCAGTGTGTCTGTGTCATTGTGGTGTTTGTAGAGCCAGAGGCAGTCCCAGGAGAAGTTCTACACCATGGCGTCCCAGATCAAGCTCCTCTTGGAGATCCCAGAGCGCATCTGGAGCGCCATGGAGGCGTCCCAATACCTCCAGGCCACCCAGCTCTACCTGTTGTGCTGCCATTTGCACAGTCAGCTGCAGCTGGAGGCCGCTACAGGGGGGCACTACAGCCCCATCCTGGCCCGCTTCCCCATCCTGGTCCGGCAGGTAGCCACCACTGGACACTTCAGGTACCGGGTGTTTTCTTACAACCCCAGTTCTTAAAAAAGTAGGGATGGTGTGGAGCTGTTTTTGGAGTCAGGGTTGTACTCCAGTTTGTTTAAGCGAAATCATGGGTCACCAACTGGTCTGTCCTCTTGCAGGTCCACCATTCTCCTGGACAGCAGGTCTTTGCTGCGGGGCCGGGCCGTGTCAGACCAGGCCATCGCTGAGGCTCTGGTGTCCACCATGCTGCTGGAGGGCAGTTCACCACGCCAGGCCCTGGCTGACTTCTTGCTGGCCCGAAAGGCCTCCATCCATCAGCTGCTCAACAAGCCACAGCACGGTATTTTATTTATCCATTTGTAACACCTGGTAGTATGCATGGTTCGCCGTGTACCATAACATGTTTTTTGTTCCCGAAAGGCACAAAGCAACAAGTGCTGCTTGAAGGTTTTTATTGTGAAGCAGAGCAGAAAGTGTAACTATTATGTGAAGTCAAAGTAAAAATGACCCATCAGAAAGTTCATAGGCATGTGTGTTTGGCAGAGGTGAAAGTAACTAACGACAAATACTTTTCAGGTATCTTTACTTGAGTATTCATTTACTTTTACCTGAGTAAAGAAGTTGAATCGCTACCTCTACTTTTACCAGAGTATTTTTTAAAGAATAGCTGTACTTCTACTAGAGTAAAGAATGTGTGTACTTTTGCCTCCTCTGGTGTTTGGTCCAGGTGCGGGGATCAAGGCTCAGGTGTGCAGCCTGGTGGAGCTGCTGGTCACCACTCTGTTCCAGGCCTACGCCGTCTTCTACCTGCCGCCAGAGGGAGGCCCCAGGCCGGGGGAGGGGGCCCTGAGCTGTGGCATGCTCTTCTCGATCCTGGAGAATGTCACCTCCACCACAGCTGCAGGTAAAAGAGCTGGGATGTTCTGGAAGTGGGGATACTTTTGCACCTCATTTACACCCGGTGTTAAAGTGGGATCTGAGAGGTGATGTGCGTTTTTGATGTGTCAGTTGGATCAGGGCCTGATAGGTGGGAGTGGTGGGAATGTTTAAGACTGTATGGGCCCAATCTTACGCTGATCTAAAGTGCAGGTGGAAAGCGGGAGGCGCAGTGGATTTAATTTATTTATGTGTATCCAAGTGCACCTTTGCCACCTGAGCTTGATTGAGCAGCAGTTATACGGCTGTCCATGCTCCCTCTTTTCCTCTTCCTCCTCGTCCTCATCTCCTGCCATCCTCGCTCCTCTGTCCAAGCTGTTAACTTCCATATTTACACTGTGTTACTGATAGAAAATATGTTCAAAGGACACTTCACTAATCCACACTCCTGTGTGGGGAAAAGACTGAACATAAATGAAGATGTTTTGTGATTGTGGAGTGTGTGTGTGTGTGTGTGTGTGTGTGTGTGTGTGTGTGTGTGTGTTTGTGTGTGTTTGTGTGTGTGTGTGTGCCTCAGCCAAATGTGCTAGTTACTATCTTGTGCATTCAGACCTATTGTGCCACAGACTTTGCGCTTTGACCAGGTTTTGGTTGGTCTAAGGCACAAGTGGTTTTTACACCAATGCGATGATGAGCACTAGATAGCAGACGCGCTTGGCAACACTCTCGTTTTGTCTTCTTTTTTAGGCCTCCTGCCCATGGCCACACAGCTCAGACATGCTCTTATCATGCAGATGTGGTTAAAATGGCACGTGTGCCGGTGTAAGATAGGGCCCTATGTCTTAAAACTATTGATCACTTAACATCACTGTATCATGTAACAGGCATTAAAGGTTCCATGTATTCTGAAGCTCAAAAATCCCTAAATAAAGAAAAGCTGAGGCTATCAGTCCCTTGTCTCTCCTCAGCTAAAGGCAGGAAGGTGTTGCAGGAGGAGACGAGCACCGGCAGCTGGTTCAAGTACCTGCCCCCCTCAGTCACTGAATTCCAGCCGGCCCTTCGCACCCTGGCTCAGCCAATCCAGAGAGAGCAGCTCCGGGACACACTGCAGCAGTGGATTGATACGTAAGGGACATCTTTTTATTATTTGCTCTTTTTTCGTTTTGTCTTTGGTGTTTTGCAAAGTCTGACATAAAGGACAAGCTGCACACACTTCATGCATGCACGCAACAGTTTACTGAGGCAATCTGACACACATCAGCTATGTGTAATAAAGCAGATACCTCAAAGAGATGCTGATTCTCTCCTTTACATTTTTCCTCTCTTTACTGCCACAGCATGACTTTCAAATACATTTCTCCTCCGGTCAGCAGCCAACATGGACAGAAAGTCTAATGTACTACTGTAAACAGCGTGGTCGACTCCTCCGTGGTGTTGCTGCACAGGTTTACAAGCAAACATGAAGACAAATTCACTTTTTTAATTCCAAATCCCAAAAATTTAAAAACCAAAAGCTGAGCTCCAGTCTGGCTGGTCTGCAGGTCCACGGTTTCTCTGTGGATCGCTGTTGCAGAGGTTGACAAGTGGAAGTATAAATAATTTGCTTTTAACTCCCAAAAGTTTAAAAAAATACATGCTGAGTTCTTGTCTGGCCGGTCTGTGGGTCTGTAGTTTCTTCGTGGGTTGCTGCTGCTGAGGGCTGAGAAGCAGAAGTTAAAATAAATCTGCTTTTTCATCCAAAAAATTTGAAACATGCACTCTGAGCTCCTCTCCTGCCAATAAAGGAGTCAGTGTCAGAGCAACTCCACCTTTTCTTCCTCCAGAAGCTCCAATCTGCCACTGACTCTCTCGTCCAGAGCTCTCTCTCTCTCTCTCTGAACAGCTGTCTGTCAGTTCTGTGTCTCAGCTCCGCCCAGTCCTCTCTGCCCTCGGCAAAAGCCCTACAATAGACATGAACAAACTCAACTGAGGGCGACTGAGTAACCGGGAGAGCTGACGAACTCCTGGATTGAGCATGTTGCTCATTTGCTGTTGCAGATTTTCTGTCTGATAATTCTGTTATAAGCAGGAGTTTCCAACATTAACTCAGGTTCTCACTGAATGAACATGCACATGCAGCTGCACTAGTAGAACAGCCAATAGGAACGCCCGGTGAGATGACCTGTGATTGGTTTAAGTCTACCGTCACAGGCCAGATTCTCTAAATGCAGGAAACTGAGCTAAGAGCAGGTGTAGAAGTCTAGTTCTCTCTCAGAACACCTGATTTACAATATGCTGACAGGTTATTATGAAATGATTTCTCAATGGTACCAAAATAATGTTGCCTGCTCTAGCTTTATGTAGAAAAACAGATATTTGTGTAAATGTAGACGTACTGATTCAAGTTCTTTATTCAAGTAAAAGTGAAAAAGTACAGCCTCTGAAATGTACTCAAATTATAAAAGTATAAGGTGATAATCTTTTATGCAATTTTTTGCTTTGCTACATCCTTTTCTTGTTTTCTTTTTGTTTTAAAGTGTAGGTAGTAAATGTTAAAAGTTGTCATAAAAATAAATACTTAAAAAAGTAAAAAGTACAGATGCCTGAAAAATCATCTTAAGTACAATAAGGAAGTATTTGTACTTAGTTACTTTCCACCTCTGTTGATTTCCTGCTGATATCTAATCACTGCCTGTTGACTGTCCCCTCAGCTGTAAGGAGGACATCTGCCGGGGCGTTGGCAGCCTCCTGGTCTATGTGAAGAGCCTGAAGGGGTTGGCCGCAATCAGAGACGCCGTGTGGGACCTCCTGTCCACCGACTCCATTAGTCAGCACTGGAGCAGTGTGTGCCAGCGGCTGCTGGAGCGCCCCCTGGCTGTCTGGGATGACTTCCTACAGCAGCTCTTCCTTCAGCGCCTGCAGGTCAGTGCTCTCCTAGCGGCAGATTCACATTTGTCATATTCATGGTTTTCTGAACGGGTCTGTCCAGTGACTTTGGATATTCCAATGACTCCTTCCTCCTGTTCTACAAGGCCATCACCAAAGAAGAAACTGAAGCCATTTCAACGAGCTCCGTCCAGCTCCTCAGTTCAGCTGTGAGGGATCTGGAGGGTCAGACCATCCACACATCTTCGGGTACGAACCCTGGCTCTGGCCGTACAGCGCAGTACGAGGTGGACGTGGCCTCTTACCTGTGGTCAGAGTCTCCGGGGGACCTGCTGAGCGATGCGGGATGGGTCACCGTGACCCAGCGGGGGCAGCAGCACCAGAGGAGCAGCCTGGCCATGAAGACCCAGGCCCTGACACCCTGCGTTCAAAACTTCTGCTCCTCCATGGATGCTAAGCTAAAGGCTAGGCTGGATGACCTTCAGCACTACCTTCCCTCCCAAGACACAGGTAAGACCAGTTCCGTCCTGGTCCCCATGAGCTGCTCCAGACACCTGGTATTACCTCAGTGCCTCCAGCAGGGTGGTGTTTTTGGTTTAGACTGAAATGTCTTTAGTAGATGGGTTGTCATGAAAAGTGACACTGACATTCACTTTCCCCCCAGCATTTTAATCTGTCATTCTGATCTGTCACACTGTGCTCGCTCTGCAGGCTCTGACTCCACCGCTGTCACGTCCTCTGCTCCCTCCGAGAGCTCGTCGGCGTCCTCCTTTAACCGCTTCACAGACACGCCGGCGGTGGAGGAGGCTCTTCGTGAAGGCTGCCTGGCCTGCATCCGCCACATCCTGTCCTCCATCCGCTCTGAGCTGGCCGCGGCCTCGCCGGACCCCGGCCCCACCCGCCTCAGTTCGGTCCTCTTCATGGCCAGGCTGTGCCAGTCCATGGGTGAACTCTGCCCCAACCTGAAGCATTGCATCCTGGGGAAACAGAGCGGGTCAGAGGCCGCCACGAAGGGAACCCCCAGACAGAGCAAGAAGCTGGGGAAAGCCAGAGTCGCCGTGGAGGTCAGCCCCGCCCAGGCCAAGTGGGCTGGTCTGAAGGAGGAGCTTCTCACCTGCAGCATGGAGGCCTACCGCATCTGGAGCTCCGCCCTCTCCAAAGTCAGACACCGTCAGAACTGTAGATGTATATATGTATATGTATCATGTAGATATACCTGCTGTATTTCACCATCTGTGTGGTTTTGTCACAGGTGCTGCTGGATAAGTTTGGCTCAGCGCTGCATGCAGAGTCTGCCGGCTCCATCCTAAAAACAGCAACACACTGGGAGGACCTGGAGATCCAGGAGGAAGCAGAGTCTGGGAGCAGCGTCACATCCAAGATCCGTCTTCCAGTCCAGGTGAGGCGCTCACAACACAGCCTCAGACGCATGACGACGACGATGATGATGATCTCTGAGTCTGTTAATGAACTGATGAGAAACTCCTCTACTCTACTCTCTGCAGCCATCTTGGTTTGTGCAGTCGCTGCTGTTCCAGCTGTGTGTGGAGGTGAACAGGGTGGGGGGCCACGCTCTGCCCCGGCCCACCCTGCAGGAGCTGCTGCAGGGCTGTCTGACTCAGGCCCTGCAACACTACCACAACCTGACACAGCAGGCCCGCAACAAGGTAACACACACACAGACACACACAGTGTTGAGGACGAGGTTAGTTTGGTGTTGTAGGGTGTAGCAGGATATGTGAAAGGCTTAAAAGACATTTTAAATCCAATATTCAGCATTTGTTTTATTATTGCAAGTAAGACAAATTAATTTAAAAATGTGCTACATGTGATGCAGCCGCCTCTTTTTGTCTGGAGTCATTTCAGTACAAATTTCAGTTTTTCTAGTTTTATTTTATTTTACTTAATCTATAAAACTTCAGGGATCGTTTATTTATGAAACAGTTTAGTTAACTTTAAGAAATGCTGCTGGCAGCTCCCTGCACTTTTTGTTTTTAGATCACGTTGAACAGTTCTATTTTAATTAAATTTATATTAAAGGAATAGTTCACTCAAAAATGATAATTCAGTCAGTATCTACTCACCCTCATGCCGATTAGCCAATCATGCCGAAGTACAATATCATAGTATTCCTTTCTCTAGAGAAAAGAAATGACAAGGCAGCACAGGAGGAAGGATAAAGAGAGGGTGGGAGGGAAGTGGACCCCCCCGAGCTTCCTGAACGTCTCTGATTTCTTTATTTGTCTCCCTCTGTCCTCCAGGACGGTGTATTCCCCATGACTCAGAACAGAGCCCTGCAGCTGCTCTTTGACCTCCGGTACCTCAACACCACGCTGGGCAGCAGGCTGGAGGAGGGCAAGAGCTCCCGGTCCCACCGAGACCCCAGGTAGCCTCATCACAAACTCACCACAGGCAGCCAGGTTCCACCAGTAAATGCTACAACTCCTCAAGACTCAAGCAAGAGCCAGTGTTCTGTTTGCTGATCAGGTGCTAGAGCTCCTGTTAGTAACAAAAGCTCACTTAAGGTGGACTGACCTTTAAGGTGGAGCAGACCCACTCCTCCACAGGGTTCTTACGGGTTCTGGAAATCCATGAAAATGCTTGAATTTTAAAGCAGTGCTTTCGAGGTTTGAAAAGTGGTTGAATTTTAGATAAAGTGCTTGAAACTGCTGGTTTTCAAATAAACTAAAAAAATGTTATGCCAACCTATAATTTTTAGTTGTGATGATTTACTTTTCTTCTTTATAAATTTGGATCTTTGAAATTTAGAAACCCAGTTAAAAATGTATTTCAAACATTATTCACAGTGAGCTGTGAACTTGTCATTATTATTATTATCAATAAATTTACTCAATAATTTTTGAAATACAATATTTTTTGAGTTTCTGGAACTCAACGATTCAAGTTTATCTGAAGAAGAAAAGTAAATTATCTCAAAAAGAGATCGGAGTCGGGCTCAAAACTCAAAATTGCAGTAACAACAATATTTTCATTTTTACAGTGATTTAATTTAAGGTCATAAAGAAGTGAAATATGGCTCAATTATTTTGAGTATACACTTATATATACATTTGCCACAGCTGTAAGGTGCTGGAAAGGTGTAGGAACTTGCCTCAGGCAGGAAAACAGAAGTAATTCACTAAAGCAAACCTGAACAAATATTCAAAAAAGATGTCCAAGCAGTGTAAATCAGTAGCTTTAGAAACTGGTAGTTTAGTAAATTATACGTGATTTGCAACTTTGTCTCTCCAAACATGCTCTGCTATGTGTCTTCCAGATTCCACGAGGTCTGTGATTGGCTGGAGAGTTACATCGACCCATTTGACCTGGACGTGTTCACACCACCACTGAACTCCAACCTCAATCGTCTGTCCCAGAGGACCTCGGTACTTTTCACCAACAGAACACACACACACACACACACACACACACACACACAAAGCTGATGAACTCAGCCATGACTATACTGCCTCTGCTGTCCAGATGTAAGAACAACAGTGTATAAGGCTGAAGTGTTGATGAGAGGTTGTGTTTCAGGTTCTGCTGGGGCTGCTGACGGGCTCAGAGAAGCAGTTTGCATCACGGAGCAGCAGCGTCAACTCCCAGGAGCCGTACAACATCCTGCCACTGGCCAGCAGCCAGATCAGGTCAGACATCAGCATGTAACTAAGTACAAATACTTTGTTAATGTACTTAAGTAGATTTTTCAGGTATCTGAATTTAAAAGTATTCACTTTTCTGAGACCTTTTTACTTTTACTGCCTACATTTCAACACAAATATTTGTAAATTTTACCCTTTACATTTTCAAAACAGGCTTGTTACTTTAGTTTTAATGCATTTGAGTGACTTAGTTAGACATAAGATGTTAAAGACAAAAATGATGCAGCAAGACAAAAAACAAAGTCAGACAATAACAAGACAGAAAACGGTGAAAAAGATGTAACAAGACAAAAAAAAAGAAAAAGCATAACGAGACAAAAAAGACATAACGACAATAAAGAAGTAATAAGACAAAAAACAATGTAAAACACATAACAAGAAAAAACAATGAAAAAGATATAAGAAAAAAAAGACAGAACAAGAGATGTAACAAGACAAAAAAGCAACATAAAAGGACGTAGCAAGATGAAAAATAATGTAAAATATGTAACAAGACAAAAAGACCTAAATAGATAAAAAAAAAATGTAACCGGAAGAAAAAGTAACAGACGTAACAAGACAAGAGATGTAACAAGACTAAAAAGACGTAATAACATGAAAAAGACATATCAAGATAAAATGAAGTAAAATACATAACAAGATGAAAGAGCCATAACAAGATGAAAATAACGTAAAAGACGTAGTGTACTTCTTCACTTTTACTTGAGTAAAGAAGTTGAATCAGTACTTGTACTTTGACCAGTACTTTGCCACCTCTGTCTTTAGTACAGGATCCCCACAAGCTTCTCTTGTAGGGCCTCAACAGTAACTTAATGGTGGGTCCATTGACCAAAAGCAAACGTGTATTATATCGTTAAGATACAAAATGGTGCAAGGGTCCCAGTTTTTAATTTACTGACTTTCTGCACAAACCGTCTCTGGCTGCCGTCCTCGGGTCATAACCGTGCTGTGTCCTCTGCAGGTTTGGGCTGCTGCCTCTCAGCATGTCCAACGTGCGTAAATCCAAGTCGGCCTCCAGGAGCTCCGATGCTGCTCATCAGCTGGTGAGTAACTGATCTGGGCTCTGCTACGTGACGCCTCTGTGTTTCACTGTTTACGTTGACCACCACAGTACGTCTTCATGTCTTCTGTGTCATTGTCGTGTTCCACCCTGGGTTAATGTTGTCTGTCACACCTTCTGCCTTCCCAGCGTTTTTGAGTGCGAGAGACTCAGGCAAGT
This sequence comes from Lutjanus erythropterus, assembly GCF_056507025.1. Taxonomy (NCBI): domain Eukaryota; kingdom Metazoa; phylum Chordata; class Actinopteri; order Lutjaniformes; family Lutjanidae; genus Lutjanus; species Lutjanus erythropterus. The sequence continues at coordinate 30,933,320 of NC_139335.1, read as the reverse complement.
TCATCAGTGTGGGTTTATGTGTGTGTTTTGGTTGTGTTGTCAGTAGTGCCTTGGTTCACCTTTGGTGTATTTGCAGTGTGACAGTACATTATTAACTGATGCTGATGATGATTCTTGATCAGATGGGATGAAATTATAGAACGCTTTTCTGCTCTGCTCTCACTAATCTCCCACACTCTGCTTGGGCTCATAATGTAGCTCAGGATCAAGTTATTGACTGTGTGATTTCACTGGGCTTCAGCACAGCAACAGCGACCCTGAGGGATTCTAACCTGTTTGAGCAGATCAAGGGTAACTTTTCTCAAACCTATTTTCCCATGTTTTTCTGTGTAAGTAACTAATGGGGGCAACATTTTTTGAAACAGCCTGCAGTGTAATCCGTACAGCTAATTTCATCCTGTCAAAGTCTGTCCACTGAAATAGCTTTTTTGTCACTGACACGCTCAGATGAATTAAATAAATGTTATTCTAAGTGTCTGACAACATTATGGAGAGGATCCCTACAGAGGAAGAGCTTTTTGTTATAGAGGAAGGTACTTTTTGTTTAACCAGAAACAGCTGATTTATCACTCTTGCCAAACCCACCACTCCATTTACAGACATATCATTGTGAAACACACTTCATTCAAACTGGACAGAAACAAAATGAAACTCGTTTAGTGGTCGATACCATTGCTGGCGAATTTCCACGTTACTCAGCCCCTAATTTGATACCTTTCCACCCTGAAATAAAAACTCTTCTGAGCTTCTAGGACAAAAGAGCGAGAGGGAAACGTGCTGAGTCTGCTACAAATCACTGTCAGGAGGGCAGGTTTCCATGTCTGGAAAGTCACGCAAAAGTGACTTGTTCACTGCCTGTTTTTCTCTTCCTATTTTAACAGTTAATTTTACAGAATAGTAGTTCACATCTGCACTTCTATACTGTATTTTTTGGCTTGTTCACAGAGTCCACAGTTTTAAGATTTAATCTATTTTGTAATGGTTTGAGTACCGATCAACTGAGCTGACAGCGTGTGCGTTTCAGAGGGGGGAGGAAAGTGGAAAGACTATTGCGCACAGTCTTTCTGGAAGTCATTAATACTGATTCTTTGTCACTTGACCCGCCTGTCATAACTCGTGGTATTTTCTAGAAAGTCGATCCCGCCCCGGGTTTGGGTTAATAGGGTCAATCAGCGCATCACCAATTTTTCTTTTGGATGATTTGAAATAAAGACTTACTTCACTGATGTGAAAATATCAGGAGAAGGAGCGAGAGGGAGGTCAGGCAGCAGAGAAGCGACATGGAATAACAGAGTGTAGAGCCAGACTATTTCCACATCTAATTCTGCTAATAAGGAGTTTATTTCAACCAAACCAGAGCTGGTGATTGTTGGAACAGAGGAAAGATGAACCAAGACATTTTTTGTGTCCTGGTTCATTTTTGCATGAAGTGTGTTTCATGATGATAAAATGACTGTTTCTGTAAAATTGAGTTAATAAATCATCTGTTTCTCGTTGAATAAAAATGATCTTCCACTTCAAAAAAAAGGTCCATCTCTGTAGGGACCCTCTCCATAGTGCTGTCGCACACTTTAAAATCAGGAAATGTTTGGTTTTCTTCAGCAGTGACTGAACACTGTTCCTATCAACTGAAGGCAAACATGAAACAGTAAAATAATGCTGATACCTGAAAATACAAATAGCAGCACAGGTCAGAAACTAACTTTAAACCACAAAGACTCTGTTTGAAGCGACATAAGTACTGAGATGTGAACACACCGAGACTCATCTCATCTACTGGGAGTTAATTGCCTAGTCTTAGAAGGTTTACCAGCATTTAAAAAATGCAAATACATAATAATTTTATTGTGGAAAAAAACCTGTATATCTATAGGGATCCTTTCCACAATGTTGTCAGATACTTAGAATAACAATCTGAGTCTGTCAGTGGCAAAATGAACTCACTTAATTGACGGACTTTGACGTTCATAATGTAAGGATTACATTCCAGCCTAATTTTGGTCCCCATTAGTCAAAAACTTGGGAAAATATGGTCCAGGCTGAAAAAAATCCTTTGATAATGAGATAAGATCAGCAGAAATGAAAAAGCAGGTGTCTCAATGCAGCTCAAGTTGTGATTTGTCCAAAATCCACCATATTTTTCAGCTTCCCTATTAAAATGAAAACATTTGGGGAATAGTCTTGTTTGCTGTCTTACCAACAGTCACAAGATAACATCAGTAAGGGTTTGCTTTGGACTTTTATCACTTAGGGCTGAGCATGGTCAACTAGTCCCCCCCCCCCCCGCCGCTTCTATCATTCGTGCTAAGCTAAGTTAAACATGTCCCATCTCTGTACTGGTTAGACAACGTTAAAATCTGTGTTCTTTAAGTCTGACTCCTGATAGGACAGCAAACTCCCAAATGCTTTCCAATTTGTCATTTGTCTGTTTAGTGCTGAGCCCACAAACACCAGAGGAATCCAGGTTTCTGTCAATCATTAGATCAGATGTTTACAGTGGGAAAGCATTTAAAGGTTACTCGCACCCGCTGCCACATCCTCCTCTAGGAATGATAAAGTAGTCCCTAGTTCAGAACTGCTTTAGAGCTGCTGCACCACTGTGTGTAACCTTTAGCTACAGCACCTTTAGGATCACCTACACGCAACATTTACAATCCTGAAACATTAGCATGGAGCACCAGAGCCTGCCCTCGTCCAAGACTGTCATGCTACCTATTCTGGATTGACAACAGGATTTACTGTATGTCACAGTGAAACATTCTGGCGCTAAAAACCAGAGGTGGGACCAGGGTATTGATCTGCATGTCACAAGGAAGTCCCAAGTCAAGACTTTTGAGTTTCAACCCTAAAACAAGTCATAATGTAACAGTTACTTAGCTGTTAAGATAACATTAGCTTTGCATTAGCAGTATTAGCTGCTATATAGACCATAAAAAATTTAAATTCAGTTATTATCTCCTCATCCTCGTGCTGTTTTAAGTTCAGGTTTATTTTGTTAGTCCACAAAGCAGCGTCGCAGAATCTCCCTGACATGCCGACATGCCGCACATCGGCACACCACACACACCCAGTTCAGACTGTGTGTACATTAACATAGCTTAGTTAGTTAGTAGTTATTTTACATTTGAAAACTAGTCACTGTTCACATCAATTGTTTGGGAGATTCTGCAGCATTTTCTTGTGTTTTGTGGACTGAAAAACTAAACCCAACCTTCAATCAGCATGAGGGTGAGGAGATACTGACTGAATTGGTTGAACTATCCCTTCAACGTTCTTTGTGCAAAAAATATTGGAAGATGTCGCGTCTTCATCTGTAATTTTCAAGCTGCATGGTTTGATACTGTTGTTGACCACCTTGTAGTTCTTGTATGTGAATGGAATGATCTTTGGTCTCATTTTTTCCCAGCTGAAGCTTGGTACCGTAATGTTAGTTCTTTACGGTTCACTCCCGTACCTTGATTTCTCCAGATCCAGTTCCGATTGGCAGTGATGGAAACGTGACACCAGGGTAGAGACGCTAAATTTTGTCTGTCACTGTGACTTTTTGTCATTTCAGCCACAAATTCCATCCATCTCTATCCATGCAGCACTCGAACATAATTCCCAGACTGTAGTCCCATTTTTTATGTTTTGTGGCATTGAAAATCAGAAAAAAAATAGAATGCTAAACTCGTCTACTGGCCATAGGAAGAGTCAATCCCCTAATTTTTGTGGGTTTGCCTACTTTAAGAAAATCTGCACGAATGTGCAAATTTTGGTGTAAAACAGAAAAGGTATGACAGTCCTGGATCAGGGCTCTTTGGATCAGGGCTCTCACTGACCCTGGATCTACCAGTCAGTGGACAATGGTAATGTATGTTCGCATCTCTTATGAATTAAGACGAACAATAGGACAGTCCACCAAATTTAGATGAACAGGACAGTCCACCAAAATGTTAGCAAACCTGATGTCCTCTGCTTCCTCCAGCAGGCGCCGCCATCCTCCACAGCAGACAGCGCAGACAGCTTCCGGCCAGGCAGCCTCTTCAGACAGCTCGCTGATCAGGATGAAGACACAGCCGCTCCTTCTTTATTCAAACTCAGCTGGCTGTCTGGAATGGCCAAATAACCCTTTATTGCTCCAGACTTTTTATTTGCTTTTGCAAACTGCAACTTTGTAAAAATGACATGTATAGTAAATCTAATTTTGCCTTTTGAGGAATGTGTCTTGTGTAATTTAATTCACTGTACTTGATTAACGGATGCTCTCATTAATGAGACTAAACATTGGCATTTTTATAGAATTCATGTGTGCCAGTTGACAAGCACTGACAGTAGTGCTGAGTAGTGCTTGCAAGCAGCAACAAAGTGAGCAGCATTGTTCATGTACTTAGCTTCGTACTCTGTGTGAACCTGGACAAGGAGGAAGAAGACGTTCATCATGGCTGACACCAAAATATCATCTTCTTACATTACATACAACGTAACTATAAGTAAATATTCAGACACTTCAGCAAGATATGGTCACACAGACCTGGACCAGTTTAGGCTGAGTGTTGGGGAAGGGAGGGGTGGTTAGTTTGGGGGTGGTTGGTGAGGCATGGGGGATGGTGGAGCTGCTTTTTCTAGGTTGGTCAACCCGGGATGGTGCAAAGTCAAAATCCGTATTATTATAATTATCACTGTTTAGCCCTTTTTTTTCATTATTTGCCCATTCATTTTGCCGACAAGTTTTTTCTCAAACCAGGAAATATTTTAGTTTCTCTGCTGAGCCGTAGTAGGCTAACTTGGCTAACTAATTTCTTTAGCTAGCCTGCAAACAGTGTAACGTTTTGTTGACTTTTTAGTGAGCTAAAAACCAGTGTAATATTTTGTTAATTTTCTAGCTAGCTAGCAAACAGTGTAATCTTCTAACTTTCTACTGAGCTAAAAATAATATAACGTATTGTTAATTTTTAAGCCAGCCAGCAAACACTGTAATGTTTTAACTTTCTAGTGAGCTAAAAAACAAACAAACAACGTAACAACAATAATTAAGCTAGCTAGCAAACACTAATGTTTTGTCAACTTTTTAGTTAGCTTACAAAAAATGTAACAATTTGTTAAGTAATATAGAGCAGCAGCAAGTTAATAGTTTTGTCCCTTGTCTGACATCATTCAAATTGATTTTTTTTTAAATATATTTATTTTAATTTGGGTAAGCAAGAGTCTCCATGCTTAAACTCAGTCACTCAACTTAAAAAGAATCCCTTATGCCTGCCTAATACAGGAACTTGTGAGAAACTGATACAGAAAAATAGAATGATTAAAGGCATAGATTTATCCATTCACTACTTTAATGCCCAATAGGCCTATAGGTAAGTTCCAAAAAATACTGGATCCTACACTTCCCATAATGCATCTTTTTGTTAAGACCCTCCCTGTTTGATAAATGCCCACATCCATCAACTGACTTCCTGTCCAAAACCTCCAAGTCTCAAGCCCGATCTGAGATAACTAGTCATCAGACTTGAAACCTCCAGGAGACGTGATACAGCTGTTTCACAGACTGAAGAGAACAGAGGTGGCAAAAGTACACTTGTTCTTTACTTGAATAGAAGTACAGATGCATTTATGTAGTTTTTCATCTTGTTTCAACTTTTTTGTCATGTTACAGCTCTTGTTACATATTCTACGTTTTTCATCTTGTTATGTCTTTTACGCTGTTTTTTGTCTTGTTACGTTGTCTTTTTCGTTATTTTTTTGTCTTAGGTTTTTTTTCTTTTTACATATTTTGCATTGCTTTTTGTCTTGTTAGATTTTTTTTGTCCTGTCTTTTTCATTGTTTTTTGTCCTTTTTGTCTTGTTACGTCTTTTTTGTCTTGTTACATATTTATGTTGTTTTTCATCTTGTTGTCTTTTGTCTCACTAATTTCCCTCAAATGCATTAAAACTAAAGTAACAAGCCTGTTTTTAAGATGTAAGGAGCAGAATTTACAGATACTAAAAATTTGTATTTAGTTACTTCCTACCTCTGCAGACTGGTGAAATTCCCCTCGACTCAAACATCCGATATCATTTTCATTAGTGTAAAATTACTGTGAAGAGAATTGCTTGCCATCAACTGTGACTTTTGTAACAGCTACATTTGACCAACAGTTTAATATTACAATTATTGTTATATTGCAAATAACACAATGACCTGAAGTCTGCTTTATCTTCATCTCATTTATTACATGTGAGCAGGTAAACAGATTTACACTCTACACATCTTCAGCTTCAAAGTAGTGACAAACTGCTGTGCATTTTGAACATGACTGCTTTAGTCATGTACTGCAGAGTACAGAAAGTTTTCGTGCACGCTGCAGCAAAACAAAATACAGTGTCTCCAATGTACACAACAGTGAGATATGACACTTCTCCTCACACTGTTAACCTGTATGGAGTAATATGAGTGATTAAATATGTCTATTACAAACTCAGCTAACAAGAAAAATCAGACAAACAATTGGCTTGGCTTTGGACAAAGCTGCTAATGTATATACAATAATAATAATAATAATAATAATAATATCGTTAATATCATAGAATTGTAACGTATTTAAATATTTTGATTTGATGATACAAATTATGACATTAATTTGATTTAAATAGAAATACATCATACTGAAAGCAAGTTTCTGGATTCATTCAGTATGACCTCTAATATTTACACCCTAATTCTGGAAATGTCTTTCATTCAAATATGTATCAGTGAAAACCAGGGATGGATTATAAGGGTAATGGACCCCTGGGCACAGGCATGTAAAAGGCCCCCCACCCCACCCCTCGTACATAGGAACAAGACAGTGGTTCTGTGTCCTTTTATATTTGTTTGATTAACTTTTCAACTCAAATTAAGGTCAAAGTTGCCCGTTCAGTAATCCCTCCATAATGAAAACTTTTCACATTTGATCATTTGCTAAAACAAATATTAATTGGCATGACATAGAGGAGCACGTCAAATCCTTATCTACAGTGTATACACACATGTAGAACCCTGCACACGCACTTCCACTGTACATCTCTACTTCTTCCTGTCTATTTTGCTCATCATGGCCTTGACGTCGACGGGAGCGGCCGCAGCGGCAGCCTTGGCCTTTTCCTCTTCCTCCTGCTTCCAGAGGATGATGGGATTGATGCCTGGGCTCCGGTTCTGAGCGTTTTGCTCCAGCTGGGCGGGACTAGGGTGGGAACAGAAACACGATGAGCAGGTTCTGATTTACTGTTACTGTTATTTAATGTTGTTTTCTATGAATTTATGAACAAATGAGAGAAGGAGGTTGCGCTTCAACAATGGGATTCTCAGTGGAGTGCTAAGCCCAAAATCCAGTAAACAACTCCAAAAAATCAAAAAAGGTAGCACATCTCGAGTCTGGAAGGACAAAATACTCACATTTGGCTCACATCACAAAAACAAACGCGCAATCACATTTGTGATCAAATGTGAGTATTTTGTCCTTTCAGACTTGAGATTTGCTACCTTTTTTGATTTTTTGGAGTTGTTTATGAATAAAATGTCAGGCTTATTAGATGAGATTAAGCTTGGTTGCTAAGCGCTGCAATGTGGGGCAATTTGTGTAATTAGCATCATAAGCTAATTAATAGCCTTGTATTGGAAACTGGAGATCTAAGCTCTAAGTGTCTAAGTTTGTGACGTCCAAAAATGTAAAGAAAATTTACATGAGCAATCATGCACTCCCTTCTCCTATTGGCATCACTTGCAAGGCAAGTGGTTCTCAAACCGTGGTCCGGGGACCTCCATGGGTCCGTTGTACTCTGCTAAGGGGTCTGGAAATAGATTGATTCATTTAAATTATAATGATGAGAACTCATATTTATTTACTTTATACAAAAGGCTTCATTATAGTTTGCATTTGTTTTATTCTATTTTATTAGCTCATTTACTAGTTTAACTTCCTTGAGGACAGAACTTCCCAGAGTAACTTTATTTTAATGTTAATGAGCTGCGTAGTGCATATAAATATTTTTAACTCCTGTGTCATGCCCAGATTTTCATCATAATATAAAATATATAAAAAAACATAATAACATAATAATAGCAAATATATAATAGCATATACAGCAAAAGATTAATAATATAAAAAGCTATTCTTGCATCAAGGAGTTTAAATAATGTAATTATCTTGATCAAAGAGCCAATTATGCTAACTGCTCAAATAGTTTGTCTAATTATAAAACAAATGCAGACTATGATGAAGTCTTCTGTATGAATGAATAAAATCATGATCATTTAAATGAATGAATCTGAAAACTTTTCCAGACCCCTTAGCAGAGTGCAACAGACCCCTGGAGGACCCCAGACCACTATTTGCCCAGCAGGTGATGCCAGTAGGAGAAGGGACGGCATATGATTGCTCATACAATCTTTTCTTTTTCAACTCTTAGCATCCAAGTTGAATTTCATCTACTAGGCCTTGGCATTGACATTTCAATCATAAAAGTTCACAGGAAACAACATTACCAGGTTCAGTAAATTTCCAGTCGGCTATAAGGTTGTTTCTGACAGCACACTTAAGTTTGAAAAAGTTTGTAAAAGATACAGAATATAAAAAATTTTGGTAAGCAGGTTCTGAGAAGAAAATTTGTACTCTGGGGTGATTCATGTTTGCACCTAACACCGTGGTATAATCATGATTTATAATAAAAGGGTCTAGTGGGATGTCAAAAAGGAACATGCTGAACATGTCAGAAACATGTGGCTGTCATCAGATGACTTTAACCACCAACCTGAAGTTATGAGCCTCAGGGTTCATTGCCTTCTTCTGGATGTCTTTGTACACCGGTGACTTGAGGTAACGGAAGAACGTATCCTGTACACATGAGAGGACAAGACAGCAGGTGAACTCAGCTTCACTACACCAAAACATCTCTAACACTAGAACAGACAACACAGTCTTTTTTCAAATTTATATGTGCAATAAATTTGTTGAATTCAAAAATACAATGCTGCTGGTACCTGTCTTTTTCTAAAAGTGTCTGCATTGTCATTGAAAATATTTTAGATATATATAAATTACACAAAAGCAAAGGTAATCTAATCATTTTATGCCTGTGTGTCATTGTGACTGCACAGAAATTGCTGCTGTTTGTGAATAATGTATCATCATGTAGCATCTTGGTTGCTCTCTGTCAATGAGACTTCACAAGAGGTCTCTAGTCCCATTAGTTTGCTTACATTAAAATATTAATAGTTAGACTAAATGATCCTTATCAGTAGAATAATTGAAGAATTTCAGGAACATAAAGTAGGGGAGACTGGGGACAGTTGTAACACCTACAGGATAAATGCATTCATCTCTTAACAGAGTTTGTAAGTCAAAGGTCAAAACGAGTGTTTATGTCAGTTCTGGTAGTTATGCAATTCTGGCACTTGTAGTTTTACTGTGTATATACTGTGCATTCACTCAGTAAAGAGTCTGAGTCAATCACTTTTTGGAATGATGGGTATTGTTATCTACAGGGTTTGAAACATAACAGAAGCACCTTCTTCATGAGCAGGAAGACGTGTGTCTGGGCTGCTTCCAGCACGTAGCGGTGAGGATGTTCCAGGCCTTTCACTGTCAAGCCCATTGTCCTGCCATCGATATTGATCCAGCGGGGGGCCCCAGGGGCCAGGAAGGTCCTGAACACACACACACACACACACACTCCAGATCAATACTGCCCTGTATCAGTGATACCCAGTGATTAGATTGGGGCAGGGCTGTCTGGGGCTCAGACTTACCATGTAGGCCTATATGTTCGCCTAACTTCGCACAATATATTTTTATATCTTTCTCTGTCTTAACAATTCAAACAATCAAACAAAAAAACATGTCACAAGTCTTTCAGCCAATCACACTCAAGATCACTGCATTGTCTTCTTTTCCCGCTTAAACATGGAGGTGTCCTGCTGACTGACATGATATGCTGTTTAACAAACTTAATGTTAGCTAACTAGTTGCTGAAGTAACATTAACCTGCCAAATCAGGTTGAAGGGTGTTTTAATGTAACCTATCAAATCTTCCACAACCTGTCTGTAATGGAAAGTGTGCTGGTTTGTTAGCATGTCAGCTAACATTAACAATAACTCAGACTCTGTGACCTGCAGTGATGGATAAAATACTCAGATGTAAAGCATTAATACCAAAATGTAACAATACTTAAATAAGTGAAAGTAAAACAAGCAAAAATCCTGCATTTCAAGAAGCAACATGAAGTATTAAAGTGAAAGTGCTAAATAAAGTTCCTTACTTTGTAGTAAAGTACTAAGGTAAAGTAGTCAGTGTTGTGCATGAAGGAGCTTAAAGAGTGGTGTTGATTGAACAAGCTCATATTTTTTGTGAACCATGAATTAAATGGTTCAGTTTGCAATTAATTAGCGTGAACACGAGCATTGCTCATTCCTGAGGGAGATAACAGCGCTTACATCGTCAGCTGATTAAAATAAAGTGTGACTGCAGCAGAGAGACAGACAGAGCGTGCGACAGAAATGTCGGCGTGGTATAATAAGTTTGGTTGATCATGCAGCATGAAGTGTATGAACTACACTGAAGACTGGAGATTGTGTAACAATAAGAAACTGATAGATCTATGTTATATTCACTCATCTCCCTCTTCATCTTTCTGCAGTGTATTATGGGGCGTTCAATTTGCACTGGAAAGGTGGAATTTCGACTTCCCAGATGGAACATGAACTAGCTCATTTTAACCTGTGTGACTCGAGCTTTGAGCTAGCTCTTCTAAGTGTGAACTTGCAAAACAGTGAAACAGTGCAGTAACATGCAAAAAGAAGATGTAGGTCACTCTTTAAAGCAAAACGACTGGTGCACCAGAATGTGAAAATCACAAAATGTTTCTTGCCACCAGCCCCCCTCACAAAGGATTGGTTTATGAACATAAGTTGATCAGGAGTCATACGAATGTTACACACAGGCATGTAAAGGCAGTCTTTAGACTAGTATCTTACAATGCATACACCACACACACAGTCCAATTGATCCGTCTCACTTGAAGATGGTCTCTGATTTTGATGACATGGAAGATGCAGTGCCCAGCTTCATTTCTTCAGCTGCCTCCCAGAAAGCCAAGTTCTCCCCTGGGATACACACACACACACACACACACACACACACACACACACACACAAACACAGTACAGTACAGTATATACATTTAGACACTCATTTATTACAGTCTCTTCCAGCAGTCTGTTGAAGCCTCTCTTACCGATGTTGCTTTAGATTATTTTATCAACCTTAAAACCTCCGAAAACTTGGCTTGAAATAGTAAAAATGCATAAAAGATATCAAAGTTTAGTTTCTCATGAAGTATGATCTAAAACTGTTCCTGACTATTCAAAAACCTGGTTCAGAAAAACAGCTCATTTTGCTGTTTAGACCATTTTTCAAGAGTGTGTGGGCGTGTCAGCTCATGTTTGATTGACAGCTGCCTCAGGAGTCCCAACACAGAAGCTAAGTAATGTCTGTAGATGCAGGCTGCAGCAAAATGTATTTTAGCACCTAAACAAAAGACCACCTAAAAAAATCAACATCAGTATAAACCACTGTCTCTGTTTTCTTTACAACCATCAAACTCCATGCACAGAAACATCGTTTTACCTTGCAGGACACGGAAGTTGTAGGAATTTGTGTTTGTGTTTGTTAATTAGTTTGTGTTGTTCGACTTTGGTGTAACTTTGGTGTTTTAACACATAGCTACAGATCAAGGCAGCAATAGACCAGCAGCTTTTTTTATGATTGGTTTGTGGAATTAATTGTGTAATTTTTGGAACAAATGTCAGAGCACAATCCCACCCAGTTCAAAATGCATACAAATATATTTCACATAAGCTTTGTATCTCATATCCATGTGTACCGCATATAGGAAATGAAAAAGTCTCTGACTTGAGAGGAGCAACAACATCACTATTTATGATCTTACAACCTGTGAGGAAGGTTGAAATAAACATAAAATAGTCGATCTCTGAATGTTGAGCCAGGTTCAACACAAGAAACTCATGAGTCGGACTGAGATGTTGTTGAATGATGTTTGGGAACATACCGCTGAACTCTTTCTTGAGGAAGATCTTGAAGTCGTCTCGGCCTCTAAGGTCGCTCAGCAGCTCGAACAAGCTGAAGGACCAGCGCTCCACTCGCATCTTAGTGGGGACGTCAACTCTAGACGCAAAACAAAAAGGATTTTCTGAATTTCGTTTTACTTCAGGAGCTATTTCTGTACACACTTGGCAGTAGTGTTGTGCATGAGCGCGTTAAAAGAGCTGCGTTCAGTGAACATGCTCATATTTTCGGTGAACTGAACAAACCAGTTTGCAATTAATGAACGTGAACATGAGTTTGTTGACTCCTGAGAGAGGTAACAGCGATCACATGGTCAGTTGATTTAAAAAAGTGTAATCACAGCAGAGAGAGAGTGTGTGAATATAAACAGAAGTATCGATGTGATATAAAAACCCACTTAATTACACTTATCACCTCACAGAAGGAATTGTGCATCTACTCATGGATGAGAGGCCTGTGACAACACAAGATCTGAAAAATTCATGGCGCCATCCTCAGCTGAGCTTTAACGTTAGCACCACTGAGCTAGCTAGCATGGTGATATGATTAGCTATGTTGGCTGGTCTTTGGATTATATATCTGGGATATGATATCTGGGCAGGTTTTTCAAATGTGGCACAAGCAGACATCTCTGTGACCAATATCTCCAAAATTCTGCACTCTCATCTGGATGGATAAATGGCTCTACATGATGCAGTTCTGCAGATGACTGTCCCTTTAACACAAGGGAACGCAAACATGGCCCAGAAATTAAATTTCCACCACAACCTCTCTGTTTTGTGTTGTTGAGCAATTCAACAGATTTCCACACAAATCTATAACAGAAGCTCACAATGTAAATTCAAGGCAGTACCCCTAACCCGATCCCCCAGGGTGTCGTCATCAGACTGATACCTTTGTGAAGCCAGAGAGAGATTTTAAAAAATGGAGCAGGCCTCACCTCCTCATGTTGAGAGTCCAGTACATGTCATTGTCTGTCTGCCAGGGGTTGCTGGGTAGACAAGGAGCCAGGAACGGGTCGTGGTTTTTGTAGGTTGTGATGTACTTGACCAGCCTGTGGAACCAGAAGTATTATGAGACCAATGGAGTCCACAGAGTGTCTAGTTTCTTTAGTGTCTCTAAGCTGGTACAGCCCACATTTTGACTGATCACTAAAAACTTAATGCTGTTATCTTAAGATAATGAGTATATTGTTTAGTTATTTCAAGAAAATCAACTTAAAGAAAAGAAAATGAAAACTTGCTGTAACTGCTGTAGCAACTGATTCACACTGTAAAAAATCATACAGGAATGTAGTGGAGTTAACTAATCTGTTCTCAGAACTTAATTTAAAGTTTTATTTATTCAAGTTAATTAAACTTTAAAATTTCTAGTATTCATTATAAACAGTTCTTCTAACCTGGAGACTTTTGACTTGAAATGATGAGTTGAATAAATGTGCTGTACAGATTTCAATCAACTCATTAAATTAAGTTTCTGAAGGAGTCAGTCACTATACGAGCAGACTTCCCAGCATGCATCATTCAAGAGTCATTCTGAAACAAAGTAGTTTTGACAGGAGCAGCTGCAGCTGGAAGTTCTTTGTGTGAAATAAAGAATGGACGCTTCAAACTGAGAAAATCTGAAGACTTGTGTGTTCAACTTAATATCTTAAGCTTATTGAACATGTTTTCTCAAGTATAGTGGACATAATATCAGGTTTATCTGACAAGAAAATTAGTATTGAATCATCACAAAATTATATCAATTTGTTGTTTCAAATTCAAGAAACTTAAAATGTTAAGGCAATCTGTATATTACACTTTTTAAGTTATAATAAATAGCTTATTTTTGCAGTGTATTATTGATTATTGCATCTGACTGTGCTTTGATCAAGTTGCATTGCATCAGATCATTTCTTTTCGTTTAAGAGGATTAGCAACTCTGCAACTTCACAGGCACAGTGCTCTACAGTGATCCTGTGTTTTCTCGAAATAAATTATCTCATTATCTTGAGAAATTTGCCTTTTGTTTTATTGAGATAATGAGATAAAATAACCTGTTATCTCAAGAAATTACCTTTGTTATCTCAAGATAATGTTATAATTGACTCACAATCTCGAAATAACGGTATTTGAAAAATTATTGCAATTGGTTATAATAGTTTGCATGTAATTATACATGATGAGTCATGATTACAAGCAGATGAATCAAATGAATATAAACCCTTAGAGAGGTTCCCAAATCGATAAGAAACCAGAGGAACTTACGCTCCAAGGGACACGCTAGATTTGACCTTTGACCTCATGATGGCTTGTTGATAGAACATGTTCTAGGATAAAAGAGAAACACACAAAATAACTGTAAATGTCATTTCTGCTAAAGTTTTATAAATCAAAGGATTTCAAACTAACCACTTTCAAATCTGTAGACAGACGTCCACATGAGTCCTGTTCACTGTCACTGTTTTCAGACTCAACACAGGTTGTTGCTTGAAACCAGAGGTGGGGGACTAGAGTCACATGACTTAACTCGAGTCAGGCGAAGACTTGAGGCTTGCTTAACTAACGCTGATAAAAGGCTTGACTTTGATGTGGTATTCATGACCAGAAACTTGACTAAGACTTGACACAGATGAATTGAAAGGACTGGACTTAGATATAGAGAATTTAAGTTTTTGTTGTTGTTTTTTTTAAACATGGTTGGGTGACTTTTAGTGCAATGCATGCAAACTTGACAGCTTACTAGGACGGGGCACACTGAAAAAGGAGAATTGTTAAAAGAAATGCTTCAGTTGGTAACACAAAATGAATTAAGAGTTTTCAAATCAAGTTAAAAAGTTAGATGAGCACAATTTCTTCAAGGGGACACCTTAAGACTCATTTATGCTCCTTTAACATACAAAAATAGACATGTGTTTTAAATGATATCGCCGTCACTGCCCACGCACTTCCATGTGCCCTTTACACTGGCATTGATGTTAAGCAATACATCCACTAGGCGGCGCTGCTCAGCGTCAACACTGAGGAAGAGTCAAAGGTTGATGACAACAGCAAACACAGTGACACAGGAGGAGGTTATAATAATGTACCTCTTGAAAAGAGCCAAAAGCAGAAACAGTGTAGGAGACGGAGGTGGTCTGCATACCATTAAACACATCACATGTGGACGGAGAATATTTTCACTGCCTATTTGACAATGACCATCAACACCATTGGTATGGGTCTTGTTTGAATTACTGGCTACACTGCTACACTGCCCAAACAACTACTGAAGGTACAGCTGGGTAACGGTAAGCTTTCAGGAAATGTGCAGACATACAGATAAAATGAACATAGAGTACAGACAGAAGGCTCCGTCTGTATCCACATGTGTATCTAACATAGAGCATAAATGAGCCTTTAACCAGTTAAAATATGTGGACATGTTACAAGCTAACCCATCTGTGTGAATTAAATATTTAATGTTGATGTTTGACTTGCTTGAGACTTGAAGATTAAGACGTGAGACTTGATTTGTGACTTGGACATATGTGTTACTCCCACCTCTGCTTCAGACCACCAACAATGAGCTTGGAGGAGATACTCTGATAAAATCAGATAGTATGCATACATATATCTGTTGAATCAAATTAAATCAGAATTAAATAGTATGACTTACCACTCGTCTGTACTGGTCAAAGGTGATTTTCTGAGACACAAGAAGAAAAAAACAGTTTGTTTCCAACATATATAGGTAAGTATAACAGTGCTACCCATGGTTCTATACCTACAGAAAGCTAATGTGGAAGCTACTACTATTAAAACACAAACAGAAAAGTGGAAAATAACAAAAACAGCATCTCCAGGGTAAAGGACCATTGATCTTGCAGTGTTTTTTGCAGCAAAAGATCAATACATTTGCAGCAGATTTTCAGAGAAATGGACTCCGTTTCTAAGATCCTGTGTAACGATTTCAAGTGAGAGTAAAACTGTCTAAATCTGGTCTGATGATTGCAAGCACTTGAAAATAATGCAGCGTTTGGCAGATTTTACATTCATTATTACAATGGCAACACTATCTCCTGGAGAGACTGTCCAAAGACTACATCAAACACACATTTATATAAGTGTAGTTTACACGAGGATGACAATCTCAGTATTACACTGTATACTGTTTTATTTTTGCATGGTTTACTCTCTTATCTTCATCAGTGTAAGGAGATCTGTTTGAAAAGAAAGAAAAACAGGACAAGGAAAAATGCAATGAATTAAATAAATTTGCCATGCAATCTTTGTTAAGTGGCCTGTTTGGTCATCTCCTGGCTCTGAAAGCTGCAGCTGAGGCTGAATTTGTCCAAAATAGGCTGAACAGTTCAATTTTTTTTAAGCTATAAAACAATCTTCTGTCTCCAGCTGGCACAAAACTCAGCTGCTCGGCTTTTAACAAACACTAGAAGACAACTGGACTCAGGCACAGTGCTATAGTAAATGTGTTTGCATTGTTGCATTCCACCACTGGCCTCCATCTGTTTGACAGTGCTACAGCTGTCCATCTTCCACATGTTATTGTACGTCTCCGTTCTTATATACTCCTGTGATCTTGCCTATACCTGTGGCATTGGGACTCCTTAAAAACTCAGTATTTCACCCAGGTGTGTGAGTGTCATGTGCCCGATGCACATTCTTATGAGCTTGCTTTGGATCGTCTTGTCACTTTTTGGATAAACTAAGAAAAACCGTAACCTAAAAACTTGTTCATCAACCTAATCTTTGCCTTAACCCCAAAGATTAAACATGCAGGAGGCCTCACGCCTGACTGTAACTTCACTCAGAGATTATTTTTAATTTTCTGTGATTTATGTAGATAAGTTTAGATTTTGGTTCCTTGTGCTGGCATGGCTGCAACCGCGACACTAGACTTCAGTGCAACTTTTCAAATGACTTCAACCAACCATTATAATGTTATAATTGAAAATATTTCTAAATATCGCTGCAATACATTGACAAGATGGACTAAATGATGTCCAACAACAAATATGTGGGTCTGTATTCTGATGTCAGTGTAGTATCTTGCTTACAAGGCTTGCAAAACTGAAGATATCTCATATTGTATGTATCTAGTTCATCTAATTTTCCAAGCTTTAGAAATAAAATTAGCCTATACTTTTCCACTCAGTTTTTTCTTGTACTCAGAGCACAGGCTGAGATGTTCGCTGGTACGCACTGCTACATCTTGAAAAAACATGCCCATTTGGATGAAATACCAAGTTTTTCGCAAGTCCCCTGTGCCATCATTCAGTCTAGTGACCATGCTAACAGCAATGTGGACAACACCAGCAAATACCAAAACATGAGGGTGGCAGACAACAGAAAAAAACACAAAAGAATAATTGAAATTGACACTCAGGGGGTAACATCCTGGTCAGAACGACTTACTGAATGTTTTGGTGATTTGTTTGAGGTTTGAAGTTCAATAGTAGAAGGACAGCTCTGAATTTGTCCTCTCAAAGTTACAGTAATTAGAGGAGAACTTTCCTCTCATAGAACTCAAGATCTGGACACGACTTAAGCTTTTCTTGGGTTTGATAAGCACCTTAAGTCCCCTCAGCGCTCCTTAGAAAGAGTAAGCAGCAGGCTTACCAAACCTCTCCCAAGGAAAGAAGATACAGTAGAGCCTGCTCAAACTTGCTTGAAATCTGGCGTGCAGTTTCAATATTTCACATTTTACTCTGAACAATAAGCTCAGTGTTTCCTCAGACAGCAACACATTAATCTTCTGGACTAGTTCAGAATACTATAATGGCCACTGGAGCAGCTGTCAGTGAGAATTGTGTAATCAGAGCATTTTTACAATGTTGCTCACATTTATCTGAAATGTATCCTGAAATTATATGTGAATTGAGTCAGTTCTACCAATTCTTAGCTCAACATCTTATTTCACCCATTATTAAAACACCAGTGTGAATCTCAGTGTGTAAGATTTAAGGGCATTTATTGGCAGAATGTGGCAGAAAGGGAATCTAACATTCATGTTTTCATTAATGCATAATCACCTTAAAATAAGATTTGTTGTGTTTTTGGATATCATTCTACAGTAGCCCTGAGTGGACAAATCAAACTGTTGCATTTGAGAGGGCTTTTTTATGTTTTTTTGAGAGTTTTGCAGCCACCATAGCTCTGCCTGTAGACTTGGAACAAGGGAATGCCAGACTGCAGCCCAGGATGCAGCAATGATGCCTCTGCAAATGTCTGTGGGGAACTTGTTTTGGTAGAACATTTGCATGTGGGGAGGTGAGCTGTGGCATTAAAATTAAATTAGTAAATCCCCAAAAAAGAAAACATAACAACAGCTAGCTTGTTTACTGTCATACCATTAGTGGCCAGATTAGGTTAACTTGCCTTTTTCAGCATGTAGGCGTCTAACTCAGAGCTTGTTGTTGCTGTTTCCTGTAGCAACAGGGATTCTGAAAATGATTATCAGATAGCGGATAGTATGTTGTCTCAAGTATGAGGCTTTTCCACTGGCACTTTTGGCCGTGCAGAGTCAAACCGTGCCGCGCTGATTTGCATTTCCATTAGCACTTTCATTGTCCAGAGCTGTGCCGAGTCACGGCCGATATGGACCTACTCTGTAGTGAGGCCAAAGCCAAATGGACTGCGGTGACATCTCGCCAACCTCAGCCAAGCCGTGATGACCCCCTTTCCTTCCCCTCAGACAAGCCTGTGTTGCAAGCCTCTATTCATGTCTGTGCAGGAGAGCTGAGAGAATGATGTTTCTGAAAGCATCTGTGACACTTGTGTGTTCAGCTCTCAGTTCTTCAGAAGTGAATCTCTGTGGTTTTAAGTTTAGTTTCTCTCTTGTGTGACTGTTTTTATGTTCAGGTGTCTGCCTTATTTTAACGTCTTGTTGTACGGGCCCACACAGGAAATGTGTCAAATTACTACTGATGAAAACTAAAAGTTTCCTCGTTGTGCTGTTTAAAGGTTGTGAAAAACACAATAACACAGGGCTTTTATTGTGAAGAACTTTTATTGTGAAAAATTTTAAAGCTTGAGCTAAAGCTAAAGACTTGAGCTAAGCTGCTCGTCTTCAGTCAAAGACACACCTTGGTATGGAAATGCAAATTCTTGCTGTGCTGGGCTGACGTGCCAGGTCAAGCCAAGCCAGCACATGTGTGTGGACAATGGGTAATAGTTGGCAAATGGCACACACACATTTCCTGTGAGTCAGGCTAGTTGGAATCTGAAACCTCACCTCTAGCTGCCACTAAACCCTACGCACTGGTGCTTTAATAACACAGTAAAGTCAAATAAAAATAAAAACATGATAAATGACTGGCTTCGTTACTTTTTTTTGAGTGTTTAAAAGAAAGGTGAAAGGGAAGAGAAAGAAAAGGGAAAGGCAATGGAAGGAAAGGACAGGAAAGACAAGGAGCAGAAAAGACAGGGAGGTTCTAGCCTCTAAGTGGATAGAGATCAGTTAGCAGGACCACAGTCCATGTTAAGCTCTGGTAAGTTTCTTAAAAGACCAGCTGACCTCAATCTCTCCACTCTGCATGTATGTGTGTAGACATGTGTTACGCATGTTGTGGGGATATATGTCTGTGCACACACTCACACTGTGGGGACTAGCTTTCTTTATAGGGACAAAAAGTCTCCATAACTTAAATCATTACATTTTAGGGTGAAGACTTGGGTTTACGCAGTGGTTCCCAAAATGGGGGGTGGGCCCTCATGGGGGGCCATATAGGCACTAGTGGTTGGGTGTGGATGACCAGGGAAGTAATATAGAATGAAAGTAAAATGAAGATGATTTATGTAGAAGCAATAAATAAGCACAACTTTGCAAATATCACAATATTTTTGACCAAATACTGCATTGCTGATATTGCGACAGTACTGTAGGGATGATTACTGGTGCTTTCACAAAATACTACCACAGATTTTGATGATCATCAGTAATGTGGATGTAATGACTAAGTGGGTAAAGGCAAATAATCTAACGATGACCAAGAAAAAAGAGAAGAAAGGAAAGGTAAGGTTAGGGTTAAGGTTAAGATTAGGGTTACAGTAAGGCAAGTAGTAGTTATGGGTAGGATTACATCAATGTAATGTCCTATGAAGCGATGGAAACACAACTGTGTGTGTGTGTGTATATACTGACCTGTTACCTCATCTGTGCTGGTATCCATAAGACGATCTGGACCGCAGTCCAGAGCACTGTGAGTACGACGCTGGACACACACAGCACATACAACACAAAGTATAGTTATATGTATTCACCTGGATCATGGCAGTTTTATCATCTCATATATACAGTATATACAATAACACAGAGTGATACACACTGACCGGTGGCCTGTTCACTATCCAATAAGCCCTCTCCTGGCAGTCAAACACCACACGATCCGGCTTCTTCCTCTCCTTACCAGCCCTGACACACACACACATTCAAACACAGATACACACAGGCAGACAGACACGCAAAAAGAATGGGAAGTGATGTTAAACACAATGAAACAATAATAAAAGGTGTAGTTTGATGAAGTAACATGAAGTAGCACAGGATCATGGGAGTTGTTGTCTTCAATGTTAAACAGCCACAGTTGCAGATGAAAATCTATTCATGATGTGTCTCAGAAATGTTCGGAAATGTTCACAGACGAGGAAATGTATTAACATTTATTCAAGCTACATTTCATCTTACTGACCAGCTTCCTTCTGCACTGATGCACCCTGTGTTTCCACCAAAGTTATAGCAACAGGTGACCACCAAATGAATTATTGTATGAAATATTTGGGATAATGTACCTCAACAAAATATAGAACATTATTGTTTTAGACATGTGGAAATGCTACTATTGCTTTAAGGGGAAAAAGCTAACTTAACAAAATTTCTCTGTGTTTACAGACTGGTTAGTGAGATTGAATATAATGGTCTCCAAGTAGTGGTATGTTGTCAAAAATGTCCTCTCAAATATACATTTATAGATACATATTTATTTACTACATATATATGATAAAATATGACCAAGTGTTTAGGGCTTTTGGTATTTGAAAGTTGTAAAAACTTATCTAGGCCTGGTAAGTGAACCTGCGTCAGTTTTCGAGCGTTTCAGTGCTGAGCCAGTAAATACTTGTAGTCTTTAATACTTGTAGATTTAAATGTATTAAAAACCAGGGAATTGATTATTAACTTTAGATGAAACAGGGATACAGCCAAGGAGTGTAGCTTAAAATAGATTTAAAAAAATACATTTTAAATGTCAATTAGGTAATTGTGTTCATAAACATCCTGTAATGAATATGGCTCATTATGGCTACTTTCGTTTTAAACAGCCATTCTGAATTTTGAAGAGAAACAAATTCAGCATCCTCAATAACCTCCAAAACCATGTCGATATTATCCAAATCAGCCAAGCACTTGCTGAAATACTGTCCATGTACTGTAGGTGAGTTCATGCTGGTTTATGCTAATTGCTAATGATTGCTAATGATAATAATTGCTAATTGCGCAGCATATGCAAGTTGAAAGAAGAGCAAAGAACTGAAAGCTTTTCTCTATGGAAAAGATGTTTTTGCTCTTCTACTGACCACCTTTGGCAAGAGTTTGATCTGATTGGTTGAAGTTAGCCTGTGTTAGACATAATAGACAAATGGTTCATCCAATCATCTACAAAGTGTTTTGGGTTTTTTTTTAAAGTGCCTGCCCTTTTCCAAACTATTTCTAAGGATGACTTCCCAGATGGTTCTGTGTAACAAACCATCAAGCTGTCTCTCATACAAACAGGTAAAATGCACCTCAAAATAACCAGAGAAAAAGAGGCTGTAATAGTTTGACCTACTTGTACTGCTCGGTGGCCTGCATCACAATAAAGTCCCACTTGTGGTTCAGCCATTCATGGAGATGGTTGTAATGCGCCTGTTTAGAGTAAGAAGGAACAGTGAAAACACTCTGAAAAGAGATTCCAGCCAAAACAATGAACCTTTAAAAAGTCATCATGGAATATTGTGGCCAATAGCACCATCTAGTAAATATATAAAGGTGAAATAGCTGCAACACACATTACAGAAATACACTTAAAATAACCACATAATGGGCCTCATACGAGAACATTTTCATTTCTTTTCTTAAATTTCTCTTAATTATTTTATATCAGAAACAAATATGTTATTAGGGCGACTTATCCAGATGGTTTGTTGATATGTTTTACAGATCGGAAATGCAATTGCTGATACCTGACTAGTGGGAATTACATTTCCACTGGTCACAATCATTTTTCAGCATGTGGATATTCAACTGTAGATATCTGTTATTGTTATTTCTACTAGTGAAGAAGGAATTACTCATATCTGTAAATCAGTTCTGACTCATAAAAATGTCATTTCTAGATGTGAGAATATATTTGTAACATGTCAAAGTTGTTTTTCAGGTATTTTAAATTGACATATTGACATGTTGGGATGTCGTTACCACTGGTGAAAAAACTACATTACCACTAGTTTCTTACACTTGCACTCACGCACACATACAATCATCTAAATACAAACCTGTTCGTAGGGTTCCAGTTGGCCTTTCTTGCGGATGTTCCTCTTTGCCAGGTAAATGGCTACAGTCACAGCAAAACAAAATCATTACTCATCACGCGTGTTACAAAAATGATTGCAAACAGCTGTCTGAAGTGAACACTTGGGGAAGTTACCCACAGTCAGAGAAGCAGAGGTGTCAAAGGAACACACATTCTTTACTCAAATAGAAGTACAGAGAGTTGTGTTTAAAAAAAAAAAAAAGGACTGGTAAAACTATAAATACTGATTTGAGTTCTTTACTTAAGTAAGAGTGAAAAAGTACCAGCTCTGAAGCGTACTCAAAAATAATAAAGTATCTTTTTTGTCTTGTTACGACTTTTACATTGTTTTTCATCTTGTTACATCTGTTTGTCTGGTCATGTTTTTTATGTTGTTTTTTGTCCTGTTATATCTTTTTTGTCATGTCTTTTTATTCTTATTCATTTTGTTACAGCTTTTTTGTTACATTATTTATAGTAGTTACGTAATTTAAATTTTTGTTTCGTCTTTTAAATTGTGTTTCGTCTTGTTGCGTCTTTTTTATCTTGTTTTTCATCTTGTTAAATCTCTGGTTATGACTTTAACGTTGTTTTTTTGGACCCATTCTTGTTACATTTGTTTGTCTTGTCACGTTTTTCATGGTTTTTTTGTCTTCATTACATGTTATTTTACATGTTATTACATATTACTTTTATGTTGTTTTTTGTCTTGTTACATTGTTTTCTGTAGTTACGTAATTTATGTATTTTTCATTTCTGTTTTTGTCATCTTTTACATTATTTTTCATCTTGTTACTTCTTTTTGGTCTTCATCTTGTTGAAATCAGTCTTGATGTTAGGAAATTGGCATGCAATGATGCAAAATAAAAACAATCAATAATTCCTCTCAAATCTATTATCTATCTATTGTAGGGAGTAAAAGTAGAAACAGAGGTCTGGATCTGTCAAAACTGAAAGAACATACCTTCCTACAACCACACAGCTCATATTCATGTTTTATCTTGTTATCTGAAAGGCTTGTCTAGACTTTTCATTTAAAGAGTAACTCCTGCTATCTTTTAACTTGGACTCTATTTTCCCATGTTTTGCAACAAAGACAGGACTAATGGGGACAATAATTTTTGAAATTTGAAATCCAGGCATTTTTTGCTGCTGACAGGTTCAGATTATTATGAAGTGTCGGACAACATTATGGAAAGGATCCCTACAGAGATAAACCTAATTATCTAAATAAAACTCAGCAAAAATCTCTGGTTAGGGTGGAGTGGAGGGTTTATTTCGATGAAACCAGAGTTGGTGATTTTTTGAAAAGTGGAAAGATGAACCAAGACATTTTTGGTGAGTTTTATTTTGTTTCTGTTGAGTTTGAATGAAGATGATCACAATGATGTTAAAGTTACAATTTTGCAAAGGGAGACTGGTTGTTTTGGCAGGACAAGTAATAAAAAAAAAAAAAAAGCTCCTGGTTTAACAAAACGCTCTGTGTCAGAAGGGATCCTTTTCATAATGTTGTCGGACACTTAGAATAACAATCTGAGCCTGGCAGTGGCAAAATCAAACACTTTTAAAGGACGTACTTTCACAGTGCACAGTTGCTCAGAAAAAGTTGCTCTTCTGTTGGCTACAGAGCTCTCCTTCCATACTGGACCAAAAGTCTTTTCAAAAATCGTTAGTCAATAAAGCCACATTTCCACCACAGGAACCTTCCCAAAAGACTAGGAACCTTTTGAGGAACTTAGTGCGTTTCCACTGCAGGGTCTAAATTAAGTTCAGGAGACATTATTTTAGTCCTCAAAAAGTCCTTGCTCTAGGAGTAGTACTTGTAAAAGTAGGAACTTTATGGGTGGAGCTTGCAGAGCTGAACATTTCTGATTGGTCACAGCATTTTATTTCAGACACCATTTTTAAAACTCTGCAGCCCCAAACCAGTTTGTTGTTTGTTTGTTTATTTCATATGTTTTGACACATCAACATGGAGGTACAGAATAACAGAGGGACCAAGTCCAGGCCCTACTGAGCATTTAAACTGAGGACTAATAACGATGCCTGTTCATCACTTGTTTATGGCATCATCATTGTTTTATTTGCACTCAGAAAAATGTTGTGTAAAAACACCTGTTACTTTTTCATACGTCAGCTGACTGATTTGCCTAATCTTCATTGGTCTTTAGGCTGTGGTGGAAACACAGACAACAACGGGTTGAGGTAACCTTTTAGTTCTGTAAAAAGTAGTTCCTGGGATTAAAAGTTCCAGGTCCTTTGGGTGGAAATGCAGCTTAAGGTTCACACATAAAGGTCAGGTTTCTGAATTGAGACAATAAATGATACATTGTTTCAAATTTCCAGCCAATCCAGTTTGCATTCATAAAGGCAAAACTCAAACAGTCCAGGAACTGTAAACACAAGACGTGGAAATGTTCAATTATTGGTCAGTTAGCAGGTAAAAAGCGGTTGCTTGGTCCTTACCAGAGTTTGAGTCTGGTGTTCCCAACAACCCACATGAACTACACACCAAAGATGTAAACACTCTAGGGTTCAGTTCAACTGGACTAAATAAGGCTGGTGTGAACACGCCCTTAGACACAAAAAGGGAAGATAGGGTCCAAGTTTAAAACTATCAAAGTTACCCTTTAAGTGCCTTGTTTGTTTGTATGTGGTTGAACTGAAGGAGAGGAGAGTGCCTCTCACTCATGTTCCTCTTCCAGTTTTGTCAGGTTTTAAAAGGTAAGTTGTACTTAAGTTGTACCAAAAAAAAAAAACCCGATCCAAAACAGCCATTGATCTAATCAACCCCACGCACAACCTGACACACTGTACCCACCGTAGTCAGTGTCATCTGCAACCCATTTTTGTGTAGGCCAGAAGTACGGGGTCTGCAGAGGAAGAAGAAAGGTTATTTTGATATTTTTATATACTTGATTTTTCAATATCCCCCACACTGTAAATGCAAACAATCAATTTAAATTACTTTAATACTGTGAAGCTTGGATTACGTTACTAACTACATTTTTAACAAATAATTATGATCTCTTTTGGAATATGTTTTTAAAGTAACCCTCCAAACCCCAGTGTCTCCAAAAACGCTCCATAAACCTGTTTCTGTCTGCTTCACAGGTCACTATGATGTCATGGAAACACCAGCATGAGCTGTTTTGTTGTTGTTGTTTTCAGTGAAGCTTAATCTCCAAATTCTGTCTCCCTGTGATGTCAAAGTGCAGCACTGCTTCCAATTATAGGCAGCAAAGAAGAGGTGAGGATTTAGTTTTACCTGGAAGCGGTACAGGCTGGCATCGTTGCACATGACCAGCTTCTTGTGGTTCTGCAGGGGGTAGATGTAGCCGTAGGCCACTAACATGGTGCCAAAGACCTGAGCCTCTGGAACACACACATGTAGACGACATGAATGAAGCCGTAAACAACACATGGATACATCAGCTTCTGAAAATAACTGACGTGTGCAGATGTCATGGGTGAAGAGGTATAAGACTGACCTGCCAACAACATGAAGGAATATTTTTTCTATTTTTATGACTGTTGTCATTAAAGTGAGTGAGTTTTATTTGGTTTCTGTCGAGTTTGAATGAAGTGTGTTTTACGATGATAAAATTATTGTCTCTGTAAAAGGAGTCTGGTAGCTTTGTTTCTGGTTGAACAAAAATCAAACTCTTTAAGGAAAAGCTCTATCCCTGTAGGGATCCATAATGTTCTCAGACACTGAGGGCCCTATTTTCACCTGGCACACAGCTGATGGCATGAGTGACGTTGCTAACTTAAACCTCTGCAGTTGTCATTTCCCTGCGTTTTCAAGATAGGAAATGAACATGCGCCTGTCTGTGTACGCATGGGCAGGGGGTCTAAAAATGAAAGTGTGGACAGGTGTGTTTGGTTTCCTTTGTGAGACTCAGTGTAGTCTAAACTACTTGCACCACAGACCTGCTAAAGTTTGTGTAAAGTCTGTGGTGCAGTAGGTCTGTCTGCACAAGATAGCAAACAGTGCATTTGGCTGAAGCCCCACACACACACACACACACACACACACGTCTCCATAATCACCAACACCATAAACATAAATATTGAAATTGCCAGTATGCATGAGTATTTCTCTAAAATTAGTCTCACTA
This sequence comes from Lutjanus erythropterus, assembly GCF_056507025.1. Lineage (NCBI taxonomy): Eukaryota > Metazoa > Chordata > Actinopteri > Lutjaniformes > Lutjanidae > Lutjanus > Lutjanus erythropterus. Next base: position 30,906,591 of record NC_139335.1, on the reverse strand, counting down.
ATAACGAATAAGGAATTATTAGTATTATAAAGCCTTATAAAGTCTCAAACCTGTAAAAGGCGCACACGACAGGATCACAGCTGATCGTCTTTAACAGATCAGTCACATGACAGCTGGAGCAGCTGGAGTGTTTGTGTCTGCATGTAACATTGTATTAAGATGACATAACTGACCAAATGACACTTAATGACAACAGTCATAAACATTCATCAAGAATCCTTCAACTTAATGACATGTGCCATGTCAGGCTTAGTTGGCAAACCCTTCAAAAACCTTGTTTGTTTTTTTTATGTTGTATAGCACTGTACCTTCTGTGTTGGTCTTCATCTTGTTTGCAATCCATGCAATAATGTCCTTACCTGTGTGGAAAAACAGATAAGAGTTGAAACCCTGCACAGAGCACGCACACACACACACACACACACACACACACACACACACACACACACACACACACACACACACACACTGTCCTTTAAACCTTCAATGCATACTCCAGGTCTTTAAAGAGACTCTGTCTAACTCTTTTATTTTATTCAATTAAGGCCTCAACTTCCTGCTATAACTGACTGTAACTCCAGATACAAAATGATTCTAATATTTTTCTGTAAAACCTTAATTGTCAGTACATATGGAGTCTGGAGTTTGCCACAAAAACAATTATGATAAATTAATAAAATGATCAATTAATAAAAGCTACTTGGGATATAATGATACAAAAACTAAAGTATGAAAATACCACAATAAAAGGGTCATGATGCAATATTTATCGAGATATTAAAAAACAAAGACAAAATGATGACATGAAAAAATGTCTTTTACTGAGTAATAAATCTGGTCAGAGTTTGCATCAATTCACATTTGAATAAACACAGCATTACAAAACTCAAATAATACTGCTTTCTTGTTTTCCATTTCTTTATCACTATAAAGTGAATTTCTTATAGGCACAGTGGTTTGAGCTGAATCCTAATGTCAGCATGCTAACCTGCTAACAATGCTAACACTAACACTGGTATACCAGTTACTATGTTCATCACCTTAGCATTACATTAGCATGCTAACATTTGCTAATTGGCACTAAACACAAAGTGCAGCTGAGGCTGATGGGAATGTCATTAGCTTCTGGTCAGCAAAGTAGTGAACAAGTTAAAATTTTGAGCTGATGATGATGGAAAAAGTCAGAATGATGTTAACTGCTATGCACGGTGCTCTGATTTTTCAACATCCACAGAATATTCAGTCCTACGAATATATTAACTTGGACTATATCAAAAGAAAGAAGAAATCTTCCAGTTTCAAACACAAAATAAATTTTGATCTAGCTTCATTCATTCTTTTTTAAATGCTCACAAATGTTGGTTGGTTTCATCAAAAAATTCACTCTGAAAAACAGAGAAAACTGCATTTTTGTGAAAGAGATATTTTTCAGCAGAATATCGACTTCACATTTTTATTTTTGTTTTTTTCGTGTGTGAAGTCACTGTCACCAGTGTGGTTAACATCAGGTGTGTGTGTCCCCTTGCTCCCCCGCCCCAAAACACTGTCCGAGAAGCCCAGCGGATTGAAACACTGGAAGCCCTGCTCTGTTCCCGGGCTCTGAGCCTGGATCACTATGGTTCCTTTCTTCTTAGAGGGACAATTTTTTGTCAGATGATGTGTCACAGCGTCCCCTACCGCCTTACAGTGAAAACAGCAATTGTCATTGGCGGACAAGCGTTATGGCTTAAATGACGAGATATCTGTAGAGTTACAGCAAGACGTGCTTGCAGTTGGTGATTACTGTGCTAAATTATTTGTCAGTCTTTAAAGATATCAGGCTTTAAAATAACCAGAGAATAAAGTCAAAATGAGTAATAAGTTGAAATGTTAATCATTTGAATAATGTAGCTATCTCAATGTTTGTGTACGCTTCCAAAATGACTTCCAATATAAGCTGCAAACAAATGTATGGTAAGTTTAATGGAGGATGTGTTTCCACCAGCTTTCATTTCAGAAAGGTGACCATCATGAAAACACATCCTCAGTTAACAGCAGGAATGATGGAGGGACACAATAACAGGCAGCGTCAGCCTGGAGACATGACAACACTAATTCATAACTGAAGCCAACAATCACTGCAGGTGAATCACTCTGCTTGGCTTGTATTTTACAAACTGTTACTCACAGCAGGAGCTGCTTAGACCCAGAGAGCCTCCCTTCTCAGCGGGGTTTGGCCCATGTATCTCTGCTGACCTTTTCCTCGCTGGTCTTAGACCGGATTAAAAAGCCACTTTAACTCCTAAAGCACTGTCCAGATCTCATCCAATTGTGGGATGCCTTATTTAGCCTGTGTAGGCTGCTTAGACAGCAAGGCAGTCCGTCACTGTCTCCAGTCAAGCTGCACTCTTTTTTTGTCATGTGAATTTATTTATTCAGAGTTCTTATGCCTGAACAGTAAATGTCATCTTTTGTCTTCATTTTAGGAAGTTAACGTAACACATGACAGGAACTTAAATGAAAATACAATGAACAGGAACAGTGAGGTTCAGAAATAACAGGCTCTGAACAAATCAAGGCTTTATAAATAATCAATACAATCCAACAGGACACAACATTGGTATTTTTAAAATAATAAAGCTTGATGAATAAATGATCATAATCAATACATATAAAAATAAAAGCAGGCCTATGCTGTCATTCTAATTCTTATCAATATTAGAAGAGGTCACTCAAGGACTGCAGAGAACAGATGGTGAAGCACCTACTGCAATAGAACCACAACTGTTTTGTATAGTATAATTATATTTAAGATGCATAGAAAAAAATGTAATGGTATTGTAACACACATACACACAACTCAACGCATGATGTCCTCCAGACTTATGATTTTTTAAAAATTAAAAATTAAAAAGAACAAGATGAAAACAAAACATTAAAATATACTTTGCGCCATGATTTTCTTATAGCACCTTGCATGCAGGTTGTAAGAACTTTATAATATTTATAGTCTCACCAGCGATGACATGTGGGATGGTAGTGACATTGAGTTTCTGCTCTGAGCCTTTGACCCCACTTTTTTGGTCCTGCATCTCCACCACAATGGCCTCCAGCTGGAAGTAGAAGGACAGCAGCCAGGATTCATTTTTATGAACCAAAGAGGACACTGAGACTCACAGAAATAACCTCATACTGTGCAGAAGTAAACACAATCATATCAGATCCAGCTCCTTTAATTTGACCACTGAGGCTAATGTCAGATCTCATTTGTAAGTCAAACAAGTTTTCTTTTAGACCTCACTGTTATCTCAAGAGCTGATTATTAAAAACACATTTAAGATCAGTGCAGTGAGACAAAGAAATTAACATTTTAAGATCTTCAACTGGGCTCAAATTAGTCTGAGACTGAGACGAGACAAAGTTATTTCTCAGGAGCCGAATTTAGGAAGTATAAGTATATTGGTCTTAAATTGAGCTTGCTTATGTCTAGGACACAGTTTATAGATTGTTGTATTTTTTTTCCAGTCATTGATGTATAAGGCCAAGTATAAGGTAGGATGAATGAATGGAATCTTGCCTGGTACATCTATGAGAACGTATTACAGTATTTGATTACTTTCTTTGTGATCTAAATGCTATGATGTCATGCCTATTTCCATTCAAAGTATACATAATATTGATTGTCAAGCTATGTGTGTTTTGTGTATGGAACCCCAAAATGTTTAATATCAAATAAATAAAAAATACGTTGTGAAATAAGTGATAATATTCATATAAATTATGTAAAATATATGAATGAACCAACTGTTCGTGAGATAATTGAGAAAATTATTAAACCTACAATCATTATGAAATCTTATTTCATCATTCATTTTCAAAATTAGAACTGCAGTGATTAATGGATTATGAATCGATTTAAAACAATGAAATAACTATTTTGATAACTGATTAATCACTTTGAGTATTTGTTAGGAAAAAAGTGAAAAATCTCACATTTCAGTTTCTTAAATGTGAATATTTTCTGGTTTCTTTACTCCTCTCTGACAGTAAACTGAATATTTTTTCGGTTGTGGACAAAACAAGATGTTTGAGGACGTCATCTTGAACTTTTCAACATTTTTCACCTTCTTCTGACATTTTATGGACCACATTAATTAATAGACAAAATTATGGACAGATGAATTGATAATTAAAATAACTGTCACACAAAAGCCTTGAACAACAGGTCCAAATATGGATGTACATACCATTTTCTGATATTTTATAAAATAAACAACTAAGTGATTAATCAAGAAAATAAATGACAGGTAAATTAATAATGAAACTAATCCTTAGATGTAGCCCTATTCATAATACCACTTTTATTTCATTATCAACATTTTATTTCAAAATATTCTGTTCAAAAGTTTTTTTTCACATTAGACGTCAAGTTCTACTTTATAATGACACTTTTTTTTATAATGATAAGCTACATTTTATTTCATAGTGAGACTTTTCATGACAGTGATGTTGTTACCTTTCATTCAGTCTCGTCACCCTGGCCACTCTGAAGATAGTAACCTAGCAACTGCTACCAGGGTTAGCATGTTAGCTCCTGTTAGCTAAAGCAACAAGAAAGCTATTTTGACACAAAACAGCAGAGTACACAGGTGTTACCAATGATAAAGGTTCATTCAGGTCAGAGTCAGGACGCTGCTGTTGTGCATGTTGGCTCAGTGGAAAGTGCTTTATCCTACTTTTTCATATCAGTAGTTGCAGTGAAAACCAGAGTTATTCTGAATCAAACAACTAGAGGGCGCTGCTGTAAATAAACAGTACACAAACACAGTTAAACTGCTGCAGCTTAGCTTGCCTTAGCTTAATAAGGCTGCTCATGCTACAGCTAGCTTGACCAGTTTGTGAGTCTATTACTCAACATCAAAAGTGTTTGTGTTAGCATTGTAAGCTAGCTCCTGTTAGCTTAACCAACTTAAAATTTTGCTTCAGTTGATAACACACAAGACTACAAGTTAGATGAACACAATTCCTTTAAGTCAGATGTACTTAATAATCTGATTGCATTCAAATCAACAGTTTGCATTAATGAAACTCAAATTTAATTCAGGTCAACGTAACAGTCCAGTTCTCCAACTCCATTATTTCTGCTCCTTAACAAGCCTGACTGAACCTGGGCTTGACTTGACTGTCAACTTAATAGCTTGTGTCATTCAGTGAGTTTATGAAAACTTAACACTATTTAACTAATTAGGTGGACCATTTTATATCTAACACAGTGCATTATTAGACTACAAAATATAATTAGATTACAAAGTTTGTCTTCCTTGTCATCCTTCTTTCCAAGTCACCAAGAGAAAATGGCAGCTCAAAATGTGGACGTCTTGACCTGAGACGTACAACACTAAGGGAAACCTAACTGATGCGTTTTTACTGAAATAAGAATGACAGGTTAAAGGGAAAGGGGTGTAATAAAGTTGTTAGAATCCAAAAATACACTGCCATCACTAAAACAGAAAGCTGAATGGTACTCAAAACATAACATTACTTCAACTACCACTGAAAAACACTTTTTACAGTGTAGAAAGTAGTACCAGACACACCTACTACATGACACCCCATTGAAACAATAGCACTTTGGTAAAATTTAGCCACCAAAACTACATGGTTAAGTTAATTAGTATTTAATCCAGGAAGCTGTGTCAGGGGGTGTTGTGTAGTAAAGTGGGTGTGTTGTGTAGTCTGTGAGGCTGCAGATAGACCCTCCCTAGTAATCAGAGATATACTTGGAAAACTTTTTCACTTTTATTTTAGTAAAAAAGTTGAATCAGTACTTAAGTTCTTTTTTTTTTACGAAAGTATCTCCTTTTTAAGTAAAGCATGTGTGTATTTTTGCCACCTCTCTAACATCTTTAACAGCAGATCTTTAACTCAATAATTAACATAATTAATGTTTGTTAATGTAACTTTTTTCTGTAATCGACTCTGTTGTGTCTGTTTGGCCTTTGCTTCAGTATATCAGTGAGTTTGATCTGAGGATTGTACCACTTGAGGTCAGGTTATGCTGCTGAACTGTACCGTATATTTCAGCTGCAGTGATGCCTGGCAGCAGAGCTGCAAAGCTAATTGGCTTTAAGGTGGAATTAGAGCTGATCTTTAACAAGCTCCTGCTCTACTGGTGGCAAACAAATCATGTGTAAATCTCTCACAAAAACATATGTATTTAATAAGAGCTCTCATGGAACTGGAAATGAAAAAAAATAGAAAAGACTGAATTTAAAAAAATGACTGTCATCATATATGACTCCTACTTTTGAACAGTTTAAACTGATATTAGTGTGGTTATTTTCTGTCTTGTTTTTTTTATGGACTCTCTTTTGAGACTGAAATAAAATTTTAATTGAATTTTAATGTTTAAAACTTGCCCACATTTCGAATTAAATTAAGGATAAAATATGAGAAATAAAGTGGTTTATACATAGTTTAAGAACAAAATAAAACTGATGATATCCACTCACCTTTTTTAAGCAGTGCATACGGGGCCGGAAATGTTGCCCCCTGTTTGGACGTGCTGTCCGAATTGTCATATTTGCAGTTAAGTGAAAACCAAGTCAGCTGCAAAAAAATTAAAATAAAATAAAATAAATGTATAAATATAAATCCTGGTGTGAAATATTCCAGTCAGTTGCTGACAGAGAAGTGTGTGCACGCAGCAGACTTGAACACACTCCTCCTGTGTGGGGACTGTAAGACGGGATGGGGAGGATGGATTTACCCACCAATCAGCTCTGGGAAGAGTCTCTGTTCTCATCTGTTACAGAGAAAAGCCTGTCGAGCTGGATCATAGATTAACTTGTGTAAAGAGTCTTGATGGAAATATTCATTTGATTTATATGTTTTAAGAATACAATATAGAAAGACAATTGTGTAAAAGGTAAAACAATCATAGGCTTATCATTTTACTTGATAAAAGCTGTGTTGAGATCGACAAAGGCAGAGCGATATAGAATATGAATTATTATTATTATAGTTATTTTCTGACTTTCACAGCAGTTATGTTCTAAAGCACAAATAAACACACCACACCTCCATATATATGGCAGATGTTAAAATGCAGATTCTGTAAATTCTGCAAGTCTTCAAGGGTTTCTTGATGTAGGGAACCCCAATGTTTCCTGTGTATTAGAATATTCTGCAGGTTAAATTGCAATGAGTCAATTAGAAATGTTTGCTTTGAATTTGAGGGGAAAAAAAACTGATTGGTGCATTTAAATTTTAAATCCTCTCAGGTGCCCCAGACCACCTGAGAGGGGCACGCGGTGCAGAATCTCCAAAACAATGGAAGTGAATGGTGATCAGTTTTCAAAAAGAAAAAAAAATGCCTCCATACTGCTAATCTGGTCTCCTAAAGTCCTGACATGCCATTTGCACACCATCACCACACACACAGCCAGTTCACACAATATGCACGTGAATGTGGCTCCAAGTTAAGGATCTACAGTGAAGATTCAGGCTAAAAACATGCTGTAAATAATGATTTTTTAGTCAACTTGGCATGTGGGGGCTTTACGAGTCTTGGGTTACTCCAAATGAGCAGTATGAAGGCATTTTATGTTTTTATTCTGTTTTATGTCGTTTATTCCTTTGGGCTTTTTTTTTACGTTTGAAAACTGGTCACCATTCACTTACGCTGTTTGGGCGATTCTGCAACACTGTTTCCCTGTGAAACTCCAGCAGTGTTTTGCAGATTAAAAAACTAAACCCAACCTTCAATCAGCATGAGGGTGAGTAGATAATGACTGAAATTTCATTTTTGGGTGAACTATTCCTTTAAGTCAAACTCAAACTCTTATGTTTTGAAATGTTTTTATGGTGCATAAACATCCCGAACACAGCAACTATGATAAAATAGGGCAGGGGTCCCCACTTCTAGTGGGGCAGAAGTGATAATTTAGAGGGACTGGACTACATATTGTTGTTGTTGTTTTTTGTTTGTTTGTTTGTTTTTAGTGCTAGACCTGCTGGTAGTTTCCCTGTCCAACATTTTACATATGCTAACCAACTGCCTTCATATTCACTATACAGACATTAGAGTGGTAGCCCATCAATCATCTAACTCTCACCAAGAAAGAGAGACATTTTTCCCAAATGCCAAACTGTTCCTTTAATAATTTCCTTATTATTTCATCATATTATAAAAAATGTATACTGTACATTTACAAAATTTGAGAGTCTGTCTATAGCTACTAAACTAATTATAAGATCAAAGGCAGGAAGTAACAAAGTGCTAATACTTCATTGCACTTCAGGTACAGTATTTGCAACAAGACAAAAACAAGAGAAAAGACATAACAAGACAAAAAAATCATAAACAGCATAACATGAAAAAGATACATAACAAGATGAAAAAGACAAAAAAGACATCAGAAAAGACGTAACAGGAGAAAAAAGACATAATGACAAAAAACATAAAAGATATAACAACACAAAAAAGACGTAGCAGGATGAAAAACAATATAATATATGTTACTTTTTTGAGTACATTTCAGAGCCTGTACTTTTCACTTTTACTTACGTAAAGAAGTCGAATCCATACTTCTACTTTTACCTTTTTTTATACACAAGTATCTGTACTTCTACTTAAGTAAAGAATGTGTGTACTTTTGCTACCTCTATATAAGATACTATGTGGCAAAATATAGTTTCCTAAATAATTATTATACCTGCACGTCATGCCTCTGTCTTGCTAACTCACGATTATGAAGTCATAATAATAGGTTAATTATGCCTTTAATTTGTAACTTGTTATGACTATGGCTGGATTGTAACTGACATGATGTTTGGGGGCCCCAGAACAGCTGGGCCCTAATGTTATGAAGTGGTTTGTGCAAGTTTTTGATTTACTTTTCATCTGATAGTAAAACCATCGTTTCTGTCTGTGTGTTTCCCTCCACACAGTCTAGAGCACAAGCTGTTTTGAAATATGTGAATGAGAAACCTGCTGAGGGAGATGTTGCTACAGGAATCTCCGCGACCCGCCCAAACATTGAAGCGTGGGCGCGCTCATGTACTTTATCGTGAGCGCGCCTCGCCCGCCACTGTACCTCTCAATTGTGTAACGTTCAAGTACTTTGGAAAAACAGCTATTTTTATATTAAAGTACATAACCTACGCCTTCTAACCATGAATACATGATATGACAGACAAAAGAGATTGTATTCATAACAACTATTTATCTTGTTAAAACATGAAACATTTCATATTATAATATGATAATTTATATTATTATAATGTGATGTAACAATTTCAGTTATTACATTATAACATGACATATTTTATGTTTATAAAAAAATAAATAGAGGGCCTTTTAAGCCTTTATTTTGTGTTAAACTTTCTTTTTAGAAAGTGATTGAGTTTGTATGTTGTAATATCGTGAAAATATCTCATTATAAATTGAAAATATCTTGTTATGACAATAAAATTTCATTTGGGCAGCAAGACTCTTTACAACATTTTCATGTGATGTAAGAGTGACAGTTGGTGGCTGTAATGCATCTTTAATAGAGAAGACTTCGATTTTGAGAGAAATAATGTTAGTTTTACTGTTTTGAGTCGTTTGTTTTTAACTCAGTGTCTTCTCATGAGGTAGTTTTTGTTTCTATGGAAGCTCCAAATAAAAGATGAAAATGTTTGGTATGGTTATTTTATTTATTTATTTATTTTTTTACAACCGAATTTACAGAACAATTTCTGTATTGTGGTATATACTGTTACTGTGATATAAAGTTACATATACCATGATGGAAGTTTTTTTTTTCCACAGTGCCTACACCATGGAGGATTATATATTTATTTGAGAAGGTAGTCCTCTGATGTTTGTAACAATCAGAGGCGGGTCTTCAGTTACAAAAGGATGAGAGCCCCTGCTGTAAACTACAGTGGTTTAAGTTGAGGTGATAGTTGCGGTGAAGTGGATTCCTACGAGCCCTGAACGCAGCAGCGCAGGGGTGAGCTCGGCCCTCCTCTCCTCGCTGCCTGTATCGATGAAGTTGTTTCAAAGATGGCGGATTTCCTGCCGTCCCGCTCCGTCTTATCTGTATGTTTTCCTAACTGTCTGCTCACGAGCGGCGAGGTAGAGCAGCTGCGGAAATCTAAAGAGATAGATAAGTGTATTAACCGAGATAAGACTTATGTAAAAAGGCTAGTAAAGATCCTATTACTGGGAGCAGGCGAGAGCGGCAAGTCCACTTTCCTCAAGCAGATGCGCATTATCCACGGGCAGGACTTCGATCAGAAGGCCAAAGAAGATTTCAGAGCTACGATTTTTAGTAATGTTATAAAAGGTAAGGTTAAACTGAGCACACAATGTATGTCATTTGTTGAAGGCGGCTTGTTTTTGACCTCTGTATTGGTCACCTATTTTAGGCTGTAAACAGTATTGAGTGTGAAGTTGGTGGCCATGCTAGCTGCAGCTGGACTGGAGGGGCACTTCTCCTGTTAGACAAAGCTAGTGTGGTTAGCTGGTTAAGCCAAGAAACGCCCATGTTAGTGTTTGTGTCCACGGTGGGACTGAGGGCGTGCAGTGGGGTCAGTCTGTGTGTTCATTCAGAGCATCTCGGATAGCATAAATTTGTTTCTTTGTCAACGATAAGCCACACAGTACGTACACAATGGTTTGACATTGTCCTAGCGTTTCCCCCATGGCTGCTGTTAGCACAGAAACATACCACTGAGTCGTGTATTGAGAGAACATGACACCAAAATCCTTTGAGAAATGTACCTGTTTACTGTAAACTTACCTATCATCAAGTCGTTTCTACCTGAGCTACAGCAGGACTGAACACTCCTCCGGGTGCTCACTCCAGAGGTGGCACCAAGTCTTTGTTTTGCAAGTCACAAGTAAGGGTGTTTTCACTTCTACCTCGTTTATTCTGGACTTTCAGACTTTACAGTTTGGTCTGGACCACCAGTTACAGGCTTGCAACCTCCCTCGGACCACAGTCCGGAACAAAAGGCTAGACGTTGGTCCGGTGAGAAGAGGGAGTCTCGGTCCGGGTCAAACTGAACCATGGTGCAGTTTATTTGTAGTGTGAAAACAGTTTTTGGATGGTTCGGACATTTGGACCAATTACAGGAAGTTACGACATCAGATGGGGACAGGAGGAGACCGTATGTTTAATTGACATCTTGTCTCACTACTTTATAAAGATTCAACTGGGAAAAAACTCATAAAAATGTGAGTGTGTCTGCTGGTAGTAGTGCCATTATAACAGTATTATGCAGACAGCGATATGAATCTGTTCATTCATCTCTCTCCACTGTGGTCAGGCTACCTGCCGAATTATATACACGCAACATTAGATGCATGCCTGTCTACAAAGCAATCAGTGTCACATGTAGAAATACACAAGCCCACATAGACAAAGACGACATGACATGTGAAGTTCTTGCGTCCACTTGGATAACTGCATTGTGAAATCAAAATTAACCAGACCAAATGTAAACAGTGTCTTTAAAAAAAATGAGCCTTAGTTCGGACCTGCATCCAGACTTTTAGGCGTGAAAGCACCCTACACCTCAAGTCTTTGCACTGAAGACAGCCAAGCCCCGAGTCAGGTGCTCAGTCGTAAGCTTTGAGTTCCAAGTGCTAAACAAGTCATATTGTGCGCTTCACCAAATGTAAAGCCAATTTAACGACAGAGCCTTGACTAGGGCTGGGTATCGTTTAAATACTTACAATAGCAGTACCAGTACACTTAAACTGATACCAATACCAATAGAGAACTTCATTCATTACCTTTTTTCAAAGGCCCTTCTTTGTGAAGAACAGTAGTAGTGATTGGCTGCAAGTAAAACAATACAAATAATATTTTTTTTGAAACAGTAAAAGTCCATATTTGATATCAAAGTTTAGTTCCTCATTGAGCATCCTCAGAGATCTGAATGAACATAAATGTTCATAACTATTAGAAAATCTGGATTCACAAACGGCTCATTTTGCTGTTTAGACCGTTTGTCCCAACATGGAAGCTAATAAATGTACTACTGTGGACCACTGTGTAAGCAGCAAAATGTATTTTAGCACCTAAACAAAGGACCACTTAATGCTCCCTGCATGTTCCCTGACTTTGTTTGTTTTCCAACAGGGAACTGAACCTGCTGTCTCTCTTCACAACCTCCATGGACAGAGAAAGTATTTTTACCTTGTAGGACACAGGAGATTTGCAGTTTGTGTTGGTTAGTTAGTTTGAGTTATTGTTTGACTTTGGTGTTTTAACACAACTGTTTGGGTCTGAACTAACAACTCCTGTGTCCTGTTAGGGAAAATGCATGTTTCTGTCCATGGTTGTAAGGATGGCACAGACGGCAGCTTCAGTTTGCCGTTGGTAAAGGCTATGTAACAGCAAAATAAAGCATGGAAAATGTTCTAAATATAGCATGCACTTAAACTGATATTGATTTCAGCCAGATTAAATCACTGTTGTTGTTTTTTTGTTAAAGGAATGATATAATGTTGTTGAGTTGCTCAGACTCAGAGAGCAGCAGGAGCAGAGAGGTTTTGTTGTATCCACATAGCAACTGACATGGATTTTTATGATTGATTTGTGGAATTAGTTGCATAATTTTTGTAATAAATCTCTGGGTACAAACACGCCCAATTCCAACCCAAAACAGGAAAGTAAACAAAAACTTAGAAAAAAACTTTTTATAGGTATTGAATACAAATACCCAGGCCTAGTCTTGACTTACCTTTGTTTGCGCAACTTCAAATGTCAAATGAAGTTGGAAATTGTTACATCTCGATCTGGTATTTTTTTTTACCCGCAGGTTTAGTTTTTTGTTGAATACTTAATAATTCTGTGCCGGTCATATTTGCTCACATGCTCTGCACGATGGTCACGTCATGCAGGCAACAGATGCTGACCGTAATGTTACACCCACCACAGTGCTGATCATGGCAGCAGACGCGCAGACGCTCAGACACATGCTTGTATGAAGTCAGTGTTAGCCACAGACTCGAAGAACAGGATGAAGAGAAGACAGACAGACTACAACGAGACAGAACATCTGACACTGTCACCAAACGGCAGTACACTTTCTAGCTCTTCAGGCTAATGTTAGCCAGCAGCAGACTGCTGTTCAGAGACTGACAGTTCAAATCTCACCTCCTGTTCTGGCCGAAGAATCAACAACCTGTGTCGACGCACGTCCTCGAACATTTTCTCATCCAGACTTGTTTAACTTTTCCTCCTGTTTTTCTCACTGCACAGTTTTACTACAGTAAACTGTTGCACAGCGTCAGTTTCCAGTTTGTTTACATCTGCTTCCACACAAGATCACGTGAAATTGTGCCCTGTGAAATCTCACAAGATCGCGTTCCGTCTAGTACATAATATTAATATAATAATGTAATTAATCCTGGCTTTAACCTGGAGCACTTTTAGAGAAAATGTCAAAGTTATTTAATGGTCAGTGTTTTATCATTAATGTCCTATTTAGTTTTACAAGAAAAGTTGCAAAAAATGCTGTCAATTATAGTTCTTAGACTGAAAATTGGAATCGTAAACGGCAAGTCAGACGCTTAAAAAAAAAATCGGAAATCAGAATCGGCCAAGAAAGTTGAAATCAGTGCATCTCTATTGATGTCTTTGTCAACTGGAAACATTTCAGATGTGAGACACATTCATAATAATAGTTTAGAGTGTTTTTTGTGTTTTACATGCCCAAATACACGTTTGCAGCTGATTCAGAAGACTTCACAGAAGCTTAGTGACTGTACAAACTTTTGTTACTTCTAATGTTCTCTTTTCTTACTTTGTAACTTGTCAGTACAGCTGATTTGACAGGACAGCTGCTGTTATTAATCTGTATTTTAGGTAAATGATTTCTGCTGCCTAACAGTTTAGTAGTGACTGCTGGAACACATAATATTTCTGAGCTATGATGACATTTCATACTCCTACTGTTGTCAACAGAAACAAATGTAAACAAGACTAACTATGTGGTGTGTTTAAGTGCATTAAACACAGTAAAAGTGGTTACTCTGGCTACCTCTAAACAGTGTGAAGAGAGTTGCTGCTACACATTCATACCCAAACATTTCAATCAAAGTTGTCATTAATACGTCAGCCTGACACTGTGATGATGCCAGGCATCACATGGGTTGGTATCATTCTTCCCTGTGGGTTTTTTCTGAAGGGGAACTTGTTGGTGGCAGATTAATTATCATGAATATGATTGCATATCTTGCCGATGTTAATATAATCTATTTTTAAGTAGCACAGTCATATTTATCATTCTGATTTATTTCTAGACATGTACTTTGAGCCAGCTACAAGCTAGAGGTCTGTTGGTGGGAACATGGAATCATCACAGAGTGTCATCAAACACATGATTGTTGTCTCCATCATCGCTTACAGCCTCCACACTGTGCCACCCAAACACAAAACCAGAAATAACTGAATGGGTCCACTTGAAGTGGATTTCAGCTTCGTAAATGTGAGCATGAAGATCTGAGACAGAGAACATATCACTGATACATTAGGTGTTTAAAATCATTTCTCCAGTCACTTTCTGCGGTTGATCATTTGTTTTTTGACACTTTTGTGCTGCAATGAAAAATTGTCATCTCTGTCACCTCAGAGCCAGTTGGAACAAAAATAGGTAACTAAGTTATAGTTTTGAAATAAGGTCAGTGGATGTGATGACTCATTTGTGGCTGAAGCCTATTCTTGAATTTTGCCATAACTGCATTACTATTATTACTATTCCTGTTGACTAATTTCGCTCTTGATTGAACACAAAATTTAATTTAGACTAGTCAGCCAGTCTACCACTAAGAAAACATTCAGAAAGCAGTTGAAATTGAGCAGAATTCATTAATTGATAAATGCTGTCTGAAAAAAAACACTGACAAACAGTGTGGTTAACATTAGTAGTGCTAGCAGCAGCAACTGCCCTGCCTGCAGGTTAATATTCGTGTCTGTGCTGAATTTGGTTAAATGTTGCTCCAGTTGAGTGGTTATATACCACTTTATTCACATTCAACATTATTTTAATTTTCTAGAGTAAAACACTGCCAAACAGCACTGGTTTTACAAGCTGCCATCTGTGCGACTTTTCTGATATAAACATCCAGGGTTGCCTGGGCCATCAGAGCAAACACACTTACGGTGTATGGCAAGGGGGGCGGGCAGCAGCACAACATCTTAGAGGCAATAGTTAACTGGCATCGTGCATGAATGAAATATTGATATTGACTAGTATTTCCGGTGCTGACTAGCAAGGGTGGTGACGTTTGATCGTGTAGTCCACTGATCGCGCATATTGTTAGTATGTACACACATTGTTCAATTTGCTGCATGACTTAATTTCTCTGAGCAGACATGGAAGATTCTGAATTGATTAACAAATATCAAAAATTGATTTTCATCAATTGCTCTGAGCTAACAGTGCAGCAGAGAGGCTGTTTTCCACTGTTGGAGACATAATGTTAACCCCGCCTGCTCCATGTTTTCTTATTCTCATACAGGCACGAGATTTTATGATGCTTTCAAATAGAGCTGCATCAATTAATAAATTCTTAACTATTTTCATAATCGATTAATTGGTTTATGTAAGGAAAAAATGTTCAAATTTTCTGATTTCAGTTTCTTAAATGTGAATATTTTATGGTTTCTTTACTCCTCTCTGACAGTAAACTGAATATCTTTGGACTTTGAGCAAAACAAGACATTTGAGGACGTCATCTCGGACTTCGGGCAACACTGATTGACATTTGTCACCATTTTCTGACATTTTATAGGCGATATTGAGTATTGATCGAGTAATCAAGAAAATAATCAACCCGATTAATCGACCATCAATGTAATCTTAAGTTGCAGCCCTACTTTCAAATTGAGTAATTCATTAATTAATACAGTGAACTTTTTAAGATAAAAAGGTTGTGCCAGTTATGTTTCATATTGTATTTCAGTGGAACTGAAGCAAGAGGCTGAAAATTGTGCCACCTTTTCTATTCATTCAATCAAGAAGCAAATTGGACAAAAGGAGTCCCACCCTTGAATGTAACATGTGCCATATTTACTTCTAAACTAGACTGCTTCTTGAGTTTTGGTGAGGGTGGCTGAACGTGAGCAACTGCAGATAGAGTCAGTAAATAAAATCTACCCAGTACAATTTTGACACATTAAGATGCATCAGCAATCATTTTATCATTGCGTCGTAGCGGTAGAGGTACCAAAAGGTCCCCACACCATTAATAAATGAGGCCACTTTCTCTGCATATTGGCGGCGCCGATGCAGAGACCTTGGCAAAACAACATCATCCAGCAATCATAAATATCAATGATTGCAATCATCAGTCGAGAAGTGTGTAGAACCACATTTTGTTACTTGAATTGTTGTACTTTTATTAGGTCAACTTAGTCATTGTTTCCAGAGGAACACAGGATACTTATTTTTTTTTGTGTCTATTCATTCTGTTTAAAGCTGGTCTTTCAGATGTTATGTATAATTTCAGATATAGATTAGGCTCCACCAGTGGGTTCCAAACGTTTTCTCCCCTTCAGAGGCTGAAAAAAAGTTCACAGCCCACAGCCCACAATTAACATCAATCATTAACAATAACTGGGGAAGCAACTTGAAAAAGGGTTCAGGTTGATTTTTAGTGACATAAATGTTAGCATGATAGCATCAGCAAACTCTTGTTCATGTATTTACCCTACATAAACCATATTCATTTCCTTTTTTCACTCTATGTCTTGTCAAATCTGGAGATTTCATGATGTTCTTTGTATATTACCGCAACAAACTGAATATCTTTGGATTTTAGACTAACAAATTGGCACATTTAAAGAAATCACCTTGGACTTTTAAAACTGACATTGCAGCATTGCATATCAATTAATGCTTTTTATAAAAACAATTTGTATAGGGGCAAGAATTTGGGACAAACAGACTTGTGACTCACTTGCCCAATTAGGCAATGAGCCACTTGTTTTCTTTTGTTTGTTTGTTTGTTTGTTTGTTTGTTTGTTTGTTTGTTTGTTTTCACTTGCCTTTGTTCACTTGTAATCATGATGTCAGATAGATTTAGTTGGTTGGGTCAGAGCTGTGGAATATTAAATCATCCATCGCTTGCTACATCTTCTTACCATCTAGTTGTGCATAAACTTCAGCTTTTATGATCTTATTTTTAAAAATGTAAAATTATCAGTGATCTTATCGGCATGAGAGGCAGGTAATTATCTGTTATTGATATTGACTGAAAAAAATCCATATCATGCATATGTACCTTCTATAGTATGGGTACCTTTGTGATGGCATTACAAGGAGTTTATAGAGTGTTTTGAGATGTCAGACTTGCAGTTAGACTTTTCAAATGTTGAGGGAGACAGCAGTGCAGAGTTCGCCTGAGCTCGGAGGTGATTGGCTCTGCACGGAGTGAGGTGAATAACAATTAGGCAATGACTTACCAGAGAGAGGAGCTTCTGTTTGTACTTCCATGATGTCACAGGGGTTGGTTGTAGGGGGGCAGTTAGACGTAAACTCCCTCTGAATGAGAGCAAACAGGGAAGTGTGATGCTGTGTGAGGCTGGAAAGGCTTGCTCAGCTTCAGTCAGGGGGAAGTGACTGACGTGTTTCAACTGAAAAGGAAACTGTGTCATTTCAGTATACGTTAGTGTTAAATCAGTTGGGGCTGAGGGGAGTTTTGTTAACATGCATTGGAGGCAGTGACAGATATACGGCTTACACGTGTTATTCTGTGTTGTAGCCGAGAGGTTGTAAGGAGATACATGCTGTCATTAGTGATTTGATGTGTTATGCTGTGGTGAAATCATCCACCATGAAGTACTGCGGTGATGAACTGCTGTGGGTAAATAAAAAACACAAGTGTCCAGTGATTTAGTTTGTGTAGAGAAAATGTTTGGGTTGTGGGTAAAACAAGACATTCAAGGATGTCATCTTGGGCTTTGGCAAACACTGATTGACATTTTTCACCATTTCTGACATTTCATTTCATTTCAACAATTAATTGAATAATTGGAAAAAAAAAATCAACAGCTTAATAAATGATAATTAGTTGCAGCCATAAATGCAAAATTCATGCAAGCACTGCACAGCTGGACCTATGCCTGCCAGAGCGAAAGACATGGGGGTGCACTGAGACCACCGGTGAGCACCACACAGCCCATCATGTGACTGGAAACTAATGAACTAAGTCTATGAATTATATATGAAATAAATATTTTTGTCAGACACCACATGGGTATAGTATAGGGCCGCAACTAACAATAATTGTCATTGATATATCCGTCGATCATTTCCTCGATTAATTGATTTGTTGCGTAGTCCCAGAGCCCAAGATGAGGTCCTCAAATGTCTTGTTTTGTCCATAACCCAAAGATATTTACTTTCCTGTCAGAGAAGAGCACGTTTCATATTCACATTGAAGAAGCTGTAATCAGAGATTTACTTTTTATTTTTTAAATTAAAAAGTTACTCAAAACAATTAACTGATTAATTTAACTTGTCACAAACCTGTCTTGTAGGTGCAAACAGAAGTACATACACATACTTCAGTATGTTTGGACCTATTTTTCATGTTTTACCTGTAACCATTAATTTATATATTGATTAATATCTCTATCAATTTTCCCATTCATGGATTAGTCATTTGGTCTATAAAATTTAAGACAGTGGTGGAAGATGACGTCCTCAAATGTCTTGTTTTGTCCACAAGTCAAAGTTGTTAAGTGTACTGTCAGAGAGGAGTAAAGAAACCAGAAAATAAGGAATTACTCAAACCAGTTAAACAATTATCACATTAGTTGGTGATTCATTTAATAATGGATTAATAATAGTTTCATTGATTAATTGTGGCAGCTCTAGTGTAGTATATCCATACTTTCAATTCGTTTGGTGGCATCTCAGCCTACTGAGCCGCCTACTTCATCAAATACGCTGGTTGACTTCACCACGCTGCAGACTGTATGGGTTGTAACTGCGGCTGTAGTGGACCAATCACACGTCGAATTAAACTGAAGAATGCTTGCAGTGATTGGCTATGAGTAAAACCTAATGAACAGTAATGTTTTTCTAGATCTAGGTACAAAAAGGATAGATGCAGGTATTTTTTGTCTACAGAATTTTGTTTACTGCTTGGTACTGAGTTATTTTGGTCGATACCTTAAAGAAATTCAGTGCTGATACGCAGCCCTATAGCCACTTGCATATTTGACACCAGCATTTGGCTTTTGACTAGTGCAAAATTTGGTCTCTGAGAAACAACTCTTGGCAATTTAGTTTCATGATCACCTCACCTGCTTGTTCACTCAAAAATTTTCTATTGGCTGCTGCTGATTTGTGTGTGAATTCAGGGTTACAGATATTTAATGAAGCAGAAGTGTTTGGTTCAAAACAAGAGTATTAACTTAATGTTTGCTGTGGTGTAACAGATCATCATTGTTCCGTACAGATTACCCCCCCACTGTTTGGCCCGCTGACTTCCCGAAATCTCAGTTTAGAGTTGCAGTGTAAAGACTCTGTGTGTCTTTAAAAATACAGGAAGAGCAACTGATTACAAGCCGTCACTTTCGTCTCCATTGAGTGAAATCATGTAGGCTGTGGCTCCAGACCGTTAGTCTGGGTCTCATGAGTAGGGCTGAGAAATATAGTGAATTTTCCACAACAGATAAGTTTCTTATCAGTTGATGTCAACACTTATTGATCATGTATGTGGTGACTGACAATATGTTTAGCTTAAAGCTGTCTCACTGCTGCTGCTGCAGCAAGGACAGATCGCTCGGTTCTCCGGGTGAATCCATGCTCTGACCAGCCGCAGCTGTTATGTAAATTGCCGAATTTCTGTATGAGTGATGTTGATTTGTGGGCTAATCACCCCAGCCCTAAACATGTTATATATGCTAAGGAAAGAAAATTGCTAAGCTTTTGGTTGGGTTGGTGTTCCTGCACAGTTTGCACACAACTGTGTCCATCCCTCTTCTTCCGTTTACCCGGGATGGGGTCACTGAGACAGCAGGGTATTCCAGGTGCATCTCTCCCCACCAATGTTTTCCAGCTTTTCCTGGGGGAACCCACGGTGTTACCAGGGCAGATGGGATATGTAATCCCTCCAGCGAGGTCTAGGCCTACCCAGTTCTACTCCAAGTTCCCTCCGGATTTCTCCCATTGATAATTGTCCAACTTTTTGTCCCTTTTTGTTCACAATTTCCTCTCGTCTGCACTTACTTTGTCACTCCATGCTGTTTCTTTATTGTCACATGCTGATGGTGCAGCTGAACAACCCAGCTCTTAAATGACTGGCAGTTCAGGTGTGTCACTTGTAGCACGCTCCATTATTAAGGGATATGCCAGGCTGTTTATGAGCTTGGGCGTATTCGTCAGACGCTTTATTGTGGTTTGCTTTTAAAGAACCACTGTGTATGATTTAGTGGCATCTAGCGGTGAGCTTGCATATTGCAAACATGTTGCCTCACTCTCCTCTTCCAAGCGTGTAGGAGAACCTGCAGTGGCCACAAAAAACACTTAAAGGCTGTATCTGGAGTTGGTGTTTGGTTTGTCTGTTCTGGGCTACTGTGCCTGCTCATTATAAGGTAACGAAAATGCAGTGATTCATAATTTTAGTTGATTATAAACTAGTTTTCATAGTTTATACATTATATTCCATTTCTGCCATTTTCTGCCCATAAATTCCCATAAATCTGACACACTGGACCTTTAATCCATCAAAGTGTTACCAAATAGTTACCAAACTATTTTCTTATTGCTATTCTTATTGTTTTATTTCGCAGTCCTTCTTGTGAGTGTGCACAGTAAAATAGTTGCATGTTAGTATAAAGTGTTTGGTTTGGTTTGGCATCCTGTTATCTGTCCCCAGCTGCAAAAGACAAAAGAATTTGTCTGCTCATGTGTTGTCCCGTCCAAGGCAAAGATGGGAAAGAGCATGAAAGCTGTGTCTCTCTGCAGAGAAATTGAGGATATGTAGACAGACTCAACATACTCACCCTTGAGCTGTCAGCTCACACACACACACGCCCTGCAGACAGCTGGATTAACCCACATGTTGGGGACTGCCAAGGAACATAGCGCATTGTCAGAGCAGGCTTGTTTGAAGGGGTGAAGCAGAGTTCACAGAGCAGCAATGTAAACTCACCGCCTCAGCTCACTGCTCATCTCTGCTCAGTGGACTGCCAGGGTCAGACACTGGAGCTAAATCTAAATGAGCATTTGTTGGCATTTATCAGTACTTCCTTTCACACAGCCTGTTTAAGGCGGGAATATTTCACCTTCATCCCACCTCATTGTCTGTGAAAAAGGTATGGAAGCAGAATGGGGAGGGTCAGTTTAGTTCCGTCTCTGGTCTGCCAAGGGAGGCGGTAACAGAGCTATAACAGAGCCAGATGGACCTCTGTGTAAAAGGGCAAGCCGGCACAGTGGTTCAGGACGCTGCAGAGTTACATGTTCACTGCAGTTTGTGGCTGTGTTCTTTAAATTCTGTACTCACGCCACATATTTGTCAGCTGTTTTAAGCAGAGGGAGACAAGCGGACACTTTGTACAATGCTGACACAGAGCTGCACGCATCAAGCAGACACGCACAGACAGGAGTAGAGAAATCCTCCCCACAGATCATCACACAAGGCAGTTTTTTATTATTATTTGTAGCAGAAGAAGTGACAGTTCATTTTTTCAGGAACACAAAAGCTTTATGTTCCAAATTCATGAGGTTATCAGTTCTGTGTGTGATTATAAATGAACAAACAAACAGAGTCATTTGCTGACCAGTGCTCTGGTGTGTTATGTCAGTATAGCTGGTTGGCTAACTTTGTTTCAAGCCTCAGCTTGTAGATGTAGAGCTGATTAATATGGTTAAAAAAAAACATATTGCGATTATTTTGACTGAAATAGTGATTGTGATATGCAGTACAATTAGTGGGAATGATAATTATTTTTCATTACAGTTATCATTTTTACTGAAAAAAGTCATAAAATCATGATGATGTTGGGCTCTGTACCAAAACACATTTACTTTCATATGGAGAACAAGATTTTTATGCCAGGGCATCTCTGCACTACCACAGCACCTCATTATGATGCTGTTTCCTCACACAATTTTACTTTTTCAAAAAAATTGTGATTTGGATATGGCACTTGGCCATATGGCAAGTTTGATAATATTGCGATTAATTGCATAGCCTTACATAGGTGTATGTCAGATGATCACAGGCAGGGATGTGAGTTATGTTACCATACTGATTGTTGCAGATGCAAAATTAGGCTGATCTACATTGTTGTTAGGGTTTTGTGATATGATTTTTTACATGGAGTTATTTCTTCATAAATTACTTACTGTATGTATGCTCTTGGCAAGAAATGTGTACATATTCAATTTTTCATTCGCTCAAATGACAACTGAGCTACTGTCTAATTGCTGGAGTCATGAGAATTTGGAGCCTAAATATGGGCTCCTGGGCTAGAACAGCTTAAGAAAGCCTGCAGTAATCCTGTAATATGTTGCCTTAGCATTCGGGTAGTCTGGAAGCATGGTGGTAGTGTTTGTGCATGGGTTGACATCCATGATGTCAAATTATAACTGTGTTTGCATGTGATGTGGATGTTCAGTGACTGTCTATAATTGCACAGATTGTTTGTCATTTTACTTGTGTATATCCACCACCATCACTAGACCGTCACTTGCTAAACAAATAAAATAAAATTGAATTGACTTGAATCATCAGGGATGTCACCGTACCAGAAATTTAGTAGTCAATACCAACACTAGTGAATTTCTGGATTCTCAATACCTAATTTGATGTCACAGTAAGTACTATAAAAAAACTGTGCCTTCATGTTGTTTTTGGCATCAACTTGTTACCAAAGAGTTCTCATGACATCCTTGGTGTACAGAAACCTTAGCTGTAATGGAATCTGTAAAGATGGACGGACTCGACTAGAATACAATTCTGACTGGTGATTCTCTCCTGCTTCAGGTATTCGAGTGTTGGTAGATGCTCGAGAGAAGCTACACATCCCATGGGGCCAACCGTCCAACCAGCAGCATGGAGACACCATGATGGCGTTTGACACCCGGTCGGCAATGGCCCAAGGTCACGGCATGGTGGAACATAAAGTTTTCCAGCACTACCTGCCCTCCATCCGGGCCCTGTGGGCCGACGAGGGCATCCAGAACGCCTATGACCGCCGGCGAGAGTTCCAGCTGGTGAGTAAAGGTGTTTACCAACGTGCGCCCTAAGCAACTTGTTTCATGTATCGCTCTAGAGCACAAGTGTTTGTTGCATAGTTTGACATCCATGAAGTGTGCTCTTGCCTCTCGTGAGCATGTTGAGGGGCTCTGAGTGTACAGAAGAGCATTGACAGTAAGAGATAAAGGCTCCTCCTCACATTCGATGGAGCAGAACTGCAGCTGCCAGGCGCACACAGTCAGACACAGACGAGCTAAAGAAGGGCTGCTTCTCTCTCCACTCTCTGTCCCTCTGCCTCGCCACGCCCTTCCTTCCTCCATCTCTCCCTCACTGCTGTCCACAAGTTTAGATTGTGGTCTGTCAGCGACATGCTCACAGGAAAATGATCTGTAACTGTCCTGCAGGGAAATGAGCTCGCCACGCATCTGTTTAGAGCAGCTGAGATTCAGTTAGTCTTTCCAGTGTTACCACAGATCATTCTGTGATGTTTTTGTTTAGAAGCCATCATGTCTAGACGTCAATTCTTGTGACAAAATGATGCTTGGTGTGGGGGCATTTCCTGCGGAAAGGAAACAAGGTAAATTGTGTGATGCTGCTCTTCAGTTTAGTAGCAGTTATACCACCGTGCTGTGAATCACCACATCAGAGGGCGACCACATTCGTTTTTGGATTTTTGAGGTTTTTATATCATTCCAAACATTCAAATATCAGTCTAAATATGTAGGTTTTTGGGTCAAAAGGCTGTTTTTCAAGCCATGTTATAAACTTTTTTCCCCCATATGACATGGGTTTCTGCATGATGACATTGATGTATATTCACTCAAAGTTGAAGGAGCAGCATGGAATATATGTCTTCCTGCCAAAGTTGACTCCAAACAAACAGGGAGCATTGTATCACCAGAGTAATTGCTGCTCACTATACTCTCTGTTGGCTGTAGCTAGCCTCCTAGCTGCCCTTAGTTCAGTTAGCTATGTAGCTAAAGGCTCTCACGTGATTTGGGTCTGGCCCGACTAGACAAGGGGAGAGTTTATGTTTACTGAACCAGGAACCAGAAACTGAACTGGGCTCAGCAGCCTCTCAAGGAACACAGCCGATCCGGGACCGAACACAGTCCAACACCAGTAGGGAGCAGCTTGACAACAGGGAATACAGTACTGATCTGATATACATAGTTCTGTTCAGGACTCTGACTCTGGGGATGTTGGACACAGCAGGTGGGGGACAGGACAGGCATGAAGTGGAGAGAAGTGAGAGGGAGGTTGGGCGTCAAAGAGGCAGCAGGGAGCCACAATATTTTCACATCTAACACAGTGGATTAAGGATTTATTTTCAACCAAACCAGAGCTGGTGATTGTTAAACAGTGCAGAGACTAATAATGACTTTTTTCTTCATTCAGCTTTTTGGCTAGCAGCTGATGTGACCTGCCCTGACCTGCTGCATGTACACATCATAAGATATCCTACCAAGGTCAAAAAATAATCCAGGAACTCTGAGTCACGTGGATTAGTAACTGTAATATAATCACTCTTTGGAAAATGTAATCGCTTACACTACTTCTAACAGAGTGAAGTGATATATTGCAGTAATATTACTGAGTAATCCATTCCTGCCCAACACTACACTTTACAAACACTAACAAAACGTAATATTTGCATTTTGGAACATAGTAGAACAAACTTAAAGTCTCTGCAGTGCATCATGGGACACGAGGGCCGTCTATTAGCACTATCTGCAGCACATCTGAATGCCATAAGCCGCAATTCTACAGTCTCCCACAATGGTTTGAGGACAGCAGTACACAAGTCCAAGGCTCTGGAGCATGAATTAAAATAAGCTTTACAGATGTTGACAGCTGTGACTGAGTGTGAACTAAAACACAGTCCATCAACATCAACTGAAAAACATGTGGGGCTGATTTTATGTGTATTTTTATTATCCATCAACCTATCTGAAACATGGTGTGGTGGTTCACTCCTTGCCGTGTTTCGTGACCAGGCACTAGTTGACAGGGTATGTGGCCTTTGCTGTAGGGCCTCTCTTCTTTGTCTTCTAAAGGTTAATGTGATCAAACCACTTCCACACAATCAAACGTTTGTGGAAAAGCTCCTCCAAAATGGAGCCAGCAGCAGCCTGCTTTCACTTTCAGCCATGTTTGTTACTGCTGAACAGGGTCAGCTGGAAACATATCAGCATGTTGCAATGTCATGATATGGCAAATTGTTAACACATGAACATCAAAACTGCTATTATCTAGGGCTACAATGATTATTTTCATTATTGATTAATGTGTTGATTACTTTCTCAAATAATTGATTTGTTGTTTGGTCAATAAAATATCAGAAAATGGTGAAAAATGTCAGTCAGATGACGTTTTCAAATGTTTTTGTTTTTGTGCTCAACCCAAAAATATTCAGTTTACTGCCATAGAAGAATCCAGAAAATATGCACATTTAAAATCGGAGAATCTTGACTTTTTCTTTTTTTTAATCCTCAGAGCGATTAGTCGATTATCAAACTAGTCTATAGTTAATCTAATTTAATTTATTATTTTATTTAATAATCGATTAATCGTTGTAGCTCTAGTATCATCAAAAAAATGGCAACAATGTTCTGGTTCCTGTACACAGATAAAAGCATTTTCTGGTTTTCTTAATCTTCTACAATATTAAACTGAATAACTTTGGGTTTTAGACTCTTGGTTGAACAAAACAAGACATTTGAAGCTGTCACCAAGGCCTGTGGGGAATTATGAAGAGCAATTTTCACTATTTGGCAAACAATTCAATAATTCATCAACAAAATAAGTATTAGATTAATCATTAATGAAAAGTCTGCTCTTGTAACCTGATTGTGACACTGGTGTTTACTGTATCACAGCTCTTCACATTCAGAACAGTCATATTGAGTTAGTTTCCCTCTCAGTGGTGGTGAAGGGTGTGGTATCACATGAAAAAGTGATGTAGCTCATTTCCATATTGACATTCAAGTGCATTGTAGCCATGTGAAATATGACTTGAAGTAAGATTCAATTCAGAATTCTTTCTCTTTCTTGTCTCTCTCTGCCTTTCTCTCAGGGGGAGTCAGTCAAGTATTTCCTGGACAATTTGGACAAGCTTGGACAGTCGGTAAGTCCCACCCGCACTGCAGAGGCTCCGCCAGTCACAGATCCCCAGCAGGCAGGATGGCAGATTGCAGATGGGTGTGATAGCACTCAGCTAGTTAGTTGAAAAGAGAAGTGAAACTGTTGTCTTCCTGTCCTCAGTCAGGTCTCCACACTGTTTTGTTCCAGTATACACTCACTAAATTAAGCAGTAAGTTAGGCAAAAGTTTCCCTGCTCTCTCTGTACCAGCCCCCACCCAAGTTCCTATTGGCCAATCAATGCCTTTTC